>NC_064563.1:121793783-123043783 GCF_937001465.1 Orcinus orca
TGTCTCTTTAAAGGTCACATTCCTGGGAGAGCTTGAGACTGCAATTAAGTCTTGGTTTGCTGTCATGGGGGCAAATGACTCCATTTTGGATTTGTTATTTCTTTTAAACAAGTAAAAATCCTAGAAAAAAAACAGGGAAAAATTTCCTTCACATTGGTTTTGACAATGTTTTTTCTGGAAATGATAACCAAAAGCACAAGCAACAAAAGCAGAAATAAATAGATGGGACTACATCAGACTAAAAAGCTTCTGCACAGCAAAATGAAGAGGCAACCTATGGAATGGAAGAAAATATTTACAAATCACGTATCTGATATAGGGTTAATATTCAAAATATATAAAGAAGTCATACAACTCATAGCAAAAAAGATCATCATCATCATCCAACTAAAAAATGGACAGGAAAAAGAACCCAAATAGACATTTTTCCAAAGAAGTTGTACAAATGGCCAATAGGTACATGAAAAGGTGCTAACACTACTAGTAAAGGAAATACAAATCAAAGCCACGGTGAGATATCACTTCACATCTGTTAAAATGGCTATTATCATAAAGACAAGAGATAAGTGCTGGCAAGGATGTGCAGAAAAAGGAACCCTTGGGTACTATAAATTGGTACAGCCACTATAGATAGCAGTATGGAGGTTTCTCAAAAGATTACAAATAGAACTATCATACGATCCAGGAATCCCACTTCTGAGTATATATCTGAAGGAATTGAAATCACTATCTTGAAGAGATACTGCATCCCTGTGTTCACTGCAGCATTATTTACGATAGCTAAAGACATGGAAACCAATGGACTGAGAAAATGTGATATATGATATTATTCAGCCATAGAAAAGAAGGAAATTCTGCCATTTGAAAAAACATGGATGGATTGGAGGGCATTATACTGAGTGAAATAAGTCAGACAAAGACAAATACTGTATGATCTCACCTTTATGTGGGATATAGAAAAAAAACTAAGAAACAGAGTAAATGTTGCCAAGGGCATGGGTGTGAGAGAACTGAGTGAAGCTGATCAAAGGGTACAGACTTCCAGTTGTAAGATAAATAGGATCTGGATATCTAATATACAGCATGGGGATCATAGTTAACAATAGTGTAGTGCATACTTGAAAATTGCTGAGAGTAAATCTTAAAAGTTCTCACTTGAACTTTTGAAAAATGAAAAAAATAGTAACTATGTGAGATGATATATGCATTAACTAACTTTATTGTTGTAATCATTTTGCAATATATACATGTATCAATTTATCACATTGTATTCCTTAAAGTTACATGAAGTTATATGCCAATTATATATCAATAAAGCTGAAAAAAAGTAATACACAGTATTTAGATGACTGGTTTTTAAAAGTAGTAAACATTTAGTGTTCAGAAAACTAAGACAAAATAATTCTAAAAAATAATAACACAGGTCTATTTCTGTGATATTGTGACTTATTGGAAATATATATTTGATTATTCAGATGACCTTAGTCAACATTTCCTGGCTTCTAGCTCCCCAAACCCTTGGAATTTCCTGAGTGATAAGAACAATAAGAGCATCTTTTTTCATAATGTTTGATCTCTTGTCCTAGTTCCTGAAAACACTTCAGAGTCATAAGGGTGAAAAAAGTGTCGTTATTCACAGCAAGCCCCTTTCCACCACTGTTGGGTTTATATAAATGAAGTGACTTTTGGAAAGTACCTGAGGGTGGGGGCTGGTGGTTCCGGGAACCAACGGTGAATAGAGGGTTTGAACTTGGAATCCTACCCCCTGGTTTCTGGGGAGAAAAGGGCCACTGGAGGTTGAATCAATCACCAATGGCCAAGGATTTAATCAATCATGCCTATGTAATGAAGCCTTGATAAAAACGCAAAAGGGCAGTGTTTGAAGAGCTTCTAGCTTGGTGAATACTTGGAGATTTGGGGAGAGTGGTGCGCCTGGAGAGGGCACAGAAGTTCTGCACCCCTTTCCATATACCTTGCCCTATGTATCTTTTCAGCTGGCTGCTGATTCGTATCCTTTAGTATCCGTTGTAATAAAACGCTAACTAAAGAGTAAACTGTTAAGTTCTGTGAGCAGCTCTAGCAAATTAATCGAACCCAAGGAGGGGGCTGTGGAAACCTCTGATTTATAGCCAGTCACTCAGAAGTACAGGTAACAACTAGCCAGTAGGTCTGAAGCATAGATAACTTCCTGGGTTTGTGACTGTCATCGTATCTGAAGTGGAAGGTGGTCTTGTGGGACTGAGCCCCGTGGGAACTAATGCTATTTCTGGCTAGGTAGTGTCGGAATTGAGTTTAATTGTAGGACACCGAGCTGGTGTCCCAAGAATTGCCTGGTGGTGTGCGGGGAACCCCCACCCCACCCCTGTGAAATTGGATGTACAGAATCTAAATAATATTCCAATTTATTTAATTTATTCAACATGGAGGAAAAAAGTAAGTAGAGAGTACTTAATAAAATACTTGAATATTAAAATTACCCAGGGACTTCCCTGGTGGCGCAGTGGTTGAGAGTCCGCCTGCCGATTCAGGGGATACGGGTTCGTGCCCCGGTCCGGGAAGATCCCACATGCCGCGGAACGGCTGGGCCCGTGAGCCATGGCCGCTGAGCCTGCGCGTCCGGAGCCTGTGCTCCGCAACGGGAGAGGCCACAGCAGTGAGAGGCCTGCGTACTGCAAAAAAAAAAAAATATATTACCCAGATTTATAAATTACTTATTTTCCATTCAGAGATAATAGAGACATTTATGAATTAAATTAAAATATAGAAATATGGTTTGCTATAACGAAGATAGTCCTGATCATAATGATTTTAGGTCCCTACAATATGGAATGCATAATCAAAATGGTGGATTTTACTCCAGGTTGTAAAGGCAATTTACAATTGGGATATTTTGTTTTTAGCACCCATTCCCTTTCAAAAGAAAATAGATTAAACCAAGGCTTACTATTAATACCTCACAAATTCTTATTCCTGTTGTTATCCACCTGTCACTGAAAATTTCCCACACTATGTATGCTTATGGGCCTTTCCTTTGGATTTTTGTATTCTAGGGTCTTTCCTCTTTAAAAAAAGCATCACTCCATTTATTTCCTGGGGACATCTTAGCTCTTTAACAGAGAGATGCATTTCAAATGAAAATTTTGATGGAAGATACTTCAGTGACCTTTGGCAGACCAGGGAATACAAAGTACATATGAAAACTCAAGGCTTTGAAAAATGTTATTGTTTTTCTGTGGTAACAAGAAATAGTACTACCTAAACAAGAATGAATTGTCAACTCTCAAATCATAATCAGAGTTTATGGATTAGTTCAATTGGCTAATTCTCTAAGGGAAAAAATTATATACTCACTTCTGAAGTTGAATGTGGTCTTCCATTGGTTTTCTGAAAGTTTATTTTATTTATTCATGATTTTGGCATTGGTACCTGGATTTTTCTTATCTTGGCTTAAAATCAAAAATATAATTTTTCTTGTTAAATATTTTAATGTTGACATCAAAAATTTAAAGAACATATGCAAATTATTTTTAGTTAAAATTACAACTATTTTGACTCCATTGTATTTACTAGACAAATGTATTTTGTAAAGAACTCTCAGTTTTCAAAAGGCAACTTTAGAAAAATCACAATATGTCACTTCAAATACACAGTTGTGAGGATACGATAAGTCACTTGGAGGATTCATGCTAAGACAATACCAGTAGCACACATTTTAGAAGATGTTAAGCAGAAATGTTGCAGAAGAAATAGTCTTTCTGTTTAAAAAAAAAAAAAAAAAAAAAGCTGTTATAATTACTTAGTCCAAATAGGGAAGAAGGCCTAAGTTTGAATTCATGGCATATTGCTGTAATACGCTATTAGCCTAATCCTTCATTTTCTTGTCAATTAAAGACTTATCTTTATTCACTGATTCACTTATCAGTAATTCGCTGGGTATTTTAAAGCTGGTTGTTAAAAATCCCTTTGTTTATGGCAATAAGGCACCATTCATTTTGTGAACTTTATAAAACCAACCTCTGCCAATTTTTCTCTTTGAGAATAGCTCTAAAGATGTGTTCCCACAGTAATTACTTATTCCAGAGATGTTCATTAAAGAATGAAGTAAAGAGGCAAGTGTTTGAAACAATTGTATCCCACCAAAGCCAGCTTTACTAAGCACCTTCCCAGCATCTACAGTATTTATGTACATTAGAAAAAAGAAAAGCCCTTGAGAAACATTATGCAAAATTTGTACTTTTGAGTGTTATTACTTAGAGTGATACTAAATATATAGGGTATTATTTTTGCATATTTATTATGCAAAAATGAGAAATTCAGCAAAAGGTTGGGGGAAAGCTGAGATGCTTTTGAATAGGAGCCCAGCTATCCATCATACACCTGCTGTGACTAGTACGGGTCATTCTAGTGTCTCTGCTCTCTATTCCCTACTTACCCACAGCCTCCAGGATGTAAAAGGGAAGGAGGGGGATAAACCCCAGTGAAGCCAGCCAAATCTTAATGGAGAAAAAAAAAATTAAAAAGATGGCTTTGGAGTTGTATATCTCTTTTAGAATAGGTTTGTTATTGTAGGTGAGTAGGAAGAAGAGTTTCAGTGTTTTATTTCCTTGTTGTTAGAACCTGAAGTGCTAGAATGTGTTCAAGTATTGCATAGTTATCCAACAATCACAGTAAATCCTCCCACTGATCCTTAATGGGCAAAGGAAGAGAGAAAATTTAGAACGAGGGAGACATTTTGTGTATCAAGCTGTCAGTGACAAATCTGAATTGATAAACCCCTTACATAAATGAAGATTTATTTATTTCTGGTACATAAAATACTACAAGGGACCAAGGGAGGAAATCAGAGAACCTGGGATTGGGTGTGTTTCTTAAACTTGCAGGAGCTAAACAAAGTAGATATCAACCATTTATAGTGAGCACATTCTTTGTTTGAATGCTAGTAACACAACCAAATTGTTTCCTAAGTGCTTGGTAACAGTTTTCCTTTTTCTGGCCTTTAGATTTGATCTATTTTGTCTGCACTATTTTTTCCCTTTTGGTTAACTCTTAACCATCATTAAGATTTCAAATATAAATGTAGCTTAGTTTCATCAAAATGAGTGCATTTGGTGCCTTGCTGTTTAAATGAATTATTTTGCTCTAAAATTTCATTGTTTTGCCTGATATGCAGAATGATAAAACTAAAGGTCATATGGAGAAATACTGCAAGGAATAGTGGGGCTTTTCTGGACCATACCTCAAGAAGGGGGGAGATCCTTGTATTGTGGTATCTAGGAATATTTACTCAGGATTCAGGCTGCTAGCATTTGAGAGAGATTACAGAATCTCTCTGGGCCTCATTTTCTTCATCTGTTAAATGGGAATGATAACAATACTTATCTCAACTTTTTTTTATTTTTGTAAATGTAGATTAAATGAGATTCACTATGAACAACTCTAAGATCATTGCCTGGCATATAATAAGTGCTTAATAAATATTAGCTATTATTATTACTCTATACCTATGACTAGAGCACCTTTTCTTTTTTAAAAAAATGATACTTTTATCCTAATTATAAAATAGTTCCTATACCTGTTATCAAAAATTTTGAAAGTTAAGACAGAAAATAAGAATCCAGTGTAATACTACTCTCTGGGTGTGTTCACTATTAATATAACTCTCATATGTCTTTATTAAAACAGAATCCCATTCTATATGGTGGTTCTTAACCTTTTTTGTTTGTTTGTTTTTTCACTGTCAGTTCATGAGCCTCTTTCTATCTATGAATACAGATGCAGCACTTAATTTTTAGTGTCTGCATCACACTTCATTGTAGACCATAATTTAAGCAGCCATCCCTGGCATCTTAAATGATCTTTGTAGATACAGATGATAAGAAATGCTTTTAATCAGCACATTCTCATTAATTGTCTCTGTCTGTCTGTTAAAAATGATTGGAACCTACTTAACGCTTAGACCTGGATCCCAGCTCTGCCACATACTAGCTATGTGACCTTGGGCAAGTTACATAACTTCACTGTATCTCATGTACTTTTTTTTTTCCATTTGTAAAATGGGGATAGGGTATCTGCATAACATTCTGTTGAGCAGAATAAGTTACCTAAGACATGTAAAGCTTTTGCGACTGGTTTTTGGTATGCAGTTAATACTTGATACATATTAGCTTGAGGCCCTGGAGTTCCTCCCAGATCATTAAAGAAAAATTACTTCTATGAATTAGGTAAATTTTATTTGCAAACTTTGCATTTCCCCAAAATATTGATATATATGTGTATTTGGGGATATTTATATGTAAAAATATGTATTATCCTGCAATAATTTCTAATTTCCAAACCATGTTGGTTAGAAGGGAGTTTAATTAAGTTATTTCTGGGCACACTGCTCACTGAACAATTGGAAACAATCATCACTGAACGTTAGTAACTAGGTTAATATTTTGCAACTTTTCTTTCTTAATATATCTGAGGAATAGAGGACACCCTTGGCAATGACTCAGTCTTACTACACTTTGTTGATGGGTGCAGGGGTGCAGCCATGGGATCAGGAAGCCATCCCTCCTTTTTAAGGACAGATCGGGGTGAGGGTAAAATCTGAAAGGATTCTGAAAAATTGTCCTACCTCAGGTGTTGTGATATGTTACGTCTACTTCTGCAGTGCTTATATGTGACATCCTTATCAGGTAATTCTGGAACAAAGTTACCTCAATCTGTAAGAGAGTCCCAAATTGCTAAGACCACAGAAAAGGTACAAATACTCTTACATTGTCCAACTTCCTCTGCCCCCCAGTGGTCCAGGCAGGGCAGGGCAGCTAGAGCCCTTTGGCCAGGCAATCAGCAGCTTCATTTACTTCCCCCAGAAAGTCCGAAATGAATTTAAGTTTCTCTGTGTGCCTTGACATGAAAAAAGTTGGAAAGCATGATTAAGTACCACTTTCTACTGGCTCTACTTGCTAAAATAATAAGCTACAGATGTATGAGGGAAGATGCTCACATGAACTTTCCTTGTTAGGCAGATTAATTTGCATCTTTGTTATACCACAGTATAGGATTCTGGCATGTAAACCAGTGTTTTTAAAACTTAGAGATTCATGGAGCTTTAGGATACATCTAACGACCCAGTTTGGGAAATACTTCTAAAACGTAACACTATATGGTAATTTAGTGCTCACACAATTAGAAATGCAAATATAAATTCTTGCAACTGAAAACATAAAGAAAAACATGATCGTAACCTAGCCATTAGGATTAAAAATGCAAGTATTAATATGGCTTTAGGAGATGATCAAAATGAAAACAACAAAATTAATAGAGATATGAAATCCTCTAAGAATGTATCTATGTAGCCTACAGGATAGTACCATTCTAAAGCAGTGGTTCTCAGTATGGGGTCCCCAGGACAGCATCTTCTGGAAACATAGAAAAGCGAGTTCTTGGGACCCACCTCAAATTTACTGAAACAGAAGATCTGGGGGTGGGACTGAGTCATCTTGTGTTTTAACAAGCTCTTCAGGTAATTCTGATGTGCATGAGTTTGAGAACCACGATTAATGAGGCCAACGACTCTCCAATCTTTACACACCAAATAAATGTTGTCTTTTATTTACCGTAGGGCACAACACCCTCATTTGAGTGAGGCTGGTGTTATTTCAGCTCTATTTAAAGAATTTGTCTCAGAGCCAGTTTGTAACTAAGGAGAAATTCAGTTTCATCGTTTTAAAGTCAATCTCATTAAACAGTTACTCAGAGCATCTGTATGAATCTTAGATTTGACTTTGCCCTGCAATGTGAACAAAAAATTTGAAAGCTTTTCACATTTGAAGTGATTAGTCTTCAAGAAAGGACAATCACAATTTTTTTGAAAGCCCAATACTTATTAAAGAGCCCTTAATAGACTACTTTTGTAACTTGTAGGACATTCTCCACCATAATATTGTTTAGCCTTGAATTCTCCCCAGTCGACCTTTGGTCAGAAACATTAACCTGGTGACTACTTCATTTTTTTGACTTTTCTACCTCCTGAGTCACAGTTGGAGTTGGCTTTGGAAGGAAACTGGGCGTCAAGTGCTGGCTGGAGTAGAACCCTTTTTCCTGGGAGAACTCAAAGCCAACAACTTGTGTACCCACCTCATTGCCACAGCTGACGTGGCTACTGATATCTTTGCTGCTATGAAATCCTTTTTCCAAACGCCTAATTCATACATGGTTCTGAAGTCTCATCTTACCTCAGAGCAATTATGGTGGCTTGGCTGCCCAGAATGAGCAAAGAAACAAGACAGCATAAATTCCAGCTGTCAATCCTACTTGCTCCTCCTGTTTCATCCATCACCAGTATTCTATCCTCTTTCACTGCCAATTCAAGTTGATCCATCTTTCATCCCAGGTTTTTTAACCTAGAGCTTGTGACAAAATGTCCAGTATAACCATCATTTTTGCAAAAGAAATACACTGTGGAGAAATAATCTAGAGGTTCACATCTGCTTCCTGCAATTCTCCCTCTAGCACCCCGGTAGCCCAACATTTCTTCCAGAGTTCAAGGGGTGGCCAAGAAAGTGAGGGAATGTTCTGGTCGCTGGAGGAAGAGAAATGCTCAGGGTCATGTTCAGCCTTTAGAACATCCTCCAGAGATGTGGTGGGCAGAACCAGGGTCACTAAGCGAAAAGCACATAAAACTCAATCTATTGCCACACCCAGGGGAAAACCACTGATATTTTTAGTAAACAAATTTGCAGCCATTTATTACTTTGTATGTAACTTTACTATTTTACTCAAAGTAGATCATATCTTATCCTTTTTTTTTACCTGCCTTTTTTTTTTAAACTTAAAAATTTATCATAAACATCCCTTTTAAGGTCACAAATGTTTCTATTCCAGTATCTTTTTGTAAGATTTCATAGTATTCTCTTGTTGTACAAAAAAATGTGTTAAAGCCTTTTTCTATTGTTTAAAATATTTATTGGGTTTCCCTGGTGGTGCAGTGGTTGAGAATCTGCCTGCCAATGCAGGGGACACGGGTTCGAGCCCTGGTCTGGGAAGACCCCACATGCCGCGGAGCAACTAGGCCCGTGAGCCACAACTACTGAGCCTGTGCGTCTGGAGCCTGTGCTCCACAACAAGAGAGGCCGCGATAGTGAGAGGCCCGTGCATCGCGATGAAGAGTGGCCCCCGCTTGCCGCAACTAGAGAAAGCCCTCGCACAGAAACGAAGACCCAACACAGCAAAAATAAATAAATTAAAAAAAAAAAATATATATATATATATATATATATATATATAGTCTTCATTTTTTTGGGACTGGACCCTTTTTAATGTCATCTGATGAGTATGTAGAATAAAACCCAAAATATCAGCATGAGCATTCACATTATTTTATTAGTGAATTTTAATTTATTTTTATAAGACAATTTAAATTGTTCAAAACCAAAACTGTATAAAAATACAAACTAAGTCCTTCTCGCATCATTTTTATTTGTTTATTTTATAGACTTCCAATTTTTAAAAAGAAGAAATGGAGACTTTCTGGAAAAAAGATGATTGTCTTGAGAATGTGGGCTAATTTGTCCCTGATAACCATATTTTTGTATGTATACTTCTGAGAAGCTATGTACTAGAAAGTTCATAGTATTCTAATTTGAAAAGATATGACCCAATAGCTAATGGGAAAAGAAAGCATTATTGGGTTGGCCAAAAAGTTTGTTTGACTTTTTCTTGATGTTATGGAAAAACTCAAAGGAACATTTTGGGCAACCCAATATATACGAACTTTGTGGGGAGGATAGGGCTGGATTTCTGTTTCTGGATTTCATTTTCCTATGTCTCTTCTACTACTGAATAAGATAGTAGATAAGAAATAATCATTGGTTTAATTTAGTATCTATGATGTTTTATTATATATTATAAAAGAAAGTGTTTTGTTTTTTTCTTAGACTCTTCTCATAAATCTTATAGGCCAGTGATTTCCTCATCTTTGTGAATTGGGTATTTTACCAGAAAGATAATGTCTAAAAGTCTTTAAGTTTACAGAGTACTCTTTTTAAGCTCCTGCTTCTTCCAACACTCAGAGTAAGTTTATATTTTCATTACTAAAGAAACATATTTGCAAGGCAGTGTATTGCCTGCTATGACAATTATCCTTTCATTTGGAGGATGTAATGTTTCTGACTTTTGGTTGAAGCCTCAAACTGATAACCAGTTACAGGACAATAGGTACTGTTACTTTTAATGAATTACATTTAATAACTGGGTTCTCTTCTTGCAGACTTGAAGCATGCGTTCACCTTTCAAATATTTTGGCCTGTCATTAGTCCAATGATTTCACCCTTTTTGTTCCCCTAGACGGGGTAATTTCATCAAAGTTTTCCCACATGGCCAAAGCCTATATTAGCTATTGGGTGTGCTGTAAATTTAAAAGCCAGTAGTATTCCTCCCACGCCTTATATATACAAAAAACAGATGTAGTGATTACACTGTAATGTTCCTGGCTAAAGTAAATTTAGATGTGAGAATATAGCCTTTACATGTATTGGAGCAAAGTATGTCATTCTTTCTCATTTCACTTAAATGGATGTTTAATAAAATTGCTACTTATCAAAAGAAACTCCAGAGGAACACTAAATAAATGAGGTGATATTTTAAAAGTTAATGAATGAGGTGCCTTGATCTATGGCTCCATTATACTCTTTTCATTGAGTCACAGAGATCTTAAAACACAAGATGTGATGTAAAGTGTAGGTAAGCTAATTTAAACACTGCTTTAAAAAGTAGGCAGTGAAACACGTTTACCAAAGGGTTAAGAGTAAAAAGTCCTTTATTCTAAGATATTAAAAAGCAAAATATACTGTTTAAATTAATCTCCTTTTTTCACATAATTAAAAATTAAATTTGAATTGAACTGTGTTTAAAGTGAATAAGGCTATTAAAAATGTCTGGTGAAATGAAATACATTAAAACACTTTTAAAATTTACTTTAATTTTTACTCAGATGGTACAACCATATTTGCGTTTGACAGAGATTGATTTGTGTTATATGTTCATGAGCATAGATTTTTCTTTTTTAATTGAGGCATAATTGACACTTAACATTAGTTTTAGGTGTACAACATAATGATTTGATATCTGTATGTACTGGAAAATGATCAACACAATTCTAGTTAACATCTGTCACCATACATAGTTACAAAAAATTTTTTTGGCCTTGTGATGGGGACTTCTAAGATTTGCTCTCTCACCAACTTTCAAATATGCGATACAATATTATTAACTATAGTCACCGTGCTGTACATTATATCCATATGGCATTTTTTATGAGCATAGTTTTATAATAAGTAAAGATCATGCTTTTAGTGCCAACTTATTTCACACAGGTGATTTTGAAAGTTCTTTCATTTATTTTGCATGTCTGTATAAATGATTTTAACAGCACTACTAAAATATCTCAGACTTAGGACTCTTTGTTCACAAGTAAGCCAAGTTGAGCTATCATAAGCCAAAAATATAATTATTAAATGGCTGCTGGTTTGTTTTGTGCCATCTAATAGCAAGGAAGTGTCTTGCTCTTTAGCAGAGACTGGAAGTGGATCCTTAATGCCTGTTGAAATATTCTCTGTCTTCCATCTCTGCTTCTCCCTATGTACTTGTAATTTTTTCCTGTGCCAGACTGCTGATTCCAGTCTTCAAAGAAGCTGGAAGAGGGCCAATATACAGTCATAAGTTTACATTGATCTCCAAGGTCCTGGACTAAGCTAAAAGAATATTTACCAACACCAATTCTAATTTCCTGGGAGACAGAGTTCAATTAAGCCAGGCTGGGTCAAGTGTCCAACTATGTCAAATCAGTTAGGAGAGATAGTATCACTGAACTCCCAGGGACCCATCCCTGTGGGAGGTGAAGATAGTTCCAAGAGATGAGGAACTGACATAACATCCCAAGAAATGTGCATTTCAACCTTGTTAGATAAGTAGGAAGTGCAAATTTAATTTTTTCATTGTGCCAATTAGAGTAGGTACAAGAGAAAGACCACAGTATATAAAATGTAAAATTAAGAAAGTACTTGTTCATTGAAAAACATTCTCTTTTACTGTATTACCCACTTCATTACATCAGAAAGTCCTTAAATTCTTACAATGGTGTTCTTTAACTTGATCAACTGCTATTTATTTATTTATTTGTTTGTTTCTTTATTTTCTTAAGTATGCTTATGGACTGTTTGAGATGAACGAGAAAAGTAAATTTTGGACTTGGATTATCAGGTAAACTTGTCCCAGTCCCAATATCCATAAAGTAATTTTAAAAAGGTATGAAGTAAACTATATAATGTATGGTACACAAATGCCATTTTCTCAAACAAATTGTTCACAGTATGAGTATTTAAAAGGTGAATTAGGGGTTTCCAAGTCCAAAATGCCTTTATATACATATATGGTGATACCCAGAAGGGTAAAGTGGGATAAGAAGCCACATCTTCTGATTTTCAACCTTATATTAGCTACTTGTCCTATACTTATATTAAAAACGAATGAACAAATCTGTCATGCTGCTGTCAGTGAGATGCCCCTTTGAGGAAAGAGAATCTTGGGGTTTTAAGAATTAGTGCAGGGGACTCCCTGGTGGCTCAGTGATTGAGAGTCCGCCTGCCGGTGCCGGGGACACGGGTTCGTGCCCTGGTCTGGGAGGGTCCAGCGTGCCGCGGAGCGGCTGGGCCCATGGACCGTGGCTGCTGGGCCTGCGCGTCCGGAGCCTGTGCTCCGCGGTGGGAGAGGCCGCAGCGGTGAGGCCCGCGTACCGCAAAAAAAAAAAAAAAAAAAAAAAAAAAAAAAAAATAGAATTAGTGCAATGTTTATTTTCATGTTAAAATTTAAACAATTGTCTGTTTTACTGATTCAACAAGTTCCTGATAAGTACTAAAATTGAGAAAGATATATAGAGCTATATTTGGCACATACCTATCAGAATTTGGAGTCCATGTTTTCAGCTCATTCACAGCTCTACATTACCTAAGAAAATTATGAGTATGCAGAAATGAGTCCACAGAGTGCCCAAAAGTATCTGTTAGTAAAATTCACCCAAATGACGATTTTTTACGGAAAACTGATATAGTAAAAACTATATTTAAAATGTACTTTTCTAGCTGAATTATTAAAATACGAGTTTCTTTTCAGGAATAATTATCTTTTTGTTATGATTTAGATATTCGTAATTTCCTTTAACTGGGATTTTAAAGTCTTCCACTGTAGTGAGTTAATGAAGAGAATGAATGTAGCAATATTTTTCCTCACAAAGGTAAAAAATGTTTTCCCATTCATGCTCTTTATTTTGAGCACAAACGATCTGTGATAGTGGCAATGGTTTCCAGTACACATTGGCACTTAAGGGGTGGTATTAACACGTATGGTGGTCAGTAAACATTTTTCTGTAACATCAGTGCTGCTTAGAAATGTGATTTTGTCGATAAAGGTCTTGGACAGGATTTATTCATTTTTACATTTATTTTTAAAACTCAAATTATGCGCATGAGAACATTTAAGTGTCCTCATGTATAGGTAAGAAGCTGCACAATGGGGAAAACAACAGATTCTTAGTAATATATCTAACTCTCTCTTCTACTACATTTCTATGTGCCACTTAATAAAGTACTTTATTTTCCTAGGCATTATCGGTAAAGTGTAGAGGTTAAGACTCTTAGGTAAGAGACTAAGGTCTCTTCTAGTTCTAACCAATTATGTTTCTATGATAAATATTAATTACATATATAAATATAAATCCCAATTTATTAGATGAAGGTAAAAACTAAGGTCCCATTCTTTTGAAACTTCAAAAAAAAAAAAAAGAACAAAAATAATTGCTTCTGTGAAAACTAAATTGTTTTGGGAAAACTCCATAAAGGAGACTCTAAAAAATGGCTCTGAAGAATTTACCACTCACTACAAAATTATAACAATTATGGGTGTGGTTTATTTAAGAAAATCAAATGGTATAGACTTCCTTAAGAAATGACCTTGGTGTTAAGTCAATGATTAGGGAATTAATGTATAAATCATGCACATTTTAAGTTAAAATAAAATATTAAGGTGTGCATCGTTTAAAAAATAATAAATAAGTGAATAGCTGTGTATTCCATTGCCTTCTATTGTAAGCTATCTCTATTCTTTCCTTAGTATCTTTCCTGTTGTGGAATTCCAGGAACTCAAGAAAGATTTTACAAACCAAGGATCCTAGAAACTATGATGTAATAGCTGCTCAGTTAATATTATATTCACTTCCTTCCCCTACTCATATTCATAGTAATGTTCTAACCTCCAAGCAAGCAGTTTAGAAGATTTGAAATTAAAAAGAAGAGAAAAGAGGAACATGAAACACTATTTTTAACTATGAGGAAGGCCACTATTTTTGAGGAGAAAATAAAGAGCTGACTCCCAGCTTTTTAGGGCAGAGATGATCTTCCCCATCCCTCCCCTCCCCCAGCTACTGCCCTTAAGATTTGGTTTTTATGAATGAGTGCATAAGAAATAAGCTAACACTACATGGCATTTTCAGGTTCAGCAATGAAATGTAAGGCAAGAATGCAATATTGGAATGAACACTCAGGGCTTAGGAGATGGGAATTCCAGATGTGATGCCATCTACCAACTTTCCAGTGATATTTGTTAAATCTCTTTATTTCCCTACCTTTTCTTTCAATATCTGTAAATTAAGGAGTCTGAGCTAAATTTAGCTTACTTTTAACTATACACATATTGCTTTTAGATGTATATCCATTATGTACATACAAACAGATATTTTTCTGCAAGTAGTTATTGTTTTTAATCCCCAAAATAGTTTTACCCATTATATTCTGGAATATGCTCAGGGAATGAAAATATTTCAAATATTTATTTAGGCAAACTATGGGGAGAAATGTAAACTTCCAGGTATTTTTTCTTTCTTGTGTTATTTGCTATCATATTATAAAGCATTATAAGCAAGATTTGCTTTTAAGATTACCACCCCAGTAAGTAAATTTGTACCTGTGAATAATTACAAACAGAGGAACGTTGCACCGTAAAATAAAACAAACAAAAACCATAAAGCCAACAGAAACAAAACAAGAAAACCCCTCATAAAAAACAAATTGAGGTAAAAATTCATAATAAGTAAAAGCTGTAACATATACTTACACTCATGCAAAAACGATAGTACTATATGTCCTAGAGACACACAAGAAGGTGGACCTACTTAGTTTATTTATAAATTGTCAGCTTTTTTTTTTCTATGCTTTCAATAAAATAAACTGTTCTGCTGAATAAGAGGGTAAAGAAAAGGCCTCAGTGAGTCACTTCAATTTGTTTCCACATTCTGACCAGTCAATAAAGGAAGTTATTGCCTCATTAGACAGTTTCAGTAGATTTCTGGAAATCTGGGTGACCTAAGACAGAAAAGTAACCTGGTAAGATGTTTTAAAAGCAGTTGCAGCTGAATTTGTTTTTGAAATTGTAAGTTGCCAGTTAAACTGGAATGACATAGCGATTTGTTTCAAGAAACGGTGCCAGGCAGTGGGCTGCTTTCAAGGAGGAAACTGTCTGTTTTCAGCAAGTACTAAAAAGTACTGTAAATACTGGTACTAAAAAATACAGTAAGATGACAGAACCAGGATGATAGGAAGAGGGCAGTGGTCTCAGCAATGAGATCAAGAGTCAACTTCTGCTAAGTGAAAGCAATGAGATGTGGCCCCTTGAGACTGGATGTTAGTAAGTATATAGCCATAGCCAGAGATGTAATCATAGGTTGTTGCATCCTGATTTCTGCCCTTCTAAGGTCTTCCCTTTGTTTAGCTGATATTTAGCTCCAAGTTCAAATGATACTTAAACTCAGACCTCCCTCAGACCAAGGTATCTGTAATCACTATACTCTGGTTGTGGGCTTCAAAGACTCATAAGTAGTCAAGCGAGGGTAGATTCCTTCCGCACACTTTACACTTGTAATGATCTTTCAGAGTTAGAGGAAACTTCTGTTTAACTTCTTTTAAAACAACTGAAAATTCGATTGGTGGAAGCTAAAGTATTTTTTTCGAACAAAAGAATGTTGAGTTCACTTCAAAATGTAAACAATCCAGGAGGCAAAAACTTGTAGAGCAAATGATTTATTAGTAAGTAGGACGCAATGACTTGCTTGCCTAAACTAACTTTCTTTTCTTGTGTTTAGCAGATAAACACATTAATCATGATCAGTCTGCACTGTATCAATAGAGAATTTGATAAATTAATCAAATCAGTCATAAAATAAGGACATTTCAGGGAATTTTCCAGATAAAAAGAGTGGAAATATTTGTCTCCCATAATGAAAAAATAATGTGTGTATGTATGTGTGTCATATATATGACATTCTATTAACATATTTGCATATCCATAAATTTAGAGAATAATGGAATAAAAAGGAAAATAAAGGTTTAATCTGAACTCTCTTCTTGTTAGTCAAAAATCAATTTTTCAGCATTGTTTTATGTTCTTCTTATAAAAGATTCCAACTTTAGGAGAGATCTTAGGATGTAAAAAGAAGGAAATATTTTCTCCACCATCAAATCTTTCAGTTCTCCCAAGTGACAATTCTCATGTCTGATGACTTGCTACCAGTATTTCATTGAATATCTGGAGAATAAAAGTTAAAAGAGAAAAAATATATGATGACAGGATACTGAAAGGAAAACACTGGGAGAAGAGGCCTGTATTCCTCTCCCAGCTCTTCTCATCTCTCTGGACACAGTTCCCTCATCTGTGAAATGTGTAGGTTTTGGACTGAATGATTTAAAATTGCCCTTGAAGTTTTAAGAATATATGAGTCTAACTTGGTAATCTGGAGGAGATTAAAATCCACTTAAACTTGAAGGATGGAATTAAGAGCATCAAAATGGTGCCATTCCTCGTTACTCCTTTTCTAATTAACATTATAAAAATTCCAGATCTGAGACCCTGTCAAACTTAAAGGTCTGCTATTTTACATACATTCTTCTACATCTAATTGTTTCTCCCTAAGAAAATATAATATCAGTTATTTTTAAATGATTATTGTTGACTATGATGTTCATTGAGGTTCTCATAGAGAGCTCAATTCAGCAAATATTTAATTAATGGTTATTATGTGTTGGGCAGTGAGCAGGCAATAGAGAATACCACCACCACTACCACCACTAGCCTCTTCCCTCCAAAAATGACAAAAAACAAATAGTCCTTGGTCTAGGGAACTTAGAGTGTGCCTGGTACATAATTGTTCAGCAAATATTTGTTTGATGATTGAATGAATGTACTGAAGGAGACATTTAGAGTATAATATTATACTCAATGTATAATTTAGAGTATAATATATATAATATATATTTATTTAGAGTATAATATATACACATATATATATATATATATATATATATATATATAGCTATACAGAGGAGTAGGAAAAGTTTGAGGAATCATGGAACTATTTAGGGAGTAGTTGACATTTGAGCTGAGTAGCAATCCACAAATAAGATTTCAAAAGCACATTTTAAACTGAGGTGGCATACCAGTTTATGGAATGTTTGGGATTACTGAACATATGTATTATGGGGAGTGGTCATAGGTTATAGGAAGTGAGGATAGAAAGGCATCTGGAGCAAAATTGCCAAGATTTTTTAATGCCAGGCTAAGTAGTTAAAACTTCATAGTATTAATAAAGGGTAGCATTTGTTTTGTAAGGGAAGGAACAAGATGACCAAATTGTTTTTGTGACTTGTGATTCTTTGGCATGCCCAGAGGGTCTGGATTAAACATTTCAAGAGCTTCTCCAACATTTTCACCCATGCTTCAGCAACCAAACAAAGTCAGCTTTTACTTTCTAAAGTAATTTACTTTCCGTAAATAATTTATGGATGTTTAAACTACAGCATTGAGCACACTGAGTAGGCCTTTGCAAATGCTACATCCGCTTGCAACTTTCTGGGGATTCTAACATCTTCCATCTCTTCCAGCCCCACCTCCCCCACCTCCATTTTCTTAGACTTGCAAATATACCATATGGGCCCAGATGCTGTTCATACACTAACACAAACTTTTAAGGGACAGAATTATAACCAATTTTATAAACAATAAAAAATAATATGGAAAGCCAGCAAACATTAACAAACATCTGGTTCAGAACTTGGTTTTGCCACTGACTGGCTGTGACTTGACCAGGTTACTTAAACTCCCTGCAGCTAGGTTTTGGAGGATAATGTCACCTTCTTTTCTAGGGTTGTTTTGAGGACTAAAAGACTTAATACAAAATATGACCTGGCGTATAGTAAGTGGTTCATAAATTGCTGTTGATATCGGTGTTGTTACTGTATAGTAGAGGAAGTTGGTACAATCTGTGTTCATCCCTTACAGTGCCTTCTTTCTCTCCCCATGGGTGATGCTGCTGCTTTTTTAGAATGCCCTTGAGTCCTTCTCAATCTCTACTATAAGAGAACACAGTCTTCTCTTTGCCAGTGCCTGTATTTTAGTAGGCATCAATACCTGAACCTAAGAACACATTCAAATCACCTCACGTTAAAACACACTTCTTGTTCTAACCAAACTCATTTTTATTTTTTTTATTTATTTTTTATTTTTTTTTCCTAACATCTTTATTGGAGTATAATTGCTTTACAATGGTGTGTTAGTTTCTGCTTTATAGCAAAGTGAATCAGCTATACATATACGTATATCCCCATATCTCCTCCCTCTCGTGTCTCCCTCCCACCCTCCCTATCCCACTCCTCTAGGTGGTCACAAAGCACTGAGCTGATCTCCCTGTGCTATGTGGCTGCTTCCCACTAGCTATCTATTTTACATTTGGTAGTGTATATATGTCCGTGCCACTCTCTCACTTCGTCCCAGCTTACCCTTCCCTCTCCCCGTGTCCTCAAGTCCATTCTCTATGTCTGCGTCTTTATTCCTGTCCTGCCCTTAGGTTCTTCAGAACCATTTTTTTTTTTTTTTTTTTTTTTAGATTCCATATATATGTGTTAGCATATGGTATTTGTTTTTCTCTTTCTGACTTACTTCACTCTGTATGACAGACTCTAGGTCCATCCACCTCACTACAAAGAACTCAATTTCGTTTCTTATTATGGCTGAGTGATATTCCATTGTATATATGTGCCACATCTTCTTTATCCATTCATCCGATGATGGACACTTAGGGTTGCTTCCATGTCCTGACTATTGTAAATAGAGCTGCAATGAACATTGTGGTACATGACTCTTTTTGAATTATGGTTTTCTCAGGGTATATGCCCAGTAGTGGGATTGCTGGGTCGTATGGTAGTTCTATTTTTAGTTTTTTAAGGAACCTCCGTAGTGTTCTCCATAGTGGCTGTATCAATTTACATTCCCACCAACAGTGCAAGAGGGGTCCCTTTTCTCCACACCCTCTCCAGCATTTATTGTTTGTAGACTTTTTGATGATGGCCATTCTTACTGGTGTGAGGTGATACCTCATTGTAGTTTTGATTTGCATTTCTCTAATGATTAGTGATGTTGGACATCCTTTCATGTGTTTGTTGGCAATCTGTATATCTTCTTTGGAGAAATGTCTATTTAAATCTTCTGCCCATTTTTGGATTGGTTTGTTCGTTTTTTTGATATTGAGCTGCATGAGCTGCTTGTAAATTTTCCAGATTGCATTTTTATTCTATTTTCTTGTGCTTTCTATTCTTAAAATGGTAACTTTTCTCTATCTGCTTCCTGCCCATGCATTCATTCAAGGACCTTTTCTCAGGTTCCTCTTTTATGCTTGGCAGTCATTTCCTTATCTCAAAATACTTTCCAATTTGAAAAAAAAAAAATCTCTTTTATTAATGCTACTTCACATACCTTATTTTTAGAAGACTTTATTAATTTTTATGGGTCTTTCTTCTTAGATTTAGTTGAGATTTATACTTTCTTTTTAACCTGTGAAGACAAGTTTGAGGTTCAGATAAATTAGAGAGATTGGAGCATGGCCTAGAACGTAGAGTCCTAGACTGGGTTGAGAGTTCTAGAAACGATCTTGTCCTCTATTCGCTGGAAAGGGTCATTTTGGAAGCCATTGCCTCATCTACAGCAGCTTTCTCCATCACCGACCGTGTCAGTGGTTTCTCTTCAGACCTATTTTGATGATGCATAAAATAAATCTAAAAAGTGCTTTAGAAGAGAAGTCACTGCAAAATGCAAGCTTTTCTTGATATTAGACTAAATTTAAGAATGATCCAGGATTTCAAAATCAAAGTAAGAGTATGACAAAAACAAAACAGTTCTGTGATAGATTTATTATTTATTTTATTGAAGTGCGAAGGTCAACTGGATTTGAAATACTATTAGTAATATTAATATTATATAAAATAAAGAGATATTAAGACACTGTTTGTTTTCCTCATTTTATAGAAGTTGTTTGTTTTTCCCCCCAACCCCCTCCACCTTTTCAATAAAACTAAGCAGTCCAGGACATCCTGAAAAAATGCAAGAAAGGTGGATTACTATTATTAATTCTTCTGAACTGAGTTTTTAATATTCTTTCATTTAAGTCAGTGAAAGTAAGTTCTGTTTATCTGAGGTTTCAAAAATGAATAGCATTCTAGGATTGGGTAGACCCAAGGCACTTTGGTCTTATATTGCTCTGAATACCAAAATTCCTTTTTCTTTTTTTTCAGGATAGTTAAATCATCATTTGAAACAGAGCTGCGAGACTACATATGAGCTATAGATGATAATAGGTATCATACACCAAAAACAGAAAGGCACCATTACCTTAAATAGGGTGAAATTGTGAGATGAGGGGCAAAATAAATAAAATAGCCTGTTTGGAAGGACCTTTTTAAACTGAGTTACTCTTCCTGTCGAAAAATGTTGCAGGTATATAAAATCAGTTCTTACTGAATAGTAAGTATAATATATGCTATTTATTTTCATTACAAAGGGTTTTTATTGTATCTGAAGAATTCCACAGAGGGCCATTAAAAATCTATTGTAGTGTTTTTAGTTAGTGATCTGCTCTGCTTCCCAAACCATGGTCATTTTACGAGTATTAGAGTTACACATGCATTTTTATTTCTTGCCTGGTCCAAATTCTGCATACTTACAAATAATTACTTGAGAGGGTTTTTGTTGCCTTGTTGGCCATTTCTTAAAAGCACAATATAATTTATTTGAGCAAAATATAGTAATGCTCTTTAGAAAAATTTCTCCTATGTAAAAACTCAATTTAAACTTGAATGAAAGGTAATTTTTTTATTTGCAGTAATTGAAAGAAATGTACATTTCCAAAAGGAAAGGCTTCATAGTTAGAGTAGTAATAATTGAGTTTGATAACAACATTAGCATTTATCTCTGGGAAAATAAGTTCTCTGTGCCATGCTCAGGAGATTTCATTGCCTTTCCAAGATGTCCCCACTCTTCCACTTGGAATTCATGGTCCCATCCTCTTCTTACATTTTTACTTATTTTATACGTAATTAGTTTTTTCCACATAAGCCCTTCTTCATCCAGCTTTATCTTTCCACTTATGTGTATTTTCACATTTACTTATATTTTTACTTTTTGGTAAACACATTTTACTCTCTCTAAACACTTTTTCTGTTGCTGCAATTTTTCTCCTGTCCTAAAGGTCCATTAAATTCCTCCTTTCTCTATAAAATGTTGTCTGGTTGTGGCAGTCTTTTTCTTTCCAGTAAGATTAGACTCTGCTGTCTTGAACTAATACATCTTTGGGTAGAGCAGAAAGGGAGCGTACACCTGTTGAATGACCATAGTTTTCCATGGATTTTGCTAGGTGTTCTGTATAATATGTCTCATTTAATTCACATGGCAACCAGGGAATGAGGAACTACTGTACTTGTTGTAAAGGTGAAGAAACTGGGCAGAATGAATATAAGTAACTTTCCCAAGTTCCCTCTGGTAGAAAGCAACAGAGCATAGATTTATACCTTTCTCTCTTTTGCATCAAAATCTGTATTGTTTGCACTCAGGTGTCTTTCCCTATATGTGTGTCTATTTCATTTTTTCATCTTTCTGACAGCAAGGACTGTATAATTTTTATCTACTAGGTAGCTGTCACATAGCTGACCTCATAATGAGCCTCAAATCTGTATTTAAGTCCTTATGTAACTCAGTTGTCTTTTACAGTGTTTTTCTTATTTTACTCATTTTAAATGTGTAAATTTATAATTGGAAATGGTGTATTTTTTCCCTGTAAGCAAAAAATAATTCATACAAATAATGAAAGCTCTTTCAGAAAGTTTTGCTATAGTATTTTCAAGTTGGTTATGAACATAGAAGAGTTTTTCATGTTTCTCGAGTTTAATTTTTATTTAATATATTTTATTCTGTGCATGGCTGATAATATTTCTTAGTTTATAAGCTTTGTGTTCTCCTAAGACCTATTTTTCTCAGATCATTTGAATATTCACTGAGGAAAAATTAATCTTCAAAAAAGTACTTCAAAAACCATATCTAACTTTGAACTAAACTTAGGTGTGAATTTAGACATGCTTAAGAAAGTCAGTGTTTAATATATTACCTTGAATTTGGTATCATTTAAAAAGCAATTCATTTCTTAAAAATTTAAATGAAATAACATGTCTGAAGTTATTTTTCAGACCGAGCCTGCTCTTGTGTAGAGGGAACAAATTACAAAGAAAGTCTTTACTGAACTCATAAATATCCAGGTAACTTGTAGAATTACTGACAAGCAACTCAGAAGCTGCTCTGTAAATATTATCCATCTACTGTTTATCATTTATTCTAAGCCAAGCTCCTAAATAACTAAAAAAAAAAAAAAGGCTTTAAGAGAATGGATACTATTTCTTCACAAGGTCTGCATAAATTTCTTTGTAACATGTCTTATAAGACAAGCAGGAGCCATCCAATATTACTTATGCTAAATGTTGGTTCTTTTGTCAACCATTACATATTAATTGTGTAAGATGAAGGCTCGAGCTGTAAGAAATTAAAAAAGAAAACAGAAAGCTTTGTTCTTGGTCTAATGGGATTTGCACTGTAACAAAGGAGACAAGGCATTGGCTTAAACAAATGGAGATACACTTAAAACATCTCAAGACAGCCTAAGATAACTGTGGAGAGAGCCTTAGATGAGTTCAGTAGAGACTGTCATGATTTAGGATGGTTAGGGAAATAATTTCCAAGGAGGTACAGTTTGAGAGGAGTCTTTAAAGATGGGTAGGATTTTGTTAGATGGAAAGAAGGTGACACAGCAATTTGGGTGAGAAGAAAATTGAAAATCAAATTGCAGAAGTGCCTTAGAATGATGAAAATGAAAACTTTGTTCAAATAAAAAATATTTATTTTTTTTTCTTACCTTGCATCTATCAGTTGACCACTGTTTTTGACTAGTACAGACTACCATGTTTTGATATCTCTTTTCTTTTATCAGTTGTAAGATATAAGCTTTGAATTCTTAGACACAAGTGACCCATTCCTTTGAGGGTCTGACCACTCAACGGGATCCACTGATCTTAGCTGCTAGATGGTTGATCACTTTGCTCACTATGAAACATCATCCTTTCAAGCTATGTCCTAATAGCATCAAAACCTTTAGCTTCTTGAGAAGCTAAAGTAGGAACACTACAGCTCACTTCCACGCATTCTCCAGCTGTGCCTGAACAGCTTGATTTCTCATCTATTTCATGGTGAAACAGAAATATTCTCAGACATTCTTTTTCCCTTTGAGCTACCAAGATTTTGGCCTGCCTTTTTATTGGTCATTTCCTGAAAGTGTTGGAGCATTTGACTTTCCTAAATCACTTTTCTTAGAACCAGCACATCCCAAAAATGGTCTGAGGGCTCTCCTTTGATTATTGGTAAGGATCACTTTGAGAGGAGTCAAAGAAGAGACTGGATTGAAACAGGAATCTGTCAGGTTCCCTGTTGCATATTTTTAATTCACACACCCACATGACTACATCCAACAGAGGTGACCTGAATTTTCTCCTTTGATGTCGCATGCCATGAATTCCCATAGCAGGTCAGGAACAAAGAGGGCATTTTAAAGCTTTTTTCTAACATTGCCCTAGCAGATACTGACTGATTGTGTCCCAGGAACATGCTCCTGGTTTTAGAATCATAAACAGCAGTAGGACTGAGTTGCTTGTAGAGTGATACAGTGACTTTGATTTCTCTTGGGTGGTCAAAACACAGCATGTGTAATATTTTTACAAACTGTGGTTCACAAAGCACATAGTTCTAGAGCATTTTATTTTCATTATGTTCGTGTCAATGGAAACAGTTGTGCTTCCTGATGTCTTACTGAGATGACCTTTTTGGTAATTTTAGGCTCCTTTCCCAAGGATACTGCATGTTGCCTGACCCTTATTCCTGAGGAAATAAGTAGGATTTGGACTGACCTGTTGTGGATAATGTACTTTCTCTAAGAATGGCAGAAGGAAAAACATCAGACTAGGATGCTCTCCAGAAATAATAATGGAGAATCTCATCCTGTTTTGTAAACTCTTTGTACTTTGCTCTCTGTGTTTGGTGGGAATATTATTTTTAAAGGGCCATTATACTCTGAAAGACATAATTTTGCATTAAATTTGTTTTAGAGTTAAGGAAGATAAATAAGACTTATTAACAAGTTTATAAAATTGGCACAGGTACACCTATAGATGATATGTAGATGGGAATGAATAACAATACTTAACTAGTGCTTCTCTTGAAGAAAATATTCTGGAAATCAGGTAAAAATAATACAAATAACTTTAGGAATGCATATTCCCTTTAAAAAAGAAACTGTTTTCTCTATCAAGTATACTCTACAGATTCCTTCAAGAACTATATTTAATATCAAATTTAATAAATAATTTGTTTAGAAATATTACACTGTATCTAATATTTCATTTCTTTATGAAGAGCAGAATGTTTTACTAAAGCATACATCATACATTCATTCATTTAATAAAGTTATATTAGTAATATAATTACTTTTGTGGAAATATTTTAAAGAAAATAGAGAACATATTCCTATTTGATTTGACATAATTCTAAACAAAGGAGAGAGGATTAGGTTAAATAAGTTTAATATTTTTTTTAAAAAATAACTTATTTTTATCAAATATATGCACACGTATTTAAAATGCAAATAAGTTTAAAGGTAAAAAAATATCTAAAGAAATAAACCATTTCGCATCAGTGCAAGAGGGAAATCACTTTCAACTTCTTTAAGTTTTATTTTACTTCTATATTTTTTAAGTAATGTGCATAGGTCTGCTTATGATTCCTCAACTTAGATCTTGTTGATTGACTTTTTATTGGTAAACATGAAAATTTAAAGTCTCTTAAAACGCCAAAATTTTTTTCTCTATTCTTCCATTATAGCTACATCACCATTTTAGTTTATTTCTGTTTTTTTAAATATGAAGACTGTACAAATAGAGTTTACTTCTGAGACTGGTGTTAGGATATAATGATATTCCCCTCATTGTAGAATTTTTGTCTTCCCTTAGATAAGTACTTCATTTATTTTTCTTTTTTGCCCAGTTCCTCCTCCTCCTCTCTGTCTCCCTTCCTCATTCCCACCCTCCCTCCCTTCCTACCTTCCTTCCTTTTTTCCTTTCTTTTTTTGCTATCTTTCCCAAAGCTTCAAAATCTTTATAAAATGCTTCTCTATTCAATTTTCTATGTAGGCAAGTTGGTTAGATCATCTATAGCATTCAACAAGAATTTTTTCTTATTTTTTCCCTTGAAGTAATCCTTCCTGGGCCCTCTCCTCCCACTTTTATCTTGTCTACTTGCTCTCTAAAGTATCCTGCAAAAAGACGTCATTCAGGGTTGTTTTGGCTGTCATTCTGAAATTTACTTTTTTCACTTTATGATGTTGTAGCCTCTTCTTTCTACAAATTATGTTCTCCTTTTACTAGTTTTTTGTCTTTTTTTGCTGGAGCTTATGTTCTGGTAATTTTTTTTTTTACATACTTATTGGAGTATAATTGCTTTACAATGGTGTGTTAGTTTCTGCTTTATAACAAAATGTATCAGCTGTACATATACATATATCCCCATATCCCCTCCCTCTTGCGTCTCCCTCCCATGCTCCCTATCCCACCCCTGTAGGTGGTCACAAAGCACCGAGCTGATCTCCCTGTGCTATGCGGCTGCTTCCCACTAGCTATCTATTTTCTGGTAATGTTTTGAAAGAGGTTCTACAGGTGATAAATGTTTTACAAGCTTGTACGTTGAGAAATGTCTTTATTCTACCTGATACTTCATTGAATCTTTGGGAATAGAATTATAGATCTAAAATAATTTTCACTCAGAAGTTTAAAAACATTTCTTATTACCTTCAAGCTTTTTATGCTATTGAGAAGACCAGTGTCGTTTTGATCCTGATATTTTATATATCACCTACTTTTCTCACTAATAAAATTTTGAGATCTTTATTTCTGGTGTTATAGATTTTATCAGAATATGTTTTAGTGTGGGTTTTTCTTCATCTCTGGTCTGGGGACACTTGATATATCCTTTCAATCGGGAGGCTCATGCTGCCAATTATGAGAAATTTCCTGGTGTTATGTCCCTAATAATTTCTTCACTAACATTTTCTCTAATCTCCATTTCTTGTATTAACATTTGTGAGTGCTGGATTATCTCCATTGACTATCTACTTTTAAAAGTCTTTTCTCCCCTCTATTTATTAAATTTTCTTTTTCAGTTTACTGTTCATTATCTTTTAACACTTTTACTAAATTTTACATGTGATGCTCCTAGGTTAAATTAGTAATCATACTTCTTATTCTTTCCTTTTTTTTTTATTTTTTTTCTAATTGCATCCTGTCTTGTTTCACAAGACAATATCTTTTCTCATATTTGGGGACATTATTTATTATTTCTTTGAAATTTTAGTCTTCTCACTGCACATTCACTATTTCTCTGAGTTCCTTCATTCCTTTCACTTATTTTGTTTCCTGTTTTTTCCTTGATGGATTCCCAGCGATGACTCTTGACTTTCTAATCATATTTTTGAAGGCGGCACTGAAAACCTAATTAGAATTTTGTGCACAGGAGGGATGCTCGTCAGCAGGAAGGCTTCACTTCTGATCCATCAGGTTGGCAGTTAGCTTTTTTGGTGGGCAAGACACATTAACACCTGTATCTGACGTTATTTTTCTTTTGGCAGTTATTTACTCAAGAGAAGAATTCTTACTCTTTTGTTTGAGTATATAAACACCTTGGGACTTAGCTAGGGAAGGTTGGGGTTCAGAGTTCTCTGTGTACTTAGACTTTCAAGTAACCTTTCAATTTTTGGTACCATGTCTCTTTGCTGCCTTTTGTGTTATAGATTAGGACCGTTCCAGTTCAATTTCTCCAGATACCATTTCTTTCCTTTAGAAGTGAGAAGTTAGTCCTCTGATTCCTTTATAGTGGATGTGTGACTATAGATAGGTGTCTAACTGCTCCTCTTACCGTTTTTCAAATAGTCTGTCTCTTTTCAAATCCTAACCTCAACTCCACCTTTGACAATACCTGGATGTTTCAGTGTCTGAGCTTTTCTTGAATATTATTGTGTGGGTATGTTTGTTATTTGTAATTAGGATCTGCTATTTACCTTTGGTTTGTCTTTATTCCACTCTGTTAAATAGAATGCCACTATTCCACCCACTTTCTGCCTTTATAGATTGTGGTTTAGAGTTATAAAAGTCCCTAGTCTTAGAAAGTATTTGGGTTTGTTTGGTAGACTGATAATGGCTTCCAAAAATATGTCCGTGTCCTTATTCCCAGAATCTGTGAATGTTACCTTATTGAAGAAAGAGTCTTTGCAGACATAATTAAGTTTAGGACTTGGAGATGTAGAGACTATCTCGGATTATCCAGGTAGGCCATAAGTGCCATCACAAGTGTTCTTATAAGAGAGAGGCAAAGGGAGATTTGACACACATAGCAGAGAATGTGATATGAAGATAGAGGTAGAGACTGAAGTGATGTGGCTACAAGCCAGGGAATGCCAAGAAATATAGAAGCCACCGGAAGCTAGAAGAAGCAAGGAAAGGATTCTTCTGCAGAACATACAGAGAGAGCATGGCCCTACCAAAAATCTTGATTTTAGCCCAGTGAAATTGCTGTTGAACTTCTGGTGTCCAGAACTATAAGAACATTAATTTCTGTTGTTTTCTGGCACCAAGTTTGTAGGAATTTGTTACCGCAGTCACAGGAAAAAAACACCGTTTGTATTAGAGCTTCTTTTTCTCCTTCATGCTTTGTGATGATTATTGAAAGAAGAAAGATGTAGGAAGATATTTATTTCACCTTCTTGAAACTGGAATCCTTTAATTCTTTAAGATAGTTTTATTTCTCATAATTCTATTCCTGCCATAAGGAGTATGCTCACTTTCAGAAGCATTGGAGCTTTCCCAGTTATGGAACTTTTAGCAGTGTCTTCATTTATTCCTCTCCTCTTATTACATAGTATCTCCTGTCAAATGGATATTACTCCTTTCCTTCTCTTTTCTTCCCTTCCCTTCCCTTCACTGATTGTTTACTTGGTGTTGGGCATTGTGGTAAGCAATTAAATAGCAGTTAGGATCTGAAAAACAGCTCTTTATTGAAAGTTTTAGAACTGGAATCACAGAACTTTATCTCCCTTTGTGTTCAGTAGCCCATTGTATCCTCTTCTAATTGGAAGTTTAGGTTTGGTCACTGGGATTTAGGCTTAAAAACCTCAGGACAGTCGTATGTTGCCAAAGGTTAACTCTTTAGGATTATCTAAATCAATAGTCTAAATGTTAATAACAACAATCAGAGCTTTGGGTACAATATAACAAGGGTTTTAGAAGTTTCGTGGAAGACAATTTTTCCATGGACTGGGGATCGGGCAGTGGTTCAGGTGGTAATGCGAGCGATGGGGAGCGATGGGGAGCAGCAGGTGAAGCTACGCTAGCTCGCCCGCCGCTCACCTCCTGCTGTGCGGCCCTCCAGGTACCCCTGGTATATAGTAATAACTTGAATTTAGCACCACTAATCCTGGCAGGCTTGCCATTCTTGGCAATATCTCCTAACCCAGAATTTCCCCTGGGTAGTCCCAAATATCCTAGTCTAAAGCCTGATAGTAGTTGTAAAGAGGTGAAAGTAATCTTCATGTGTTCTGTATTTTTTTTTGGTAAGAGTTTCCACATATAATCTTTCACCCATATTCGAATTAATGTCTTGGTACTATTGGAATTTTTGACATCAAAATCTCCAAGGAAGAGAAGGACGAACCAAGAAGAGCTACAGGAAAAGATAAGTTCGGGTAGGCTGGCCTTTTCACACCCCTCAAGCTGAGCATGTTCTTCACGACCTGCTCATGAAAGTCTCGCTCTGTCTCAAAGACATTCCTCTGTAAGTGCCCAATAGAGTCTCGACTCTAGCTCTTGCCTAAACTCTGCTACCCTGCATGAGCCCTAATATGCTAGGGCACATCTGCCTAATGCTTCTAATTTCTTTTGCCTGAACTTGCTACTGCTCTCACTTCCTAGGTCTGTTTCTGGGGCCCAGGCAGATTTAGCTGCCAAGAGCTAGAGCAATGATTTGACTGGATGGATTCTACTGACATAAAGGTGCATAGGGACTTCTCGATGATTTGACTGGATGGATTCTACTGACATAAAGGTGAATGGGGACTTCTCAGTGTCCCATGTGTGATCCAAGACAATCTGAATAGAAGGACTGCAGTTCAGCCCTGGCCTCACAGAAGATCCTCCCCTGAGGAGCTCAGCACTTGCCTCCTATATATTTTCCCACAGAATCAGACTTCAGCTATTACCTGTCACTAAGCAAGGCACATGACCCATCCCAATTTGTCCCAATCTGTGACTTTTCTCCATTTCCCTGTAGTTTTAAAATCTGTTTATTTTCTTTGATCTGAATCAAACTCATACTTTCCAGCCACTTAGCTTTCTCAACCCCACCTGCCACTATCTCCAGTCCAAGTAGACTATTTTCCACATTCTTTTCTAAAGCCTCTGCATATACTGATACAGCAACACATGTCAGAACCACTTACACATGCATTTCATATCACCTCTTCAGGAGCCATGTTTTCTCTTCCTTCCTAGCTCCTATTCTAGTCATTTATTTTTTTCAGATTATACCAGTTCATCTCTTTCTCTGTCTCTCTCTCTTTCTCTCTCTGCTCTTTCTCTGTTTCTCTCTCCCTTTTTTCCTATTTCTAACCTCCACATTTTATTTCCTTTACTTGTTTTACTGTTTGTTTTTTTGTTTGTTTGTCTGTTTTAACAAGATCTTTAAACTATAGGGCCTAGACTTATTTTTTATATATTTATTGAAGCAACAAAAGTTGTTGAACTGGGTACTTTGGGCCAACCTGGACTCTTTTTCTTCAGCATGAGATTTTGCTTTTATGTTCCAATACCTCACTCAGCTTTCACTCTACATTAATGACCCATTTTTGTAGCGTTCTCTGTTCTCTTTGTTTCTTCCTTCCTTCCTTCCTCTCTCTCTCTTTCTTTCTTCTTTTACTTTTTCTTGTTAAACAACCTCACTCAGCTCCCTGCTTGCTCACCCATTTTGCTACCCACATCCTAAACTATAGTAAGATTTCTTCTTGCTTTCCTGCTGCTGCCCCAATCCTTTGGGACCCATATAGATAGGGAGGGTCTCAGACACGAGTTATTTTAGATTGTCTGGGAAGATCTAATTAAGGGTCAAAGTAGTAGATGCTGTGAGAGGGCATTTGTCACTGAGTGAAGGAGATGACACTTGCCATATGCTCTCAAAGGAGAAAACAAAGGGTGTATACATACATGAATGTGATTTTACATATACTTTAAATTTTTTCCTATAGATTTAAGTAACAGGGTAGAAGCAGTGAGATGGAAGGGAAGGGGTAACTCTTCAATTTATTATCAAAAAGACTCCTTTCAAGTACTAACTGACTATATTTGAGAGAATAAATAATCCAAAATAAGTTGAAAGCTTCAAGGTTTGTGATAAAGGGAATGCTGGAGTATACCTAAGTTAGTAATGCCTGCCTCTCCTTTTGTTTAATTAATATTTTTCTTTAATAAAAGAAATACAGTTAAATTAAAATAATTTAGAAAAAAAGCAAAAAGTAAAACAATCCATGATTCTGCTATATAGAAATGACAGTTGTTATCAACATTTCAATACCTGATCCTTTTACTGTATTCAAAAACATTCACCTTACAAAATTGGAATCATATATTATCTGGAGTTTGTTTTATTCCTGCTTTTGTTTACTTAAGGTTCACAACTAAATAATAATAATATGAATAACAACTCCTAAAATAATGATTTTAAATGGCTGTATAAAACAAATTGATCTACTCTTATTTTCAGTTTTGCAGACAGTATAAACAACTTTATACAAAAATGTTGGTCTGTCTCACTTATGACTTTCTTACAAAAGAATCACTGTTATAGTACATCTTTAATACAATGTTACTGAGAATCATGTCTCAGCTCAGAGCCTTTTCACTGGCAGGTGCCTCTCTGGCAATGTTTTCTCCCATATATTATCATGATAGACCCCTACATTGTGTTCAGGTTACTGCTCTAACATTATCATATCAGAGAGACATTTCCCTGAGCATCTATGTAAAATGTCATGCCAACCATCTCCAAAATCATTCATTATCCCTTTAGCCTGCATTATTTTTCATGTTAGTATTCAACAGTATCTAACATGTTATGTTTACTTGTTTCTTGTCTCTCTTTACCTCTTAGAATCTAAGCTAAATGAGAGCAGAAATTCTGTCTATTTCGTTAAACACGTTCTCCCTAGTGCCTCAGACAATGCCTGGCACATAGTAAGTGATCAATAAATATTTGTTCAATAAATAGATAAATAAAATGAAAAATGCAAGAATTTTGATGCATATAAACTAGTTGCTTCCCAGGAAGCTTGTTCCAGTTTATACATTCATAAGCATAGAATAACCCAGAATATTAATTTTAAAATTTTCAAATAATAGGAAAACTTTATACTATATCTCACTGTTGCTTTAGTTTTTTTTTTTTTTTTTTTGCGGTACGTGGGCCTCTGACTGTTGTTACGGAGCACAGGCTCCGGACGCGCAGGCTCAGCGGCCATGGCTCACGGGCCCAGCCGCTCCACGGCATGTGGGATCTTCCTGGACCGGGGCACGAACCCGTGTCCCCTGCATCGGCAGGTGGACTCTCAACCACTGCGCCACCAGGGAAGCCCTGCTTTAGTTTTTATTTCTTTTATTTCTTCTTTGAATTATCTGTTGCTCTTCTTTATATTTTTCATTAAGGTTTTGGTTCCTTTAAAATAATGTGTAAGAGCCTACATGCATTGTGTTGTAATTTTTCATATTTTTATAGACATTTTCTCTCTTCCATAGCATGCTTTCAATTTTTCCTTATGTTTTATGACATCTTAGATAGAATGTGTGGAGTCAAATATTTCAGGATTTCTTCCAGAGAGCTCACCTACACTGTTGCTATAGACTTCAAACTTGTCTCCCTACCTTTTAAAGTTTGTCATCCTTATCACTCCTATGATTTTTTGGAGCATCATTTGTTATTTTCACTTCATTTTTTTCTTTATCCATTATACCCTCTTTTCTTTTTAAGAATGTATATTTCCATTGTATTTTCTTTGTCTTTATTTTAGGCCATTTCTTCCTTATAGGGGTCATGTCTTCAATAATTTTATTTAAAATGTCTGTTTTAATAAATGATGTATTCAGTCATTGCTCTCCTTTTGATAACGTTCTTTTCCCATTTTCTCTATCATATTTTTATATAGGCCTCCACTTTATGTTTGTTTTCTATTTGCTCAACACTAAATTAGCCTAGATCTATCCAATGTCATGTTTACAACCCGATGACACCTGTTGTTTTCTTACCATCCACTTCTTGCTTGTTCAGTCCCCTTCTTGTCACCCCAGCTTGGTGACAGGTTGCTGTGCAGATCTCCCAGCTAGTGACCAAGAAGCATACATGAAGTCTAACATTGCTCTCTTAAAAGTAAAGGTGTTCTCCTATGTCTCAAACCTTGTTGTTTCACAAGCAGGAAAAGCCACAGTTCTTAACATGGGCCTTTCTCCACTATCCTCCTACCTCTGCTACCATCTACATTGCTTTAACCAAATTTTGGAAAGAGTAAGGCGTCAGTCTTCTCTCTCCCTTCCAGTTTTCAAATACTAATGCCAAAATAGGAAAAGATGGTGCTGTGAGGATGCTACTCTATTTGTCCCAAGAAGTAGCACTTTCTTTTGATACCCAGTAAAATCATGGTAATCCAGGATTTTGTTAGAAAGAGTCCATGAATCTGAATACAGTTAATTCGGAAATGTTGAAATACTTTCTTGACTTTCCAATGAATAGGACTAGTCTGTCTAGTCCTGACACCTGTTGTTTTTTTCTTAGTCCAATATCATTAGCTTTAGAAGAATGGTAAAGAAATTCCCTCTATTAATCTTAGTTTTTAGGACTGTTGTAAGAGGTGTTTTTCTGTGTAGGTGTTTTAATAGAAAATTGGCTAAAACCACCTTATGATGGCAGACTGCTAATCAGGTATCTTGGAAAACTGGTAGTTTGATAGTTTTTCAAGCCTTTTATTTTAGTTCATCTCTTCCTCTCTCCAAAAGTGACTACCTTCCAAAGCATTGCAGGGAAAAATGCATAGATATAGAATAGAATTACTGTGGGAAATTTCAACACCACATAATTAGCGACTAATATTTTGTTCTTGTTATATAATGCTTAGAAATTGTCCTTATAACTTTATATAGAAATATTATATCCTATCATTTTTGACTGTTTTTTTAATTAATTGAAAGATAATTTAAAATTATTTTCATTTTTATTATGTATTCTAACTTAGTATCTCTAAATACAAATGATAAAGTTTTCGTGTTAAAGTTATCTAAGCTATTAAAATCTTTTACAAATTAGTTGAATTTGGCAAAAATTATCTGCAGTGTTTGATTAAATTGCCATTGCATACAGAGTAGTAGACTTTTCCTCCATAAAATGAAGATGCAACTGAGTAGGGTCAAGTTGACAAACTATTTTCAATAGTATCCTGGTAGTAACCTTTTTAATGTAAGAGACCACACTTTCACAAAGGGGATTCTTTTCCTAACCTGTGTGTAATTCAGAAACGTCTGTGGTTGTCTTAGTCAACTGGCCATAAAAGAAGACATTCTAGACTATGAAATCACCAAAGCTTTCAAATGCTGGTGTATGTTTTATGTTTTATATAGGTTACTAGTGACCCTTCTGCACTTACTAGAAACTCTTTTGTTTTGTGCCTGCAGAAACTCTGTTGTAAACGACACCAGGTCCTTGAGGTGATGACTGCAGACTTCTGCTGTTTAAGGCTGTTGACCTCGTTGACTGTTAGGAGCTAGTGGTTAGGTTTTTAATAAGGGAAAAAGAAAGCAAAACTTGTTCTTCATAACATATGAAAATAGAATATAGAATTACAGGGTGGCATCGAATCATAGAAGTTTTGAAGACTAGGTATCTTTCAAACAGTAATTATAATTCTTTTTTTTGCCTTTAGTAATTAGAATTCTTGATTTTCTGCATCTCTATTACCCATGTAGCCCAAAATGCTCTAGAATAATGCTTGTCTTCAGTATATAAAAAAGCCGCAACTGAATCACTAAAAGGTGCCAAGACATTATTATTATTGTTGTTATTACTATTATTACCATCTAACTTTTTGTTTGTTTGTTTTTTTGCGCTACGCGGGCCTCTCACTGTTGTGGCCTCTCCCGTTGCGGAGCACAGGCTCCGGACGTGCAGGCCCAGCGGCCGTGGCTCACGGGCCCAGCCACTCCACGGCACGTGGGATCCTCCCGGACCGGGGCACAAACCCACGTCCCCTGCATCGGCAGGCGGACTCCCAACCACTGCGCCACCAGGGAAGCCCACCATCTAACTTTTTATTTAATTTTATTTTTATTACTACATGGGAGAAGAGTTTTGTGCAAGGTTTGATTTTTTTTGAGATATAGTTGACATATAACATTATATTAGTTTTAGGTATACAACATATAATGATTTGATATTTGTATTAACTTATTTTACTTTTTCAACTTAATTAGAGGCAATGTCAACCCAAACCTATCAATGACTCTTATTGTGTATTGGAAAAAGTGGAAACCCGTTTCTGCCTTAATCCCCCCCCAGAACTGATTTTAACCTTCTAATTACTACGTTCTTTATTACTACAGTTTTCAAAACTGATCCTGCCCACTAGATACTATTATCTGATCCTGTTTCTCTCACCTGCTTTATTCATTCTTGCATCTTTGGTTTGTTTGTCTTATTTAAGTCAGACAATGTCCAATTTGAAGATAATTCCATTGGTCAACTAAAGGTTAATGGGATGGAAATGCTAAGTTTAGCATCTATATGCAGTATTGCCATTCCTATATAGGGCTGCACCAGATGATGCTTTGTGGCATCACCAAGTAAATAGGGTGAGAAAATGTGGTGTGGCGAATCCATCTTTGAATCATGGCTATTGGAGGGGGGCTGACTGTCTATAATTACTATAAAATATATGCTCTTTAATTGGATTGTACTATTCAAAAGGATGAATTTGATTTGAGATAAAATTCCCTGATATTTTTGTGTCACTAACTTACTGATAATGATGGTGGCTATTATTTTTAAAGTGTTTTCTTTGAGGAATATGCAAACAGTGTATGAAGTTTAAACCTGTAGTTTTAAAAGATTGCTTTTCTCTTTAGTGTCTCACTTATTTTCTGTTATTTTGACTCTCATTCTATATATATTTTAAAGACAGGAAGCATTTTGTCTTAACTAGAGAACAAAACAAAATTCTAGTGAAAGTAGTTATGAGAATAAGAGAAATCATGACATTAAGATAATATGTAATCTTGAAAGAGTTTTAAATAACTATTCCTATCTCCCAAAGTGGTAAGATTTCAATTTCCCTAAGCTTAGAGAACTTTGTTTATAGTAGTATAACTTTGCAGTTAGATATAATGTCAGTATCTTTAAAAAAAAGAAACTAAAATAAAACCTAGGAACCAAAGTGATTAAGTGATATCTGTGACTATGTGATGCCTTATTTTGTCATTTCTATATTCCCAGCTTGAAATTTAATATAAAAGAAATGCTTTGCTGCTTTGTTCTAAGTCCTGTTTGATCCAACATGGAAAAAATATATTGTTTTGAATTTCTTAATAGAAAAAAATAAAAAGATCTTTGACTGAATTACTAGTTGCTCCTGCAAAAAGAAATTTGGAATTTACCTTTGGTCTATTTCACATCTTTAGCATGTTTTCTTTTAAAAATATTTCTAGATACTAGTGTCTGCTTGATTTTGGTTATCTTAGCTGTAATAAGTAGCCTTGGGACCCCTGAAGGCACACCCCACACACTTATGCTGTGTGACCTAAGGTCACAAGTAATGGCTGCAAGCTAATTGATTGAGAAAGGCTTGTCTGGAGGGGCCTCTTTGCGTCCTCCCTTTACATTCCTAAGTTCTGTGAAAGAGTCACTAGCAGCTCAGCCTAGCAAGGAAGGAAAAAAGAGAGGAAGTTTCTCTGCGTTCTGATTACACTCTGAGTTCCCCTGTAGTGAGCTTACTTCTCTCCACCCACTTCTTACCAAGAACTCTTTCACTTGAAGGTGAACAACTTAAAGCCTGATCTCAGAGTTACCCAAAAAGTGATTTGCGTATTTATTGAACTGAAAGAACAAATTACCTACTTCAGGCTGTGGGAAGCGTATGGAAATTATATTAGAACTTCAGCAAAGTGCACAGCCGCATAAAACAGAAGCCGGGACTCAGACTGACAGGCAAATAAGCCAGCTCGTGGAAGGGGCCTCTGGGTGGCAGCTCTGGGCTATTGGGTGTTGGACAACTATAGGCAAAACTGAAATGGAACAGGGGCAGAAAATAGCACACTGTTACGCTACGCAACCGTTGCTTTCTCATGGTGAGTGCAGATTTAAGATATTATTTAAAGTATACTTTCTATGTTGTAAAACAAGTAAAGAAATCTTTTGTGCTTTGAGGGAAGTTATAGTAAGAGCATTTCTTAAAAGTTCTTAGGCGATTTGGTTTTGTTTCTGCTTGATCTCACATTAAACTTGGCAATGCTAACAGAAATACAATATTTGTATTGTCTTGCGTGTCCTTTTTCTTAAAGTTGTCCTTTTGTTTAAATCATGCTTCTCTTCAACCTGAATAAACATTGTTTTAGGCAAATCATGTGTGGAATAGATAATAAAGGAACAACAGTGTGACAGAATATATGTAAACATTTCATTTAGTCCAACTTTGTGTCACTTCTCCACGACTTCATGTTTTGCCGCCTTATCTCGGGAATATATAGCACAGTCTCTATGAAAAGAGCTTTGTGTGAGAATTCCAGCGAGTTAAAGGGTCAGGGCCTGTGTGTTATCTGACTGCCACCAAGACTCACTGGGGTGTCCTCTATTTTTAATCTAAAATAGGGGAAAAAGTGCATCTTTACATATTAAAAAGTAAGTGTGTTTTGATTCCAGCAGTTGCCTTCTTATAGTTTATGTGTGTTATTCCTGGCAAAGGATTGTTTAAGCTTCTTTTGAGAAGCAGCATGCAAACTTCTTTTGTTTCTTTTTGGCTTGTTTGCTCACATTTCACTGCAGAAACTTTGCACACAGTTTTTTGTTTAGTGTTTTTTAATTTTAAATATCTTGAAACAATACTGAGTAGTTTTTATTTCAGTGCAAATATCTTGGAAGTTAGTAAGCTTGCTTTTTCTGGGAAAAAAAATACCTCAGAGAATAAATTGTGCTTAATTCCTAGTTTAGCCATACTTAAAATCCTGTTTTAAATGTGCTTCTTCTTAAAAAATATCAGAGTCTACAAGGAGTATTCCTAGAATGTTATAGAAGAGATTCTTCTGCAAAAACTGCAAATTCAGTATTGTGAATTTAATAAGTGCCAAAATATTATTGCTATTGTTGACTTTGTTTAGAAAGCAGCTTTATTAACAAGGTGACTGCATTAGATGTTACCAAATGAAAGGTGAAAAATTTGTCTTCCATACTGCTGATTTGATAGAATACAGAGGTCTGCATTGTTACTGTGTTTCATGCTCACTTAAACTTTTTAAAGAGCACCTCTGTAATACAAATTTTGAATAATAATTTTAAAAATGAAATTTACTAAAGTAAGCTCCTTACATTTTGAGACGTATAGCTTCTGTTTGCTAAAGTAAATTAATAAATGGAAAAAATATATTGGAGTAATTGTGAAGCTGTAAAACTTTACAATAAAAGGAGGAAAGCTTTTAAGAAAAAAAGAATATGTTTTCACTTATGGGACAATTTTGAAGTACTACTTAGCTCTTCTTTTCTAAAGATTTACGGAAAACTTAACTGTTGCAGAACTAAGTAATAGTCTTGACTTTTATGCTGTATATAAGAAGGATAATTATTTTTGAGCTCTTCTTATGATTTGATACAAGCTTCTTTCAACAATTACAAAATGTGACTGACAAATCCCTTTCTAAGAGAACAAGTTCATTATGTTTGTCACCTGTTACATTCATTCTTTCTTTTGCCTACATACACAGCTCCTAGCTGTTTATTAGTGCTGCAGGGAGGTGAAAACCTTTTTTTTAAGAGAAAAGGTTTAAAGGTTTATTTGCATGAACATTTTGAGGTTTCTAAAATTATATTCTCGTCAGAATCACCCAGTGTTTTTAATAAGGTCTTTTGTTATGATCTCGATATGAATGGTCAGAACAGGAGATGTAAATTGAGTTTTTCTTTTAATACGTAAGTAAAGTTAAGGTGTGACTGAGGATTTTTGAAAGGCTTTGCCAAGACATAAGCCTTTTGAAAATTTCTCCCTTTGCTATAAAGACTGTAAAAATATGTTTACGCCTTATTTATTCCCTTCAAACCAATCCAGAGACCAAAAATTAAAGAGAACTTCATTATTCTCCTCAGTTATAAACTCTAACAACAACTCAGGAAGTTACCCTGCTTTGGGGAGGGGCTACAAAAGAATGGGGTTCCCTCTAATGGAAGTACCTAAATTGTGATAAACAAAAGATAGAAAGGTCTGCTGCTAAGTTTTACTCACACTTAATCTTAAACTACTATCTTCAGTCTTTTCCATTCATATTTACTTATTGATTGGTTACTGAGGTGAAGACATCTTTTAAAAACTACTAGACCTAGAGTCTGTCATACAGAGTAAAGTAAGTCAGAAAGAGAAAAACAAATACCGTATGCTAACACATATATATGGAATCTAAAAAAAAAAAAAAAATGGTTCTGAAGAACATAGGGGAAGGACAGGAATAAAGATGCAGATGTAGAGAATGGACTTGAGGACACAGGGAGGGAAAAGGGTAAGCTGGGATGAAGTGAGAGAGTGGCATGGACATATATACACTACCAAATGAAAATAGAGAGCTAGTGGGAAGCAGCCGCATAGCACAGGGAGATCAGCTCAGTGCTTTGTGACCACCTAGAGGGGTAGGATAGGGAGGGTGGGAGGGAAACGCAAGAGGGAGGAGGTATGGGGATATATGTATATGTATAGCTGATTCACTTCATTATAGAGCAGAAACTAACACACCATTGTAAAGCAATTATATTCCAATAAAGATGTTAAAAAAAACTACAATCAACCATAGCATTATTTTAAAAAACATGATTTTAAGAAGGTATATATTTTCTTATATAAGGCTTAGTTTTCCACAGATGTTTAAATTTTTTATTAGGTTAATAGGAAACAACGGAACTATGTTCACAAATTAATATACTGTTATCTCTCTTATTTCTATGTAAAACATATTGGTGATTCATTGTCCTTCCCCTACATTACTATATTACACCAGATTGCAGTGTGTGTGTGTGTGTGTGTGTGTGTGTGTGTTTTCACGTTTGCACTTATGAGGTCACAGACAGAGTGACAGAGTAGCCTGGACATATGCTAGGGTTATGACACTCTTTGACTTACTTCCTTAAATCTCATGGTCACTAAATATCAGGGTTTTTGCTGTACCCTGGTAGCAGTAGACATCTGTTGCAGTGAATTTATGCCTTCTCTATTGAGGATGAATATCATATTGGCTGTATTATTGTTTCAATTACATTCATCAATTTGCTTTTAAAGATGAATTATTCTATCAAAATATAGGGCAGAATTTATAGGATTAGATTCTGTCATCCCTGACAAATTATTTATCCTCAAAGGCTTTCCTAGAGAGTGGCCGTATGGTTTTTATTATTCTCCTTACAGGGAAGAGAGCATAGTGGTTGTTCATTTTTCTAGACACTTTGATCTTAGGACTCACATCTTTCTTAAATTATGGAAATTTTCAAAATTTTCTTTTCAAATATGGCTTCTTTTACCATTAGCTCTAATCTCTTTTTCTGGTACATCCTAGTATATATATGTTGAAGCTTCACAATATATTATACATATTTCTTAAATTCTCATTCATAATATATTATAACCTTTCTGTGCTACATTTTTTCTGAATTGCTCAAGAGATATCTTCCAATTTACTAATTCTTGTTTTGACTATATCCATTCCAGAATTTTTTTCAGCTGTATTTTTTTTTCCTGGTTATTCTAATTGATTCTTATACCACTTTTATTATTTCATCTCTACTTACTTTTTTGTACATTGTATTGACATTCTTTCTTACTTTGTCTCTTCAAGGCTACTAACATGCTTATATTGAAATTCTGAAATTGACCTATTATTTTCATGTCATCTGGAATGACTTCATTGACTTTTAAAAAAATTTTTGCTGGAAATCTTTTTATATGATTTTACATGTCTTGGAATTTTGGTTTTCAAGCTTAACTTGGGTGAGAGGGATTTAAAAATGTTTTAAAAATTTCTCTCTCTCTTTCTTTGTTAGACCCACCCCACCCTTATTGTCATAGAGTAGGCCCTGCACACTCTCCATCCCCAGCTCAGAATCTCTGATAATGGGGATATCATGTATCTAGTCACCAAGTCAAATAGTAGTTTGTTCCAGTTGCTGACTGTCAGGTTATGGCTGCTGCCTTTGGCCTCCCTACTAAGCAGCTCTGTGTAAACCATGGGTCCAGGGAGGCGGTCAGTTATTCAGCTTCCTGTTATCTTGCACTCAGGTTTTAATCAGTAAACATGGCACTGATTTTCACTCCCTGTGGGGCAAGTGTGGCACTCTAGTTACCTTACAGATAGGGAAATGCTTGCCTCTTATTCCAACAACCAACTGGTGCATTGCAGCTCACCAGCTGGTGCGTTGCAGCTCACTTTCTATTTCTATTCTATCTCTAGTTCGCAGAAGGATTTGGCTTGGTTTTGATATCACTTTTATATGATCTCATTTATTACCGTTATATGTTGGAAGCAAAGGCAAGAAGTTCAAACCATATCTTGACAAGTTTCCCAACCCATGGGCTTTGGAATCAGAAAATGTGGGTTCAAATTCTGACTGATTTATTACCTTAGGAAAAGTCTTTAATTTCTTAAAAGTCTTCATTTCTTCCCATCAAAAATATTTATAGCAATGCTTGTCTCATAATGCCATTCTAAGCATTGAATGAGATAATGTATGGAAAGTAGTTAGCCCTGTGCTTAACTATGTTAAATATGCAAATTCTAGGGAGTAAAAAAGCAACCAAAGCCAAAATAAAACCAGACTCTATAAATCATGAAGTGAATGAACGACAAAGGAAATGTAATTCTTGTTTCTTGTATTCTGAGTGAATGCAGTGTTATTATTTTTGATAGCTAAAGCTCTAAAGACGAATGCCAAGAGCGTGTCTAACAGATAGGTAAATATTCTGTTACAATATCCACATACTTTAGTAAGTGTAAGTGAATATATTTCATAGAATTTCAGTAAAGCATTTTGCAAAATGACCTTTTGGTATAGTTATTCTAAATCCAAAATAGAGTTATTCTTAAGGACAGTAGAAGAGTGTGAGGTATGTGGCATGGGAACATGTTTTTGGATTGTTCTTTTGACTTTATTCACAGTTATATATAATACATGTTATATATATATATGTATACAGTATACAAATTATACATATTATGTATGTATATAACAGTTATATATATATTACAGTTTCACCCAAGGATGGGTTTCTGTAATAGTGAAAAAAAGAAGGAAAGGGGGTCTTTTGTAAGGGTTTCAAAGTCTTGTTTTGTAGCTTTGTAGCTGATTCGTAATATTAGTATCTTTTCAAAACATCTGTTTTGATGGATTAGCGTTCAAATTGACTATATTGTCAAAGGGTATGTTTAGCTGGGTGGGAAATGAGTTTCTGAAAATCAAAAGGTTTTAACAGATGAAGAAAAATGAGAATAAAGACAAGTGAGCCGCTTCTTGGAAGTAGTCTTAGATTTTGAAAACAAAGAAAATAAAGACATGTTTCTAAGAAGCTATTGCCAGTATGTCCTCAAGTAGAACATTTATGAAATAAGCATTTTATTTTCCTTTCTTACCACTGTTTTTTCTCTATCATGTTAGTTCTCTCTTTCATTTCCATTTGTAGGAACACCTTCTGCTCATTTCTTAAATATTCATGAGCTTCAGTGCTCCTTCCTGAGCTGGCTTTTCTTTTACTATCCTCTCTTCTTTGTTCTCATCCATCACCATGACTCAGATACCATTACTAGCCAATCTCTAGCCCATTTCTCTCTCGCAAACTGTAAATCAGTATATCCAATTAGCCACAGGCACTTCATATTCAAAACATGTACAAATCTGAATCATCATCTCCCTGCCAGAACCCTTTTTGATCTCAGTCTGTCATACACCTGGTTGCCCAAAACAGAATCAGGATGTGAAAACCTGCCTTCCTTATACTTCTCTCTCCCACACATTTAAGCTTTATAAAATATTGATTCTATTTCTAAGCATTTCTGTTTCTGATCATTTCTCTGATAACATCAACACATTTCCTACCATCTGACTGAGATTGTGAGCCACTTCAGAGTTGTATAACTTAAGGACGAGGAAGCTTGGGTCTGTCTCCAAAATTCTCATCTGGCATTGGTTGAGGGTTACTCCTGAGACCATTAATTCTAGAATTCCAGCACACCTCCTAACAGTTCAAGTATGTTCTTGGCTAGAGAACACCCTCAGGCAGAGAGTTTCAGGTACTTGCAGTAAAATTTCTTCAATGTGTAAAGTCAATATGAATGCCAAAGATATATGAGTAGTACAGCAAGAGCTTCTGCACTGTACACTTAGAGGTAAATGTGTTGCAAATAGCAAATCCAAATGTTTGCTATTTCAAACAGCACTGCACATAACATCATTTGTATATGTCCCCTTGTGAGCATGTGGATTTTTCTTAGGGTCTGTATCCAAAAGTGAAATTACTGGGCTGTAAGAGATATGTGGTCTCAATTTTAGGACTCTGCAAATTACTCTCCTAAATAGTAAAATTACTCTCTGAAGTTGCTATACAAATTTCTGCTTCCTTCAGCAGTTATTAGAGTACCCTTTAACCACATTTTTTTCAACCTTTAATATTGCCCAGTGTTTTAATTTTGGATATCTGTTGAGTAAAATGGTATGTTAAACTTCTTCAGTTTGATTTATTTTTATTCCTAATGAACTCAGAAAGATTTCCAATGAATTTCTGAAAGTAGGTGAGCAATGGAGACCTTGGCTATAAAGAGACTACAATACGCTACTCATTTTTTAATGTGAATGCAACTTTATTTATTGACAATTCAAATGCCCTCTTCGGTTAATTGCTTGTTATATCTTTGCCAATTCTTTGTTAGGCTGTTTGTCTTTTTCTTGTAGACTTTCTGGCATTATTTGTTTATTGTATCCCATCTGCTTTACTCCTCCCCACCATAGGTACCTTTGCAGAGTGTCTTTTTGAATGTAAAGCAAATAAAAACCATAGATTTTTGTCCCATCTCATTATATACAGTACTTTAAACCATGCTTTGGTCATGTAATATACTGTGGAGTTATTTCAGGGTATGCAAGAAACTGTGATGCAAACTATGAGAGATGAAAACATGAACACAACACACAGTCTCTCCATTGAAAACTTGGTCTTACAGGTGACTTTAAGAGGGTTATAAAGTGTTATGGGAATTTAGAGAGAAGATATTTATTTTCCCATTGAAAAATTAATATTTTTCAAAACAGTTGAGAATCATGCATCAGGAGATACAATTTATTCCTACGTTTTACCCAGCATCTTATATATCAAGTTTTCTATAGCTGTGGAAAGTTTGCAAATTTGTAATTAAAGAACATGTGTTTTAAGGGCCTACTATATATCAACTGTGACAAGTATTAGTGGGGATGTAAAAGTGAACAAAGCAGATAATCCTTAAGTTCATGGGAAGTAGAAGCTGAGAACTAAATAACAATTAGGAAAGAGTGGATACAGTATAAAAGGGCATTCTGGGAGATATAGTATATTCATTGACAGGGCACCTGGGTTTCAGGCTGAAGGATGTTTGAGAAGTAAAGATAGCCAAGTAAGCATGGAGAAGGCTCTAGGCAAAGGAAAGGTGTGCAATATTATGCAATTGAGAATGTGGTGAGTTTGAGGAACTGCAAGTTCAAATTGGATGGAATAGAGTTCTAGGGGTGGTGAGTAGCTGAGAAGAAACTTTAGAGATAAGTACCGGCTCAGTTTTGAACGGCCTAGTTTGGATTCTATCCTAAGGACACTAGAGACCTATTTAAAGGATTTAATAAGGCTGTCAAAAGTCAGATATTACTTTAGATAGAAAAATATCCTGAGAGATTAGTGGTAGTTAAAACCATGACAATTGGTATATTTCTCAAGAAATTCCTTCATATGGCTACTATTGTTACTTAGAGGGTTCAAAACAGGTTTCAGGTTATCTGTAAATGGCCAATGTTTATATTCTGTGTATATATGTGTGTGTATGTGTGTGTGTGTGTGTGTGTGTGTGTAATCTTCATTAAATTATCAAACTTGTCATTGACTAAAAAATTTAAGAATCACTAGGTTAAATTAAGAACCTAGTTGATTATTCAGTCATAAAAAAGTCAGAAATCCTGCCATTTGCAACAATATGGATGAACCCTGAGAGTATTATACTGAATGAAATGTCAAATAGGGAAAAACAAATACCGTATGATCTCACTTACATGTGGAATCTAAAACAACCAAACTCATAGAAACAGAGAACACATTGGTGGTTGTCAGAGGTAGGGGGAAGGGAGTGGGAGAAATGGGTGAAGGTGGTTATCTTCCACTTATAAAACAAGTAAGTCCTGGGGATGTAATGTATAGCATAGCAACCACAGTTAACAACAGTGTATATTTGAAAGTTGTTAAGAGAGTAGACCTTAAAGGTTCTCATTACAGGAAAAAAAATTGTTAACTATGTGAGGTGAGGTGATGAATGTTAGGTAAGCTTATTGTGGTAATCATTTCACAGTGTATACATACATAAATCACATCATTATGTTGTACATCTTAAATTTATAAAATGTTATATGTCAATTATATCTCAATAAAACTGGAGTAAAAAAAAACCAAAAAAACTGTAGTTGGCCAGAAAAGAACCCTTGAGAAAATCAGTATTTAAGGAACAGACAGCGGAAGAGAAGGAGTTCAAAGGGAAAAAGAAGAGTGGTCAGAGCAATAGCAGAGGCAATCATAGAAGTCAAGTGTGTTAAAGGCTTAGTAGCTATAAGAAAACGATTCCAAAATTAAGTCCTTTGAATAAAATAGAGGTTTATTTCTTTCATACTATAAGCCAGCCTATGTAGGCAATGGTGCTGTTCTGCTCCTCCAGGCCATTCAGGAACCCAGGTTCCTTCTGCCTTGTTGCCTTGGTTGGGTTGCAGGCATTCCTGAGCTCACTCAGGAAGAGATAAAGAACCAAAGTTCAGGGACAAGCAGCCTGTCTTTAAGTTGAAGACAGCCTAGGAATTATATATGATATTTCTGCTCTGCTCATCTAAATTTAGTCACACAGCCACAAATGGATGTGAGAAAACTGGGAAATCTAGTTTCCACTGGGAGGCCATGAGATTAGGAAAAGGGGCAGAGTGAATTTTGGGAGAATAACCAGCAGTTGCCACACCAACTTTTTAAGTTAAAACAATACTTAGCGATTAGATTAGATTATCCATTTAATATGTTTATTGAGCAGTTCCTCTATTTGGTCATTATTCTATGCGGTAAGTGTACAGACATTTAAAAAAATCCGCTACCAAATAGCTCATATTCTAGAAAGGAGAGATAGGTACTAAACAAATTAACAAATAAATATGTGACATAATATTAGAAAGTAATAAGTACTAAGAAGAAAAAGTGAAAGGATAGAAGTGCTATTTTTAGCTAGACTAGCAAGGGAAAATCTATTAAAAACTGAAAAGCGTCCTTTGAAAGACAAAATATTGAGATCTCCCTCTTTGGGGAAGAATTTGCAGTTGAGTTGAAAGCCTAGAATATTGGTTGAAATAGGATGAGGATGGGGACATATGTATATGTATAACTGATTCACTTTGTTATAAAACAGAAACTAACACACCATTATAAAGCAGTTATACTCTAGTAAAGATGTTAAAAAAAAAAAGACATAGGATGAGGAAAGTTGCTAATTCAGAGATTCAGAGTTAAAGGAGAGTTATCTTTTTAAGGATTCGGGAGAGAAAATTGACCATGATTATAGCCTAACTAGAAAATGCATATAGAGATGAGGATATTGCATGTCCTAGTGCTGGAAGGAGGGGCATGATGGGCATGGGTGTAAATAGTTCGTATAGGATGACCTCATTTTTCCCAAGTAAGAATCAGGAAAGCTACGGAGAGTGAGAGCTTTGTAGGTTGTATCAGGTTCTTGATAACAATTATGAAAGTATGGAGTTATTGTGGGAAACCTCCAGCAAATATGAGAAGCCCAAATCTAAGAGAGAAGAATTGTGTCATGGGATTGAATCTGTGCCAGGTTTTTTCAGGGTGTGGGTAGTAGACAGGTCCACCAACCCTGGGTAAGAGAGGGTGAAAATGAGAGTGGTTTAAGTGATGAAGCATAACGTCTATTCCACATGGCAAGAGGAATGGTTTCCTTCAGGAGAGAATAACTAAGGAACCACATGCCCAGTTCTAGATTATGCCTGAGTTTGTAAAGTGACTGAGAAATGTGTTTCAGATTATATTTTTCAGGACAAGTTTCTTTTTTATTAACTTGCTATTCAAAATTCTGAATTTTTAATTTAGTTGACTTCCTTGTTTTTTTGTGTTGGATTGTTATGTAGGGTTGTAAATTCACTGTCACAGTTATGAAATTAGGAAGACAAGTCATAAAATTATTAAGAAATTAAAACCTTAAGTGAACACCTATTGAATTATGTCATTTGGTTTTTCCTTAACATCTGCTGGTCCCTAGTAGAAATACTGTTTATACTTCATGGAATAACTAAGGAAATGGAAACTTTGGGGGGAAAAAAAAACATGTAGTTTATAAGCTATTTATTAATTTACTAAATGTTTAGTATCATGTATGCCATCTTTCATATGCCATTAATCCACTGACTTAACCCGTGAATTAAATCATAGAGCTGTCACCCCTTCTTGGCAAGTGTATTTTTCTTGATAAGTTGATTCTATTTTTTTCCATGTTTTGTTCTTTATGTCTGGATATTTGCCTATGCCCACCTAAACCACATCTTTTTATCAGAAATGACATCAGTATAGAGAAATCATGGCCAGAGCTATCAGGATTTTTTTGCATTTTGAAAGTAATACCTTAACATTATGACATTTTCTGTTCTTTCAAGGCTTTTAGTTTCTTTTTATAAAACTATTCATAGTTTCTGTTAATTTTCTGGTTCTCAGATTAATCCAAGATATGTCTAATTTAGCCTTTTTGAGGTATTGTTGTTTACTTGTCTCCAAGCAAGCCCATCTTCCTAGTATTTATTTTTCTATGGGATATTTTTTTTTAGTTTGTTTTTCCTCTAAAAGGGCACTAGAGTCTTTATGATTTTCTTCTGGCCTTTCAATTGCATTAACTTATTTTGTCTGGCTTCTCCTACCTTTCCTTCTGGAAGATATAGCTGATTTCTGCATTCACACCTCATAATTTGTTACTTTGATATGAAATGCCTTTTTGCCTTCAGATCTCTGCACAATCTTTCATTACTCTGATTTGTATTGCCATTTCTTGATGCTGTGAGTTTTTCCTACACTGTTTCCCATTGCTGACACAGTCCACCACCCCTCAGCAGAAATTTCACACCAACTTCTGTAAAATACCTCCCTCAACAAAGAAGAGGTAAACATTTAAACCTCATAACTAAATACAGTATTCTTTGACATCAGTATTTTCTATGTTAAATTCTGATGTCTTATATATGCTGATAATTGGCTTTCTTATTGTTCTCACCTTCTCAATATTTTCTTGTCAGTCAGATGCAAATTAGTAAGATTAGATTTCATATGTTCTTGAAGGCAGGATATCACCACAATGTAGCAAGATTTTTACAATCAATATTCATTTGTACTGTTTATGCACTAGAAATTACATAGGGGAAAATGTCACAGGAATATGGCTCAAATCATCTAGGTTTAGGACACTTTAATCAACATTTAGAATTCTTTTCTCCTGTGGATAGAAAAGATGATCAATGCTTGCTAAATGTTATTAACCTTTTAATCACTGTTATACATTTAGCAAATCAATTTAATCATCTATTGGGTGATTAGAAATGACTAGTTAGGGAGATCAGCTTAGTGCTTTGTGACCACCTAGAGGGGTGGGATAGGGAGGGTGGGAAGGAGATGCAAGTGGGAGGGGATATAGGGATATATGTATATGTATAGCTGACTCACTTTGTTATACAGCAGAAACTAACACAACATTGTAAAGCAATTATACTCCAATAAAGATGTTAAAAAAAATGACTAGAGACAGAAATTTAGAAAAGCAACATTGATGCTTGATACACATGTACAAACATACACAAGTAGATTGATAGACACACGTCATGGAACGTTGTATTTCATATTTTATCTGCCTAAGTTACTGAAATACTTTGAATTAGATCAAGTCAAAATGAATTCTGTGATTTGGAAAATCCAGCACACAGCACTAAAAATGAGGAACCAGAAGGTGTACTCCTTGGAATTTTTTTTTAAAGATTATTCATGAATCATGTAACTTTAAAATAATATTAATCTTTAGGAAAATTTGGGGGATTGACTTTCTTTAATGCTTTTAGAGCCAAGGGATTCAATTTTTTAAATAGGGAAAATTTTGCATTTATCATACATTTGGGAGCATCAAATCTTTCCCTCACTTGCTAGACACAGGGATGCAAAGGTAACTAAGACACAGTTGCCTCTTTCAAAAAGTTCTTGCATTTTTTAGTTCACTTCACTTTGCAGAAAGTGTGACTATTGTTTATAATGCTATTATATCCCATTTCTTTTTAATTGTTTTGAAATAATGACTACTGATATAGATTAACTTTTTGAGGGATTAGCCTAAATGCTTTAACTTGTTTTACTGGGAGGAGTGCTACGTGTTCCCTATCAGCAAACTAGGAATGGACTAGTTACATTCCCAATCTCTTTCCAGCCACTCTGGCAGGTACTTTGGGATCCACAGAGGAATATCTGACATAATTCCTGCTCACCAGTAGTTGAGTGGAATTAGGGAGAGTTAAGTAACAGAATTTCTTTGACATTTTTTAGAAAAGTCAGAATATAAAGACTCATTTAGAATATAAAGTGTTACCAAATGAATGCCATAGAAATACATAGCAAGGCGAAAACAGTCTGAAAGACTTGATAATAAATATTATGTAAGAGCAAAGCACCTGCTAGGCCTTGAGTGATGGGAAGGACTGAGACATATGGCTATGGATTTAAAAGTCTAGCTGAATGGATTCAGTGCTAGCAGGAGTGTCTGTAGACCAATTCCATACAGATGTCGCAACTCCCAGAAGAGTAAGTGTGTCCAAATATAGAAACTGTTAGTTAGATCCAAGCAAAAGCTTGAGGATGGGTTCAGCACTGGAGAAAAGAAAAGATGGCCATTCCACTCGAAGTAGGGTCATTCCAGCAAATCTATCCAAAAATAAGATCATTATGGCAATATTTATTATTTTTCACAGTAATAACTGGCTGATTAGTCTGCAGGCCTATGCTAGGAAGGCCACATTTGCTGACATAATAGATAAAATCCCAGCAGTTTAGAAGTTTAGAACTTACTCAGAGCATAGTCCAGGGCAGTACGCCTTGGGCAGCTTTCTGCTCAGGTTCATTCCTCTTGCAGCTCCACCAACATCGACTCCCACAGTCTCAAATTACGAGTTCACACATGAAAGGAGTTTACAGTTCTGACATGGAACATCAATCCTACCCACACTCTGCTCTCTTCAGAGCTCAGCCACATGGCCATCTATACCTTGTGCAAGTGAATCTGGGAAATGTGGTCTGTCTATTCTCCCAAAAGAAAAAACCTCAACCGCTTATTCAAATAACACACACTTCTATTGTGTGTACAGATCTCTGAGTCCGGTACTGTGGAGAGTATCTCTCAATAAGCAAGATATACCTTCTGCCTTCAAATTCTTAGACAGAACTATACGTAAATAAATGTTAATGCAAGGCCAGATGTATTGGGTTCTATAATAGAGGGATAAAGAACCTCTTACAAAGGAAAAACTTCCGAGAAAAGGCGAGATTTGAGCAGAGTTTGAAGCATAAATAGGGGCTCACCACCACGTAGAGGTGGAGGGTACGGCATGAAAAGTGACATGCGAACAGGCTGTATCAAATGGCTAGAGATGACAGTCTACGATAGGTACAGAAATAAAGATGTCTGAAAGATATTTGGGGACCACAACATAACAGACCTTAAACACTCTGTTTATAGTTCAGGAGCCATTGCAAAATCTGCAGCATATGCTTAGGAGAGAAAGCCATGTTCAGCACACATTAGAATGGAAAGAAATTAGGGATGGGAGTGGCAGGGAGCTATTTGAACTAAGGCAGTGGGAATGGAAATGAGAGAACAGTTAATGCAAAACATTTGAAAAAGTAGATTTGAAAAGACTTTGAGATTGTGTTGGTGAGTAAATCCAGTGATTTTTGCATTTCACCGACAGAGTGTTCTTGATGGTTAATCCTTGGGAATTATTTGATGAGTTCAAAGAGCACGTATAGTTGATCTCATTAGCTAAGGGAGTGTTAAAATCTGCCAAGGCAAGAACTTTGAGCAATGACATCTCTGGGGCCTTGAACTTGAGAGAAGTGCAACAGAGATATCTAACTTCTATTGTAGCCACAAATTACCATATTTTGAAAAACAATTTCTGAACAAGAAATAATACAGAATAGGTCACCTCCCATCCTTTAAGCCCTAAGTAGGCAGGTATGCCTTTTATCTCTAAGTAACTTCCCATGACCAAAATCCTCACTCCACATTCTCTTCTAGACTTACTGTCAGGATATAGATAGTTTTGAAATAATGCAGAAAGGTAAATAACTTTAGAGAGTTTGAAGTCTTCATCAGCCCTTTTAATTCTGTTATACTTCAGTGAAGAAGAGGGTAATACCAGAGCGCTTCTCAAGTGGCACATGAAGTCTCCTCTGTACGTTAAAGAATATTCCTTACTTAAAATGCTCTCTGGGAGTGAGGGCTTTGAGGGCCACTTCTCCCCATTTTTACAATGCAAGGGAAGTATTTAAATGTTTAAGGAGTAAAATAGCCTCTTCAACTCCCGTTAGACCTGCTAGCAACAATTTACCAGATGTAAAACATCAAGAAGTGTTAATGGAGAATATTTGAAGCCTGGTCTCCAGGTGCTCTGCCCTAAGAAAATTTTTCTATTAGCTACTGAAAATCTTAACCCCTCCAAGAAGACAGTCTAACCCTTGTTAAAGTCAAAACAGAAGATCCTCATCAGTTCCTGCAGAGAAGAAACAAAGTTTAGATGACAACCATGGTGTTATAATTAATATGTAGGGACTTCCCTGGTGGCGCAGTGGTTGAGAATCCACCTGCCAGTGCAGGGGACACGGGTTCGAGCCCTGGTTCAAGAAGATCCCACATGCCGCAGAGCAACTGTGCCCGTGCGCCACAACTACTGAACCTGTGTACCTAGAGCCTGTGCTCCGCAACAAGAGAAGCCACTGCAATGAGAAGCCTGCACACTGCAAAGAAGAGTAGCCCCCACTGACCACAATTGGAGAAAGCCCGTGCGCAGCAACAAATACCCAACGCAGCCAAAAATTAAAAAAAAAACAAAAAAAACCCTGTACTTAAAAAAAAATAATAATAATTAATATGTAACTTTTAGATCGAAAATTTACTTTATTCCAAATTTCAGAGAAATAATCTTACTTCCATTAAGCAAATTATATGCTATGTTGAAAATAAGTTGAGACTACCAATTGGAAATACAATAGACTAGCAGAATTCAAATGAAAATGTATTATTATAAAAAATTTCATCTCATAATACAGTTTTCAAATGGGTTTAGTTACAGTAATTTATAGCATTTATGTGTTCTTAAAATGCTTTGATCTAATGTGTAGCTTTCCTTTTAATAATGGATAAATTTTCAAAATATTGAAGAGAGAGGAACAGGACATCCTAAAAGTGACTGAGATAACATTTGTTCATTCCTGTTCATTGACGGTATCCTTTTGATAAAGTGAGTGGAAAAGGACTGATTAGTTATCAGAAAATATGGGTTTAGCTTAGGTTACTCTCTTGTTGACCACAAAACTTGTTTGAGTTCTTATCCATGATAACCACTCTATCCACTGCATAGATTTACTCTGAGGACCAAATTATAATATTTCAGCATACATAGAGAGAAGTATGAAATACTCTTGAGGTCTCTCCAGTATTTTTATACTATGACCTAGCTCTACTGACTTAATCCCCATGTCCTATGTTGTGTCTTTTTGATCACTCAAAAGCTCTGTAAAGGAGTCTTGGTACCCAGGCTACCAGTCTCAATTTTCACCACCTGGGAGAATGATACAGTTTTTGCATTTTAGTAAAGTAAAATACTGGGACAGTGATAAGGATAAAGAAAGAAAAAAATTGTATTCTATAATTGGTTGCTGCCATAGGGTTATTTTTTCCCACATTGCAATTCTTATTATATCATACCAGTCTACTTAAAACCATCCATTAATATTTTATAAATCTCTTGGCACTTATTTTGGTATTTCTTCAAAGTTATCTGATGAATCTGTGATTTGAGGATTAGGCTGAAAATGTGTAATGATTAGGTACTCTTCTTAAGGTTTGCTTGCTGAATTCAAATAAAACCACAATTCTGTTGTGTTTTTTTTTTTCTGAGAAAATTTAAAGGCTAACTCCCACCAACTTTTAAATAATATGCAATTGAAGGAAAAAATTGTTTTGTTTGTTGATTTTTTTGGGGGGGAGGTATCCCTCAAAACCATTTCTCCCACCTTGTAGGATTGTACTACAAAGGGACTAACTGTTTAGGACACATAACTTATTATTTAAACAAAGCAACAAAAATTTTAAAAAAGGAAAGTTAGGAGTGAAAACAACTCTGGGGCTAAGTTTGTGTACGTAATAACTGGGTAAATCCTTTGGTGAAGTACATTGGGTAGTTATAGGGATTTGATATGTAAAATAGAGTGAATTTCATATGGACATGATTTGAACAGCCAAAATATTTATGATTAAATAAAACATTTCCCAATTAGGGGTTATGGGCATACGTTAAAGTAACAATAAATTTTGTCAAGTGTCTCGAAAGTCCTAAACGATTTGGTGGATAAGCAGTCAAAATATTAGGATGAATGAGTATATGTGAGAGTGTGTTTGGTTTGTTTTCCTATCCTTTTATAACTCCTTTAAGAGGTAAGATGTATCTTCTGGTTCTTTTACAAGGGTAGGATTTTCATTCACCTCTACTTTTTTTTTTCCAAAGAGAGAAACCTTAAGTTTCCAGATGTGTACAGAAAAGATTAAACATTTTAGCTACTATTTTATAATTTTTTCCTTGCTTGTCAAAAGCAATAATATTACCATCATTCAATGTGTATGATAATGTTGACAATTCAAAAGCTTTTGAGAACAAGCTTATTATTCATGGGAAATTTACAAATGACTGTTGATTCCCCTAGATTTCTAAAACAAAGCAAAATTAATTTTAGGTCCTACAGATCTAAGGTAACTGTCTGCAGCTTAATAAGCATCAGGAAGAAGATGAACTGAAAGGCAGGAAATACAATCTAGCAGTGAAATTTGTTCAGTTATGGAGGAAAGTTCCAACGGAAATGGTGGAAGTACCGGCTTACCAGCACTTTGGATAAGTGAAATCCAGCTCGACAGAGGGCTAAATTGCATTCAGTAAGAATTTAATATTGCTCTAAAAACGAATGCCTCCCATATCGCTTATATTTATTTAATGAGTAGATTTCTGAGCTGAAACTTTGACATTTTACTGTCAGTTTTAAGTAAGTTGGGCAAATCAAGGTATGGAAATTGGACATATACAGTAAATGAAATTTTTTTCTCCCTGGTAGGATTTGGTTGCTTATGAATATATAGCAGGTTCTGTAATACCCAGAGGTCCTTAGTTCCAGTAACACTGAGGATGTAGTAGATGTTTAGCAAATACATGTAATTACTTAAATTGTATTGTAAATATGTATATAGTACAATCTTAAATTATGTTAGGAGAAGAACATGTTTGGTTTAGTGAAACAGATTTAGTCACAGTACAAAGCCTTAGAACTGGCGACTTAAAATGTATCTTTAAATTGGTAGAAATGCAGAAGAACGTGCAGGTTAGAAATGATGGGATGGTAACTTAGATTTGATTATAGCAAGATTGAGCTAAGCAGCTGTTGAGATTGGATAATGATATGTGAGTTTCTCATCAGGCCTGTAACATGTTTCCACTAATACAGATTAAGAATGTCTGGATGAACTAAAATTTATCCCTGTGGCTTTTGCATAACATAATTAAGCCTTGCTAATGCAAGGTATTTTTATTAAGTGAAAAATGATGTTTAAAAAGTTATGGAAATGGCTACAAGATCAATTGAACTAAGGACAAACGTTGGCACTCATAAGAGTAATGCAAAAAAAAAATTTGTCTATTTTTGTTATATAGAGTTTTCAGAACACAGAGTCTTGTTTATGTGACAGGCACATGAAGGATGGTTTCAATTATGCTGACCCTCTTGCTGGAGCTTGTGCACCAGGTGTCCAGACCACAAAATGGAAAATGCAATCTTTGTCTGCTTTACTTAAATACAGTACTGAGATCAGGCTGTCTTTTAAGTGCCTGATTGCTATTTAATTACAGAGAATTTCTTTTTAAACAGAACAACCCAACAACAACAAAAAGACAATACAGCACTCGTTTCAGAGTCCCCTGCTCCTTCCTTTCACATAGGAAGAATGTGATATATCTAATAACCTTACACTGCTGGGTTTATTAAGTGGTAGTCATTATCTGTTTTATAAAAGCTATCTTTAAAATATCTAATGGGAATATTTCTGTTGACTAATAAAAGCCAACTAAAACTATGAATGCAAAGTAATCATGTTCATTCTTACAGCGTTTTTATGTAAGGATTTTAAAGTAACCGTGATGTGGTAATAAAAACTGTTAATCTAGAGTGAAAACATGGGAATTCAAATTCCAGCTCTGAAGATGTGGCAGGCTATCTCTAAGCAAGTTTGTTAACTTCTCTGAGCCTAGATCGATCATCAGTAAAATGAGGCTAATAATTCCTACCCTAGTGGGCTGTTGAGAGAATTAAATGAGGTGATTTATATGAACCGCCATCTTAAGAATATATTGATTGAATCTGAGTTTGAGAAATCACAAAAAGTCTCTCAAAGGAGGGAATATGAAATAGATTAAATGATATTTTTGAGAAAATACTACATTTGAAACTATCTTTTATTTATGATTGTGAATTTATCTTTAATTACAGAATAATCACTTCCTTTTCTTTTTATCTCCTTTAAGTGAATTATTTAGCTATCTCTTCTCTAATATTTTGAGAGAAGGTGAATATTTTTTAATATTTATATCATACTTCTAAAAGTATTTCTCATTTTTTTCTTAAGTCCTTTTTTGAAGATTTAGAAAAGCTTTTTTTATCTTTCATTGTCATATTAATTGCTTTTGAATAACCAGACACATGGGCCCGTTTCCTTGCCCTTAATTTTTGTAAATAAGGACTGGCTTAGATATGTAGGTGATTAACAGGGCCCAGATATTTATATTACTAGGTGTATTATTTAAGAGAAGGCAGAAATATGAACCTGCCAATTAGCAGACCATCAGGACCCTTTTATCTCTTCTTCACCATCTAGCCCTTCTAGCACCTCCATGGAAAATAGATGCTTAAGATGTGGCTGAAAACAAGTGTGAGAACTGAATGGTTGCATAAATTTGATCAGTGAAACTTTCTTAACCATTATAACTTTTACCATTTTATTTCCTGTCAGAGGTTACAGTAATGTAGATATAGCACCAATATTTGTTTTCCACCATTCCACATTTATTTAGCACATTCCATGAGCAGGATAAGTAGGATAAGTTAGGTAAAGTGATAAAAAGGAAAGGAAGACCCATATCTTACAAGTATTTTATTTTATAGTATGACAATAAATATAAAAATAGAAAGCAAGATATGAACAAATGGCAAACATACTGCAAACTATTATCAGAAAAGAACTACTATTCTTTTCAGTAAGTTTTATACTTAACCAATTAAGATTAAACATTCATTTTGAAGTAAATTGTTTTACCTTTTAAAAATACATTAGTGCTGAATAGTGAATTAAGATGAACTCAATGTCACTAAAAAAGAGACTTTTTTTACAAGTGCTGTACTTAAAGTGCAGTGTTATTTAATAAATTATCATCCTTAACGAAAGACCTATTGTTCTATTAACCAATTGTCCTTACTTATTGTATAAATTAAGTTGGTAGGTATTAAAGAACTGAAATAATCAAAATGTAGTTGAGTTCATCAAAGAATTATTGGAGGAGGAATTTTCATTATAGTTTTTAAACACATTTTATGAGTAGCTCTCTTTACCCTAGGTCTTTACACTGGGTGCTTTCATACTTAATTATCATTGTTATTATTCCAATTTGGAGATTGGGAAACTGAGGCTGAGAAAGATAAAGTCAGTTTTCTCAAAGTTAGTTTTCCAAGCCTAATGAACTTTGTAACTACACCCCAAGGGGGTGAGAGTTATAAGAAAAACTAAATCCTATCCTTTTCCAATCTGAAATCTACCAGAAATTTTTATTATCTTAAGAGTTTTTCTCTGACACTGAAGAACTTATAATTACTGATATTCTTTCACTAGACTTATTCTTGAGGAACATTGCTTAGAAATAAAGCTAAATTAATATTTCCAGAAGAATAAATAAATAACTTATAAGTACATAAGTTCACTACATTTATATAGTATGGGTATATCATAATATATTAAAACATTCCCATATTATTAGATGTTTATATTGTTTCCATTACTTCATTATTTCTAACATCCCTGTAAGAAATACCACTGTTTTTGCCATGTTTTGCAGAAGTGGAATTGCTAGTTAAAAGCTGAATTTTAAAATCACCCTTCAACAATTTTCTTGACAGTTTACACTTCTACCAACAAAGTCTTTAAGTCTCACTATTAAGAGAAAATGCAAGACATAGATCAATACATAGAATTAATCATATGTATGTTAAAAACCACATATGTAATTTTGTAACATAATAACTTGAATGATGTACACTAAACTCTTACCTCTAGAGAAAGGAATAAAATTGAAGAACAAGAGGAAGGGAAACTTTCTTATATCAAATATGTGTGTATTGTTTGAATCTTTTGCAATTAACATAAGTGTATACACTGTATGTATTTTAAAAATTAAAATAGAGACTCAAATGTAATTAATGTAGAGGTACAAAGTAAATTTCAGAGTTGTAATATGACGGCATTCAGATTCAAATATGTCTGGGCGTATTTTATGGTCGGAGACTTATATGTACTAGCATGTGAACTTATTTCTGTAGGTAAAAATGGTAAAATAATAAAACTATCTCAGTTTCCAGAACAAATCATTTCCATCTGTACCACTGGATAAGTGTAGTTCTGACTCAACCACATGAATAACATTACATATGTTTTGAAAAAACATTATGTGCTGAAGACCTGAAGCAATTCACATGCTTTGCCTATGGTTAGCTTTGGCAATAAGAAACAAGACAGCTAACAGAATTTTAAGCCGTATCTAGAAATAGTGCCAATTGAATTTAAGCTGAACATGCAGTTTATTTCGGTTGCTTTCCTTCTGCCTAAACTCTGAAGTTCAAAGTTTAACTTGGAGTTGTTTTCTCAAGTTTAGCTGTAGCCAAAGTCCATGAAATGGCTTATGTCTGTCAATAGTTGACCTAATAGACTTGTCCTGTGTTGACATTTTGTTCTTTTCATGCTAGACAGTTTATATAATATAGGTGTATTATTTTCAGTGAGCTCTACCTTAAAATGAGATTAGAAAATAAATCATGGAGAGTTTTAACAATTATTTGGAATATTAGGGGGTTTTGTAGAGTTTTGGGAGAAATCATTTTTACAGTAATTAATTCATTATTCTTCTTTATTCATTCCTGAATAGCATCAATCATTTATTGAACACCAACCATGTCAGTAGGGTTATCAAGACAAGACCAGTAGAGTGAGGTTAGAGGCATGAAATTAATGAATTCCATAAAATATTAGAGTTGCTATATGAGAACTTAGTACAAACAGGAGTAAAATAACCAAGAAGAATCCCTTCTACCAGGATGATCAAGGGATACTCATTTAAGTGGGGAAGGTCCAGCAGAATCTGGATGGTTAGAGAGATTATTCATGGGTAGAGATGGGGCCATATTTCTGATATAGTGCACTTTGAGAAGAGAAAAAAAACAACAACATCAAACAACAGGTCTGATATATGCTACTGCTAGAGCATGTAGGTAGGGTTTGGTGAGAGATAAGAATGAAGATAAGGAGATAAAGGAGGGGTCAGATCTTGGAAATAATCAGAAGCCACACTAAATTCCATGGACTTTTTCCTTTGGGTAGTGAAGGCCTTTTAAAGGGTTGTAAGCAGGAGAGCAACTGGGCTGTACAGTTTTGAAAGAGACCTTTGGAGGCAGTGCAGTGGAGGAATAGGGGAAGCACAATAAGAGGAATGATTCATTCAGGTAATGCTGAGACATAAAGCCAGAGCACATTGGGGGTGGAGAAGGGTTGATGCAGGATTTGTTAAGGAAGTAGTATTGACAAGAGTGGGTCAGTGATAAAATCTGGAAGATATGGAAAATGCAGTACCATGTGTTGATTCTCAGGCGAGTCATGAGTCAATGAGTGGATGGCGATGCTACCCACCACAGGAATAGGAGGGGAGGTTTGGGAGTGAAGATAAGGAGCTCAGTGTTCAGCCATGCTTTGTTTGAAGTGTATACGGGACAGCCAAGTGGAGATGCCAAGTAACCAGTTGAATATGTGGGTCTACAGGTCAGAATACAGAAGTGGATTAAAGATATAGATTTGTTGGTCATGAGCAGTTAATAAATGGAGTGTTAATATTACTCATGGTGTTGAGAGGATAAAGAATAAAATTAGCAATAGTGATGTGAAGAAACATCACATTTAAATGGAGGAGCCAGTAAAAACTTTTGCCGAAATAATCCATAAGATATCACAATTAAGAGTTTATTAGGGACCTTTGTGAGGTCAGTTTCAGTAACGTAGTGGAAGTGGAAACACCCACTCAGTAGCGCAGTAGAATTAAAAATAAACGGAAAAGTTCAAATGAACAAGTTCATATTCTTTTTTAAGAAGCTTAGCTGTGAAAGGGAGGGGAGGACATTAACTACAGGGGCTCACAGGATAGAGAGATGTATTACTTGCCAAAATAAGAGGTATATGAGCATTATTAATGATTTGTGGGAAAGGAGCTGGTAGAGCAAGAGGTTGAGAATATAGATATGGAATTACTCAAGAAGCACCTCAACACGATGCAGCAGAAATGGGAAGCTGGCTATTGTCCTTCCTATCAAGGAAACAGTGATTGATAAAGAAGAAATTATAGTATTTGACAGAACATCTTGTTTACCATGACTTCTATAACAAGTTTTGTTTTGTTTTGTTTTGTTTTTTTTGCGGTACGCGGGCCTCTCATTGTTGTGGCCTCTCCCGTTGCGGAGCACAGGCTCCGGACGTGCAGGCTCAGCGGCCATGGCTCACGGGCCCAGCCGCTTCGCGGCATGTGGGATCTTCCCGGACCGGGGCACAAACCCGTGTCCCCTGAATCGGCAGGCGGACTCTCAACCACTGCACCACCAGGGAAGCCTTATAACAAGTATTTTTAAAGCTACATAGTCAAATGGCCAAAATAGTAGTCTTTCCTCCCATTCTCCTTCTGCTCCACCACGCACAAGTATGTCTGTCTCTCCCTAGACCTGTTTTAAAAAAAAGCACTACAGTCTATCTTGTTACTCAAGCCAGAAATTTGAGACATCCTCTATTCTCTAAATAGTTAGTTCTCCAGACATCTCCACTGCATCTGCTTCTGTCATTTCCACTACTGCATTCTAGTTGAAAGCATCTATATGTTATGCTTGCACTGTAGATAGTCTTCTAATTTTCTCCCTGCTTCTCTAGAGCCATCCCACCCCAACTCCTGCGTCTGTTCTCCACTTAGCAGCCAGAATAATGCCATTGAAAGGTTAATCAAGTCATGTTCTTCTCTGGCTTAAACTCTCTATAACTCATAGTGGGCATGGGTACATGATGACTACTGTCGTCATTATTAGGATTTTCCTTCCCCTTTCTCTTTTAGTGGCCCCTTTTCTTTCCTTTAACTGTCTAGCAAAGACATTATTAAAAGAAATTGGTCATCTTATTTCAAACATATAGTAACTGATAAACTTGTGGCAAATAGAGTTAGCATCAATGTGGCTTGTTTCTGTCAAACACTTGGCCCCTAGTTAATGCCTTGTTTGAATGAATGGGAGTGAAACATTGTTTCTATCACCTGCTTTATTGGACTCTCCAAATCCCAGTCATAAGTAAGGTAATACTTAGAAAAGATAATCTTTGACATTTTTTTTCTAATCAGACGACAGATAATATCAATGCATGCACCATTTGTTTCAAGGATATAAATAAGAATTAAGTTTTTAAGTAAAGAAAGAAATAGAACAAAAGAAGGATACTCTGATATTTTGAAAAATTCAAGTCTCACAACCAAGATTTATATAATGGTATTTATTAGGGATAAGAGCAGAACATAGGACAATAAGCTGTGAGGTTTTTCTTAGGAATGCACTAAATTTAATTCTAAAAGTGGAAGGCACTTCAGAAAAACCTGTAGAGATCTCATCTACTGGAAAAAGTTTACTCCAAGGAAGGTAGAAGCAAGTTGGCCAAAGTTAATGGTTACAAACATTGGTGGTGCAATTGATTATGTTTCCTAAATGTCATAATTCTGGAAAGATAGTATCTTTATTTCTAAAATTTTTATTATTATTCATTATTATTAGTATTTAACATTTTTAAATTTTATATTGGAGTATAGTTGATTTACAGTGTTGTGTTAGTTTCAGGTGAATCACAGCAAAGGGATTCAGTTATACACATATATAATCTATTCTTTTTCATATTCTTTTCCCATATAGGTTATTACAGGATATTGAGTTCCCTGAGCTATACAGTAGGTCCTTGTTGATTATCTATTTTATATGCAGTAGTGTGTATCTATTAATCCCAAATTAGGAGTTTGAAATTAAGATAGTATCTTTAAATGTTGGATGGAGTTGGTCACTAGAAGCAGAAGACACAGATTTCAAGTTCAGACAATTCTGTGAATATATATATATATTACACATGTATTCAGTAATAATCTATATTATTATAGTATTTTATATATTAGCATTTTATTTTTGTGATATCTGCCATAAAATGCCCCTTAGATGCTAAGTTAATGAGAATAAAAGAAACTCTTCTTAGCTTAGCTGTGAAGCTGTGGAAGACCTGGAACTAGTAATTAAGGGTATTAACCAACTTGAGTTGTAATCAAGTATGTGACCATGGGCCATGCTTTTGTCACCTCTTCTTTAAAATGAAGGGAACAGTTCTCCTCAGGCTTCCTCTGATGTGTCTGTTCTACAATTTGATTTTTTTTTTTTTTTGGCAAAGTGATTCACTAATTCAGTATATTGAATGTCATATTAAGGGAGTTTATGGGGAATCTGAAAGTTAACTGCTAAAACAGAAGCATTCTTAAGGGACCTGAGACAGTAGCCACATTCACAGACTGAGCTGTCTATCTCAAGGAAACCTAACCAATAATCATTTTATATTTAGTAAACATTCTGTATATATCTGTGTTAATTGTGTTACTTTTAGGCAGAACTGTAATTTTAGGCAGAACTTTGACTCATGTTTAGTACGTTATTTTGGGCTCTTTGTTTATATTTCCAAAGTCGTCAAGATAATGCAACTAAACAGGAAAGTAATTACTTATATCTTATTGGTAGGAGGCATGAAAATGGAGTAAGAATGGTGCTTTAGTAGTCTAGAAATTCAATCTTTTATGCTTAAACTATGTCATCCTATTTTGCAAATGCCTACTATAAGCAGAACACTGAACTCATTACTAAATATGAAACAGTAGTTCAGAAATTATTTGCAGAACGGATCTCAAGGTCTTTATTTTGTTCTTCCATGTGGAATCTATTTACCCATTTGCACATGTGGAACTTTTAACTCTACAGCATGCTTTTAAGCTTCACACTGAGTCTGAAAGTTGAGACAGATTCAGATCAGTAAGCAAATAAAAGATTCCCTTTAAAATAGTCAATGGAAAAAATGTATTCTTTTCAATTTTTGAAGGATCTGTCTTTGCACAAAATATCTATCTGCATGTCAAAGATATTCAGATGTTTAGCTATGTATTTTGTGGGACAAATGTATTTCAAGGGTTATAAAAAGAATATTCATTGGAAAGCAGGCTTGCCTCATAATAGAACTGCATTCTAAAATCTTGGTATCCTGGTTATATTTGCATTCTATATCACTTATATGGATGGAAATGTATATTCAATACTTTAATGAGTCAATATAAGTAGAATTAAGTTTCATGAAGGCAGGTCCTTTATCTATCTTGTTCATTATACAGTGCCCAATTCAGTGCCTAGTATATATCAGACCCTTAATAAATGTTTTAAAATAACACCATGGAAAAAGATAACTAAAGCCTTGAGATTTAACATCTGGTCATTAGTACTGCCTCTAAGCTAAGATCTTACCCAAGCCATTTCTCCTTCTCTGGGTCTCATTTTCCTCATCTTTTAAAAATAAAGATTTTTTTTTTTTTTTTTTTTTTTTGCGGTACGTGGGCCTCCCACTGCCGTGGCCCCTCCCGCTGCGGAGCACAGGCTCCGGACACGCAGGCCCAGCGGCCATGGCTCACGGGCCCAGCCGCTCCGCGGCATGTGGGATCCCCCCCGGACCGGAGCACGAACCCATGTCCCCTGCATCGGCAGGCGGACTGTCAACCACTGCGCCACCAGGGAAGCCCCAAGATTTTTTTTTTTTTTTGATTGATGAGTGGTCTCCTGGTTTTATGAAAGTACCTAACAATTATAGTATATATCTGAATACCTTGTAATCCCTACCTTAAATATTTTTCCGCAGGTTATATAATTGCCAAACTTATCAATTAGCTCATGGATGTAAAAATTTCGTAATATAGATTTTGTCCTATCACACTAAAACACCACAATGCAATTTTACCCCACAGAAAGTTTGCATTGAAAAATAAGAACAGAGTGGTGCAGTCTCTTGACTTTAAGTGAAATATAGACTCAGAGTCAGAATGAATTATTTCTCCAGGCAGCCTGGAGCAGTGCACTAAGGTGCATGAAAGGTGGTGTGTGAATAAATAAAAGGGCATGATACTTCCTGAGTTTAGACAATATTCATATTAAATGAAAATCCCGTCTGGCTGCATCCTTGTGGAAATTTAGAACAGGTATACTCAAATATCATATGGAATTAATATATTATAAAATGATGTATAGAGTATGTGTTACTGATCCTCCTCAATCGCTCTCATTTTCAGATCTTTAGGAATTTTACTGGGATAATTCGAAGTATCTATCCAAATGGTAAGTAGAACTATTTATTATATCACCATATTTTTTCATCTGTAATTAATATAATTTTCTGAGTATTGAAATGAGAAATATGAATTACTATTCTTCACTCATATTTTAAGTTTATTTTTTTAAAAGGAGAATTGTGAAAGAACTTGCTTTTCTTTTTAAATTATCATATTGGAATGCAAATATATGGCATGTAAACTTGGGAACTATTTATAACTCTCCTCTAAAATCTGGTGTAAAGTAGTGTCTGGAAATTAATAGATCTGCTACAAGCAAATACAGATAGGTAGGATTGAATATAGAAATATATACATATAAAATTCTCTTTCCAGATAATTATGTTTATGTTCTTATATTAAAATTATAAAATATAATTGATGGGCTTAAATAGATGCATAAATTCTGTACCTCATACATTTTGACATCTGAGTAAACTGGTCTAAACTTACTCTGGAGTCATCTTCATTAAGAGTTTATTTCCTCAAGTTTTGAGATTGGAGAAATGAAGTCATTATTCTTCTTGTTTATAAGCACTTGTCAGGAACTAAGGACTGTCATCCTTGAAACTTGCTTCTAAAGTTTGTGGTCATCATGGTGTCAGCCAGATGGGCTCTTAGTCCTTCCACACTATTGAATATAAGGGAGATGTCCAAAATGCAGATAATTTTACCTCTGACCTCATGACACAAGGAAAGTGCTTTAAAATTGCATTTATTATATTTTCTCATTACCCATGTTATATTTACAATGGACAGATATTAAATGAAGATAAATTTAAATAAGAACAAAACAACCATATTCATACCACCTAAGTATAACCAGTAACCCTTCGTATAAACCGTGAATGTTTTCAGTATGTGAACACACATTTTTTTGCAGGAATTTGAAAAGTGAGAGGGATAACAATGTAAAATTTAGGTTAACCCCATTTGCCCCCAAATGATTCTGCAACCTGGTTTTGAATCACTTGCGCTCTCTCTGCATGACTTTGGGCAAATTCTTACTCTCTCTGGGCCTTCCTTTCCTTATAGGAAAAAATGGAGCTAATAATCCATACCTAGTTGATAAGTTTGTCTTGAGGATTAAATAAGTTAATACAGATAAAGTGCTTAGAACAGTGCCCAGATGTTGCAAAATTATCCATAATATTTTAATTGTTTTCTTCTGCAAAGTCAGGTAGATGATATAAATTTGTACATTTTTTTTCTGTATCCTGATACTTCATTTAGCTCTTTATTAGTTGTGATTATTTTTCAGTTGGTTCTTTGTGGTTTCAGGCTGAAAATCATATTATCTGAAAATAGAAATGATTTAGACAGTTTATCTTTTCCTTTTTAATGTCTCACACACTTTTAAATTTCAAGTTCACCACTTATTGTCTTGACTACAGCTTTTAGTTCAATGTTAAATAACGGTGAGTAACTTCTTCCTAGTTTTATTGGGAATGACTCTCATGATGGTATTAAAGTATGATGTTGACTAAGTTTTATTCCTTTTCATGTTAAGAAGTTATCTTATTCTTAATGAACTAAATTAGATCATCAGAAATTTCTGTTGATGCTCTATAAATCTTGAGATATACAAATATTTTTTGAATCTGTTGAGAGGGTGATTTGGTTTTCCTTTCTTCATCAGGTGACTTGCTAATTTTATGTTATCCTTGAATAGCTGGAAGCTTATTCTTTTCTTACATACTTTAGTTCAATATTTTTTTAATTGAAGAGGGAATTTGAAAGAATGCTCAAAAGTGAGGATGGTCTATAGTATTTTTTTATTGCTTTTCTTCTTTTTGGTGCTGTTAAGGAAGTTACATTTACATTAGAATCTTTACAATATTCTCTGTGGATATATTTTCTCTATTCTAATTTGTTAATTCTGCTGCATACCTAATCTATTTCTCATTCCATTTTTTAAATTCTGAGAATTATTTCTATCAAAATTTTTCTAAGTGTATCCTGGATTGTTTATAATAAGGTTTTAATATAATCAACTTTTTTAAATGTTTGGAGAATGTTTTAAAACAATATGTAATCCATGTCATATACTAAGTCAAATAGAGTTCTGTCAATTTAACACAAGTAATCCTATTGCTCAAATTTCAATATTCTGGTCAGAGATGGGGCTAGTTTGTGCAAATTCTACTGGACAGAGATGGGGCTAGTTTGTGCAAATTCTTAGAAAGCCCAAGTGATTCATTGGATTTACACTCTATGCACAAAGCTACCAAACATAAGCTGGTGAATTATATGATTCACACTTATTTAGGAAGGTGAGTCTTTCGGGAATGGGAAAGATTAACTACAATGGGGGTAACACTAGGGCCAGAGATAAGAATTAAAGATCTATTTAGATCCAGCATTAGGATCTTTTAGGAATCTGACTTTTAGAAATACTGTCTTGTCAAAAAAGGAAATGTTTAATATCCTTGCTCTTTCCCAAGGCTATTCCCTCTGTATTCCACTTTTCCTTCATCCAGAAAATTTACTCTATTAGATTTTCTTCTCAGTACTTTTTGACTCTCTATGACAATAACCTGTTAAATGTCTAGTATAATGGCTTTGTCTGGTGAGTTCTCTTATTGCCCTTCCCTTTTCTTTTTAACATTTTTACTATAGCTTGTAAAAGCCAAGATAAATTTCTGCCAGAATTTGATATTCAGTGTTTATCCAGCCATCCATCAAACATTTAGTGAAAATCGGCTATGCATTAGGAACTATGCTAAGAAGTAGAAAATGCTGTCTTCCAGACAGCTAGAATATTTAACCCCTACACTCAAGAGATCTTAATTCTTCTGCTTGAACTCGCCAAGGTTCAGTATCTCCAGTTGGCATAGTATATTTTCAATTTGATAACCCAAAGATACCCAAAACTTCAATAAGCTCTGTCTTTCTAAACTGCACCTCCTACAGTTCATGTCCTTGTTGATTATAACCTACTAGGCTCTTAATATATAATCTTTATTGAATTATTATTTTATGCTAAAGTCTTTGTCCTATCCCTAACTGACTTTCATCAAAATCCTATTGATCACATCTTTACATTTGCCCCAAACTTCTCTTTATCTTTGTATCTATTACCTTAGTTTTAGAACCACAAAATCTGCTCCTTGATTTTTTCTACAACCTCCTAACTATTTCTGTATTCCTCCTTCTCTTGTCCACCAACCACAGTGCCATCAAGGTTCTTCCTGAAATTTGTATGGAATTAATGAGATAGTCACCCATTCAAAAATTTTTATGACTTTGCATTGCTTAGAGGAAAAAGCCCAAACTCCTCAGCTTGCCATTTGCTTTTCTTCACAACTTGGTACCCAGTTCATTTCTTCTCAATTTATTTGCCATCCCCTCTCCCCACTCCAATGAATTTAATCACATTTGATTACTGTGTATTGTGGTTTCCTCATATTTAGACCATCTTCTGACACGTAGAGGGTATTCAAATGGTGTTTGCTGATCATTATTTTGAGAAGACTCAGGTTTATAATAAGCAGGAGCTTGTGATCTCCTGGGTGGGTCAGACTGAAGAGATATTGTTTAATTAGGTAACTTATGGGGGCCTTTGAAGTTTCATATTCAGGGAATACCATAGGAATGGGAACCATATATGTGATTTAGAAATGATCTAGTCTGGGCTGTGTTTTCTGGATGTTAAATTGAGGCTTGAAGTATCAGAGATTTATTCAGTATTATAGCTACAGCTGTTTAATACTCTGAGATTGACTACTTCCAAATCTGTGGAAACTAAAGTAAACCATAGTTTGAATCCTGAGTAAAAGTTTAAGAGACATGATGAATTGTAACTATTATATGATGCAAGTAGATTATCCTGATTTGATTCAAAATAGTTGTATACATAGACCACCAAATAATTCACCTCCAAGTCTATATTATTATGATTTTTCCTGATATTCATATTGAAGTATTTATGATTATGTAATTGTCAGTGTCCTTTGTTTTGAAGAATGTAATTGGATATTTGATTCTTAAACTCAAAGAGTAAGGCTGAGCTGGCTAGAAATAGGAAAGTCATGAGGATATCATGGAAAATTTGAGATGGAGAGATTGACATCAAGACTGAATGAATTTAGCAGTTATTTCACACAACTTGAATCAAGTAGTTGTTTTTGTTCTGCTTGTCTTCATCATATGAAAAGCAGCCAAGCTAGGTTTTTCTTATGATATTTTTGTTTAGTTGAAAATTTTGAACCAAATGTTAAGGCTCTGTAATTATCCTTGATAAATTTTAACTGCTTAGTCTTAGTCACTTCTTTCCAAGTGTCAAGGTTTGTTAACTCTTAATAGTGTCATATGTAGTATATTTCACACACATTGTCAATGACACAGTCTTTGAACACTTGCTAGATTGTTTTGACTATTTCAATAATGAAGGAAACTAAATTGATTGTACTATGGTTGCACTGATTTATCAACCACTGTTGAAGAAAACACTATTCTCAACTGACTTAGTTACTATCAAGACATTCTTTTCCTATAGCTTGGGAAGAAAATCTTCAGCTTTCTACTTCTGTCAGCAGGGGAGAAAATGAATTTTTCTTTGTAGCTTTGTTTTTATTTTACACATTTCTCTTGACTTTATAGTTTCATGAGACTTATAAGCTCTAGGAATTTATATTTAGTTTTATATTTAAACTTTGAAAAAAAATTGAGGTCCGAACTAAAGGTCTGCAAACACTTTTTTCTTCTAAAAAGGGGCTCTAGTGATCAAGGTTGACAAATATGATGTGACAGCTAATAGCTTAAAATGGTTCTAGCTTTCCAAATTTAGACTGAGTTCCGACTGTGGAAGGTTGGGCTTCTGTATATGAAAGCATACTTTTGGAGGAGCTTCAAGATGACGGAAGAGTAAGACTCGGAGATCACCTTCCTCCCCACAAATACATCAGAAATACATCTACACGTGGAACAGCTCCTACAGAACACCTACTGAACGCTGGCAGAAGACCTCAGACCTCCCAAAAGACAAGAAACTCCCCGTACCTGGGTAGGGCAAAAGAAAAAAAAAACAAAGACAAAAGAATAGGGACGGGACCTGCACCAGTGGGAGGGAGCTGTGAAGGAGGAAAGGTTTCCACACACTAGGAAGCCCCTTCGCGGGTGGAGACTGTGGGTGGCAGTGGGAAGCTTCGGAGTCGCGGCGGAGAGCGCAGCAACAGGGGTGCGGAGGGCAAAGCAGAGAGATTCCCACACAGAGGATTGGTGCCGACCAGCACTCACCAGCCCGAGAGGCTTGTCTGCTCACCCGCTGGGGCGGGCAGGGGCTGGGAGCTGAGGCTCGGGCTTCGGTCAGAGTGCAGGGAGAGGACTGGGGTTGGCAGCGTGAACACAGCCTGCAGGGGGTTAGTGCGCCACGGCTAGCCGGGAGGGAGTCCGGGAAAAAGTCTGGACCTGCCTAAGAGGCAAGAGACCATTATTTCGAGGTGCGCCAGGAGAGGGGATTCAGAGCACCACCTAAAGGGGCTCCAAAGACAGGCAGGCGTGAGCCACAGCTATCAGCGCAGACCCCAGAGACGGGCATGAGACGCTAAGGCTGCTGCTGCCGCCACCAAAAAGCCTGTGTGCAAGCACGGGTCACTCTCCACACCTCCCCTCCCAGGAGCCTGTGCAGCCCGCCACTGCCAGGGTCCCATGATCCAGGGACAACTTCCCCGGGAGAACACACGGCGCACCTCAGGCTGGTGCAATGTCACGCCAGCCTCTGCCAACGCAGGCTCACCCCGCATCCGTACCCCTTCCTCCCCCGGCCTGAGAGAGAGCCAGAGCCCCCGAATCAGCTGCTCCTTTAACCCCATCCTATCTAAGCGAAGAACAGACTCCCTCAGGTGACCTACACTCAGAGGTGGGGCCAAATCCAAAGCTGAAACCCAGGAGCTGTGCAAACAAAGAAGAGAAAGGGAAATCTCTCCCAGCAGCTTCAGGAGCAGTGATTTAAATCTCAGCAATCAACTTGATGTACCCTGCATCTGTGGAATACCTGAATAGACAACGAATCATCCCAAATTGAGGAGGTGGACTTTGGGAGCAAAGATATATATTTTTTTTCCATTTTTCTCTTTTTGTGAGTATTTTTATGCTTCTGTGTGTGATTTTGTCTGTATAGCTTTGCTTTTACCATTTGTCCTGGGTTCTGTCTGTCCGTTTCTTTTTTTTTTTTACATTTTAAAATTTCTTTCTTAATAATTATTTTTTATTTTAATAATTTTATTTTACTATATTTTATTTTATCTTCTTTCTTTCTTTCTTTGTATTTTTTCTCCCTTTTATTCTGAGCCGTGTGGATGAAACGCTCTTGGTGCTCCAGCCAGGCATCAGGGCTGGGCCTCTGAGGTGGGAGAGCCAAGTTCAGGACACTGGTTCACAAGAGACCTCCCAGCTCCATGTAATATCAACTGGAGAAAATCTCCCAGAGATCTCCATCTCAACACCAAGACCCAGCTCCACTCAATGACCAGCATGCTACAGTGCTGGAAACCCTAGGCCAAACAACTAGCAAGACAGGAACACAACCACATCCATCAGCAGAGAGGCTGCCTAAAATCATAATAAGGCCACAGACATCCCAAAACACACCACCAGAAGTGGACCTGCCCACCAGAAAGACAAGATCCAGCCTCATCCACCAGAACACAGGCACTAGTCCCCTCCACCAGGAAGCCTACACAACCCACTGAACCAACCTTAGCCACTGGGGACAGACACCGAAAACAACGGGAACTTCGAACCTGAAGCCTGCGAAAAGGAGACCCCAAACACAGTAAGTTAAGCAGAATGAGAAGACAGAAAAACACACAACAGTTGAAGGAGCAAAGCCAAAACGCACCAGACCTAACAAATGAAGAGGAAATAGGCAGTCTACCTGAAAAAGAATTCAGAATAATGATAGTAAAAATGATCCAAAATCTTGGAAACAGAAGAGAGAAAATACAAGAAACGTTTCACAAGGACGTAGAAGAACTAAAGAGCAACCAAACAATGATGAACAACACAATAAATGAAATTAAAAATTCTCTAGAAGGGATCAATAGCAGAATAACTGAGGCAGAAGAACGGATAAGTGACCTGGAAGATAAAAGAGTGGAAATAACTACTGCAGAGAAGAATAAAGAAAAAAGAATGAAAATAATTTAGGACACTCAGAGACCTCTGGGACAACATTAAACACACCAACATTTGAACTATAGGGGTCCCAGAAGAAGAAGAGATAAAGAAAGGGGCTGAGAAAATATTTGAAGAGATTATAGTTGAAAACTTCCCTAATAAGGGAAAGGAAATAGTTAATCGAGTCCAGGAAGCACAGAGAGTCCCATATAGGATAAATCCAAGGAGAAACATGTCCAGACACATATTAATCAAACTACCAAAAATTAAATACAAAGAAAAAATGTTAAAAGCAGCAAGGGAAAAGCAACAAATAACACACAAGGGAGTCCCCATAAGGTTAACAACTGATCTTTCAGCAGAAACTCTGCAAGCCAGAAGGGAGTGGTAGGACATATTCAAAGTGATGAAGGAGAAAAATCTACAACTAGATTACTCTACCCAGCAAGGATCTCATTCAGATTTGATGGAGAAATTAAAAGTTTTACAGGCAAGCAAAAGCTAAGAGAATTCAGCACCACCAAACTAGCTTTACAACAAATGCTAAAGGAACTTCTCTAGGCAGGAATAACAAGAGAAGGAAAAGACCTACAATAACAAACCCAAAACAATTAAGATAATGGTAATAGGAACATACATATCGATAACTACCTTAAATGTAAATGGATTAAGTGCTCGAACCAAAAGACAGAGACTGGCTGAATGGATACAAAAACAAGACCTATATATATGCTGTCTACAAGAGACCCACTTCAGACCTAGGGACACATACAGACTGAAAGTGAGGGGACGGAAAAAGATATTCCATGCAAATAGAAAGCAAAAGAAAGCTGGAGTAGCAATTCTCATATCAGACAAAATAGACTTTAAAATAAAGTCTATTACAAGAGACAAAGAAGGACACTACATAATGATCAAGGGATCAATCCAAGAAGAAGATAAAACAATTGTAAATATTTATGCACCCAACATAGGAACACCTCAATACATAAGGCAAATATTAACAGCCATAAATGGGGAAATCAACAGTAACACAATTATAGTAGGGAACTTTAACACCCCACTTTCACCAATAGACAGATCATCCAAAATGAAAATAAATAAGGAAACACAAGATTTAAATGATACATTAAACAAGATGGACTTAATTGATATTTATAGGACATTCCACCCCAAAACAACAGAATACACCTTCTTCTCAAGTGCTCATGGAACTTTCTCCAGGATAGATCATATCTTGGGTCACAAATCAAGCCTTGGTAAATTTAAGAAAACTGAAATCGTATCTAGTATCTTTTCTGACCACAATGCCAAAGGACTAGATATCAATCACAGGAAAAAAACTGTAAAAAAATACAAACACCTGGAGACTAAACAATACACTACTTAATAACCAAAAACTCAATGAAGAAATCAAAGAGAAAATCAAAAAATACCTAGAATCAAATGACAATGGAAAACATGATGACTCAAAACCTATGGGATACAGCAAAAGCAGTTCTAAGAGGGAAGTTTATAGCAATACAATCCTACCTTAAGAAACAAGAAACATCTTAAATAAACAACCTAACCTTACACCTAAAGCAATTAGAGAAGGAAGAACAAAAATACCCCAAAGTTAGCAGAAGGAAAGAAATCATAAAGATGAGTTCATAAATAAATGAAAAAGAAATGAAGGAAACAACAGCAAAAATCAATAAAACTAAAAGCTGGTTCTTTGAGAAGATAAACAAAATTGATAAACCGTTAGCCAGACTCATCAAGAAAAAAAGGGAGAAGACTCAAATCAATAGAATTAGAAATGAAAAAGGAGAAGTAACAACTGACACTGCAGAAATACAAAGTATCATGAGAGATTACTGCAAGCAACTCTATGCCAATAAAATGGAAAACCTGGAAGAAATGGACAAATTCTTAGAAATGCACAACCTTCCGAGACTGAATCAGGAAGAAATAGAAAATATGAACAGACTAATCACAAGCACTGAAATTGAAACTGTGATTAAAAATCTTCCAACAAAGAAAACCCCAGGACCAGATGGCTTCACAGGTGAATTGTATCAAACATTTAGAGAACAGCTAACACTGATCCTTCTCAAACCCTTCCAAAATATAGCAGGGGAGGAAAACTCCCAAACTCATTCTACGAGGCCACCATCACCCTGATACCAAAACCAGGCAAAGAGGTCACAAAAAAAGAAAACTACAGGCCAGTATCACTGATGAACATAGATCCAAAAATCCTCAACAAAACACTAGCAAACAGAAGCCAACAGCACATTAAAAGGATCATACACCATGATCAAGTGGGGTTTATCCCAGGAATGCAAGGATTCTTCAGTATACACAAATCAATCAATGTGATACACCATATTAACAAATTTAAGGAGAAAAATGATATGATCATCTCAATCGACGCAGAGACAGCTTTCGACAAAATTCAACACCCATTTATTATAAAAACCTTGCAGAAAGTAGACATAGAGGGAATTTTCCTCAACATAATAAAGGCCGTGTGTGACAAACCCATAGCCAACATCGTCCTCAATGGTGAAAAACTGAAACTATTTCCACTAAGATCAGGAAGAACACAAGGTTGCCTACTCTCACCACTAGTATTCAACATAGTTTTGGACGTTTTAGTCACAGCAATCAGAGAAGTAAAAGGAATCCAAATCGGAAAAGAAGAAGTAAAGCTGTCACTGTTTGCAGATGACATGATACTATACATAGAGAATCCTAAGGATGGTACCAGAAAACTACTAGAGCTAGTCAATGAATTTGGTAAAGTAGCAGGATACAAAATTAATCAGAAATCTCTAGCATTCCTATACACTAATGATGAAAAATCTGAAAGTGAAATTAAGATAACACTCCCATTTACCATTGCAACAAAAAGAATAAAATATCTAGGAATAAACCAACCTAACGAGACAAAAGACCTGTATGTAGAAAATTATAAGACACTGATGAAAGAAATGAAAGATGATACAAATACAGGGAGAGATATACCATGTTCTTGGATAGGAACAATCAATATTGTGAAAATGACTCTACTACCCAAAGCACTCTACAGATTCAATGCAATCCTTATCAAACTACCACTGGCATTTTTCACAGAACTAGAACACAAAAACTTACAATTTGTGTGGAAACACAAAGGACCCCGAATAGCCAAAGCAAGCTTGAGAAAGAAGAACGGAGCTGGAGGAATTAGGCTTCCTGAATTCAGACTATACTACAAAGCTACAGTAATGAAGACAGTATGGTACTGACAGAAAAACAGAAATATAGATCAATGGAACAGGATAGAAAGCCCAGAGATAAGCCCACGCACATATGGTCACCTTATCTTTGATAACGGTGGCAAGAATATACAGTGGAGAAAAGACAGCCTCTTCAGTAAGTGGTGCTGGGAAAACTGGACAGGTACATGTAAAAGTATGAAATTAGAACACTCCATAACAGCATACACAAAAATAAATTTAAAATGGATTAAAGACCTAAATGTAAGGCCAGACACTATCAAACTCTTAGAGGAAAACATAGGCAGAGCACTCTATGACATAAATCACAGCAAGATCCTTTTTGACCCACCTCCTAGAGAAATGGAAATAAAAACAAAAATAAACAAATGGGACCTAATGAAACTTAAAAGCTTTTGCGCAGCAAAGGAAACCATAAACAAGACCAAAAGACAACCCTCAGAATGGGGGAAAATATTTGTAAATGAAGCAACTGACAAAGGATTAATCTCCAAAATTTACAAGCAGGTCATGCAGCTCAATATCGAAAAAACAAACAACCCAATCCAAAAATGGGCAGAGGACCTAAATAGACATTTCTCCAAAGAAGACGTACAGATTTCCAACAAACCCATGAAAGAATGCTCAACATCATTAATCATTAGAGAAATGCAAATCAAAACTATAATGAGAAATCATCTCCCACCGGTCAGAATGGCCATCATCAAAAAATCTACAAACAGTAAATGCTGGAGAAGGTGTGGAGAAAAGGGAACCTTCTTGCACTGTTGGTGGGAATGTAAATTGATACAGCCACTATGGAGAACTGTATGGAGGTTCCTTAAAAATCTAAAAATAGACCTACCATACAACCCAGCGATTCCACTACTGGGCATATACCTTGAGCAAACCATAATTCAAAAAGAGTCATGTACCACAATATTCATTGCAGCTCTATTTACAATAGCCAGGACATGGAAGCAACCTAAGTGTCCATCAACAGATGAATGGATATAGAAAATGTGGCACATATATACAATGGAATATTACTCCGCCATAAAAGGAAACGAAATTGAGTTCTTTGTAGTGAGGTGGATGCACCTAGAGTCTGTCATAACGGAGTGAAGTAAGTCAGAAAGAGAAAAATAAATACTGTATGCTAACACATATATATGGAATCTAAGAAAAAAAATGGTCATGAAGAACCTAGGATTAAGACAGGAATAAAGACACAGACCTACTAGAGAATGGACTTGAGGATATGGGGAGGGGGAAGGGTAAGCTGTGACAAAGTAAGAGAGTAGCATGGACATATATACACTACCAAACATAAAATAAATAGCTAGTGGGAAGCAGCCGCATAGCACAGGGAGATCAGCTTGGTTCTTTGTGACCACCTAGTGGGGTGGGATAGGGAGAGTGGAGGGAGGGAGACCCAAGAGGGATAGATATGGGAACATATGTATATGTATAACTGATTCACTTTGTTATAAAGCAGAAACTAACACACCATTGTAAAGCAATTATACTCCAATAAAGTTGTTAAAAAATATAAAATAAAATAAAATCATAGTTTTATATATCTGATAGTTTTCTTGAGAGCATGTAACCTAATGCCATGTTATATAAATATGGTACCAGAAAAGTTCAGTGAAGTATCAAGTTCATGAAGCTAGTCAGTGATAGATGAACCATAACAATAGTGATAAATATATACAGATAAGCATGACAAAATCTTTCACAATAACTTCAGATTAATTATAAAAAGTGAACTGGGTCAAATCAGACTGAGTACAGAAGAATTAAAATAAATATCTCAGTATTAAAAATAAAATGAAATTTTGTTTGATGTAGGCTTTTTTTTGATGTAGGCTTTTTTGAATTTTTAAATAACATTCTGAAATAGCATCTAACAGGTACTTTTTTGTAAATGAGTTGTTAGTTATCATAACAGCAAATATTAACATTGATTTATTTTCATTGCAATATATTTTAAATATTATTTTGAAATACTGTTATTTTTATGTGATTCAGAGGAGAGTAAGCTATTTTTATTGAGAGTTTTTGAAAGACAAATTTTATAGCTTTGTTTCAGAGTAAAAGTTATTTCAGATGATGAATATGATGATTTTGTCATGTAAGATGTTATAAAACATAAATGATTTTAGCTATAATAGAAATTTGTCATTCATCAGATTATAGTTGATTGTGGCTAACTCTAATGTGAAGATGTTTTTCTCATTCCTATGGTTTTTTTCACAATACAATGCTTGTTTCTGTATTTAGACTTATTTTAGTCTCCCTTGTGTTTAGAATTACCTATTTGCTAGTCCCCTAAGAATGATATTATGCTACTAGAGAGGTATCATTCTTATCTGTCTTTCTCTCTATCTGGAACCGTGTTGTTCAACTTTGGCTGCTCTTCAGAAACAACTGAGAATATTTTTAAAATATTCATGGATAGATAATAAAAGTTGATTGTCGTGATATTTTATGTGCATCTACCTATGTCAAAACTTATCTAATTGTATACTTTAAATATGTATGGTATTTTAAAAAGTAAAATATAATGTTACTATATGACCACAAATCCCCCTACTCGGTGGGGGAGGAAGAATAATCAGGTCTAGTTGCAAAGATCCTGATTTAATTGGTTTTAGGCGGGGCTCAGGAGCTGGTGTTTATTAAATCTTCCCAGATGATTTTAATGTCACTCCAGCATTGAGAACCTCTGCCCTAGCACTCATCAGCTACTTTGTATATGGTAAATTCTCAAAAATGGCTGTTATCATTGGTGAATTGAATACATTTCTTCTTTGTATTCATTCATTCATTCATTTACAAGTAATGAAGCTTCACTCATTGAAAGGACTAGAGGTGTACAGATTATGCCAGAGGGACTCCAATAAAGGAAGTACATTTGTTACAGAGGATGGGTTCCAGGACCCACCAGGGATACCAAAATCTAAGGATGCTCAGGTCCCATATTCTACCCTTCATATCTGTGGTTCTGCATCCAAGGATTCAACCAGCCTCAGGATGATATAGTGCTGTAGAAATTTTTCAGTATGAAAAACCATGTATCAGTGGACCCATGCAGTTCAAATCCGTGTTGTTCAAGGGTCAACTGTACTCTCCAAGTAGACTTAAGCAGAATGTAGCTATGCCACAGTACTTTAGGAATACATCTGAACTCAGACACATCATAAAACCCCATCTTCATGGTAAGTTATGGTCCATTTTGAACAAAGACTGACAAAAATTGACAGATTGATCAGTTTAATGTATGGAATTTAAGGCACAGCTTTTATTGTGTTAAGGGTTAAAGGATCTATTTGTTGGGAAATTTCAATTTTATATGATATGTCACAGTTTATAAAACACTTTCTTATTAATGGTATATGATCAATGACTAACATTTCTGTCTTTTTAACATAGACTTTAATGTTGATATCCCCAGCTTTTCTTTTTTATGTCAAATTCACTCCTTTAAACATCAGTTTATACATGAAAATTTCATACAGTTTTACTGTGGTTTTGCTTCAAGGCAACAGTTTTGATAGTGTCACCATTTTTGTCTGTGTGACAGTATTTGTGCAGTTAATTTACCATTTAATTTAATTTCCTGTTATGAAAATGAGTGGATAACAGAAAAAACTAACGAGCTGATATTGGTGATTAGAAATGTAGGAATTAAAAATGGACTGTAATTGATTTGAAAATGCCATCACAGTTTGTGTCAAAAAGACAAAGTTATTTACTTTTAGTCCTTTGGGTATAACTTTTATAATTTTGACCTTTGGGAATTTATATATTTTGTGAGTCAGAATATTCTAGGTTATGCTGCAGTAATAAGCTATCCCATATTTTATTGGTCTATCTCAATAAGGGTTTACTTTTTACTTATACTATAGAGCAGAGAGTCTTGTTCATGTTAAAGTTAGTTGAAGTCCAGGCTGATGGAGGGACCACCTTGACTGATAGAGCAGAGAGAGGGACTCTGGTGAATGGCATGCTAACTCTGAAGCTTCCCATCTGCTCACATTTCATTGGCTGACACAAGTCATACAGGCATAGCTAATTCAAAGGGATGAGAAAGTATATTCCTACTAAGTGCCCATGAAGGAGGAAAATTGGAGCATTTGTAACCAAGTTCCAGTGAGTATCACAATCATTTTCTACTGGATGAGATAATTTTAGGGATAACTTATTTATGATCCTGAATGACAGGAAATCTTTTCTTCTCAATATAAGCCTGTATTGCAAAGCACGTGGAATATTATTGTTGCTCCTTCTCAGAGAACCTGAGAATCAGAAGGCCTGGACTGTGTCACTATACACCCACAGTTAGTGAAAAGGAGACGGGGGTTTATTTTATCTCTACAGAATAATTGCTTCTCCACATAGTTCATTGATAGGAATCCTATACAGTGTTTTTCTACTTTACATTCTATGGTCTTTTTTCATAACTGCTACTCATTTTATAATCAAATAAACAGCCAATTTATGATAAGCATACATTTTAGGTTTAAAAGTGTAAATTTATAACTACTACTATCTCTTTGTTTTCTATATTTTCCTTTTGATAATTTTTAACATAAAAATTACTCCAGCCTTCTGCCCATCTTTAGAGTTTCACTAGAAAATTATATTCTACTAAGTAATAAAATAAAACAAACCATTGTCACCAGGGTATCACTGTAATATCACAGGTTATAATGTTATTGTTCCTTAGTAAGATTTAATTTTGCTTGAAATCCCAATCTTTCAACCAACAACATGAAGAAACAAGAACAACCTGCTAATGCAGTGGTCCCCAACCTTTTTGGCACCAGGGACCAGTTTCATGGAAGACAATTTTTCCATGGACGAGGGATGGTGGGGATGGTTCAGGTGGTAATGCGAGCGAAGGGGGGGATGTTTCAGGCAGTAATGCGAGTGATGGGGAGCGGCAGATGAAGCTTCGCTCAGCAGCCAGCCGCTCACCTCCTGCTGTGCGGCCGGGTTCCTGACAGGCCGCAGACCGCTACCGGTCCCCGGCCTGGGGGTTGGGGACCCCTGTGCTAATGGACAGTTTCTTAAGAAACAGGAAGGAAGTTTTTTCAATATGCAAATTTCAGCTGATGGAGGGTTATTTAATGTAATTATACTAAACTGGAATATTGGTATTTATTTATTTTTAATTTTATTTTTAAATAAATTTTAATAGAGATGAGTCAGAAGACCTAATGAGTCAAACACGATTTGTAATTATATATATATATTTGGTAAACGCTATGAGCATGGAGTTAGAAATTTGGAGATTATATATAAAAGCCTTATGGAACCAAATATTGTGGGATAGGTTCATAATGTATCAGGTTTTTCAAGTTCACTTTCTACAACTTTACAAAGAAGCTGTCAAAGGAGGGATGAATCAAGTTTTCCCTAACGTCACCACTCTAATTTCCATGAAACCAGCGTGGTTCAAAACTACAAACTGGGCTGCCAACCTTTTTCTTTCAAATGTTTAACATTTTGGGGAACACGTAGATTCCATTCTATTTTCTTTATTAAAGATCTCCATTTTATAAAGTGCTTTATTATGATGTTTTATTGCTGGAGATTCAATGGAAAAAAGGAGTGTTTCATCAACGTGAAGTAGTAATGAGACAATATTCATCGTTTGATGCACAAAACAGCCTATTGATACGTCATTCTGCTGCTAATACAGTAGAGTATTAGGGGTTAACCTCCCTGCCCCTTTAGAAATATTACAGCCATGATTTCTGAAATATAAAGTCCCAGCCATTTTGTGCTCAGAAATCTGACGGCATCATGAGACACCAGTGGAAATAAACCATGATGAATAGTTTAGCTCCATTTCCTCTTCCTTCTCCAAGTGCCTATTTTTCTCATATGTATATCCCTTTCTTGGACTTATCTCTGAAGTCTGTGGGAGATAACTTCCTCCCATTGCTAGCCAGCAGGGGGGCCCATGTTTCCTTGTTTTGGAGCAGCAGCGTATTTGTTCTACCCTGTTTACAGCCAGCGGGAGCCCTTCTTCTTCCGTATAGCTCGGCTTTTCATCAGCACAGAGGGAGATTCAAAATCAGAAATGATCTTAATTAAATGTTTTTTGTATAGAAACACCCATTCCACACCCGTGGTCTTTCGAACTCTTTGGAGGTGTCCCTCCCCACCTTCTGCCTTGGTGAAACTGCAGACAATAGACTTCATCACAAAAGGCAAGGATAAATATTTATCAGGGCACAAAAGATGTTTAGAGAACCTACATTTATTTACATTCATTATTGTGAACATGTTTAATCATGTGATGTGCTATCAAAACTGGCTGAAATATTTTCCTCTATAAAATACTTTCAAATAAAATTTTCTTCTCCAAGAAAATTATAAAAATGAATTTAAACATCCAGAATAAATATTTAGAGAATATTTATTTTAGGGTTTGGGTTTCCAAGAATATCTTATGCTACAATAAGTTATTGTAATACCTGTCTTTTAGAGGAACTTATAAGTTTATTAGCTTTATAATATTAATATTTTCAGATATGAACCATTTTATACTTCTTAGTGGTCTATAAATTGTATGAGGAATAAGTGAAAATATAACCAGATTTTAGTTGGTTAATTAACCAGGCTTAATTAATAATGAATTTTTTTCTTATAGACAAAGTCCTTATTTTTCTGTTTTTAAAATCACAATTAAAGGTATCCAATTCAAATGTAAACTTTACAATGCCTTTTTTTGGGATATGAATAGAGTAAAAGTTTATATTTGTTTAGTTGTAAAAAATTATTTTCCTCTATCATGTAAAGAGCATAATCATGATTAGGGAGATAGGATCTAATTAGTAGATTATTCACAAATTTTAATTGAATAAATTTTTTTTAAATTATATGAGTCATTTGAAATAATTGTTTAGGTAGCTACCAAAAGTAGAATTTAGCAATTAATCTTACTCATTAAAAAACACATTTTCAAGAAACAAAGAGAAACTAAAGTTTCTAGATGGAAAATTTTATAATAATTATTTGTTTTAAGAAGAATTTAATTATCTTACTAAAATGGAAATATCTACCACCATAGGAGAAATGTTATATTTAGATGAAATATAATTTTTTATTTAGACATAAATTATCATTTTAAATTATAAATACTCCTTATTATAATTTTCACATTTTCACTTCCATGTATTGTTATTTATTGATTCAATAGTCACAATTAAGCAGTAAAACACTATTTTGAAGTAGAATTTTTCAACAAATACGTTGTATTTAACAATGAAATCATCTGTTGAAGAATTGTGAATATATTTGCATGATTTTTCTCATAGTTTTTGAACTTTTTTTAAGGTTAAGTACTTGTTTCTTTTTATAAAAAAAGTAATAGAATAATAATTTGCTTAATCACTATAAACTTTTACACTTGGGTGGAACAATTTTGCAAAATTCAGATTCTTTTAGTGATGATCTAATTTTTCAAATAATGGTTTAGTGTTTACACAGTGACTATGATGAAAACTTCATTTACAGATATTTGGTCCTGTGGATTGGGGACTGTTTTTTTTTTTCAAAAGGCATTGTTATATGTGAATTAGACATGCTTATTTTATATTCTAATTTGATGCCTCTAAAGCCTACCTTTGTTTAATTCTCTGCTCTCTGAGGTTTTCTCAGGGGGAAAAGAAATAGAAAGTCACTCCTTTAAAAGATATGTTGTCTTACAAGAATAAAACACCTTTTGAAATGTTAGTGAAGTACTGGTATTTTAATGCCCTTCATGTTTTGTGATTATTTTTTTTTCCTATCTCAAAAGCAGTTGATTTTGAATTAAAATTAAATATATTTGAATCTACATTTTCTACTACTACAAAAGGAAAGAAATGATTATAATTACTGCATTTGGAGATTTTTTTTAAAATGTAGCTTCTCGTTTAAAAGAACTTATTTCCAACCCTAAGAAGTTGGTTATTCTGTGTGCATTTATCAGATAGACCTCATATAATTTCTTGTATCTCTTAAGGAAGTTCCTATATAATAGACAAAGCATCCAAGAGCACAAACCTAATGAAAAATATGCTTTTGTCGAGATGGTTTCACTCCAGTAACCTCAGAAATGTTGGCAAGTAATTTGAGTTTCAGTGATAAGATTCTGCTTCTGCCAGTGATGGCTCTGGCCATTTGATAGGTTGAGTTTTTACAAGAACAACTTGCTGTTTATAGAAAGCTTAGGTCTTAGGGGATGCATCCCTTCCCCCAAGTTTAGATTTTGTGTGCGCATTAATAAAAAGGATGATTTCTGTTTTGGAAGATGAACAATATATTTTTAAAATAATTTTAAAATATATTTTTTTTAAAAGGAAGACTATTTTAGCCTTCTAAATTGTGTCTTCTACATTCATGTGGTATTGCTGAATTACTAAAATTTGCTTTTGCATTTCCTGCTGGAAATTTAAATTTTCTTAACAAATCTTTTCTGCTCCAAGTAAATGTAAGTAAAGGTCATTAAAATATGGTGTTTCAAAAATAAAATTTTTGAAAAGGTTCAGCTCTTAAGTTCTGCAATTACCTGTAAAACTTTCTATCTATGAACTTACTTTTTGTTACTGACAATTTTGTGTAAACAATGGGTGGCTAAAATACATGTTTAGCCAAAAAAAGAAATTATTTGCAGCAAAATGAGAATAGCCACAAATAAAGACTGGTCTGTCAGGGTTCCATTGCCCAGCTAAGAATGTGAGCTGCCACTAAGTAGGGACATGAACACATCATTTAACCCTATGAGGTCTCAGATTCACCATCTGAAAATAGAGGATTGGATAAAGAAAATCACAGTACCATTTTATAATTCTAGATGACCAGCTGCAACATCAAGTCTTTGACTTCTTCAGATATGATAGAGGACTTCAAAATGTTATTACTCACTAGATTTGGTATGAGCATATATATAAAACATTGATTCTTTTAACTTTTTGTTTTGAAAATAATCAAAAATAAATCATGAAGGGTAATTCACTATGTTAATATCATATTTTATAAAGCTTGATATTTTGAACTTAAGTAAATGAAATATGAAAGTCCTCATCTTATTAGTTCTGTCATATTAGTGTAAGTTTAAATTCTGTGACAATCCATGTCTAGATTAAGACAAACTTATTTTCAACCCTATTCTGAGTGTTTCAGATGAAGATAAGATCATAGCAAAATTCAACTTATAGCACTCTTAAAAGGTTAAACTTTGTTGCTCTTTTCAAGGATAAAATAATTTCACTGTCAACTTAAAAACATTTCTTTTACTTAAAAAGATGGAATTTAATTTGAATTATGAATAAAGAAATGTACTTATCTTTTTAAAAAAATTGTCATTCCTTTCCCAAAGATGTACCATTTTGTGCCAAATCTGAAAGCAAGGACACATTTAATGGTATATGTAATATATTAAGTTGCAGTTTCAAGGCTGATTCAAGAACAATTGAATACACATCATGAAACTTCCTTATTGATGCTCAAGCTAGTTAGTAATGGCTTGAGGTATAAACACCATTATCTAGATACATATTGTCAAATTTAGAAATGCATTTGTGGTACTATAATGAATTTTATACGGCATAATTTGCTGAGAGATTTGTCATATTAGGTTCTATGGAAACCTCTCAGGAAAATACTGCCTTTTACCACAAAATAAGTTTTTTACATCTATACTGTGGGGATGTAAAAATGGATAGCAAATATATAACAAAAAAAATATTTGTGATGAGGTGACTTTTAAAATTTTTTCTAATTTACACCAGAAATTCTATATCTAGTAGTATTATCTTTAGTTACTTGTGAACATCTTGAATTATTTTGACATTTAAAAATATTATTCATCACTAATTTTGTACAGGAAATTTACTGTACTTAATCTATCCTTATACTTCCATTCTGTGTATTTTTCCAGACAAACAGTCCTTCCAATCACTTTTAGAGTTTGTCCCTTTAGCAATTTCCTCTTCTATTGTCTTTTAGTATAAAACTTTAGTATAAATATTAATATCATCAAGTCAACATACAGAATGCTTATTCATCTTTGTTTTTTTTCTATTACTTGCTCTATTTGCATGAAAATGATATAATCAAAATTGTCAATATATTGTCTGTGTAACAATGTCTCTCCATTGAAATATTTAGTATAAAGCCATGCTGTACAAATTCAAGGGTAAAATAGATCTAGATCTCATCCTATTAGTAATTCTCAATAAATAGTGTGTGACTATTCCAACTGACATATTGAAAGACAGAGATATTTCTTTGAGGGTTCAGTCACTTGGCTAAGCTGATCTTCTAGTAGTATGGTAATTTTTAAAAGTGCGACCCCTTTTGATAGAAATAAGATGAACCATATTTCCCATGATTTTCAAGTAGTTTACAATTTTTATATGTTTACCAGTATCTATTTCTATGCGCTTTACACACAATGTCACAAAATTTGTTTCTTTTTAAATCAATATTATAGTTTTTTCAATGTTTATGTACAGGATTTATAGCAACAACTGGAATGAAACTTCTTTGCTTTGCACTCTCTATTTAAGATGCTTCATCTCAAATAAGCTCTGCATTACTAGTGATATTAAAATTTATTAAATGGAAAAATTCTCTTTCAGTTATCAGATAGCTCATTTTACCACGTTATTGGTGTTCTTGCCTTCACACAACTCAGCCAAATTACATTAGATATAATTATCTATTTAAAAAAGAAAACCTATGGATTTAAAGTGGAATATCACGAAAGACCTTATCTCATTATGCCACAGTATATCATGGCTGAGAATATATCAGATGAGATAATGCATTAGATCTCTGCTTTCTAGAGACATTAGCATTAAAATTAAATATAGAAGAAATTAAGTCTGAGTATTTGATGTGAGTCCCAAGGTTTATGCCAAGCATTTTAAGCCATTGCTAGAAGCCAACTCTAAACTGTAAATCAAGAGATTTAGGATTCTACTGTGTCCACTATGGTAGAACTTCTCAAATGAAAATGAGCACAAGAATCATCCAGAACAAATTATTTTAAAAACAGAATCCTAAACCCACCCCGAGAAATTGAGATTTTTAAATAAATCTTCAGTGTGTCTTTTGAATTTGCATTTCTTAGCAACAACCCCAAGTGATTTTGATATAGACCATGTTTTAAAAAAATATTGTTTAGAGCATACATTTTTAGGTGTTTTTTTAAATTATTACAAATTCATGTATTTTATCCAGCAAAAAATAAACAAATCATTTAAAGGAATCTAAACTCTTACAAAATCACATACTGTATGTTAAGGAATAGCATCTTTAAAAAACAGAGATTTAATGACTGCCATACTCTTGAACCTGAGCACCAATCTTTTTGTCAGTATTTTTTGTCATTATCTGTTACTATTTTAGAATGTGCTATTGTAGTTTCCTGAGGTGACTCAGATTTTAATCATACTTTTCTCCTAGTACCATACAACAGAAGTGTTGCAGAAATTTTAGGTACTTCTAGAATCTAGACTGTATCTCCCAGACTCACATTCATAGAAACACGCAAAAAATTTTCGGGCAAGTTGTTTCACTTTGTGGTTCAAAAACTATGATTGCAATAGATAGAAGTAAACTTGAAGCATAATATTTTAGAGCTTAAAGATGCCTCAGAGAATTTTGACCAACTGCTGTCCTATAAATGAATTCCTTCTTTAGCAAAGTGCTGGGCACATAGGATGTTCTAAAATATCACTGAGAGCAATACTGGATCATGTTTTAAAACAGTCCGTTAGAAATTCATGTGCAAGTAGCATTTCAGTGGTTTGAACTGAAGCACAATTACTTGACTCACACTACAAGAAGCCTAACGTTAGGCCATAATTAAGGCTAATATTGAGGCTCAGGGATGCCCTTTATATTCCAGGCTCTTTCTCTCTGGTCCATATTGGGGCCTCCTACCATCATGCTTGCACTTTCATTTGATAGATGATTACTGCACATCGGGGCCCCATAGCCTCATGTTGACTGTCTAGGAAGGAAGTAAAGACAAAAAATGGACTAAAAGCAAGACTATGCCATTAAACTTGGGAAAGGATGTCTAATTCTACCTACATATGACTGGACAGAACTGTGTCACTTTGCCTTCTCTGGCTTTATGAGCTGAGAAATTGAGTAATCTTACTTGAGCACACTGATGTCCCAAACTAAATCAGGGTTCTGACAGGAAAAATTGGGAATTTATATTGTGTTGGCAACTGGAATTACCTGCTGCTGCAGCTGGTGTATGTGTAAAGGAAAAATGTATCCAAAAGCCTCAGAATAATTGGTATAGACATGAAGATAGAATTCATTATTTGCTTGTTATGTGCAGCATTAACTATTTGGCACACTGTATTATTTAGTTTTTTTTTTTTTTTAATTTATTTATTTTTTGCTGTGTTGGGTCTTCGTTTCTGTGCGAGGGCTTTCTCTAGTTGCGGCAAGCGGGGGCCACTCTCCATCGTGGTGCACGGGCCTCTCACTATCGCGGCCTCTCTTGTTGTGGAGCACAGGCTCCAGACGCGCAGGCTCAGTAGTTGTGGCTCACGGGCCCAGTTGCTCCGCGGCATGTGGGATCTTCCCAGACCAGGGCTCGAACCCGTGTCCCCTGCATTGGCAGGCAGATTCTCAACCACTGCGCCACCAGGGAAGCCCCACACCATATTATTTAGAAGGTGTAGTCATGAGTCTTCATGGTGTCCCTCTCACCCAAACATGACAAAAAAAATTGGGGCTGGTGATTACCTGTCATAAAGGAGGCTAAACTAAGAGGAAAAGGGAAAACTTCCTTAAATCTTGAGAGAATAATGGTGGATGAAAAGTGGTAACAAACCCAAAAAAACTGCAAAAACTTTAATTATTGGCATTTCAGTGTGGTAGTGGTCAGCAAGAAGGTGATCATTGTGTAACCGACCTCTATACTGTTTTTATTAGTTTAAATATATGACTGACTTTGAGAAAGTCAAAGTGAAATGACAACGGCTCCACCTCTGAGTGACTCCGATATTTTATGCCTTGTTCAGCAGCAGACAGGAATTAAAATGCTACAAAATGGGAATCTTCAACCTTCTTTTCTTCTTACAACACCATTGGTACCTCCAAAATTTAAGTTTTTCCGAAGTGGTCTAGAGTGGAGGTAAGGGAGGTGGCATGGAAGGGGGGTGTCAGTGTTCTCTGACAGCTTCCTCTAGCAAGCCTAGAGAGGTTGGGCAGAGGTAGGAGGGAAACCTCTTTCTGACAGCCTGTTGAAATTCAGATTAACTTGGAATTCATCAATTCAAAATTAATCTTGATTATTACTTTTATGCCATAGCTTAGTTACTTTATAAGTTAAAGTTTTTTTTTTTTTCTTTTTGTGCCTAATCCTAGAAAGAAACACACCTGTACCATGTTGAAAGCATACACTTATTCTGAGGAGAATAATTGACAAATCTCTCAAGAGAGATTTTCCACTACAAAATGTAAATGTAATTTTTCATGATGCACAAACCAACACTACTCATTAAATATATTACACAACAGTCTTAAATACTTAAATAAATATTAGTAATATGTTGGTATATATACTATCTGTGTTTCTCATGTATCCTAACCGTATTCTATAGACAAATGAATATTTTTTAAAAAGAGTTCAAAAGAACCTGCAGTTGGGATATACACACGAGGTCTTAATGGAAAATAAGCACAATAACTCTGGAAAATACAACAGATCATTAAGAACATTTTGAAAGACATTTTGTCTATGTTAAACAAAGAATCCATTTCCTAGTTACATATTTACATTAGAAAATGGAACAGGTGATATTATTTTTCCATTGCTTGAGTAATTTCTTTTCACTTAATTGATTTTCTTCTGTCTTTGCTATCAGTTTGTCAGATACATGTGGTTTATTACTTTTATGGGGCTCAGATTTTCAAACATAAGAGTTGAACCTCTTTGCCATAATTTTATATCATCTGATTTCAGATGTATAATATAGAGAGATAGATATGTGTGTTTTTACATCATTATGTTTCCTGCAACATGAAGCAATATTTTATATAAGAGCTCTAGGTATTCTATAATTATCACTTGGACTGAAAAAGGCAAACATTTTCATTTGAAGATATTTTAAAAATCATTTTTCAAATAAGTATATTTGTTTGGATCGCAGAGTTCCCAGATTTCCTCCCATGGAGCTTCAGTAGTATAACCAGGCTAGACAAGAGCTATTTCATGGCACAACTGGGTAGCTTTTATTATGTATTTCAATTAATGATTTGAAAAAAGCTTTTGAAGTTTAGTTTAAAAACTCTGTTATCATTGTAGTAGAGCAGCTCTGGCTACTTTTCTTCAGCTGATTACCATTAACGAATGCTAAGCCATTCCCCAGGATAATAAGGAACAATTAGGGATTGCATTAACCCTTGAGGTTCCATGCAAAATCAGGAGTAGCAGCCTGATAAATAAGAAGCAACCACTAAAAGTATTGGGGACCGAGTGAGGAAGAGCAGTTTTGTCAAACTCATGTCAATCCTATGGTTTATGAGGAGTGCTAAAGACTTCATTGTTTGTCATGGTGTATGTTGTTACTATTGTCATTAGTGTCTATGGGTGTTTTCAGTTAAGAATAGGAAACTTTGGAATCTGTATTTCTTTCAGGAGGAATCTTACTAACTTCTGAAGGAATGGGATGTAGGGTGAGACAAAGATTCCCTCATTAGCTTTCTGATATACAATGGCAGTTCTAATGTAAGAGTGGTCATATGTGCATATCCCATTTCACCCTTACAGAAGTCTGTTAAACTCCTCTACACATTCAGGAGCATTAGAATAGCTTCAAGCAAATCTGACTTGTTTATCTAATTCCTTGTATACTATAAGAAGAAAAATAAACCAAGACTTTACCCTGAAGAGCTTGACGTTCCAAAATATATAGTATTAATATCTTTGAAACCATACAGTTATTACCACTGTTGCTTGGATGATTTTTTTCCCATGATTTTTTTTTTTTTTACTCTGTCCTGATTTTACATAGTTGGAATCATAGTATACAAATAATTGTATCCATTTTTCATATAAGAAGGCTATTAATCTTTATGAATTCCACTCCAATTTGGTCACTGGCTTTCACCTTTTTACAACAATATGGGTAGTGTTTATATGATATATGACTCTGATAATTACCTAGGTATAAGATGAAGGAAAGAAATGTACATTTCTATAAAATTGTGTCAGTGATTGAGCCTAACATGGAATCTTTACTTCAAAATATTCAACCTTTAGACATTTTTATTTCTATAAAAATAATTATTAGAAGGATCTAAAATATTCTACTCAATCCAATGTACCTCATGGAAAGTTTAATGCATTTTGAAATTAGTGAAAATTTTGGCATGCCAAATGTAACATTTGACTCTCAATACATTCTTACATTTGTATCATATATTATATATATGATATGCATATATGATACACATTTCATATATGATATACATATGGATATGTGCCACATATATGTATCATATATGTGTACATGTGTGGCGTGGTATGGGTAGGTATATATGTATATGGAAAGAGAGATAAATGCTTCATAATAGATTTCATATTGAAATCTACTAAAAATAATATGAAACCATGATGTACCAATATAAAAGTAACAGGGAAGAGAAAATTTTTCAACAAAAACAAAATTTAAAAACCAGAAATAAAGCCCATTTCATGCTTCTACGTGTTTGTGAACAATACTCACTGTCATTATATGCCAATTAAAAATAATGAGATATTTTATAAACATCATGAATATTGTGTTTAACTTTTTAGAATACAGAGTTTCAATAGTTAATAGACTATAAATAACATTTTGTAGAAGTTAATGATCATTTTTAGAGTTCCATCCAGAGAGATTCAACACTTTGCTAGAGTTGATTTGAATTATGATTAAAATTATGAAATATTGTCTCTATAAAATTTGAAAGACTTATACATACTAGATTCAGCATTAAATCTATTAGAAGCTCTGGTGCATTTTTTAGGTCTAATGTGAATTGATATACTGGTTCAATTAAAAAAAACATGTTAATTTGGTCCCTGTACCATGCCACTGGGAGTCACATTATTATAATATGTCATAATCTTTAAAATTAAATTAGAGTATATTCTTTTGTGATAAAATTTAAGTAAATTGCATTAGACTGTTTCTGAGTCTCCAACAAAACTACACATTCTTTCATTTAACATAATTTAAAATAATATCGACGATGTCAATATTTGGAGCGAAATTCAAATTGTTCAAATTATTCCCAAAACATAGAATTGATACATTATTGCTTGGTTTAAACATACTTTCTTTAATGTGACATTAGTACTAAAATGTAATCTAAACCATGCTTTGGAAGATCTGCTGCTTCTAAGTTTTTTTCCATTTTAATAGATCATTTGAAATTGATAATTATCAGCTTCCTTGAGACAGAAGATGCAGTCACAAACCTCACAGATGCTTAGTGATTTCCAAGGATAAAATGATAAAAATAATTTAAATTACTAGGTTGTAATTTGAATTATACCACCCCTTGGGAAGCACAGCATATCATGTAACTCTGAGGCATAACATTCATTAGAATAGTATTTTATCATAGCATTTTTTTTTTTTTTTTGCAGTACGCAGGCCTCTCGCTGCTGTGGCCTCTCCCGTTGCGGAGCACAGGCTCCGGATGCGCAGGCTCAGCAGCCATGGCTCACGGGCTCAGCCGCCCCACGGCACGTGGGATCCTCCCAGACCGGGGCACGAACCCGCGTCCCCTGCATCAGCAGGTGGAATCCCAACCACTGCACCACCAGGGAAGCCCCTATCATAGCATCTGTAGAACATTTTAACCACCAAGGCTAAAAATAAGATGTTGGGTACCAATTTTTAATTATCTGGACTGCCTCGCATTGGGGAACAGGTATTTTCAAGGGTAAATAAAGGAAAATAATTTTCCTTTCCATGTTCTCTTAAAATCTAGAGAGTAATAGACTTCTTTTTTTTGAGGATCATGAACAACAGAAATTTATTGTTCACAGTCCTAGAGGCTGAAAGTCCAAGATCAAGACACCAGCATTGTCAACTTCTGGTGAGAGCCTTCTTCTTAATTCCTGGCAGGTGGCTTCTCACTGTGCCCTTACATGATGTAAATGACTAAAGATCTCTCTGAGGACTTAAAAATGCTTATAAGGGCACTAATTCTATGTATGAGGACTCCACTCTCATGGCCTAAGCACAACCCAAAGACCCACCTCCTAATACCATCATCTTTGGGGGGACACAAATATTCAGATCATAGCATGCTACCTTCCACTGTATTTCCAATTATAAAATGCAAAGTTGAATTACCACAGAGTATTATTCTTTAACCATCATCTCTGTTTCCTTGAAAACAAAATTGCCCAGACTGTAGCACCTGTAACCATAGGCCTTGTAGGATGCTTTAGGAACAAAGTCCACGATATCCTGGTTCCCTGTTGAGTTGAGAGATCCAATGGGGATGCCACCTTTGCTGGGATTTCAGTATTTATCACAGGCTTTTCCTACAAAATGATATCATTCTAGTCTCCATACCAAAAAATTATCAGTAAGGCTGTTGGACACATCATTTATTATTAACGTTTATTTTTGCTTCTTCTGTATAACTTCATCAAAATTCATTTTGAAGAACTGATTTATCAAGTTTATGTGTGTTTGCATGTCTGTATGTCACAAAATTTAATATAGCTTTATTTTACTAAATTTTTTTTAAATTTGGGAAATAACTGATAACAATAATTTCGAAGAGTATCACTAATACAAAAGCTTCTCCCCATGTTTTTGTGTTGGTAGCCCTCTTAATAATTAAATATGAATATTTTTAAAAGCCAAATCAATCCAAGGGAAAAAAAAGGCTTTCATCTTTTATTCTCTGTGTTATTTTTCTTACTGCTGGCGTAGAAGCACTTTCTCAATTCTTCCATTTATTTTTATAAATGATGGATAAATTATTTATTTTTAAAATTTCTTATGTTTCTGTTCCTGTTTTTAGTGTTACCATGCAACTTATTTTGTATGGATATTTGCCAGAATAAATAGTTTCAATGAATAAGATGTTTGCCATGTCATCTTTATTCAACAATTTCTTAAAAAAGCCATTTCTTACCATATTGTACTTGGTTACAAGTTATCCCTATGCTTTACTGCCACTGAAAATCTCAGTTAAGTGTACTTATCTTACATATCTTACATAAGATATAAGATATGTAAGATAAGTACACTTATAAGCTTACATATCTCTGGGGTGTTCTGAATGGCAATTAATGGCTTAGAAACAGAAAGTTTTGTAATTCAAACCTAGGTTTTCACAGGCATGAGATGCATCAACATTGCTATTAACACAATAGAAAACTTGTCATAAATTATTGCTCTTAAAATGTCAAATTTGTTAACTTCATTGAGAGAAATATTTCAGAACTAGTTTAAGAAGAGAAAGCTAGCGAATTACCTTCCACCGCAAATGTAATAGTTTATATATCCATAGAATAAACAGGAATTGTTTTGCTTTGTTTTCCAAGGGGATGGGAATCATTCATTATGGCCTATCCTGCTCTTGGACTTTCTTAAATTTTCTTAAAGGTAGAGGCTTCTAGAAACAAACTGGCTCCAACATTTGATGTTTCGATTCCTTAGAAATGCTTCCATGGGAATAATTTTGTGACCCTATCCTCTTAAGTCTTGGCATTCTCCTAAGATATATGTTTAAAAAAAAATTAAACTCTCAAAAAATCTTCTAGTTAGAGTAAAAAATGATAATTTTGATGAACTAATTAGCAATTATTTATTAAAAAATATTCTGCCACTGTTTCTTCTTTCATAGTTAAACTTAAGCATTACCAAATACAACTTTGGGAATGATTGTCAGGAAAGATGTCATTTAAATTTTACAAATAATATTTGTTATGATGATTTGTGCTGGCATTTTTGTAGTTATTTAGCAAGAATATATAGGCCAATATAAGACAATTAACCTTTATTGCTGGGTATTGCTTAGGAATGTGCTACTCAGTTAAAAACATCTTTGAGTTCCCCCTAAGTATTTTGTTGAAGTATGCTCATAGATGATTTTTATTATGTCATCTCATAGAAATTACAGAATACAAAACAGTCTCCCTTTTTGTGTAGCAATTAGAGAAATAGAAATGCATGTAGAAATAAGAATATAAAATAAGCCAGAGTTAAGTGGAAAATAAATCTAGTCCAGTCAGTACACCTGTATTGTCACTGGTGGTAGCTTGGAATGTTATCTTCTAGGATTTTTGTATTTAATAGGGAATTACTGAATATCATCTCTAACCTAATGGACTAAATGAATAATGGAATTCTAGGCCCTTATGGTTGCCTGAAGAAGGAAGGCATTTGGAGGCTGACATTGCATTTTGTCCTTGCTGCCGAGATCAGGGAGGTGATATGTGCTTACTTGATTAAGTCATGAGTCTTCTGGGCCAACTCTACTCTAACGTATGGTTTGGTGTATAGGCAAGACACGCATACAATAGGCTTAAAAGCAACTCCCTACCTTTACCTCTTTATAGTTTCAATTCATAGTGTTGATCCTAAATAAGCAAAAGTTTGGATCATCCATGTTTTATGATTAGATACCCAAAATTTCTTTCAATCTGATGTCAGATGATGCACTGCCTACTAATAAACTATCCAGTGGCAGTAATTTTTTTTCCAGTGGCAGTAATTTTGATATAATACTCTACCCTTATTCTTGAACTATTTAACTGTGTACATGTGCATGTGATAATTCTACCATATTGCTTGCTATTTCTATTTTTTTCCCTAACGTCATATATATGTATATCTCTGGTTATACATATTTAAAACATTCTTTTTAATACCTTCAGTACAAAGACATATTTAAATACATCAGTTCCAAGAGCCTGAACCATAATAGCATTTGTAATAGCATTTTAGTCTCAGTTGGTGTTGATTTTTTAAGAGTACTTTTGCCTCAGAAACATTCTTTTTAGATCATTTGGTATATTCTTTACATTGCAAACTGAAGAAATTCAAAGTCATTGGAAAAACATTTCTATTTAACTGGGTCTTCTTCAAACTGCAACCATATTACCTAAAAAAAGTTAATAGTTAACTAGATATTTTCACATTTCTAGTTCATGCAATGAGCTAATTTTATGAAAAGGAGAAGCCAAAACTTTTTCTCTCTATGATTTGGCTTCATTTATTACAAAAGATCTCAAAGTAATTGACGGAAAATGAAAACTAAATGAAATAATTAAATAAGCAATCTAATTTTAGGTGTTAATTCAATTCTATTTCTAATCAATTTTCTGTATTTTAAACTTCATTTGCTTTCTATCTCCTTATTGCCTGCAGGCTTACATGTCTCAAATTATGGGTTGGATACATCCCTGAGTACTTAGCATGATGACACAAGGGAAAAATGCCACTCAGAGAGCTAGACTAATACATTTAACAGTTATTCTGTTATTTGGTGGTTTCAAACTCCAGATGGCCATGTCTAGTTAATTTGATTGTCTTTGCCTGTAAGTTAGAAATCTGCACTGTGAAATAGTATGACCAGAAAAGGATGAATCTTGATTTACTCAATATGACCTTTTGCTTCTGAGATATTTTTAATGGAAAGAAAGGGGTAGGGTATCAAAAATGGCAACGTTGAGCAAGGTAAGTGAAAACCTTTTTAATGTGTCTTGGTCAGTAAATTATACCAAATGGACAGGTATAAAACATATTGACTTTTATATTGATGCAGGTACCAACTTTTCATGTGTTCTACCTACACATTTACGAATCTGAGAAAAAAATTTAGCAGAAGAATTCACTGAATTGGCATGTAAGGGCCTTTTCTATAAACCATGAGGTCAATTGTCAATCCCTTCTTGAATGATTAATTATCTCTAAAGCTAACAGAGGTGCTTTTGAACCTAAGTACATTTTTTAAGGCAGGAAAGATACGTAAAAGTACATGGGAGGCTGACTATTAGCATTATAACAAATATCCTCCAGCATAAGTGATCAGGATATTGAATTTATGGTAATTGAATTTAATAGCTTTTGTCAGAAAAGTATTTTCAAATATGAATAAGTAATTTCTTAACTAACTACTCATCTTTGGCAAGTACTTAAATAAAAATTAAAAGTTTTAAATTTGCTTTTAGGATGCCACTTAAAAGAACAGATAAATTTCACAGCCTTAATGGATTTCTTACTAGGAGACAAATCTTCCATAAAAATTCCACTGTAGCTTTTTGCATCCTCAAATTCACATGAAGTTAATATTTAAATTAATCTTGACCATCTTTTATTTTTCCTTTTTGAAAAATTAGATATTTAGAAAAAATTGGTGAAAATTTCAACTGCTCAGTTCTAAATATTTCTGCTGGCCAAGTCTGTAGGGAATAGGGGACCATTTTAAAAGATAATCACTAACAGATTTTTGAGATCCCTTTTACTACAGATTGCTTCATAATAAAACTAACATTCACAGTTGAGTAATATTAATGCATTCACCTTTTTCCTTCTAATCCAACTGCATTAAAACACACGTGGAATGGCAGTTCTACCTGTCATTTGAAATAATGCTTAGTAGTTTGACCAATTTTTAAATAGTGGCCTGATTAATTGTACTAAACATTGGACATTAAATCAAGCTTGTGCGTGCGCATGTGTGTGTGGGTTTGTGTGTGTGTGTGTGAATCATCACTGCATGAAGTTCTTTATAGCACCATCCATTCTTTATACCTCTCATGCCCTTGGAGTTTTTGTGCATACCTTTGCTCCTCTGTGGCTAAGCACACATCCCTAAATTATGATTGCAAGTGGTAGCAATCTGCCTTATCAATATCTTGAAGATGGGTTAAGTGAGGCTGGATTTGTGGACTTTGCCTTCGGCCGTGTCAAGAGACCATGCTCTCTCTCCTTTGGGAAACTGTGATGAGGAGAAGCCATGAACCGTTGTGCTTCCCCACTCCCATATCCTATTCCTGAATGATCAGAATATGGGGTTTCAATTATTTATTGTCTTATCATTCCAAGGATAGATAAAAATCCATGTTTCTCAATTATCTTGAAAACTTCCCAAACCTCTTACTTTGGTATGATATTTACATTATTACTGACTTTGAAAGAGCCAATTTTGTAATGCTATTGTATCTGATAGTACGCTTTTGCTTTTAAATGTGACAGTCTGAAAGCTTATTCTGAAAGCTGCTTCCAGTGAAATCTAATTATTCTTGGTTAGGAACGTTCTTTTGGTGATACCACCAGCCTCCTGGGTACTAAGCATGTCTGATGATAGGTGATTCATAAGCACAATGTGACATTTCCCAGTGAGCTGTTTTGTCACAGGTTATCCATTTTGTGAGATGTGTTATTTCATCCTGAGGTTCAATGTGACTGTCATGTTGCTGGGCAAGTAGCTGAGAATGTTGTATAGCTTGTCAAAACCATAACACCCTTTGAATCAGAATACATAATTTTCAAATCAGAGCATGTGAAATTTAAATGAGGATACCACCAAGTCACAGCTAATTTCTTCCTTCCTTACTTGGTGACCTGAGGTCCAATATATGAGCATTAGACTACCATAATAAGCCCTTGCAAATAAGTTAAATCAATGGAGAGGTGTATGTTCTCACTAGGGCAGGCTCTGTTACCCGTTCTTGTGTTAGATTACTGCTGGACGAGTTTAAGAAAGCAGTCTGTTCAGGTGGCAGATCTTGGATGAACTGTGACAAATGCAGGAGACTGTGTGTGTGTGTGTGTGTGTGTGTGTGTGTGAAATTCCAATGTTCATGTCTCTAGGCTTGCTTATTTTATCTTCCCACCTTGCAAGTTAGTACACCTATTAAAATGTGAATCTGTAATTTCAGTACAATTCATTTTAATAGAGCAACTTAATTGCATGAGGTCTATAAATTCAGAGGAGTTGAAGATTAGAAACAAAGTTCCAGCATCAATACAGTATAGGTATTCAGACCATTCTTAAAAATAGCTCACTTCTTTAACTAATTTTTTTTGTGTGTGTGTGGTACGTGGGCCTCTCACTATTGTGGCCTCTCCCGTTGTGGAGCACAGGCTCCGGACGCGCAGGCTTAGCGGACATGGCTCACGGGCCCAGCTGCTCCACAACATGTGGGATCTTCCCAGACCGGGGCACGAACCCGTGTCCCCTGCATCGGCAGGCGGACTCTCAACCACTGCGCCACCAGGGAAGCCCATAACTAATTTTTAAATAAACGTTGGAAATTGAAGTTAGAAATATCTTGTCAACATAGCATTCCCTTTAATTAAATTATTTTGAAATTAGCTAAAGAGCATTTACAAAATCTGAATTAGTTGAGAGCACAGTTTTAATACTTTCCCTTGTGTTAGTATTTGGAGTTTTCTTTTACATTTGTTTTCTCTCTATTTGTCTTTTTGTTTGTTTTTTAAAATGATTATGTATTTATACTTATATGGATAGGTAGCGATGTGTATATGTGTATACAAAGTCATCCTGACAGTAGAATCAAGCCAATGAATGTTTGAATTAAAATAAAGAATGCAGAAAGGAAAGACCGCAGGGTGAAGATAATGGTAAGCTTCACATCTATTTAAGCATAAAACTAAAACTTAGCAACTAAAGGTAATATTTTAACAGAAATGACAATGTTAAACCTAGAGAAGGTAAGTTTAAGCATAGTCACATTTTAAAATTTGGAAGTAAGGGGCGAGATTGGTACGTATGAAACTGCTAATATCGTCATACATCACAGCAAAGAATCATACAGAATCATACCCTTTAGCATGTAGTTTAAAAAAAAGATAATGACCTTACTTCTTAATATTTTTCATAATCTTAAACCAAAAGGAAATTTAAAGAAATAATATCTTTTTTGATAGAGAAATATTAGAAATTCATCACTGTCTTCAGTTTCATTCTTTTGTTATACTTTATTGAAATTAAATTTAATAATTTAAAAAACAATATTTGTAATGATTCAATATTCATAAAGATGTCATTTGTCATCCATTCATCCATCCATATGTATGCTTTGAAAGATGTCTGAAATGAAGTTCCCCTAATATCAATTCTAGTTATTTCTGTATGAGGATTTTGAGTATTTTGAAACATTTTGCTATACTTTCATTTCTTGACAAATAAGGTTTTGAGTTCCTTACACTGAGCATGACTCCTAGTAAAAAAATAATTAAATGATTTTTCTGAAAAAAAATACTAACAACAAATATGCTAACATATCATTGGTGGTGAATTCTGGGTATGGGAATATGTATGATATAAGATGGCTTATTTACTTCTTGGTACATTTCAGTATCTTTTTCAATTTTAAAAAATATGAACAAAAAAAGTAAGATACACAGGACATTGTAGAGCCTCCAATGACAAGACTCTACAATGGACAAGGAATGGTATTTCCAAGAAAAGAAAAGAATTGAACAAATTGTTTCATCATGTGGGGCTATGTTCTGCCTGTTAGTCAGCGACTCCAATAATATTTCCATTCCTTGAGGGAGCAGATTTTGAACCTTGTAAAATGAGGTGGAATTTTCCATGAGGATGGAATTCGTTAGCACAATATCTGCATTCTATGAAAACATCTGGTGATTTTGGCCATACTATCTTGTGTTCAGGCGTAATTTCCTGCCAAATAACAAGGCTAAGTTTTAAGAATAATTCATGATTTTTCTGTCCATAGAATTTTCACCAAGAAAAGTATATTTGCATTAAAGGACTAAATAAGTTGCATTATAATTGTAACAGTTTTTAAACTTTTCTGAAACATGTATATAACTTTTTTCGTTTTAAATAGTAAATGTCACATTTCTTAGAATAAGTAAGTCCAGTTAGATTTATAAACAAAGCCTCCAAAAGGTTCCATATATATTGATGCTTGAGAAGGAAAGTAATTCTACGTGTTTTTTCCACTCCTTTTCTACATAATATACTATCTTATCAACATGATTTAATGTCAAAGAGAATGAATAGAGTTAGTGCTCACAAATGAAAGAGAAATCAACCTTACTGACTTTGAGGTGAGATCTAGGAAGAAAGAAAATACAATGAGGTACATTTTATAACTAGAAATGGTGAGGTAATTGAAAAGTATTTTTAGAAATAACCACCTTCAGTGTTTGCATTGAACATCTTCAACGTTGCATTTTCTGTGGTTTGTTAACTCGTCATAAATATATTAATGAACTGTTGTATAGCTAATTTAGAATCAACAGACTGTTAACTTAAAGAGAGCAGTAATCGTTGAATTATCTTTTTGTCCCAGTTCTTTGCATAGTTTCTGTCATGTGGTGGGGTCTCACCACATGTGAAATAAGTGTTCATTGAAGTTGGAGTTGACTTAAACGCAGGAAAATAATTATTTCCAATGCAAGATTGTCTATTATTTTCAAATTGTAAGCAAGTCAAGAAATTGTCCTGATCTTAAAACACAATAGCAGGACTTCCCTTGTGGTGCAGTGGTTAAGAATTCGCCTGCCAAGGCAGGGGACACGGGTTCGATTCCTGGTCCAGGAAGATCCCACATGGCATAGAGCAACTAAGCCTGTGCACCACAACTACTGAGCCTGCGCTCTAGAGCCCGCAAGCCACAACCACTGAGCCCACGTGCCACAACGACTGAATCCCGCACGCCTAAAGCCTGTCATCTGAAACAAGAGAAGCCGTGACAATGAGAAGCCCACCCACTGCAACAAAGAGTAGCCCCTGCTCGCCACAACTAGAGAAAGCCCGCATGTAGCAATGAAGACCCAAAGACCCAAATAAATAAATAAATTTATTTAAAAAAACCAAAAACAATAGCTTAAATGGATAACTGAAAGATTGTTATAATAGTCTATTAAAACATAACCCATTATTATGACCAATATTAAATATTATATTTATATATATTCCATTTGTAATATTAGCAGAGATGAGGAGTATTTCTTGTTAGTTACTTGGACCTTATTATTACTTATCATAAAGTAAAAAACGTTGATTAATTTCTTATTTTCCAATACCAATTCTTCTCCTTGACATTAGACTATGTTGATGAGATAGTTTATTATCTGGAAAGGATAGTTGATTTCAAGTAGCAATTATGATGTCCTCTGTCCATTTGTAACTTTGCATTAAGGGTGAGGAGGCCATCTGAACTCTTGGGGCTTGTTTGCATATTGTAAAATGGGGATGATATTATTTGCCTTTTGCAACTCTGAGGGCTGTTATAAGAAGTAGAAGAATTGTGAGGGCTGTTATAAGTAGAAGTATTAATGAATGGATTGTGAAAAATTACCTCCTAGTGTAAGGGTTTTGACCATCAGTGGATCTGGGTAAAAGCTAAATTTTCTAATTTCCATGATTCTGTTTCACTAGTCAAATCTATTTCCACTTTGTTTTCCTCCTCCATTTGGTCTGGTTCTCACTTTAAAGAGTAACATTCTGTTTATTTACAGAGATGCTCCAATTGAACCCTCTTCATTAATACCTGCCCCATCCCCCCCACCCACCCCCAGGAATATGTCTAAGGTATCTTTCGTTAATAATTTTTAAAATATAGTTTTCATTGGGGGGACTCCTCCCATGTATCTTGAGGTTAAGTAATTTCTATTGCTGCATGCGTTGATTACTTTTAGATAAAAGTTCACAAGTTTGTGTAAGTGATTGAATGGAAACTCATGAGTCAGCCCTAAAAGGAATTTTATGAATGGATAATACAATTCCCTCTCTCTAATAAAAGCATTGTACATCTCACATTTAGTTTATATTGATTGCTTTCTGACACAGAAATAAACCAATCTTTATATTATGCAGGATTCCTTGTTAGTGGTACTATCAAGAACATAAATCTTCCCTTGTGACTTCTATTACTGTTCTTTTCCCCAACCTGAAGTGACCCTAAGCAGGTTTTTAATTAAAGTAATGTGAGCCACTGACTGTATCACCTCTTTTATGCATGATCAGGTTACCATAGCATATATTCCAGCTCTCTTGTAAACTTGAATTTTATGGATGGGTAATAAAATCCTTCTTTTCAAGGTTTGCAATTTTATTTCCACCTTAAAAAAAGTGGTGTAGTCTTTGACAGTGCTTGTATAATAATGTGTAAAGTGTAAAGGAATTCACATAAAGGTGTTTTAGATGGGGTTTGCAAATGTGGACTTTTAAGCCCCTTTTAATTTTTCAGCCTGTTTAGAAAATGAAGCAATACTGTTTTTTCTACACAATTTATATGTGATAGAATTTTATTTTAATCTCCTTAATTTGAAACAAGACTAAATGGTGGAGTCCAGCAGAAATATTTTAGATTTTAATCAGTACTTCATTGTATATAGGACTAAAACCCTCAGTCTTTGGAAGGATGCCTTTAAGAATATCAGTGTACATGAAGATCATCAAATGATAGTCCCACATAATGCATGTTACCCTGTGTCAGCACAGGTGGTAATATAGGATAGGGCTTAAGAATGTGGTGTTTGGAAGTAGACCAATGTCCAAAATTGATGGCGCTTATGACCTTCAACAAGGTAATTAATCTTTCTAAGACAGTTGATTTATCAGTAAAACTGAGAATAATTATATTATTACTTTTTAGGCTTGAGAAATTAGAGATAATAAAATTAATATCATGCTTATCACAAAGGGAGCACTCTAGAATGTTAACTATTCTTAATTATTTATTCATACTTCAAATGACTAAAGACTTTCCCTTTTGCTCAGTCCTAAATAGGAGGCTTCAGATAGTTTAAAAGTTGGTCTGTGAACGTGTTAGTCTCTTGGACCCTCCATAGGTTACTCAAAACTAAGTCTTTTTTTATTCCACATTGTAAAATTTTAAAAAGTTGATTAACTTTTCACCCACTGTCCAATACCAATTTTCCTCCTTTTTGTATAGAGCACTGTACACTAACCCAAGTTTTGCCTGTAGTCCTAACACTAACGAAGCACTTTCCGGTATGCAGGCCTCTTACTGTTGTGGCCTCTCCTGTTGCGAAGCACAGGCTCCAGACACACAGGCTCAGTGACCATGACTTACGGGCCCAGCCGCTCCATGTCATGTGGGATCTTCCCGGACCAGGGCACAAACCCATGTCTCCTGCATCGGCAGGTGGACTCTCAACCACTGCACCACCACGGACGCCCTAACGAAGCACTCTTTGATAGCACTTTGAACTAGCTAAATTTCTGTGCCAGGTCTGCCCGTATCCCAAGTTGGTTCAAGAAATTCCTTACATTTCCTTTTTTTTTTCCCTATAATGTTCTGTTACTTTTCCAGTTGAGGCTGTTATGTGACATGCTAGACTTTTAGATGGATACAGGTCTGCCTTTGTTCAGGATTGGCTGAAATACTTGTCCTTTCTTTCTTTCTTTCTTCTTACAATGTAAAATTGGAAAGCTTTTTTGGTTGAAAATTACCGAATAAAGGTTGAAATAGCATTGATTCCTTTAAATACTTTCTTCACACTCCTTTAAAATACCATATATGTATATATGGTATGTATGTATATATATGCATATATTTATTTTAAATCAGTAGATGTCTACTGTTGATTATGTAACATGATATATATATATATCATGTTACATATATCATATATATATATGTATATGGTTGGCAATTGCTGATTTTAAACAAGGAACTGAATTTAAGAAACAATTTTCCTAAGAACTTATTTTTTTAAAGGATAAGTCATTCTTAAAACTCTCAATGATGGACTAAATTTACCCATTTTTAAGTAGAGATGCTGAATGATGTACAGGAGATAGGAGCTCTTGGCTTGAAAACAGAATACTTGCACTCTGGGCACAGATGGCATTCTGTCTTAACTTAGAACTATTATTTATGTCTTTTCATTCCAATTCTTTCTTTATGAGATAGACTTATGAGTCTAAATACCCCAACACAGAGAGACTGGACACAAATATGTTTTTCATTTTGTTTGGCCTTACGTTTCTTCAGGTAAATTGGGTTGTACTTAATTTATGCAGGATACTGTAGTTTATATTATTAAGTGTCATAATAACAAAGTTAAATTAAAGAGTTAAGCAGAAGTCTAACTACTAAGAACCTAGTGAATTGCATAGGGAACTCTATTCAGTACTCTGTAGTGACCTATATGGGACTAGAATCTAAAAAAGAGTGGATGTATTGTATGTATAACTGACTCACTTTGCTGTATATCAGAAACTAATACAACATTGTAAATCAACTACTCCAATAAAAAGTTAGTTAAAAAGTAAATAAAATTAAGAAAAAAAATAAACAAAAGTCACTCTTCTCAAGCTTTCTGAGACTGTGTCTCTTAAAATCATATTTTATCGTAGAATTCTTTCTCAAATAAGTAATCCTCAAGGAGCTGAGTGGATTGCGCAAAGCTGTCTGAATGAGTTGGGGAAGTTTTCTCACAGGACGTAATAATTGAGCTTGGAGAAGGAATTTTCCAGGTGAAGAAAGAGGACATGGCATTAGAGCTACAAGGACTATAATGCAGGAGTTGGGAGCTGGAACTAGAGATGAAAATTCTATTACCTGGAATGTTTTGAGCTTCCAGTATTAGAAAGCACACTTCATAATGCCTTAAGCAACAGTAATAAAGACACCCACATACAGTGGACCAAACAAGGTAGAAATTTCCTTCTGTTTCAGTAAATGTCTTGAGAAAACCAACTAGTAGGTGGCTCTGCTCCATGAAAACATCCAGGGTCCCAGATTCCATCTATCTTACTGTCCACCATTTTTCCAGACTGTATGTAGTTTCCTGAACTGTCTGTATGTTATGAAGTTAACAAAATACATGCAGGAAATAACTGTACTTTTTTTTTTTTTTTGGCACAAATCTGATTTTGGAGACACCTTTTTTTTTTTTTTTTCGGTACGTGGGCCTCTCACTGTTGTGGCCTCTCCCGTTGCGGAGCACAGGCTCCGGACGTGCAGGCTCAGGGCCGTGGCTCACGGGCCCAGCTGCTCCGCGGCACGTGGATCTTCCCGGACCGGGGCATGAACCCGTGTCCCCTGCTTCGGCAGGCGGACCCGTCAACAACTGCGCCACCAGGGAAGCCCTGGAGACGCCTTTAATGTTTCCTAGGTAATTTACAGTTCTACATACTGAGAAATGCTGCCTTCAGTTATGGTTTGTCCGTTCATTTCCAACCCTTTGGTGTCAGGAAAATGCTTAAGTTTGTCATAGAACTTCTGTAAAGTTGGTCCTCAGAAAAAGATGTACTGACTAAGAAAAAAAAAAAAAAATAAGGTAAGCAAGAGATACTGAAGACTTTTGTGCACATTTGGAATTATAATTTCATTGACCTACAAGAGTTTTAGTATTTATATAGTCTTATGGTGACAACTGTAATTCGAAAATGAGAGTCTCAAAATGTGGCCGTCAGGTAATAGTCACTATCTGGACTAAAATAAAAGGAACTAAATGGAAGCATTGATTATAGTTACTGTTCAAAAACATCCAAACCAGGAAGGTAGTCTTTTCATTTTTAAATCAGATACAAATTAATATTGGGGTGCACTTGGGCATTATGCACTAGATACTCTTTGGAAAAGCAATTCATAGGACCCTAATTGAATTTTTTGGACTGTAATAGAGATAATGTCAAAGTGCCAAAAAAAACAAAATTAGCAAAAGTAAAGGCTCTTACTAATTTGATTTTTACTAAGGGAAACCAAGTGATTGAAAACTTGAGAGACTGAACTATTTCCATCATCAAGTTCACAATATGAAGGGAAAGCAAAAACACTTCCACTGAGGAAAGGTACCTTTTTTTTTTTTTTTTTTTAATTTTGACTTTTCCAACAGCAGGAAAAGAAGGTGATGAACAGATTTTTGTCTTCAAATTATTACTATTGTTGTGGTTGTTTTGAGCAGAATGACTGCCTACTTGTGCTCTATGTCAATAAATAACCAATAAGAGGATTTAAATATACAAAGTCATTTTTGAACAAGAAAAAGGCAGAATACGTCTATTTCCATATCTGCTAACATAAAGGATTGTATTTTTATAGCTGGTAACATTGCCTGTCTACATACATGGAGCAAATAATATTCTAAAGTCAGTTTCAGGGTTTTTTTTTTTTCTAATACTATTTGAAAATAAATTTTGCCAGTTATTTTTGTTGACTATCTTAAATTCCAGACATTTCTTTAAAATATTAATGTGGACTACATAGGGGAAAAGGTATATCTACCTTTGCATGGCTTTTATAAACCCTGTATTGTATACTTTAATCCTGTCAGCAGCATTCTGAGGGCAATTAGTTGAGTCTCCTTTTTGCACATGAGGATTTTCAAAACCAGACAATTTTAAAGAGCTGATGCTTTCTTGATTCCAGTGCAGAAATCTGAACACAAATCTATGAGGCACCTAAGTCCCAAAGCTCCCATTTCCCATTTATAAATTTGTAAAAATCTGAGTGATATGAGGACTATTTCTGCTAAATGATGCTTTATGCTCATATCCATATTATTATTATTTTATCATACAAGAAGAGCTGTTATAAATTTAACGAAATAAGGTCTTCCATTCATTCAATGGTTTGGTTTTTACTGTAACAGTAAAATATTTATTAAATGCCATTTAAGAGCCCTGCTACATGCTGGGGATACAGTTGTGAGCAAAACAGATATGATTCTTGCTTTCATTGACTGAATGGCTCTTTGGGGATCTTTTGGGTTATACACTATAGGTGAGTAGAACAACTAAAGCAGCAAGTCAAAGTGGATGATGTATTTTTTCCTTATGATTTCTCAAATGCAATTTAAATGTATCTTCAGAAAAATAGAAATGTAATGGTTCCAAGGAATGTGTATTCGCATAGAAAAACACGTGGCCTATTTGTTTTAGACCCCAAAACAACCTTCTGGTAAAAAAAGCGGTTTTACTTCCCTCCTTGCATCCGCTGCCCACCAGTCCGTGAGTAGATGCATGTGTGCACACACAACAGCAGAATACAAACACACCCAGACAAAAAACACTGTATAAACCTAAATGTGGAAGGACAAAATTGTTCCTGTGGATTAGGCTTTTTGAAAGTTCAGTGCTCTTATTCAGTTGGTTAACATGATCATAATCTTATTTTCTTATGCTTAGAAAATTTCAAATTGTAAAATCCTCCTTACAGTATATCATTACATTATTACTTATTACAGTTATTACTGGAGATTTTTGTGAATTTCCAAGAACTATAAGCCCTTTCATAAGAACTTATGTGCCGGTTTTTCTCTCCATTTAAAAGAAAATGGTGTAAAATTTGTACTTTCTCTGAAAAACACCAGCTTCTTAAATAAGTATAATTCACATGACAAGTGAAATAAATCTGCTAACAGTAATGTAGGGCTAATGTAGAAAACATTTAGTGTTTAGTGTTAATTTTGTTATAAGAGAATCAAAACATTTCATATATTTATAACTAAGTTAGGCTATCATAATTTAGTTGGCAAAGAAATCATACATATAAAATGAACCAACATGGACATTTAAAAAAGAGAAGAAAAAGCTTAAAAATTGACATTCCAAATGGGTGATTTCTTTACAAACAGAGAAAAATGCTAAAGAACATAATAAAAATAATTGAAAAAATTGGGCAAAATATAAATATTGGTTTTCATGTCAGACCATAAGCACAAAAGGAAACAACAAGGCAGATTTCAATTTGGAATTAAATTTTCCTTAAAAAAGAATTGAAAAACATTAAATTTGGTCTTTAATTTTTCCAGGAAATGAAATGCTATAATGTTTGTGTTTAAAATATTACTGATTGACTAGTTTATTCTTTTTTTTTTCTTTTTCTTTTTTTTTCTGGCCGCATAGCACGGCATGTGGGATCTTAGTTCCCTGACCAGGGACCGAACCCGCACCCCTTGTATTGGAAGCTCAGAGTCTTATCACTGGACCACCAGGGAAGTCACTGATATGACTAGTTTAAATCTATTCATAGATCTTACTTGAGGTAATAGCTTTCCTGAGAGACAGGAATATAACAAACATTTTTTTCTTTAGAATGTGTTTTATCATTACTCTAATTGGAATTATAATTATTTGATGAAATTCAATTAGTGCTTATTGATAATGAGCTTAACACAGGATGCATTATAGCTGGGCACCCAATTGTCTAATCTACTTATGCTCCATAATACACATGCTGGGAAATGAAGATAGGGAAAATATAATGATGGCAGAGCATAGTGCTACCAAAACAATAGACTTTATTCCCTTTAGAGCTTATTGTATTTGGGGGTTCCATGGAAAAGAATAATTTTTATAATTTATTGCACATTGAGAGTCATGGGGATCACTTCAGAAAGCTCTTTTTTTTTTCTTATGGTGGAGCCTGTGTTCTAGTTACAAAATTTTAAGATTTCTCGTGAAAATGTGGCACTCTCTCAAAGAGGCTACCGTGGAACTGTTGCCAAGTATGAGCTGTAACCCTAGAATGATGAGATTGCCTCTGTATTCTCATGTTCTTGTGTGTTTTCCCATTCAAACATGTTTTAAAATTTTGAAGTTTTACAGAATATGTAGTCTGTTCATGATGAAGAATCACCCAGATGACACATGGAACGTTGAAGCTGTCATCAATGTAGGATGATTATTTAGTGATCTCAGCTCCTCTGTCATCCAAGAATTAAGTGCCTCAGCAGCCAGATCCCCCAAACTCATGAGAGTATAACAATGCATTAGTTAGCACGTGCAAAATATCTGAAAATTGAGAGTTTCTGCATAATTTAACCATGTCAAAGACTTAGAATGAAATTAATCCACTGAGCAAAATGTAATATACAAGACTGATGAACGAACATACACTGTGTGTCAGGCATTACTCTAATGGCTTTACACATATTCTTATTTAACCTTACAACTTCTCTAGGGGTTGGGAATTATTTTCAATCCTATTTTACAAATTTGTAAATAGAGTCCAGAAGGTAAGGTCTAGAGTCACAAAAGCTAATTGTTGATTGAATTGTAATATGAACACAGGCAAGTCAACTCCAGATTCTGTACACTTAACATAATAGCTATACTGCTAAATAAACCGTGATTGTTTTAGAGTTTAATTATATTCTGAAGGTGTTAGGTAACAGGAGTGTGGAGTTGAGATAATCACTTGGGATCTTGAGACACTGCAATCACCAGGTTTAGCTGTTTTGGATAATGTGATCAATTCTGAACTCCATACACCAGGAGTCCCCAACCCCCGGGCCACGGACCCATAGTGGTCCATGGCCTGTTAGGAACCGGGCCTCACAGCAGGAGGTGAGTGACGTGCAAGCGAGCAAATGTTCGTCTGTATTTACAGCCGCTCCCCATCTCTCGCATTACCGCCTGAGCTCCGCCTCCTGTCAGATCAGCGGCGGCATTAGATTCTCATAGGAGCGGGAACTCTACTGTGAACTGCGCATGCGAGAGATCTAGGTTGCATGCTCCTTATGAGAATCTAATGCCTGATGATCTGAGGTGGAGCTGGGGCGGTGATGCTAGCACTGGGGAGTGGCTGCAAATACAGATTATCATTAGCAGAGAGGTTTGACTGCACAGAGACCATAATAAATCAATTGCTTGCAGACTCATGCCAAAACCCTGTCAGTGAGTAGCAAGTGACAATTAAGCTACAACTTACGGAGTAAACCAGACATAAGCAACAATCTTCAGGTGTCACTGTCTCTCATTACCCCCAGATGGGACCATATAATTGCAGGAAAACAAACTCAGGGCTCCCACTGATTCTGCATTATGATGAGTTGTATAATTATTTCATTATATATTACAATGTGATAATAATAGAAATGAAGTGCACAATAAATGTAATGAGTTTGAATCATCCTGAAACCATCCCCCTCCCCGGTCTGTGTGAAAATTGTCTTTCACGAAACCAGTCCCTGGTGCCAAAAAGGTTGGGGACCGCTGCCATACACAGCTGTTTTTCTGGGAAATACATTTTCAGCTGCTTCTCCCCTCATTTCTGCTGTGTCAGTATAGTCACCCTGAGTTTCCTCATAGGTGCTGTAGACTAAACCTGAACACAGCCACTCTGGCCAGGGCACTAAAAGTCTTGTTATGCTCTATCCAGGGGAGGCTAGAACAAGTTCCTTTAACCTCTCATCCCTGAGTAGAAAACTTTTATAAAAATTCTTATCACTTGAAACTTCATGATTAAATTTTGGACTTTCATTGTGTCTGAAGCCTCCCACTGTCAATGTCCAGTCCTTATGCAATATCTTGGGCTCCTGTTGCTCTTGCATCAACCCAATCTCATGGCGTCTAATTGAAACACTGCATGAAACTCTCGGTTACCCAACTTGGAACTTCTACCTGAAGTCTGGTCCTTGGCCTGCTGTCTTGGCTTTCTTTGTCCAGGCTTTCATACAGAATGGTGTGCTAAAGTTCTATCCGATAAGCAAAATAACTTTTATCATAGTAGTTCTTAACTTGATACACTCTTTGGCTGCAGAAGGTCTCTGGAACCCAAACATTGTGTACAACATTCTGTGCATATTCATAAACACTTTTTTTCTCAAAGGAGTCTATAAGCCAAAAATATTTAGAATCACTGCTACTAACAGATGCAAAGCAAAAGGGAACAGTGATTTATTTTTTGAGACTCTTCGATTAACTTTTCTAAAAAGCAATATGTACCTAGAATTAGTGTTTTACATGTTCAGTAGCCATATGTGACTAGTGGCTACTGTATTAAACACACAAGTTTATAGCAATAAGTGACTTTTTATACATACAAGTTTAAAATATGGTGGCAAAGAGAAGTATTCCAGTTGGTTTTTGGTGGTTTGTGAGAACTCAGTGCTGAGGATCACACTAAGAGTAGAGAAATATCTACTAAGAAGGCACATTTAAAAATTATTTTAAATGTCTGAAAATAAGAAATTCTGGTGTATTTGATCTATATCAATGTTATATGGGATTTTTGTTTTTAAAGATCATGTATGGAATGTGATCTTCAAGTGGTTTAATGGTTTATTGGTGGTGGTGAAGTGACTCTTTGTGGAATACAATAAATTGTATAATTTAATCCATTAGGAATTTATAAATTCTGGAAATGTGATAATATTCTACCTACCCTGAAGCTTTAAAAATGCTGGAATCAGTAACTATTGTTATGAAACCAGTAACAAAACATGCTAAATAACTGGTAAATATAGCTATAAAGCCAAACAGCAATATTATGTCATAATTAGTGGTTACAGAAAAGTAGGTAGTAATATATAATGTATATGAATGTACCTGCTTTGAGTAAATATGATAAAAAAGTAAAAATTACATAAGCAATGAAATTAAGTAAATTAGAATATATGTCTGCCACAGTACAAGTAGAACAACAAATATTTTACAAACAACTGTTAGAAAGCACAGGGTAAAATACTAAATTTGAAGGAAATGCACATCTTTCCAAATATTAGAAAATAAGGAGCATCAGGAGGAAAGAAAAAAAGGAATGAGTGTTAATCAAACTGATAGATCATTGGCTATCCCTATGAAGACTGTATTTGCTGAATCACATGGCTCTTAGCTCATCTTGTGTGTACAGATTTTATCTTATTATTTTTCCAAGTGGTGACCTTCCAAGATGTTGTTCTACAAAACTCTTAGGAAGCACATTTCCACGTGTACAACATTGAGCCTGAATCTCACATTGCAACAAATTTCAGTTATGTCACAGACTATGATGGTAAAATTTTTATATTTAAATGTTTTAGGGAAAAACATCAATTCTAACTCCAGAGAACTTGTAAGCTATGGCTCTTCATATTTGTAAGAAACCTAAAGCCACACTGTGATCTTTTCCCTACTATGCTCTGCTACCAGGGTGCATCATCACTGCTAGTGACCCTACTATTGAGATCCTTAAATGCAGGGTAATATTTAGGTGTGTTCTGTAACACCAATAAATGCTTCATTTATTATAAAAGGCATTTTGGAAAAGTTCTTAGCAAGATTGTTTGAAAGTATTGTAATCAAAATGAAACGTTTCCTTGAACAAAAATATCATATGCCTAAAGAGAAAAAAATATTTTGATAGTTAATTTGTTGTTTCCTTCTTGTTAAAGGGTCTTTGCCCTTCATTTTATAAAAATCCCACTATTTCTTAAGACTCATGGTCTTAAGGAACCATGTGAAAGAAACCAGGAAATCTGTAAGAGTAGGCATAGGAATCATTATGCTTTAAATAGAGCAAAGGATTTTTCTTTAATTTTCCATCCTTACCAAATTCCCAAACTTTGTCAAAGAAAATACAGGGAAACTATCCTCATTACCATCACTACCACCATCACCACCACCACCACCACCACCGACGCACACGCATCCACGCACGTGCGCCCGCGTGCACAAAGGGAGAGAACACAGAAAGAAAATGAATAAATGACCGAGATCTTCATATAGGAAAGCAAAGGAGTTTGAATTGATAATGCTCATCATTCTGCTCTATCAGGTGTATGAAAAGGTGGGCTTTGGGGTCAGGCACCATGCATGAATATCCCATCTCTACCTCTTACTTGCTATGTGATGTTTGACAAAGCATTTAACCACTACAGTCCTCACTTTTCACATCTTCTAAATATGGAGAAAATCATATAGCTCTCTAATGATCTGAGGCAAAGATCTTATCATGTCTTATTCTCTTTTCCTGGATATAATTAATTTACCAAGCACACAATATGCATGTGAGAAGCAACAGTTAAAAACTTAATTAAATATTGTGTCACACAACAACCATGCCCAGAATAACATAGGTGCTCAGTGTTAACTAGGATTATTTTGGTAATGATGATAGTTATGTTTCCACTTGCTAAATTATTCTTAGTAAGTTAGACATAATTTATACTACCCTTTCTGTGAAATAAATGTATTCAGTTTCTATAAATCATGTTTTTTCCCTCCCATAATCTAAAGATTTTGCCTTAAATTTGCCTACAGAAGTTCTTTCAGAATGCTCTATATTTAGAGTTTACTTTTGAACTGTAGTTATGAGAATTAAGTGTAGGAGATTATGTTTGCCAAACATATAATCAAATATAGGCATACCTCGTTTTATTGTGCTTTGTTTTATTGTGCTTCAAAGATATTTGTGTTTTTTACAAATTGAAGATTTGTGGTAACCCTGTATGGAGTTAAGTCTACCAGCACCTTTTTTCCAACAGCATTTGCTTACTTCATGTCTCCATCTCACATTTTGGTAATTCTTGCATTATTTCAAACTTTTTATTATTATTTTTTTGGTACGGTGATCTGTGATCAGTGATTTTTAAAAATTATTTTATTTTATTTATTTATTTTTGGCTGTGTTGTGTCCTTCGTTGCTGCACACAGGCTATTGTACACTTAATAGACTACAGTATAGTACAAATATAACTTTTATATGCACCAGGAAACCAAAAAAACTGTGACTGCCTTTATTGTAGTATTTGCTTTACTGTGGTGGTCTGAGCTGGCCACCACATATCTGGCATATCTCCAAGGTATGCCCGTGGAACTGCCTGGACTCTGCATTCGAGCCTATTGTGACCGAATTCTCATTTATTTTTGACACAGCACACACGGTCCAAAGGCCTTGGGACTTTTGGGGAGCAAGCCTCTCCAGAGTTAAATGAAGCTGAATAAGCAACAAAAATAGAGGAGGAGCATCCTTGGCAAATATGTATTGGAAACTGCTGTATTCAAAATATTTCTGAAATAATTTGAGAGTTTTTTCAAACCAAGAAAAATATTCTTGTGAAAAATTTGTTTTGAAGTTTTGGGGAAACCATTGTGTTTTAACTATTTCTTACCTGCTATTGGGTTTTAACCAGCATGTAATTTTTGATATTACATAAAGCTAAGCTAATACTTTGAATTTATTGGTAGATGCATTTATATCTGAAAAGTGATCGATTGTTGAGTAAATTCAAATTAGCAGCATTGACGTTACAATTTAGAGACAATACTTTCTTATAGAACTATGGCAAGGATATATATTACATAATGTTCTACAATTTTGGAAATGTACTTATACACAGTTTTAGTCATTTTGGTCCATTTTTAGCATCTGTATATTTCATTTATAAACCAATCATGTATTAATTTGTCAAAAGTCTTCCCTATTTGTCTTTAAAAATTTCTTTAATAAGTGGATTTATTTCACCGATTACATTTTAATATATTTCAGGACAAACCTTATATTCTTGTATTTCATTATATCTATTATTATCAATCAAGATTTCCCTGTTTTGTTTGATTTGGCTTTTTTCATATGCACAGTACCTATACACAATATTTATAGCAACTAACAGGTATTGAATACCTAACATTTTTCAAGCACTCTTCTGGAAAATATGTGGTAAATTATTTAATTCTCACCCTACTCCTTTGAGATTACACCTATTTTACCGATGAAGAAACTAAGGAGAAGGTCTAACAACTTGCCCAAGATCACACAGCTAATAAGTGGCCATGCTTTCTGTGAATCCCACAATTTGATCCCAGAGTCCCATGATTTTAACTGCCTTTGACGTTCTAAATCCATTTTTCTAAATATGTGTGTATCAACCCAAATCTGAACCTTCCTGAGAAGGAAGTACAGAGAGAAATGAAAAAGGGAAAGACTGGGTAAAGGAAATAAAAGTGAGAGTGTGGCAGTTACAAAAGTTACAAAAGTCATTAAGTCATTTAGCTGCCTGAAGCCAGTGTGAAAACAAAGTGTGATAACACACAAACCTCTTGTGTTGTGAGTAGAGGACTCATGCCTGTCACTCTTAAAATACCATATAACAGAGTCCTCAGAAACATCCTAGCATCAGGATGAGATACTGTCCTTTCTCATACTGAACTCTGAAGAAATTTTCAGAAGTTTGTTAAAAAATCATTTATGTGAAGGTGATTCTAAGAATTAGGATTATGTGAATACTAGGGAATGTAAATTGGTGGAACCACTATGGAACACAATATAAAGGTTACTCAAAAAATTAAAAATAGGACTACCATATGATCCAGCAATCCCAGTTCTGGGTATGTATCCAAAGAAAATGAACACAGGATATTGAAGAGATACCTGCTCTCCCATGTTCATTGCATCATTATTCACAATAGTCAAAATAAAAAGTGGTTGCCACGGGCTGTGGGGTGGGGTAAATAAGAAGAGGTTGGCAAAAGGGTACAAACTTTTGGCTATAAATGAAAGAGATCTGAGGATCTAATGTAAAACATGGTGATTTTAGATAACACTGTATTGTAGAATTGAAATTTGCAGAGAGAGTAGAGTTTAAAAGTTCTCACAAAAGGAAGGAAGGAGGAATGAAGGAAAAAATCTAAATGTAGAATTCTGGTACCTTTACTGAACTGAAAAAAAATTTAGGGAGACTAGAAAAGTGTCATGATAGTGATGATGATCATAATCATAATGAAGATTTGTGTCACATTACTGGCAGCAACTTCAGTTGACAACCTTTTGATGTCAACGATGTTACTCCTATTTTGCAGCTCAGAAAGCTGAGGCTTGGACAGGCCAAGTGACACATAAGGGCAAAGAACAAGTAGGTAGCTAAAGCTCATTTGTGTACCCAGACCTTTCTCTAAAATCCATGCTCTTCCTCATTACACTTTAGATTTTTTTTCTTTGTACTGTAGACTTTTTCTTTTTACTTGGAAGGAAAATGACTCTATGAGATATTAAACTTAATACTCTTTAGTTCAGGTATATAATCAATGATGTTGGTTAATGACAGATTTACAAACTGTCCAGCAGATGGGTGGTAGGCTTAACACCTTATAATAGAAGCAGGGATTCAGACTGAGATTCTTGTCCACCTCATCTAGCTCTACAAGAAAGGAAGAGATACAGGTAAAACAGAGCTATCCTTAGAACGCAGCTCTGGATTTATTCCAGTTTGCTATTTTTGTTGTTGGATTTAATATGTATACTAATATGCCTGGGCTGCTATAACAGAATACCACAGACTGGGTGGCTTAAGTAACAAGACATTTATTTTTTCACAGTTCTGGAGGCTGGAAGTCCATGATCAAAGTGATGGTAAATTCGGTTTCTGGTGAGGACTCTTCCTGGCTTACAGACCTCTGCTTTCTTCCTATGTCCTTACTTGGCCTTTCTTCACTGTGTGTGTGTATAGGGATAGAGAGGGAGAGAGAGAGAGTGAGCACCCTCTCTGGTGTCTTTTCTTAAGAGAACACTAATCCTATGTCTGTGAGTCTATGGTTACCAAAGGTAAAAGGAGGGGGAGGGGTAAATTAGAATTAGCATATGCACACTACCATATATAAAATAGATAAACAACAAGGACCTACTATGTAGTACAGGGTACTATATTCAATATCTTGTAGAGACCTATAATGAAAAGGAATCTGGAAAAGAATATATCTATATATCTCTCTATATATCTCTATATCTCTATATATCTATATATATATCTATTTCTATCTATCTATCTATATATATCTGAATCACTTTGCTGTACACCTGAAACTAGCACAGCATTGTAAATCAACTCTACTTCAATTGAAAAAAAAAGGGCACTAACCCTAACAAATCATGGCCCTACCTTTGTGACCTCATTTAACCTTAATTACTTCCTTAGAGGCCCTATCTCCTATTACAGCCACACTGGGGGTTAGGGCTTTAATGTGTGAATTTTGGAGGAGCACAAGCATTCAGTCCATAACAATTGGGAAGCCTCAACATGTCTCTGAATTTATCTGGAGACTGTCTAAAAGCCTTGTTAAACCTCATACCATGGAACCACATTGATATCTATGTTCTGAACGTAAATACACATGTCCAGCTTAGCCTTCTCAATTTCTTCATCTCTTTATCACTTCCAGGCTGTTTCTCGGGAATGAGTCCTCTCTCTGTGGCTCATAGGGTTTCCAGGCAGAGATAAGGTGGATGGACATAGAATATGTCATACAGAGTGAAGTAAGTCAGAAAGAGAAAAACAAATACTGTATGCTAACACACATATATGGAATAAAAAAAAAAAAAGTTCTGAAGAACCTAGGGGCAAGATGGGAATAAAGACACAGACCTACTAGAGAATGGACTTGAGGACACAGGGAGGGGGAAGGGTAAGCTGTGACAAAGTGAGAGAGTGGCATGGACACATATACACTACCAAATGTAAAATAGATAGCTAGTGGGAAGCAGCCACATAGCACAGGGAAGATCAGCTCTGTGCTTTGTGACCACCTAGAGGGATGGGATAGGGAGGGTGGGAGGCAGGGAGATGCAAGAGGGAAGACATATGGGGACATGTGTATATGTATAACTGATTCACTTTGTTATAAAGCAGAAACTAACACCCCATTGTAACGCAATTATACTCCAATAAAGACGTTAAAAAAAACAACAACAAAGTACTGTTAGCTCTCACCTTCCAAGCCTCAGAGTAAAGCCTCAAGCATGTTCAATTTTGCCTCTTCCTTCACCATATTACAGAGTGCAGAACCCTAATTAATGGGACAAATACCTTAGAAAAAGAATGAGGTGCCCTACTCTAGAACTGCAGTAATATTTTGAAAACACATATTTTGAAAATCAAACTCTTAAAGAGAATTGACCAAACATTAATTCCTGCTTCTCGGAAAATACCCATCACAATAGAAATTGAGGTTTGGTAATTCAAATTCTGCACTAAAATATTACTATGCCTTTGGCAATTAATGGAAATAGATCAACACAATAAAGTTTTGAGATGATATAATTCAGTAACACACAGTCTTATGAATAAAAATTATTGAATTTCACAAAGTCCTGTTTAACTATTAAACTCATTGCTATAAAGTTAGCTAATAATTAATGAGCATAATTCTTCAGCATAATTATGCTGAAGAATAAAATTGAATTTTATTTTGTATTTGTAGTTTCATTGTGTCTTTAATGAATTTCTAAAGTCATAATACCTAACTAGAATTCTGTGAGGCACTGGGATATTTAATATAAAACTAAATTTACTTTTGTTTTGAAATTTTATTAAACTTCTGTGTGACTTAAATTTTATGTAAGAGAATTCTTTGAGCTACTGATTTCTATGTTTCACATACTAAAGTGATACCTATGGATATTGAGTAAATGCATGTGCTGTTTATGATAATAACTATGTTTCAGATAAATTGAGTGAGATAATACATTTCTATGACTTTATGATGTGAGTGGTTAAGGAGCGTCTTGTGTTCCTTTTACTTTGCTTGTTTTTAAGAAACTCTAAGTGGGAGGCGGGGTCTGGGTGTGTGTTCATGTAAATTTATCTTAAATATTACCTAATAGAATTTCTAGATATATGGTGATAAAATTTGCATATTTAGTCAAATTACATTTATTTATGTATAGTTTAGGAATATTTGTTTTTAAATGATATTCAACTTTTTTGACATATGCAGGTACAGGAAAGAAAAGTTTAATGAAAAGTATCTTGGTACAATTTATGTGCAAAGAGTTTAGAAGTTAATATTGCTTTACTGACCAAAATAAAATGAGGAAACAAAGACTTAGAGGGTCAAGATGTTAATTAGAGTGGAAAATATAACTTTTTATTCTGAAATGGACCTGCGTATGTTATAGCAATTTGAAAATCTGAAGCACAAATTTGAACGAAATGTTAAACTTTTTTATTCCTTGTAAAATCATTGTCAAGTTGAAATGGAAATTAAGTGCATTAAAGACTTCTTGAGCAGAAAATAGTAGATGTACTTCAGGAGCTACTGGATAAATTTCTTTCAGTTTTTACAGGAAATACATATTGTTTACTATTCCTGATAAGGTTAAATAAAAATGAAGCACTCAGGTTTAAAAAAATAGACTGGAAAGAATGTAACACATTCACTCCTTAGGTCTTAAGTCATTTTTTTTTTTTTTTTGTTCTTTTGTTCTGTAATTGATTGCTAGCATCCCCTTTAACCCACCTTAAAGGGCAGGCAGGAAATTCATGTTTTCGTTCATCAGCCTATCCCTCTGAAAAGCGTTCGATATTAAAACAGTTTGCAAGGAGCAAAAGCAGAGGAAACAAGAGGCCCAGCTAGCCTGTAGCAAGGTTAGAAGATACACGCAAGATTGCCTGAAACATACATCGAGAGTCTTGTTCCTGTCCAGTATTTGCATGGAGCTATCAAGTTAATTAGGGTATGACTCTGTTCGCTTTCTATGTGACCTTTTCTTATATCTGTGGCTCTCTCGTTCATGTGGTGTCATAAAGCTATGGAAAAGTCTTTCTAGCTGTTTGACACAAACTAGAAAAAATTAAGCATTGATATTTGCTTTTGCCTGAAGGTTTTACAGCAGCAAATTACTGCAGAGGCAAAGTTGATGTTGTGGTAGATTTGCTGTGGGTGTCAGAATGTTTCTTTTGTCTTTTAGTTCCCCGCCTTCCCCGATGATCAGGTGCGACCAAGAGAGTTGTGCAGAGAGGTGGCGGACTGGGGGCGGTTCAGGAAGAGGTTACATGGCAGAATTCCCACGAATGCTGGCGAAGGATGAAAAAGATAAAGAAATCTTGTTTTTCTGAACTAGAGGATTCTCTGCATGACTTCCCCACTGTTGGGGTGATGAGCTTTCAGGCTAAGATTTTATTAACAATTCATATGGAGATTGAGGGCAGCGGAGGAGCAGATTCTCACATAAACTTGATCTGTCCATGAATGCTGTTCTCTGTTTGCCCTGACCCTGCCTGGCTTAAGACACTGCCTGTGAGGCCAGTGTGCCAGACACAAAGAAAGAAATGAAAAGCAAGCACATTCCAGGAGTCTGCACAAAAGACCGAGCAGTTTCTAGTCATCTCCCCAGAGAGGATCTTATCTCTGCATGGCCAAAAAAGTCTAAAATGTTTTCATTTGTGTACCTAAAGTTTTAAAATCGATGTGGCTCTTTATTAGGCAATAGTCTATAGTGATGTTGTGTTAGGTTTTAAAGTTTTGTTTTCAGAACTTGTTGAAACTAGAAAAATATTTGCAAGGGTGCATTTTCTGAAGTTTAGCTTTAGAAGTCCCTGGCCTTGAATTGTTTTTACTTCGTTGATGGGTAGGTACATTGCAAAATGAATCCTTTCCAGCTTTAGAGAAACCAGAACAACATTTTAAAGCTTGACTTGACTTCATGATGCCTTGTGACACTGCCACTCTGAAACTTGGGGCAGGGTTAACGCATGAGATGAAGTTGACATAGGGGCACAAGCACAGCCTTACCCCAAGCTCCTGAGCACAGACGGCAGAGCTACAGTTGAAAAAGAAGCAAGTGGAGAGAAAAGTTGGAATGAGACAACGTGCAAGGGAGACTAGGGACTTTTAACATCGTGATATTTCTACAATTATTGGCAGTTCACTATATCTAGATGCATTACAACAGGATAATGACAAGCTATAGCAAGATGTTTCTCTATAATTTAATATACTAGGTTTTATTGTTTAACAAATGCACATTCTGGAAGTATAATATATTAAGGTTTAGGGGTTAAAAATTTGACAACCATAATTAATTCTATTGCTAAATTACATTTCCACAGATGCTTAAAAATCCGGACTTACAGGCTCTTGAATTTTGTTTACGTGTTTAACCGTTCAAGTTGTTTCAAACTTTTATGGTTCCTGAATTAAATAACCAGTAGAGGAATGTAGGCAAATGCTATTAATTATGATAGGTTTTGTTCCTCTCATTTTATAGTGGTTTTAGTTCCATGAAATTAACTGTTGTGCTTAGGCTAATTGTCAGTAATTGGTGACAAAATCACTTCATTGTTTTTCTATAGCGTGGTACTAATTAGGATCTTTGCAATATTGGCTCAGCCATGTTCTATATTTTACCTTCTATATTGAATCATTGGTAGATAATATCAAGTGCAACTTACAAAAATCTATGAGATAAAATGTTTCTATTAATAATTAAACAAGTCTTTTAAACAGCTTGTAAATTAATTTTAAAATATTGAAATTGAAGGAAGCTTTTATTATAGGTTTAGTCAGTTTCATGAAACATCAATTGATTTTTCTGATTTGAATTGAATCCTCTTGGAATCATCCTTAAAATATCACAGTTACAACTTCAACTGCTTAGCCACGTGCATTTTTATTATTCTATTTGTGTCTGCAACATTGAAATTAGCATTGCTAAAAGTGTTTTGGTAAGGTATCACAGGGCTGGACCCATTGTCTTTCCTTTCATGCCTGATAGCTATATCGCAAAATATAGCATATTGTTTATTCTTGTTTTCTAACAAACTTTTTCTGTTTTTTGCCACACAAGAATGTTTTTTGAAGCAGTTATATTCACATGAAAAAATATATGAATAGTTGAGATTCTAAGAGCTTAGTTTTATGTTTTTCTCTTAAAGATAGAAAAGTATGTTCCATGTAGGTGACAGGTTATAAAGAAAGAAAATGGGAGAATATTCTATTTTGTGAAGTGAGGTTTAATGCCGATGGCAGAAAATAGTACAACACTGTATATCCCATTAAAACAATCACAGTCAATACTACTTCGCTCATTTTTTTCCTTAAAAGAATTCTTCTCAGCCAATTCCCCTGTGATTTTTGTAAATTTGTAAGTTACAAAAGTTTTCTAATACTTTGAGGTATAGCCTCCTTGCTTCTTTTCCTTATTCTAAGATACTTTTACCAACTGAGTGCATTTTGCAGTTTACAATGCACTCAGTTTGTTTTAAATGCCACAGTAATGTATAACTTAGAGCTTAGTGTCTCACAGTCTTGAAAAAAGTTTTAAGAAGCGATTAGAAAAATAATTACCTATTAAAAGGTGAAGATTGGTTTAAGCAGGGAGAGAAGAAACTGAACTTTGAAATTGAAAGCATTCATTGTTAGCCCGACACATATGCACCAAATCTGAAATTAGAGAAAACTCATGAAATACGTATCTTGGCAAGGGGAATTGTTTAAATTTTCTAAAGCTGTCAGCCCTTTTTTTTTTTTTTTCTGTTAAAGAACAACTTCAAATGGAAAACTTCACCTTTTGTACAAAGTTGAAATGTTTTATTTTTGCAGAATTGTTCTACACTGTACAAAACCAGAACAACAGCTCAGGGGGAGGGGGAGTGCACAAATGAAAATCTTTCTATCATGTTAGAATGTTCATAGCAAAGCTCAAAAACTATAAAAATCTATGGTTGTTTCCTTGAAAAAAAAACTTTTGATTTACAGCAGTTATTTGAATAACCATTCAGTTTCTTTTGTAATGTGTTGTAATAAATGCATATCTCCTAAATGAAGAACACTCATGAGGACACAAAACTCAAACATAAACTATGTTTAGATGCTGCATTTCAGTTGGTTACCCCATAGGATTAAACAAAGTTCTTTTTCTCTTCTCTTCTCTCTTTTTTTTTTTTTGTAGAAAATAAATTCCCCAAAGTAAAATGCAGTTTGTTCCTTTTTCACCTTATTGGTGGATATCCAATATATTCTCTTGTTATCAGTTTTAAATATATAGAATGTGAAATATTAATAAGTTTGAGACTGACTTCTAGGTTTAAAAATGAGAAAGTATTATAAAAGTTACTTTGGGAAGATAATTTTTCTTTTTGATTCATCCTGCCTTATCATAGACTCTGGAGAGTACAATAGGGTGGGGTCTTTCTTGAGTATTCTAAGTGTACACAGAAAACACAAGAGAGGAACTAGAACTCTGGTAATACTGTGAGCCACATCCATGGGCATTTGAATCCTATAGTAAAAAAAACAAAAAAAAAACAAACAGAAAAAACTAATAAATCCAGTCTGCTTCTCACATAATCATACTTGACAACCATAGAGACACTGCTGGGGCTAGCACGGGTATCAGTTAGCATCTTTGACTGCTCTGGCTCAAGAAGTCTTTTATAACTGTAATCGGTTTCTTCATCACTCCAAGCTGTGCCAACACCCCTAATTAGCCATAGTCTCATTTTAAAAATTAAAAACAACCCACATGCAATAACATCAACAACAAGAAGTACCCACAGCCATATAACTACGTTCTTTGTGTGAACTCACACTACATACAAGTTGCATTCAGTTCCTAGCCTCTGAACTATAAGGGCCATACATGGCGTTAATCAACTGCCCCAATGGGAGGTGCACACACAATTAGGATGACCAGATCCCACTCTGGTGCTACCAGACTTTGGTAGTGTTTGTTATATTTTACTGTGTTTTTTTTTCAGTGATGTGCTTGTTCATATCAGCCTCACTGTCTTATTGCTAATTGTACAACCCACTAACTAAGGCAAGCAGCAATAAATGGAATTTAAAAATGATTAGCTTGGTGCTCTGTGGCGACCTAGATGGGTGGGATGGGGAACAGGGGAGGGAGGTCCAAGAGGAAGGGGATATAGGTATACATGTAGCTGATTCACTTCATTGTACAGCAGAAACTAACACAACATTGTCAAGCAATTTTACTCCAATAAAAAAAAAAAAAGATCAGAGGTAGAACATATTTACTCCAAGTTAGTTTTAGTTTATGTTGCTCAAATAAGTTTCACATTCCATGAAAATTGTCCTTTTCCAGGGGTTACCTTCCTGAAGCCCTTCAGAAAGTGGGCAATGACTACATTAAAAAACATAGCCCATGATAAAACAACGTGATAATGTGCTTGAGGTGCTTTAAATTTTACTTAATTTAGAATGTAGAGAGTAACAATTTTCTGTCTTGTAATATATGCATACATGTCTAAAGACATATACTAGCCTTCCTATAATATTCACCTTTCCTGGGGCATTATTCTGTGTTGAGCCATATGAATGGCTGTGTTGAGCCATACCACAATCTGTAACTTTGAGAAATTTTTCATAATATCAAATACAGGCCTCAACAAGTAAAACGTGGATAAAACAGGTTCATGAATGCATGCCCTGTGTCTTACCTGGGGGCAGGCAGCCATCACTTCCTGCTCCAGGTGCCTGATGTTTGCAGGTGAAATGAAACTGTGTATGTTTTGCCCTTTGTTCCATTTGGCCTATTGTTTTTATTTGCAAATATGATTGAATTGAAAACTCATTTGCTCTGGAATCCAGGAGTAATCTCCAACTAATGATTATTTTGCAAATTACCTATCCATCTATTAGCTAAGAAAATAACTTTTCTTTTTAACAGCAAAGTCTGGCTACTTAAGATTTTATCTCCGAGGATGAACATAGAAAAAGATCAAGCTCTAAATCACTCTTTGGGTGTATCTTCTAATTCTCTCTTTAAATTACTTAGGATGAGATGTGACATTTATAGTTTGTCATATTATTCAATGTCTCATTTAAAAAAAAATAATTTTAAATAAAATAAAAAATCATAAAGATATTAGGCACTAAAATGTGCTATAATCTTGCATTATTGAAATATAAAAGAGTAAAATTATGTAGAGTATCTCTGGAGGTACATATCTTTCATAAGGTGTCACGTGGCCATGGAAGGAAGCTGTGTGAAGACAGAGCAGTCACCTATATCTAATTAAGTTGCAAAATGATACAGAGAAAATTTACTAGAATGAAGAAAAAAATCTGCCTTTTTGGAAACTGCATTAAAAACTTAATTTTCTTTTCAAATACAGACTTTTGTTCTGGGGATAACGTCTAACAAGCTCAAGATGTGGACTATTCAATGAATTATTACAACATATAGCCTAGAGTATGGCCACATTGTAAACTGTCAAAGGTACAGAAACAGCCGAGCAGGCCATGTGATTTTAGTTAATACACTCAGAGTGAAGTGAATGTAGGCAATTCTTAACCTTGATTTTTACATGTGCAGTTTTGTTCTTTGGTTTCTTTCTTCCTTTCTCTGATCGATTCCCAGGCAAAGCCAGAGTTCTTCAGGAGAAGGCTGAGATTATAACAATGTCAGCCTTTGCTTTTAGCAGAGTGATGAGGTTATCAATAATGCATTGGAGATCTCAGGAACCTTGTACATACGGACATCACAGCTGACCAGCATTTATTGTAGGACTTGCAGATTTGAGCTGAGATGTCACCACATCTGCTTTTGAGCCAGCCATCGATGCATTCTCAAGAAATCTTGGGGGCGTAGGGAGAGCTGTAGAGATTATGTAACTGAAACACTGCATTTGAGGAGGTGATTCAGGGGTGAGAATACATCTATGAAATTGCTTTTTTAAAGAAGCCTATTCAATACTCCTCTAATAACCTTCTGCCTCCCCAGTTCCCTTCTAACGTTTATAAGTTTTGTTGTTTCTCTGACAAGCTTATTCATATCCTAACAGCTTGCCTGGCAGCAGGGTTCATGTTCTGTACTTGGGCTTTCTGGTCACGGTGGTGACTGAGAGTAATAGAGAGGAGGAATAAGAGAGTGTGGAAATGCAAAGCTGTCTCTTGTTACATTTTATCGATCTCATTCTGGTGTCATTCAATTAAGACAGAAATGTGATGGATAGTCTCTGCACAGATTCCTGGGTTGCTCTCCATCCTTTGCAGATAAAGCTTTTGTGTTTTATTTTTGAGTGGGGGAGGGGTGAGGAAAGGGCATGGGCAAATGGGAGAAATCAAAGATGCTATGTGATCTGAATTACAAATCAATGTCTCTCCAAGGGTGCTCCAAAATGTCAAACATACTATGTTTATATTTTCACTTATTTTCTCATACACAGAATACTTCTGTTGATGTATTGGATAGGTTACTAGAATTTAAGGTAGGGCTAATTCTTGCTTATTATTTTCAAAGACTGAGGAACTATCATCATCCTCCTGCCAGCTCAAGATAATTAAAAATGAGCAACATGGAAAAAGACTTGAGTCAACTCATGCCATCTTTGAAGTCTGAGAAAATGAAAAATTTTCTTCTCATTTTTTTTTTTTTATGGACCTGTGATTCTAGGTTGTCCTTTTGGCAAATATATTTTAAAGCTAGTAAGACAAAAATAGTACATAAAGGGTTTTTTTGTTAATAAATAAATCATTCTTATTATCGCCTATGCTACAAAGAAGTATGCTGTCGTGAGTTAGATATCAGAATTTAGTACTACAATATAAATTCTGATCCTTACTCCTGGTGACATGCTTCCCCTTAACTACATCACTCCCTCATATTTGCTGCCACTATTATAATGACAGTGATGGTAGTTCACGGATGTGAGAAGCTGTAAAACCAATAACTCATGTATGCAAAGTGTTTTATTTTTTTAAAGAATTAAAATAATTAGTGCAAACAGATATCATAAAAGCAGGTTACACTAAGCAAACTCTCTTGGTTCCTCCCAAAGCAATACCAGATTTAAAATGAGCATTCATGATTTTCTAATCAAGGTTACAGCTTCTGATAATTAATGCACACTGAAAGGCAGTGTGGAATAAAAATATAAGCAGGACTTTTAATATCAGACAAATATGTTAATGTCCAGGCTCCCCTAGGTATTTGGTATGTGACCTTGGATAAGATACCTACAACCTCTAGTTTAAAACTTAATTACTTTATCTGAAAAATAACCAAACAGAATTACCAGATTAAGTATATGGAAATGTCTACTCCATGCTTGTCCTATGTACTTGGCACACAGGAGGTATCAAACACGTTTACTTTCATCCTGAATCCCCCTATATGGTTTTGACACTGAGTAATTTGATCCTCTAATAAGCTTGCTCAGTCATTAGGAATGTAAACTAAGAAAAGTAATACAGTTGGACCCTACCACTTTGAGTCCAAAATTTTTTCCAGATCCTAATTCATAGAAGCTAATTTACCAATCTGTGATATTTTATTAAAGAAATTCCCAATTGTTCACTAGAAGTTTGTCCTAAAACTTTCTTTGTGAAAGGAACTCTGTGTATTAGATCTTAATCCAAGTTGTATTTGTCAAAGATGTTTTAACTATCATGTTTTAACCTTAAAGTTAAAGAGCAGCAGTAAACTAAAGCAGTTATTTACTAATTTCATAAAGGTTAAGGGCACCCGGAAATGATTTATTTGGGGATTTAACTGATAGTTATCATAACACACTCAGTAAGCTAAAAAACACAAAATCTTGTATTGCTGGCGCATGTGTAGCCTTATAGGCATTGTTAAAAGTTAAATGTATGTATGTGTGATGGGATTTGACTCTCTTCATTTTCACTCCCTTCTGAGATCATGCATGCTTAAATAGAGTGTTTAAAGAAAATCATCTTCATGAATCAAGGCTTACCACAAATACACATCAAGGTGTAACTGGCATTTATTAAAGACAAATACATCTATAAAGGATAGGTAGTAAGAAAAATATATTTTTCTCCATGAACAAAACATAGTGAGTAACTAGATTCTTTCTGGTGAAAGGAAAGTTTTATCCTAAACTTTGCACTTTTTTTTTTTTTCATTTATCTGCTTTGTGTGTGCAGCCTCTCATATCCTTTCTGAAAACTACCAACGCTTTGCTTGAAGATATAATGAGCTAACAGATTCCTACAGTCTCACACAATCATTGTGCATTCAATCAGCATTACACGGGAATATATATATTTGTGTATTTGGATGGGTGACTAATACAGTCAATTAACTCATTTCATAGACAGTACGAGAAGTGCTCCTTGATGTCCTAGGGTAATGATCAGTTTTCCCCCCGGTAAGGTAGGAATTACCATGCTGTGTTTGGTCATTCTCAATCACCCTTTGAGGTATTTCAGGTCCAATTCGGGGGATGGAGTGCTTTTCTACTTTCCTGGGTCCAAGGAGGTGCTACTGAAAAACAACTTTCGAAGTTGCACCACATTCCATGGCTGACCGACAGAATTAAAGTATTTCAGAAGGTAGACTTTTAAAAAAATTACAAGTAATTATAATTTACAGAAGCAGAGACCCCTGTACTGAGATCTTACCTTATGCATTATAACTTTCCATGTTCAATTCCATGAGAGCATATAACCTAAGCCTTGTGGCAATATTGCCTTCTCTTAAATTCTTAAAGAATTGCTTTCATCGCAATTTACAAGATAGTTAAGCACCAGTGGCCAAGGACATTTTTTTTCTTTAAAAAATTCTTTGCTGCCTTCAGCTAAATTGAATTCCTCGTTGTTGTTGTTTACCTTCTACTTCTTTATAGGCTCTCTTTTTTATTAGAACGTGAGCATTGTGAAGTAAAAAAACAATTGCAGATGATCAAAGAATATCTGTTAAAGTAATCATGCTGACAGTACTAAGGGTGTCCTCAGGAAGCAAGAATGTTGCTGTATTGTCTCCATTCCTATTTTATGATCATTAAAGGGATTTCAAGGATGATGCCACCCTTAGTCCTTGGCTGTCCCTTCTCTTCAACACTCACACTTAACATTACAGATTACGGAACAGGAATCTACTCTATAAGCATGCAGTTTGAAGCATCTGTTCTACATTTGTTACTGAACTCACATGATGTTCTGGGCATTTTGTTGATTGCAGGGTGTGAACAGTTTCAAATTGATACCTATATACAGAGTAATACTAATGTTTATCATCATTTTGTGTCTATTGTTAGATTTTTCAGGATCTGATCGGTATCTCTCTCTCTTGGTCTATCTTCTTTTTCCTGGTTCTTAGAGAAACCTTAACCTTTATGCATGGCTTTCTGGCTGTAACAACATGTTTTAGAATGCTTCTTCAGCAAGCAGTCCATGACCACATAACTCAAATAAATCATTCTTTTCCAACTTAAAAAGTCTTTCCTAATAGTATTTTTGTTAATGTTCCAGACTAAGACAACTCCAAATTGCTGTTCTCCAGCTGAAACTCTGTTTCAGTTAAATCCATTTTCTAGGTTGGCTCATTCTCATTCACGCTCGGTTTCTTTTTCTCTTTTATTTTTCACGCTTTACTCATCACCTCTTCTCTAATTATGTTGGCAACTCTTTGGAAACGTAAAATTAGAGTTTTAGACTTGGCATGAACCCGAGGCCCACTAAGGTCATAACTGCTCATATTAAAGAGAAAATTTAGAAAATGTCCTAGCCTTGTGAAAAAACCTGGATGCCTTTTTAAAGAATCAACACTATCATCTTATCTTGGAGTTTGCAGACAATTCCTCGTCCTATTTATCTTTCTGTTCATGGTGCCTAGCACACAGGAGGGGGTCAGTGAATGCCTGTTGAAATAGCTATGAATCTTTATACCGTATTTGAAGATATTTTTAACACAAGATGAGTTAAATTTTATCTTCCCAAACACAGATGTGGTAATTATGCATTTTTCTGATCATGAACAGGAGTTTGAATGTTTTATAACTATGCCTTGATAATTCTTCATCGAGATTCTATTGCTCTAGAGGAAAGAATCAGGGCCGACCATTTCTAGACAATTAGTATTAGCATTAATATTTTCATGATTTTTATATTAGAAGATGCAAACTTGTTTGCTGAGTATGATTCTCTTTGAGAACTCCTGGTGGTTTGCTACACATGGGAATGTGACAAGCTATTTTGATAGTGGAATTTTGAGAAATATTATGCTCAGGATGTAAGATATACACCCAAAGCACACACATTAAAACATACTAGAGAAGAAAAATAGAAATCTTCCATGTTGACAAAGCTTCTCACTGTACTCTCACCAAGGTCTTTTACCATCTCTCTCACCAAAATCTAATTTTGCCTTGTAGGTTTTTCTGTTTTGTTTTGTTTTCAGTCACTAATGAGAATAATATCAGCTATTTGGCTGTCCACTTGAATTACTCAGTTTAGTATTGAACCAGATTGGTCTCTGACCACTAGGCACAGCACGCATCCTAAAAGATGGACTTATAACAGATTGAATCAAAAGTGTGGGAAAGGGAGGGGGAATTATCTGCACATGCTGTGTGACTTGAGAAAAATAATTTTGGTGTTTCTGTACATAATTGGAGAAGTCTTAAAATATAGACATGTACTTCTTGCCTCATTTCTGTCATGTTAGATATTTCATGGTTGTTTTTTTTTTTTTTTTTTCCCCCAGTGAAACAGGTTCATAAAGATGAAAGCTCGCTCACTATTTTAGGCTGAACCTTGAAAAGGATTTGCACCTCAGTTGGGCATAAGTGTTCCAGGGCTCTGTTGTATTTGGTCAAAAACATATTTGATCATTTTATCCAAAGGTTATAAAGTCCTCTAAGCTTAACTCTTACAAATTCAAGTTTATAAGAGACTTTTTGATAGAAAAAAGCAAACTACCATGGATAATATAGACACATATACTATGTTTACTGGTCAAAGATTTTCTTCTCAGTATAATAGACAATTTGGGAAACGATATTAGTGTTTGTATGAAGCTTACAGATTATAAAATCAAAATAAATAGTGTACATTAACCCTAATGATATACCAGATAATTATGACCTGAAGTTCCAGTCAGGTGGCGAGGAGTCCTCAACTTGGTTGGGGAAGAGTTTCCTTCAAATGGACTCTGTTATCGCCTCCCTTTTTAGTATTCATTTAGATCATTCACCATTTATAGATGAAATAAATCATAAGAATGCTGATGTAGCTCAAAACAGACAAAAATAACTTTGAAAAGTAAAACTCCAAAGAACAAACCAGTCGCCAACAAATCAAAGCATTTCACTGGCACAGATGTATATTTTGATCCTTTTTGTTTGTTTGCCTACTTGTCTGTTTTTGATTTAAGCAGGTAGCAGTTTACCTAGCAAAGTTTCAAATACAAAATAAACTTGGATTAGATTATCTGTAATATTGCTGCCGGAGTTTATGATTTCACAAATATATAACAAAAGTCACCAAACAACTATACTATTTTGTGTCCTTTCTGAATTTTGGAAAGTAGACTTTCTGATTTTCTTTTAATCAGCAGAAACGAATCAAAGGCCTCTTATGTGAGCACTATGGTCAGCAAAGGGTGATTATGAGTGTACAGAAGTCATCACTCTTAAGAAGCTTGCAATGCTCCTAGGGAGAAAGCACCTAGAAATAAAAGGAAAGCTAAGAATTGTAAGTTGGTTCTAAGTGCTCAAGAAGGGTTACAAGGGATACCTTCTTCAGACTTAAGAAAGATTTGGGCTCTTTTTTAATGTGACCTGGAGCCGTCAGAGAAGGCTTTTGGAATAGATCTGTTTTGAAAATTGTTCTGAAAGAAAATTAGAGATGGAAAAACCACCACCAACAACAACAAAATCTCAGCGAACTGTATTTCTGTTCCCAACCTCAGGACCATGGGAAAACACACATTTTACATGGAGAAAATGGGCCTATTAACAATTGCCCCTGGGCATCACAGAGATGATCTGTGAGCAAAAAGAAGATTAATATTCATTGCATGTTGCTTCTCTGGCTGGACTTAATCACTGGTTTGATGATCCAAATCAAACTATGTGTCCCAATGAATAATTATGTAAATATAATATAAAATGGTAGGGGCACTTGTGTATTTGTGGGTGAGTGGATATGAATAGAGACACGTTTTTTCACCTCTTGCATAAATATCTCTCTCTCTCTCTCTCTCTCTCTCTCTCTCTCTCTCTCTATATATATATATATATATATATATCTGCCAAAAACTTTTAGGTCTTTTCTGATTTAGTTGAAATGTTACAGCCTCAAGATGGTACGGAGACATGTATAATATGCCATAAGAAGTAATAATGTGTATGAAACATGCTTCATTTCCCACTTATCTACTTCTAAAGTCCTGCTCCTTTCCAATTTTCCTTGTCTCAGTCAATGGCACCAACATCCACCAAGTACCTCAAGCATAAAACCAAGGTGTGATCTTGGATTTCTCTCTTTTTCTGATACCCACATCTCTTCCATCAGCAAGTCCTGCCAACTAACTCTGTTCCAGTATAGCCACTCCCCCCTAGCTCCAAAGCCTCCAGTCTTCCTTGAGTCACTGTCATCTCTTGTGGAGGCTGTTGCAGTGGTCTCTAACTGGTATTTCTGTTTCCACTCTTCCCCCTAGAGTTAATTTTCCAAACGACAGTCAAGGTGATTTTTCAAAGCCCTCCAGTAACTTCTCAGAAAAGAAAAAATCCCAACTCCTTACCCTTGCCTGCTTGAGCCTGCATGATGAGATCTCTCCCTATACGCTGACTTCACCTCCTACTACTTTCCCACTTGTGCATTCTGTCCTCGTGATGCTGGCATTCATGGAGTTCCTCTAAAATGCCATGCTCCTTCTAGCCTGGAACACTCTTTCACACAACCTTCATATGAATTTCTCCTTACTACATTCAGACCACTACTAAACTATAACTTCCTCAGAAAGGCCTCTGACCTCCCAACCACTACTTCCAACTCATTACTCTCTATTCCCTTACCCTAATTTGTTTTATGTCATTAATACTTGTCAATACCTAGACTCATGTTATATATTTGTTTATTGTCTCTTTCCTCGATGTAAGCTCCATAAGAGCAAATAATGTCTCTCTTGCTCATCTGTAGCATCTAGGAGAATTCAGGGCACATCAGAATTATTCTATTAGTATTTGTTGAATAAATTTGTTAAAGAAAGTGGAGCATAGTTTGCAAGACTTCATCTAAGTGAGAAATTTTTCTATAGCCAGGAAAACCTGGATTTAAATCTCAGTTTGGACTCATGCATAACTTCTGGATTGGGGGAAATCACCAAACACTTGAGTTTTCTTTTGCAAAAATGAGAATAACTTTACCTATCAGGATAATTTGTAGAGAGGATTAGAGGTAATGAGCAGTATAAACACAATAGTTGGCCAATACAGATGTTTACTAATAATAGTAATAATAATGGTGATGATGATAAATATAAGAGTAACATGAACGTTCCCTGAATTCTGGCCAGTCTCTCACCAAAGAAGCAAAAACCCAAAAATACCCACCCTTCAATTTATTATCAGGCACTTCTATTAGGCACTTGAATATGCACCCTTGGGAAATAGAATAAGAACCAAAGCTTAAATAGTTTAAAGTCATATGGGACAAAACAATGAAAAATACACAAGAGAGAACAATCTTACACTGGAAAAGAAATTGATCCAATGACCTAATGTATCTTTTTACTATTTCTAGGCAGAGCATGTATGTTTAATTCATAGAATTCTTCACTGCTTCTGTGTTGGAATACACTTAGATGAAAATTGCATTCCTATCAACAAAATTGGATTAAAAAAACCTCACACACCAAAGATTTCAGTATTGAAAAGCTTTTCTATACAATATATTAAAGTTCATTGACTAGATTAATCCCCACTTGCACTTTGTGTGAATTATAAAAAGGTGCCCTTTCCTCTGTGCAGAGGCCACATACACATTTGCAGGTGTAATTGGACTCGTGCTTGTGGTTTGGTAAGCAGAGTATGAGCTGGATTTCAGCTTCACTCGCTCCCTAGCCAGTGTCCTTTTTAGAGAACCCCACCCAAACAACCATAGGCAGGGGCCCTGTAAATATTAGACAATGAATACGATGACAGAATAGGATTCTGAATAAGGTGAACTGAAGATAGGTCCATGGTTTCAGCTCAGTTACGCTTTCCTTCAACTGGAAATTTGAACAGTCTGCTGAATAAATGAGACATATGGTTTCTATAACAGGAAGACAATTATAATCATGTCATATTTAATTATAGCTCACTGATTATTGTTAATTCAAATTCTAAAAAAAAAAAAATGCTATTACCCAAGTAGCATGTTTGTGAATTTTTTTTGTTGTTGTTGTTGCATTGGTTCTTAGTTGCAGCAGGCAGGCTCCTTAGTTGTGGCAGGGGGGCTCCTTAGTTGCGGCAGGTGGGCTCCTTAGTTGCAGCTCGCAGGATCCTTAGTCATGGCTCACTGGCTCCTTAGTTGCTGCTCGCGAGCTCCTTAGTTGCGGCATGCGGACTCTTAGTTGCGGCATGCATGTGGGATCTAGTTCCTGGACCAGGGATCGAACCTGGGCCCCCTGCATTAAGAGTGTGGAGTCTTAACCACTGCGCCACCAGGGAAGTCCCATTTGTGAATATTTTAAGGCTAAAACATATTTGGATAAATTTGTTGTGGTAAGGAGGTCAGGGTAGGAAAGGGAGGAGTTGATCGGGAACTGAATTTGAGTCATCCCTCTGCTTAGAGAGTACCTTCAAGCTCAGTTTAATTCTGTTGATCTTTATTGAGCATCCACTCCTCTGATGGAGAATACAGGTGTTAACAGTTTCAGACCTTATGAAAGCAACACCTGGGAGCACAGTATCTGTATATGTATCAGGGTACAGTCATATCAATGCCTTAACAAAGAATGCAGGTCAAAGGAAGAAAAGTCTACATACTAACAGGTAGATCAGAAAAGTTTTATGGGTGAAGCAGTCTTTCATTTGGAGCCTTTCAAGGCCAAGACCACTCTGTCTTGTTAATGTTAACATCCTAGTTGTCGACACTAAGGCTGGTCCTTTGAACAACTGGAAAAACAAAAATGTTCAGCTGGAGGGAAACAACATGAACAAAGGCAGAGATGAAAAAACAAAGGTACAGCTTCTTCAGGGAACAGTAGACAATTCATTCTGGCGTGAGGGCAGGGAACATACCTGGAAAGAAGGGCTTGAGTTGAGCTCAACAAGATACAAAGGAGTCATGATTTAAACTAGATTCTATAAGAGTTTGCTTTTTTCTGTTTTCCTTTCTTTTTCAAAGTAATATATTTTCCTTGAAGGCTTTCGAACATGACCAGGTCTATAACTTATAATGAATGCTTTGTCTTATGTATGTAGAATGGATCACTTGAGTGAGGGAAAGTGAGGATGGTATTTAGGAAAAAAATTCTTGTGTAAGACCTTGGAGAAGCAATAAGGACTTAACGTGAGATAAAAGTGAAGATAATGAAGATGAAGGCTTGGCATCATGTCGGAACTGTTCAGAAGAAAGAAAAAATGGAGAAGAAAGAGTTAATGAGGATTCTGAAATTTTGTACCTAAGTAAACAGAAAAATGATTTTGTGATGAACAGATTGGGTAAAGCTAAAAACCATCCTTGAGCTCAGTTAATTTATAAAATAAATTTTTTCTTAAGAACAAGGGCAAGAAGGTCTACAATGTTGAGCAAGTTTGCCTTTAGATTTATTGTGGATTCTTAGCTCCTTTATAGTTCTTTAAGATAATATTAATTCCTATTTATTCATTAAGCTTCAAGACATTTTATGTAGTCATATATTTATTCACATATTCCTGTTTTATTTCAGATAATTTAATCAGATTTGATTTGCAAATGTAAGTGAACTCATACATTTAATCAAGAATAAGTAAGACATAATACTGAATTAAAGCCCTTTAATGCTCATATTTGAATATCTTTTTCAGATATCATGTATACATATTTCCCTTTTAACTCTGCTGTAGCAATGATGATTTACTTTTTAGCTTTTTTTTTTTTTTTTTTTTTTTGCGGTACGCGGTCCTCTCACTGTCGTGGCCTCTCCCGTTGTGGAGCGCAGGCTCCGGATGCGCAGGCTCAGCGGCCATGGCTCACGGGCCCAGCCGCTCCGCAGCATGTGGGATCCTCCCGGACCGGGGCACGAACCCGTGTCCCCTACATCGGCAGGCGGACTCTCAACCACTGCACCACCAGGGAAGCCCATACTTTTTAGCTTTTTATTTTGAGATAATTTTAGGCCTAGAGAAATGTTACAAAATAGTGCATAGAGTTTCCATATATCCTTGACCCTGCTTCCCCTAACATTAACATTAATATCTTATATAGCCATAGTTCAATTATCAAAACCAAGAAACTAACATTGGTACTGCTAATTGATCTTAATGCTATTAGTCTCTCAATAATTTTTATAAAAAATTAAAATGTATATAGAAAGAAGAATATTATAGCCGACTATTTATATGCTCTGAATGCTATTTTAAGCTTTTAACAAATAAGAGCTAATATGATGGACTATATACACTGTTAGCCAATAGTTATGAACACAACCTATCGCAGATGATCCTAGCACTCTATAATGCACAGTTTTTATGCTATTTATTTAGGGTTCCAACAAACAATTTTGACCGATTTTAGCTGACATAAATGTTTGCAAATAATAGAAGTTTGCAAAAACCAAAAGTTAAAAAAAAAAAAAAGAAAACAGAGTATTGCCGGATGTAAAATGTCCAGTTTACTAGTGGCCAGGAACACCATCAAGGAGATGGTTAAGACAGTGGAAACACATCAGTGGGCAATTAAGGATTGATGGAAATTATTTGACATTATTAAGGGCATTATTCATATCCCTGGAGCCTAGGAGGAGTGGCCAAAAATCTGTAAGGAAAAGAAAATGAGGTTTATGTTTGGTGAGGACTTCTATATCGATCTTTTGGCCTAGAATTGACCTACTCCAGTGAGACTTCCAGCCTTATGTCACCACCCAGCCTTGTTAAATATCTTCATCCACCCAAATGCTCAAGCCAAAAACCCAGAAGTCATCCTTGACCTCTCTTTCTGTAATTTCGCAAGTCTGATTCATCAATGAGTGCTATTACTTTTACCTCATAAATGTATTTTTAAACCATCTCATTCTGTTCATCTTAACTGCTACCACCCCAGAATGTGGCTCTCTCCTCTCATACCAGAACTATTGCAATAACACCCCAATTTTTTTCTTGGAATTTATCCTTATCCCTCTCTATCCTCTTCCCCATAAATAAGCTGGATTTATATTTTTAAATCATAAATCTTATCATGCCACCCCTCCCTTAAGATTTTTCGAAGTCTTTCCACTGCACACAGATTAAAAACCTTCTTTTTAAAAAAAGACCCACAATACATCCAGATAATGGAATACTATTCAATGCTAAAAAGAAATGAGCTATCAAGCCATGAAAATGCATAGAGGAAACTTAAATGCATGTTACTAAGTGAAAGGAGCGAATCTGAAAAGGCTATATACTGTATAATTTTGACTTTATGGCATTCTGGAAAAGATTAAACTATGGAAACAGTAAAAAGATCCGTGGTTGCCAGGGGTGAGGGATGAATAGGTAGAGCACAGAGGATTTTAGGGTAGTGAAGCTATTCTATATTTTGATACTATAGTATGTATAATGACATGTATCCACCATTATAGCATCATACTATAGTATCACACATATACTATATATATCATATATATCATATAGTATGATACTATAATGGTGGATAGAAGTTATACGTTTGTCCAAACCCATAGAATGCTCAACACAAAGAGTGAATCCTATTGAACTTCCAGTGATAATAATGTGTTAATGTAGGTCCATCAATTGTAAAAAATGTCCCACTCTGGTGAGTGATGTTGATAATGAGGGAATCTGTGCATGTGGAAGCAGGAAGTATTGGGAAATCTCTGTACCCTCCTCTCAGTTTTTCTGTGAACCTATAACTGCTCTAAAATATAAAGTCTGTTTTTAAAAATGTCCTAAAGGCATTGCATCAACTGGCTGCAGCCTATCCATCTAAACTCATCCCTCCTTTTGCCCAGATGGGATCTGCTGCAGGTAAGATGTCCATGGCCCAGGAAGCAAAAGGGAGAACCTTCTCTCCTTCCCCACCTAGGGCTTGCATTTCTCCTTTAGCATCTTGCTAAGGGCAGTTTCTAAAGCATAGGAACAAAGTTGCAGTAGGGAGAAGAAAGAGTTATCAGGAAGTTCTAATTTGACTGTTATTGTATTAAAGGGGCTTCCCACTGTCTAATGTGGGTAGTTGTCTTAAGCTCATAGGGTGCTTTTGGACGTGTGTCAGACGTCCCCATTGGGAACATTCAACTGCACTTCCTGTGTATGGGGTAATAGATTTTTCTCTCTTAGCTGCACCATCGTCAGCTTGCATTTTTGGGGATCTATTTCACACACACTCTCGTGGTCTCCACCTCCTCCTTCCAGGTGCTCCTCTAGGCAGCTTCTCTTCATGCTGGAACTGCATTGTTCCATGGGCCATATTCACGCATTTTTTGCAGGAACAAACTCTGGAAATTCAAGCAAATAGCAACATTGTAGAAAGCTCTCCTTTAATCTGACACTAGGGCAGCTAGCTCATCCATGTGAGCTATTTATCCATGTGAGCTAAATTGTGGACAATTTATATTGTCCAGCTAGGAGTCAAAGGCAATTTCACTCTGTCTCCAAACTTCAGCTCTCCAAGTGTTCCTACAGAAATTCCCTCACTAAAATTGATTGGAGGGCTTCCCTGGTGGCGCAGTGGTTGAGAGTCCGCCTGCCGATGCAGGGGACACAGGTTCGTGCCCAGGTCCGGGAAGATCCCACGTGCCGCGGAGCGGCTAGGCCCGTGAGCCATGGCCACTGAGCCTGCGCGTCCGGAGCCTGTGCTCCGCAACGGGAGAGGCCCCAACAGTGAGAGGCCCGCGTACTGAAAAAAAAAAAAAAAAAGAAATTGATCGGAGGGGCAGAGACAGTGCTCCCCAAAGAAATCTTTTTCAGAAAACCCTCTCACAACTCCTCATTCCGAGTCTTTTCAGTGTGTTCAGAGTCACCTACTTTGATATTCCTACAAGGAGGTCTGTCTCAAAACTTACTTTGTGGTCTATTTCATATGTAGTTACCTCAGTAAAAACCTTTTAATGTAGTGAATTGATATTTACATAAAATAGATAAGATCTTATATAAGGTGACAATTTTAATTCTCTGGTTTTTAATTTGATTTATCAAATTGGACATTTAAAAGGCATTTCAGTATATAAAGAGAAGTATAGATGACATATTGAAAAACTTTTTAATGGAAACCAAAATATTGAATGCATTTATAAAAGTATACTCTTGACATTAGGTGAAAAATTCTACAGGTAGGTGTATTAAGCATTCCCTGTAGCATTATTTTCATCTTTTACGTGGTTTAATATAAATCTGTAGGAAGGGGTGAATCTAGATATTATTCTTTTAAGAGGTGAAAGATATTTGTTTGGTGAGAAATTCACTAAAGGGAAGCCCCAAATAAAAATGTCAACTATAGCAATTCCATGGTAATTTTAAAGCATGTTGCTATTAATCATGTGTTTTAATATCTAGAATTTACAGTCCTGTAATGATTTATCTTTAAGGGGCTGATAAAGTACAATAAAACTTGTGATTAAGTATCTCAGTCAGCAGAAACACCTTGTAATTTAGCTTAATAGTAGTGTTTTATTAATTTCAAAGTTGTGGTTTTGGTCATAGCTTACTAATATTGATTCCAACTGCTTATCCAATATTTAGAGCTCCTTTTGGTTTTAATGAACATATTTTATCTTTCCAAAATCGATCTAATCAGTTAAAAAATTCTTAAAACTTAAATGACATATTAATTGAATATTCCTGGTTATTGTTCAGTAGAAAATAAAAGAAAATCATATTTATTTGTAACATAAAGAAGTAATCTATATATGTGTGCTATTCAATTCATCAGTTAATAAACTGAAAATACCTGATTCAATCTTTTGAATGTGTTGTGATGCCCTTAAAATTTTCAGTTGAATATTTAAACAGCTGATACAATTAAAATAATCTCATTGGTGAACTATTTTACCATGTGAATAGTCAAGCTCATAGGATGCATGTTCTTGATAGAGAATGTTACATATCTTGACTTCCAGAAGTAGATGCCTTACCTGATAGCCAAAATAACCCAAGTTAGCACTTGCTTTTAGGAAGATACTTCTTTCATTAGCTCCTGGGAACAAAAACCATAAACTAATGTCCCAAGTGTGCAGTTTTCAGTTAAGAACATTTAGGAAGCCTGAATTATTCCCTAAATGATACAGGATTATTATTTTGATATTGTTAACAACTGCTGCTTAATACATTAGGTTATAAGTGATGGTCCCAGAATTTAGGGAGGTTAAAAAAATTTCATATTGCAATGTCTCATTCCGGAGAGAGTCTACCGCAGGAGGCAACCACTACTCTGGGAATAAGATCCAAACTCCTCCCCATGAGCCTGTAAGTCCTCGAGTGGTGAGTTCCCTGCTCCTCCATCCCAGCTGGCCTCAGGTCCCTCCTCCTCTGATCTCTGGCTGTGCTCTAGTAGCCCTGATCTCTATTTATTGCTTCAAATATGCTGCATATCTTTCTGCCTTGGGTCCTTCACATTCTAGTGGAGAAACTAAATGCTGTTCTTCCCATGACTAGGTCATTCTCATTTTCTAAATCTCATTTCACACATCGCCTCTGGAGACCTTTCCTCTTGGCCTTTCCTGACTACCTTCTCCATGTAGGAACTTTCTGCTCCTTGTCAGTCACTTTCATTATTCTCCATCATAGCATATAATCACTATTTAAAACTTTGTAATTACATATTTAGCATCTGGAACATTGCTAAATAGATATGCAATGAATATTTGTTGAATGGATAATGTCCTCAAAACCTGGGAAAGCACAAAGGCAATAAAAAAATGTTAATTGACTAAATGAATGGATTTAAGACCAAAAGACTACTTGACATAAAATATTGTCAATATCCATTTCACTTTATGAGTTATTTCAGAAATGATTTTTTTGACAACAGACCTCTATTAAATGATTCACATCCCCAAAGAACAGTTACCAGTTTACTGAAAGTTTTCATGGCTTATCATATTAATCTTTCAAACTGTATATAACTTTTTTTGGTCTGACTCTATGGAAGAAATAACACTCTCTAGAAATACTGTCATGTTCCAACTTTTAATCAGCTTTTTTTAAGTAAAATATCAGCGTAAATTTCAACTTATTTTCCATTTTCAAAACAACGTTTCACAAATACACGCAACTGAAGAGTAGTGGCTTTTGATAGCAAAGACTATAATACTCCAAATATCTCAATTGTATTTTTCAAATCAGGTAGAAATTGAGAAGTGTAAGCCAGTGCACTAGGCTCCTAGAAACAGATTTGAACTTGAGGCTTTACTTTGAGGAATAATATTGACTAAGATATATTTTTTCCTAAAACCACAGTGACACATATTTTCTTTGATTAGAGAACAGTATAGCTGATAGATTGGGTTGCACCTACAGTCCAGATTAACAATGAAAGCATATAAAGTTTTTTTTGCCCACTTAGGATATATTTATTATATTTATATATAAAATTTGAAATTTATCACGTGCATAAATTTTATCAAAATGTAATTCATCCAGTGGAAAAGTAATGGTAAATTATAGTGATTAGATTTCTTTAAAATCTCTTCAATATATAAAGTATCATTGGATATATTTAAACTGAACTTCCATGGACAAATTTTAATGTAAAAAGGAAAAATAAATTACATTTAGCCCTATTTGTTTTTCAAATGTTAAAGAAAAATGAAGAAACAAAGGAAATACAGTTAGTGATACTGATCTTCCTTTAGCAAATCCTGCATTCCAGATAAACTTGGATAGAATGTGAAGGATGAGCCCATTTCTGACTCGAATATGAAACTTAAAATACATAAAATATTAACTACTGTGTCAGGATGCAAGTTTAAAAGCCATAGTTTTTAGGAACCCCCATATGACTTCAGGAACATTTAAAAACAACATGAGAGTTAAAACCAAAGCTAATAAACATATACAAATCAGCACACAAGGGTTTTTAGTTTGCTTGCCCACATTTAAACATAAAGTGATTCTCATCTTCCTTTTATGTTTTGACCCACCTACTTGAAATGACTTTTCTGCTTTTTAAGAAATTGTATTGTGAATGGCCCAAGCTAATCGTCCCTCTAAAATGGCTCTAAAATGCCTTAGTCCATCCTGGTGTCTTTCTTCTGAATTGCTGTCTGAGGCTTGGCCTACCTAACTTTTACCTTCCCATTTCGAATTTGCTCCAAGTTCGTGGGGGCCCAGAGCGTGATTTTTGCAAGTCATCTTTGGGTGTGGTGCCTGCTCAGTCTGAAAAAGGTAGCCTGGCAGGTAGATAAGAAAGAAGGGGAACAGAGTTAGATGTTCTCAGTGGTGAAGGCCATCAAGCACAAGGAAACACAACTCAACAGTAGCCCCACTCAAAGCTATTTAAGACTATCAGAAATTGAGTTCTGGAGGTGAAGAAGAATGTCTTCTAGGCAGTGACAGTCTGGAAACTTTGACTTTGGGTTCATTGGCCTGAACTTGTTTATGCAAGAAATATAGCGCGAAAGGTACCCCTTTCTGGTCAGAAATATTTAGGACCCCTTAAAACATAAGAGAGTACCTTCACATCTCAGACCTTATTTACAGGCTGTGTTTGAGGAAAGCCCAGCTTTAGGAACAACTTTCTATCACTAGAAAGGGAATTTTATTAATCATAGTGACAATAAAATCATCACTGGCTGGTGACAGAGAAGCATGTCCTCATAATATTTTGCAGAAAAAAAAATATTGAAACAAAATTTGAATTGTATTTTCCTTAGTGGAGAAAACTTTCCCAAAGTCCAAAATGTCAGGGTCATGTAATTTGCGTAAATGACATAGTGTTTTGATAAAACAACCAAAAATTATTTGATTTAAATTTGAGTTACCCTTTTATGTGTACCTTTTATATGGAACAGGTAGAATACATTTGAATAACAAATATGTTTTAAAAATTATACCAGAGAGAATTGTAAATTGTGCTCTTTATGAAGAGATTCATTTATCATATATTTGAGGAAATCAGGAGATATGTAAATTGAAATGCTTGAAACTGATGTGTAAAAGGAAAATATCCTCACTTATAAAATAAAGGAAAAATAATTCATTCAACTACCAATAGTGTTGGTGTACAGTGGCTTATCTTGTGCTTTCAAATAATTTATGAACGTAAAGATTATCTTAGTTTTGATATTTAAAAATAATTGAAATGATGGTTCTATTATATGTAAATGGAATACACAATTGGCACGTTTCTTTTGTTTACTGAGCTATGCTTTGTGCAAGAGAACTCCTAAAAGCAAATATTTTGGTAATTTTGAGGCAAGATAAAGTTTATCAGAATTAAGTCTTTTATTGAGAGATGAGAGGAAGGTGGCATTTGTAATAAGGATTTCATATACTAATTTCAAGGTAGAAGTTTTGCCGTGCATAAATTTTGGGGGGGAATATCAAAATGGTTTTATAGTAATGTCTTGCTCACATTATAGTCAATGAGAAATAATCCTTTTTTGTAAGGTTTTCATTGTTTAAAAAGAATGATTTTTTTTTTAATGCAACTTTGACAAAGATTGTACTATGAATTTTTGGTTGTATCCTATGTTGCAGTACCAGTTTAGGCATGTTTGCTTTAAATGACCATGTACACTAATTAGAAAGAAAACAATTCACCAGGAGCTATATCAAATACAGCCCTGCAAATGGTATGAGCTTTTTCCAAGGATCCATATTGTCTTTGGACTTGGCTGTTGTATTATACTTTAAATGGCATTGATTGTGTGGTTGTAATGAAAGTAACAGATTGATTTCTATCCAGTGTTACAAACAGTAAATAGAAAAAAGTTCCTGTCTTGACCTGCATTCATAACCGATGGGATTTGCTGGCTTTAGACCCAATCCTTAATAAGAGATAAGATGCAAATGTAATAAAACTGGCTTCAAAGTTTAAGGATCTTTTCAATGCTCATCAAAGATGTTTCTTTTTTGCATTTAGATGTGTTGTATTGATTAGATCACAATCACCTAGGAAATGTTACATTCTTTAAATGCTATTCATAATTTATCATGTAATTAGCATTCATATGTGCCTTTATAAACACATTAAGATTATTGAAGTGGAGGTTATAACATAGTGGTATAGTTTTTAATTGTCTTTAAAATTGAATTGCCTTTTTTGGTTATTTAAGTGAATGATGATGGTTTACTTTAGATTTGACTGATTATTTTTGGTTAATAAAAATTTTTGGCTGTGGAGTAAATTTTTACATTCCAATATAATAGGTAAAGTGTAATATTAGTATATTGTAGTAGTGCATTGTAGCAGTATTTTTTCTGGAGGACTATTCCTGCTGAATATTCATTCAGATTTATAATTGTATTATTTATTAAAATATGAAATACTTGTTTCCAATAGTGAACTCTTAGTCTTTTCGCCTCATTCTTTTCTTGATAATTTAGAAGATAAGCAAACATGAATATTATAATTGCAATTTTTACTCTGGTAGTCAGGATTTTATAAGACGTTTCCCCTATTCACCCTTTGTAAATAAAACTCAGGCCCACAAAACAAAGAATTTAAAATACAAAGTACAGTTGGGAACTTCACTTTGCTATAAATGAAGGAATGAAAAAAAAAAAAGGATAAAAAAGTAACAATTCATTTGTAAGCAACAGTTTCTTCACACATTATGTGACTTTCTTTTGGATTTGTTTTATGTTTTGGGTAAAACAGTTTAGTATAATGATGCTTAGATGAGATAAAACAAAACAAAACAAAATTAAAAAAAAAAAAAAACTAACACATCCGACTGCCGATGTTTCTCAGTTGTAGCTTCCAAGAGCTCTGTATTCTTCCCAGCCCTCTTGATACCCTGCAGGTTGTGGCAGACAATTCACAGGAAAAGCTTAGACATCGAGCTTGCATGCTTCTTGACTCCATTTTAAACCTTTTGTTCACACCAGGGTGGCATTTTTTCACACTGCATGTGGCAGTTTTGACTCCTATCCAACTTGTCGTATAAAATCAAAGTCTGTGATTTTTCTTTTACATTCACAGGACTGCTTCCTGAACTGTACTGCTGTTTGTGTCTTTCCTAGCGATTGGTGCAGAAGTTTATAGCAAAATGTGTTTTAGGGAGGGGGAGGAAGAAGAGAGCAATATGAAAAATGTCCTGGCCCAAAACACAGGAAATAAATTTTGAATAAGACAGAGGTTGACTCTGCAGAGATCGTACATGAAAATCAAATACACTTATCACTATTTTAATTATTTTTTGCAGTATACAAGTTACAAGTTGTATATATATACAAGTTAATTAAAAATATATTTAATGATATCACTTTCAGGTTGCAAATGACGTTTTTTAAAAAGCTGTCATGTGATTGCAAAAGAAAAATCTCATTCTCAAATTAATATAATTATTTTCTTATTATTTTATAATATTCAATGAGTACAAATGAATTTTACTTTTAGATATGATCATTCAACATACCTTACTATTTGATTTTAAGTTTAATCATGAATTAAATAAAACCTATTAAAAAAATTATACTATGGAACACAACATTTACATAATTTCTGTATCAGCTTTATCATTCTTAGTTTTCTTCTTTCCCCTTTGCTTAATTAAAAATATCATTTTAGTCCTCATTAATTTCCTTCATACTTTCAAATAATAAATTACACAGATATTTCAAATGAATTATATAAAGTCATACTTATGAAATAATAGCAGAAGTAGAAAATTTTACCAAATGCAAAAGTTGTGTGCCTTGGCATGTTTCTACAGAGTAATTATTAAGAAAGATATGAAAACTATGAATAGGAAATTTCTGTACATCATCTGGCAATAGTAAATATATATATAGATATATATATTTATACTTGTCCTTTGGAATTCTTATTTTGTTTAAAGATTATCTTTTATTTGTATTAAGTATATAAAAATATTCTAAAAATATTCCATAAACATGAAATAATCCCTAGAAATATTTCAATATTAATTTGTAGAGGGTATAAGGAAAGATTTCCATTTTAATCAACAGATAAATAATGACTATAAGATTTCCTATATTTTCTGAACTTATACAGTAGTCACATTCTTTTATTTTTAAATTACTATATTTTGAACAGTAACAATTCGATCACAACATAAGGAGAAATGAAAATTCAGTTAATAGAAGGAAATATTTAATGCAGTAATAAGTATTTCTTAACAGTGTTAACAAATTTTAAGGTAAAAAATCTTATTGCAAATTTTATTAAATTTTTAGCTACCAAGCCAACTTAATTAATTGAAATAACTTCAGTTAATTCAAGTTGTATACTTGATATATTATAAAGAACAATGTTATTTTAAGAAAAAATATATAAAAGGAGTAGCTGTAGATTATAGTTTTTATTCCTTCTTCTAGGGAATACCTACATAATTTTAGTGCATCTGAATTATTCATTAAAGTATTCGAAGTACGAAATGTATCTGTTATATTGAAAAAGACCTCAATTTAGAATTTAGATTTTTCTTTCACTTTCTGGAACAACAAACTGTGATTGACAAGAACATAGCAGAGAAATAGCACTTTATTGTAAGTTCTGTAATAGTAGATTACTAGCGGACAGAACAACCCCTTGCTTTTCCTTTTACAGATAGAAAACTACTTTAACTACAACTCCTATAAAGTATTTGAAAATAAAGCAAAAAAGAAAAAATATTTCAGGAATAAGTAAATCCAAATTGTTGGTGTAAATAAAATGCTATTTAAAACAAACAAGATGCAATGGATTTAGTAGTCTGGAATTTTCTTGTGATGCATAGATATTTTATCAAGCACAGTTTTTTTTTTTAACCTGTCTTTAGTTAATTAAAATCTGTCCTCATTAGAAAAAGAAAGAAAATAAAAAGTATTTATACTTGAATACAAAAGTTTTATAAAGATCAAATAAAATTCTGTCATTAGAAACAAATGACTGAAAACAAATAAAATATCCAAATAAACACATACCTATTTAATTGAAATTTGTACTAAGTCCTAATTTAAAACCTAATGGCATCTGGAAATCTAATAAACCATTTGAAATTAAGAATATGGAAAAGAGAAAAATAATCATCATCTAAAGAAATTTTTTATGAAATAAAATTTACCTACTTTTGCAGCTCATGTTTGTTGAAAAAAAGGTATGACTTTATTTCATGTGCATGCCAAAGAAGGTAGAAATATATTTAACTCATCATTTTTCATTATCTAGCAAGAAAACTCCAACTTTTATTGCTTTAAGTTTCTTATTTCCTACCCTCCCCGCCTACTCCCTCCGTTTCTTCAGACGCTCTTCTGTCCAGCATTGCTTCTGTTTGAGGTGAACAAAGTAAGACTCCCAAGCAGACACACGCAAAATAACCACCACCCAGCTGAAGAGAAATAGGTTTTCTGCCTTTGACCTGTCCTTATATGTTAATAAAATCAGCTCATACATTCTGCCACCAAATTCAGCTTGGAAGTAATCCTCTGCTACTTAAGGCTGAATGAAAAGAGTACTCATTGTGAATTATGTTTCATCTGTCACAATAACCTTCTTTATTCTGTCATGGACCTCCCCTTTGCCTGTGGCAATTAGAGAAAATAGGTATGCCTTGAAGTATGAGATAGTGGATTCTTAAAACAAAACAAAAACTGATACACACAGACAATGCTTGCTAAGCAACATATTGAAAAAAAGCATATGAAGCATTTTGAAGTGATTCTGATTTTTTTAAGGACTCAGTAAAATAATACATTTTAGAATAAGCAGGTGGGATTGTGGCTGTCGGTTATTGTTAACATCAGTTATTGATGAAAAGCAATGAATTAGAATTGCATTAAAAATTAAATGTCAACATATTTTTGTATTGTATACTTTCTAATTAAATCATGCCATAAGATACATATTACAAATATATGGTATTTATTTAAAATACCAAATGAGAGTAATAAATTTATGTGCCTTTTAGTATATTTCAGTACTCCAGACTAACATTTTCACAAATTTTTAAAAGGAGAAAAACAAAGAAAAATTTTTCCCTTAACAGAGCTTAACAAATATTTTATTTAACTTAAAATCAATGTGATTATTTGATTTACTTACTCTTACAAATCACTGAAATTACCTTGAGGCAGTTCAAGTTCACCTTTCTGGAATTAAATCTGTTAAATGATAGACATCATCTAATCATCTTCTTGAAAAGATACCTCAACTTTTTGGCTTAACAGGATACAGTTATATCACTTCTAGTTACAAATGAGTTAAGCTAGATCTTAAGCTACAAAAGACAAAAAAAAAAAAAAAAGAAAAAAAACAAACATAGTTGACAAAAAAGAAAATGCTCCTTCTTGTACCAAAAGAAAGTCACTGCTGATGAAGTAATTCAAAAGTCATCATAACAGTTGCTAAAATTGAAGCACATAAACAATTTAAGCTATCAAGAAATTCATAAAGTCTGAAGAAAAAATTCTTGAGACTAAAAGGAAAACCTTTTGGCCCACTGCGCAGGTTGGGCACAAAAGTGCTTGCTAAGCTATCTATTTCACACATGCAACGACAGAAGGTTCGATATTCATTCGATCGATGAGTGAAAAGGCACAATGGCAAAATCAGACAGACTTCTTTTGAAATACAGATCTCCAATGTCCCCCTACAGTCTACAGATGCACGGCTGGTGGCGTGGCTCAGACGGAGCAAGGGTTACATCAAGGCTGTTCTCTGGACCGTGCAAACAGTCTAGACCAATGACCTGCAGCATCATGCCCTTTGAAGAAGAGGCAAGTTCGGTCATGATGAAGAAAAATCAAGGCGTACCCCTTTTAACAATAGGGAGCAGCTCGAGGCTGCAAAGAGGTAAGCAGGGGTAAGAAAAAAACGGCATCTGCTTCCATGGTTACAGGCCAACTATGAGAACCTTGCTTTTCAAGGGAGTCTGTTCTCAGGCTCCCTCACAGGGTATGTCATGCATTATAAGCAAAGGCAGGTTGAGCTGAAATCCGCATAGTTATTTCAGAGTAAAATGATACGGAGCACATGGCTGGCAGAAAAAAAAAAGTCACATGACTATTAAGAACCAGACTTGGGCTATTTCAGAATAGAGTTTTTTTTCTTATGCCAGTTTAAGTAAAGACAGTAAATTTGTATAAAACAAACAGTGATGATAAACATGATTTTCATTTCTCAGGCTCTTATGTAAGTAGAGGTCAAGGGTCAAGATAATACCTCCCACACCATGGCAGGACCATACAGCCTATTGTTAAAATAACTTTATGATGGATATCATTTAAAAATATTTCCATTTTTTTGCTGGACTATAAGGTAGAATATATGATCTTGTGAATATCTTTCTCTGTTCTGATTCTCTTTGATTTCCTGCCCTGGATCTTCCCATGTTTACGTTCATTTCTGTGGTTAGACCTCGTGAGGAAAGGTAGGAGGTTTGGTGAGAAACTTCCTCGGTGTGGCAGTGAAAGCTAAGAAAGTGTGGAGTTTCCTCTGCCTTTATAAATATAGTGAATTCAAATCTATGTCAAAATCATGAGCCTTTGATAGTAGTTCTATTTCTAATTCATGCATTTATATTTTATTCATTGCTTGATACATCGATGAGTCTATAGATTTTTTTTTTCTTTTTCTGTGAGATGGTTAGTTGTTAAAGTTGAATTTTGTGATATGATACACTAGCAGCTAATGCTATTTGAATAAAAATTTGACAAATATAAAATGCAGCATATTCTGTAATATTAAGGATCAGTCTACTATAATAACTATGAAAAATGCAGACATATGAATAATTAACATAGATAAAACATTCCTGTAACAATGTGCCATAACTGAATATTAGAAGAGCTCATATTTGGTTTTCTTCCAGTGATGTACAATTAACTCTAGATGTCCCATGCAGTTTATCCTCGGAACAATTTTTGTTTGCAAGTGTGTTTTTAAAATTAGGGAATAAAAAAGGAAAGAAGGTTCCAAAGGGCAAGGTATAAAACAACTTTCATTACATTTATTTTTCAGAAGTTATGTATGTTATTATAAATGAGCACCATATGGTCTTGTTGTACGCAGATATTCATTTCAAATACTTACCTTGAAAGAAAATTACCTTGTAGCTTTGTGAAAGCAATTAAGTGTTGGTGATCATGATAGCAGCAATTTTGTGCTCCCAACTGAGAAATCAGACGGTAATTTTCTGATGTGTTCCTCCGTACTGATGGTGTGTTTTAAGCTAGGTTCACGACTAAAGGTATGCATGTGGTTTTGTTTCTTTCAATGTGATGAGATACATTCATTTCTGTGCTTGCATGGTGAGGAACTCATATAGGGTAAAAAATGAACTACTGAAGTGTTACTATTTTAGTATATAAAAATCCATACACTATTATAAACAGTGAACACATTATCTTAAGCAGTCATGTTGTAGTTTCTTTAAATAATTTACATACTGCTAAGATAATTCACCATCAGAGTTTCTTTGATGAAACAACAGATCATACCTGCTGCCAAAGGTCAAGCGCCAGCTATTTCTTCTGTGGAAAATCTACCTCTCAGTTCTCCAAAGGAAAACAACAAAAAAGCAAATGCACAAAGGTTTACGTATTGCATGATAATTTGTGGGTTGTGGTTAAAGGAAAGAGAGGCTATTGCATGGAATCTGTTGCAAAATAGCTGGATTCTTGGGGGTTTTTTTGTTTGTTTTTCAGTTAACATTGAACCATTAGTCTTGCTCTTTTGTTTTTCAAAACATACTCAATTTTATGAATATTTATGTGTGTACATAAATTACACTAACTTGCCAAATGTGGATATATGTTAAACACTTGGAGATATTCTCATAAACTCAGATGGATAGTTATTAAAATGCTATTACTTTAACACAGTAATATGCAGATAGACATTTAATATTGAGTACTTATGGGGAAAAAGGACAGCTTCTTTCCTTAAGAAAGATTCTCTATATCTGAGTATTAAATATCTGAGTCCATATTACATATGTCCATACTACATGTAGTTTGCAACAAAAACTCCACTTATAGAACAAGGCATATTAGATTTAAACATTCCCTAGAATTAAACGTTAGAATAATTAGTATACTCTGCCCTCCCCACTACAAAATCAAAAAAAGAAGGACTAAAATTGGCCTTGCCTAACAGAGACTTACTCATGTAAGTGAAATAAAAGGACTGAAATTTTCAGTGCTTTGAACATAGTAGATGCTCAACAAAATATCTCTCTAATAAATGAATAAACCTGTAATTGCACTGAAGAATCAATTACCTAAGTATAATTCAATCTCATGAAATGAGGAACAGAAACTTCTCTACTTACGTGTGTATGGTTTTTTTTTTACCTTTTTCTTATGACCTTTCTATACAAATAAGTACTTTTTGTCAATAATCTGAGATTACTGAATGCCTACTATATGTCCAGTGAGACTTGAAGTGTGTAACCAGAGCCACATTTCCCTAATGGGATTCTATGAAACACTACTATTCTGAAAGATGTTACTAGATGTTCTGGGACAAACAAAAATCCAGAAGTCAAATAGATATGAGAGGGGTACCATATTAAACAATGTTAAATAGAGTTCTCATATAAAATACTTCTCAGGGCATTCAGAAAACGAAGTATATAGTGTATCCGTAAGAGGAGCGTATACTTGACACTACTTTCCAAAGTTATTTAATCAACTTTGTTCATAAAATAGTTATTAACGTAATATGACCTAATTTCAAAGATATGCCAAAGCTGGCTAAAACCAGCTTGGATGAGCCAATTGTTAACTATCTCTTCCTAAATTCCGTTTTTAAGAGACATCATTTTCTTGCTTGAAATCAGCTATGGCAGAAGTATTTGCATCATAGAAATCATCAGATCAGGGCCTTTTTTTCCTTTTTTTCAGAACTGGTTGTTAAACATTTACTGGCACACCATTATCTAATTTCTTCTCTCACTCCATCTCTGTAGGTAAGTTATGACCACTAACAGGTCAATAGGTTCAGAAGTTTTCTATTTATCAACCTGTCTAAAATACAAAACTTTTTAAATCAATTATGAAGACTAGACATAAAAGAGATAGGCAGCCATGGAAAATAATAGACACTCCATTTTTTCTTTAAAGTTTTTATATCAGGAAGTAGTATAGTTTATCTGTCTGCTTCTCTAATTTAGCTGAGTAAACATCTATGTATATATTCCTTTATACTTTTTCTAACAAAATATTTATATAGTCTGATATATAATTGTCTAATCATTTCTGAGTGCCTGACAACAAATTTCTGAAAATTGCCAGACAGTTTTTAAATGTGTCTCTTAGACTTGCTTCATTATCATCCAATTTTTATAAAACTGAGACAAGGTATCATGAAGTAATTTATACTTTTGTATTGAATATCATTTAATTTCAGGCATTTTATCAGTCATATTAACCCACTTGATCTCTTGAGTGAGATTATTAGGAGGAAACAAAAATGCAAAATCTATGAGTAGAGATATTGAAATACACGTTTTTGACAGACAAGCCACTTAGTTCCCATTTGATATTTTACCTGTTAGATTACTGTGAGTAGGTTATAGCTGAAATCTTTAAATATTGGGTGGATTACAAGTATAGATATTTGGTTAAATAATATATGACTTAGAATCATAAATTGATTAGTCTTTGGCTTTATTGCTTGAAGAATGGGTTCTACGGTAACAGGTTTTGAAGGGTTTCTGGGATCTATTTTGTGACAATAAGTAGGATGATTTATAGTATGGTTCTAATTTACCTTTCCAATCACATGCACCCAAAACACTATGCACTTCAGCTTATATGGCTCTCAAATTAGTTAATTAATCTGAGTGTCTATTTTGGGGCCACGTATTATGCTATTCATTGGAAATCCAAACATGATTAATACATGGTCTCTGCCCCTCTGGAGCCCACAATCAAGTATGAAAAGAAAGCAACTAAAATGTGCTGGTATCATGAGGGAAAACCATCTGAATATAACTCTGTCTACTTTAGATCTAACATGCATCTATATCATGAATGCCAAGAATTCTACGAATTTAATCCCAGCATCTCATAGACTTTCTATATTCTACTCTCATCACATAATATGTGTCACAGAGAGCTTCATATTCACAAATATAATTATGAACAGTACACTCAAGATGGCCAGGACATGATTCTTAATATATAACCAAGTAAAGAGTAAGTGGAAACAGATAAATTACAGTAACTAGCTGTACATTCTATTTATAAAAACTAGGAAGTAGTATACACAAAGTCAAGATGCTCAGAGAATATTCTGCCATTATCATAAGATAAACATCATTATCATAAGATATCAGACATTCAACTTAGGCAATATTGTGTGTGTGTGTGTGTGTGTGTGTGTGTGTGTAAAGAAATATGTGTTGAATACTCATTGAATAAGATATTTCTTGTAGTTGAAAAAAATCATTTGAACATACTAATATCATGCTTCTGAGAAATCGAAAGCTAATCGAAAGTTCTCAAAGGTTTTACTTTGTTATCGTATCAACCATATTGGACATAATACACAATTTTAGCATTGGAAAATTCTCTTCCCTATGCCACATAATATGGAACTCTTTTCTCCTTCAAATATACTTCACAATTGTGAAAACATATTAATGCAAAATATTTACACATGAAAGTTTTCCAAGTGACTTATTTAATATAAGGTATTTAATGAAAATACTTTTGATTTTTGATAGATAATTTATTAGCACTATTTATAAAGTTATAAGCACTATTATCTTTTAATTTTAGAAGGAAAACTTGTCCTTTTATATGTTTTTTTAAGAAGCTGTCTTGCTTTTTTATAACAAAAAAGCTGTTTTTTAAAAATTTCTATCTATAGAATTTAATTCATCTTTCCGGACCTAGCTCAACTCTCCTCCCTTTTGTAAGTTTTTCCCTTCTTTCTGGAACATCTTCACTTCCCACCTTTCCCTCCTTTTTATCCACTCACGTTCTCTTTCTTTCTGTTCCCTTTATATTTTTGCTGAGGCAAAAAAAGAAAAATAGATGGCAATGGGAACCTTTTAAAATACATGCAAGTAGCACAGGGAGATCAGCTCGGTGCTTTGTGACCACCTAGAGAGGTGGGATAGGGAGGGTGGGAGGGAGGGAGATGCAAGAGGGAAGTGATATGGGGACATATGTATATGTATAACTGACTTACTTTGTTATAAAGCAGAAACTGACACACCATTGTAAAGCAATTATACTCTGATAAAGATGTTAAAAAAATAATAATAAAATAAAATGAAGTAATAAAATAAAATAAAAATACATGCAGGAATCTTCACACTCCAAACCTGTAGTAATTGAGTATAAAACTCAGCTCTGAACTTTCAATCACTTTTTAAAAAATGTTTTGTCTCTATCTTAAAAATGCAAAATAAAATAACCTCTCACCCTTCTGAAAGGGGAGATGAACTTCCTGCTCTTGTCCATTCTTTGATCTGAGGCATGAGGGGTACATGTGTTTATTATAAGCCGTGTTTAGGCTCCATTACTGCCTTGCTTTCCAAAAAGTAGTGTTTGTTATTACTAACATAAGATCACCAAAAGCAATTTCCCTTAATTAGCATGTCACAGACTTCATATTTTCATTGAACATCAAAACCATTCTACTTAGCTATTGTATGTGTGTGTATGTGTTAACCCCCAGATGTTAGCATGTGTTGAAACAGGCATCTTTCAATACCTTGTTTTTACAGATGGCTGCCAACTATTGTGCTTGCTATATTACTTTGTGTTCCCTTTGGTATTTTTTTTTTCTCAAAGACATGATAGAATCCCTAATATGCCCAACAGACTGCTCAGATTTGTGTTAATTAAAAAGAGACTTTCTTTAAATATATGTTTTTCTTTAAGGGCCATATTCATGGACCTAAACTATGTTCCTAATTTATATTTATTATAATACTGAGTATTATTTATAATAATTAATAATAGTAATTTGTTTCTCTCCAAGGGTAACATTTCTATATGATGATTCTGTTGCTATATATTTATGTATATATCTCCTATATTATGCTATATATATATACCTATATTTATATCTATGAAGGCATACAGATCTATATTCAATTTTGTATCAGGTAAGCTGTTAACTTTAAGATTACTTCAAATCACCAGGGGATATTGTTAATATTCAGATTCTGATTCAGGTGTCTGGAATGGAGTCTGAGATTTTGCATTTCTAATAAGACCCCAAGGGTGACAATGCTGCTGGCCTGTGGAACACAGTGTCAAGGAGTTAGAGAACTCCTAAAAAGGACTTCAAGCTTTGACTTTGACCCTGATTCTGATCTTAACCTAGATACTTAATCCTTTTGATCTTGTTCCTTATTTATAAAATTGGTGGAATCTTGTTTCTCCTGCCTTTTCATGGACTTGTTCTGTGGTTCAAATTAAATTAATTTAAAGAGTGCTTTATAACAAAAGAGCACAGGAAGAGGTAATACAGACAGATATTTCCTCTTATCCTTTGAATATTATACTGTAAACAAATGACCTAATTTCTGTTGTTGTCTGCCCATTTGGATTGAAATGATGGACCTAGTTTTAAGGTTATCTTCTAATACTTCCTTGTTCTCATATATTCTTCTCTTTTTGTTCATTTAGTCATGTATTAATCCAACAGATATTTATTGAGTAGCTACTGTGTACCGTGCATTGTGCCAGCTTCTGAACATAACAATTGACTCCTTCCACTTCTACTTTTCTTCATTCTCTCAAATAATTTTTTTTACTGATTTCAGTCTATGGTTTATTTTTCTCTTATTCTTTGTCCCTTCAATAGAGTGCTGGGATCATTAATCTGAAGGTTATTTTTTTTTCTCTTTGAATAAATTTTATCCAGTTCCACAAATATTTGTTAATTCTCCACTATGTGGCAGATTCTCTGCAAAAGGCATATAAAATTGAAGAATTTACAGAAGGGACAGTCCCTTATCAAATCATTTGTATTCTACTTGGGGAATAGAATATTTAACAATTCCTTAAATAACTATATTACAAGGCAGGATGTTACTAGTGTCATCAGACTTTGAAGAATGCTATGTGAAAGGAGAAAAATCAGAGCTGGCTTGAGGGCTTTGCAAAGTCTTCTTAAAGATGGCTAAATTGTGACAGAAAGAAATGAGAGATAGAAGAGGGTAGATATTAAAGATGGAGCAAATCGTACCTTCTCCCTCTTTGCTATTGTTCATGTTGAATGACTTAAATAATCTGGCAAGGGTAAAAAGATCTTAAAATATTTGTTTAGGTATGTATGAGGTAAAGCTGGAAATTCTCATAGAACTCACACTGTGATGGCCTTGAACGACAGCTACCAGAGTCTGAAATTGTTTGGGGGTTGTTAAGGAATCTTTGAAAGTTAATGTTACTGTTGGCTTTCCTGCCACTCATTTGAAGTCAACCTTTAATTCAGTGTGTGGAATTTAAACACAAATCAACTGTATGAACTCAGTTCATATAGAGCAGATTGGCAACCTCCTGGTAATCTTTTGCGAGTTTTCAGCAGACCAGCATGGCATCATGGGCATGGTGTAATGGACTGTGTGAGGACACCTGGCTGCTAGGTAAGCCCTGTTCACTAACTTGCTAGTCTGTTGACCTTAGAGAAGGAATTCACTTCTGTGAGTCTTAGGCTCTTTTTCTTAATGATTGAAATAATAAACTCCGCTTATTTTCGGAGGTCATGGTGAGAGATAAATATGGTAAATAAACTTGAAAACGTAAACTTTGAAAGTATAAAGCTCTGTACAAATATAAGCATTCCCCCTTGAATTTTTTCTGTTCCTTCCTATCCCTCTTTGGGTTGAGGTATTGGAGGAAGTGATCCTTTCTTCCTCCTTTAAATGAAATACCATCTTTTCACTCCATCGTTTTAGGACTCACTCTGCGCTTTTTGAGAACACATCTAACAATAGACTTGTTTTACCTGTTCTTTTTTAAAACCCTAAAATCATCCACAAAGCTGCTCTTTCTCTTTTATCCTGTAATGAGTTTTTATTTATGTGCAGACTATACTAATTGCATTATTATTCTGACCTTAGTTGATATATCACCTCTTGATATATCCACCACTGACTGGCCACAGCACCCCCCATGGGGTCACTCATCATCCTCCTTGATTTGCTTTATGGCACTTTTCATTACCTTAACTTACTTTCTTCTTGTATTTACTTATATGTTGTATGTCTCTTGAGTCAATAAGATTTTATTAGTTCATTATGTGACATGACAGTGTGATATGAACTGGTGATAGGAACATAGAATCTGAACCAATGTGTATGTCCTTAAGGAGACAGACAGTAATAAATATTGATAATAATATCTATATTTGTGTATAAATATCAGGTGTTTAAAAAGAAGAATGTGCTACAAAGAATAGAGCAAGCTGAAGGATTAAACAGGAAAAGTTGTTATGCCATTCTGTGTTTCACAGATACTCAGGGCAGGGTCCCGATTAGGTGCTACTTATTCAACGACCAGAAGGAAGTAAGGGAGCGAGACAAGAACACAAGTAGGCAAAAAGGGTTCCAAGCAGTGAGAAGTGAAAGTGTTTTTCTGTCTCTCTCTCACTCTTCCTTTATTTCCTTCCTTCCTCCCTCCCTCCCTTCCTCCCTCCCTCTTTCTTTCCTCCCTCTTTTTTTCGTCTTCCTGCTACTTTTCTCTTCCTTCTTCTTCATTTCTTCCCTGCTTACTTTCGTGTCTGCCTTCCTTCCTCTTTCTCTTCTTTCTCCTCCTTCCTTTCTTCCTTGCTTGCTTTTCTTCTTTCCTTCCTCCCTTCCTTCATCTGTCCTTCCCTCCTTCATTGTTTTCTTTCTTTCTCTCCTTCCTTCTTTCTTTCCCTTTCTTTTATAACATTATAACTACATATTTGTTGTTTATAAATAAAGTTGTTGAGAAACATTTACCAGCACGTCTCTGAGGAGCCATTTGAAGATCATTGCAGCAGTCCCAGTGAGAGATGATGTTGGCTTAGACCAGAGTGGTAGTGAAGGAAGACATAGGAAGTGGTCAGGTTCTGGAAGCAATCTTCAAAGGAAGCACTGACAAACAGCTTTGCTGAATGATTGAGAAAATGGTTGAGAAAATGATGCACCAAGGGTGCCTTCTGGGTTTTTAACCTAAGTAATCAAAAGGATAGCTGCCATGGATTGAAATGGAAATGGCTTCAAGAAGAACAGTTTTGGGAGTGAGTGTGAATAATTTGGTTTTGCACACATAAAGATTGAGATGTTTATTAGGTCCATCCAAATGGAGGTGTCTTGTAGAAAGTTGGATATTTCAGTCTGACACTCAGGAAAGGAGTCTGGATTAGAGATATCAATTTGAGTATTATCTGTAAAGAGAATGGTATCCCCCCGTTCTTCATAATCTAAATGGGGACTATTTGCATATCAGTTTTTCAAGGTTTTCATGCAGAGTAGAAAAGCCATGTCATTACATAGCTATTGCATCTTGTTGAGACTGCTGAGTCAGATGTTCTCTTGATACATTTGTTTTATACTATAATGTCAGCAACTAAGTAAAATTTGCTATGAATTGATTGAAGCCCTATTTGCTTTTTTCCCAATTCAATTTCATACTTATGCTTCTTGCTTCTTAGAACTGATCAACTACAGTCATCACTTCTCAAAATCTGGTTCCAGGACTCAGAACTGCCTGCATCAGAATTAAATGGATCTATTTTAAAATGTAGAATCCTGCACTCAAATACTAAGTCATATTAGTCCAGCGGCCTAGGAATCTGCATTGTTATTAGCATGCAGATGAAGATTTAGCCACTCCTGCTATAGTGTGTAAATAAAAGTATAGTATCTTTTTAATCTTTTTTTAGACTCTCCCACTGCAAAAATTTTTTTAATGATTTTTTATATTTGTATAGTTAAACCTGCCCACTCATATTCTAGGTTGCATAGATTAGAATAGAATTGATTTCAATCATAAAGATTAAATCATTAGTTAAGCAACTTAATAACAAAACTAAATTTAATCATTCCTTCTTTTTTCTTTCAAAAAGTGTAATTTTAGGATATACTACAGCTTTAGGATATACTATTCAGACAAAAACTTGGTTTCAATGGTAGATATTGAATTGCTGTGGTAATTTTAAGGGGTTGTTAAATATTTCTGATCCTCCCTTGTTCTGGGCACATAACAGAATTGTATTGCATTTCCTAAACCCCTTGTGATTTAAGTGTGCACAGAAAAGGAGTAGAGGCCAATAAGTATTATACTTAGTGCCAGAACATTTAATAGCCAGTGTTCCTTTATCCTTCTCGTATCTTTCCCTGTACTTGAGATGGAGGCTGCCCTGTTATCCTACTTACCTGAGTTACTACAATTAGCAGAAGCTCATCTGCTAACCTGCAATAACACAGTGTGAATGGGAAATGCAACTTTGCAATTTTAAGCCACTAGGATGGGGATTGATTACTGCAGCACAATCTACTTTCTCTAGCAGAACTGAGTTACTTGGGCATGAGTTATCTCCCATTCAATAGGCTGATATTGTGAATTGACTTAAGCTAATTTATTCTTCAACAATTGTCAGGGATTTTTGCCAGTATACATCTCTTCTCTTATAACTATGATACCAGAGAGTTTATTTAAAAAGCAAACAAAAACCAAAGTAAGTTACAAACCAATTTCTGCAAATGTACACATTTTTATTAACAGTCAGGTACAAAATCCATTAAACAGCCCGTTCCAATAATCTGGGGGTGGTTTCCCCTCGTCCTTTTCAGCATGTCATCCAGCACACAGTAGGAAAAGTTCGCTGATACACGACACAACATATTCTGGTGTCAGGAGAATGAGCCTTGTAGTAGTACCAGGTGAAGGAGTCACCTTCTAAGTTAAGGGATGGGTAACAAATTAAATAGGATTCTAAATCTAGGGTGTCAAAGATTTTAGCCTCTTGGCCTTATACTGGCACTTTTATACTTTGCTCACAATGAGGAGATGATTACCCAGTTCTAGCCAGTCATACATCTTGATCACCATTGTCTCACCAGTGAAAAATTGTCAAAACTTTCCATAAATCACCAACCCCCCACGTATAATTTCACAGAGCAATATTTGGAAATTCCAAGCATTTGTCACAGTTACCCCTGGAGTGCAAACTATAGATTAGACACTTTAAATCTTAACCAACTTGAGAGTGATTCCCTAACTAGAATTCTTCAAATCTTAACTAATTTTTCTAGTTTGTAAATTAAAGGCAAACTAATGTACTTCATACCATACTTACTGGAGCATTTTAAAGTAAATTACAGGCACCAATAGAATTAATTATGGATTTTAGTTTTTCCCCCCATGTTCTACTAAGAGTACAAAAAACATAAAACTGACCAGAAGCGTACAGTATTTTACTTAACAAATGTAAATCTATTAGTACATGATTTTTAATAGTTTATGTTAGACTTTCCCAATATTTTTGTTATTCATCTTGGTTCCAAACAGATTAAGAATTATTTGTAGTTATTTAAATGAAAAATATATAATTAAACTGTTTACATATTGTGTAGAGTTTTTTAAACAAAAAATAGACTACATTGACTTAATATGAAAATCTTGAAATATTGGGTTATAAATTTAGATTCTGCTGCCTTCTTTCTGCATGCTCATGGTCTGGAAAGGAGACTAGCCTCCTTAATGTTTTAGTTTCCAAATATTTTGCCAACTATGAATGAACTAGGTCAAAGGTGGAAAGCATTCTTTCTACAGCCTACATGAATATTCTGCTGTTTGAAAAACTGGACTAGCCCATCAATCATGTTAATACTGTAGATTCTCACAGAGTTGAAATATAGCCTGTAAAACCTTATCTTATGTAAGCATATGTTTTCCAAAATCTTCAGCTCATTTCAAATTATTTTAGTTACTGCTATGGATAAATAATTTCTGGATGCCTAGGACAGCAAATAATATTGGTAAGAAAATTAATTGTAAATAGAACATATAAAATGACTTATTTTAAAACACTTCTAAAAAACTTAGAATAGTTTTAAATATTAAACTTTTAAACATTAGACTTATTTTTGATGATATATTTTAATATTAACATTTAAAAATAAAACTGTATTTAAAATGTAGCATTCTACTAATAACCCCTGTGATTCAAAAAAACATTTTTAGTATAGAATTAGAAATATTAAACAAGTTAATTGGTGGTGTTTTGCAGGTTCACCCATATGACAATCTTTTGTCTCTAAAATATTTGTGGTATTTTGGAAACAACTATAACAATAAAAACAGCAAGAGCACAATTTGACTTCAAAGTCAATTTATGTAAACTTAACTTTGGCTGGACCTGTTTAATATTTTTGCTAACTTTAATCCCTGTGAATTTTGATGTTTGGAAGTTGTACATTTCCAAATTTATTTATTTATTTATTTATTTAATAAAAAACATTTTAATGATTAATGTTTAAACATTATTTAACATTGTGGGTATATCCAGATGAGCTAAAGCACACTTTGACTGCACACTATTGAATGTTATAGTTTCTGTATTGAAATATGTAAAGACATTCACAAACTAGTACCTAGGAAGACATGCATTTAAGCAGACCTACAATGAATTGGATTGATTATTCCTAGCAACGTACTTTATTGATATTATTGATATTGTTATTGTGCAGTAATTTTTATGGAATCCAAGAGGAGGACTATTTTTCTATAGGGAAGGTGGTTCTAGTTGACAGCATGTAAACTGCAATATTTAAATTTTTTAAACTCCCATTTAAAAAAAGACATTTTGGCTTTAAGATTTTTTTAAATAAGTGTAAATTGAACACTTCGTGTGTTAGTTCAGGGAAATTTTTTAAATTTCAGTTTTGTTGAGGTATAATTGACATAAAATTATAAGATATTTAAGATATAAATCATGATAATTTGATATGTGTATACACTGTAGGATTTCCCCATCTAGTTGATAAACACATCCATCCCCTCACATATTTATCTCATATTTATTTATTTATTTTTTGGTGAGAACATTTAAATTGTGCTATCTTAGCAAAGTCCATGGGAATTTTTAATGATGACCATATCCTCCTTTATTCATTTTCCTTTCAGGTTATTGATCATTAAAATGCCATTGTAAGGGGATGACTCAGAAATAACAGTAAGTTGAAAGACATATCATTTTAATATTGTACTATAACATATCATACAATATGTGATGACTTTTTTCCTTCTAATTTTGTACACTAGTGTAGGGCATAGAATGTGACAAGAACCCCTAGACCTTAAAGTATATTTTTCTGTGAAGCCAAAATATTTTTTAACTAAACTCTGCTAGTCAGTAATTTTTGGATTTGGCAAGTTTCAGTGCAGTCCTGTTTTTGAGAAAAGTCAACAAAAGTATTTCCCTTCTAATTCAATATTCTTTTTTCCCTTAAACAGTTTTTCCTTTTGGTGCAAATACTTATGAACTCAGTATTTTGACAGTAACAATAATATATTCTGTTTTGTGTTTTTTTTTTTTTTTGCTGTACTGAAAGTAATGTTTATGCTGGATTTAAACTTTTCTCAGCCAGATCTACTTATTAAACCAAATGAAATAAGTATGATAAGAACACTTTCTTTGTTTTATTGAATTACATGAGCCTTGTTAGTAATACACTTACATCTAATATTTATATATACCATTGCTGTTTCAAGCTATGAATCTTAATGTTTCATGTTTTAATAAACTATTTTGATCAGCCACATATTTTCTTCTGAAATGGACATACATCATATGCAATGGACTGGAGGAATTATTTTGCCTTTTCTCATGATTCATTAGAATAAATTAAAATTTCTGTTCTGGCAAAATTATCAACCAATACTTTAATGAAGTGCTATTTTAATGCAACAGATTTACTTCCTCTCCTGACATTAAGATATACTTTTTTGCTTATAACATTTACTACCCAAAGATAGCTGATACAAAAAAAATACTGAATAAAGATAGCCTCAGGAATAAAACACAGGAAAATAATGTTAAATTAAAAACGACTTGTGAATTAAAATATACATATATGTGTGTATTCACATACAAATACACACGCATAGAGATATATAATAATATATCATTATATATTTACAGGTATGTAATTATATATTATGTAAGTATATAATAATATATAATTGATTTAAATAAATTATATAAGTATATATAAGTAAATTATGTAAGTATATATAAATATTTAAATCTATATAATTATACAGATAGATAATTGTAAAAGCAATATGTAGTAAAACTCAAAACAGATTCATGTAAGAGAAAGTTGCTAACCCTTTCCACCTCTTGGTCTCCCTCCTGTCCCTGGGGTAGCCAATGCCAAAGCTGGTGTGTGTTCCTCTACCTCACTCCTGTGAGCTTCCCCATGCTCAGAAAGCACAGATGCACATTTTTATGTCTTTTTTGTCAGAAAGGTTTATTTTTTCTTTTATTGTTTGTTTTTATAAACAAACTACCAAGAACATTGCTCTTTAGCTTGTTTTTTCAAAGTTGTCCCTTTAAGTTAATATATGTAATATTCCATATTATGGTGCACTAACTTTTAGTTAAAGAAAATAAAAATCTGGATGTTTAGTGTCCTCCTTCTATCACAGCCCTAGATTAGAAGGCATAGATACTGCCATGAATGGCAAATCTCACTGATATTTTAACTCCAAAACAGATAGCCAAATGAAAATGACTTGAGGCCTATATTAGAGCAGGATATCAAGATTTAAGAAGCGAATAGTTGTTCAGTAAACAATGAGTTCTTGAACTGATTTATTGTACATATGATCTGGTGTTATCCATCTCCAACAATATATGATCCCCAAAGCAGAATACATGCTGCTTTGCTATGATGTAATGGTTGCATTCTTCAGACACTACATTTGATGAAAAAAAAAAATCACAATATAAAACCATGTTTCAGTAGAAAGAAATGAGTTAGGGGATGGATTTGCTAATTTTACTAACCTTCCATCGGTGGTTTAAATTCAGGATTCTCTTTATATCAAGATTAGGCATAATGAAGAGAGCAAAAATAAATTAAGCCATGGACTTATATAAATGAAGATAAATTTAAAAAAACATAATAATATCTGAGAGTAAATAACTTTACTTATATAAAACACAATTAGCAATTTTGTTTAGAATGGCACAGGTCATCAGAAAGCTATATATATATATATCATATAAAATATCATAATACATGTCATATATATTCATCATTTTTATACATTACATATCTGCTGATGATACTGATGTTATACTGATGTTATGTCTATTATATACTTATTTATTTTTATATATTATACTGATATAGTATACTCACCATGCTGATAGGTGCATCTGACTTTGCCCCCTTAAATTTTGTGTAGAAAAGATATTTTTATTTTACAAAATTTAAATACTAACACAACAGCATTACAAAGCTAGAATGTGCATTTAAGAAGTTTCTTAACTAACAAGATTTTAAAAGTCTCTACGTAAGGGTGTGTTGTGTGTGTGAGTGTGTGTTCAGCATTGAGCCTAGATTTGGAGCTAACAGTGTGGGTCAGGCAGTTTAAGCCCAGCCGACTGTGAAGAGAAACTTGATAAGAGTGATTCAATTCAGTCCATCAATGTTTACTGAGCACTTACTATGCACTAGGTAATCTTCTAAATGGTAGAGTTACAGTAGTGAACACAAGTTCAGTCAAGCATAGCTTTTACATTCTAGTGGTAGTGATGGGGCAGAAGGGGGGCAGGCATTAAACCAACAACCAAATAAAAAAAAATGTTATACTGTTTTTGATAGTGTGAAATAATGGGAAGAAAAATAAAGTTGGGTGGGAGGTCACGGAGAGGATATCTTCTATTTTGGGTTGGGGAAGGCTTTTCTGAGTTGGTAGCATCTGAGGAGAGACTTGAAAAAGTGACGGAGTACGCTTACCATAAGTTTTCTCGGAAACAGCATCTCAGGCAGAGGGAAGAGTCAGAATTAAGTTCCTAAGGAAAGAGGATTGTTTTTGGAGAGCACTGTCTCCAAGGAGAGAGCACATATTTGAGCAATACCAATGAGGCCAATGGGATGGGGCAAAGTCATGTAAGCTCTTGTTGGCCATGTTAAGAATATTGGGGTTTTCTTCTAAGTCAAATGGAAGCTGTTTTGATCAGAGATGTAAATTGACTGACATTTTTAAGAGTGTGCTTTGCTCTGTGAAGAATAGCCTGAGCGAAGGGTGGGAAATCATTTAAACACTTATAGTACTTCGAAAGAGTGGACTTATATCCACTTGGTGCTTTTAAACAGAATGATCTGAATACCATAATGTTTGATTTACACTGTATTTCGTATTCATAACAGAATAGAATAATATTTGTAAAATCTTTAAAACAATATTGGCATACAGTAAGTTCTATGTAAATACTCTTATCTTCATCCTCTTTGTCATCATCATCATTACTGGCATGATCAAAAGGCATAATAGATGCCCTTAGGGAAAATGATAGTTCCCTCCAATGTTTTTACAAGTATGACCCTCTATTCCTCACTAGAATCAAACAGAAAGGATTTTGGGGTGTACTATACCACATAGAATTGTTTAAGAATAATATGTATAACATCCAATACTTTATATTCATTTTGAATTTACCTCGTAAATTATAACTAAAACCTCATTTTTTAAAATAACAGCTAAAATAAACCTGCTTGCATTATTTCTATTTACATTTTAAAAATTAAGTCTTAAACTTTTATGAAAATATCATCTGAAAACCTAAATATGTACATTCATTCTAAGCTGACTTTTTTGAGCACCAGTTAATTCTTAGATATGACTGTCTTCTGTGTATTGATGTTTTGTATAATTTTTTTCACTACTTGTCCTAAATTGATATAGATGACACACACACATACACAACCTGCATAACATTAGCTGTACACGTTAAAATCCAAGGCTTAGTATGTGGAGAGAAGCATAGTATCAAAAATAATATTTTTGTTTCTTCTTCAACTTATTAGTTCTTTAGTTTCCTGAGGACTGCTTTTTAACAAAGGGTACACAAATCTGCTTTGTGTGGTTTTAAAATTTTTGGTGCATAATTTTTTTGTTTTGTTCTTTGGGTGGGCTTTGTTTGTTTGTTTGTTTTAGACTGGAAACATGATGTATAGTGCTAATTTTAACTTGAGTTTCAAACACTCATTGAGTGATATTTTAAGACCTACACCTTTGATATGGTAACAAAATAAACAAACAAAACAGGCCAATAAGCCAAATGGAGAAATGCTGGTACAGATAAAATGTTTTAGTTTTCTGATCTAGGTCTGGCAACCCAATTTATATACTTTAGAAACTTAGGTATATTTACCTATCCTGGTGTGTAAATAAACTGGATAATTGCAATATAGTCCACATTTTGTACATTAAACTAGAAGGAAAAAAACATGGAACATATAAAATCATAAAAGATATTAGTAATGCTCAGAAATATAAACTAACGCTAGGAGTATTTGTCTTTGAGTAAACATTTCCGATTTAATGATATATAAATTTGCATACCTAAGGCCAGATCTGAAATAGTCTAATGGTGAAATTCAATCTGGTTTCAGCTAACTTACATATGATTAACTAATAAAAGTTGACACTGAGCTCATTTTGTATTTTAACTATAAAACGTATGTTGCAAAAGTTAGTTTGACATATGTCAAACCCCTCAAAATGTATGTAGCAATATTTACATAGTATTCCTTCATAGATCTTTATGGAATGATCTTGAAATTAAATTACTGGTCTTTAGAAAGTTAACAGGACAATATCTAAACAGAGTTGAGATCTCAGACATAAAAACATAAGTTCTGATCTATTTGCCTTTGGCCTAGCACCAAAGTACCTTCTGAAAGAGTCACCATAGAAAGCTGTTTGTGTGTCTTTTCATCCTGCTACCAAGTGAGCATACATAGCTCAGTTGATGTCTAGAAGCTGTTAGATTGTGCAAGCAAAGACAAGGATTCTGCTTTTCTTGCTAACAGTATAAGTTGCCATTGTTTAACCTCTAGATCTGGCCCTGGAAGAGAGTTTGGTCATCAGTACTCAATCTGGGGGGAAAAAAGGGCAGAGTAGTGGTGGGAGAGGGATATAGAGAGAAAGAAGGCAAAGGCTCAAGTGAGACCCAGCTGCGAGAAAAGAATTAGCCTCTGTGACAGGAAGCATCAGATCCTGAGCACCCATCTTGGGCTGTGTGTATATCCAGTGTTTAAATAGAAGATTTTTTTTCATACTACATAGCACCTAAATGCGAACCAACTATAGTATTCTGGATGACCAAAGGAACCAAATTTAAAAAGAAAAATTAAAAATCCTGCCTTTGTAAGACTCTTCTGGAGATCCCAGTTTGGTCTTCAAACTGGCCCCTTCCTCAGGAATTTTCAAGGATATATCTGACTAGTCTTGTTTTTCACTATGTGGGGTTGCGTAAAACCTAACTAACTCCCAGTAGATGCAGGTTCACTCTGCGAGGAAGCAAGGAAGCAATCTAGAGCAGGGCTCTATGCAAAGTGCGCCACTGGGCAGGCCCTTTGCCTATCAGAACTGTCTGATACTAATCAGAAAACATATAAGAATTGACAGTAAGCATTAGAAATTTTTATAAAGATTTGACAGAAGTATTTTGTGTCTGTTGACTCAAATAATAGCATATGCATGTTTTAATGTTTTATAATTTAATTTTCCCAGATACTCATTTTATTGTCCATGACTATTTGGGAAAAACAGCTGTCTGGCTCTTCACCACAGTTACTTAGAGAAGCACTGGGCTAGCACTTGCAGTTTAACACAGATCATTACAGGACAAGTCTGAAGAATAGTAAAATCTGTTGTATATCTACTTCCTTGAAGCATCAGGACTAAAATGAGGCTGCATAATTGTATCCCCAAAGGACTTTATCTTTTTTTTTTTGAAGTTTAGAATTTTATTTATTTTTTTATACAGCAGGTTCTTATTAATTATCCATTTTATACATATTAGGGACTTTATCTTTTGATTAATGAAATCCTTCCTTTCCTTAAGATAATTGTTAAATATTTATGTGAAAACATTCTGAATGCAAGAAGTCATATTTAAACACTAAATAAAATGCCAATAGAATTGCATTTATAAAATCCTATTATCATTTTACTATAAACCCATTTTTTCTCCTTGCTGTTATTGTTTCACTTCATAATATGGTATTTGCATGTGATGTTCTTCAAATATTCAGTAGCAAAAAACTTAGTAAAATATGAATCTATCAACCCAATATGTGATTTCTCATGAAAATCTTGAATTTCAGCATTTAAAAATTATACACACATAGTCTTTGATAGACAAAAAAATAGATAAAAACTCCTTAAAAACTAGAAGAGTAAAATGAGTTATAGACAGTTATGCTAACAAAGTATCTTATTTTAGCAACCACCTGTCTATTTTAAAACACTTAGCTGTAGAAATCATTCATAATAGCTGATTCTTATAGCTGGGGTAAGAGTTATGCAAACAAGACTGCTTTTAATCTTGAAAAACAAACATAACGAAATTTAAACATAGACATCAATAGAGAAAAGTATTCTCAAATTTGTCACTAAGTCATTGCTCCCTATATTAAGCCCAGCAATGCCCGAAACCCTAACACAAAGAGTCACTGTCTGCTGTGCGTGTGGCAAGCTTGCAGTCGCTTTATACAATGTATTATTAAGTTGCCGTTGCTGCCACCTAGTGGGAAGAAATAGTACCTGTCATGTGTAAATCCTAAAGTTCTAGGAGGAAAGGGAAGGCCACTGTTTGTGATTTGTCTATATCCTAAGAAGTAAAATAGCAAACTGGAAGACACAGTCTCATGGATATTGAAACATAATAGACTCCTATTCACTGAATAAGTTAAAGAGGTTTGTGGGGAGAAAAAATGGTGGGTAGGGACGCATGCATCTGTAAGATTCATTTTGGAACCAAAATTAAATATAAAATGTTATTTCTCACTGAATGCAGTGAGGTGATTTGAACCAAGGCATTTTTATTACTTGTACACTTATTTTCTTTTTACCTATTGAAATGTAAATTAATTGCATATGCTCATTAAGTCTTGAAAATGAATACAGTTGAGATTTGCTCTTCTCAAACTTTAAGGCACATATCAAAGCATCTGGGAATCTTGTTACAACGCAGATTCAGACTCTGTTGGCCTGGGGGTAGGGCCTGAAATTCTGCGTTTCTAACAGACCTCAGGTGATGCCCACCTTGCTGTTTACGATCAGGCTATACTTTGAGCAGTGATAGCCATTGAGTAGTTTCTCAAAGGGGAAGAGTTCAGAAATGAAGCAAGTTCCCCAGAGTATACTTCACTGTGTATTATCTTGTTACAATGTAGTAGAGCAGCTCATTCAACAACCTAAAGAGTCAAATTGCCAGATTCATTTCTTGACATTGTTGCTTACCTACTATGTATGTAACCTTGGGCGAGACACATCTCTAAGCCTTCATTCACCATCTGTAAAATAAAAAGCATTCATACTAGCACCCCATGGTGCTCATAAGGAATAAATGAGCTAAAAAATAATCTCATAATGAGCCATATGAAATTACCATTTTTATAGATAAAAAACAAGCATCCGACAATTTTATACAGTTAACACCAAATATTGCTTAACTATTTTATGTATAGTAGTTTGTATCTATTAATCCTATAATCTCCCATCCCCCTTTGGTAACAATAAGTTTGTTTTCTACATATGTGAGTCTGTTTCTGTTTTGAATATAGATGGATAAACAATAAGGATCTACTGTATAGCACAAGGAATTATATTCAGTATCATGTAATAACCTATAATGGAATATAATCTGCAAAAAAAAAAAAAACACCTGAATTACTATGCTGTACTCCTGAAACCTATGCAATATTGTAAATCAACTATACTTCAATTTAAAAAAAACACAGAAAAACTAAATATATAAATTATGTAACATAATGTCTAGCACCCAGTGGCCAATAAATGTTAGTATCAGCAACAAGTGTCAGAGAGTACATTTATGGACACCTGAATATATTCACACCCTAAAAATTTAATTCAATAAAAAGAGAATTTTGAAATTTCCGTAAAAGAAGCCTGATATAAATCTGTGAAAGGTGTTATCTTGAGGTTTCATCCAAGGATAAAATAAATTCGTGAATTATTCTGTAAGGAAATCCAGTTGAGTATGGTAAACAGAAAGAATTGCTCTAGATAAAGAAGTATTGGGATTATTTACTTTTGCCTTTTTGTATTACCTGGAGCCAAGCCTAGAATGGAAGCTAATGCATTTATTTTTTAGAGCAGTTTTAGGTTCACAGAAAAATTGAGAGGAAGGTATAGAAAGTTCCCATATGCCCCCGACCCTCACACATGCATAGCCCCCCCATTTTCCATTCCCACATCAGAATGGTACATTTGCTGTTGTGCCTCCATTGCCACATCATTATAAGACAAAGCCCATAGTTTATATTAGTGTTTACTCTTGGTGCCGTGCATTCTCTAGGTTTGGACAAATGTATAATGACCTGAATCCACCATTATAATATCATGCAGAATCATTTCACTATCCTAAAAGTCCTCAGTACTCCACCTTAACTCCTTGGAAATCATTGATCTCTTTTTTGTCTCCATAGTTTTGTCTTTTCCAGAATGTCATATATGTAGTTGGAGTCATACAGTATGCAACCTTTTCAGATGGGCCTCTTACACAGAAAAAAAAAAAAATATATATATGTTTTTTATGGCTTCATAGCTCATTTCTGTTTAGCACTGAATAATAGTCTATTGACTGGATGTACCACAGTTTATTTATCTGGGTAACGTACTTTTATTCAACATCAAATTCATATCATGCGGCACATATACATAAAGTGTGAGGATAAAAAGGGCAAAGATTTAATATTTAATGTAAATGTAATAATATTATAAGCCTACTGTGGGGAAAATAGGCCATGAAAATACCTATTGTTTTCTAAATTATTAGAGCAAATCATATTTTACGTATTTGAATTCTCTGTCATGTCTTTCTTATGCTATAAATATTTTACATGATTTAATAAGGTATGTTACATTCCTTGTATGCTGAATTATAATGATATGTGGTAAATAATTCATATTTATAAAGTTTTGCTCCAAAAATAGGAAGATTTTAGCATTGTGATTGGATAAAAGGACAATAACTTCTATCCATTTGGATTGAAAACAGTTCTACTTTCTTTTGAGCAAAGCTAGTGTCATTGCTTATACAAGTAGATATTTCCTAATTTTGACCCTCAGGTTTTAAGATTGCCTGAAGTTTATTTATTTTGGCTTTTATAAAGTATTGTTGGTAAACTTCAGAGAAGCATGTAAAGAATTTAAAAATTTTAAATTGTAAGTTTGAGTCAGATGTTATTAACTTAAATTGATGTTAACAGGTGTTGATTTATATATGCTATCAAGCGAGAGATAACGTATTTTAATTTTCTTTCTGAAAATTCCCTTTCTCTAAAATTTGAGAATTTGAAATCTTTTCAACCTTTTAATGTATAGAAAAGATGAGTTATAAATCCAGTTTTATAATGAAAATAATTTCTATTACCATGGAGTTTAAAGACTAATGTTCTAAGTTGCAAAGACAGTGGCAAGAAGAATGTAAGCCAGTGTAATCTATTCAGTGTGGACTGCCTAATGCAGTTAAAGAATAAAATTATTAGACTATATTTATTGGATGATGAAATTCAAGTGGATGTTATATAAAAAGATCAGGGGATTACTGAATTCTATTCCCCAAAGATGCAATACCATTTTTCTGTTGTAGAAAAAAAAAAAAAAAAGGTTAACATATTCTGGATACAAGAATATGTTACAAGCATAGAACATGTTTTCAAAAGAATTGAAAGCAGGAACTTGAACAGGTATTTGTTTACCTATGTTCACAGCAGCATTATTCACAATAGCTAAAATGTGGAAGCAATCCAAATGTTCATTGATGAATGTGTGGAAAAACAAAATGTGTATATGCATATGCTGGATTAGACTTAGAAAGGAATGAAATTCTGATACATACGATAGCACGGAGGATCCTTATTTCCTATGCTAAGTGAAATAAGCCAGACACAGAAGGACAGATATTGTATGATTCCAATTGTATGAGGTATCTAAGATAGTCAAATACATAAATAAAGACAAAGTAGACAGTGGTTACTAGTGGCTGGAGGAATGAGGAAATGGGGAGTTATTGTTTAATGGTTACAGAGTTTCAGTTTGGGATGATGGAAAAGGTCTGGAGAGATGCAGTGGTGTTGGTTGCACAACAATGTGAATATACTTAATGCCACTGAACTGTCTATTTAAAATGTCAAATTCTATAATATTATGTTTATTTTAGCACAATAAAAAAATTCTAGAAAAGGCTATCAAACTCCCAGGCATCATACTGCATAAAAATATTTTTTAGGAACCATACAATTAGTCAAAAAAGAAAAATAATTAGTCTGGCCTCATACCTGTACTCCTAAATTTGCAGGGGAATTTATGTTTGCCACATCTTAAGTTTTTTTAAAAAGCAAGTGATTTGGTGAATTACTGTTAGGTTTGTCTACAAAAGTCAAGCTTCTTTAGTCTGATAGGATAAAGAATTAGAGTGAATATAATCACACACAAAAAGAAATGTGGAAAGTAAGGTAAGTAAGCATCTATCTGTATCCCCTCAGGCAATGTTAATTAGCACTCAGTGTCTTAGTTTCCTCTTTATAAAATTGGTCATTGTGGGAATTACAGGAGAATTAAAGGTACCTATCATCGTCTTAGACACAGAGTAAGTTCTCAATGATGGGTGGTTATCATTGGTTTTTCTCTGTTGTGATTGTTGTTGTTGCTTGAGCTTTCAAGATGTAAAGTTATAAATTTGATATAAATAACAAAATTTCAACTAAACACTGTTCTATAAATATGTGGAGTATGGAGGCATAAAATTGAGCTTTACGACCATACAAATATGTTAAAATAGATTAGAAACAAGTATAAATGCTAGAGGGTCACACCTTCCCTTTCCCACACCCCCCAGTACTATTAGAGAAAGAGAATTAATAATAGTATCACCAAAATAGTCTATACAAGCATTTTCAGCTTACCAAACACTTTCATATGTGACTTCACCTTCACATCAACCCATCCAAAATTCCTATGACAAAAAGTTTAAAAATCCTAAAACAGAGATTGTGACTGGCAAAGTCACAAAGTAATGACACAAAGTCCAAGTCCAGCCCCTTCCTTCATGCCTTGCTGCATATTGCAGAGTTAGGCATGGATCACGTATTGGACATCTTACGCTTTCATCATATTGGATTCTTAATCCATGTGTTTATTCAAGAAAAAAAAATGGTGACGAAGAATACATTAATCCACAACTTACAGTGTCTTCAGTCAGAAATTATTGGACATAGGTGCTCAAGTCAATTGATAGTCATACTTTTTTCTTAACATCTTTATTGGAGTATAATTGCTTTACAATGTTGTGTTAGTTTCTGCTGTACAACAAAGTGAATCAGCTGAACATATACATATGTCCCCATATCTCCTCCCTCTTGAGCCTCCCTATCCCACCCCTCTAGGTGGTCACAAAGTACCCAGCTGATCTCCCTGTGCTATGCAGCTGCTTCCCACTAGCTAGCTATTTTACATTTGGTAGTGTACATGTGTCCATGCCACTCTCTCACTTCGTCCAAGCTTACCCTTCCCCCTCCCCATGTCCTCAAGTCCTTTCTCTACATCTGCATCTTTATTCCTGTCCTGCCCCTAGGTTCATCAGAACCTTTTTTTTTTTTTTTTTTTTTAGATTCCATATATATGTGTTAGCATATGGTATTTGTTTTTCTCTTTCTGATTTACCTCACTCTGTATGACAGACTCTAGGTCCATCCACCTTGCTACAAATAACTCAATATCATTTCTTTTTATGGCTTAGTAATATTCCATTGTATATATGTGCCACATCTTCTTTATCCATTCATCTGTCGATGGACACTTAGGTTGCTTCCGTGTCCTGGCTATTGTAAATAGAGCTGCAATGAACATTGTGGTACATGACTCTTTTTGAATTATGGTTTTCTCAGGGTATATGTCCAGTAGTGGGAGTGCTGGGTCATATGGTAGTTCTATTTTTAGTTTTTTAAGGAACCTCCATACTGTTCTCCATAGTGGCTGTATCAATTTACATTCCTACCAACAATGCAGGAGAGTTCCCTTTTCTCCACACCCTCTCCAGCATTTATTGTTTGTAGGTTTTTTGATGATGGCCATTCTTTTCTTCAGCAGCCTCAGTTTTGACGTTCCTATGGGGCAGATACTCTAAATTTCTGTAGAAATTTAGATAGAATAATTTTTATCCTTAAGTCTTAAAGAGTATCAGTAATAAATCTGGTAGCAGGAGTTGAACTGCATACCTCTTACAATGCCACCATGGAGAGACTTAACCATGCTTACACAATTTTTCATACCTCCTTTTTAAATTTTTTCTATGCACATATATTTTCCTCATACAAATTTGTTTATACAGTCCATTAATTGTCTTCCTATTCCAGTTACCTAAATTTCAGTAGATTTTTTGTTTCTATTTACCAACATTTTGCTTTGTGGAGGTGTATGTAGATATTTACTCCCATGGCTCCTTCTGAAATTATCCATGTTTGGTCAGTGCTCTGAGCTAAAACTCTGATCGTTAGCCTTACTTCACTTTAGAAAACAGATTGGTTTGGTTTTATGTGGAAACATTGTATAATTGGATTGCTGTGTTAATATAACATTACTACAGAGCAATGGTTTAAGACCACATTTATTGTATAAAAGTTTATTATATTTATTTTCATTCTTCTTTACAGGGTTAGAATTATTTTTTTAGTATTGGTGTATAGAGAGCATGCCCTTTGTTTTGTTAATTGCTATATGCCACTTTAAAGTTTATTATTCCCCCAAAGGAAATGGCAACTTTGTTCTTTAAAAAGACCTATGTAAAACCCGAATGACTTAACTTGCTTTTAGAGTACTATATTTTCCAGATGGATAGTGTGAAAAACCTGCACCTGTATAGCAAACTTGTTTTAGGTAACAACTCCAGGGACCAGCAAAACTTGGCCGCCTAAGAAAGATGTATAGTTAACTAAAAATTGAACAAAAACTGTCCTTGAAATTTAGAATACATTTAAAGCAGCTGTATAAATCATCAACCATCTGTGTAGCTGATGCCAGAAAGAAAAAAAAAGAGTAAAAGATTAGCTTGAAAAATGGACATTAGGAAAGATCTTAAGGAATAAAACATGCAAGTAAAATTTATTTCTTCAGATTACTGACGATGTAAAATACTACTAGGTAGTTTGCTAATTATATGGCACTGGGACAATAACAAGGGTAAAGGAGCGTGTTGTCACTCAATAGGTTTTTAAATAATATATTTGTTGCCTGAATGGTAAATGTTTATTGTGAAAAATGGAAAATGCAGATAAATAAGAAATAAGAGAAATTATTCACAATCCCAGTTTTGAATATAAACTATGCACATTTTGATATATAAATTTTCCTACATTTTTCTATGCATATATACATTTTTAGATACATCAATTGAATTCTTCTGTAATTAACATTTTAACATATTGGAAATAACTTTTCATGTCAACAGTTTTTGATAATTTTGAGTATTAATTTTTAATAAGCAATGTACTTAACATTTAAGAGTTTAGCTCCTCCCTGTTGATTTTCTCAAAATACCTGTTTGGCAATGACAGGAAACAACATTCCGACTCAGTGTTTCCTATTAGCTCCACACAAGCTCCTAGCGTGCAGTCCAGGTGACTGTGGGTATAACCTTTGCGCCTGGCGTCTGTGTTTAAGCCCTGTGGCCTCAAGCATATTCTAGAACTAGTACAGACAGATGAGACTGGGCATGCTGGGGAGCTGAGACCAGGCTGAGGTATAGAATGAAGAAGGATATGGGAATAGGCTGGATTCAGCAGCAAGTGAACAGGGCTAGGAAATACTTCGATCTAGGGAGGGTGGGCTCAGGAACAGGTCTCAAAGATTGGAGAAGCATTAATTGTCAGAGTAAGCAGCACTTCCATAAACTAGAGGATAATTAAGACTAGGATCTAAGAAACTGATATGGATAAGGTTATAAAATCAATTTCAAAATGACATACATTGACATATTTTAATTCTACTAATATTTATAAATCATGGGATGATTTTTATCCTTAGCTTCAAACAGTTTATAATCTACATGATGTAATAAGACATGATTGTCAAGTGCTACAGTACAAGGCAGTATATAAGCCATGTGGGCCAAGAATAAGTGCTACAGGAGGTCATATAGAGGAAAGGATACCTCTGACTTTGGTCTAGAAATTTATGATGATAATAGCAGCTGATATTGACAAGTATTTCAGAGACTTGATCTAATTTTATCCTCACAACAACACTTTGAGATAAGTTGTTATTATCAGGAAGACAGTGTGTACGGTGGTTACAGTCTCGGAGCCAGAATGTCTAGGATTGAATCCCAGCCACTTACTGTTGTGGCTTTTGGCAATTTATTTAACTCTGTGTTTCAGTTTTCTCATCTATAGAAAAGAAATAATGACAGTATCAACCTCGTACAGTTGTTGTAAAGACTAAATGTGTTAATAGACATAAACTACTTAGAACTAATAATGATAGTTATTTATATTAGTTCCATCTTTGTGATAAAAAAATTAAAGTTTGGACAATTTAGATAATATACTCAAGTTATGCAGACAGTAAATGGTGGAGCCAGAGGTGAAATCCAACTCTGCTCTCTTGTGAATCTGAGTTCTTTAATTTAACCACTTTGATGCCTCAGATTTTAAGCATGAAAAGAATGAGTCAAAGGTTAAGAATTTTGATCATGGCTGACTGGAATTATTAGTGAAATAGGGCAGAGACTAAGAAAGGTTTTTTTGTTGCTATTGTTGTTGTTTTTGGAAGGAGGAAAGGTTCAATTTGAAATGTCTTGAATTGGAACTGGTGCTGAGGCATTCAGGGTGAAATGTGTAACTCTTAGCTGGAAATCCTGGACTACACTCTGGACTGAGCAGGAGTGGAAATTGAGATTAGGGAGAAATATCTACGTAGAGTTAACAGTGAATGCTGTGAGAGTAGGTAAGATTGACAGGGAGATAATATTTAAAAAGCCAAAAAAAAAAAAAAAAAAAGAAAAATGAAGGCCAACGTCAGAAGTCATTGACTTTTAACTGTGGGGAAGAGAAGATACTAAAGGATACACAGGCAAAGTTGACAGTGTTCAACTGGAGATAATGATAATCTATTTTCATGGAAGAACAAATTGAAGAATTTCAGGATAGAGTGGGACCTCCCAACTATGTCGGCGCAAAGGAAAGGCACTTCCAGTGTGTTGATCCTGAAATTGCTCATGAGTTTCAGGCCTCAGAGGTTTTGAAGAGTCTGACATGCTTTTGTTTTTGTTTTTTCTTTCTGGGGTGAGGGGATATGGGATGGGTGGGCAGAGAAGCATTTTTAGAGCACTCAAACATGCTAAGTTCCTCTTTATTTTGGTCCTTCCTAGGGCTGATTGTAATTTATTTTTCTATGGTTATCTTGAGCCATGTCAGGGTTATCTGCAACTGTGATGTGCTGTTCTGGAGTTATCACATTTTTCCTCTTTCAGACCACACTTTCTGGGAAATACTAGAGATATGGAAGCAGAGGGACGTGAGCAGAGAGCTTTATAACCCATGCTTTTACACTAGCCTAATGTGACTATTCAAATTTAACTTGATTAAAATAAAATAAAATGTAAAATTCAGCTTCTCATTTGTATTCTACACACTTCAGATTTTTAATAACCAGATGAGGCTTTTGACTATTTCAATTTCATGAAGAATTGTAGAATATTTCCATCATATCAGAGAGTTCTGTTGGACAGTGTTGCTTTAGACAGTGTATGTCTTAAGATTTCTGTGATTTTTAAACAATCTGGCAGTCATAAGACTAGTTTTTACATTTTGAAGATTTTCAAACTAAATAAACAGCAATAATAAACAATAATTAACAACAACAAATATTTTTCTTCACATTTTTTTTACTAGTTGTTCTTGTCATCTATGATCAAAATTTATCTTTATCTCACTCATTTCATATATAAAATTTTAACTTTCAAAAAAAAAACCTTTCTGTTTTGTATCATAGCCAGAAGATGGTCACATACCAATATCTTGAGCAGTCTATCAGTGTGATGATATAGAAATCATATTTAAAATCTAATTCATATCTCAGAAATAAAATGACTATTGAGTATAAGATTTTTTTTCTTTATGAATTATTAACCTAAAATTTCTAAACTTGGATTACATAATTATTGTTTGATTTCATTTGAAAATGTAAACGTTAACTAGAACTTCTATAAGATAAATATGCTTTTTCCTATTCTATATATATATATATATATATATATATATATTTTTTTTTTTTTTTTTTTTTTTTTTTTTTTGCGTTATGCGGGCCTCTCACTGCTGTGGCCTCTCCCATTGCGGAGCACAGGCTCCGGACGCGCAGGCTCAGCGGCCATGGCTCACGGGCCCAGCCGCTCCGCGGCATGTGGGATCCTCCCGGACCGGGGCACGAACCCGCGTCCCCTGCATCGGCAGGCGGACTCCCAACCACTGCGCCGCCAGGGAAGCCCCTCACATGTTATTTTACCTTCACTAGTGTTCTATCACTGTGGCTTTAATATCAGCCAAATTCAGTTCCAGGTGCTTGATGTTGAAAACTTGAATTTAGAATCACGTGATGTGTATCTAAAGAAACTGTTAGATTTTCCTTATAAGAGAAGATACCTCTGAAGTTTTAAACATTTTCCTGAATGTTGCTAAATCCATTTTGGAATTTTACTATGGCTAATAATGTCATTAAATATCGGGTGGTAGTAGTATTAGCATGACCTTTAATTTTAGATAATTTTGGGGTAAAAATATCATTCCCATGCAGCTAGGAAATTTTGAGTTTGGAGACAGCTTGGTTTGGTGAAAAGAACATCAATTTCAGTGTCAGACTGCTTGTGGGTGGACAGATCCAATGCTAGCACTACCACTTACTAGCTATAGACTCTCAAGTAATTCAATTTCTCTGAGCCTCAGTTTCCTCAAGTAGAAAATAAAAAAGCTTTATTGCCAGACTGCAAAAATCTCAAATGAGAAAATGCTAAAAAACTTTCACTGTCAGTGGTAGAGTAGGATCTTAATAAATATCAGCTGCCTCTTCTTCTCATCTCTGCCTTATTCCAAACTGTAATAGTCTTATAACACCATCTTAATTTTTAATGCAAACAGATTCAGAATTTTACTATCATCCAATTCATCCATGGTCATTCAGTCAGTTCCTGTGTAGTTTGTAGAATCATAGCAGCTTAGACTTGGAAAGGCCTTAAATATCATCTAGTCTAATCATTACCTAAAGGCAAATAGTCTTTCAAATTATATTTGAGTATTTCTAATACTGAGAACTCTCTACTTCACTAACAAACCCATTATAATTTTCAGAAATTTAACTTATATGATGGCCCACAGATTCTAAATAAATATTTTAGACCCTCAGACTGGACACTAGAGAAAGTAACCTGACCATTTCATCTTTAAAGGGGTAGTCACTGACCACAGGAACCCAGAAAAGCAGCCTGTGAGAAGTGGCACCAACACAAGTTACAACTGTACTAATTTAAAAAGATACTGTCTGCACCTTAAGTTCTCTTCCACTTCTCTTCCCTAACCATGGGCCAGCATAGTGAGTGAGGAAAAGGAGCTCAAGGTGTGAATTCTGGAAAGAAGTAACTATATATACCCTTCCCTCTTTTCTCTACCACAGCAATTTCTGAGCCTGAGTGAAGCCCAGCTAGAAGGGATGAAAGTATTAGACTGCTCTGTAAAGTTTAATGCAGGAAGTTGTCTACAATATCTGTGGCTCTTCCCAAGACTGTTTTTCAGGAAGAAAGCATGTATATTCAGAGTAGCATGAATGAAAGACATTGGCTAAAAAAATAAAGTTGGTTTATTTTGGACTTCAGTCCCTACCAAGTCCAGCTTTTTCAATAAACCTGTTCACAAAATTTTATGTTAGACACCATGCACATTTTCCTTGCCATTATACGTAATGCAACATTGAAAATCTTAAAAGAAATGGGTACTGGTTTTGAAATATTCATGTGTATACAGACGTTTTGATTGAGGCAAAAATGCTTAATGAAATCAAACCTTCCAGACTTTAAATTGCAATCCAAGTCACATGAATACGAATGAGCTTAAAAATAATATTGCATATGTATAAAACGTCAAATAAGGGGAATATAAATCAGCAGCTATACTTGTATCTGTTTAATTTTAAGCCATGATAAAAGAATTGCTCTGCTGAAGCTCATTAACACACTACTAAAAAACAAACCGTAACTTTTTTTCCATTTTATGTAACACTTTATTTTGCCTGATTATGTGTTCTCATAAAATAGACCTCTGTGACTTATATAAATGTTGAAAAGAGTTATTTCTGAGAAATATTATTGGCAATAAGAAATTGGCGTAGGTAAACTATTTTAGAATCACTAGGGGCCCATATGGGTATCAAATTATATCACCGTGTAAATACATAACATATACATTTGATTTCATAGCTCTGCTGTTATTGTTCTGTTTCTTGTGTACATAACCTAATACATTCTTTGCTCACATTCTCCAGTTTCCTGATTCCCTTCTCTTGATTTTCTGGAAGATTTAGATAAATTGAATGTTATTAGTGGTAGTAATCTAATTAGAATGTTTTTATGAATTCCGTAAAACATTATGTTGCTAAGGGTAAATTATTCAGAACATGATGCAGGCCAAAAAAAAAAAATCCCTTCAACTCCAAATTTTCTCTCAATCATATTGGGCTATAAGTGGTATTTTGATATTTATAAATATTAGTTATGAATATAAGATTTAGAGTTGGTAACTAAATCATAATATTTAGCAATATGAAAGATCCACTAGCTTATTTTAAGATTAATCAGCACAGTTCTGTTGTCAAGTATATGCTAAAATAAATATGAATTTGAAACCAAAAGTGCATGAAGAAATCAGCTAAAAGTGCCAGACTTAGGAAGAAATGATTAAATACATGATGAATATTTATAGAATTTTTATTTTATATTAACAAGGACTGAGACCAAATGTGTAGTTTGGTCTTTGTAGTGAATATTGTCTTTTAATTTATTTACATGTAATATTATGGGGAAGTTCTAAAACCTTAATCAATCTTCAAGAGGGGTAAAAGAAAGGTATTCAAAAGCAGATTTGAATAAATATTTCATATTTACTGTTTTGAAGCCTTTGTAGTGAGATCCATAAAGCTGTGTCACCCAGAATACTTATTACTAAAATTTGCCCAGTAGCAGTAGATTGATATTAACAGGGAAAAAATAAATGTAATCCATTTCTCAAGACACTAAAATATGCCGAATGAGGCAAAAAAAGTAAAATAATTTTGAAAATGTTAAATACTGAAATGTAAGTTAATTTTATCTTAGTCATCATCACCATTGTTATTGAAGAAAGGCAGATTTTGTATAACAGATTTATTTTAGTTTAGATTAAAAGCTGCTTCCTGTCATATGAACTGACTCTTGTATCTACTTTTCTGAGACATTATTGACTGAAACATGTTGATTACATTTTGTAGTAACTCAATTACAAGATTCATAGCTGATAAAGCCTTAATGTAGTTTATAATTTTATAATATGAACTGACAGTTCTCTAGTGCTAGGCAGTTTCCAAAATGCTTTCATAAGCATGATCTCTTTCGAGTTCTACAACAATCTCTGCAGTAGGAAATAGTATCCCTCTTTTAGAGATGAAAAAAATTAAGTTTCAGAGACATGAAAGCACTTAGCTATTAGATGGCTGAATCAGAACTCAATTCATGTCAAGAGAGAGAGTCAGTCAAGGTTAAGAGTCTGGACACTGGAGTCAGAAGGTCTGAGTTCAAATTCAAAATTTCCCTTTTACTAGTTGTGAGCTCTTGGGGAATTACAAAATCTCTTTGTGTCTCAGTTTCCTTAATTATTTAAATGGGGCTAATATACATATTTTCCTTGTAAGGTTGTTGTGATGATTAAATGAGTTGGCACCTGAAAAGTGCTTTGAATTTTTATATATTTTTATTGGACACCACTAAAAATCTGTTGCTTGTTGTTGGTTAGTACCAATTCAACCTTGAGATTCTGAATTGCAGTTATTTGATATACTGGTCAGGACTCTTTCAGCTTTAGTGAGAGACATCTCACTTAAAGTAGCTTAAGCAAAAAAAAAAAAAAAACGGTGAATTACTAGACCTCTGAGTTGGGAGACTTGCTGTAGTAACTCATACATTCAGATTCAGGAAGACCTGAATCTCAGGTGAGATGGCACTGGAGACTCAGTTCTTCCCCGATCTATAATCTCCATTTTTCATTTCTGCTGTCTCTGATTTGCCTCATGGGTTTGCCTCATTCTCTTCTACAGTAAATAGGCTTTATTCTTGCCTATCACAGGGAAAGATTCAGATTGGTTCTGCTTAACTTTTTTGCCCACGCTTTTTCTTCTACCAATTATTGCCAGGGAAACAGGGAGGTCTGTGTCATATGTGCTCCTCTGTGTTAGGGGATTGGTTTGTTATTCAGAGCAATTGAATGGAAAAAATATGCTGGTCAGAAAAAGAAAAAGAAAAAAGAAAAAAAAAAGATATGAAAAATTGCACTATATCTGACTTCTTAAAAATCAGGAAAAAAACCTCTCGTAAATCACTAAACACTAAATACGCTCTGTAAGGTTTTCATAAGGTCCTCTTTTCACTTTAGATGATGATTATGCCATAATACCATCATGCTTGCTAGCACCAGGCAGAGGCCTCTGAACCTCGCCCGGCCTTTTGGTGAAGGAGAGGATATTTGCTTGTACAACTCCATATTAGCCTACAAACTAATGACGGTCTGACATCAAAAACGGATCAGTGTGGATGTGCAGCCATCTAATTAATGACATATTTACCAGACATTCATATGTGGTACTAAGATGACAGCAGAAGTTTTATTCGGATAATTGCACAAAATGAGTTTACAAACCTAACTGCAGTAGTTACTTCGTTAGTTTGTCACCAAGGTAGCACCCCTATATCACCTTTGAGTAAGCATTCATGTTGTTAAAATACTTAAAAGTCACGAGGTTTAATTTTCAAAGTGTGAAATTTGAAAAAAAGTATTTGCCAGCCCCTCCAGCACCTCTGTAGTTTCTGTAGTTTCTGCAAACCCCCAATTTATGTAGATTTCAGGGGAGGCTGAATTACAGATCTGTTGAATTAAAGAGTTAATTTGGAATAGTTAAAACTCCACTTCAAAGAAAAAGAACTGTATATTTAACAATACAATTATTTTAAGTTGACCCAGACTTCAAGTTTTTCCTCACTGTACACCTGGTTTAATGCTTAAACACTATTTCTGCTCTGTACTTGGTATGAATTCCTCCTTTTCTTGCATTACCTAAGTTCTGAAGTTATCCTCTATATCCAAACTTGAAATCATCACCCTTACCCCAAACCTTCTCTTTCTCCTAGTATTTCTAACTCAGTAGTTGCCCAAGTTTGAAGCCTAGATGACATCCTTGACCTCCTTCTCAACTCCTTAATCTATATTTAATGTTGATTGAATCTGACTCCTAGTGGCCCTTCATTTTTACTATGTATTTATATTATTACTTTTATTCCTCTACATTAGGCCACCATCTCTCTGGTGAATTACTGAAATGATCATTTTTTTAGTTTCCTTGTTTTCAGCCTTGCCTTCCCTTATCTACTCTCCATATTTCAACACAGTGATCTTTCTCAAATGTAATTCTCATCATGGTGACAACTGTCAATGGCTCCATTACACTTAGAATGAAGCTTTATTTCTTGACTTGGGATACTAGGCCCTTTGTGGTTGGTTCCTATTTATCTCTGTAGCAGCATTATCCTCTGGATCTGAATTCTTTCAAGAAACAGTCCAAATAGTGCTTAAATATTGGTTGGGATGTTTAGTTCTTGTGATCTTCATTCCATAGGATCTTCAGACTAAAGAATCTCAATGTTATGCAGATAGTAGCATCTTAACAAACCAATTTACAATGAATCTATAATGGTTAATAAAGCTCTTTAATATAAAATATACCTACTTTAACGTATTTAGAGAACTCCATTGATTAATTTCCATGACATTATGTTACCTGGTATAAAATAGGAATTCTTTTTGCCTGGTAGAAGAATGCTGATGAGTATTAATATATAGCTATAAAATATACAATTGGTGCTTGATTAAATTACTTCTTTTTATGGTCATTTCCTTTTGTTGCAACTGAGAAGTCCTCGCATTTGCTTCCATTTCTTATCATAGTTAATATTAATTACTGCTTTGAGATACAGAACTTTCCAAGGAAAATATTTCCAAATAATAATTATACTATAGTATTCATGCTATTTTTGTTTTCTTGTCATATATACAGCAGCCATTAAGTGCAGTGTCTGGAGATACACTGTCAAGTTGACGTTTTGATAATTTAGAATAGTCTGTCCATTTCCTGAAGTAGGAAGACTAGTACACGACCAGTTTGTATTAAACATAGGACTCAATTCTATTTTTCTGTGAAGTTTCAGTGTAATGATCTTTCTCACTGATCATTAGTAATCACTCATGTCCTCCTGCATTTCTCCTGGTCCTTGTATAGACAAACATGCTTTTCATGTAAATATAGAAAATATTCAACTTCTCTGAATCTTTCACTGTTGATTCCTTGGAAAATGAAGGCTGATGACTGAATGCAGCCACAAGACATGTATGGATAAAATACACTTTCTGCTTGCTTAGCTTCACTATTGTGCCCTATACCTTGTGATGGTGTATAGAAACTTCACAGCACAAGATTTTCCCAGCTCCAAGTACAGATCATTCTTTACTCGTTTAGCTGTATTGCTTAGAAACGTTAAAACTCATCTCTAATGACACCTGTTTGGTATTTTAAAGTTTAGGATGATTGATAAATGAACTGTTAACAATAACTCATATCAAATATAAAAAAAAGATATTCAAAAAGGTATTGTATTGTTTCTGATCTCATGTAACCAGTTTCATTTGAGACATAATAAAGTTTGTTGGTAACCAGTAAGAGCTATTTCAAAACTTATATTTTAAAGTGTTTTGGAGAAAAAGGAAGAAAAGCCAGGAAAGAAAATTAACAGTGTCTTGGGTACTGTTATTAGCGGATTTTTTTCTTTAGAGTATGTTTCACTAATTAATGATTTTTCCCCCTATGTTTCTGGTGAAAGATAACCAAAGTGCAAGGTTTTGAAGCATTATAAAATAAAATAAAATTATTGTGAAGAATTTTAAAACATAGAACTACCCATAATTTCATCAATTAGAAAAAAAATATTAATTTTGTATTTTATTCATTCCAAACTTTTTTACAAGTAAATATTTTACACTTAATGGAAAAAAATGGGGAATATATTATCCTTTTGTACCTAATATAATTACATGAATATTGTTGAAATTTTATTTTATTGGCTATATAATAATATAATCTAATACTTAAGGGTCTATCACCATTTATTTTATCATACTCCAATTGTTGAAAATATTGTGTATTTCCAGTTTTCACTATTACAAATAACACTTCAATAAACATGTGCACATAATGTCTAAATTCTGCTTCTTTAACATAGTTTAGTAATACTTGAAAAGGAAATTAATGTTTCAGAGGTAAAGTTGTCAATATCTTTCTTCTGAAGAACATTAAGTGTATATAGTCAAGAAAGCTCAAATTGCGACCGCAGTACAAGTACTATGATATATTTACATTTCATTTTTCCATTTAATATTTTCTTTATGTCACATAAAGCAGACCTTAATTTTTATGTAGGTACTATAAAGGTGATGCTCTGTTGTTGGTATAAAGAGATCCTAGAGTTGAGATAATTGACTCTAGGTACTGTCTTCTTGATTATAGCTTGTATGATTCATGTCCGCAGTTGATTGGTTAGATCGTTCAGAACTGCTCCCAAAATTTACATAAGAGATTGGCTTCATTTAATTTGTTCCAGAATTTCTCAGAGTATCTCTAGTACTTTTTTTTAAAAACAAGATTCTATTATGTATCTTCTAAATAGAATGCCTATATAAATAAGTTCAATTTAAAATATATTAACAACATGGCTGATATCGCTTTATTCTTAAAAGAATCAGAAGAATTTTGATGACATCACTTAATAGGATAGAATCAATCAATCTAGTACATAACAAGTTCTATTATTGGATAGTTGTATTTGGAAACAGTTGCAGAATACAGAAATTCCACTTCTGAAATTGGTACTATTAACATTTCCATTTAAAAGTTGATTTGAGTACAGGGTAGACATTCCTAGCTATTGATTAAGCATTCTAGAATCCATTAGTTTTTCTAGAGGAGAATAATTCTTAATTTAAGAAGGAGTTATGACAAAATGATGTACATTTTATAAAAATACTTGTGCCCTGTGGTTGGAAGAGTGATACTCGTGCGTTTATAAATATACAAGAACATAGATATGGTTGAAGCAGAGGAAGCAAAAGGAAGACTAATAGGACAGATGGTCAGAGAGGTAACAGGTGATGTCTTGTAAGGTCTCAGCTATTTTAAGGATGTGGCTTTTTAATTCTGAATGAGTTGGTACACCACTAGAAGTTTTGAACAGAGAACTGACATAATATGATTTACATTTTAACAGCTTTACTTTAGCTTCTGAGTTAAGAGTAAGAAGTAGGGAAGGATGGAAATTGGATGACCTGTTGGAAGGCCACTTCAACAAACAACATGTAAGATGGTGGCACATTGACCCCGGTTGTTAGTGTAGAGGTACTGAGAAGTGACAAATAAATTTTGGAGATAGAGCCAAAAGTTTTGCGGATGCATTGGATGGAGTTAGGGATGATCCACATCTTTAGCCTGAGCAACTGGCTGAACATTTCATCATGTCAATATGGAATTGCAATCATCTAAGTTGAGGATGGATACCATGGACCAGGTTTTGGGGAGAAGAGCATGATTCAGATTTGAACATATTAGGATATGTAGCAATGTTTAGTTGGCATTGTATTTGAAGTTTGGAATTTAGGGGAAAGGTCCATGCTGGAGATATGTATTTGGATTTTGTCAGTATGTGGAGATTATTGAAAGCCATAAACTGAATCTGATTATCATCATAAGTCTCAGGAAATAGTAAATAAACATAAAGAAAAAAAATTGTTGTATGTAATCATATAGTTTTATTAAACAGACAATTAGGGAAAACAGGTTTTGAAAAAGTATTTATACTATTCTAGATTCTGTGCCATTATTGTTCCATAATCTGACATGGATTTATAATAAATGTTAACATAAAGGAGATATCAAAAACAATGGTAAAATTTAGAATAATATTATTTGAGTTAGTCAAGTTTTTTTTCCTGTATCTTCTGCATTAGTGTGGAGGAAATGATGTAATTTTCAAACTTCACGTTTTTAGTCTTGCTTTCCTAACTTTCCTATGTGCAACACAATCCTATCTGTAATATCTGTGAGCCAATGCAGTCTTCCCCAACTAGGGTGGAAATGTATATATGAAGATCCTCTCAACCCACATGTTTAACCTCCTTTCCTAACCCAGCTTAACTCTCACCTCTGTAACAGATCTCTGTGTAGCTGAAAATATCACTGGTGCAATGACTGGCTATTCCTCTACTACAATTATCAAAGTTAGAGAGACTATTTAGTTTCATGGTGTTTGGCCCTTAAACTTAATCCATATTTTTTGTGTTTGGCTGAGAATACTATGTGAATTTTCCCCCCTTTTTTATTATTAGATGTTGAATATAAAAGCCCAGGACTAACACAGATATGCCCAATATTATTTAGTTGGTTTGTAGCTATAACCTTACTTCTAAAGTGCTTTCAGATATATCTCCTCATTGAACGCTCATAAAAAATCTATGTGAGGGAGGCAGGGCATATGTGGCCCTCATTTATACACTGCAAAAAACTGAGGTTCCAGTTGTTTGGACCTATTTGAGATACAGAGCTGCATAATGAAATAAGAACCCAGGCCTTACTGCTTCTACTAAATATATATGGGGGTTTATGTGTGATGGATGCAAGCACACATGTACATTTGTGAATGTGTATATATTTCAAAATATATCCATGTGGTTATATCTCCTCCTGGCAAGACAGATGGTAATATATATAATGAAATGTGTCAAAAGAAAAAATTATATATGGTATCTGCTTATATAAGAACAAACAAAACGTGTGCAATTGTCTATAAAAAAAGAAATTGTTTATGGTTTTTAATTAGCATTCAAATGAATTGAGATTATGTTAGATGATAAATTTTGTTCCTTTAAGTTTTAATAGCTCAACTGTTAGTATTTTATATTACTCTGGAATCTTATATTAGTAAGCCTACCTATTTAGTCATTAAAATCAACATAATTATTTAGAAGATGCAGAATTAATAAAATAACCAACTTTGGCAAGTTATATTGAAGTATTTACTTAAAAACAAGATTTAAAGAAGTGTGTTTAAAAAGTGATGGATGACATCAGCTGTAACTGTAAACAAAACTAGTCTTTACAGAGTTACCTATGAAATGTGGCCATTCACCTGAAATCCTATTTGATAATTCAAGAATAATATTCAACCTAAATTTAGATTTCATTTGCATTAAGTAAAAAGCTCAAAATGTGCATTTTATTCAACTCTGTGGTATAACTCTCTTTTTTGAAAACTACCACTTGCTTCGATAGTTAATCATGTGCATTCCACAGTTGACTGACTTTTGAGACCACTTGCACTTTTGAGATGGGAAGTAATAGTATTTTGTTTCAAGGGTCCTTTTATGTTATGAATGAATCTAATGTCTTTGAAGAGTGGTAGTGTCTTACATAGTTGAAAAAGGGAAAGAAGTCTAAGATTGGCTCCTCAAATTTAATCTAATGCAAATGAGATTTCTTATTTAGTTTTGTGTAAACAGAACTACGTATGTAATTAGTGTTGAGCAGCATATGGAATCCATCAGGAATGTGTTTTTATATATGCATCTCAAGGACACCAGGGGAATTTTGCTTACAAATATATATTTTAATATAACTTGCTGCTACTGACTGCAATGTCTTAAAATATTTCACAGATGTCTGTTTCTTCATGTGTTTTAATAATATTTTCCCCAAACATTGAACTTGATGTTTTGAACTCTGCTTGGCTGTCACTTGGCCTATACCCTTGTTAAATAATTTTAAAATGTTTAGTACTATTTTATTTATTATATCTGTAAGTGAGCGTATGCTAGCTCCGTTCCTGACACTCCATGTGCATTCAACAGATGTTTGCGTGCAGGAGGAAGGGGTGAACTCTTGTAAAGCTTGAAAATTCTCCTCTAAAAACAGCTTCATTGTGTGGATTCTTGTAGCTCTAGAATTTCAAAAACACTTTGTCCCTAATCAGTTTTGGACATTAGGTTTTTAGCTTGGGCACCAGGTCCCTCCCATTCCCATATTATTCCATTTTATTGGAACTTGACTGTGCTGTATTTATGTATTTGTGAAATATGAAAAAATATTATCTAGGAATCATATGATTAATATATAAATACATGTCAATTGGAGGTTAGGATAACACCCTTTTGATTGTGGAGGAATATGATAGCCATTGGTTGATTTGGTAAAGGGTTTGAGATGTAGTAAAAATAAAATAAAAGATTACAAGATTACTCTATGTATTACTATACATAGAGTAATACATACATAGAGTATAGAGTATTTAAAATGTATTATAAATACATTTTCTATAAATAAATAAAAAGATTATCCAAATTTAGATAATAGATTCCAGATAAATTATATACAGATCACACCCTAATAATTTTGTAAAACAGATTCATTGTCTAAAATGAATCAATGCTACCTCACTTATCACTTTGTCATGTAAAGGTCACCCCTAGCAATGGAGTCATCTTCCAGGTATGCAAATGACTAACTTACTAGAGTGTACACAGTCTTTTGTAGGACCTAGATTTTAAGGAAGCAAGAGATGAGACGAGACTGTCCCTTGAGTCCCAGCCTTGTGTATGTTCCTGTGAGTATGTACCTGTAGTGAAGAGTATAAGAAAGAGGAAGGGTTGTAAAGAGATCACAATTAAGAGTGTGTTATTTTTCCATCCAATTGACACTAAGTATTAGGTTGTGGATTCTAAGGAGTCTTGGAAGAATGTCTTGATAATTTAAAGATGTCACAGGTTTCCTTGAATAAAGGAAAGGTTTTGGGTCACCATTCTTTCCTTTTTTCTGTTGAGCTTGATGAGTGAATAGTTCTTTGTCTTTCTATAACCTCGGGTAATGTAAGCAGAAACTCAAATTCTGACAGAAAGATGAGAATTTATGATATTTTTCTTTGTTTAAAGTTGTATTCATAATGTTTACATGAATCAGTAACCTTGAGGAAAGTAGTGTTGCCATCATTGGGGGGAGTGGGAGAGTAAAGCTGGAAATAATCCTAAGACAAGTTTTTCCCCTAGGTTTTCTTAAACCACTATATGTTAGCACATCTTTATGTAAAAAAGTAAATTTAGGAAGTTAATAACACAATTAACACCATAAACTAAAGGTGATAGTAAGAATGTTCGAATCTGGATTGAGTCTAATCTTAGACACTTAAACTCTGGGATTTGAGTGACAACTCTCAGGTGGCTGAAATAAATGAAGAAAACAGGAACAGTGCCAGTTAAAACACTGGAAGAAACCCAGAATTCAATCCTTTAATGATGTGATTAATATTGCAGGGCATGTTATTGTGATATATTTTACATCAGAGTGCTAAATATATTTGATCATTTGCAATGATCTTCTCTGCCATCATTTTATAAAATATTCATGTTTGAAAGATTCATTTCATCATACATATTTGTCTGTTCTGTAAACTTTGAATCCATTAATTAGGATGGCTAGTTTTGAACAGTCTTTTTGTTTTTCAGTTAATAGTACTTTCTAGCATAAATTTCATCTAAACTAAGAAATAAATCCAAACTCCAAAATAATACATTCAAAAAGATTATGCTTTTTAGAATCCAAATGTATGTTTTGCAATCAAATTTGATATTAATTTACAAACGAAATTTTGAATGTGGAAAATATTTAGGTTTAAAAGGTATTCACTATTTTCTAGGTCTCATAATTTTTTGTCAATATTCAATTTCAAAGAAAACTAAACAATTTGAAATGACGGTTTAAAATATAAATGCAAAATATTTGCTATATAAGTAATTAGCACACCAGATTAAAATTATTTTACAACTTGTAGTTTGCATTCTTAATTCTGTAATTGTAAGAGTTCTTATGATGTATCGTTCTTATAGTGAGTAATATAGAAGGCATTTATAGTATAAGACTCACTTTTAGTCCATGCATTATAATGTATAGAGCTATCATTTTAATGAAGGCTAAAAATAAGAAAGTTTAGATACCTAACGAAAGATGTCCACATACAAAAAGAATCATCAGCTGCTTCTTCTTAAATGAGAACTTCACATTTTCAAAAAAACAAGTTTTCTTTCTGTATAAGAGTTTTGTTTCTTCTCGATTACAAAAGAAATTGGATGACCATCATCTGGAAAATAAGTTAAAATGGAGGAGTGGCTCTGCCAATACAATATCAGAAAAATAAAGGACCTGTTTTATTCCACAAGTGAATTGAAATACAAGAGTATATTAATATAGAAATATAATTTTACCACAGTCCTATTACTCTCTGAATTGGAGTATCTAAAACAAATTGGGGGATCCCTATCTATTTATAAGAATGTAGGAAGATTGATTCTGGAAGAGGATCGCCTCTTTACTGATATGTTCTGCATAGATTAAAGAATAATTTAGTCATGGATAATATTTAATGATTGCAATGCTGTGTGTTGAATATAAAACATCACTATTTTACAAATTAAAAACTTTATAAATTCAATTTATAAAATCAGCTATTGCCGGCACCTTCAATAACAAAGCCTTAATTACTTATTGAGATTGATTAAATTTAGTTGAGCTCTTAATCTTGATCATTCTGGCAACTTGATTTTGGTGAATATTTTGAGAAAAAAATTCATTCAAATTACACCATGAATTTCAGGTACTGATAATTAGTAATATTTCAATATACTCTTGAGGTGTTCTTGAATACTCTTAGAGCTGATGATAGCTAGGTTGGTGGATAGGATGCTAGAAATTACTTATTCATCAGAGTAAATCTGGCATTGAAACATAACGTAATGAAATGCTGAGTAAGTCAACTCATGACTCCAAATGTCCTCAATTATAAAATAATAGTCTTGCATTTCACAGTCATTCAGCCTCATTTCAATTCTTGTATAATCATTTTGGGGAGTGGTGATTTTATTAAATTGGCATGTAAAACAAAGAATTTAGAATGTCTTCCACAGAAGCTTTCAATTTAGCTCAAGGCAGGCATTGAATATACACATAAAATGTAATTCAATGTCTGTGTTAAATCTAGAGACTCAAATCTTGTATGTCCCAGAAGTGTATGGACCTATGACTCATGTATTGTCAAATTCTGAACCACAGTAATGCTTTGTGTCAACTGGTAGCTGCAGAAGTGTTCCCTGTGGTCTCTGGATGGAAGAGGCAATCAAACAACTGGGTCTGAACAGTCTTCTAAGAAACAAATCAAGGAGCCTCATTAGCAAGGCTGTTGGTTGCCTTTTACATTATCTTTAGAATGAACAAAACCCTTGGGCCTGATTGGCAGTTTCTTCTTTACCTCCCTCCACTTCAAGGCTTTCCACAAAACAATTCCCAAAAGCCCCAAATGTATTCCTCATGCAGAAAGATGACTGGAAAAACCTTTGCAAGCTTCATACAGAAAAAGACAAGAATTGTAAAACCATTAACCGGTCATAACTAAAGTATTAGGAATATAGTGAAACTCTCCTTCACCAAACTGAAAGGCCATATGAAAAAATTTTATGTACTTGTAGATATCTTTTTTATTTATGACATATAAATTCAAGTCTTTCAAGGAAAAAATTCAGTCAAGTGAGATCCATTGGTAGTTTGAGTTCAAAGTCAGTGAGCAAATGGAAATCATTGCAGCATCTCTTTCATTTCCCTAGTGGACATTAGACCACTCAGAACGTGTCACATAATTTACAGTCCCTTGATAGTAATTGAATATACACATTGAGAGTGCACTGGCAGAACACTTAAGGAAGATTGAGTATATGAGGACCTGCTTATGTTATTTTTGGCTCTACCCTGGTTTTTGCTTTCAATTTTTTTTTTCTTGAGATTAATTTCAATTTGGTTCTTCCATCCTATCCAAACAAAAGCTTTGGGAAAAGAGATTAGCAGCATCAAAGACATTGTGATTTTTAGTTTCAGAGACATTATGATGTAATGACAGAAGGACAAAATTTACCATAAGTAACTTACCATAAGTAATTTTTAACCTGCAAGAGTAGTAGAATTAAGCAATCAATGAGAAAGGTGACTTTTGAGCTGTTTCCTAAATATAGAGTGGGATTTTCTAAATTTTAACTTAATATTTCTATTTTAATATTTAATATATCCATTAATATGGAAATGAGATAACTTTGTAGTTAAAAGTGTGAGATATAAAAATTTTTTCTTTTTAACACTAATAATTCTAAATCTTTGTATTTTTTTGTGTTCTAATACATTTAAAATTTTTAGTCATATTTTATAGAAAGTCATTCTTTAAATGGTTTGTTTGCCATGCAACATGGAATCTTCCTGGGTAGTAACTTTGAATATTTAAGAGGCTACAGATAAAGTAGTAAGGATTTCAACTTGATTTTATAAAGACTCCCAAGTATTCCAAACATGTAATAGGGAAATGGGACCTGACAAAAATGGCTATTTGAAAAACAGTTTTTATTTTCTTTTTTTCTCCCCATTCCTTCTCCATCTCTCTCTCCATGTCCCTGCCCCTCTTCTTTTTTTTCCTTGTAGTGTGTTATATCCACCAAAGATCGTCCAATCGACCTCTATTTTCTCACACGTGTGAGTCAAACTTGATGTCACACTCATGGAGACCAAGTTAATTTTTTCTGACCACTAAGATTTACTTTCATAAATTGTGTTTTTCATTTGATTGAGACAAAGACGTGGAATTAATGATAGTTAATAATAAAGTGTTCATCAGTGAATATTTTCCCATGCTGAGGCTAAATTAGAACATATGCAAGTAATTTAATTAATAACAACTTAAATTTATTTGAATATTTGTAAGGGAAAATTCCTCTATGCTAAGATATTTACAGGCCTTTCAATTTCAAGAATACTATATACATAAAAGATTTCTTTTTAAAGACACAGTATTCCTTTTTCCTTTTCTGCTACTTAATAGGTTGATAATCATGTGTTCAACGGTAATTTTTTGCCTTTGGAGATAAGACAAAACAAGATGAAAACACAGACCCTTAAGATTAAGAGATTACAAAATCAATCTTATTTCATTTACCTATTTACTTTCTCCATTATCTTTATTGCTTACTTTCACTTTACTCTTGTTTTTTTTTTTTTTTCCGATCTCCCTTACCCTTCTTATCTTTAAAATCTTGCTTAATCTTTTTTCCTTCTAAGTCAACCTTTTTATTTTTCCTTCTACTCAAGTTTTTTGTGATTCTTGTTAAACTTTTGTCTCCAAACCAAACCCTATATAGTATTGTATGTGACATAGTACCATATTAAATAATTTTACACATACTTGCTTTCCATAACGTATTGATGTTTCTATGGTAGTTGAAAGGTGTTGTTAGTGATATTTGTCAGTAAAGATTTATGATTTTGTGCATGCTATTCATATAGCATTTATATAATAAAAAAATAAGACTAGAAAGTTCTGAGAAAATGTCATCACCCCCTCAAACATTTTTTTTTTTTTAAACAAAACCAAATTCTCCTTTTTAATCATGTTCATTTTGCCTTGGTCGGGCTGACATCACACATTACTGTCTTTAATAAAATATTAATGTATAATGCACACTATAAAGTTGAAAAGTAGTCCCCGTCTCCCTCTCTCCTATCTTTGGAAAAACTGTGCTACCTTATTTGTAGAGATTTGCAGTGAAAATCAAAGATGGAGTAGACTTTAAACTAAGTCAGTATTTCCATCCTATTTCCTGTTACTTACATTAGACAGATTGACTCTTTCCATAAAGCCATGTTGATGAGCCAAAGGGGAATCATGCAGAAGTGGGTAATACAAATCCTAAATATAAAATATCCATAAAAAAATAAACTTTTGTTCAGATAAAACAAAAATAAACTATATTTTATCAACTATTTTATATTTATGTAAAAAGAAAAAAAATAAGAAAAAAGTTACAGGTATTTTTAGCACAATGATATGATGCCTAAAGTCTTTTGTCAATGATGTTAACTTTGTTGAATGGAAAACACTGAACTGACAAGTGACTCTGTTTCAGTCAAATCCTACGTTCTACTAAAATGTTGTGTCACTCTCCGATTACTCGGACCTTCTTCTCTAATCTATTACAAAATATGGAGACTCTCAGGAAGAAACTAAGAGAGAGTGATAATAGCACATTAGATGAAAGGCAAGGGCAGGCTTCCAAACATTTTGTAGAGTAAAGCTTCAGTTAACTCTGATTGAATCAGTTCACAAATCTCAAATGTACAAATGAACATATTATTTTTTTATTTTTTGTGTTGAAGTATAGTTGATTTAAAATGTGTTAATTTCTGCTGTACAGCAAAGTGATTCAGTTATACATATATATGCATTTTTATATTCTTTGTCATTACGGTTTATCATAGGATATTGTATATAGTTCTCTGTGCTATATAGTAGAAACTTGTTGTTTATTCATTCTATATATAAAAGCTTACATCTGCTTTTATCACAAATGAACATTTTTATACTATATTTCTTCTACCAAGCCAAACCTATACATCATATATACAATCTTTGTTAATAGTAGAATATGTGAAAATATGAAGCAGGGTTCATGAAGGAGAACCTAAATGCAACAAGAAAAGCAAAACCAAAAATAAAATATGGAGCACAATAGTAGACATTACTATGGCAACACCTGGTTCCTAGTAAGAAGTTAGTGACCACTGAGATTTTTCTGAGCACCCATATGCTTTTGTTCTTTCACTCACCTAATCAATAAATATTTACTGAGTATATATCACTCTAGATGATGGGAATTAACTGATCATGGTTCCATGCTCTTGTCTTATGATGCTAAATGTATTTGCAAAATAACAGAAGAAAATCACCCAGGGACTAAAATTATTTTTCAGTTATTAATTCTTTTTGTAGTACATGTGAAGTGAAGGGGTCAATGTTATTGTCATGTAATGTTATTTGCATTAAGATTCCTAAAAGCAGGGAATTTAATTCGAAGATCTATGGGAGAGAATGCCTCACTCTCAACTTAGTGGCATGGCTTATTTTTTCACTTTGTCTAAATATAGCTTTTTTCTTGTAGTGGTAATCAGAAACAGTATAAGCACAGACACTGCATTATCAGCTTTAATTTGGGCATGGTCATGCTTCAGGGAATTAAGTGGCTATAAATTATAGCAGTATTTTAACATTTGTGTAAAGACCTATGATATGTGCTCGTCTGTTCTACAATTTTAAATTTCACAGGAAAAGTGGTTGAATAAGAGTTACATATAACCCTATGAGCCTGAATTTTTGGTATTCAAATATGTGGGAATGCGGAGTGAACGTATTCTAATCAATATACCATCATTCACCTCTTCCTGTCCACTTTGCTACTGATTGGCAATTTTCTCTTCTAGATGCTGAAAATCACCTACCGAGTCCTATGAAAGACTGTTAGGGGCTCAGAGACATGAGGTATCAGGTCTACTACCCACTGTTTCATGCTTCTCATCACTATTAGCATAAGTGATCTTTCCGGAGAGCACTGAGGCTTATTAAGCAAAACTCAGTTCTCTGAAACTACAGGTAAAGGACATACAGGCATAATTGAGGTGAAGTATTGGGTTACGGACAGACACCTCACCTGGAACTTAAGAGAGTGTTTTGGATCCTAAATGGTAACCTTCAAGACATTGTGTGTAGAATATGCCATACACACACACACACACACACACACACACACACACACACACACACGTTACATAAAGTTAAGTGTTTCATCCTAGAAATAAAAGTAAAAAATAATAATTTTAGTGATAAATCAGAAAATTCAAAGCTAAGTAAACACTTTCAGTAATAAACTTATAATGTTTCAGGTACTCTTTAGATAACTAACTTTATTTTCACAACAACTATATATTTGGTAGTAGCATCATTGTCATCTACAGATAAGGAAACTAAGAAACAGGGAGATTAAGTAATATAGGTAAGTATACACAACTTGTGTTAAATTAATTAAACAAGGAAACCATTAGACTGAGGTGGCTTTAAAGCCTAGATAAGCAAACCAAAACCTAAGCCTGAAATGCCTCAGGGTTAGGAAATTAAAACCCAAGGACAACCAATCACAAGCAGTCAATTAAGCTTTCCCAAATAAGGCAACCTTCTTGAGCCACAGTCAAGCAAATAATTTCCTTTCTTTGCTCTGCACCTTCTCTATAAAAGTCTTTCCCTAGCTCATGTCCATGGAGTGCTTCTAACAACTTCCTGTTTGGAGCTCCCCGATTAATTCAAATTTATTCTTAAAAATTTTAATATGCCTCAGTTTGTCTTTTAGCACTACTAATGCAAGACCAGAATTTGAACCTGAATAATCTGATTCCAAAATCTGTATGCCTAATCACCACTGCCTGACAGTTCAACCTTATAGTAAAATATGAGTCTTTATATTAAAGTGGTTGAATGACCTAAGACAAATACTATGCTTAAAGAATTTGCATACTAGGGTGAAAATGAAAAATAATTTGAATATCCATGAAATCTGTGGATATAACTACAAGATTCAAGACCTTGAGTAAAGTAAATGAAATAAAAATAATTATATTTAAGAAAGATGATTCTAATAAATTTAGACTATAAAAGAAGGAAATCACTGGGAAATATTTAACAGAAAAGGGAAAGTTCATACTAGAAGTTCATCAAATAAACAATTCTCTATCTCAAGAACAAATTATACAGGCACACAGAAAGGCAAAAAGAGTAACAAGATACTAAATTGGCTACAATCAGAGACCTGAAAGTCAAATTGAAAAGCCACAAAGAGTGGAATCCAAGCCAGAACCTGAAGGAAAAAATAGCACAGTGAGAAAGACTTGGCAAAAAGCTAAATGAGAAAGGTGATGCAACCGTAACTAAGGCATAGTCATAGCACACATATCCACACCAAAAACAAAGAAACCTTAATACAGCAATAACAAATTATCTATCTGCTAAAATTAGTTGGTGTACAGCCTCAATTATTTACACCCTAATTTAGAAATTATAAAAGCTGAAATGATATTGCATTGAAATTTACTTTTTTTTTTAATTTATTTTTTTAAAATTTTGGCTGCGTTGGGTCTTTGTTGCTACACGTGGGCTTTCTCTAGTTGTGGTGAGCAGGGGCTACTCTTCCTTGCAGTGCGCAGGCTTCTCATTGTGGTGCCTTCTCCTGTTGCGGAGCACGGGCTCTATATGCGTGGGCTCAGTAGCTGTGGCATGTGGGCTCAGTAGTTGTGGCTCACGGGCTCTAGAGCACAGGCTCAGTAGTTGTGGTGCATGGGCTTAGTTGCTCCGCAGCATGTGGCATCTTCCCGGACCAGGGCCCGAACCCGTGTTCCCTGTGTTGGCAGGCGGATTCTTAACCACTGTGCCAGCAGGGAAGTCCCTGAAATTTACTTTGACTTAGCAAAACTTTTGTCATCCTAAGAAAAAAAAAAGTAAGGTAAACATTTAAGAAGAGACTTTAAATATTCTAGGAAACCTATTTAAGAATTAACAGTTGGTATGCAAATTAAAACTGAATGAACTACTTAATTAACAGATTCTCATTTGTTAAGCTGAAGTCAAGTGATAAGTTTAATGAAAAGCACATCTATACTGGAGCAGGGAAACTCTATATGCGTCTTTTCATTAAATCAGACAGAACCTAATCAATGAATATGTGTGACGTATTGCTGTATGAATCTGATTATATGCTTCCTGGGTTTGCTAAAATGCTGAACATTTTATTCTGATCTTATACTGTAACAATTGAAGAGCAAGAATGGCTGTCTATAATTCAAATTCAATTGTCTTTAAATTCTAATCTCTAAATAGTCTCTCTTAAATAGAAGCCATTGATTCAGTGATCTATAGTTAAATCAGTGACATTCAATCAATATCAGAGTTTAAGGGTTTAACCAGGAGTTCTCCAATAAGTTCATGTCAAGTACACATCTTGTAAACTGCCCTGTCTATATTTTTAAATTATTTCAAAATCTTGAATTTGCAATCTCTGTGATTCTACAGGTCTTAGGCATGAGAATTTGCCTGGGGGAATGGGGGAAGGAGAGCATGAACCTTGGTAACTAAAAAAATATGATGCTCCAGGTTTGTTTTTCCTCACCTAACATTTTTCTCTTTGGCATGATGAAGGGCAGATCAACGTTGATTGTAAAAACAAACACAATTAGCGCTAAAGCAGCATATGTTAACACTGCTGCAGCCCGATGATGAATGAGCTGTAAGTGATGCCAACACCTGTTCTTGACTATGGTGCGTGACACCCAATCCCAGTGGAGTAATGAGTGTGCAGACACATTGGTGCACATTTCATCGATTACAGTGGTTTATGGAGGAGTTCTGGTAGCATCCTCTCTCTCTCTCTCTCTCTCTCTCACTCTGATTACTTCTCTGTTCGTTCATGTATTCATGCATAACTTCACAGTCGGCATTGAGGTATGTATATTCAGATATAAGTGAATATAAGATACATGGGACAATACTAGGTTACCCCAAGTCCTGGGTGACTAGAAGTATGCTTCTAAATCAAAATAGTCAACTTTAAATCACCATTGTTAAGTTATCTTATTTGGGTCTGAAGTTGATTGAAATTATCAGGCATCTCAACTAGATTGATTCTGAGAATGGCTGAAGGGGTTATTAAGTTGCACTGTTTTATAAAGACAATCTTAAAACAAAATGAGAGTAGCTGAACATATGTGATAGTGTGTTATAATTACTATATAAAATACTTTACATAAGCATGAAAATTTCTATGTAATGTGTCAAATAACTATATAGTTTTGATATTATCTTCCAGTATTGTTTCAGCAAAGAATAAATGATGTATCTATGTGGAACTTTAATACCACGTAATGATCTTTGTAATGTTACATATGGTTCCATGTCCCATAAGAAAATTCTGTTAATAGGGCTAAATAATGTGAATTACTTATTCTGTCCTTAATTTTTACCTCATTTTATTTCTGGTCACCCCCCTTTCTCTTTGCTTTGAAACCTAGACAAAAGTTTCTTTCTTGTCCTAAAAATAATTCCTTTACCTGTAGTTAGATCATCCCTACCTGGAGGGACTCATATTTATATGACTTCTTCCTATTTTTTAAACTCTGTTTTTACTTTCCAACTGACACTTTTGCTCTGTCTCTAAATTTATTCAGAGCTTTCCATTCTTAAAGAGAATTTTGTTTCCAATTCTTGCTCCTACTTTTGATATTTCTAAAAAAAATTTTATTGAAGTGTAGTTGATTTACAATGTGTTAATTTCTGCTATACAGCAAAGTGACTCAGTTATACAAATATATTCTTTTTTGTATTCTTTTCCATTATGGTTTATCACATAGCCCAGCCAATAAGACCCTGCTTGACCTGACCCTGCCTATTTCTCCGAGCTCATCAGCAACCATGTCTCACCTAGCTCATTCCTGCCTCTGACACTTGTTATTCCCCCTTGCAATGCTTTTCCCTTGAATTCTCACTTGGCTGACATCTTCTTATCATTCAGGCTCTGTTGAAACATCCTTTTCTCAAAGACATCTTCTTTGATTCACCTCCTTTCCTCGACTCTTATATTCCTGCTTTATTTTCTTCATATCACTATCTGAAATTATCTTCTCAATATATTTGTTTACTTGCTTATTATCATCTATCTTCCACTAGAACCAAGTTCCATGATGACCGAGACGTTGCCTGTCTGATTCATCATTTTGGCTCACTGCTTGGTACATTATAAATTATTATTAGCTATCTGTTAAAATGCATTCATAAATGAGGCTAGAGGCAGTAGCCATATCACAAAGAGCTTTGTATATCATGTTGTAGAGACAGAATTGTATCCCAAAGGCTACAGAAACCATCAAGAGATGGTAAGTAGAAGATTGGCATTTAAGAAAACTTTAGAAGACGTACCTGAGTTAGCACTTGAAGAGCAGGTGAAATTTGAAAGAAGGGAGAGGTACATTCAAATGAGACATCCTAGAATGATAAGATGGTCAATGATACCATAGGGATGATGTGTGTTTGGGATATAGTGAGTGAGTAGATGAGTTTACTTACTGCAGAAGTTTCCCTTAAGCTAGTAGTGGTAGAAACACTGAAATGGTGGAGATGAATCACAGAGTGCTATTTTGCTTGGCAATATGATTTGGAATTGTATTCTAACAAGTGCTGTTCTTTGAAAAGTGGAGATCAACTGGAAATCAACATGATAGAAATCAGAAGAAAAATCATCCTTGACATGTCAAAATCCTTCTGTTTCTTTAGAGCCCAGCTTAAGGACCAAATCCTTCATATGTCCCTTTCTTATGAGAGTAATAGAAGGATATTCTTAGATGCAGTCTGGTCCATTCCTTTCATTTTACAAGAACTCAGACCCAAGGAGATAGTGACATCGCCCAGATCACAGATAATTAATGGACCACAGTCTGGTCCATTCCTTTCATTTTACAAGAACTCAGACCCAAGGAGATAGTGACATCCCCCAGATCACAGATAATTAATTTAGAGTTAAGACCTGTAACATATATTCAGAGGATAATATTCTTAAACTGAACTCCCCAAATTTAAGCCAGCATTCAAATTTTTTTTTAAACAGTCCCATTTCCCATCTAAAATTTCTCAATAAAAGTTATAGCAACAGTTTCAAAACTGCTTTACTGTGTGATTTTGAATTTTATTATATACTAGGCATTCTTTCTGTGATAAACCTAATAAGCATCTTATTCATAGAGGAAATATAGGGATATTAATCTAGGCATATCTGTCAAACTAAAGTATCTTTGCCTTTTTAAAATCTTTATGGGGATAATAAATAGTTCTTCTGATAACAAATATTGGCTGTGGAAAATTGTTAGGACCCACCCACACTGTGTAAACAAATATTACAAAACCAACGTTAATGTTTATATTTGCAATTTTTAAAAGTTTATTGGAATACATGTGAAATATAGAGTAAGAAAAGACTCAAAATACAACATTCTTCCATTTCATTTAAGGGAGAAAAAAAGGACATATAAAAAGCACTATTACAAAAACAAAGGGCTTTTGGATATATTTATTAAGTGTAAAGGAATTTCTTGACAATGAACGTCTGCATGTCCTCTAACCAGCAGTGTCCAATATAAATTTATACAATCTATAATGTATTCTAATGCTCAATTTAAATTCTCATGCAAAAGAGCTAAATGGATTAATTAAAGACATCAAAAAATCTCTTAAGTTTAAAACAAATGATGACCACAAGTTATTTGAAATCTTTCCTTTAAACTATCATTTTAATTAAAGATTAAAAAAAAAATTTGTTTTCCAAGTTTGCTCTGTTTCATCAGTTTGTTATTTGGTCCTTCATTTATTTTTTTCCCAAGGGTATATAGTTATGGTTTTAAATTTAATTTGGGGCTTCTGAGTTTCTTTGCTACATTAACACAGTAGTTGTAGGCATGTGATAATCAGTATGCAAAGGTTGGAACTCTTTTGAAAAGATTGAAAATCCCTTTATAAAAATTTCCTTTGGAGAAAAAAATGATTATGCCAGTTTTAATAGCATGAAGTGAATGCCTCTTCTTTCTTCTGTTTAGTGTGATTCTCCCTTTCTTCAGTGTCATTTTTGCTAAGTGCAAAAACAGTACAACTGCCTTAGTCAGTTTGGGCTGCTATAACAAAATACCAAAGACTGGGTGGTTTGAACAGCAGTCATTTGTTTTTCAAAGTTCTGGAGGCTGAGAAGTCCAAGATCAAGATGCTAGCAGACTCAGTGCCTGGGGAGGCCCTCTTACTGGTTTGCAGGCAGGTGCCTTCCTTCTGTATCCTCACCTGATGGAGAGAGAGAGAGGGCTCTTCATCTTCTTTTAAAGACACTAATCACATCCTCAAGGGCTCCATGCTCAGGACGTTATTTAAACCTAATTACCTCACAAAGACCCCGCCTCCAAATACCATCAACAAGATGATTAGGGCTTCAACATATAAATGAGGAAGGAGGTAGTTTGGACAAATATTCAGCCTATAACAAGAACTAAGCACATACTTTAAGTTTTCTAAGTGTTTTGGATTTTTCTTCCAGTTTGAACTTTATGTGAGGTGTCGAACCTTGTCCCCAAGAGCCTGAGGACTTTGCCACTAAGTGTCATGGTGACACAGAAGGAGTGAGGACAGGCTCAGCTAGCCTACTCTGGGTCTGATTCTAATGGAACACTTTTGCTTTTACCCTTTTTTATATTGGGATTTCTAGTAACATATTATTTAAGCAAAGAGTTCTATTATTCAAGTTAAATGAAACAAACATTTGAAAACCACTGGTGTAGCCGGACTTACAAGAACTAGGCAGTAGTGCCTCAACTGGGATCCGATCTGTCCAGCTTTTCCATCCAAGGCTGTGTGACCTTGGGCTCATCTTAGAAGCTCTAGAAGCCTATATCTTTCCCTTTAATCAGACTCTCTCATAGAGCTGCTAGAGGTGTAAATGTCCATGCACTTCAGATTGACCTAAAGAAGTCTGCAAGGTGGGTATTTGTAAACCCTAGCATTTTAGCCATTTCATCAGTCCTTTATTTTTGTAAGGCAAATGACTGTGATGAAAATGAAAATGGAACTGAGTCCATCATTGTTTTAGTATGTGGCCTGACACAGAATAGATGCTGAATAAACATTTTGTAAATGTATTTTTAAAATGAACAAATGCGGTGGCAGTAAAAATGGAGAGTGGGGAATAAATATAGACTTCTGGACTTAAAATGTCACTGATAGTTGGATATCCCCAAATGGCTAAGCGGCGCTTTCTTGCTATCTCACAGGCTTCTATTCCAGGGGTATCACAGCTGCCAAGAGGTTAACAGGCTCCCTTGGGTTTTGGCAGTAGAGAGAGGATGTGTTGGGGAAAATGGCCCTTGAGCTGAGCCCTTTTGGAGCTGCTGTAGAGGATCTGTTTACCTACTGGTTAAATATGAGTGGGGAAAGAGCAACGACTTTGATAAACCAGGACAATGGTATGAAGTTTGGATATACCTGAAAAATGTCTTAGCCTATCCAGTGTGCATCAAGGGAGTCTTCCATCTAGCTGATACTCTTTACTGCCACGCATAGCGCAAGGGATATCCACTCTCAGAGGAGACATATCTGTCTCTTGTGGGCCAGGCGAGTGTGTCATAACCCTAGGAGTACTTCTTCTGAGACGGTAATTGGCTTTCTGGCCCTTTCCTGGGAGTAGAATCTCCTCCAAACTCTGGCCTTTGTTCTTCTGTCCTCTGTTTGGCGTTCTGCCTCACTTGCAACTGAAAGAGTGAGTATCTTCCTTAAGCCCCAGCCTCTGATTTCAACATGTGTCCTAACTATTCCTCCTACTTCTTTGTCAGTTGTATTGATTCTATATTGCGGGCAACCAAATCATTCATATTTTAAGCCCTTTCCATGACAACATCACATCAGATAAAACTAAGGTCTGAGAACTTGTGGTTTTTAATTCCTAAAGTGGCATGAGCTTTGAACCTCATAGTGTATAGAATATATCACATTCACCTTCTTGATAATTTAATCCGCAACAGTAGACACTATACCAGACATTACTAAATCATTCCTATTTTTGGCTGCATGTTACTTCTGCTTAATGCTACAGTCTAAGTTATCTTCCACTTTTCTCCTTTTCCAAGTCCATATAGCTGTTTTGGAGTTAAACTCATTATTCACTAGGATTCTAAGTAAAATTCTCTCCCCCAAATAACAGCATATATCCATTGTATCACATTTTTATCTTTACCTTTGCAGGTTCTCATCAAAGTCTTCTAACAGCCATTGGTGGCTGGTATCATCACCATCCATATTTTATAGATGAGGTAAAGGAGACCTAGGGAGTTTGGATGGCTTATCCCATATTCTTCTGATAACAAATGTTAGCTATCGAAAGTTACTTGGGGCCACCTATGCTATGTAACCAACTGTCGCAAAACCAGCATCAGGGTTTTCTATTCACATTTTTAATCTTTATTTTATTGGAACATCTGTGGAATATAAGGTAACAAAAGGCTCAAAATAGAACTTAGCAGAGTGAAGATGAGACTGTTCATCAGCTCTAAAGAGCGTTCGGGTGCCCCGTCTTCTTCTGCTGCTCAAGCAACCTTTCCCTGATAACTGACCAGCTCACTCTCACTTTCAAAGAGCCAGTTCTTTCCCCAGAAGAAAAAAGATCTTTCAGTATAATTTTCTACACTGACTACCTGTCTTTTTCCATATTTAGATATAATTTGTGCTGCTAAATAGGGTTGCCCCCTAGCCCTTCAGACTAAACTCTGAATTTCAAACAGACACTTTGTTTATAACTGCTGTAAGTCATCAGTTCTGAGGATAAAGAGACTGGTTATTTTAAGTACAAAAAAATTTGGTAAACAGACAAGAGAGAACTTTTCCTTCTTTACTTAATGCCCATGGATGAAACCTCAGGATGCTGCCATTTGAATTTCACTGCCATTCTGTCATAGCCTTCACCAGATGAGCTTTCTGAGCTTGTCGGTGAATGAAGATTGGCACCCCAAGGTCGTAACCACCGGGCCCACGGATGGCGGACTGCCAGCACCACTTCTGAGGTGCCCAGGGTTTGCGGGACTCGACTGCTTTCCATTCCTCCTCCTTAGTGGGTTTCCTCCTTCACCACCTCTGAGAAAGCCACAGTGTCCAAAAGAAGGAAGCGGTCCAGCATCAACAGTCAGGGGCCTCTGCAGCCTCTCACCACTTTCCCTCCACCCTACCCTCAATCTGTGAGTCAAGGATACAGAATTCAAAAAAAAAATCTTCCACTAGACCAAGTCCTGCCTATGCTTTTGGCTTTTCTACATGCTGTTACCTTTTTGGAGAAAATATTCCTTTCTTATCCCATTTCCCCCTTTTCACCCTGCTCCCAAACTTGTGTCCTTCCAAGTGGTGAACCAAAGCTATGTAGTATGTGTTAACCCATGACTTCCTCTATCACAGCATTATCTCACCTTGCTTCAGAGAAAGAAAACCACTTGCTCACATAAAATACGTGTGTACCAGTTAGCATTCTTTGTGATTTTTTATATGCATTGGATGATAGGATGATAGGTATATGGAGGTGTGTGTGTATGTGTGTGTATATATATATATCCACAAAAATGTGTATACAAATACATATGTGTGTATACACACACTATACCTGCAAATATATAAGTTCATATTCATCTTTGATTGTGTTAGGTGAACAGCTATTTTAGCCTTCCCTTCCAGAGTCTAACTTGTGGTAACATTTTTGATTCCATGACAGAATTATAACAGTCTGCGTATTTAGTTCAATGTCATTCCAGTTGTTGAGTGAATGGCACTATTCTTTTTTTTTAAATAAATTTATTTATTCATTTATTTATTTATTTATGGCTGTGTTGGGTCTTTGTTGCTGCACACAGGCTTTCTCTAGTTGCAGTGAGCAGGGGCTACTCTTCGTTGTGGTCTGCGGGCTTCTCATTGCAGTGGCTTCTCTTGTTGTGGAGCACCGGCTCCAGGCACGTGGGCTCAGTAGTTGCAGTAAGTGGGCTCTAGAGTGCAGGCTCAGTAGTTGTGGTGCACGGGCTTAGTTGCTCTGCGGCATGTGAGACCTTGCCGGACCAGGGCTCAAACCCATGTCCCCTGCATTGGCAGGCAGATTCTTAACCACTGAGCTGCCAGGGAAGTCTGAGAACGGCACTATTCTGACTTCATGCTGGTGATTTGAAGGTTTAACAATAACTCAGCTACACCAACTGTTTTATTCTGTTTATTTTGTATTACCTCAGAACTAGAAATTGGGAATTTATAAAGGCTAAGAGATAATAGAGAGGGATGTGATAACCATTTCTGGATACATGAATATGTGAATCCCTAGGATGGAGAGACTGGGTAAGATGAAGCCAGGAAGTGTGCTTAGAAAGAATGGAATAAAATTTACAGGCAAAGTCTGAATCCTTCCACCTGTTAGGAAGAGGTCAGGAATTAAAAGGCCCTTGAACGCATTTCTTCTATATAGTTCAGATGTAGCCTAAGAAAGTTGCAGTAAATCTCAGAACAAAGAATGTTATCCTAAAATAAATATTGAGGGAGAGACTGAATAAATGTATAGGTCTTAGTGGAGGTAACAATAGGAAATATTTGAGTGAACACTATATTATAGGTAATACTATTAGGCTTGGGAAGTACCAGGATGACTAAAATATTGTTCTAACCCTGAGAAAGCTCACATTCTGGTGTGGGAGAAAGAAATAAATCATCACAATCCAGACATATGACCCAAATTCTTGAAAATATTGCACAAGAGCCATTAACTTGCTTGGGAAAGTGTGTGTGACGGGAGGAGCTGGGGCAGCACCCTGAAGAAGATTTCCCTTCCTCTAGATGCCAGAATTCGATGGTTTTCTTAACCAGACTTTTTTCTTATAAATGCAATTCAGAACAGCTATTTCTGCTTCTGCCTCCAAATCCTGATTGCTACTAATTTTAAATACTTTTCCTAGAACATCATTGTTCTCTCAGCTATTATTTACATATTATTTCTCTTGGCTTCTATCCAATTTCTGTTTTCTTCTACCCATTAAAAGCAAAAGGTGATAGCTTATCAAATAATTTATTTTTGAAAACACTTGCAGAGATTTAAACCGTTCTATATACTTTTCTATCTTCATATTTATGATTTCTATTCATTTTCAGGGTGATTACATTTATCAAGTTATTGACTTATGTGTATCCTAGAGAATGTGTAATTTAATTCTCCCAACCTTATTAATGAAAACTGTTCTTGGTAATATTGTTTGATGAAGGCAGTCAAGACATACTTTTGTCAAAACATTGTTGAATTAGAAGTTCTTGTGGAACATGTGGCATACTTATCCAGGAATAACATTTATTCTGCCAGCATCTGTAAGAGGAATTTTTTTACTTTGTCCAAACACTCTGAACCCCAGTATGGAAAACATCATTGAGGTGGATTTGTATACAAAACAATAGAAAAAGATAGTTGAGGGAAAAAAACAAAACAAAACAGTAGGCTATATTATTTAAAGTTTTCTAAATAGTTAAGCATACATGAACCTTCTTTAATTGCAACTGATTTAAAGTTACATACCCTCTATGTAGTCCTAATTTTACTACTAATTCCTCCATTTAGAGTATTGATGAAATATTTAGCCAGGAGTTGCTGAGACACACACACACCCTCCCACACACATACACAGGCACACAGCTCATTGTTTCCTATAGATAGCTACGTGAAACTTGTTTCAGTGTTCCCAGATGGTCCTCTTTCTATGCCTAATGCCAGTTCTTGTGCTATGGTAATTTCCATTGAACTGACCATTTGCTTGCATATAAGTTGATATATTTGATATATTCATTGCAGAAAATTCTCTCTGACTGTAAGTGCTCAAAACACATTAATTGTATTTTGGTTTGTTTGGTGTCTTTTATTCCTATTAGCTACTAGAAGAAAAATCCATTTATGTGCAATTTAAAGAGGACTGTCTCTTTTTCAGAGCTTCTAACTAACTTTTTACAGCAGCTGTCGGAGCCATGAAGCAGGAGTGATAACAGACATGAGAGGGTATATATCATAACTGCCTTGAAAATTAGAGGAAAAAACCCTCCATGTTCTAAGTGAAAAATCTTCCCACATTACCTAGGAAATAATCAGAGGGTAAATGACTTCTACATCTGGATAATTCATGTCCATATAAATGTATATTCAACTAATTTAACTTTTTGAAAATCTAACATGACTGTAGACTTTACCCTCTCAATTTTTATTGAAATGCTCTCAATTAGATATTATCTGTCAAAAAATAATGACAATAAAAATAAAGGTTTAATACAAATCAGGCACTGTTGTAAATATTTTATATCTAAGAACATAATATAGAACCCAGATGATACCTAGTGAAGTATACTAAATGTATTGTGCTAAGTAATGTGACAAGTAATTTGATGAATTAAAAATAATATTTTAAACAAAGTTTTCATCTTTAAAACTAATATTTTTTATTATTGTCAAACAATTCTACTTTTGGGGGGTTATTATTGACTAATTAGCTTAGTTTAAATACTAAACTCTAGTTTCTAAGCTGAAATCTGTGTCAGTTCAGAGGACATGGCTATCCTTTGTGGCTAGGCTTTTCTATTCTAAAACCATGCCCATTTGTGTAACTAAGGACCCTTCTATTTAAAAAGAACAATTACTACAAGATGGAGTGCTTAAAGTGGAGTGAACTGTAGTGCTTCGTGCCTGATTGCTGCCATGTCTTAAACAAGAGATATTAAAAGAAATAAATGCCAGGTGGTCTCACGAGGACATTTTGACTTACGCTTTTGAACCTTTGGTACCCACATAACAAAACGGCTGGTGGCTTTGATGTTGTTTCAACATGAGAAAATCCACAATTTTATTGTTTGCAAATGTTAGCCTCTTCCTCAAATACCCATTTTCTCTAATTATGAAGAATTCTTCCACAGGGAAATAGTCTTTTTATAAACTGCAAATTAAAATTTAGTATGTTTTTAGGATAATACCTCTGAACAGAGCAGTGGAGAAAATTCTAAAGACTCTTTTCATTATTTTTCCCCTAAATCAAGACTTTGGCTACATAGAATTTAAAACATTTGGTTAGGAGAAAGTTAATAATAGTAATGTGTACTCATACTTTGTTCATAAAGTGCCTTTTAAGATAAATTTGTAGTTTACATTGACTAAATGTATTTATTTTCAGGGATAGACTTTCACCAAGGGTTTTGATTCCAGTTATCTGAAATACATGTATACAAAGTATAGATGGTATTTTTGTTAATTTATATTAAAATAGCCTTTATAAAATGGTTCTTAAATAATTTCTTTTAAAAGTACACATTGTAAGACAACCTACAGACTGGGAGAAAATATTTGCAAATGATGTGACCGACAAGGGATCAATTTCCAAAACATACAAACAGCTCATACAGCTCAATAGCAAAAAACAAACAACCCAATCAAAAAATAAGCAGAAGACCTAAATAGATATTCCTCTAAAGAAGACATACAGATAGCCAACGGGCACATGAAAAGATGCTCAGCATCACTGATTCTTAGGGAAATGCAAATCAAAACTACAGTGAGGTATCGCCTCACTCCAGTCAGAATACCCATCATCAAAAAGTCTACAAATAAATGCTGGAGAGGATGTGAAGAAAAAGGAACCCTCCTACACTGTTGGTGGGAATGTAAATTGGTGCAGCCACTCTGGAGAACAGTATGGAGGCTCCTTAGAAAACTAAAAATAGAACTACCATATGATCCAAGAGTCCCACTCCTGGGCATATATCCATAAAATATGAAAGCTCGAATTTGAAAAGTTACATGCACTCCAATGTTCAAAGCAACGCTATTTACAATAGGCAAGACTTGGAAGCAAACCAGATGTCCATCAACAGAAGAATGGATAAAGAAGAAGTGGTATATGTATATAATGGAATAGTACTAAGCCATAAAATATTGTCATTTGTAGCAACATGGATGGACCTAGAGATTATCTTACTAAGTGAAGTAAATCAGAGAAAGACAAATGTTATATGATACTACTTATATGTGGAAACTAAAAAATGATACAAATGAACTTATTTATAAAACAGAAACAGACTAACAGGCATAGAAAACTAATTTATGGTTACTAATGGGGGAAGAGAGGGGAATAAATGAGGAGTTTGGGATTAACAGATATACACTACTGTATATAAATAGATCAACAACAATAACCTACTGTATAGCACAGGGCACTCTATTCAATATCTTGTAATAACCTATAATGGGAAAGAATCTGAAAAAAGAACATATATATATATATATATATATATATATATATATATAAAAAACTGAATCACTTTGCTGTACACCTGCAACTAACACAACATTGTAAATCAACTACACTTCAATTTAAAAAAAAACTCATTAAAAGCACACATTGTAAATGGATAAATGGTAAGAGTTTGAAGTAAGAACAAATTGTAAATGATTTTTCTTTTTTTTTTTTGGTTAGCCTAGGTGAATAAGTATATAGCTGCTAAAACTTTAAAGAAATACAAATTTTTAAGTAAAGGACTCCTTTTCCATCATAAAAGAAGAGATGTCAAGTGATAGATAATTTGCATTTTAAGGAACTGCTTTCCTCCCCCCAAATAGATGGGTTAACATACACCAAAGAAAACGATCTACTCTGTTCCAACGAATATTTAGTATGTAGCTGAAAGTTGTTTTACTGAAATTGTTTTTAATGGGAGATTACAAATGCTACCTTTCTGATTAGGACAAGAACAGGGACTTTCAGTATCAAAGCAAGTTTTTCTAAATTGTGTTCTGCCTAGAATTAGAACAGATATATCTAGGACAGATTTATTATTCTCTCTGGAATACAAACATATGATCTAAAATTTGACATTATCTCTTTTAACTTCGCCTTCCTCTCCTAAAATACCCTCTCTCCTATGTATGACGCAGGTAGCTTCCAAATGACTGTTTATCCATAAAGATTTCGCAATGTACCATACTGTTTTACCATTAAGTATTTACACATCTCTATGCTAAACCTTGTGGTTGGGAAGCATTTTAATAATATGTATTAGTACATAGAGACATGTATTTTAATCTTTTTTGTTTTCTTATTTTTGTCTTCCTTTCCTTCCTTCCGTGTTTCTTTTTCTCTTCTTTCTTTCCTTTTTTTTTAAATTTTTTAATTGTTGACTTTTCAGTTAGCCTCCCAAGGAATTCTGTTTCTGTGAATTTATTCTGTATTTTTTTTCATTTGCTTTGCTTCTTGGTAAGTCTTTTTTTAGATACACTAACATTTTTGTTGTTTGACTTGAATTTTTCATGTTGAAAGTTGACCCAAATGTGATATATTAAAGATATAAAATTAAACTTGCATTCAGTGAAATTATATGTATGGCTATTACATTTTTTAAAATGCCATAAAACTTAATATAGCTTCATTCATTCTACAGTAGCCTTTAAAAATGCATTCTTTAATTAAAAAGAGAACATTTTAAATATGCCAATTAAAATGTTAAGCATCCTAAAATCTTAAGATGTCTAAATAATATTCAAGACAGTTTACATATTTTAAATTGCCATAACTCTTCTCAAATTAATCATGGTTTAAAAGTAGCCTTTGTACTACTTTCTCTTTCATACTTTGGTATGGAATTTTCACTACTGATAAATGTTTTACCATTTTAATTTGATTTCTCAGGTTGTCAGAATATTGCAGCCCTGAACAATATTCAGATTAGTCTCAAAAACTCTTTTCTAAGGAGGTGATGTATGAAAGTAAATGTAATTACTCAGATTTTAGATTTAATTGGTAGAAACATGTATTGGAATGAAACAGGAAAAAAAGGCAGCCATTTTATGACCACTGTGTTGCCATTCCAAACACAAGTACGTTAAATATCATTATTTCAAGTAACTATATATTCTTGTGATTTGAGTGTTAAACTTCATAAATTCTCCTATAGAAAAAAATAGTATGCCTCCGGTAATGGTTACTCACCATTTGTTGGAAAAATGCATCATGTTTCATGTACTTTAATTACTGTAGGGATTTTTACTCCTAGTAAAAAAAATCAAAATGCCTTTAGGGTTCTAATATAATCACATGTCACTCACTGTACTATAGACAGCCCAAGTGCTGACTCACTTTATTATTGTTTTTTTCAAGGTATTTTGTTTTTGTATTTTACATGTTACATGAGCATTTGCTCATCACATTACATATTTTATTATGTTTTATTAATTGCCCAATATTCTATCATCTGCTATATCAGCATTTAATCATTGTTATTGAACCATTAAAGGCTTTTGAGAAGATAATTATTTGACAAAGCGCACCCAATGGCAGAATTATCTGTGTTCACAGAAGAGATTTTTTTTATGATGGTGGTGTTTCATTCATTTAATTTATTGAGCACCTATTATGTGCCAGGTACTTTACTGGTAGCTGGCAATACAGAACTAAAAGAAAAAGATGAAACTCCCTGGCATCGTGGAGTCTACATTTTAACGAAGGAAGTGGGTAGTGAACAATATAAGCAGGTAAATCACACAGTGTGTTAAATAATGGAAAATAATAAAGAGGAAAAAATAAAGCAAGAAAGTAGGGGCAGTACAGAAATGTCAGAGATGGGATAAAAATTGTAGGCAGGGTAGCCAGTGAGGGGCCTTACTAAGGCACTAACTCTTGAGTAAAATCTTGGAAAAATGTGAGGTGCTAGTAGTGTGTATCAGGGAGGAGATCCAGGCAAGAGGAACAGAAGGCTGATCCTTCACTAGTGGTGGCTGCCCACCGAAGGTTTGTACTTATCTTTCAAGTTAAGGAGTAGGAAGCAAGAAACAAACACTCGTTGCTCTGAGAAGAAAGAAGGCCTCACTTTGCTTTAACAGAACTGTTGTTTCTGTATTCTAAATAACATTACCTTATATTTATCTAAGAATTCCAGGATTTTGAAATAAAGTATTATTCCATTCTGACGGTCAAACTTTTACTGAAAGCTTTTTCTAGATACTATGACAAATAATATTTCTTCCACATGAGTTTGCTTGGTATCCTAGAGAGTGAAGATTAACTAAAATGGTGAGGAAAAAAAAATGTGTAATAGCAACCTGGAGAGAGTTGGAATGACCTTAGATGCATTCTTAGTAGAAGCAAGAACAATCAAATCCAGTATTTACCTCAAGACTCAGATAATTCTAAAACATTTTGCTTTCTAAATAGAGGAGGCTGTCCCAATTAAGTAAATTATAATCTGTATGGGAGGACTTGATTATAGAAAAAGGTTACTTTTTTTTTTGACACTAGTAAATCCCCCAAACAAAAAATTATATTAAAATATACATTATGCTTTTTTTTTTTTTGAAGGGTGTATAGTGTCTGTCATATGTTTGGCAATTCTGATCAAACACTTGAGAAAAGATAATCTTACTTTTTGTTAATTAAGGTGACTATAAACCAAAAATAATTATGATTATGTAAGCAGCCTAATTAAAGGGCAAAAAACCCCTTAATTAACATATGTCTGATTAAGAAATATAATGGCAGATATAAGTGGCTTTAACCTCAATCACTGCTACAACCACAAAATACTTAGTTCTCAAATAAACAATCTGATGACTATACATTGACATTGTGAAATGACATATTGTTTTTGGTCGAGTATCGTTTCTGCTGATCCAGACCCTAATGCTGGACATTAACATGCTTCCACTTCTCAAGCTACAGAACTGTAATACGATGTGCATAGAAATCTCCACTCTTTTTAAGATCCAACTACCCGAAATTACTAAACAGTTCCAAAGTATTGATGTTATATAATTATATTGTATGGATGTAACGTGTTATGGCTGCCTTGTAGTAGGGCCTAGAGATCTGTGAGCTAATGTTGATCTTAAAATAAAGTGGGCCATTATTTTACTGGCAAAATAAGTTTATTTGGGAAAAGGAGAGCACTGCAATTCAGGACAAGCAACATATGGTGAACCATAGGCATGTCTGGAGAACAGAGGAGAGGGGCTTGCTTTTATAGAGGAAAAAAGGAAATTGGGGAGGGCTGTGGCAGTTCTTCATTGGCTGCATGTGGGGGAAGCTTGCTATTGCTGGGTCAGGAAATCTTTCTTCCTGCTGGGATCTGCAAGCTGGGGTGAGTGATATGCATGAGAGCTCCTCCCAGGACTTCCAAGCTCCACTTTAAATGAAATTTATTTATTTTCACAGTACATAAATATTTCCAAACTGCTACTAGATGTCTTGTATTTTATTTTCTTTGAAATTTATCTAGCGGTTTGTGTTCCTGACTTTCTCTTGCAGTGTTTCTTTTGTTTTAGTGTTAACATCATCACTTACGTGACCACAACATCATCATTTAAGTGACCATTTCAAATGATTTAACCATATTATAAGAGCAATAAAATTCAGATTTCCCATTAACAAAATAGCTTTCCCCCAAAGAAGGTGACAAGAAAGGACATATCTGTTCATGATTGTTTTTCTCCCCACTAATTTCTATTTTAAAAGAAGAGACATTTTCCCAAGGAAAGAAAATTTTCCAATAGATGATATTAATTTTAAAAGTTGACATTACAGTAACTACAGGGATCAGAAATGAAGCTGTTTTGGAAAAGCTCCTCTTTCCTCATAGACATTTCATTAAGCCATTCCATCAAGTGTGTGATAGGCTTAAAATTAGGTGAAGCAGAGATGCATCTGGTGCAGTTTTCAAATGTAGAACACTTGTATCACTAGATTTCTATTGGGATTTGTGTAACAATGCATCTTAACTCTCTCCTCTTAAATGCCATATTTCTCATTAGCATTTTCAAGGTTCTGATAACTCCTGTAGCCAAAAAAATCTGATTAACCTTCCTTAATCCAATGTTTACCAAACTTATTGGCTGAGGGAACACGTTTTCATATCAGACCAATTAACATATTCTGGGACTAGTGTTTCACAGAGCAAATACAGTTAAAATATCTTAGCAGTTGCTGCTAGAATGAAATCCATATCCAATTAACAAAGAGGTTTTCAGTTTTGTAAAACTCAGTGAACAGTTTAATACTGGCCTAGGAACCTGTTGGGCAATCTGAATTATTGATCTTTTAGAAGTGGGCAGTGGATAGTAATTGACTACTTAGAAAACAATACACTCAACATATTTTAAGATCCAGCATCTTTGGAATTTGCCAGTACCGCTTTGGAGTGGGCAACTAAAATGCATATTTCATATTTCGTGTTCTATGAAAATACGCTGAATTTAGGGAAAGAAGTGTATTGAGCAACATTTAATGGAACTGTTCTTAAATGCAAGATGGGTTAGTGTTTACACAACACATAATTTTCTGGGAGCTCCAAGGCTCTCTGAGCCTTAACTGACTTGTTCACATTCTATCACTCAGTGAACTTCCAACTCTGGAGCTCCTTGCCCTCTCGCTTGAATTAGAGAATCAAAACAATCCTGTCATTTTCTATCCCATGACTTTGCTTAGGCTTTTTCTTTTCTACAAAATGCCTCTCTCCTTTATGCCTCAATCACTACCCATCAGAATTCTCTGCTGCCTTCAAACTAACTTGCCTCCCTGTTACCTTTCCTCATCTTCTCCTTGATGGATAACTATTTGTCCAAGCCTCTGTGAGGTTATCCAAATTATTCCTTTTTTCCTATGTCTCAACAGGACTTTGCTTGCCTCTTTGTTATAACACACTCTATGAAATACTGAGAAATGTGTAATAGTCCACCAACATTGATGAGGCACTTTTAGTAGTCAGAGACCATGTTTTACCTATGATAGTGTCTTGCACAGAGTAGATACTCAAAATTGGGTGGCATGGCAACTTCAAAATTGGCCTTGATCATCTTTTTTACATTAGGAAAGTCACATGAAAACTCCGATTGAAAATCACATTCTGCGTTTCTATTTATTAGTCTTTTACTGAAATGTACAGGTTACTCCAGTGTGAACAAGGAATTTCTTTCTTTAGGACCCAGGCGTTTTGCTATATTTTATTATAGTCACTTAATTCTGCACACTTTACAGCTGGTTGAAGTTTTTTAAAAAAATTGAAAAGAGGTATGATACATACAGCTACATAGTCAAATTTTGGTCTCTTATTCCCACTGGATGTTGTTCTTCACCCATTTCTTTTCATAGTTAGAAATTGTTCTTTTTTAACTTTTTACATTTAAATAATTTCAGACTTACAAAAGAGTTTGAAAAATACTACAAAAATTCCCTTGTAATTTTCAACCAACTTCCCCAAATGTTAACATCTTACATAGCAAGGATACAATTATTAAAACCAGAAAGTTAACACTGAAACAATTCTATTACCTGCTCTATAGACCTAGTCATGTTTCTTTAGTTGTTTCACTAAGGTCCATTTTTTTGGTTTAGGATCCAATCTTCAAATCTCCTTGGTCTCCTCCAATCTGGCGTCTCCTTAGTCTTTCTTTGCGCATCATGACATCATGATCTTGATACTTACAAAGAGCATGTGTGCCAGTTATTTTGTAGGATGGCAATTTCAGGTTATCTGATGTGTAAGCAGTGATTATATCTTTGAGAAATGTATTCGCAGTCTTAGGAATATTTGTGAGGATTGTTTGGGTGGAAAACGTTTGTTTCTCCAAATGTTTTGTTGAATCATATAGCCTTATTTTCCATGTGGTAAGAGTGGCTATTTTAGAGTTTTTTAAAGAAGGCAGCAAATGTCTTATTTTTCTTCTTTGCAGGTGTTTTGTCCCGTATAATTCCTTTGAAACATTTATAATGAGTTTGTTCCTGAGCTCTGTAAGTCTCTGTTGACATGAATATGCATCTTTTATTAAAAATATTTTTAAATATGAAAGTTTTTTTTTTTTTTAAATCACACTCAGTATATGTTTTCTTTCTTAGTAATCAGTAGGTAGGTAGTACTGGACAACTCAATATACTGAGATTTCATTGGTTGAAGTGATCTACTCATTGCCCAGGCTGGAAAATCTTAGGCTTGATAGATGCACCTCTTCAGTGAATATCACAGAGAAGCCACATTTGAAATGTACTATTTTAAATTGATATTGCTAAAGATTTTTTTATGTCTGTGCCTCCTCCTTTTCTAATGTTGCTTACTCTCTGGAAAACTTTCTCACCCTGCTTTTTCGATAGCTTCTGCACTCATTTTGACCATTTCCTGCATTGATCAATTTACTCTAACCAATTGGAAGTCTGGTTTCCCTCCACACCACTTCACTGAAACTGCTCCTTTAAAGAGTGCAGATGACTTTCTAAAAGTGAAACCTGCTACCTGTGTGCATCCTTTAACAATGTTGGCTACTCTTTTCTTTCATGAAATGCTTACCTTCTCGTGATATCTTAGATACATTCTCTCTTGGTTCTCCTGCTGCTTCCCAGAATGTTTCTTCTTATTCTCATCTTCTTACTTGTGTTTACATATAGGTGTTCCATAGGTTTATTGTTTAACCATGCTCTGCATATGCTCTGGGTTATCTCAAATGCTCCCAAAGCTTTAGTTATCACCTTTATGCAGGTGACTCAATCTTTGCCTCTAATTTGGATATCCATCCTGAGCTTTAGATCAGAATTTCCCATAGATATTTCAAACTCAATTAGCTCTCAAACAAAAATCATTGATTCCTCCTTCTTATGTGTCCTACACCTATTCCTAGACTTGGGTTGAAGTTAAACCCACTCATTAGGTTCTTCCATCACACTTTGTCCTCTGCCTCCTAACCCATAGTATTCTTAATCTGGATGGCTCTCCTTCTCTCTTTCCATGTTTGTACATGCTTATTTTTCTTTTAGGTACAGTTCAAATTCTACTTCAGTGATGCCTACCACAATCAATTCAAAAATAATTTGATTCTCATGTTTATAGTTACTTTATTGTTTCATGTTTTATCATTAGTTGTAGACATGTCAGCATTGCTTTCTTCACTGGAGTATAAATACTTCAAGTGAGGTCAGTGGTCCTCATAAGCTAGCCCAGTGCCTTACTTACATACTGATTTGTTGAACTGACTTGAAGTGAATCACTCCTAGTTGTTGTTGTCATTATGGTTGTTTGTTTTATTTTGTTTAGCCAGCATGTTTTATTTTGTTAACAGCATGCTCCTCCCAGGTATGATAATGTCACACTGTAACACAGAGGCCATTGGTATTTCTTTTTCATTCATTCATCCATAATAGGGACAGGAATAATTAGAATGAAAGCAGCTGGGACTCCCTAGAAAATAATACACTCCATCTCAGTCACTCAGAGAAATATCTTGGGCAGTTACTAAATTAAAACTGTTTTTAGCAAACCCAGTGTGCTGAGGTGGGAAACACAATCACATTACTTGCAATTTACTGTTGCTCCCTTAGTGATCTACAGATCAAAAAGTATCTGTTCTGACTCCACTTCTGAAACTTAATGCTGTGTTTAATTTATCTAATTAGGACCTCTTAGCACCTCAAATAGGTACTTTAAAAAACACCACCACCACCCAGCTGTTAGCCTAGGGACAAAAGAATAAATGCAAATTTAACGCTTTTCAAAGGTGAATCTGCACATTTTGATGTCTTGACAGCATTCAATAAAAATCAAGTGTTCTTAGAGACAATATACTAATTTGTTGATTGTTTCTGGACCTCAATAAATATTGAAAATAGTTCTTAAAACTGATCATTATTTGGGTAAATATTTGTGTGGATATGCGTAAGTATAATCTTTATAACATAAACTACTTTTCAGGAGTTTGTTGCTGCTTCTGAGACAAAGAACTCTTGATGTCAAGATTTGAAGAGAGAAGAAATGAAATACAGAATATGGTAAGCGACTTGCAGATAGACTATTTCAGCCTCATCTAATCTAATGCTCCATTGTGTAGTTTTCATTTGTAAGTTGCATACATATAAATACATACTTACGGTAGTCACTGTTGCAAACAGTTGTGAAATATGACCACAGTTGAATCAAACTTTGTCCACTCTTATAAGCTTATTTTGATAAACTTGATGTAACAGACACTTGGCTATCAACCATGGTGGGAGACTTTAACTTTTCAATTTCTTGAAATTTGGTTATACTTAAGTTATTCAGATTATTCAACAGTGATATGCAACAGCTAAATAAATATTTCTTGATGCTTAAAGGGCTTTTTTATTAGTTTACAAAAGCAAGTTAGTTTTACTGAGTTTATAAGAATCTCTAGTGTTTTGGCTTGTTCTCTTTTCTTGTTGTGTTTTCTGTAATGGATAAGAGTTATTTTCTCTTCTCATCCTATTCAGAAGACCCTCTCTAGGGCTTCTCAGGGGATGAATTATAGAGCAGTAGTCTCCAAACTTTTTGGCACCAGGGACCGGTTTTGTGGAAGACAATTTTTCCATGGACCGGGGGTGGGGGGAGATGGTTTGGGGATGATTCAAGTGCATTACATTAATTGTGCACTTTATTTATATTATTATTACATTGTAATATATAATGAAATAATTATATAACTCATCATAATGCAGAATCAGTGGGAGCTCTGAGCTTGTTTTCTTGCAGCTAGATGGTCCCATCTGGGGGTGATGGGAGACAGTGACACCTGAAGTGTGTTGCTTATGTCCAGTCTACTCCATAAGATGCAACTTAATTGTCACTTGTCACTCACTGATAGGGTTTTGATATAAGTCTGCAAGCAATTGATTTGTTATGGTCTCTGTGCAGTCAAACCTCTCTGCTAATGATAATCTGTATTTGCAGCTGCTCCCCAGCACTAGCATCACTGCCCCAGCTCCACCTCAGATCATCAGGCATTAGATTCTCAGAAGGAGCCTGCAACCTAGATTCGTCGCATGTGCAGTTCACAGTAGCATTCAAGTTCCTATGAGAATCTAATGCCGCTGCTGATCTGACAGGAGGCGGAGCTCAGGCAGTAATGTGAGAGATGGGGAACGGCTGTAAATACAGATGAATCTTCCTTGCTAGCCCGCTGCTCACTTCCTGCTGTGTGGCCCGTTTCTTAACAGGCCATGGACCGGTAGCAGTCCGTGGCCCAGGGGTTGGGGTCCCCTGTTATAGAGGGTTGAAAGAACAAAGGAAAGATAAAGGAAGAGAGTTCCAGAGTCATTTTTGGAGCACAAGTAGAGACATGCTGCTGGCATTGTACTCTGTCCATCCCCACGCCATCCAGTGCCCAAGAAAATGTTGCAAGTTTATGGTGACATGGTGGCATGAACTAGATTTTTCCTGCTAGTCGATTTTCAGAAACCATTAGTAGATCCTACTTTATTTAGTTAGGGCCATTCTTTTAGACTAGAACTTCTTAAATTGGGATCAGAAAGTAAGCTTTATATAAGATTATCAGTAATCCCTCTGAAATTATATGCAGTGTATTGTGTATAGTATATTCTTTTTTCTATGGAGATGACCAATGGGTTTTATCAATTTTTAAAGGATCTTGATGACATAAAAAGTTTTTATCCAGCAGAGTTATATTAATTTAGAACAGATGTGATTAAAATAAAAAATTCGAAGGAAGTGTGGAGTTTTTCTCTATATATTTTTATTAATATTCCAGGTGGTGTTGGCTGTAAAATTTGCGCCCTTGTAACTCCTTTTTAATTATAAATGTTTTTAGAGGAATAAAAACTATTCTAGAGTTTTGTTGGTACTTTCCCTTTCGTCATTCTCTAAAATTTGAACCAAATTTGAATAGTTGTTCTTGGAAATAGGAAAAATATACAACTCCATTCATATTCCTTTTATACTCACTTTACAAACCCTTGCATAGACTTTTAGTTATTCTATGACTAAATGTATATTTTTAAAAGTCATCTATTATTTTTAGATATTCTTCTGGTATTGGACCCTGTTATATGAATATCGATCATTATCGCCTCCAGGGTTTTGTTCTGTTTTTGTTTGTTTCATTTGTTTGTTTTTGCTCACAGTTATAAGTAGGAAAACTATTTCTGACCTGGTCATAATTTTTCTTTATCTTAGCTGGAAACTCTAAAAAGTATTTTCTCTGTTTCCTGCATCGTATATCTATCCCTGCTAACGCGGACATTGCCTCCCACTTCCATTTACACTCATGAAGATATTAATTCTCTGGTATTCCAGCAGCCTATTTTATTTTCACTAAACTCTATTAACAGGTTCTCAGCCTGTGGCTATACCAAATGATAACTAATTTTATCTTTTCCAAAAGATATACAAGTTGTAGAGGAATAGTCCAGATATTTTGGTAATTTTTTTGGTGGGGGAAGGGAGAGATTATCCTGGCTTCTGATGAGCCTGAGAAGGCTTCCCATGTCAGCCCATGTCTCCATTTGATAGTGAGTGTGTTTCCCACCTAGAAGATATCTGAAGCCTATTCGCTTTAGTCATTGCACCAGAAGTGTTTTTTCTTCTCTTAGTGAATCATGTTTCCAGAAGAAAAAGTTGAAATTTGATAAGATCAACGTAGAAAGCCAAAAGTTGCTCTGAGTTATGGTGTTATTTCTCAGCCAGAGGCTTGTCTCTTCTGCCCAGCTGCAAAATTTCTCTGTACACAGGGGTCTCTTTAGTGCCAAAGGGGATAAGCAAAAGAGGATGAAAATATATCTGCTGTTGCCTGGATGACCCCAATCACACTGACTCCTTCAGCAAGTTTTCCTTAGAATCCTTGGAGGAAGCTTTGCCGAACCACCTATCCCAACATTCAGGATTTACTTTTAAGATGGTCAGTTAATATTTCTTGAATATAAACTATTGGCTAGAGTAACAGGAAACTTGAGTTTATTAAACTTATACATACTTAACTATGGTCTACAGGGTATTTTAAACTCAGCCATTTGGCTTCAGATCTACTTTCTTACCCCCCAAAATATACAGCGTGAAATGTATGAGAAGTAATTGGATATACCAGCTTTTCCAAGTCCTCAATATCTTATTTCTTCCAGATAATAGGGAAAAAAATATACAGTATTCCCATGATTAAACATACTAGACATAGCTATAAGCTTGAATTTCTAGGAAAATTAAACAAAAGTGGTAATGAGTTGGAACTTAGGCCCCTAAATACCTAAGGTAATATATATTAATGTGTGAAAACCTAACTTGAGAAAGGGACAACAAATTATGGAATATTTAAATGACTTATGAGACACCATACTATGGAAAAACAAGTAACTTTAAAAAATATATGGTAGGACTATGAATGACAGCTTTGGTGGTGAAATGGTGAACTAACTACATACAGATTGATGGGAAGTTCTGACTTGGAAAGCTTTCCGTAATGTATTTTGGGGAAAAAAGTGAAATCAATCAAGTTATAGCATAATATGTATGGTAAAACCTCTTTTCTCACAGAAAAAAAAACCTATATCAATCATGTTATAGCACATATACATATGTACAAACTATAATTTTAGTCCATTTGTTTTACAAAAACAAGACAAGTCAGCGTACATTGGTTCATGCAGTGAAACTGTCTTGAAAACACACACAGGTTAGTAGTTATATCGGGGAACAGAATGGTAAAAGAAGGAAAGCCATCTTATTTTATGCTTTTCGTACTTCTATATTACTAGATATTTTTAACCTGAAGAAAGTATTACTTTTATAATTTAAAAGTCAGGTATGATATTTACTGAACAATTGTTCAAATGTTTCTTTTGCATGGCTTGCTATTTGGTGGCATTCCATTTAGTAGTGTTAATTGGAAAGTCCCAAACAATTTTTTCAACAGAAATGAATGAAGTAAGATTGGGTTTGTGCTATGTTCTTAGATTATATAAAGCTTTATTCTGGTACGAATCTGTGTTGTATTTTTCTCTTCCTATTTCACCGTGGTTAGAGTGACTCATTTATTCTTTGACCTGCTGGTTTGGATTCCTGAGACATTACTTCCCATCAATCTGTATGTAGTTAGTTCACCATTTCACCACCAAAGCTGTCATTCATAAATTTGCCAAAGCCTGACTTGAATGTCCCTACCATGACTCTGGATCACCCCTTAGAGGAAGTGATCTCGAACCAGCACTACTTCTTATTGCTCCTCCTGGCTACAGTGTCTCATTCACCAGCCTTCATTCAGGTTAAGCTAAAAAACTCTCAGAAATTGATTTGTTTTCCATGCAAGGCAAGATTTCAACATGGTCTAAATCCCACTTATTGGTCCTATACCTACTTTCCATTGGGGACTGAGCTTAAAATAGTAACAATATTCATATATAACTTCCTTTTTGGTATAAGGAACATGCATTTTATATATATATATATATATATATATATATATATATATATATATATATATATATATATATTCCTGGAGGAGTAGATGGTAGTCATACAGTGGTTTTAAATACAGTTTACCTACTATGTTATCCTGGGAAAGTTCCTAAATACCCCATACCTTAGTTTTCTGCTTCTGTTAAAAGCAAATATATAAAAATATCCAATCCATAATATTGTTTTGAAAATTAAATGAATTATTATATGCAAAGTACTTAGAATAGCATCTGATACAGAAAAGCATGAAATAAATATAAATTAGTTTAGAGAAGAACATAAACCATGGTATTCCTTATTAATGAATATTTTAAATGAATAATTAGTAATAGTATTTATGATATATATGGATGTGCTTTGCATTGATGTCCTATTGCAAATATAAGTAAAGACATTCTGATAAATAGAAGCTGTTTATGACAGGTTACGTATTTTAGTAATAATAATAATAATGATAATGATAATAAATGTAGCTCATTGTGATTCTTCCAAATGCACTATACACATCTTAAATAGGTGACAGATTACTAAAGTGGAAAATATAGACTTAAATCTTAGTTCAATAAGTATTTTTCTAATTATAGATTTTTTAAAAAGTCATCAGCAGAAGAGAATATTAAGAGTATAAATATTGCCAGCATTGGTGAATGAGGAAGTTGAATTTGCCTTGGGAAAGACAGTGATTGCCTTAGTTTAATCCCTATTTGGATGCCAATTTATGGATAAGTAACTATACAAAAAAGGAGCCACATTACTGAGCCAGTAAAGAGAGAGAGGGAGAAAGGAGTGTGGGGGCGGGGAGGGAGGAAAGGAGAGAGGAAAGAGAAAGAATGAAAGGAAGGAAATGTAGGAAGGAGGGAGAGAGAGAGGGAAGGAAGGAAGGAAGAAAGGAAAGAAGGGAGGGAGGGAGAGAGGAAGGAGGGCAAGCAATGGAAGAAATTTGAGTATAAACAAAAGGTACTCAGAAGGTTTCCAGTTTAATACATCTCCTTTGTATATTCCACAAATTAGACTGTCAAGAACTCAGCTTCTCTCGGAACTTTAGGCTATTAGCCATTTACAACTTACTTCAAATTAATTTAATCAGATTATCAGATTAGGATTTTGCTTAGAGCCTGCCAAAATCAGCCAGCCTGAGGAAAATGGGGTTTTGATTGAAAAGTGGAACTGACAGGAAGCTTGATTTTGAAACACAGGCTGCTGCTCCAGGAGGAGGGGATGCGGGTATTCAGCGGGTGAGGAGAGCCTGGGGCAGCCAGAGGGCAGCTTGAGGGCCCTGGATGCCTGAGGGCTGATTAAGAGAGTTTACCAAGAGGTGAGAAGTTTCCCAAGACAAACAGCATACTTTGCACTTTGGCTAAGGTCCCTAGTGGCAGTACACATTCTTGATATCTGCTCTCATTACATTTAATCACAGTGATATTACTTGTGAGATTTAGAGGTACCACCTTCTCTGAGAGGACAGCTGAAGGTTATGAGTTTATACCTGCATGTCTGTTGAGTTTTATGTCCCACTGGTTTTGCTTATAAACTAAAATGTATTATATTTTAGACCTTTGCTCCAAGAGGCTAATGTAACATTAATCATGTTTTTAGCAGACTTGAGATTTTAACCCTAAATCCTCGTTAGCATTTCATATGTCATGTTTCACATGGGCCTTGTGAAGTGTAGACTAGATATATCAGAACTGAAACAGGCTTTTCGTTCCCACTTTTGAACATTTCAGGCTTCTTCTGAAGGTTATAAATTTGAAATGCAATCTGTGTCATGCTGTGGGAAATACTGTGGTGAGAGGTCTGGCCAGATGAAAGTGCAAGTCTGTTTGCCATCAATGCCTTTTTCCTGAGAGACCTACATTCCATTTCAATAAATTTGTCTCTCTTCAAGTTTTAACAAAAAGTTATTATTAGAATACATATATATGTATCACATATATATGTATATAAAGTGTTAGGATATCAAATTGTTTTTATTACCATGACTACATTGTTTTAGATGACAGAAAAATTGTACTAATGTAAACATTTAAGAAGTTAAGTTTCCATGAACCCAAAGCAGGTTCTTTCGAAAATAAAGTGGGAAAGATTGCATTCAAGTTAAAGAAACTTGTATTAATTTCCTAGCGCTGTCATGACAAAGTACGACAATCTGGGTGGCTTTAAACAACAGAAATTTATTCTCTCACAGTTCTGGAGGCTAGAAGTTCGAAATCAAGGTGTTAGCAGGACCTCTCCCTCTGAATGCTCTGTTGCAAGCTTTTCTGTTAGCTTCTGGTAGTTGCCAGAAATCTTTGGTGGTTCTTAGTTTGTAGAGGCATCACTCCAATCTACCTGCACTGCACAATGGTGTTGTCCTTGTAAATTTGATTCTTTATATGGCTGTCATCCCTCTATGTGTCTGTCATAAGTCTCCTCTCCTCTCCTTATAAGGCCACTCGTCACACTGGATTAAAGACCCCCCTTACTACAGTGTGATGATCTTAACTAATTACTTCTGCAATGACCCTATTTCAAAGTAAGTTCACATTCACAGGTACCTGGGGTTATGACCTGGACTTAGCTTTGTGGTGGACACAATTCAACCCACAAAAACTTCAAACATAGGAATAAACCAGATGACAAACATATACTTAAACCATTATAAAGGAACAAATGTTCCAAATAAGAAAATCACTTAAAATTGAGTGTTAAATTATTCATTTATCATATTATTCTCAAGTCTCTTAATGAGAGTATGAAATGACTCAAAAATGTTGTCTACTCTCCAGAATGTAGTTTCTTCCTGTATGTGAATTTGTATTTATTCTGAAACAGGAAGGATGGGGGTAGGGCACGACCTTTGAAAGAATAATATAGCCATAGTACAAGACAAAGACTGGTTAGAACCAACTGGGTCCAAAATGGCGGAAGATTCAACTTCCAGTGGACCTTGAGCCTCATTATACACTCATTGTAATACATTAGCATGCTAATGGACACACCCACCAGCGCCATGACAGTTCTGAGGACAACCCTAAAAGGTCAAAAAGTGGGCAGTGGCCCAATTCCTGGAAATCCTCGCCCCTTCCCCCAAATAATTGGAATAATCCTCCCACTTAGCCTATGAAATTACCAGCCCATAAAAATTAACCATGCCATATTTCGAGGCTCTCTGTCACCTTCTGAAATGGCCTACACTCTGTCTGTGGTGTGTGTTACTCTCTAAATAAATCCACTTTTTACCTATCACTTTTTCTCCAAATTCTTTTGTCGTGACGAAGAAAGAACTTCACATTCACCAGGAACATATTGGCGAAGGCAGCCAGGAGAATTTGGTAAGCCTCAGCCTCTCTCCTCCCTTGGGCTTGAGAGGCGCCACCTTCCCACTGTTACTCTCTCTCTTGAGAGGCATGGCCTTACTTCCAGCCGTCTCCATCTCTCTCTCGCCCTCTCTCCCTTTCTTATAGTCTGTCTCATTTTCGGACCTATTGCCACAAAAATGTGGGCACAGGACGAGCATAACACTGCCCCCTCTCCGCGGCTACCCTCATAGGCTTATTATTGGTCCACCTATGCCTAACTGTCCTTGTCTCAACTTGGCATCCTTACCTCACTCTTACTTTCCACTTTATTTCGCACCTTACTCTGCTGGAAATGGGGAAAAAGAAACCTGCCAGGCATTTTCCAGCCATGCCACTAAGTCTTCCACTTCTTACTGTTTGTTACATATGCACAGGGCACGTCAGGGAAAGTTTCTAGCCATCCTCACAGGCAGCTAGGGACCCGAACCATAGGATCTTTGCCCTCTGGGTTTGCCTTATCACCATTTAATTCACTGTTAACAGGTCCAATTGTGTAAAAATATGAAATACAGCCTTACTTAGATTTTGTGCCATGGTTACAGCGGCTGCAATCCCTTGGGGAGGCAGTTTGTGTGTATACCTCCCTTCATATTAGGAGGGGGATGGTCCTGCACCATGTGGTTGGGACTCGTGGTGGTGGGACCATTGTTCACCGCCTGCCTCCTGGTGTTGGGCTGGGCCTCTCCAGGGTCTGCCCTTACCCCATCCTGCTCTGTTAGAGTAGAGCGGGCGACTCAAGGTGGATGGGTCATACACATGGCTGCACTCCAGGGATACTTGCCTGGGCCATGACCCACATTTGCTGTGCTTGCCTCTCCGGGGTCACACAATTGGGAGCGTCCTTCCAGGGTCGCATGGCCCTCCATCCCCCTAACTACAGTCACGGTGCCTCCGCTTCAGCAGCCATATCTGCCCCTGCACCCAGCCCTACTGCCAGCTGGCCAGAGCATGTTTGGGAAGGGGGTAGGGGGAGCATGGCACTGAGAACTCAGGGGTGCCACCCACAAAAGGGAAGGGAAATGAGAGGTTTTCTTCTTTTTCACAAACCATCTCCCTTAACGGCCAGTGCCTGTTTTCTGAAACTTATCACCTTTTTAGAAAAAAAGGCTGGGATTTTGTGTTAGAACCATGAGGATGTCCAGGGGAACATATCCCAGAACACAGGGATTAATCTATAGAATCTATAGAGAAACCTTCAGGGAAGTCACTCATCCTGGCTACCATGGATGCCAGGATAGGACATGGGCCCCAGGATGCTGGGGCCAACAGAACTGCTACACAGGGGAGTAGCTGACCCCCATTTACCCTCCCTGAAAACCAAAGCCAAGGCACATTTTTGTCTGGGCTATGTATTGTACAAGACATGGACAGTCCAACCCAAAATATTCCCCCAGAAACTGAAAAACTTATAGATCCGCAGGTCTGGGATCAGGGAATCCCAGGGAAGGCAAAGTAGCTCATTTTCTTTCATAACATATAAACTTAAGGTCGATGAGGCCTGGCCAGAAAATGGGAGCCTCAACTATAATGCCATCCTACACTTAGACATCTTTTGCAAAAGGCAGGGGAAATGGACAGAAGTTCCTTATGTACAGGCTTTTATGGCCCTAAGAGAAAACCCGGAGCTATGCAAGTCCTATGTTAGGGGACCTTGCCGGCTGAGACCCATTTGGGCTACACAAAAGCCCTCTCTAGTGGCACCCCTGGAAGAACAGAAACCCCTGACAGAAGACCCAAATACTTTCGAGGGACACATTGTATTTGCAACCCACTTCATCAGCCAATCACCCCCTGACATCTGTTGGAAGCTTCAAAAGTTTGCCATGGGGCCCCACACCCCTCCTAACCTTCTTATTGACACAGCTTTCAGTGTTGTTAACGATAAAGACCAGGCTGAGGAGGAAAAGAAGGAACAGCATAGCTTCAGGAAGGAATGACAGCAAGCCAGGCTTTTGGCAGCTATCATGAGAAGACCCAACCCACTTCCTTGTCACCCCAAAAGTACTCCCAGAAGATCTCCACCAGGAAAGGGAGCCAGTTTCAGCTGTGGGAGTCCTGAACACTGGAGCAAGGAATGCTCAGGAAACAGGTCCCAGCCTTCACCCAAAACGCTATGCCAACTCGGCAAGAAGATGGGCCACTGGAAGAGGGAAAGCCCCCAGCTCTGAAGGGAGCAAGGAAATTCCCCTGTGTCAATCATGGCAGTGGCTGATTGACGGGACCCGGGACCACCCAAGGCTCCCAAGAAGACAGTCATCACACAGGAGGAACCGCAGGTGACCACTGACGTGGCAGGTAACCTTGTCCAATTTCTAGTGGACACGGGAGCCACTTACCCTGTCCTGACTTCTCACGCTGGGCCCCTTGCCCTAAAACCTGCTCTGTTGTTGGGGTCGAAGGAAAGCCAAAACTAAAACATTTCGCCACTCCTCTAACTTGCACCTGGAGAAACACTCTTATAACTCACAAGTTTCTCGTCATGCCTGAATGCCCCAGCCCATTATTGGGAAGGGATTTTCTCTCAGCCTTGGGGGCAGCTCTCACCCTCCCTGAAAACCAAAGCCAAGGCACATTTTTGGCTGGACTATGTATTGTACAAGACATGGACAGTCCAACCCAAAATATTCCCCCAGAAACTGAAAAACTTATAGATCTGCAGGTCTGGGATCAGGGAATCCCAGGGAAGGCAAAGCTTGTCACTCTTATAAAAATCACCTTAAAGGAAACTAGTAACTTCCCTTCCAGGTGCTAATACTCCATAAACCAGAGGGTCAATAAGGCCTCCAACCCCTAATCTCAAAATTCATTAAATACGGGCTTTTGATGCCATGCCAATCTCCCTGTAATATTCCAATCCTACCTAGTCTTCTCTGGGAACCCTTATTGCCACCATCCTTTTAAAATGCAAATTTCAAAGAGGGGAAAGTAATTTAGAACTTGACTTGTCAAGAATAAAAGTAAAAATCCTAAGTGTCTTTTCTGTAAACATTAGTAAAAAGTAGCCATCTAGATAGGTGACCTTGATTTGTTCCATCTGCCAGGAGCCCAGTTTGAATCCAACCCCTTATAACTGATGGGTTTTACGTTGACTTAGGGCTACAGTTTTGAAATGGGAACTTTGAGGTTTCTGTGTCTGTGTATTTGTTTGTATCTATGTGTGTTGTAGCTGTATGATATTGCCAAAATTAATTCATAAAAGAGCTCTATTGAATTGGCTTAAAGGAAATTAAGTGCTTATATAAATACAGGAATATAAATCTGGCCAGAATGAATTTCAGGTTCATGTCATCTGGGAAATATTCAAGACTAAACTAGTATCTGGTATTGAAGGTGGCTTAAGCTTGTTGGTCTGATTAATATAGACATGTCTTTAGAGTCATCAATGTTAAGTATAATACATCTATTGCAGCTAGGTTTACTAGAGGTCAAATAAGACCTCATTCTATCCATTACAAATTTGTCAACGAGAAAAGTAACTTGTTATGAAAAAAACTTTTAAGGAAAAAAGTGCAATGAGAAAAGCTTTGGGTAAACTTTTTAAAAATAATTATGTTTTAAAAATGTCTGTCTAAATTAGTCTCTCCAGATTCTGGTAACTTGAAATTCTAGAGTTGTGCTAAATTAAGTTAAATGATGAAAGTTTATTAAATAACTAGGTCATTTCCAAATAAAATAAGATACTGAAACATTAATTGCTGAACATTGGCTTCCTTTTACAGAGAAACAAAAGGTTTAGGACTATTAATAAATATGTTTGGTGTCACACTGAGATATTTTCTATAAGAAAGCACATTTAAAAAAAATTATTTGGATTTATGTTTACCAATCTACAGAGTACTGATATCAATGACAGTGCATGGTTGCTTAAGGAAAGTAGGATGTGTGTTTTCAGTAAAGAAAGTATGAGGAATGGAATTGCATTTTATAATATTAAGGGAAAAGGAAGTTGGCTGTCTCTGGATGGCTGTTTCTGGATGGAAAAATAAAGTGATGGATACAGAAAGTGATGAAAAGTTGTGGATAGGAACTGTGAGAAGAAAAAGTTTTGTGCATGGTTAATATTGACTAAGTTTAAAATGAATTTAATTGAGTAAACGAATTTTAAAAGTAAGCTGGTGCAAAACCTGAATTTGGCCTTTCTCTCTGTTAAAAGGACAAGCTTCTTAAAATGTTAAACTGCCTTTAGTAACAGGTTTTAAACTCTTTACCTTTTAAGTGATCTGTTCTGCATTTGTCTTTGAAATCTTTTATTGTCACTTTGGCTAAGTAAATAACTATTTTTTTCACAGTGACCTATGATCCTATCTGACTGTTTTAAACCCTTTTGATATTTTTTTGACAAAACTTCCTAAGTCAAATTAAATTACATGTGAAGTACTGTCAAATGAGTAATAAATCTTCTTAGGTTACATTGTATGGCAAATGTTACTAATACAGATATTCTAGAAATTATATGGAGTTCCTAAAATTCTGACATGTCATGGTAAAGTATTATCAGTCATAATTCTAGTTATTATCTTAAAATATTGTATGTCACAACAGTAACCAAGTTTCTTTATCAATTACACTGTAATCAGATGTTTAACCATGGCTTTTAAGTCTTTTGTCATTTATAGATAGTTTTGTACTCTGATGCTGTTACAAAAAGTGCTTCATCATCAAGAAAATTCATAGGAAGGCTATGGTAGCAGTTATAACAGTCCCACATCAAGATGATGGCTATGTGAGGATTCTAGCCCATACCAAATGAAAACAAGGAGCTGTCCTGCCTCTGAGGCCTCTAGATCAGGCATCCAGAGTTTTTACTCCCTGACAGGCAGTGTCCATCCCCCTATTCAACCTTGAAGCGGTTACAGAAGATGGACTGTCACCCGTCTGTTTCCCATAAAAATACGGGAGTAAAATCTCTGAGGGGGAAATGAAATAGGAGGGAAGGGGGCAGGGCACAACCTTTAAAAGAATGATATAGCCATAGTACTTGACAAAGACTGGTTAAAGCCAACTGGGTCCAAAATGGCGGAAGATTCGACTTCCAGGGGACCTTGAGCCTCATTATACGCTTATTGTAATACATTAGCATGCTAAATGACACACCCACCATCACCGTGACAGTTCTGAAGACAACCCTAAAAGGTCAAAAAGTGTGCAGTGGCCCAATTCCTGGAAATCCTCGCCCCTTCCCCCAAATAATTGGAAAAATCCTCCCACTCATTAGCCTATGAAATTATCAGCCCATAGAAACTAACCATGCCATATTTCGAGGCTCTCTCTCACCTTCTCAAATGGCCCACACTCTGTCTGTGGAGTGTGTTTCTCTCAAGGTCTCTCGCCTTCCTAGATGGCCCACGCTCTGTCTGTGGAGTATGTTCTCTCTAAATAAATCCACTTTTTACCTATCACTTCATCTCCAAATTCTTTTGCGGCAAAGAAAGAACCTCAAATTAAATGGGAACAATTCCATAAGCTTAAATTGGCTATTTTAAATTAACCTGTAAACATCTATATTTTCTATGTAATTCAAGATTTCTGCTTTACTTAACATTAAATGTTCCACTCAGTAATTTTCTCATTAAGTAATTCATAACATTTAGGAGTGCCTATTCAGTGCCAAGGATGGTATGGGTTACTGATATTGAAATGAGGGAAGCATAGTCCCCTGTTCTTAAAGCTTGGGAAATGGATAAAAGCAAATTATAATAGATTTAGAAGTATGTATTGTACTATGGCAAGGCATAGAAAGAATGCTGAATTAGATTTTGGTCAGAAAACAGTCTGGAAAGTCTTCCTATTACAACTTATACCCATGCTGTCTCCAAATAGAAGATAGGCAAGCAAAGTGCTAGAAGGAAGCACATTACCGCAAGTGCCCAGACTAAGGAGAGAGAGCGTAACAATGAAACCTAGGTTTGTGCATGGATAGTATAATGTGGATAATTTACAAAAGATGTTATCAGAGAGCTAAACAATGATTACATCACAAAGAAGACAGAGTCAGTGCCTATTGTATAATGTGCACTCAATAAATGTTTCCTTAGAGACAGTACAGACAGTGATCAGGAACTAAAGTTCTGGCATCAGATTGTTTGGGTTTAATCCTGCTCTTCCATTTATTTGAACCTAACTTAGTAGAATTAGTGCTCAATACATTTTAGTTATTAACTGTTTCTCTTTATTTAAGATCATTATTGGTTGACTTTGAAGCACATAAGAGGCGCATTCATAGGAACTATTTTTTTTAACATCTTTATTGGAGTATAATTGCTTTACAACGGTGTGTTAGTTTCTGCTTTATGACAAAGTGAATCAGTTATACATATACATATGTTCCCATATCTTTTCCCTCTTGTGTACATTCATAGGAACTTGATGTTAAATGTTATAAATTGGGGTTTTCTCAGGAAATAATTGCATCTGCAAACTTTTTATTATATCTTCTCACTGATCATCATGGTGCTCTACATATTTTTTTCTGTGGAAAAAGAAACAGTAAGTGAAAGAATTTTTTGTAATTCTGGCACAATATCACAAATTGGTAAATAATTAATTATTGTTAGCAAGTATTGGAGTACAACACATCACTGTTGTTTGAAGTGGTCATCCAATATTGTGGTATGAAGAATGCAGCATGACAAACATTTCTTAGTATAGGGAAAGGAGGAGAAAAAGAAGTAGAATATCTTAGGGAAGATTTCTGAGTCCAAATACAGTTTTGGGTCTAGCTTGAGTAGGAAAGGCCTCTATACTAAATTCTTTTTTTTAAACTTATTTTTGTTTTTTCCAGCTTTATTGAGGTATGATTAACAAGAAAACTACACATATTAAGGTATAAAACATGGTGTTTTGATATAAGCATACCTTGTGTAATGGTTACCACACTCAGTCAAGCTAATTAGCACATCCATCACTTTACATAGTTACCTGTGTGTGTGTGTGTGTGTGTGTGTGTGTGTTTATGTGTGTGTCGAGAACACTTAAAATTTACTCTCCTAGAAAATTTCAGATATACAATGAACTAAGGATAGTTACCATGCTGTACATTAGATATCTAGAGCTTATTCATGTTATAACTAAAAGTTTGTACCCTTTGACCAACATCTCCACATTTCTCCCACATCCTCAGTCCCTGGCAACCACTATTCTACTCTCTGTTTTTCTGAGTTTGACTTTTTTAGATTCCACATACAAGTGAGAACACCAAGTATTTGTCTTTCTATGTGTGGCTTATTTCACTTAGAATAATGTCCTCTAAATCTGTACACACTTTCAGAAAAGGCAGGATTTCCTTCCTTTTAAGGCTGATTAATATTCCATTATGTATTATGTATATATTTCTTTATCCATTCATCCACTGATGGACACTTAATTTTGATTCAACTGTTAGTCAGCCAGCATGTCTTATGCAATTTTCTTAAGAATAATATAATCTCTTAGTTTTTGGCCATTTAAGATGTCTTTCTGTTGCCTTTACACATGAAATGAAATTTGGCTAGTTTACAAGTTATGATACTTTCCATTTGTATTAAATAAAAGTAAACTCTAAATGGCTTAAACAATAAGGAAATTTACTGGTTCACATAACTGAAAACAGTCATAGGTAGGGTAAGATGAAATCTGGGTTTTAATAATATCATCAAGGTGCTAGTTACTATTTCACATTATTTTGTGATGTCGCTTTTATCCCAAAGCTTGGTTCTGTCGTAGTTATTAAAAGGTGACTCTTAGATATAGTTGCCTCCTTTTCACATAAGAGACTAGATCAATTATGGTCATGTGGTCCAGCTCACTCTGAACCAATATCTGTGGTTGGAGGAATGCAGTACATCGATTGGTTTATGTCTGGTTTTCACCTAATTCTATTGGATTAAGACAGTCATAGTTCACCTTTGATCCCTATGGTTGGACCTAAATCCTTTTATTCAAAAACGAATATACCCCAATGTTACATGGATATTATTAATTTTTCATTTTGTAAATAATGTGGACAGACTATTTTTATTCCTATGTAGATACACACACACACACACACACACATACACTTTCCTTTTCAGTTTTGATAGTGGTAAGATCTGTCCTTTAAAATAATAATTAAAATTTTTCTTTGCTAGAGTGATCTAGGTCTGTATCTTCCTCCAATAATTTTGCTAAGCACGTGGTGAATTATTTAATTTAGCATTAGGCTTGAGAAAGTTCTATTCTATCTTTGATTTTTTAAAAATTTGTTCTAACACTTCAGGAACATTAATTATTCATGAATTATCATTTTAATTTTAATTATTTCTATAGATCAGTTTCTATTTCATGATTTTTTTCTTTTGCTTTCCTAGAACAAAATAAATGTTTTTGATCTGCCCACTAAAGTTTCTTTTTGTTGTTGTTGTTAAGAACTTTTGTCATCATTTATACTTTATATTCCATGCTTTTCCAGTTGTCCCAGTGTTTTACTCAGGAACTGTTGAGATATCGTGAGATCTCTTCTGACTTCTGGCATGTGAGAATGGTTGACTATTAAACAGAGTAGCAGCAAGTTAAAGGGAAAAGAATAAATATGGTTTTAGGAATGGAGATTGGGATGCTGATGGACATTTAGGAAATGGGATCTGGAGCACTATATAGAGGTGTCTGTGCTGAAGATTTGGAGGTTATCAACCTATTTGTAAAAATCAAGTAGATTTCTGAGTAGAGCGAGAAAAGAAAAAGGTAGCTGAGGAGGTAATCTTGAGTAACACGTTTAAACAGTTGAAAACAAAATCAGATATATGGGAAGAAAAAAAAATATTGGGGAGACAATGTTATGGAAATCAAAGGAGTAGTTTTATTACTTTAATACATATTTCTCAAGACTTGCTTTCTGGACATTGCTTCCACACCTAAGAAAGTATTGGGTAACATACCATGAAGTGTTTAATCATTTTTTCTATCTAAAATATTTTTCTAGTGAATATTTTAGTAAAATTTTAATTTTAGAACAATTTTATATCTACAAAATTATTGGAAAGATGGTACAAAAAAGATTTCCTGTATACCCCACACCTAGTTTCTCAATATAGTAGTGTGGTATATTTGTCACAATTGGTCAAACACAATTGATACATTATTACCAACTAAAGTCCATACTTTATTCAGATTTCCTTAGGTTTTTCCCTAATGCCCCCTTTTTTGGTTGTTGTTCCAGGATCCCATCCAGGATACCATATTGCATTAATAGTCATGTCTCCTTAATGTATTCTTGGTTGTGACAGTTTCTCAGACTTTCTTTATTTCTAATGACCTTGACAATTTTGAGGTTTACTGATCAGTTGTTCCATAGAATATCTCTCAACTGGAATTTGTCTGATGTTTTTCTTATGCTTAGACTGAAATGATACATTTTGGGAAGGAAGACCACGAAGGTACATTGCCATTTTCATCACATAATATCAAAATTGAATGTTACTAAAATAACTTAGCACTATTGATGTTACTCTTGATCACCTGGCTTGCAGAAGTGCTTGTCAGCTTTCTCCACTATAAACTTATTATCTTTTTCTCTCTTTTTCAATATTGTGCTCTTTGGAAGGAAGTCACTATGCTCAGCCCACACTTAAAGAGTGGGCAGATTTGCTCCACCTCTTTAAGGATGGAATATATATTCATTAATTTATATCAGTATGTATTCATGGACTCTTATTTTGTACTTTGGGTTGTAATCCAATACTACTTCTTTTACTTTGTTGTTCAAATTGTTTCAACTTTGGCCATCGAGACCTCTTTCAATTGGCTCCTGAATCCCTTTAATGTATCTTCATCATTATTTACTTTTTATTTTTGGCACTAATTTACTTTTTGGCACTATAAGATGCCTCAGGCCCATTTTGCCTATTTACTGCTGAGTCCTAGAATCAGGTAATTCTCCAAGGAGCCCTAGTTCCTTTTATTGAAGAATGGTATTAGAAACCAAGATCTGTGTGATGGTTGTGCTCATTTGTACTGGAGACATTGCATCCTGGGCCCTCTCCGCCAACAAAGCAGCAGTTTGTAGTTTTCCACATATATGTATTGTACATATTTTGTTATATTTATGCCTAAGTATTTAATTGTTTGATACTATTATTGATGGTATTTTTAAAATTTCAAATTCTATATTTTTACTAGCTTTATTGAGACATAATTGACATATAATATTATACAAATTTAAAGTGTACAATGTGTTGATTTGACACACTTTTATATTGCAGTCTGATTACTACTGCAGTGTTAGTTAACACTCCATCACATCACATAATTATTGTTTCTTTTCTGTGCTGAGAACATTTAAGATCAATTTTCTTAACAATTTTCATGTGTTACAATACAATACTGTTAACCATATCACAATGCTGTACATTAGAACCCCAGAACTTATTCATCTGCTAACGGTAAATTGGCTTTTGTATATTAACCTCGTACCCTGAAGCCTTGCTATAGTTGCTTTTTTATAAAAAAAATTGTTTGGAATTTTTCTATATAGACAATCCTATCATCAATGAATAGCAACTGTTTTATTCTTTTCCAATATTTATCCTTTTATTTCCATTTCTTTTCTTATGACACCAGCTAGGACTTCCTATGTGATGTTGAATAGGAGTGGTGAATGGGAACATCCTTGCCTTGTTTCTGGTCTTAGGGGGAAAGTGTCTAGTTACTCATTGATTATGTTAGCTGTAGGTTTCTGTAGATGGTTCTCCATTGATTTGGAGAAGTTCTTCTCTACTCCTAGTTTGCTGAGTATTTTTATTATGATTGAGTATTGGATTTTCTCAAATGGTATTTCTTCTGTGTCAATTAATATGATCACATGATTTACCCCCTTTAGTCTGTTGATACAGTGGATTATATTGATTGATTTTTCAGGTGTTGAACCAACCTTGCATACATGGAATAAATACCACTTGGTTGTAGTATATAATTCTTTTCATACATTGTTGAATTCAACTTGTTAATATTTCAGTGAGGTTTTGTTTTGTGTCTATGTTCATGAGAGATACAAGTTTGTGATTTTTTTTCTTATATCTAGTTTTAGCGTTAGAGTAATGCTGGGCTCACTGAATGAGTTAGATAGTGTCCCTCTGCTTTTAATTATTTATTTTTTTTGAAAGAGGCTGTGGAGAATTGATATTATTTCTTCCTTTAATGTTTGGTAGAAATCACTTGTGAAACCATGTGCATCTGGTGATTTCTTTAAGGAAAGGTTATTAGTTATTAATTCAATTTATTTATACATATAGGGCTATTCATGTTATCTGTTTCTCCTTGTGTGTATTTAGATTGTTCTTAATCCTTCTGAAACTATAAAATATACTTGATAAAATTTGAAAATGCCTACAGAGATTGCCTCAAAAAAGCAGAGTTATAGATCTAGAAAATAGAATGAAGCAGCAAATGGCTTAAATTAAAAAAAAATTTACAGTGGGAATGTGAAGTCAGTTTCAAAATTTTAATCAGATCAGTTAGAATAGTTCATCATCTTTCTATTACTTAAATATTTTTGTCTGTTTGTATGTGTGCTATGAGTCTGTGTGCCTCATCATTTGTTACCCCAGGTAAGAAATTAATTTTTTTTTCTATTTTGATAATAGTATATTGTGTTATGTTTTATTTTAAATCTTTACACGGAAATATTTACTTAGTCATTTAAGATCATTTTCCTTATAATAACTTGAGTCATTCCATTCACTGATCACATTTAATTTACATTTAACATTTATCTGAAGTTGCTTCTCAATGTTTTATGGATATTCTCATTAGGAAACAGGTGTCCAAAGTACTGTGTTATTTACTTTGGAGTAATAATGGGCTTTTGTGCAAAATGATGATGTCTTGGATTTTATTTTTTAACTGTGAGGATTTCAAGAGGTATGTGATCTTTTTGGTCTCAACTAGCGTGGAAAATAATGGAACTGCTTACCAAAAAAATAAGAGAAACTAGCAATCATAATTTCACAGAAATAATGATGTCTTTAGGCACTTTAAGACAATGACATCATGAAGCTGTTGGGTGACCAAAAATATATTAGTTTTTACAATACAGTAACTTGTTTATTAAAAGTAGTTGAACATGTGATAATTATCAATATTGTCATAACATTCTATGACATTTATTAAACCACTTAATTACCTAATGCCTCAGCATTCTGAAGTGCTCAACAAAAACAGTGCCATTTTCTTTAGAATTGACTGTTCAGCTATCAGTTTGCTTACTAGACAGAAACATCTGTTTTTTCATCCCACACAACACTTAGCCCAGTGGTCCCCCCACCAAACACACACACGAAGTCAGCATTAAATAGAATTTTTGAGAGGATAGGTGAATCAAAAAATGAATGAATGCTCACCTCCACATCAGCTGGTGGGTAAAACAGCATGTCATTGCTTTGGTAACGTCAGTCATCTTTTCCTTACTTCTTCTGGTCAGGTATATTACTTGGATATTGGCTTCTTCTTTCTCCTTCTACCAACTCTACATGGAGATATCATTGATTCTTACATAGAGGTTGATAACCTAATCAACAAAGCAACTAAATAATCATATTCATGGGTTCTGCCCAACTTCTGGTGTAGTATACAAGTGTTTACCAGGGAGTGGGAATCTTAGGGCTGTCTTAGAATTCTGCCTGACACAACAGCAAAAGTATTCCTACTCTAATCCATTTCCCATAATTATCTTGCTGCTTCCAACGTTATGTAAGTGGAATGTCCATTCTTAACTATCTGGACAAAGATGGCTTCCTTTGGGGATATTCTGATTAACCCCTTGATTTATTCTATCTTTGATTATTTTCAGTCTCACCTCCTTTGCTTTTATCCAGACTTTCTTGCAAGGCACACACATTTCTTTTCCTTCTTCCGTTAGAGTCTATTGCCTTTGTAAAAGTTATTTGAACTCTCCCCTTAGAAAGACTAACCTTTTATATTTCCACCTCTTGATAGGAAATTTTTATCTAGCATCAGGCCTCAACTGTAAGTTGTCCATGGATCAAAACTATCTTGCAAAATCAGAAGTCTACATTCCATTTTTTATTGTCCTAAAGGAAAAGCTAAGCACCTATTTATTCCATAATTATTTTCAAAGTCTATACCTGTTAATTGTGCACACAGCATTTTATTATGTACCAGACAATGGCTTAAGCATGGTATTCCTGTTCAAAACATGAAAATGAGAAGTATCATGAAAGAATGGCAACTGTGTCATATTTTTCTTCATTCTTAACACCATGTACAGCTTTTATATAAAACTCTGGCACACATGTAGTTTTTCCTTTTCCTGGAAAATGCAAATAATGTATACTTCCTTCATAAATTACATGCTCTATTGAATAAAGTCAAACACCTGAGTATAGAAACAAATTGTAATCAACGATAAGATAATTTTTCACTCCTTTTTATTTAGACATTGTATTAGTTTTCTCAGGTTGCCATAAAAAATACCACAGTCTGGATGGCTTCAAAAACAGAAATTTATTTCTCACAATTCTGGCAGCTAGAAGTTCAAGATCAAGGTGCCTGCAGGGTTGGTTCCTCATGAATCTCTTTCCTTGACTGCAGGTGGACTTCTCCCTGTGTCTTTACATGGTCTTCCCTCTGTGTGTATCTGTGTCCTAATCTCTTCTTGTAAGGACACTAATTGTATTGCATTAGGGCCTACCCTAATGACCTCATTTAACTAAATGATCTCTTAATAGTTCACATCTCCAAATACTGTCACATTCTGAGGTTCTGAGAATTAGGACTTCAATATGTGAATTTCGAGGGAGGGGAACACAATTCAGCCCAAAATATTCGTGATGTGAACTAACTGCTTTGTGCACAAGTGTCTAAGGAGAAGATAGCAGTGCAGAATGCAGTGTAAGAGAAGTAATTACTGAGATGAACAAATGTTACTACAGGGCCACCATTTTATAGCTACTGCAGAAGTACATGGAGCTGTGTAATTCTGGGTGATAATTTTCTCGGTAGATTGTAATAGACTATTCAGAGAAACCTGTTGAATATTTTCTTGGATTGAAAGAAAGAGGCACAAAAGAAACCATTTCCCAACACTTTACTTGATTCCATGAGAATTTTTAGCAGCTAATTATACTCTGCTATGTAGGAAGCCAGATCCAATGGGAATCTTTTGGGTTAATATGTGTATTACTTTCAGGATGAGATAATAACTCACCTGTTATACAATATTATCAATATTATCTTGACATGCATTTTTAATGAATTGGTTCTTTCAGTTTATGTGCACTCATCAAACCTAATAGTTCAACCTCTCTATAAGTATCTTCACCTCTTTCTATCTGAGAAAATAACATTTTATTATAAAATGACAATTTTTGTAACTTTGATCTCATTTCTAAGATAAGAAAACAAACATTATTTTGGGGGCAGAAATAGAAACAAAGTAAACTCTCTGTTAAAGCAAAAGAAAAACTTTTTGAAACTATCCCTGGACGTACTTTTACAGTATATCAGAAATATTTCTTTTTTGGTCATCTTCTGACTGCAGTGTGAACCAAATTAGTTATGTTAAAAAACATGAAAGTCTTACTGGCTACTTGCCCTAAATGAAGAGACATCCTTCTACCCGCAAGCAACAACAGAAACTAAAATCCCTCTGTCTTCTCTCTCCATTGTTGTCCATAATGAGGAATTTGGTCAGGAGTAAGAATAACTCAGTTATAGTCCGTGTTATCACACTCCTCTCGACTTCTCTACCTCTTCCACGTGTTGAATGACTTCCTGACTTATTTTCTGCATATATGTAATGTTTGTCTCCTATCTTGGGTGCAATAGCTCTTGGTTATCAGATCTCTTCTCCCTGATACATCAGATAATTTTGACTATTATTTAAATTGTGCTTCTCCTGACTAACTTCTCTTTAGTTTCCTTTTCACTTTAGACTACCAATGGGCATGTTTTAATCTTTTACAATTCAGGATTTATTTTCACATTCAGCCTAATAGCTGAATAAGCTTAGAAATTTAGGAAAGATAAATTGGACCACTTTGTACTTTTCCATATAAGGAAAACAAACTACTTGTGTGCTTAGATGTTGCTTCTGGAGGAACTTTCCAGAGCATTAAGCAGTAATTACCAACTCTCAGAATGATGAGTCTCTGATCCTGTGATACCAACTTTCCACCTAGGTAGGGCCAAAGACATTTGGATTGGGTTGAATGGGTACCATCTTTGTTCTTAGAAGTGCTTGGTATAAGTCTTGTTATTGTTACACACAAGGGTTATTTTAGTGTTAATTTGAATACATCAGAAGAATTTATGTTAGAATTTCAAAGAAATATATGAATCTCTATAGTCTTCAAATCTCAATTTTCCTCTGTGATATAAAATATCACTCTTCTTTAAATAGATCGCAAAATTATTCCAAAATACAAGATCCAAACGCTGAACAACAAACAGTTCATATTTACCACGAGGAATAGGGTTAAATTTTGCTCTCCAATGACAAATCCCAATCCAGAACAGATTTTAGCCAGGCAGCTAGCAGAGCTCGCTGGGTGAACTGCACAAGCCATGTTGGGTGCAGAGCTCAGAGCCGGAAAGCAAACAGCTGCTGTAGCCTGATTTGAGTTAAAATAGTGTGAGTGTTTAGTCTGGCGCACGGCTTCAGGGGAGATTGGCAGCTGGGTCAAACAAAGTCCTTCCATTGGCTCTCTTCCCAGGCAGCTTCTGCTAGTATTTAGGTACTAGTGCAGTGTAGGGCCCTTTCTCAGGCAAAACCTAACATCTGACCGCACCCTCTTTGCTTTTTCCAAAAAAAAAAAAAAAGAAAGAAAAAAAGCTTCTTTTTCCTTCTTTCGTTAAGATAAATTCTCCAGTAGACAACCTCTCCCACTAATTGTGTATTAGCAATGTATTTTATCTTGAGAGCTGGCACACTGGGCTCTCAACGTGGTGTGGAAGGCAGCCTGTTACAGTGCTGGATTCATAAAAGGCCCTTTATGGTTTGTGAAAGAATATCTGTGTGCTTAGGCAGGAAACTTTTTGATCTGCAGAAAAGCCAGAAGACATCTAGGTAAGGCTGCGTATCAAATCTACTTTTTTGGGGAAAAGTTGGGCAGTGAGAATGATTCATCACAAGCGACGTGAGTTTGGAGTGTGCCTGTTCACTTTTGTAGAAGTTTAAAAGGTACTATTTGTTTGCTTATTTTTTGTTTGTTTATTTAAATCTTAAGGGAATACTGTAGTCTGCATTTTTAAGATTTTGTTTTCTGCTGTTGAACTGATTATACTGGATATAGGGTTTTATTATATAGCAAAATCTTTGTAAACTGCCTTAGAAAGAAAGTGTATTTAGAAGGGAAATTGACAAGTTTTAAAGAGTAATTGTACAATCATTTGAGGACAGAGGAACGCTGCATTAGACTAACAAGGGTTTAATTACCAAAAAAAGTTTAATGTTGCTTTGGAAGGAATATTAAGTAAGTTGTCTTTGTCTCTTACTTTTTAATTTTAGTCGCTGATTTAGCCTGTTGGGTCACATTTTTTGTTAGTGCTGAAGGCTGCCATGAATCCCTAATGAGGCCCCTTTGCACATGATTTTGGCACTTGGCCAAAATCAACTTCCCAGCGGCAAGCTTTCTCTAAAGAACCTGGAGCAAAAAAAAAAAATTTTTTTATTAGGAATCATGTCTGAGAGCTTCCATAACCAGTTGTGTAGGCATGTCAAAATGACTTTATACAGTAAATATGAAACAAACATTAAAAAAAATTTCCTTATATTGTTGCTTTGAGAATTATGAATTCCTGCTTGTGGCCACCTAAAATACGTTATAACAAGAACAATCTTAAAGAAGAAGGTTTACCGATTTTTTTGTTTTTCTCAGCAGACCAGAGTAGGGATGGTCATCACACTGAGAAGTATACAGTACGAAAGGGTTATTCAAAACACTTCAGGATAAATAACAGATGAATTCTTAAAACTGTTAATCTCTGTAAGTAATACTCAGTGAACAGTAAGTAATGAAGTTTTCTAGAAGTTTCGCTGTGTGCACAATTCAGCTTAACCTTTTTAAAATGGGATTTTTGTATATTTTAAATATCATAGTATTGGGGATTCTAAAAAATGTTGGCACTTTTTGTATAATTTTAAAAGTGTATTAACACCCTGATGGTATTTATAACAAATGTTTTAAAAGTGCTTGATATATAAACATGACTGAATAACTTAAAATAATTGTATTTAATTGCTGTTTTGCAATAAAAATGATGATTTTTTTTTTATGAAAGAAAGGTCAAAGTCACTTTCATCTAATTTTCAGAACTGTCAGTTTTTATTTTATTTAACTGGATTTTATCATGTAAGCCGATACGTTACTTTATACTCCAGTATTTTAAGAGTTAAATTCACAGGTTGCAATGAAATACCTTAGTAATCAGATATTAACAACCTCAGATTTTATGTAACCATTTTCAGCAATATATTTAGACATTAAAAATAGACACACTGCAGTGTATTTAAAAGCAGAAAAGTAGGATCTCTGTTGCCCTGTTTTTTTTTAAGAAATCCTATTATACTAAATGCTATTTTGCCTTATATGTTAGTCTGTGGTAATCTAGAGTGAAACTTTATTTTTCACTTTACAATAATCATATTTCTTTTAAAAATATTGATGAGAGCCTGATTTATTCTTTAAAGAAACATGAGTTAGAGCTGTCTTACTAGGTATGTTTTTCATTTATTTATCACTATGTTTATCTTCTCTTTTTTATTATACAGTATAAAAGATTGCTAATTGGGGTCATAGAAAAAAATGAAAATTAACTTTAAATAAATTTTAGCATTAGAAAATGCATCTGATTTCTTTCAGATCAAATAAATATATATATAATTTATGTATATATAAAATATTTTTTGGTATTTCTGTATTTACATTGCTGTTAGTTGCACTGAGGCATGGAGTGTTTGAAGTTACCCTATCAGTCAGCATTAAAATACAGAGATGCTATAAATTGGGAAAGGGCAGTACATATCTGCTATTTATAGATATTTACCTGGATAAGTTCTGTACTTCCATGTGAGTTCGCAGTTGAATTCTCATTTAATGTAATCTTCAATATTCTTAAAAAAAAAGTTAATATATGTTCGATATTTCAAAATTTGCATAAAGCAGGAACATTTTTATCATTTACTATCATCAAACAGGTGCAGGAAAAATAAGATAGCTTGCTTATTCAGCAGGGTTCTTGCTTAAAACATTATTTTTGAATTCTATTTTTATTTTAATCTTAGCTCTCATACATACAATATTGTCTTCTGTTTCCATTTTTTATTTTTTAATTAAGTATTTTGCTTACTTGAAATTGACAGAATGTTTCTCTAAAATATACTGAAAAATGTTTCAGCTGATGATTTTAGCTGTTGTTGTGGGGTTTTTTGGTTAATTAGAGGCCATAGCAAAATAAATGCCATAAAATATCGAACTTTTAAAGTACACAGATATGTTAGTTTGTGAGTTCCGAAGAAATTTAATTGTATAAAATTACTGACAAACACTTTTGAGTTGAGGGAGAAACAAGTAAGTAGTGATAAAAATTTAAGTTATACACTTTAGCTAAATTTACTAAGAAATTTACTGTCTTTTGCTATAGCTATGAATTGTAATTGCGTATTTCAAAAGTGTAGGCTTTTTAGCAGACTTATTAGCTAATTTTCCTTTAGGAACCATAAATGCAAAACACTGATTACATTTTTTCACTGAGTTGACATTTTAAAACAATATTCAGGATACAATTACTTTCAAAAAGAAAAATATTTTGATATTTTTGTTAAATTTATTTGCAAAGAACAGTTGGAATAATTTGCTTTATTCAGCATTTTCCCCAAGTTTTTGGAAATACTAAAACCTATTCCACTTTACCATAGGGAAACTACTTCACTCTTCAGAGAAAGTGAATTTCATTTGTAGTTGTCAATTTAGATTATGGGCCTTTACCGTTTTAAGTGTGACAGTGTTTTGGTTTGTTTCAATTATGCAACAGGCATAAAATGCTTTCTTCCCCCCCCCCCCATTTAAAAGAACTCTTAAATAATTAAGTATAAAATTTAATTCTTGTTAAAAAGGAAAACTTTAAAACTGCAGTGTTTTATCCACGATTTTTAAAATGTGAGAAATGTTACAACAGGGCATTTTGGATGAGCATTTTATCATTTAAATGAAATGCTTTGTTTTAAATGGTAAATTCCAGCAATGAGATAAATGTATCGCTGCATTAGATAGAATATAAGTATTGAATTTTGGCACAACTTCAGTGACCTCTGCCATAAAAGATTGGTATATGTGGGATGATCTTGGATTTGCAATAACAAACGTAGATGGTGAAGCACGTGAGAAACCGACCTTTGTTGTTTTGGAGGAATTATGTGCTAAAAGTCAAGAGATACTTTTCATGTAAACTGCTGATAAATATTTTGTCATTTAATTAGTAAAATAAATCTTGAACATTAAAGAATTAATTACAATTTAAAAAATGCATTCGTAAGACTTTTTCCACAGAAATAACTGTAGTGTATTATTCTTTTATGAGATGAACAACTGTCATATTTCCACGCAGCTAATATTTAACTATAAATTAGATAACCAAGTAATTTTTTAAATGTTATGCTTTGATTTAAACACAGTTAATAGTGAATAAAAATAATGTTCTCTGGTTTTGACTTTTTCATATAAAAGAATGGTTGATTTGCACTTGTTGCATTTTTTACTTAATAATGGTTTAATTTTTAAATTATCATAAAGTAAATATTGCTATTTGATATCGTTTTTAAACATGGTAGGGTTTATTTTATAAGCGACCTGACCTAGTATATATTTAAACAATGGTTATTTATATTTAGCTGTATAGTCTTTCAGAATCAAGATCAGCAAAAGGCCTCTTTTTTGGTGCTCAAAATTTTTTCTAAAAAACTTGTTTTTAGTTTTCTCTTGTTTATGTGTCCAGGTATGTCTGCCAACCTGAGTATCTGCCTACATCCTGAGATATCTGTCTTGTGAGCATTAGGCCGGAAAGTGTAGTAGTAGGCTCTAAGTTTATTCTTATTCCATATTCCACTGAATAAATGAAGATTTTAAGTTTCTTATTGAAATCTAGTCTATATATGAGTCAGTATAAAGATCACATCAAATCTGATGATTTTGATATTTTGAAGCACTGAATATCCTGTGTAAGTTAGTGGTCATTTACATGTTTGTGTAGTGATTCTAAATATATGATCATTATTAGTTTTAAAGATTTACTAATTTATAGGAAATATAGAATGCCATCATTTGCTTAAAAATTATTATTTACTAATTTTATAATTGCTTCCACTTTGCTATTATTGAAATGTTACATAATAGTTCTCCTTAAAAATATCATGAGACTAAGTCGTGCCTTGCTTTCCATTTCTCCCATTAACTTTAGAGGTCATAATGTGTGTGTTGGGGGGTGCCTGAAAATATTTCAAAAAATTTTTTCTTTCCTGTGATTATCAACTACGATTTGCAGAGATTTTGAAAGGAATGATTGTGTATTTTTTTAATGTTTATGTAAATGTGAGGAATACATGGGCTTTCTGTGGACTTCAGTTTAAAAAACTAAAATAGAAAATAAGATGAAGATTAATGACATGGTGTATTTTTATAGCAACTAATTACAACTTGCTATTCATACATAAACAACAAACTGGAAAGATACCCAGTGGGCTCTGAGAGCAGCCTTCACTTAAGAACTGCTGGGAAAGTGGTGGCAAAGGGATGATTTTGGTCCAGTCTGTATGATCTATGGTGTTTCAGACCCGCGCAATCATTTCCCTGTTGAAATCCTCTAGTCTTGCTTCAGAGCCCCCATAACACTAATCTCAGAAATTTTTACAGAGAGGGGTTGCAGAACACACTCTTTCTTGTTGTTCACTGGAGGGTCTGTGATTGGGGTTTCTTTGGCAAAGGCAGTGTTCTTCTCTGTATAGTGGTTTAAAAAAACAAAATCACAGTTTGGGTAGGTCAGCTCAATCAGATGGCCAAATCAGCATAATAACCAAGCCAACTCAGCCTTAACAAGGATAATTAGTTTTTCATTCTTGCCTAAACCTGGGCACTTTCCTGAAGAATGCGGACAGTTGTGCATGAAAGGTTGAGTTGCTGAAAACTGTACAACATGCATTTTCTACTTGTGAATTAATAAACTGTGTTTTGTGATCAAAATAGTTTATATCAATATTCGTTGTGTATGCAAAATATTTAAACAGTGAAAGAGCAATCTTCCTGAAATTAAATATGTGGGATTAGCTTTATTATAATTTTATTTGAGATGTCATCTGAAAATTACTTTTTAAAAGCATTCTTTAAGTTTTTTTCTATTACATTCTTCATAAGGCATAATAATTTAGATATGAATTTTTTGCTAGTGGAGCAGTTTTTGAAAATTATATGTATGTTGCCAGTGCTTATTCTGTAGGATTCTAACCTGATCACATGTTCTTTCCTCTCCATTCCTAGGGTTCATTCATAAATATTCTCTGGAGGGATTTTTTTTTTTTTGACAACAGCCAATTTTAGATACATTCAGGGAGCGTGACAGTTAAAAAGTTGATGCACAGAAAATCTCTATTCAAATGTGATTTAGCTATTTCTAAAACATGTTCGATTGTCAGGAAATGAATCAACAAGGATGTAGAAATAAAGAACGATTTGTAATTTTGGCAGATGAAACAGAGCAATAATCAGTTCAGAATATTTATAGAATGATAACATTTTTCTATTGACATATTTTGTGCCAAAAATTTAATTTAGAAACTGCTATTTGTTACTAGAAGCCAGTAATTGACTTTGGTAATCAACAGTTCAAAATGTCTGATATAAGACAAAAGGCTTATTGAATGAATTGGTCTTAGATAAAATGTTAGGCTATTACGCTACCTCATATCTTGAATTTGTTTTAATTTTCAATACCCAAATCATTAAATAAGAATGTAGGAGTATTTGCATATTTCCTACTTTCAGAATTAGCCAGTCTACCTAATGAAAATTGTTCCCTCCTCTTAGATAAGTTAACAACTTAAGAGTAATCAAATATCTTACAGTTTCCATTTTCCATTTTAATGCCTACTCAAGATGAAACTTGTAGTAGCTAAGTCACATAAAAGTCTGGATTAATAGTGAGATGAGATTATGTAGCCCAAAATGAAATTATATATATAAAGCACAGGCATTTACTAGCATTTCTGTGGTCAGATATACAAGTTGCATTGAAGGTAGAGCTTCTCCTTTCTCACTTGAGGAAAGTGCAATCAAAAGTAATTTACAGATGTGCAAAATGTACAGCTGTGCTCTCCTAAATTTCACAGAAATGAGCTAAATTGTAATGGATTTAAATTGGATTGGAAGCATCATTACTAGGTTTACTAGTTAAAGGCAAGTAATACCTATGAGTACTTGGAATGATGTATGTCTAAGTGGCAGCAGAACCATTAATGTATTGGAAATTACAACCAGACCAAAACATGCAGCAGGTTTTGTGAAAATCAATTAAGTGTGTAGATCCCCTCTATGTACTCTATGCCTTTATGCCATTTACATTATATACTCCCTGGCAACATGCAAAATGATCCAAGTACAGCTGAAATATGTGTTTATGTGTGTGTGCATGTTCACAAGATGATGTGTGTGTGTGTGTGTGTGTGTGTGTGTGTAAGAGATCTTTATGTTTTCTTTCCCTAGTGGTAAGGAAAATATCAAGAGTAGGATGTAAGTACCTTGGTAAAAATAGGGAACACTAGTAAACTGTCTTTGTCTATTGGATTATAAGCAATGACCATGAACATACATCTCTGGAAAATCAGCTTTTTTAAAAAAATCCATGCGTTTCACTTGGAGCTACTTATATACTCAATAGCGATAAACTACTGTCATTAATATTATCTGAGCAGGTAAAGACCTTTATTTTATTGAAGTATAGTTGATTTACAATATTGTACTACTTTCAGGTGTACAGCAAAGTGATCCAGTTTTACAGTTATATATATACCTATATATAGGTAATTACAAGATATTGAATATTGTTCCTTGTGTTGTACAGTAAATCCTTGTTGCTTATCTATTTTATATATAGAAGTATGTATCTTTTAATCCCATACTCTTAATATATCCATCCCCCCACTTCTCCCTTGGTAACTATAAGTTTGTTTTCTATGTCTGTGAGTCTGTTTCTATTTTGTAAATAGATTAATTCTTATCCTTTTTTAAGATTCCACATGTAAGTGATAGCATATGATATTTGTCTTCCTCTGTCTGACTTATTTCACTTAGTATGATAATCTCTAGGTATATCCATGTTGCTACAAATGGCATTATTTCATTCTTTTTATGGCTGAGTAGTATTCCATTGTGAGTGAGTGTGTCTGTGTGTATACACACACACACACACACACACACCACTTCTTCTTTATCCATTCATCTGTTGATGGACACTTAGGTTGCTTCCATGTCTTGGCTATTGTATATAGTGCTGCTGTGAACATTGGGGTTCATATTGGAATTAGAGTTTTTTTGTTTTCCAAATATATGCTCAGGACTGGAATTGCTGGATCTATTTTTAGGTTTTTAAGAACCTCCATACTGTTTTCCACAGTGGTCACATCAATTTACATTTTTCACAAACAGTGTAGGAGTGTTCCCTTTTCTCCACACCCTCTCCAGCATTAGTATTTGTAAACTTTTTGATAATGGCCATTCTGACTGGTGTGAGGTGATACCTCACTGTGGTTTTGATTTGCATTTCTCTAATAATTAGCAATGTTGAGCATCTTTTCATGTGCCTGTTGGCCATCTGTATATCTTCTTTGAAGAAATGTCTGCTTAGGTCTTCTGCCCAGTTTTTGATTGGGTTGTTTGTTTTTCTGGTATTAAGTTGTATGGGCTGTTTGTATATTGCAAATTAACCCCTTGTTGGTTGCTTCCTTTGCAACCATTCTGTAGGTTGTCTTTTTGGTTTGTTGATTGTTTCCTTTGTTGTGCAAAAAGTCTTAAGTTTGATTAGGTCTCATTTGTTTTTTGGGGGATTTTTTGCTTTTATTTCTTTTGCCTTGGAAGACTGATCTAAGAAAATATTGGTAAGATTTATGTCAGAAAATGATTTGCCTGTGTTCTCTTCTAGGAGTTTTATTGTGTCATGTCTTATATTTAAGTCTTTAAGCCATTTTGAGTTTATTTTTGTGTATGGTGTGAGGGAGTGTTCTAACTTCATCAATTTACATGTAGCTGTCCCGCTTTCCCAACACCACTTGCTAAAGAGACTTTTATCCATTGTATTTTCTTGCCTCCTTTGTCAAGGATTAATTGACTGTAGGTGTATGGGTTTATTTCTGGGCTCTCTATTCTGTTCCATTGATCTGTGCGTCCGTTTTTGAGCCAATACCATGATGTTTTGGATGTGTAGCTTTGTAGTATTGTCTGCAGTCTGGGAGGGTTATATCTCCAGCTTTGTTCTTTTTTTAAAAAAACTTTTTATTTTATATTGGGGTATATCCGTTTAACAATATTGTGATAGTTTCAGGTGCACAGCAAAGTGACTCAGGCATACGTATACATGTATCCATTCTCCCCCAAACTCCCCTCCCTTCCAGGCTGCCACATAACATTGAGAGGAGTTCCCTATGCTATACAGTAGGTCCTTGTTGGCTATCCATTTTAAATACAGCAGTGTGTACATGTCAATCCCAAACTCCCTAACTATCCTGTCCCCCCATCCTTCCCCCCTGATAACCATAATTTCACTCTCTAAGTCTGTGAGTCTGTTTCTGTTTTATAAATAAGTTCATTTGTATCATTTCTTTTTAGATTCTGCATATAAGCAATATCATATGAAATTTCTCTTTCTCTGTCTGACCTACTTCACTCAATATGAGAATCTCTAGGTCCGTCCATGTTACTGCAAATGGCATTACTTCATTCTTTTTACTGGCTGAGTAATATTCCATTGTATATATGTACCACATCTTCTTTATCCATTCCTATGTCGATGGACATTTACGTTGTTTCCATGTCTTGGCTATTGTAAACAGTGCTACAATGAACATTGGGGTGTATGTATCCTTTCAGACCATGTTCTTCTCTGGATATATACCCAGGAGTGGGATTGCAGGGTCATATGGTAGTTCTATTTTTAGTTCCAGCTTTGTTCTTTTTCCTCAGGATTGCTTTGGCAATTCTGGGTTGGTAAAGATGTGTTCTTGAACAAGTTTCCTTGGGCTTGAAATAGACTTCTTTTCTTTGCCAAACTTTTCTAAAACTCTTCTGGGAAGGTGTGTTGATGGTTGAAGGAAGAAGGGGAAATGGAAGGTGAATGATTGCATGGTTGCATTTGGCCAGGGAATTAAAGGGCTTTTACCCTGTGTAAGCTCAGAGATTTATTATAATCAATCCATCAGTATTTCAACAATAATTTGCTTTTCTAAGAGTTTTACTAAAATAACTGCAAAAAATTGACCTGGGAGGTAATTAGAAAACTGACTCATTGGTTAGGAGTATGCTGATGGAACCCTTTATCTATTCTGCCTACAACATTGTTTTCAAGTGATTGACTCCTGCCATTGAAAGTGTTATACATGATCAGTTATTGATGCAGTGGTTCAGATCTTGTGCAGAGGTCTTCATATATCTCATCTCCCTTAATCCTTTAACTAACCATGAAAGGTGGGGATAATTATCCCTATTGTACGGATGAGAGTTCTTAGAGTGCTTAAGTAATTTTCTTAGAGTTCCTGGTCTAGTGAGTGTCCATGTTAGGATTTGAACCTGTGTTAATGGTGCTTCCAGTCCATGCTATTTTCCATTGCACTATAAATTTAATGATTTTGACTTTGAGAGTATGAGGAACATTAAATATAATCCTCTGATTTAAAAGCTCTTTTTTTTAACAGTTGAAGAAACAAAGTTCTGAAAGTATTAAAAATCAGTCATAGATGGAGAATAGTGAGAGATATTTTATATAATAGGTATTTTTTAATATATGAATTACATTTAATGTTGTTTAAGTTAAGCAATAGCCAGTGACCAATAAAACACTTTTGATCATAAGAGTTTTTCTCCAGAAAGAAATGATGATGTATATGGGTAACGATTGCATTTCTAGTATGAGGCTGTTTTGCACATCAGTGGCTTAAAATATTAAGAGCTGTGGAATAGTACAATAGGGGGAAAACATTCTCTCAGTCAGGAAATTTCACTAGCTTGTTTTGTTAACATATATGTTATTATAACCAAAAAGGTACAGGAATTGGAGAGGCGCAGTGATTTTTCACTGTGGTCATCAATAACACCCAGTGCCCCTGAGCAGAGCACTATCGTGGCATTCCACAGAAGCGGAGACTCAGAACACTTCCCATAGTGCTTCACTGCTCTGAAGTAGGTGTTGCCACTAGATGATGGCATCTCTTTAAAATTCAGTTTGTCCATATCACAGGCTGTGTAGAAAGAAACTTGAACTATATTATAGACCACTTGTTAGTAAAAGTTTTAAAATTAGATTTCTAACTTCTGTTGATAAGAGTAAGACTTAAAAGAAATGAGGATATGGGCATAAAATACATTTTATAAAATTGTTAATCTACTTCAGTTAAGTTTTATGTAATGCTGGATATTATTTTTCAAAATATCTTGGTGAACATTGAAAAATTTGGTCCAAAATCACTTTTCCAACACTCAGATATTTGATTTATTGTCTTTTAGAGCTGTGATCATTGAATGCTCTTTCTTTAACTTCCTTATTTTCTCCAGGAGAAAATGGTGACTTAGAGGGAAAAAAATGTTTTTTCTGCTCATGGTAATAATACGAGCGCCTGGAAAGTTGGCTTTGAATATAAATCTCCCTTCAAGTTTTGTATTCCTTTCTTTACATAAGGACCTCATTTATATCCAGCTAGCAAATGTTCTGTTTTCCTCTTTTTAAAACATTAGTGGTATGGAAACAGAATAGAAGGGGGATTTAGCTTCATTATTAAATGTGAAAAAGACTAATAAAACATATATATAATCGAATATAACCTTGCCATGAATTATTGTTTCTGTAAAGTCACATTATTAAAAGTTTCTAGTTTATAATTTCATCCTTGATTTATATCCTAGATCACTCTGATCCTTTAATGAGTTTTGTTGAAATGTTCACTTAGCATCCTTTCTGAAAAATTGAAGATAGTCCTTTGAATTTTTTATTTCTTTATGAGATTAAAAGTTTTTTTTTGCTAAATGGAGATATTTAACATACATGATTCTTAACCATACAGCTGGGTGAATGTTTTACATATGTGTAAATATATGTAATCATATGCATACATGTAATCTCTCAGATCAGGATTTAGAAATTTCCAGCATCCCAGCAGACTATTTCATGCCCTATTGATATCTATCGCCATAGATTAGGTTTACCAGTTTTTGATTTCATATAAATAGAATCACACAGCACATATACATTTTTGTCTGGCTTATGTTACTCATCATTCTGTCCATGTGATTTTCCCCATTTGCATATATCAATAGGTTGTTCCTTTTTATTGTGGTGTAGTATTTTTTATGTGAATATAGCAAAATTCATTTATTAATTCTACACTTATTGGTTGTTTCCAGCTGTCTTTACATAATTTTTAAAATGTAGATCTGGTGTCAAAAAGGTAGAAGTCAGTTTTTCTCTCTAGTAGATAAAATATGAAATAGAATCACTTTAATTAAACCAGTAAAGGCAGTGATTGCTTTATATAACTGACTCATGCATATTTGAACCACATGACACAAGGACTCAGCATCACTATTATTAATGGAAATATTTTCTGAAACTGAGAACTAGTATGTATTATTTTAGGTAGATGCTACATAAGTATTTGAAAATATTTAAACCTTTAACCATTATTCTTTTGCTTTTGTTATCTATTACATATATGTAGCTATAATTATAGGTTGGCCCACATATGCATCTTTTTAAACTCAATTATCAATTTTTTTAAACTCAATTATCAATTTTTTTAAAGTCCTTATGGATTGCTGAAATTTTATGGTGTAGAAAAAATTTAAACCATTGTCTTTGGCAAAGAATAATTTGGAATGATTCTGAACATATTTAACCTCATAATTTCATATATGAACAAAATAAGATCCAATATTTTGACACTAAGGATATATATTTGTTTGAAAGTAATGCAAATAGTTTTAGAGAGATTTTTGTTACCATTTTCTGTCATTTTTTTTTTTTGGTTCCAGGGTTCCTATCATTCTATATTCAAATTTAAGATGACTTACTCTACTAGGAAAACACAAACGTTACCAATAAAAATTGAAAAGTTCTTTGTTGTAGAATAAAATAAGATTAAATTGTTGTTTAGATGTTATTAAACAACTCACCTATTGAGTTATTTACTAGCTTCTACTGAGTACATCCCGCAGTGCTAATGAATATATTTGTTACATTGTCTTTATTGGTAAATAATCTGGGATTGTCATTTGGTATTATTTACACACTAATAAGCAACTGCTTTAAATAAAATAAATAACATTAAAGTAATGTATCCAAATGTAGTTTACAAAGCCCGTTCACATAATACACACATTAACTCTGGCAGGGAGAAGATATCGCACTTCCCCAACCCAAACAGTGAAATAATTAGTATCCTATAGTTAGTAAAGAATGATCTATGAACTGTACTAGGATTTTTTTCCCACTCTAATTCTGTTATCTCTTATTATAAGAAACTACATCTCTGTAAATAATGGAACCCTATTTAAGAGGCCCAGGGAGAATTGTTTACTACATTTTTCCAAAATATTTTTTTAAAACTGGTTTTATTTATATTTATTGCACTACAAAATTCCCTTATAATATGGAAATTTATCCTCAATAAATAATAATTTGTTTTTACAGGTCTTTCAGGGATTATATTTTAAAGACACTTTAGCCTCTAAAAACAGTAGTACCACTTTCTAATATTTTTGTTTTTATACAACCAGTCCAAATTTGGCTGAGGTCGGTGATGCTTTTTATTATTTTTGACAACTATACAATGCCCAATAATGATTCTATTCTTGATACCAGCTGGCAGTAACCTTCTCTCTCAGATGAGTTCATAGATGGCCTGTTCACCATGCAAACATGTAATGGACACTCCAAAATTCCACTGCTGTGCTTCTGCTTAATTAGGTGTAGTTTCATCTAATAGGAAGAGAAAACCAACTTCCTGCAATGCTTTTTTTTCCAGAATTTTATTTTAGATATTAAATACATTTTTAAAACTGTGAAATATCTGAAAGCCTCTGAGAAAACAAAGTAATGCAGACATTTTAAAAATACTAGTTTGCCTTATTACTATGTTATGTATCTTTGGCTTTGCAAAAATATGGTTGACTTCAAAATACTGTCCTCTTTAACTCAGGATGTCACCTTGTAGCGATTGGCCTTTACTGACCCATGAAAATGGATGGAGTTATTCTGATCTCACTATGGAGAAGGTCAAGTTCACAGCTTGGATTTGAGAACAGCAGAAGGAATCACCTTAGAGGAAGAAGCTGATTTTAAAAAAGCAAATGTTTATTTACATTGAGTCCATTAGAAATAGGTAGATATCAGGAAGGAAACAACTGCAGAATTACTTCAGGATATTTTTAAAGCGCCTCTACTTAGGTATCCTTGTCTAAATATGCTAGCTTTATAGCCATTTCCTCATGAAGAATGCATCAACTTTTCTCTAGACCCATTTTTTTTTTTCAGTTAACACATGCCTATTTTCTTGCTGTAATATTTAAGCAATTTTATCTTAAAGATTTCATAATACTTCATCTGTCCTTATTTCTGTTGTTTTGCAATTCTGTTTGCTTTAATAGAGCTGCTATAAAAAGCAACCATGGTAATCAGAAATAAATATTATAATTCACAAAACTAACATGGCTTACAGAGATACAAGTTAAAATATAGTAGAATATATGCATATATTTATTATTATAAGTTCATCTCAGTAAATATATATGTATATGCATACATATACATTTTACTATAAATATATACCATAAATACATTTATATTATATATAATATTACAGATAAATATATATTTATAGTAGAATGTATATGTATGTGTATCTATTTACATATACACATTTATTTACTGAGGTGAACTTAATTACTGAAAATTATTTTATGCTTTGAAAATTTTATCTGGAATAGTCTAAATCTTGGGTTATCTTGGGTGGGTATAAAAGGTCTCCAAGAGAAAACAGCAATAAATATGACTTTTTATTAATAATAATTCATTTTGAAACTATAATATTTATATTCTGAAAACACTATTTTTTTTATTTGTTAGTTTGATATAGAGCAAGAAGCAGTACATTAATAGGTTATCATTTTTCCCAATATTATAGTTTTTTGTTAAAAGAAACTGAATTTACATTTAAGTACAATGAACAAAGAAAAGAGCTCAATGTTTTTATTTTGTCCAGACTTATTGTGAAATTAGTCTAAATAATTTCTAATTAAAGTACAAAATTTCTAATCAATAACATGTTTTAAATGCACAGAACTTAACTGTCTATAATAGCTGTTTTGCTGTAATCATAGTTATGTGTATAATTTATCAATAAGTTTTCTTTTGAAGGGAGGGGATATATCTGATATTTCTTTGATTTTTTTCTTGTCTTCTTTGTAAGAAGTTCTAGTTTATAGAAAACTAAATGGCAATTCTGGCTGATACAGGCCATAATGATACCCAAACTCAAAAAGAAAATTGCCATATGTAGAAGATTGTCTTGCTGCCCTGTCCAAACTAGTTATTCCTTATTCATTGTAAGACCTAATGTTCATTGATAGGAAATAACATTCTATTCTGATGCATGACTAATTTGTCATTTGAGTTGTGTTAAAAAAATCAATAAAATTCAAGCCATAAAGGATTAAAGAGTTATAGATTATCTCATCCTTTTGCACCATTTTGATTACAAAATTTTTTTAAAAAGTCTTTTTAAAGGAAATATGGCAGAATTAACTGCTAACCTTTAAACCTGTGGTGTTCTTCCAGTTTCTGGTGGGTGCTAGCTATTAAGTAAATGATTCAAGGAAGGAAAAGACGAGCAAAGGGCATGGTATATGCATTGAGCATAGTAATATCTGCCTTCTCCCTAGAATAATAAAAATCAATCTGCAATCAGAGTGGTTCATCAGTTACCTATCTTCCATGTAACGAACACACATTTCTATACCCTTATTAAAAAGACATTTGTAGGTACCTCTGTCCCCATGAAGATTATAACTTGGTTGAAAATATTAAACAGAAATGAGCCACATAAGAAAAATAGAAAATAGGCTAAATTGACTGAGCTAGTGGATTTTTTAAAAAATCATATGCTTGGGTTTCCCTGGTGGCGCAGTAGTTGAAAGTCCGCCTCCCTATGCAGGGGACGTGGGTTCGTGCCCTGGTCCGGGAAGATCCCACATGCGCAGAGCGGCTAGGCGCGAGAGCCATGGCCACTGAGCCTGCGCGTCCGGAGCCTGTGCTCCGCAACAGGAGAGGCCACAACAGTGAGAGGCCCGTGTACCGGAAAAAAAAAAAAAAAAAAAAAAAAATCATATGCTTTACTTAAAAGAAAGAATAACCAAATCAATGCCAGTAACAATCTCTTTGAACAACTTTCTATGAAAAATAGACTTTGAAATTCCATATGAGCCTATTCGAAAGATAACTGAATTTTACAAGACCATTAGTTGATATTCTGTATGAAAACTACCCTGATAATATATTGGGAACCCTACTTTTATATCTGTTGTAGAACAGGAATTGACATATAATTAACAAATACATGTTGAATGAATGAGTAAACAATCCTAGTAATATGAGTATTTGTTTCTCCAACTGGGTTTCCCCTTCTCAACATGGTTCATTTTCTTAAAGACTAAGAAGATTCTTAAAGCTGTTTCTGGAGTGCTTATCTTTCAATGATTCAGTTACTTGGCAGAGGACTGGCATCTAGTTAAAACTTACATATTCAGAGAAATCACTCTAATTCCCATTTTGTAGTATTATCAGCCAATGAAATTGATAATTTCAGAGGATCTTTAAGTGTGGGAACTTATAATCCTTGTGGCTTTATCTGGTCCGTGAAAGAACGAAGGCTTACCAAGGGTTTAATAATTAAAGTAATATTCAATTATTAATAAATTTTGATGTTTAGTGAGGATACATACAGAAATATTATAATAAATTTGTTTGGCGCCTATGTTATAATACCTTTTAATTAGTGTAGTAAATGGAGCAGTATTTTTCCTCTTGATGTAATGATAACTTCTAAATACTACAGTTCATAGGTATCCTGATTCTCCTATTCATGGCTGTTGACTTTGGCTCTCTGTATGCCAAATTATCACTAGAAAATTTCTTTACTAATCATCAAGAAGGTTTAATCAAAATCAGTTTGTTTAGTTACCAGCAAATGTACCCTTAGGAGTATGGGAGAAGCCAAGTTTATAATGATTGAATTATTTTATTATGTATTATGAACACAGATACAAAACCCACGATCTTTCCCCCTCCTCTCTCTTCCCCCAAATAATAAATTGAAGAGAATTGGGAGCAAATAATTTTTTACAGCAAAAATATTTTCAAAATCATTACTAGCACCTACTACTAGTACCTCTTGGAGTCTGTACTGGGCTTCTCCTGGAACAGTATTATTAGAAGAATGGGTGCTGGAGTCAGACTGCCTGATTCAAACCCACGTCTGCCACTTGCTAGTTATCAAATCTGGGAAAAAGTACTTTCCTTACCTTCCTTTTCTTGTTTGTAACTTGGTAATAATAACACAACTGATTTTTGAAGTATTTGTTAAATTAAAAAATAATAACATCCCTTCCAATTAAGTGACGATGTATAGAACTTAATCCAGATGTGGGAGTGAACATGAATGAAATGGGAAAGGAGGCATGCCTTTGGAGATGTTAGTCTTCCTTAATATAATGTCATTGAAAAAAGCATCATAGTAGCCAGTGTACTGCCATCATGGAAGTCAAAACAGAGAACAGAGTGGCAGGTTTCTAAGAATATTGAAAAGTGAGAAATGTTGCCTGCTTCAGTTTTTTGTTTTTTTGTTTTTTTTAAATCAGCATTAAGTGGAGGGTATGCCAGCCTTACCTTCCATTTATATTTTATTTTGAAACATGTCATCAAAGAACCATAATCATCTTAATTACACCAGAGTAAAACTTCAAAGAATCCACTTCACTCATATTATAGGTTCACATAAGAAAGAGCAATTAATTTAAAATCCAAGTTTTATATATTCCCAGGTTTCCAGTTGGGAGATGACGAAATATACGTTCTCAACTCTCTTATTTCTCTCTGGAATCAATTGTCGCTTTCTTTTGGTCTTGTTTTCTGAAGTAACTGGTTATTTTGATTACCTTCAAAAGGCTGAATGGTGTTCACAATTATCTCCTTTCTCCTTCTGACTCTAATTCTATTGTTTAGTAAATTAAGGGAAAGGAATGCCAGATGAAATGAAGCCTGGTATGATTTTTAAGGTTTGGAAAGGAAATCAGTATTAACTTAATTGTTGTCTTTTACGTACAGGTTTGAATATTTATATTTGGAATAGCCTTTGAGCTTAATTCATCTGTTTAGACATGAAATATAGTTCCAAGTCAAGCTAACCAATCTTTCATTAAGATGTATTAGTGTCAGTGTATCTTGCCCTGCTTAAAAATATCTTTTTATACTTTCTGTTTTGAACTATTTAATTTTTTTAAACTTTAGTGAGTTTTCAGTGTGGAAAGTCTTATTTGTCTCTAATCTAACCTCTTTATACAAAGTCTAATAGGTCCATTTTAAGAGCAAAATTGACCTTCTTTAGATGACTAGCTATTAGTGGGGAACACAGCACCTAACCTATGCTTATCTAAATCTCAGAAATGTTTCCTATCTCGGATCTCTTGCATTGCAGATATTGAAAGCATCAATGCTTCTATTCTCTAAAATTTTCACAAAAATATCAGATCTGATAGTGTGATTTTTTTTTTCCTTTTTACCTCAAGATCTAACTAGAAACATAAATCAGAAAAAACTAACTGAAAGAAAAAGTTTGAAAAAAAGAAAAGAAAATGAATTGATGCTTTGGGAAAGGAAATGATTTGGTGGTAGAGTGTAGATTAGATTAAAGCAACCAGGTTTCAGAAACTAGAGTGTTGAAGTTCAATAAAAGATGCCCAGAATTCTTGAGTGCAGTAAAACACATGTATAGCAGAGGGCCTTCTGTAGAATCTGGATGTTGCTTGGTTTAACAAAAAAGTGAAAAATATCCTTCAGTGGATCTAGCAATTTCTGAGAACATCTGTATGTTACCCATCCAAAGTAATAAGGAGCTGAAATCATCTATCACTACCTACTGCCACTTACTTCATTTTCATAACATCCTTCTAACTATGTCTCATCAGGAAATTAAATTTCTATCACACAGGTTGAAGGTTATTTACAAAACAGACTTCCACTGTGCTAGTTCATCCTGCATATTGCAGCTAGATTATTACAGCCAGATTATTGCAGCCATTTTCCAACTGATCTCCAAGATTTTATTCCTTCGATTATGTACTCTTTTTCTTTTTCCTGAAGTTTCCTTCAAAAATTAAGATCACATCTCTACTTTTCTAAGAGTCTTATGACTCTGTTGCCTGAAGTTTGTTTCCTCCCCACAAACTTGCATATTGAGTATCATTAACTGGTTATTAATACTAAATTGATCTTGGAGAAACTTTCTGTGAGAAAACATTTCTTGGTATTGTTTTGTAAGTTAAAATACATAGGCACCTTAGATGGCTCAATAGAAATTTTGCAGAAAGATTCTGAAAGATTTCTTTTTCTCCCCACTTTTTTTTAATTGAAGTATAGTTCATGTACAATATCATATAAGTTACAGGTGTGCAATATAAAGATTCTGAAAGATCTTAAGAGGTACATGGAAATAGGTGAAGAATAGAGCTGATAGAGAAAAGTGATGGCCTTCTGCAGGGCAAGACACATTATGTAGAGTTTAATTTTTCTTAACCTGCCTTATTGAATAAACTGAACGTTTTCAGAAATTCCATCTTTTAAAATATGACCACCACAATTAATATTTAAGACAATAGCTCTACATATAAGCCATGTATTAGGTCTCTGAGGTCATTGCTTGACTAAACACATAGCTTTGAAAATTTCAGAAAATCTCTTCAGAGTCAACTTCTATAAGCTTGGCAATCTGCATTTAAAGATTGAAAAGAATGAGAAAGTGATTTTGTTTCATTACCAAAACATAAAAATTATATGCTGTGGTTTTATTTTTTTTTTGAACAAGAGTTTAAGTAAGGAGGTAAAATTCTCATTATTTCAGTAACTATTTTCTAGTTGTTAACTACTCCCTGAAGATATTATATTACTAAATTGTTTTAGCACCAATAGCTACCAATGTAATATAATAAGATATTTGAACTCACTGTACAAATAACATCCAGAACGTTTTTAAATGAATTTTTAAAAATCAGTTGAGTTTGTTTCTAAAGTATTTTGTTGGTGGCCATGATAAAATATTGACAATAATGGATTTAAAATAAATGAATATTCTAATTAATAATAGAAGTCAGACTTCCAAAAAAATTATTGGAAGATAAAGTTTTTGAAATTTTTTATGGCAGTAAAAGAGTAAAATGAAAAAAAGAGAGAAACACAGGTCCGTAGTATTAAACATCTATAAAAATCACTATTTGAACTTTCTTGTTACTTTACTGTCCTGGACTATCACATTTATATATTGAAATGCTCAATATAGTTTTTATGTTATTGGGGGGGGAAATGGTGTTCTTCAGAAATTGTACTTGCTACAAGTAAAAAAATTAAAAAGTAACTTCAGTAAGAACGAACTGGAATAATGAGAAATTTCTGTATCACAGTCAAAATAATGCCATTACCTCCTGCAAGATTGCTGCAGTGATTTTTGAAAGCTATACAAGTTGTTTTATCTGATTTTGGCTATCGAAGGCTTTTTCTATCTAAAAGCAGTTGTGGTAATATACAAATGTAGAATAACTTGTGAGTTATATTTTAGATCTAAAACTATATGTATTTAATGGTATGACCAAGTTCATGTTTGGGAAAGCATCACCTGAAAATTGGGTTTTTAGTATTTTAAGTATTGTCAATTGAACTAAGAGGTGACATTTTTCCTGTTTACTTACATTATAGTTTGTATGCTCTATTCAAAAGCAAAAACTCAAAATTCCCAGTTTTAAATGTTACCATAGCTTTGTATACCAAAGAAAATAGTTTACTTAATTGAGTTTCAAATCTTGAGCTGGATTTAGTATTAGACATAGTTTAGTGATTATGTATATTTTTCATTGATAGTTAAACATACACACAAAGTATATTTTCTTTTTTAAAAAATGCAACAGCTGCTTTAACATAAAATATGAACAGTTGAGCAAAGCATGATAAAAATACTTACTTGGAAGGATTGGGAATTGAGCAAGCACAGTGTATTTTTTGCCCCAGAGGTGGCAGTGGGAAAAGGTCTGTTTACCCGAGCTCTCCTGCTTCCAAATGAGGTCTGATGATTTTAGTTTGATGAATGACTTCAGGGAGCTATGATGCCCACCACATTGCCCAATGTCTTGGCCCAAACAACAAATCAGCTCATAGGTCTCCATTAATGTGCTGCTGGAAAGGATGTGGATTGGTTGGGGATGTATACAGGGAAAAGTTATTTCTGAAGATGGTATTTTTTATAAAAAAATATTTTAACTGTGCTTCTCCCCTGCTTAAATACTTCCAAGGTAAAGACTATTATTTCTTATTTATGTCTATCCAGAGTCTTGTATATAAAGGTTCCTTTCCTCATAAATGTTTGTAAAATAAAATTTGATGTTAGTAGCAAGAATGAACTTTTTGCTTCTTGTTGCTTGCAGGGTTAAGGCAAAACTCATGGGACAAGTCTGGTTTTATGTCTTTTGTTTGTTTGGGGCGGGGGGTTGTTTTGTTTTTCTTTTTTGTCTTTTTGATGAGCTGTGGTATAATAGAAAAAAAGCCAGCAAGCGAGCAAGAGAGCGATGGTAAAGAGGACAGGAACTAGGGGAAGTTGTTTGTCCATCCTTTCCATGTCAGCTTCACATTTAAGGCCTTTGCCACTCCTCTTTAGCGTATGATTCAGTTAGTGTGGAACTCTCACCAGGTTTTCCTAGCACCATGTGTTTGTATATACTATTCTACATCATGAAAAATTCTTCCCTTCTTTTCTATCTGAAAATTGTCTGCTGGTCCTCCAATATTCTGACATCTCCTTTGAAAAATCCTCGCTTACTCCCCCAGGCAGAGTTTGATTGTTCTTTTCTGGGATGGTACATATCTCTATCACAATGCTTTTCACAGTGCCTTACAAATATTCATTTACATACATGTCTGCTCTCAGGCTAAACTGTCAGCTCCGTACAGCAAGGCATATTTCTTATTCATTTCTGTATTCCCACCACCTTCTATTATGCCTTTCATAGTTGGCATTTGATGAAAGGCTGATTAATCTTTCTAAGCATTAAACTAGTCTTTTAGAACAATAATGTATTTGCCATGCAGTGATATATGATCCTGAAGAGTAGTTTATGCTCTCTGCTGCCTTTTTTTCTCTATAAAACTACATAAAGAAGAAAAAATGCACCAAATTTAAGAACAAGATTTGTTTGAAAAGTGCTAATTTGAGTAACTTGAATAAAATAGCTAAAGTAGTATGAATATCATATTAAGATAAACTGAGATTATAAATAATTTTTTCCACACTGCTTCTCAGTTTTTCCTAGACAATAGAATATTAAAGTAGAAAAATCATTAGAGGGTATCTTATTCAATTACATTATAAATGTATATTGAATAAATAAAGGAATGAATGAAGCTAAGAAATGTTAACTGACACACTCAAGTCACATCTTTTAGTGTCGATGCTAGGATTGGAGCGCAGATCACAATGTCAAGTGAAAAGTAAAACCCTGACTTTTAAAATGCTGTGATTTTTTTAAACTTTTTATTTTCCAATAATTTTAGACCTATAGAAAAGTTGCAGAAATAACACAGAGAGGACATGTACAGACCCTCCCTTAGTTTTCTCTATTGTTAACAACTTATGTATTGATAATTACAGTATAATTATAGAACCTGGGAAATTAACATCAAATTCAGGATCCCACATTACCATTTTTTGTTGGGTCCCTTTGTCTCGTCAATATTTTATAGTTTCTCTGTCTTAACTTTTTTATGACCGTGAAGGGGACTCATCAGTTATTTTGTAGAATGACCTTCAATTTGGGCTTGTCCGGTGTTTTCTCATGAGTATATTGGAATTATGCATTTTGGACAAGAGGAAGGGTTATGCCCTACTCAGTGCATCATATCAGGGGATACATGTTGTCAATTGATCTTATTATTGATGAGGTTAACCATAATCTCTTGAGGAACGTGGTGTTGGCCAGGTTTTTCCAATGTAAGGTTACTATTTTCCCCTTCATTATATAACTATATATTTATTTATATATATATTTATTTTTATGTATATATCTTGGAATAGATACTTTTAAACTGGGCAAATATCCTGTTTTCCTTCAGTCTTTTGCCCACTGATTGTAACATTTTTTGGTAGATTTTATCTGTAACAATTGTTACTATTGTGTTTGCCTAATGTGATTTTGTATGTCCCTCATTCCTTCTATATTTATTAATTGGAATTCTTCAAAAGAAGAGATGTTCCTTCTTCCCCATTTGTTTGCTTATTCAGTTATACATTTACATTAATGTGGACATGGGTATTTATTTATTGTAGTACTTATAATTCAATACTATCATTGTGTAGTTTATTCAAATTATTCCGGCATTGGTTATTGGGGATCTTTTTCAGGCTGGCTTATTGTCTATTTGATATGTCCCATCCTTTTTTGAGGACTTACTTATTTTTTGGCAACACAAGATATTCCAGACTCACCTTGTGTTTTTCCTGCTCAGCCCTGAAATAAGCCACTTGTCCAAGGGGTTCTTGTTCCTTTTATTGGAGAATGGATTTAGAAACCAAGATCTCAGTGCCAGCTATATGTATTGCTAACAGGGTGTTATTGTTTCTAGTCCTCTATTTTTTTGTGGTACGCGGGCCTCTCACTGTTGTGGCCTCTCCTGTTGCGGGGCACAGGCTCACAGGCCCAGCTGCTCCGCGGCATGTGGGATCTTTCCGGACCGGGGCACGAACCTGTGTCCCCTGCATTAGCAGGCGGACTCTCAACCACTGCGCCACCAGGGAAGCCCTATTTCTAGTCCTTTTTAATGGACAGTGTTAGGGAATATGTGTATATATACTAATCCATGCATAGACATTCATCCATATTTATTTCTACATCAATCTCTTTCTAAATATATGAACAATTATGAATTAATATTGATATCTCTGATTCTAATACAACAGGGTTCTCTCTAGCCTCCAGCCTTTCCTTATTTGTAAATCTTCCTCTAATAGAGAAAAATGTGGCTCTCATTATCTATAGTATATTTACTTATTTGTTCAGTCCTGGTATGCACATCAAGTAATTACAAAGTTGATAACCCTTACCCCTGTGGAAAATTGACTTACTAATCAGAGTAGAGTAATCCTGTACAATTATTTTTGCCCCATAGTATCTCAAAATATTTTTTTTCCAAAGCTACTTTGGTTCATCATTTTATTTTCCATTCCATTCAATGTGGTTGTGTTATTCATTTATAACATAACTAGGTTCATTTGTTACTCATATGTTTACCTCATATACTGGGGTTATTTAATTTTTTAATTAATTTTTTTTAATTTTATTTTTTATTAAATTTGCCACGGTTCTAAAAGGCAAAACTATCAAAAATGTTATACTTGGAGAAGTGCTGCTCCCACTACATCCTTACTACCAGGTTTCCCATTCCTCCCTTCTTCCCACTCTTTCTCTCCCATTCCGTGTAGGTAACCGCCTTTTTTAGTTTCTGGTTTACCCTTTCTGTATTTCTTTTGCAGATATGTAAATGAACAGATACATGTTTATTTTCTTGTATCTTTTTCTTTCTTATAAGAAAGGTAGCTACTATTGATAGTCTTTTGTAACTTGCTTCCTTATTTAACAAACCTCTCTGAAAACCACTTTGACTCAGTTCATAGAGATCTTCCTCCTTCTCTTATACAGCTGCCTAGTAACTTGTTGTGTAGCTCTAACATAATAAAGTCAATGACTTTCCTGTGCATGAACAGTAGGTGGTTTCCAATATTTTGCAAAAAAAACAATGCTGCAGTGAATAACTTTGTGCACACATATTTTCTAATTGCTGGAGATGTCATGAGGGTAGAGTCCTAGAAGTGGGATTGCTGAATCAGTAGGTGATTGATTGCATATGTAGTTTTTGTTAGGTATTGCCCAATTTATCTCTAGAATTGTATTTGATTTAGAAACACATTTCCTAATACATGGAAAAAGAGGAATTTATTCACGTTTTCTTCTGGTACTTATATGGTTTCATTTAAAAAATCTAGGTCCTTAATTCATTTAGAGTTTATTGTGATGTGTGCTATGAGATATGGACCTAATTTTATCTATTTCCAAATGGCCACCCAGTTGTCCCAGCACCTATTATTAAAAGTTTATCTTTACCTCAGTAATTTGAGATGCCACTTTTAACGTGCCAAATTTCAGACTGTTTCTCATTGTTGCAGTCCATTTTTCTGGATTATTTGTCTACCTTTGTGCCAGTACTACTTGTTTTAATTATAGAGGCTTTATAGTATATTTTAATCTAGTAGGGCTGGTCCCCCTTACAGTTTTTCTTATGTAGTGTTTCTCTGGCTATTCTTTTATATTTGCTTTGAAAATGGACTTTAATATCAAGTTGTCTAACTCCATAAAATAGCTTGCTGGTGTTTTTATTGAGTTTTAAAATTAACTTAGGAAAAGCTCACGTCTTTTTAATGTTGAGTTGTCTCAACAAGATCAGGGTATGTTTTTTCATTTTTTCAAGTCTACTGTTATATCTTTAAAGGGTATTTTTTTAAATGTTCCACATTGTTAAATTAATTCCTAAGTATTTAATCTCCTTTATTGTTATTGTAAATGGTTTTCCTCTATCATTATATCCTTTATTTATTTATTGGTATATTAAGGCTATTTATTTTTGTATGTTCGTATTATATCATGATACTTACTGGAGTCTATTTGTTTGAATTATCTTTATCATCCATTCTCTGAGGTTTTCCTTGTATTCTATCACGTTACCTGCAAATAGATAGTTTTGTTCCTTCCTTAACTGTGTTTGTGCCACTAATTAATTTCTGTCATCTAATTGCATTAGCTAATATCTTGAGTGCATTACTGAATAGTAGGATAAATAGTGGGCATGCTTACTTTGTTCCCAATTTTAGTGAAGATGCTTCTACTTTTTCCTCATTAAATAAGATAATGGATTTTGGATAAAGTAACCCTTAATTCCTATTTTTTTTGCACTTTATTTAAACATGAATGAGTCTTCAAGTTTGTCAAAGCTGTTTTCATCTTCTATAGAGATAAATTTTCCTTAGATCTATGACATAATATGTGATAGCAGTAGATTTATAAATATTGAAGTGATTTTCCATTTCTAAAATAAAGCCCATATGGTCCTGGTGCATTATTTTCTTAATATGGTATTGGATTCTGTTTGTTAATAGTTTATGTAGTTTTCTTGCATTAATTATGAGTGATGTTATTCTTTTCTTTCTTCATAATGTATTTATATTTTAGGTATCATTGTTATGCTTGTTTCATAAAAGGAATTATGAATTTTTAATTTCTTCTCAATGCACTGGAATAACTTCTAGGGTCTTTAGATTATATGGTCATAGAAAGTAGGTAAAAAATCCCCTGTCAAAACATCAGGACCTGGGGCTTTTTGTGGAGTAATTTCTAGAATAGTTTCAGTGTTTTTTCCTGTGGAAATTGGACTAAGATTTGTAATTCACATGTAATTAATTTGGTAATATATATCTATCTAAGTTTTCAAATTTATTTGAATAGAGCTCTGCAAAGCAGTCCTGTGCGTGTGTCTGTGCATGCATGTGTACATGCATGCATGTATGTGTTTTAATTTCTTTGGTTTCAGTAGTTATTTCCCTTCTGTCATTTCTTACTTTACATCATTTCCTTCCTATATTTTCTTTCTGCTTTTGCTTGATCAGATTAGCTAGTACTTTTTCTCTCTTATTATTTTAAAAAACAAGATTTTAATTTATTAATTAGATCTACTTTTTTATTATTCTCTGATCATTTACTATTTTTTTTTTTTTTGCTGTACGCGGGCCTCTCACTGCCGTGGCCTCTCCTGTTGTGGAGCACAGGCTCCAGACGCACAGGCTCAGCGGCCACGGCTCACGGGCCCAGCCGCTCCGCGGCATGTGGGATCCTCCTCGGACCAGGGCACAAACCCATGTCCCCTGCATCGGCAGGCGGACCCTCAACCACTGCGCCACCAGGGAAGCCCTGATCATTTACTTTTATTTTTATTATTTCCATCATTGTGATACTTTTTGTTTTATATTTACTCTTTTTCTAGTTTTTTGAGCAGAGAATTTAATTCATTTACTTTCATTCTTTCTTTGTTATTATTTAGTGCAATGATCTTCCTTTTATCAGATATATAGTGTTTTCATTGTCACTTTTTTATTTCTATAATTTCAGTTTGTGTTTCCCCTTTTAACCAAGAGTTATTTAATGAAAAGGTGTTTTTTTGTTTTTTTACATCCAAGTGGAAGGACTCCCTTGTTTGTTTTTTAAATATAAATATATAATTTCTTATTTTATGGCCTTATAATTATGGAGTATTATTTATAATACTTTTACTTTATGGAAGTTACTGGTATTTTCTGTGCAATTTAATATGTGATCAATTTTTGTTAACATTCTCACCTGAGAAGAAAGTGTACTCTTTATTCTTAGAGGTAGAGTTAAATATACATTCATAAGATGTTGGTTATGTTGGTTAAATCTTCTATCTCCTCTCTACCTTTTTTGTTCACTTGTTCTGTCTTGTACTTAGAGTGCCATAATAAAGTCTTTTATTATTAGTGTTTTTCTCTTCTTGCATCTCTTGTAGATTTTGCCTCATAAATGCAATGTTTTGATTTCTTTAGACCTTTTTCAGTTGCCTGAATTCATGGATGATTCATAAACCTTTCTCATTGAATGAAATGGCAAGATGCATTGGAATTACCTTATTGCTCTGCATAAAAATAAGATTCCATCGATTCTTTAATATATAAATCCCCTTGACAGAATTCAGAACATATGCATCTTACCTCAAAGTGAATTTTATACCAATTCTATACCAGACAATACAATGAGAATTGTCTGTGTATATCATATAAAACACTTTGTCTCAAAAATAAATTTTTTTAATTGTAATATTTAGCATTGAATACTTTAGACCGTCAAACTATTGATATTTCATGAAAGTTAGCCCCGTGGTTCCCAAACTTGACTGTGCATCATGTTAAGAGCTTGTCACATAGATGCATATGCCCTACCAATGGAATTTTGGTTCAGCATATCTGGATGTGGCCTGAGACCCAGAAACAGAAAATCCAGAACTAGATAGGGGAACCACTGATGTAGTCCTCTCATTTTGCAAGGGTTCCTCTTAAGCAATATTTAATTCCTCACTAACTCACTTTGATATTCAGATGCATTCATATCTATTATGTTGCTTTGTTGGTAAATGTCCCCCTTCTGGACCTTTGGCATTATGACATATATTCAACCATTTAAAACATACTTAGCTTGACAATAGGCAGTATTAAGACACTCCTGGATAAAATATAAAAATTTCCTTAAATCTATTACTCTTATCTTCCCAGACAAAAAAAAGTCAGAGGAACTGTACTAGTGTCTGAACTAACAGCCTTAAATAAAGCTGAAGGATGTGATTATTTAACAAATTTGTTCACCATAAAAAAGAAAGGAAAAACTTTGTACGCCATAGGTATCTGGGCACTTAGTAAAGACTGTGAGTGATAAGAAATATACAAAGAAGGAACATGAACAGAGATTATTTGGAAAATTATGCAGCAAAACTATGACCATTGAGCTCATTCAAGCAACAGAAATATTAGAAGCCAAGCTCTAATCGTTTGGGGTTTTCCTGGACTTCGAAACAACTAACATCACTTCATAAAGTCAGGTAGGGGAATATTCTGTAAAGTCTTTGTTCTGAGTTTTTAATTGTTTTGCTAAAGCCTCAGGCTCAATTTCAACTGAATTGTTAGACTGAAGTCTCATCCAAACTGACAAAATAAGCAGCGAATATCTGCAATTCTCTACAAAGTACAAAGGAAAAGAATAGGTTATATAACTGACTACATTGCATTTGGCTGGTAGTTTTTCTGTTAAGCTGGTAGGTGAATTACTTATCGTCTCCTTCGATTGCAAAATAGATGCAGTGTAGTAATTCAGAGGTTATTCATATTTCCTTTAAGACTGATACTGCGTGTTTACATATTGCACATTGACAATCATTTTCACAAAATTATTGTGAAAGCATTGGCCTTACATTTTTACGTGGTGAAATAGAGACAGAGAGGGAATGCTCTGCCTCGGGCTGTCAGTGTGAATCTCTGAGATGACTGGAGGCTGGGAAAGAAGTTCAAGCCTGTCTTCATTTACCAGGCCAAGATTACTCTACCAAACCAATTTTCAATTTAGATATAAATGTAGTCTTTGATTTCCCTTCATAATATGTGTAAACACATAGAGCCACCTTTGTCCTTATTTCAGGGTTCCTCACCTTCTGCTATTGGAGGCGAAGCAAAAGTCAGGAGAATTCAACTAATTTGAAAAATGACCAAATTATGATTGCCCTGGAGCAGGGCACAGTGTGAGTTTATCAGTGAGTCATTTTATAGCCTCTGATAATGTTTCTATCTCCTGAATCCATCCTCTGCTAATATTCCTATATCTTCCAAAGCAACTCCATGGAGGAATTAATCAGTAAAATTGTTCTTTTGCAATGGAAGCACCTTAATTCATTGAAGTTAAAGCAAATTTTGTCAGTTTTTACTCCAACTCAAAAGATGAAAAATACCATGAGAGTCATACATAACAGATGTTAATATTAAACAAAAGAAAAACTACAAGATCTTTCCATCTTTTGAAAGATAACAAGGTGTCCAACCACTATTTTATTACAGTTCTTGACTATAAATAAGACTAAAGCAGAATCAATAAAATTATTTTACTTAAGAGGTACTCATGCATCTCCAAGAATATTTAAATATCCATTGACATACAGATGTTTGGCTATTCAACAGATGCCTTCCACTGATACATGCAATACTTTCAGTGATATACGCAAACAAAATTGCATTTACTTCAGAGTTTTGAATGTGTCAAAAATGCCCTGGTATATTGCTTAGTAGTTACAAGTAGTAAACGATTATTTGCACAATTATTGATTTGAGATAAGATCATTGTCATCAGATCCTGGTTCAAAGAAAGTAAACACTATAGTTATACTAATAATATACACATTTTAAACAGTATTTAAGGGACCGATTGTTTTAAACAATGTTCTTGGTGCAAAGACCCCCTGATAATGACTTTTATCCCCATCACTTCTTTTAGAAACAAACATTGTAGGCAAGAAGATATTATATAAGATTTTAAGCAACTTTGCAACAAAATTTGGTCATGTAAGAATTATTCTTGAGACATTAGTTTGGTTAATAGATGTTCCAGATTTACAATAAGCAGTGTCTGTTAGAAAAACTGTTTTAGAGTTTTAATTTTTCCGAAAGAAGAAAGGAGAATTTTAGTGATTAAGTTCTGCTGGATAATGCTTAATTAGTTGTGTGATTGTAATAATGATGCTAAGAATAGTAATGTAGCAGTTACCATGTTTTCAGTATTTGCTTTGTACCAGGCACATTGCTATACACTTTACAGTTACACAACTACTGTTATCTTGGGCATTTTGTGTAAGCAGAAGCCACTCTCAGAAAAACTAGGTAACTTCTCCAAGGTTAGACTTATCCGTAATTTATACTCATTTCTACAAATGTCTTCTCTCCGTGGTTAAGCTAAATCTTTGAAGAAATGCCTGGATCATGCAATGTAATCATGATACAATGCTACAAGAGTAGTACCAACTCTTTGGGCTTTCTGGATAATAGTAATGATATTAAACTGTACTTGGGGAAATCATTTGACCCTGGGTGTAACTGGGTCCAATGTAATTGTGAAGTTCTTTATAATGGGCTTTGATTGTATCTGTTTTTCTGCTTTGCTGCAGTGAACAGGACTGTGTGTTTGATGAGAGTCACATTGGTATAGCTATAAATGTGATACTACAGATGATTTCATATGCAACACATGAGACAATTATTTAATGAACAATGACTATAGCATTCTACATTGCCTTTTATTGAGAGTTGCATAAGAAAAACTCTTTTGTATTCCATGAGCTGATGATAGAGTAATTATATAGTATTTTTTTGCAATGGGAAGATTATGAAACTTTCATTATATAAAAACTAAAGAGATGACAATATAAAATTCAGTAAAGATGCCACCTACTCCACATTTCCATACACATGACTATTTTTTCCAATGTTCTCTTTTTGTCTAATTGCACTACAGGAAAATCTGAACGTTCATTGAATTAGGTAAATTAAATGTGGCTCCTGGTTTCTACCTTTCATTTTAACTCAAGTTTTTCAGACAAATTGTGGTTTTAAAGTCCTTAGCTCAGAGCTTTAATAAAAAAACAAACAAACAACAACAGCAAAAAAATTTGAGAAAACATTTATATGCCCCAAATTTATTGAGTACCAGCTCTGGGCCAGATACTTTGCTTGAGGCTTGAGGACAGAAATAAATGATTTAGTCTATTAGTTGAGATATACAAATTAATAAATCATTATTCACAGCTTTTTTACATGAAGTTCATAGCCTCTGTATAAGTCTATGAATACCTTTCAGGGGATTCTTGAAATCTTAAAATTATATGCAAATCATTGTGGGTCTGTGGATATGTACACTTTACTAGGGAGGCGTTCATGGATTTCATCAGGTTCTCCAAAGTTTCATAATGTAAACAAAGTTAGGAATTATTAATCCTCATCTTCCTTGGCAATGTTAACTAGTTTTAGTGGTATAGTTTTTAATATGTAAAGAAATTTTCGTTCAAAAGTACTGTGACTTGCTTAATATCAAGTATCTTTTTAATGGCAGATTTAGAATAAGAATAATAAATTGTCTTTTGACATAATACAGAGTTGCTTCCCACCATGTATTTATTTCATTAATATTATCTGAATTTTTGTTTAAACTCTAAAATGTTGGCTAGCCGTATAGCCTGAAGCATTTTTTTCCTACATTCTCTTCATCTGTTAAATGGAAACATGGGCTTTCATATGCCTCCATGTTTAATAGGGGAAAATTCCAAGCCAGCATTAGACATCCAAACTCGAATTTAGTTTTTATTTCTGCTCAATTTTTGTAAGAAGCGAATGATCACCAGAATTTTTTCGATGTAATTTCCTGGAGGAGACCTAACCTGAGAGTGTTGTCCATCCAAGTCACAATATCTTTGATGTCTAATAATCTTTGTTCATCATAAAGATAAATCACAAAGGAAAGATTCCATTTACTTCATCTATTCTCTGCCAACTAGGACAAGGGCATAACTGAACAGAGTTTTAGATATTTCAACAGGATTGGGCCAGATGTTCTGGTTAGATAAGTAAACCAGATAGCAGGGTTAGTCTGCGGAGCCCATTCTCCATGCATTCTCATAGTCGTCAGTGGTTTGCTTTGCCTTTTTCGTTTGTTTGTTTGCTTAGCATTAAGATTTGGTTTCGCCATCAGGAAAATGGTGTTTATCATTTATCAGTGTAAATCATAACAACTTAGTGCTTTCTTATAAGACCTCAGAGTGTCACTTTTATCAATATAATATATAAACACACATTGGTTATTTATAATCCTTCTGTGAAAGCTGCATTAAAGATTTTACTTGTTTTTAGTTGAAAAGTTAGAAGACATGATCTTTTCAAAAAAGATAATGTGTGTTCCTATTTCGTCATTATGAAGAGTAAAGTTCATGTTACATTTCATGTACTTATCTAACATTTTACCACCCTAGGGACTGAAACATAGAAGGAAATTAGGTCAGACTTAGCCTTTATAAAGGCATTTTTACTCTGACACACCACTGGGTGGAGTACATTGCTAGCCCAGAATCTAATGTTACTGTATTGTAGGATGTTTCTGTGCCAGATGAGAGAAACTCCTAATCAACGTTGAGGTTTTGTGTATTGTTTTAAAAATCTGGGCATGTTTAATAAAGGCTAAATATTAGAATATAATACCAACATTGAATATGCCCTGGCATTATAACTTTCAAGATTCAATCCATCTTCTCTACACCCATGGGAGATAAGGTTTGATACCCTGCCTAGAAAACTCAAAGAATTATTTGGAAGAAGGCCATTTTATGTTCTCTTCAAAAGAGCAGCTGCAATTTGGGCTGAATTAGTGCTTTAACTCTACTTGGAAAAGCATAAAGCTTATTTTTGATAATGGAATCAAACTGTACCCAGATATTGAATTTGACTTTTCATTTGATGTTGCTTTGATACAGTTTATATTGGAGCTGAGCCCTAATCTTATAATAAAATGAACTGTCAGATGCTCTGTGGGACTATCGTTGTCAATAGCATTTACCTGAATTTGGCCTTCAGAACTTTAAGAATGAGGATGATTTCCTAGTAGGTGTTGGTTCTGTATGATTTTCAATTTCTCCCATTCCTCTCTTATCTCTTTAATTCTTTCTTTCTAATGCTGGGAAAATGAAATTTACCGATCAAGTCTAAAAATCTCCAACCTTACAAATTTACTGTGCCTCAAACTTTGCAGTCTAATAAAATTACAAGATTTCTATAAAACTATTTAGAATCTATAATTCTAAATATATGGGTGCATATCTCAAGTAAGTATTTTATGTTCCTTGTAAGAGAGGATTCTCACTTTGACAATTCCTTTCTCTTTGTTTCTTTTATTCCTTTAATTTCATTTTCCTGCTCACATTACACTTCCTCGTTTCTTCTAAGCTTTCAGCTCTCAAACCTCAGCCTATAGCTTTCATGCTTCTGAAGCAGCCCTCATTCTCCATTTTCTATTCTAAAATGAATTCTTTCGACTGTGTTTGTTAATAATGTCATATTTTCACTTCACTTAAATTTTCTTTCCAGTGCTATTACAGATTCTTTATTTCTCCTTTCCTCCTCACCCCTCCCTACCCCCACCCAAGTATAGCATCTCATCTATTTCTCTATATGAAGCTATGGTTTACCCAAGGGAGGGACTTTCTCATGCATGCAGCTCAGTGCTATGATGATTTCAATGGTGCCAGCATATTTTAACCACATCATTATCATGTAGTCTCAAAGCCTTGCTCGCTGAAAACACCATCTTTAAAAGGATTTCATTTCCATTAATCAATTTTAAAACTTGAGATTCAAGCACATAATGCATTTATTAGAATGTCCCCTACTTGTTCCCACATTCATTTCATTCTCTTGACTATCTAAGAAAAAGGAATTGTGCAGGAGTCTTTTCTCTCTCCATGCTTACCTCTTCTTTCTATATCCCACCGAGCCCCTCCAAGTCTATTCTTCCATACAGTAGTTAAATCAGAGCATGCGGCAGGACCGCATTGTGTGAACTGGTGGCCACACAAGTACTTTGTATTCACTGGAGGTTTAAAAGTACAGCAGCTGCATATAAATATGCATAGTTGAGAGATTCATGATGGTGCCACCTCATTCTAGTGCTGGTTGGCTGCAGTGCAGGCACTACAAATCAATGAACATTTTCCCCATCCATCAGCTGCTCGCTTGCAAGCAGACAAAACACTTACAATGCCAGAAACCCACAGAGAGCTCCTTAGTGAACGAAACCTCACTGTCACAAGATTCAAAATAGCCCTATCCCTCCCACCCTGAATCTCCACAGTTCTCGACCTCAAATGTCTTTTTTATCCAATGTGGATCGCAAGCACTTAAAAAATAACATGAGAAAAGAAAGAGAAAAAAAAAGGAGCAATGATAAATCAGGGTTGGAGGGTCCTCACGTTACATTTGTCATAAAACAAAGGACTCTTTGAGCATTAACCTTTTAGAGAATAAAATAAAGATGGATTTGCTTATGTTGACTATACTGCTTTATAGCTGTAGGGTGTGAGTGTTGAAGCATTTAAGTATGCAAAGCATTGTGCCATGCTCTGGCAGACATTTGTAATTTATCCATAGTTATTTGATGGCTTTGGGTGTTGAAGGAGTTATAATATGCTGATATGAGAAAAATAAATCATAGGTATATTTAATAAGTAGAAATCATGTTTTCTCCCATTGATTGAACAATTTTTGCAGAGGGCTCAGGTATATTTATATTGTCAACCATTCAATCCATGTAGAAATTTTAATAAAAGCTTAATTCCATTTAATAAAATTTCCTGTGAAATATATTAATGAACCAAATGTATATTTCTTGGTGAAAAGGTATACATTCATTACATCTAGAGAACAAATCTATTTTTCATTTTTAGATAGATAACATTAGCAACAAAAATAGTTTATTCTTGTGTAGAGTGAGTACTTAGCTATTCATCAGTTTATAACACTTTCTGACAACTTGCCAATCAACTTACCAATAAGAGCAATAATCAATTAGATTTCTCATTCATTTTTTCAACTATTTGTCAAATACTTACTGTAGCACTATGCAACATAAAATAATATATGATAATATCTATAGTCCCTGTTTTGAAGATGTGAATATTCTTGTTAGGGAGACAAGAAATACAGTTATACAGGGCTTCCCTGGTGGCGCAGTGGTTGAAAGTCCGCCTGCCGATGCAGGGGACACGGGTTCGTGCCCCGGTCCGGGAAGATCCCACATGCCGCGGAGCGGCTGGGCTTGTGAGCCTGTGCCCTGCAACGGGAGAGGGCACAACAGTGAGAGGCCCGCGTACTGCAAAAAAAAAAAAAAAAAAAAAAAAGAAATACTGTTATACAAATGACCATGTAACTTTCAAATTTCAAAGAAGTCTAGTTGGGGTTTGGCATGTTCAAGATATTTAGTAAATATTTGGTAAGTATATATGACATATTGATTTAAAACTTATCTAGCTGATTAATATGTTTGGTTACCATATTGCAGGAAGGGTAAAAACAAATACAGTCAAGGTAGTTATAATTGTCCATAACTATGGGTCAGAGAAGCTGACTTAGCCCATGTTTTGTTTGCTTGTAAGCAGCAAAACCAAAATTCAATCCCCTATCTGCTTAACTCCAGAGTCCATCCACTCACTTCCACTGTGCCATGTTGAATTACAAGACAGGATGTGATAATTGCTCTAGTGGATCAGAGGAGGTAAAGATCACTTCCAGCTGGGATGACCAAAGAAGACATCATTAAGAAGGAGTAGCATTTGAGCAAAAGCCTTTGAAGAACAGGCACAGCAACAAAGCAGAAACTACAGACAGGGGTGAACACCGGTGAAACCTTATGACTCTGGAAAACAAGTTGCCAGATAGACAAAGGACATCTCTTTCAGTGAAATGGTTGCTGTAAATAATACCACTTTTAGAGAATTGCCAACAGGACTCCTCACTTATTAGAAGTGGAATCCACAAAGTGATTTATATTTCAGATTTCAAAAAGAAGTCAAACTGTCTGGATCCCAGTTTCTTCATTTCTAAAGTAAGGATTTAAACAAAATAACCAATGAAGACTCCTCTTGGGGGTTCTGTTTTGTAATGCTTTTATTTTCATTTTTCTCAGAATACAAAACAAAAACGCTAGAAGTAGCTGATTCAGTGTATACTAGTTATATAACCTGTGTATATGTAATTATTCTTAGAATACAACGCATATCTAGATATTCAGATATCTATATCTATACGTCTATATCTATATATAAATAAGTTATTTGCATTTAACTGGCTAATCTAAGCTCTAAATTTAATTTCAAGAGAGCATTTTTTTTTTTTTTGGGCCATGATGTTTCCCCATTTTGCTTCCCATTAGTATTGGAATGCAAACTAATTCTTGAAACAATTTAATCAATACTTAAAGAGAAAGTGAACATATATTAAGTACATGATAAATACAAAATTTGGGGATTATGCACTCTTTCATAATATCTGTTTCTGTATTTCAACTATTGGAGAAGATACAGAGATTGGAATATTAGATATTAAATCATCAATAAAAAGGCCTTTTTGCAGTCTTAAATGTTTTGAGTAGATTCATATATTTTCCACTTATCTAGCCTATAACTCAGACAATGCTCAAAGCAATATTTTGGCAATGTTTATCAAATATGTATCAATGATATATATACGTATATATCAGATGAATATATTGTGTGTGTGAACACGCATGCATGCATGTAAACAAGTTAAGGGAACATGAGAACTTAAAAGAATGATACAGTACTTATTTTTTCCTGACTTCAAATCTTTTTTTCTGTCAACATTTTCCCCTAATTTTCCTTCCCAAACAAGAAAAAAGAACAAAGAGAGAAGTGTTTTGTTTGAATTTAGGGTGAGAATAAAATCAAACATCATTTTTCTCATAATTTTTGCAAAGGCTATTAAAGGGATATTAGTGGGGAGCTCTTCCTTGAATAGAATTACCCTGGATGGAATTCCATCCTGCCATTGTTGCTGCTAAGCACATTCAGGGGGAACTGGATGTTGTGAGAGTCTCAGACTCTCATTTTCCATCTCACTGTTTCTCTTATGTCCTAAGGTAGTATGTTTTGGTAAATACTTATTTGATTCCAATCTATTTGAGTTGAATTTATTAGGTTTGTTTTAGTGATTTGAATTAAACTGAACCCCACTCGTAGCGAACAATGCAATGCTTTGATCATTTTCATTCTGGTTCTGATCTTAAGTGGGATAGTTTAAGCTTATTTTGGTTAAATCAGTTTATGGTCAAATTGGCTAATCTTCTTAACAAATATTTACTGAGCACCAACTACATTCATTAGCACTCAGTCTTGTTACAAAGAAAGGACACATAACAAGATTTCTAACCTTGACGGCTTATATTTTATGTTGAGAAATAGTATTAAATCCTTGAAAACTTAACCAATTTATTAAACTCTTACATACATGAATGCTAAATGAGTGATAAGGTATACAAAAGCCTTTGGAAGTTCAGAGACCAGGAACTTACATTAAGTCCTGGCTTTGTAACTAGGCAGTTTTGGCACCGCTTTCTAATGGGAGAAAACTCTCTAGATAAATTTGCCCTCTGTTGCATGCTGAGCAGATTCAAGTTGAAAACCGCTGCTCCAGGCAGTGAAAATAGTTGAAACAATTTGTGCAGATAATCACTTAATAAAAAGTAGATGAAACCGGAGCAATGGGTAGATTGCAGTAAAATTTACTATCATAACGTGAAAAAAACGTCCCTTCAGAAGAGAAAGGGTAGGATCTTAAGTTAGAAGAACTTTAGTTTTATAAATGCATTTCTGGTGGGAAGCATGAGTTACTTTTCAATAGAATCATTGATTTTTGTCAAATAAAATTGTCAAACTTATACCATGTAATAATTAAGAACAAACATTATTTAGTAATTTCAAAACCAGTCATGGAATTGAATACTTATATTTCAAGAAAAAAGAATATGAATAAATACCAAAAATGTACAACAACATCTTAAGGCTGGAACTTGAATAGTATGTTAACCTAATAACCCTTAAGTCTTCCCATTTTTCTTCGTTACCATCTATATAATCACCTATTTAAGTAAGCAGCAGGTCTAGTAATGTTAGGTTGGAACCAACATTCAGATGTGCATTGCTTCAAGTTAGTCCATTTACACTCTCAGTGAACTTGGAAATCTGTTTCAAATCATATAAATCTCAAATTTCTCAGCAACAACATGTAAAATAATAATTGTTACCAAATCTACCTTCCAGAATTGTGAGGGCTCTGTAGGAAGTAAATGAGTATGCTCTAAAAGTGATGCAGCCCACATTTGAGACATTGTCATTGCTGTTATATTACCTGCTTTGTGCTGTGATAATTTTCTTCTAATGTTCAAAAAGTCAAGTATGTTTTAAATTCTACCTTTTAATAAATTTCCTGTAGACAGAAATTGTGTTATTTCTTGTCTTTTCTTCTCTTATAAAATTGATAAAAATTTTGTCTGATATACACATTTATTATTTTAATCAGTAGCTGGAGGAGAGGTGAATGCATATTAAAAATAATTATAAAATCTGTCACTAGAAAAACTGCAATTGTGGACAAAATAATGAGAAAACTACTTCTAAATTAATAATTAGAGTGTAATGTGTGAGCTTTTTAATCGATTATTGAGTGCTGGATTCCAAAACCATGTTATTTCTTAAAATCTAAGTCTGCTGAAGAGGAATAAAAACAAATGTCTTAAGATTAAAAAACTAATTTTATATTGAAAACTTACTATTGAGTCCACAATAAAGTGCTGCATGGCAGGAATATTATTAGCTAAACAAACATAAATTTGGCTAAAAAATTTAATTTTGACCAAATTGACATTTCATTGTCAGTGTTCATGCACTGTATATTCAGTTTCAAATAAAATTCTGGCCACCCAAAAACACCTAGGTAACAGGACATCCTCTCATCTACAAAGTGATTTGTTTATTTCTTCTTAAGCTGTTTGGGTCCAGATAGTGATTTGAAATGTTATTCATCTCTGATTTGAAAAATATTGGGTTGTTCTTAATTTGCCATTTCCTAACTCACTCACTGGTTCTCATAGACAAAGCCAAGAAATTTCTCCCTGTGTAGTCAAGGTAATGCTTTGGGCTTTAGAATAAGATCTAGAAAGTTCAGATTCTAACTCTACCACATTATGCCTAGGGCCAGTTATTTAATCTCTAAGGTTCCTGCTCTGTGAGAATGGAGATATCATTTTTTTCCAAATTTCATGTATTGGTGAAAGAGGATATGTATAGCAGAAATGAACTAGCTTGATACCTACCCCTTGCTGAATACTTAGTAATTATTAGTGTTGCTATTCATCCAGTCATTAGGTATTTATCTGTCAAGTACTGTGCTAGGAAGTGAGGGTGTGAAGATGGATGTGACACATTCTCAGCCCTTAAGGAATGTTCAGTATGGTGGATGAGAGAGAGATGGGACAGACCAAAGAGGTAGGCAATTATAACGCAGTATAAGTATGCTGAAGGGTAAGCAGAAAGAGCTAATGAAACATGAAAATGTCTAACTCAGATTTAAGAAAAGAGAGCTACTTGAGTATTCGTTGAATCATTCAGACAAGTATTTATTTAGGGCCTACTATATACTAGTCATTGCCCAAAAAGCTAGAGATATGGTGAGAAGAAAAACAGATATTGTGTGTTCTGTGGGGAAGATACCATCTTGTGGGAGAAGACAGTATTCTAATAATTACTACAATAAATATAAAATCACAACTATAACAGTTGCTACTAACTGTAACAGTTGCTACTAACTAACAGTTGCTACTGATCACAACTATAACAGTTGCTACTCTCAACTGAGGGTGATTTTGCTCCTCCCAAGAGACAATTGGCAATATCTGGAGATTTTTTGAGTTGTCCCAACTGAGGGAGTGCTACTGTCATGTAATGGGTAGAGGCCACGGATACTGCTTAACGTTCTACAACACATAGTATAGGACCCCACAATAAAGAAATATCTAGGTCAAAATGCCCATTGTGCCAAGGTTGGGAAATCCTGAAGTAATTCCACCACTCTTTATAGAATATAAGCCCATGATGGCAGGGGTGCTTCTATTTTTTTACACTGACATAAGCCCAGTGCCTAGAAACATGCCTGTCATATAATAGGTACAGACGTCCCTCAGTATCCACCGGAGATTGGTTTCAAGATCCACCACGGATACCAAAATCCACGGATGTTTTGGTCCCTTAGTCACCCCCGTATCCACGGGTTCTGCATGGGCAGATTCTGCATCCATGGATTCCAGAATCGTAAGCATACTATGCAGTCCACAGTTGGTTGAACCCACAGATGCAGAACCCGGGGATACAGAGGGTCACTGCACTTAGTAAATATCTGTTGGGTAAATGAATTAGCTGTGACTGACTACCTGAAAAAGTGAATAGCATATTCAAAAGTCTGGGCTTAGAGTAAGTAGTTTATGTTAAGAAGCTGAAAGGAGGCTAATGAGTCTGGAATCAAAGCAAGCAAAAGGATGGTTCCATTGATAAAACCAATGAGAATGGGCTTATAGATATTTAAAATCTAGTTGCAAGTCTTGATCACTTTTTATGTAAAACCTAAATTGTTCCTCCTGAAATTTCATACAGTTTCTTTTTATTCTGCTCTCACTGGAGAACACATTATACACGTTTAAGTAAATCCAACCCTTTTTTTTTGGTCAAAGAAGTCTAAAATATTCTCAGCCTATCATTTTCATCTTTGCTGATTTCTGTTTTCAACGTCCTCAGAATTGTGGTCTAGATCAAGAACGCCAGACAAGAATCAATTAATGACTTAGACAATTTTATGTGTGAGAACAGATAACTCTGGGAGGGATTGGGTTCCTTAGAGTGGTAGTTCTTGAGGGTGTGCGTAGGATGCTGGGGCAGAAATAGGATGGATATTTCAAAAGAGCTGCACAACTGTCTATTCCTGCCATTTGCATCCAACCAAAAAAGTGGAACATTACTTTATTGGGTGATGTGCTTTGACTCCCTGGATGAGGCAGTGTCTACCCTTTAGCAGCTCTCCCAGCTCCCTGTCTATCATTTCTTAATGATGCCTACATTATAAATATTTTTCTTTCTCCTTTACCAGTGGGGAAAGGGTTAAACAGTTTGTGAAGTAAGCATGGTAAAAATAATACTGATAGTGATTACATTTGTGAAAATCTTAGAACATATAATGGATCAGCAAAAGCACCAACATATTACAAGCTTGCACTCTCTCTCTCTCTCTCTCTCTCTGTAATAATATATTCTAAGCAGTTCATCCCATCTATGATTACCTGAACTGCTTCAGCTTTCCTTAATCAAGCAGGAAAATGTGCCCTACTGTGTGCATACATGTACACACACACATTTTCGCCAGTCACTGCTCCTAAGGGCACAGTAGTAGCCCTCCGCATTTGAAGGCAAAGGGATGTCTGGGAGTACATGGGGAGTGTAAGTGAGGAAGGGAAGGAGAGGCTAGGGGGCATGCAGCTGGGTGTGTTCATCTCTACTCATTTCAGCTTCCATTCTATTTGAAAAAGGGAGAGTGTAGCTAAAAAACAGGCATAATTAACAAACCATTTAAATATTTTAGCCATTTAAAAAAAATCTATATATTTATTTTTGGCCGTGGCATGCAGGATCTTATTTCCCCGACCAGGGATGGAACCAGAGTCCCCTGCAGTGGAAGCACAGAGTCTCAACCACTGGACCTCCAGGAAAGTCTCCTTAGCCAATTTACATCAAATCATGCACGTGATATCCAATATTCTTATTTTTGAAATTGTGTTACTATATACTTTTGTATAGTTTATACAATTGTATTATGCATCTAAATAGCTGATTAACAAAATTAACAAATAATTAACAAAATTCAATTACTCCAAGTTCAACTTGTAAAATTGTGTAATTTTTTTGTTATCTGAGTGTACCACCCTTTTAACATTGATGTAACTGAAGAACTTAGAGAGTCATAAACTGAAATTTTAGAAAAAGTACCTAAAACCTAGCAGAGGCATTCCTGGGGTCTCTTTCCATGCCCCAGTGGAACAGTGGAAAACCCGTATCAATCTATTGCCCACCTTGAAGCTTTTCTAGTACAGATGAAAAGTTTCATTTTTCTGGTGGATGAAGGAACTTCAGGAGTAATTGTGTCTACATCATGACATTTATTGAAGTAGACTAAATCAAGAATGGGGGCCATGGTCTGTGGGCTGAGCAATCCTCACTCCCATGTAGGACAGTAATTCTTATCCCCATCTGAGCATCAGAATCACCCTGGGGACCTTTCAGAATGCACGTGCCTTGGACCCATTCCTGGATATTCTGCTTCAGTAGGTCTAGAGTGAAGCGTTGGCATGTATATTTTGAAAAGACTCCTGGGTAGGTCCTGTGTACTTTGTGGATTAGAAATCACCAATCTAGGGTTTTCTTCTCACAGTCATGCTATGAGGGTCCCTAATATTTGGAGAGTTCTCTACTGGACAGAATGTTAAGAGACTCCATTCTTTAGGACAGTGACGTACCACCCTATGATTTTTGGATGTAGACTAACCTAACTTGTCCTGAGTTTCTTCCCACATTTTTACTTGTGATTAACGCTTTATCACAAAAGCAAAGCCCTACATGTTTTGCCCATGTTTAAATAATATTTCAAAGAGAATTTCTTGTAGTGTAAAATATCTCCAACTACTAATTTATTTTAAAAGATTCCTTTTTAAGTAATATAGATTAATAAATCCTGTATGCTTCTTTGAGAAATAATAATTTAGAGAAATATTTTCAAAAGACAGTGATAATGAAGGAAATAACAATAGGTATAAATAACAAATAAATGCATAATAGTTTTCCCTTATAGAACACCTTTATATCTAGTGTCTAACCCATTAGATTATAGGCATTCTGAAGCTCACATGTATTTTAATTAAAATGTGATTCATCCTTCTATATATTTAAAATAATATAGAAATGACCTATTTTTGAATTAGTATTTCATTTTTATGTTATATGTACAAGGAAGAAATCATAGCCTTGCTTTTATTTATTCAATAAACATAAGAAAACCTTTATCAGGTAATTTTAAAATATAATTTCTGCCTTTATAATGCTACTGAAACTACTCCGCTACTATGAACACCTGATGAGGTTTAGTTGCAGATCCAAGGGACACATGTAGTTCTTACTTTATTGGACTTCTCGATGCATTTGACTTGGACCACCATGCTGTTTGAAACTTTATTGACTTCTGTGACTCTCCCCATTCTTCTCCTTCTAATTTTTCACTATTCCTCCTCTCTATGTCCAGGAACACTATTATCTATCATTCTTGAATTTCTTGTCCCTACACTCTACATAGTGTTTCTAGGTAGCAAACTGATTCTCATAATTTCAACTCTTACCAGTAGGAGTTTCCCCAATTTTTATCTCCAGCGAAATGACTTCTCACCTGAGTCACATATTCACTGCCCTCTAGGTGGCTCTACCAGTATCTTAAATTTCGAAGCCACATCTCAGCATTTCCTCTTCAAATCTGCTGTAACTCTTAACACGTGCTATCCAAGGTGATGGCATTGGAATGAACCAGTTTCCAAGCTGAAATTTAAGTCACCTGTGACTCCTTCAACATCATCTCCCATACCTGACCCCTTCTAATATGGCCTTCTAAATATTTCTTTCTCTTTTTTTTTTTTTTGGCTGTGTCAAGCAGCTTGTGGGATTTTAGTTCCCTGACCAGGGATTAAACCCAGGCCCTAAGCAGTGAGAGCGTGGAGTCCTAACCACTGGACTGCCAGGGAATTCTTAAATATTTCTTGAAACTTTCCTTCCTCTCCCTGTGTATTCCCACTGCTCTAGTTTAGGACTCTCATCATTCCTCTTTTGAACTGTTACAAAACCCTCTTAATTTGTTTCACCATTCCAATTCTTGCCTGAGCAACCTACAATTAAATAAAAATCTTAACATATTACCCCTCACATACACTGAAGGGCATCAACTATGTATAACAGGAATAGCAAATTTGCCATCAACGCCATGACTCCGTTGCAACTATGGAAATTTTAGTAACTAAAATATTCAAATTTAATAAATCCGAATATTCATCCAGAATCCTTCTCAAAACAGAAACCAAGCCACCCAGTTACGTCATAAAAGCTTTGGCAATAAGAGTAAATTCACTTGCCATGTTGATTAGGATAAACCCCTTTGTACGACACAAGTTCATCCATGATCTGGCGTTTGTCAAATTCTCCAATTTCATCTCCATCCACTCCCTGCCTTATATTCTATGTAATGCTTCAGTGATAGTCTTTTCTTTCTTAACCATACTGTTTCTTCTTTCTGGGCTTTTGCTTATGCTGACCTCTGTGTCTGGAGGCTTTCTCTTCACACCTCCAACTTTCTGCCAATTTCAATTCCAGTTAATTCTTTCCTGTCCTTGTGGAGCCAGCCTAGTCTGTACCTTGTCCTGACTCCAGTGAGAGATGATGACTCTAATCCATGTTCCTGTAGTATCCTGTGCATATTTCTACCACTGTCTGTCATTGCTCTTATTTTTCTTGATTATAATTTTTTCCAATTATGTGTTTGTCCAGATGATAGGAGTCTTGAAACAGAAACGCAGTTTTATTATTACTCTTTGCAATCTGGGGACAACTTAAACAGTAACTAGCACATAATCAAACATTATATAAGATGAATTAATTAATTTTAAAAGTATTGCTGCAAATGGGGAAAAGTAGGTACATATAGGAAAGGTTTTCATCTTTTTTACAGCAAAAGTCATCAACTTCTGACATGTACTCTCCAGCCTCATAATGTCCACCCCAGTTCACATAATTAATTCATGTTGTCAGGTTGCTATAGGAATTAGAGTTTCAGACATCTGTCTAAATGCCAGAAACACTAAATACATTTTCCATAAAAATGTATATTTAAATGATCACTGCATTAATGACTTCAGAGAAAACAAACTTTTGGTTTTTTTGCAAATTGCCTCTAAATATCTAAATTCTGGGGTTTTGTCATGAATTATTATTATGTATCATACATCAAAGTTATATATATTTTGTGTTTATTTGTCTTTGCCCATATTTAAAAGAACACATATTGACTTGATTATCGGTGCAATGTAAGTACCATTTATTCATCTCATCAACATGCTGTGCCTTTATATGGTTGCAGAACATCTAACAGAAGTAAGTGTTTCAAGGTAGTTTTTATAACATAATTCATACTACTTTTCTGGTCTTCTTAGTCATAAACTGAAGATATAACTTTGCCTTCAGTGAAATTAGCTATAAGAGCTCTATTTAGCCTGGAGAAAATTTCTATTAAAATCCACTTTAATATGGCAATAGATTTTTAGAGTCCTCAGTCAAAAAATTTTGTTCTCTTGAATTTTACTTGTATGTTTCTTTTGTAAAACTAAACAGAAATGACTCTATGCTAATACAGTATTTCTATATTGTCTGAGTCTAAATTCTTGATCAAGGTGTGTGTGTGTGCACATTGTAAAGAATGTGAGAAGCAAGAGACAGAGGAAAAAAAGTTTCAAAATACAAATGCTGTGTCATTTGATCCAATAATACATGAGCTTTCAAGCTGGAACTTAGGTGAACTGGATCTCATATTTTACATGGAATGTTTTGAGAATCATGAGACAGCTATATGAAATATTTCCACTTGATTCACCAAAACATCAGTAAATAGTGCAAAGTAGTTTTCTCTTTGGTGTCTGAATATTATCTGGTGACTCCTAGTTTTGGAATGTGTTGAAATAAAATTGTTTGTCTTAACATATGAGACAATATGTGCACTGGCCAGTTCACAGAGATGAATGGGAGGCTCTCCAGACATATCATAAAAAATTGCAGGGAAAAATATCTGTATGACAAAGAGAAATAGTTCCCTTTTTATCCTTGTTTCAAGTTAGCTAGGGAAACCAACTTCATTTACAGGAAAATGGAGAAGGAAAATCTGGCCAAGGAAATGACTGATTCTGGGCTTTCATAAGTATGTGTTTCTATGTGTGGGAGTACAGATAGGAATCATTTCCTCTGAATGATGTTGTAGCCCAATTCATTCATTCACTAGTGTTTCCTGAGCACTTACTACATGCCAGGGATGATAAGCAAAACAAAGAATTGACCCCACCTCACAGAACTTACTTACAATTTAGTGGCAGAGAGAGGCAGATTATTCAATATTCACACAAACAAAAGTAAAATGTTAACTGTCAGAATTGCTGAGAAGAAGGAGTGCAGAGGAATAAACAGGGTAGTGGGGGAAGCCTGTCTGAGGAAGTAACACATCAGTTGACATTTGGAGGATGGATAAATGTTAACTGGGCAAACAGAAAGGGAAGAGAGCTATGCAGTATCTTTGTTATGAAGACACACATTCTTATAAAAGTTAAAAGTCACACATAGAAAACATACCCACTGACCTCAGACTGTTATTGGTATCTGAGGTGGTATGGAGGGGAAATGAAATATGTTGGGTAGACCTGCGGCTACAATAAGATATTTATTTAGCTTACATTCTAAACAGGGGAACAGATAATAAACATTTTGGCAAATAAATATATGTTAGATAGTAATAAATGTTATGAAAAATGAAGCAAAACAAGAAGATGGAACAATTAGGGAGGGATGCCACTTCAGATTGGATGGTAAGGGAAGACTTTTCTTAGCAGATCCCTGAATGAAGAGAGATAGTGAGCTATGCCCTATTTTATTAATTTCAAGAGCTAGATAAAAAGATGACTTTGGCAAAATGGTAATGCCTATTTAATCTGGGTTGGAGATTTAGAACCTGTTTTATAATTCTTGATAATTCTGTACATTTGTATTTTGAAGTATTAAAAAAGTCATTATATAACATATATGTTTTTAGTCTATGAGAGGGAGGCTGGTGTCTGCAAGGTCCTGGAAGAATCTAGGTTAGCACCAACAGTAGGGTAGGAGTTTCATGTGCGACAAGCCTGGAGAAGTGGGTGGGTGCTAAACCAGCAAGTCCTTGTAGACTCTGTTGAGAATGTCGGTTTTTATTCTAAGACCAATGGGAAGACATTTAAGCCTGAGTAGGAGTAACAAGATTGGATCTATGATTTGAAGAATTTAAGAATTTCCATTTAGTCAAGAAATTTTAAACTGGCATCTACCATTTGCTAGGTATGGGAAGAATAGTGGTGATAGATCTTTATACTTAAAGAACTTGTATAGAGATGGGTGAAATTTTTGCTATCATCTGTAGATGAACTCACTGGCTAGATAGTTTGAGATCTCCCAGTAAACTGCATGTTCTGCACCTTCAGCAACCTGCGTGTTACCATCTTTGGCAAAGGTTGGGCAATCACCTTGATCTCAACGGCTTTGAGAATTTTGGTAACTCACTAATTCATTTATTGTGGAGAAAAAATTTGTTTTTGTGTAATCAAGTATCTTCCTATATGCCGTTTTACCAGTTTTCTGTTGTATCCGTGCAATGTTTATGATCCTTTTCTAAATTGGAGGCTTCAAATATTCCAAGATTAAGAAGTCCTGGGCAAAGGACAGAAGAACCAAGTGAGGGGCATGTTCCTTGCTAAAACAAATATATATATATATGTATAGCTGATTCACTTTGTTATAAAGCAGAAACGAACACACCATTGTAAAGCAATTACACTCCAATAAAGATGTTAAAAAAAATCACCCCTTTGGAGTGTCATTTGAGGATTGGAACTTCACAGATTTTGCCAAAAAGGGGATTTAAAATTCAAGTATCAGTGAAGAATAAACTTTTTGTATTTTGGAGGTAGGGTATGTCTTCTGTCTAAGGAACATTAAGTGATTCACTACTACTGAAGACCTGGAAGAAGTGATAAAGATGAACTCTTGATGAAAATATATGAGTATATGGAAGGATGCCAAACAATTCCAAAAATTGGTTTAAGATCTTTTGAGCACTTGCTTCTGACTTTCGTATTTCCCAATGATTTACATCATTCCTCTGGTGTTTATTATTTTCCACAAAAGTTAACTAATATACCTCTCAAGACAAATGAGGTTCGTAGTTTGCCACGGAGCACATGTTGGTGTTAGTCAAACTTGGTCCTTGATCCATTCTCTTTAGTTGTGTACAAAACAGGGCTACCAAGTTACTCCATCATCTCAAGTGATTTATTGACTGAGGCATAAATTTATTGGCAACTAAGATTTTATCTAAGTAACTCAGATTGACACCATATAGAATAAGCTACCTTATATTCATCATAAAACAAGAGCAGTTTCTTTCTGGAACTTGGGAGGCTATTAAATCTTAATCTTTGGAACATCTAAAATTCAGTTATCATACTATGAAAAAAATAATTGTGCCCAGACTATAATATCTATAGATGAATTCTGAGGAAAAATAATGTATAGCTAATAATGACATTTGCTTTTAAGATAATCATGGGTAATATAAGCAATTAACTGAATCATACATATTTTTATGCAAATGCCAAAACATTGGTGGAATTGCATAAAGTCTGACATATAACTTTTTATGTTGCCATGTTAGAATTGATGAAATTGATTTGTTTGAATGTGGCAAGGGAACAAAATGAAGGGTAAAATAAGCTTATTTATGAAAGAGAGTTGAAATTTATTTATGAAATCAGAAAATGAGGGAACTTGATTTTCAATTCTTTTGTATTTGTTACTACATAGGTTCAACCTCAAGGGAAAAAAAAAAAAAAAAAAACAGAATTGCATCTCCAGTTTGGAAAGCCTTTGCCTCACTTTTCTAACTCAAAGTTTAAAGCGGTATGATACAGTAGAAAAACAAACGGATTCAGAGTCTGCTAACTTAAGATTTAGTGCCGTCTTTCTCAGTAGCAATGAGATGAAGTTACATAAGGATCATATAACTGTTTTGTCTTCCCTTTCCTGAATAACACCTACTTCATAACTTTTGTAAGAGTGGCAGTAAGTAATTAGGGAACATGCTTTAAAGAATTTTAACACATGGCAGAAACATAAAGCATTAAAGTTATTATACTAGATATTAAAGATTGAGAGAGTTGACCTGATGGTGGATGGAGCCTTATGTTTCATCTTCAGAGGGTCAGTAAGGTGGAGCTGCAGGAATTGGGCTTTGGAGCGACAGGGACCCAAATCAAAACCCTGCCTTTGCCCCTTATAGTCTTTCTGAGGTTAGGAAGTCATTTAATCCTCTTAAGTATCCATTTCCTTATCCATAAATGGAAATAATGAGTTTTAACTAATATGTGTAAATGACCTAGGATGGTGTCCAAAGCTAAATGAAGCTCATTAATTTCCTTTCTGGTGCATTTTCTTTAATCACTGTGTTCTTTTCAGATATTTATCTATAATATTTTTGCAATCAATTATGTGCTGCAAAAATTTGAAAAGTGTACTTGTTATCCCATTTTACAGCAAGATCACATGGTGACATGAAGGAAAATCTCAGGCTCAAACGTTTCTAATACCATAAGAGCAAGGTGATAGCTGAGAGCCTCCAGGAATCAGTGTGATTTCTTCTTTTTGTTCTTTTCCTTCCTGATCTTCCTAATCTTCCCACCTTATCTAAAATCTTAACACCAGCTCCTCACTTTCCCATTTCCCTGCTTTCTTTATCTTCATGGCATTTATAGCCATCTGTTATGTTCCATATTTATGTATAAATTAGTTTATTATTTTTGGTAGTATATAAACTCTGTGTGAACAGGAATTTATTATTTTGGATGTAACCTTCCCTTAGTTAAAATTACTAATTATTTTGTATTTCCCAAAATAAAAGTTGAGATATTTTAGGAATAAAATACTGTGCATTTAATTTGTTGCAAAAGAAAATATATTAAAAGAGAGTGTGTATGTCCTTTTAATAAATGATTTAAAACTTACTTTGTCATGTATATAATAAGCATAGCTAAAAATTATGCATCCTAAAACTGTGTGATTTTTAAAATACAGCACATTTTCCGTGTATGGAGATTTTTACTGCAGAAAGGTATCTAACATGACAATCTGACAATCTGTCATTGGGATGCCACCACTGCTTTTCCCAGATCAACTGACAAGACCTTAGCCGGGTTCTTACAGGTTACTTAAGAATACTTCTAGAGCCGTCCTTGGCCATGAAGTTACTGTTGGAACTATTCTTAAACCATGCTATCACCATGCAAGAAAGCTGCAGGTTTTGAAAAATCAGGAGTGGGATTATAATGATTTAGACCTTCTTACTGTTAGGTAGTGAAGGTGATTATAATACTATAAAAGCACTGGGTCTTACACCCTTTTGTGAGAAGGATCTGTGTGCCATTAATTAAACCACAACTTCTACTATTAGATATTATTAAAGAGACCAAACCCAAGAGACTAACGATAACCCTCACCCTACTGTGGACTTGGATTCAACGTGTAGAATTGGGTTATTCCAATTATAGTGTATAGAAGAGAAAATAAGTCGTGTAAAAGGCTAGGCAGAAACAATACATTTATTTCTTATGAACAAAAATTTATGCTTTACAAATAATGTCAGAAATTTAGTATTTTAAAATGGAGATTTATTTTTTAATCTTGTGTTATTCTTCTATGTTGACCATATAGAAGAACATCGGTTTTCAAGTGAAAATATTCTACTAGTAGACATCATATAATATGAAGGGGAGCTGGAAGTGAGCCTCAAAGCTCAAAATGTGAATGCTTTCATGCCCACTATTCCTAAATAATAATTATTATTAAATAATTATTATTAATTATTGTAAATATTGTAGTATACATCTTAATTCATCTATATATCTGTAAAATAAGAAGACTTATCTAGATAATCAAAAAACTTTTAACCCAGTTGGCCTACAGGTAATACTATACTATCAAATTCTATTTTAATAAATATGTGAAGTATAATTATATGTTCATTATAAGAAGCATGCATATTTTGTGTTAGAGGTGTAAAGTGTACACATTATAAAGTTGGTTGTTCCTATGTACTTTTGTAGAAATGCTAAGGTCTAAATTTGCTCTTCTTCAAATGCATTCAGCAACTTTGTGGAATATACACTTGTTGTGACATCTTATTCTAATGAAAGAAATAAACCCTTTGGGAACGAAAACTTAGATAATATTTTATACAGTATTTTAAATTCTCTTGGTTGTTCAAACTGCATTTTTCTAAAACAGGATATCTTTTAAGTGTTTTTGGTAGCATCTTTAATAAGCAGTAGTCTCTCAGTGGAAGAAGAGAGCAGAGAACAAGAGAGTTTCTAATTTGTATTAAAAATAGTAATTTGACATTTACTTCTTAGTCCTTCTCCAACTGTCTACAAAATCTTCCCTTGCACACTATGGTAATCTTGCCTTAAATTGGCAGTGATTTGTACCATGTATGTCACTTTGAAACTTGTATTCATGTTTATTTACATAACCCTGATATTAGAGATATTTAAAAAGCCAAAACTCTAATCTGTAGTCAAGGATATTTGAGAACATAAAATACATAATGGATTAGAAGTATGTATTTCAGTGTTTAACCATATTTGCTTGTGTACAATATAATTGTGTCCATCCACAATACTGTGTGTGTGTTTATATTTATATAACTGTAAGAGTGCTGAACTATAATCGTATAGCTTCTTATAGAAAAATGTAGAAACATTTTATACTTTAATGATTACTGAAATTTCAAAGAACATATTTCCTTGTAATTCCTTCTGTGACTTTATTTCTCTTAAATATGTTTGGGTTAAGTTGCTTAAACTTTGGCTCACAAAAAAATTTTTTTCTCAGAATTCTTTCTTCATGATTTAAGCAGAATTGAAAAACTGGAGCAATAAAATCCAACAAATACATCTTATTACTTAATAATGCTTTATCTTCTTAGGGACACTAGCTGCTTTGGCTAGATAAACTTCAAACTCTCCAAATGTTTGAATTTCACATTTTGGAAACACTTTTTATTTAATGTCTTTTTTATATCCGATATAACTTTTAAACTTATGACATTCATCCTTTGACATTCTGCAAAGGAAACATGAATTAATCATTGAGTTTGTCCGGCAAGGGGAGCGGCATCTTACACTGATACTGTGAGCACACACAAGCTGTGCCTGAGATTATAGCACAAGAAAACATCCCAACAGCTATTGCACTGCTGCTTGCTCAATTCCCAGTCTCCTGAAATTCTAGGCCTTGATAGTACAGGGGTGGACTCTATGCTTATGTAATGTTGACTTTGTTATTGCACTTTCTGAAAACATAGAGGTTACTGTTAATAGCAATGCAAACTGGGCCAGGGGTTGCGGTCCATCTTTTGAAAGCATTTACAGGAAACGGTTTAATAAACCATTGTTATTGTTACAAAAATTATATTTTATTAATTAAGAATCACAAATGATTGTAAATATATAAGTATTTTTTTAATGAAGTCTAGCTGGAAAGCAGATGATTTCATTACTGCCTACAATAATACAGATCAGCCTAGAAAGGGGGAGCATTTGTTAAAGAGCAGTGTTAGACTTTCTTTGAAAGCTGCCCAGAAAACAGATTTTATGTGAAGTAACTACTGTGCGGTTTCTCTCATACCCTGCCTGTAGTGTTAATGACTGCTTTTGTCAGCTTTGTAGCTCTTTTTTCCTTGATTTCTTTTTTTTTCCTACTTTCTCTCACTGATTTGTAAGCAGTTTAAGACTAGAACCCTGTCATTTAACTCTTTGGTACAGTGGTTCTCCGTATCCATGGGTCTGCACCCATGGATTCAACCAACCGTAGTTGGGAAAATATTCAAAAAAAAGAAAAATTCTAGAAAGTTCCAAAAAGCAAAACCTGAATTTCCTATGCAGACAACTATTTATGTAGCATTTACATTGTATTTACAACTATTTACATAGCATTTACATTGTATTAGGTATTCTAATGATCTAGAGATGATTTAAAGTATACGGAAGGAGAGAAATAGGTGAGGGAGATTAAGAGGTACAGACTTCCAGATACAAAATAAATGAGTCACAGGTATAAAATGGACTGTGGGGGGAATATAGTCAATAATTATGTAATATCTTTGTATGGTGACAGATGATAACTAGACTTCATGGTGATCATTTTGAAATGTATAGAAATATCAAATCACTTTGCTGTGTACCAGGAACTAGTGTAGTGCTGTAGGTCAATTATACTTCAAAACAAACAAGCAAACAAACTCATAGAAAAAGAGATCAGATTTATGGTTACCAGAGGTGGGGGGTTTAGGGAGGGGAAATTAGAGGAAGGCAGTCAAAATGTCAAACTTCCAGTTATAAGATAAATAAGTACTAGGGATGTTATGTACAACCTGATAAATATAATTAACATTGCTGTATGTTATACATGCAAGTTATTAAGAGAGTAAATCCTAAGAGTTCTCATCACAAAGAAAGAAATTTTTTTCTATTTTTTTATTTTGGTGTCTATATGAAATGATGGCTGTTCACTAAACATACTGTGAAAATCATTTCATAATGTAGGTAAATCAAATCATTATGCTGTATACCTTAAACTTATGTAGTGATATATGTCAATTATACCTCAGCAAAACAGGAAGGAAAAATTTAAAGTATATTGGAGGATGTGTATGTGTTATATGCAAACACTGCACCATTTTATATAAGGGACTTGAGCATGCGGGGATTTGCGTATCCATGGGGAAGGGGTAGAACTAATCCCCTGTAGATACCAAGGGAGGACTGTATCTCCCTTCACCAAGGAATGGAGTTTTGAATGAGGTAGATACAATAAATGTTGATGCTGTAGGTCCTTTATGCAGGTAGAAGTATGAAGCTTCATCAAGAAGATGGAACTTATCCAGAGAAGAATACACAATTCCACTCCCTCTACTCCTTTCCAATCTTGGTAGTTACAAAGAATTAAGTAACTTAATGCTGTGGGATAATGATGGGTCTGGGAGATGGAAATTCTACCCTTAGTTCTGCCATGAGCTAGCCATGGGATCTTGCTTTGTTTTGCAAAGTGAGGATGTTGGACCAGTTGATTTTTAAATTACCTCCTAGTTCTAAGATTAATTCTTTTCTAATGAAGAGCACTAGAATATCCTTACAGTAATTCCCTATGCCAGGTAATAACTCTCTTAAAACTCTGGAACGTAGGACTTGATTTCACTACAAGCTGAAATCTTGTGATCATATCCACAAAATGGACTACAATTTTAGTACCTGTATTTTTTTAAATTTTATTTTATTTTTGTGGTACGTGGGCCTCTCACTGTCGCAGCCTCTCCCGTTGTGCAGCACAGGCTCTGGACGCGCAGGCTCAGCAGCCATGGCTCACGGGCCCAGCCGCTCCGCACCATGTGGGATCTTCCTGTGTCCCCTGCATTGGCAGGCGGACTCTCAACCACTGCGCCACCAGGGAAGCCCTAGTACCTGTATTTTTAATGATATAAAAAGATGTTATTAAATCTAGAAGTGTTTTTAAATTTTTTTGTTGTTTTTAGGTTGTTGTTCTAGGTTTTAGGTTGTGGTTTTGCTTCATTTTAGTAATATGGCATGACTTTACATTTTTCTTTTCACCTTTACCAACTGTCAATAGTAAAATTTCTAAATTGGCTAATAGTTGTGAACTACAAGAGTCTTAATCACAATGTCCACGTACTACAGACAGTAAAAAGTTCTCAATCCACATATATATTTTATTCTAATACTTGTGTGCCCTTCAGTGTTGCCAGAATCATTTGTGGATGGAACAATTGATGCCTTGCCATGGTAAATAGACTAACCCCCAGCAAACAGACCACTAACACTTAATGTTAATAATAATGCTAAAATAATAATGCTTAAAATCCTGCTATTTTATTATCCTCTATGTCATCTATTTTCCATTTGTTTCTTAGGGTATCCTTGAAGGTTAATCAGAGAACCACTCACATGCCTCAAGGTAGGAAAAATAACCCTTTTTTTGATTATAAAATATTTTGTATTTGTTTTAGCTATGTTTTAATACTTCACTCCCTTTGTTAGATATAGATAGAATTGATGTTGCTTATTCTGAAAACCTGAAAAATATTATGTCTACTTACCTGTTAAACTTGAAATCATCCAACACATAGTGTTTAGTCATCAGTTTGAATTTTTCTTCCATACTATTACATACTACTACAGTTTATTATATCTTTTAGAGTTTATGTTTTACTGCAGATAGAATTTATTCAATATTTTATATTTTTGTATTACCTTTTTCATAATTTTAGGGTAGTTTGACATTACCATATACTATTTCCATGTATCAGGAAGATAATTATATAATATATACTCTTAGGTATACTAATATATGCAATATATTGTTAGAAACTGAGATTCTCTAGCCTACCATAATTTCATAGCTTTCTTCTTATTTTAAAACTGTAATTTTTGAAGAAACCACCAAAGTAACCATAAGTATAATTAGCTATCATGATTTAGTAAACTAAATGTTAATTTGGAAGAATTTACTTCAATATTAGCTTTTCTTAATAAGAGTGCCAGAAAATGTGGCCCTTTTCTTGGCTAGGATGTATGTGAAGATAAATTTAGAATTTCTAGTCTAGTAAATAACTTCTCTGATAATAGCTTAATTGTAGCTATTTCTAACCAAATTGTTTAATTGTGATAAATCACATGCAAATTGTTCAGATGTAGGTCAACCTCTCACTCCTTCATTCTAGCACCTCTTTTCTAATTCAAGACAAACCGCTCAATGCCTAAAAGAGGTAGAATGGTACAGATTAAAAACGTAAGACAAAAACCAAACAATAATAACATAAAAATAAATAGTGGGCTAGGAGCCACAAAGATAGCAAGGCAGGTTGCATTTATTTTACCTTAGCTGATGATCTCTTATGCTGTGTTTGTACACTATCATTTGCTCACTGCTCATGAGATTTGTGGGTGACAAATCATGGTGCCTCTAGGATGCTAAGTTTCCTCATCTGTATTTATTTTTGGTGATCTGGTTGAGTGACACAAGTGGGACTCAGTGATGGAAAAGAATGCCTTGTGTGGCTCTGGGGAGGCCAACTGAGCTATATTGCAGTTGTATAAGGTCTGGAAATCCTTTATTTTCCTAACTGCTACATTCTAGTTCTAATCTATAGTTGCCTTTGTGATGGGTCATTGTATCACTTTCTGATGAACAGCTGAGATTTTATGAATTCTATTTAATCATTATATGTTGTCTACTATACTTTGAAAGAAAAATTTTTATCTTCAGTTTCTAAAGCATCAAAAAATGATAAAGCAGATTCATGAGTTTGTTATATTTGCTGTCTTTTACCTCTAGGTGATTATCGCTGATACTTTTGGTATATTGACAGAAAATAGTGAGCATTCCTGGTTATTGACAAAAAATTATTTTGGCCTTAGTGCTAATAAAATTAGAAATCTGCCTTACTATAAACATAATTTTTAAAATTATCTTCATTGGAATTTTATTTAAGAATTTGAATTTATATTTTCATATAACTTATGATTTTAACATTTTCTAACATTTGTTTTGAGTTAAATTTTTCATTCTTGAAAAATTACTGAATGAAATTACTGACTTAAAAAGTGCCAATGATTTTTCTAATTCTTAGAATGGGGAAAATAGATGGTGTATACTTTGTATTTCTTTCAATATAAATACTTTTGTTGTTTGAATTATTTAAAATTAAAAGTTAGAGAATTATACTAAATAGAAAGTGATATTTCCCTCAAAGTTAGCTACTAATAAAGTTTGGGTGTTTATTCTTCCAGATTCCTTCTTTATATACATAAACATCAATATCAATCTATGCACATAATGCTTTCATACCATATGCATGATTCTGTGTTTCTTTAACATTTTAATTATGAAATTTTTTCTAAGTCAATATATGTTACCTATTTCATCCTTTTTAATGGCTGCATTTTAGACACATTTTTGATGTACCATGATTTATTTAACAGGCCCTCTAAACTTCTTTTTAATAGAATTTTATAACAGAATGAAAGCAGGCCTTCCTTAATTACATTTTTGGCAGGCATACAAAAGAGTAATTCCCATTTGTATATTGAATTAGGAAATTAAGGAGTGAAGGAAAAGTGTTACAGTAAAGAGGCATAAAAAGTATTAGGTAAGTGCACATAAATGGTCAGCGGAAAGAAAAGGGAATAATATAGATGTTCATGGAACCGTGTTTTAGATATGTAAAAGTAAAATTCTGATATTTTTTCCAGGTTCACACAACATGATACACCTTCCATAGCTTTCAAAGAGACATTTCCCTTCATCCTCAGTCTCAGCAGTCTTACATCTTTTTAACGCTTTGGGGAAAAATAGATCTCATCACACATGTTATGTCACAATATAAAAATTCATCTCGCATTTATCTTTTTTTTCTCTACTTGCTGTTAACTCTTAGAGGGTAATGACTGTGGGCTACTCATATCTGAACTTAGTAGGTGCTAAATTGGATTGAAGTGTGAAAAGGGGGAGAAATCAGGTAGAAATGTTTAATCTTACCAGAAGAAGGTTCCACTATCTGCCTATTATCTCTGGAGCAAATACAGTAATAATTAATTATTCTGATGAATGGGATACAAAGGATATAAACACGTGATTTTTGATATATAATGACAGTTCTTTTAAACTGAATTTTAATGATTCTTAGAGGCACTCATGCTTAAAATCAGACCTACAAGTTAAGTGCTTCAGAAAAATATTTATAAATTTATGAAAAAATATTTGTATGGTACTGAGCTTATTTATACATTACCTCATATGGATCTAAAAACACTTTGTCAGCTTTAACGTATTATACACATGTAAGACATTATTTTTATTGGTAAGACAGTAAGAAAGTTGGCTCCGTGGATTTAAAGTATGGACGGTTATTTACAAAATAGAAGTAATATATAAAAGAAGCAGTTCTTTATGTGAATTCTGTTAGAAGAAAGGGAATATTGCTTTTAATACTTGTATATAATGCAAATTGCTACTCATGCCATTTAAATGAATCTTTGACATTATCTCAACCAGCAAAAGTAAAGTTATTAATAGTTTGAATTATGCCTGAAAGAATCTTTGATTTCACATTAGTCTGAATTCAATAGTAGTGTTAATTTAAAATATCTGAACATATGTACCAATTTCTTTTTTTTTAACAGGAAAATGAAAAATTAGTGGGTGTAAAAGTCTCTTTTGAAACTGAATGTAATACCTACTGCATAATAGCTTTTCTCCTCATCTGACTTGCAGAAGTCACTAGCCTCAAACTCTGATTTTACATACATTTTACTGAACAAATCAGGAAGGAGGAAAGGATCTTGGTCAGTCGTCTAAATACATTTTTGAGCTTGTTTTGCTGACCTTTGCTTGACCAGAGCTTGAACCTTAGTATTTCAGATGTATATTTTTACATTGTCTTTGCTCTCAAAGCTCTCCAGTCGTTGTTATCTATTTGGCCAGGGTTGTAAATTCAAGTATTTTTAGGACCCATGAATATAACAAAAGTGGGTATAACAGGCCAGTATTGTACAATAGGGAGTGATGTGGACTGAGGAACAGATGATCACATGCTCAACATCCAGGGGCTGCTTCTGCTCATTGCAGTCAAATATTCTAACTAACTGTATGTTCCAGTAGCCATAACTTCTAAAGGTAAAGGGAATTAAATATTGGAATTTCTATGTGAAATCTCATAGTTTTTGAATATGGGCTCAGATTTTAAATGTTGGGGAAAAAAAGAAAACCATGAAAAGCAATTATGACGTGTCCTAGATAAGCAATTTGCTACCTTTGCATAGATACCCTTGTAAATATTTGCTCAATCAATGAGTGAATTATAAATCTCAATAAGATATAGGGAAATTAAAGAGCATGCTAACCCTTGTTCTCCCATGTCCATTGGAAATTCATATAATACTTTAAGGAGGGTCATAGCCATTAGCAACAAATATGGAGACCTACCAGATAAGCCTTTTCAGTCTATCTCTGGATTCCAGAAAGGGGAAAGCAAGAGTGAACCTTTGTTAAAATATAGTATGATATGCAAAAGAATGATGGTTAAGAGACATTTTTTTGAACACATTTTTATCTTACCCCCAAATTCATCTTATGCTATTAATTTATTACCATTTTTTCTTTCTTTTTTTTTTTTTTTTGTGGTATGCGGGCCTCTCACTGTTGTGGCCTCTCCCGTTGCGGAGCACGGGCTCTGGACGCGCAGACTCAGCAGCCATGGCTCACGGGACCAGCCGCTCCGCGGCATGTGGGATCTTCCCGGACCAGGGCACGAACCCACATCCCCTGCATCAGCAGGCAGACTCTCAACCACTGCACCAGCAGGGAAGCCCTACCATCTTTTCTTTAATTCAAGCCTTCTGCAAATCTTTTGTCATTTATTAATTTTAAAGGAAATGGTGAATTAAAATAATGAATCAAAGGGAAGTCAAACCCAAGGGAAAAATAAAAATCACACATGCAAATCTTGACACATAATCATTAATGAATAAACATGGATCCAATGGACTCTGTTTTATCTTTTGACCTTCAAGATTTACTTTTTTTTTTGAGATCTCTTCTGCTTTCCTTCTGGACAAACTCACCCTTCCTTCTTTTATTTCAGTCCCTTATATCACCACACATTTCACTGCATTTAATGGTACCTAATTACGGTTGCTCTCATGTCTCTCTTCCCAAGTAGACTTGAGAATCTCAAGGCCAGAAACTATCTTTTAAAGATCATAAACTTATAGAAAACTTGCAAGTACAGTACAGAGAACTTTTTCCACTGAACTGTTTGAAAGTAAATTTCCAACCTAATGGCCCATTACCCTCAAGTACTTTAGGGTGTGTCTCCTTACAAACAAGAACATTTTCCACACAACCACAATAAAATAGTCAATATCAGGTACTGAGGACTGAATTGTGCCCCCATCCCCCATTCATATGTTGACGCCCTAACCTGCAGTGTAACACTATTTGGAGAAGGGAATTTGGGGAGCTAAGTGGGATTAGATGAGGTAATAAGCATGGTGCTCTCATAGTGAGATTAGTGCCCTTATAGGAAAAGATGTGATAGAGTTTGTTTACTTTCTCTGCCATGTGAGAGCAAAGCAAGCAAGAAGGTTCTCACTGAGGAGGAACTGGTTAGCGCCTTGATCTTGGACTTGCCAGCCTCCAAATCTGTGAAAAATAAATTCCTGTTGCTTGAGCCACCCAGTTGATCACAGTTTATTAAGGCAGCTGGAGCTGACTAATACATCAGGAAATTAACATCGATACATCACTACTGTCTAATCCCCATTCAAGTTTCACCAGTTGTCCAAATAAATTCCAACTATTGTTCTTTGGAGTGTAAGAATTTGTTTCCAAATGATGTGCCTCGTTCGATAGTTTCATTTTATTAGTCTCCATGAGTGTAGAAAAGTTCCACAGACTTCCCTTGACTTTCATGACCCTGATGCTTTTGAAGATTACATTACAGTTGTTTTGTAGTACAGCCTTTACTTTGGATTTGTCTGATGCAGGGACCATATTTTATGCAAATTTGGATCCTAGCATCTAGGACAGTGTCTGCATATAGATGATGTTCAATAAATGCTAGTTGAGGAAAGAATTAGTGATTGAAAAACTCTGACTCTGAATCACTTGCATAATGCTAATAGCAACAATTTCAAAACTTTAAAGAGAAAAATGTAAAGCATGTCCAAAATAAGAAAAAACACAAATTCTCGTGTCTTCTGGTACTGCTATTGAGATCTGTTCTTTAACTCATTTAGTGAGCATACGTACACTGGCTATTATGTAAGTTAATACCAGTTTCTTTAGAGCAGTGCTTCTCAAACCATGGTTTGTGGACTGCTTCCAGTTCACACACTGTTTCTGGTTCATGATGACCTAAGTAGAGAAATTGGTGATAAGCATTTAGAAGACCTTTTTAGCATTTTGCCAAGTGACTCTATTTCTGCTGAATCTAATAATTCTAAAGTGATATTAGTAGATATATTTTATCTGATTTTCTTTTTTATTCCATTTATCTAGTAATTAATTTACATTATATTTGCCATATTATTGATCCACAGTGAATTAGAAGTTTAAAATGGGTCACTTATCACAGTTCGTGGTCATTCCCATCAGAGTAAAGTGCAACTAAAGTGGGCTAGAACTTGGTGGGATTTGACCTTGCACCTGAAGAATGGGTAAAATCTTACTAGTTTAAAAGTTAGAGAAATGGATAATTCAGGCTTAACAAAGTGTAAGAATAAGCCTGTGTGTATTTGCATTATGTGTGTGCAAGTGTGCTCTTATTTGCTTGCTTGTATGTATTGGATGGGTATTATTGAATGGAAGACAGGAATTTAAAAGACAGTAAGACCTCATGATTCTAATACTGAGTGGTAGCAACTCTTCCTGCATCTGATTGCACTGCATGCCAAAACAGTAGCATTGTCCTCTATAGAACATTCTCATGTTCTCCCTTTCCTTTCTGAAAATGTTCTTCCCCTTGAGCACCAGAGATTTAGAATTCCCATTGCTGGCAAAATACCAATAAGCTGCTCTGACCAAGAAAGTGGCCAGTGCTGCTATTACCACTTGTAGATGACAGATCTTATGCACAGATTTCCAAATATTTAAATGGAAAAAGGAGAGATGTAATTAGAAAAGAGGAAAAATGATGAGAGAAAGAATAGAGTGAATAAAAGAAATACTGATAGGGGGCTTCCCTGGTGGCACAGTGGTTAAGAATCTGCCTGCCAGTGCAGGGGACACAGCTTCAAGCCCTGGTCCGGGAAGATCCCACATGCCGTGGAGCAACTGGGCCTGTGTGCCGCAGCTGCTGAGCCTACGCTCTAGAGCCCATGCGCCTAGAGCTCGTGTTCCGCAATTAGAGAAGCTACTGCAATGAGAAGTCCACGCACCGCAACGAAGAGTAGCCCCCGCTCGCTGTAACTAGAGAAAGCCTGCACACAGCAACAAAGACCCAACGCAGCCAAAAATAAATAAAATAAATAAATTGAAAAAAAAGAAATACTGATGGGGAAAAAGAACCGAAAAGGAAGGATGTATGATTGCATCAAGATTAACTTATACTGGCGGCTTTCAAGGGCAATAACATTCAGTTCAGTTCAAAACATGTTTATTAAGAAACTGTCATGGACCAGACACTAGACTTGGGGAATGAAAAGAAGAATAAGACACAAGAACTTGCCCTAGAATGACTTCAGTGTTTTGGGTAAGACAGATAAGCAAACCTGATTTCAATGTAGTGATTGAGACATTCATTGGGATATTCACAGGTACAGAGGAAAGGATGATCGTCTAGCCTCCCAGCCTTCTCTGAAGAGATTATGCTTATGAAAGGTCTTGATGAAAACTATAACAAATTGATAAAAACAGGATGGGAAAGAAGCACAACTTGATAATCAGCACTCAATCTAGGAGCTGGTACATTGTTGGTGCTGAATAAATAGTTGTTGAATGAATGAACAATTTAATTAATTAGAATGAACTGACAAACTAGAGGTAAATGCAACTCTAGAAAGAGGAACTAGAAAGAATCGTGGAAGCATAACATAGCAGTGGTGAGTCAGGGAGAGCAGAAGATCTGCAGTCCTCCATGGTGGAGTAAAAATTGTGTGACAGAGACATGTGAGTTGAGAATGGAGACATAAGTAGAAGGCAGGTAATGGAGACATTTCTCTGCAGTACTAAGGCCCCAGGCTTTATCTATGAGTAATAGGGATGTGACATTGGGATTGTATTGTAGTTTGATTGTAGATGACTAAGTGTGGGGAAGACAAGACAGACACAGTGATACTAGTTAGGAGGCCCAGCTCACTGGTCTTGACAAGAAAAGACAAAGATCTAAGATACAGCAATGAAGGAAGGGATGGAGAATGAGGAAGGGGCAGGTACACAGATTCAGGAGTCACTTGAGAAATAAAATCGGTGGCATGTTTCACTGCTTTAATGGATAGTGTAGAGGGAGAGGGATAAATCACAGTGTGAAGGAAAAGGGTGAAAGCTTGGACAATTCCTATATTTATGACTTGAGTTTCTGGATGAATGATGATATCCTAAATTGAGCTAAGGTATATGGGAGGACAAATAAGTATTTGGAAAATAGGGAGAGACATCAAAATGAATCCATTAAATTGAGGGGCCTGTTGAGGAAGAGAGAGGGTCAAAACTGGAGAAATGTATGTACATATTTTTATATATGTATATATAAATATATATGTATTATGTAATATTACAGGTATACATATATAGCAAGGGTTTAATGTGTCAATTCTGTCTGCACAGGATCATGTAAAACTACTTTCTCATTAATTTATTGCTGTCAAATTAACTTACTGCTTGAATATATCATTTGAAACTCTAGTAGTTCACTCCAAATTTCAAAATGTACCACAGAGAAAATGCTGTAACTTAAAACTGGTTCCAGACTTATGAAAACATCATGTGTCTCCGCAACCAAAGCCAAGAGGAGAACTGTGCCAATTCATGCCTGAACCTCTTTCAGTTTAATTACCTGGATTATTGAGGCAGAAACAAGCTTTGTGCCTAATTCACCCTTATAATTGCCTTAGTTCTCTGCTTTGCCTTTCTTGTGGGTGTATTTCCATGTTCCACTATTATTAGAAAGGAAAATACACTTCCTTTTTAGGTGGCTCCAGAAAAAAATCATTTAAAACATACTTTACAGTTCAGAGAATTAACATTTTATCAGCCTCTGTATCTAGAGAGTAATATACTGAGCAAAGGGAAGAGCGTTGACCAGTAGTCACCTCATTGTCATCATGTGACAGTTCAGTTACCTCTTACTCTTTTTTTTACAACCAACCCCAGTGACTCAGTCATATCAGTAGTGATCTTTGAGCATCTCCCAATTTGAGATGTCCAAAGACCAAATAGATTCTTGAACTCTCCATATGTTTGAGTCAGTGTTATAAAGGTTAGGTCTCCAGTCAATACACACACCTGCAGGGAAACTCAAAATGGATTAGTCAACAGGAAGAGAATGCTTACCCTTCAGTCTCTCAACCACAAATTCAGCTTTTCCACATAGCAGTCCAAAACCTAAGAACTTCAACTAAATGGAGACATTAACAGCACAGACGTCATTACATCCCTAATATTTCACTCATAATACCTACTCAGTAATTTTTTTCAACTCAGTTAATGGAAAACCCAGAATGGTAAGGTCATACATGAATAAATTATGATTCTCTCAGATTACCATTTTGGATTATCTTTTATGAAAGAAGTAGACAAAATTTATGTAATGCCACTCCTTTTCCCCTGGACACAGTCTGTGAGAACGAGTATTTTTAGTAATCAGTTTCACCTATCTATCTTAAATATATAGACTCCAAAATGTACAAATCTAAGTTGAGTGTTAAAACTCAGAAATATTTAACAGTCCAAGTTCACAAAGTATGTGGGCAGCCTCTCATCTTTTATTGTCATCCATTCAAGTGTTTATTCATATGCTGATTTCGTCAATAAGTACTGAGCACATGCTCTGTACTAGGCACTGTATTAGGCTTTGCAGACTCATAGGCATAAGTCAGATTGTCTGTCTTCAGAGGGATGCACACAGATGTATAAGCACAGAGGATAACTTTTTAACCTTAATCTGTCCCAGAAACCTCAGTTATGGCTTCCCAGAAAACGGGATATGAAGGTAGAGATTTGAACAGTCCGGCAGACTGACAAGATGGATAAAGGATTTCCAGTTACATTAAACAAATATCAATGGCAGGAAAAACGCACTTGAGGAATAAACCATGTGATGTTGAGAAACACAGAGGATAGGTGGGGGAGGAATAAGACAAGTAGGCATGTGCCAGATCACAAGAGCTTTGAATGCAATGCTAATAACTTTGAATTAAATTCTAAAGATGGTGAAGAACAAATGAATAAATATTAAGAATGGGCATGAATTGACCAGATTTACATTTTAGAATGATCTCTGGAAGTTTTTGCAACTATGAAAGCTAAGTAAATGGATCAAGTAAGAAAAGTCAGTAAAGAGGAGAGTTATCAATGAATAGAAGAATAAGAAGAAGGTAACTGTGTAGGTTATCCAAGAGCTATTTTAGATATCAGATTGACCACTCATGTGAGGGAGGTTAACATGAGCTGGAAATCTTGGATGACTCTCAAAGTTTGCAAGAAAGTTTGGGTAGATAAATGTGCCATTAGCTGACTACAAAGAAGAGGTTTGGAGAACAGACAATGAGTTCAATTATGAACATGTTGAGAGGTTGACGTGTGTTAGGTACATTCAGTTAGTTATGCAGGTTGACTGTTGAATAGATAGAGAGAAACTTAGACTAGAGCTAAACTGGAGGTAGTGATTTGAGTATAATCCATATAGAGGTGGAAGGTAATTCACTGATGTAAGTGAAACAGTCCAGCAGTATACCTATGGCAGGAAGTGAACATAGCTTCAAACCATGATGAGCCAGTAGAGTACGTGAAATTATAAATGCAGGACTGATATGACGAAAGTCTTATCCGAAATCTTAATGTCTTTGAATATTAATGTGGGATGGCTTCTTTCAAAAGATGCCTTGTATTTTGAAAAACAAGGATCCAAATTCTAGGAAAAATCTTTCCCAAATAAATAGAAGAGCACCCAAATCTTGAAATATGTTCCATTTCTGTAAATTTTATTTTTAAACAATCCACTTTGTTTCAACTCAGAAGTAATTAAACTAATCCTGTTCATATATGAGCACAAAAACATGATCAAGGATTACTCAGCACTCAGGATCCCACTTTTTCCTATCAGATTTTTTGTTTTTCTTATTATAGCACCCAACTCACTTAAAGAAGAACAACCTTCTCAAAGTGTGATGTTTTCAATATCTAACTCACTCAGCTATGGCAGTATTTTCATACATTAGCTCATCAGAAAGAATGCCAATGACATAAAAATAAATGGGAGTAAAAATAAATTAAATATTTGACTTAATAACATATGCTTAATTCCTGTTTTGTTTAATGTCGCCTTCACATGAATTAGCGTAATCTAAAAGAATGATTTCATTTTCTACACTGTAAAACATAGTTACAGAAAGTTTAAATGACCACAGAAAGAAACATAGTCTAGGAAGGCTTTTTTTTCCTTTGAGAATTAAATAGCTTTAGACAGCTATTAAATCTTATATAAAATATGTTTAAGACAACATTTTAGTCAAGTTAATATTTGACTTTTAATTATTCCTATACACATTAGTGAGATCTTTGTGGGATCAATATTAGTAAAAAAAATATGAGGTTGAATGCCATAAAGATGAATCAATTCCATAGTCTTTTTCCAATTCTTAAAGTCTTTTAGGATTCATTATTACTCAGATTTTACTATACTTCATTATCATCATTAAGATATTTTTCAAGCAAATCAGTTAACTTTTATCAAAACCAGATATAAAACCTAATTACTTAGTTTGATAATAACTTTTTTCTAATTTATGTTGTCAGAAAATGTATATCATTTTCATCAGATTGTCATAATTGCCATTTTAAAAAATATATATGGGCCATGCATGTCCAAGTCATAAATAAACAGATAAAGCCTTTATAACACTCATTTGTCATACTAAAAACAATTTTTTAGAAATTGGCTTCACAAACAAAAATAATATTTTATCATTTAAGATAATTTGAAGATCAGTCATTACTCATGAACACATTGGATGGGTTGATTCTTTGTTAACCCAAATTCTCACTGCTTGTTTCCCTTCTGACTCCATGCCTCCTCTCTCTTTGATGGAATATTTTCTTGACCAGACAGAGCCACATATAGCTCTGACCTGTGTGTTGTTAATAAATATCAAGAGAATTTGGAATGCTTCCAAAAAAGAACTTTAAAAAGAAAAAACTTTCTAAAGGGGAAACACAAAAACAAAATTCCCTTCCTCACTTCTCAACTATCATATGTTGTTTGTAAGTGTATGACTTTGAGGGTTGCAAGAGGACAGGGCAGGGGTGAGGGGAAGGTGGGACAATGTGCTTGTTTGAAGGACTGTCGAAAAAATTATGCCATACAAGACTAGTATTTTCATGAGTTTCTTGATGTAATATATAATTAAAATAAGGGTTTGCTTATTTTAATATTGCTCCAATCTACTTTTAGCAAGAGGCTTGTATCCAATTTTATGGAGTATATTTTTAATTTAGTGTCTAAAAATAAATCCTTCCTTAAGTTTAACTACTAACATATTTTTCTAGCTTAGGATTTCATGAGCAAAAAAAGTTTGTATTTTTAGCGTCAATAACCCATTAGAATATAAAGTTTTTGTTATCTTGGGTTTAAAATAAGGAATTCATGTATTCATGGAGGTAAAAAAAATTAAGAACACTTTTGACAAAAAGTTGCATTAAGAAAAAGAAATGTTCTTGTAACAATTAGACCTTTTCTCTTATAGCCAACGAATTAGATCTTGACTTTTTTAAAGGAAGCATTTTTGAGATGTTTATTTTCTCATATATCAACTTACATAGACATCTTTCTTCTTGGGCACTTTCATTCCATTCAACTTGGTCTAACTCCTTCTTTTCCAGATCTGTGGATAGCTTCTCCTTACTCCTTTGAGATTGCCATTATTTTAATGAAAAGATATCCTTCATTTTTTTCCCCTTGTATTTTTCTTTTCTCTATACCTTACAAAAATTGGCCTCACCGTCTTCTCCAACATAGCTCCAACTCTTTCTTCAGTCTTCTTCCTACCTTCCCTTAGCTCTCCCCACCCTGCATGCCCCTACCCTTGCCTCAGTATTGCCTGGTCAAGGCCCCCCTTAGGCATATCCACACTCTCTATGGAACTCTCACTCTATGAATAAACATCAAGCAGAGCAATGCATTGCATTTATTGATTATCAAACTCTCCCTAATATTTTATAAACTGAATTGTATTTATATTCCCAGAAGCATGCTACATGATGACAGATAGTTCTAGTTGCTCAACAGTTGTTTATTATACGAATGAATAATTCCATCATCCAGAAAAAAAACAGATATTTGTATTTTTAAGCTAGTTCCTTCAGATATTATTTAGTTTCCATGCAGTATTTTTTTAACTGACACCTAAACACACTCTGCCTGGTTTTAGCACTGTTATGTATTAATTCAATAAGTATTTTCTCATGAAAATTAAAGTTCTTTGTATGTAAAATTTTTAACATAGCTCAATATTTTATTTCATATACATATCATTTTATAGACATTTATCTATATTTTAATTTTTCCTCTGGATACATTTCTATAAATTAAATTATTATAATCCTGCAAGTTTAGATTTTTTGATACATTTTGGGAAACTATTTTCCAGAAAGATAGTACGAATTTATATTTCCATGAGAAATTTATGAGACTTCCAAATTCACTGCTTTCTTACCAGTACTGGAAAGTCCAGTGGTATTTAATGTTTGCTAATTAGATAAGCATAAAAAATTTTAATTTGTCATTTTAAAATATTTTTTTCATTTATGCTAGTTAATGGATAAAGTTGTTAAATGTTTAGCACTGTTTTCATAAGAGTCTTCTGACTTCCAGTCTTCCCACTTACTACCTCTAATCCACTACTGCCTTATAGCACAGTCCTGCCCATGTTGTGCAGAGAATATCAGTGATTCCAAGTTATTCACAAAACAACTTCCAAATTGGTCATCCAGATTCAGATTACTATCCTCTTTACAGTCTACTCTCAACCTCCTTTCTCTTCATAAAATTTCTTACCTCTCCCATACACACCCTGTAATTGTGTCCAGCTGGTATACTTTCCAATCCCCTTCCTCCTATAAATTTTATCCTCCCAGTTCTACCAGTTGAAATCCTACCTATGGTTTAATATTTGGTAAATATGCCCCAACATTTTTGTGAGATCCCTGTCTATCTAATATTACATTTAGTTTTCCATTTTCTTGTCCTAGATGTTCAATTTTACTGAAAAGTCCCAATGCTGACATTTCAAAAGACCTTTGAAAACATGTCCTACTGTTGTAAGATTTAATTATAAAACAGTAGACCTTGTTAAAATCTTGTGTTTTAAAATAACCTCAGGTCTACATATCTAGAATTTCCCAGAAATGTTTGTCAAATTTTGGTTTCTGAGTCTTTGAAAAATAGCATAAAGATATATAAATAATAAGTATTTGAACCAATTAAGATAATTTAAAACAATCTACATATGGTGGTTATGTTCTATATAAGTATATATTTAAGTTTAATTCAAAAATTATGCAGACTAACTTTGCTTAATTGTCACCAAATTGTAGTCATTAAATCCTATTTATTTTGTAGTGTTCTTGGGATACATGTGTTTCATTTTTGATAATCTGCCTTCCATTCAGCCAAACACATGTTTTTTCCCCAAAGAAAAAAATAAGAGCATAATAATCAAGATATGCACTTGGTTTACAAATTAATTATTCATGGAAAAATAGACCAATTGACTTGATAATCAGTTCTATTGGCTTGTATTTAGGGCTGTAACTTCAAACTCTAGAAAATAAATCAAGGATATTTTCTTTCATCTGTTAATATCACCTGTCTCATTTAGATATATATTTAAATTTATATTTGCATTTATAGGTATATTTATATCTTACTTAGCATCGTGGTTGCACACAGTAATCAGGAAATTACAGTGGTCCTTTTAATAACCAGTGGTAGGTCCAATTATAAAACTATATGTAGGAAATCAATCAGTAATTTTTAAATTCTTTAGGTTTTTTCTTTTTAAGTAATTATCTGGAATACGCTTGCTATTGCTCTAGTCTAGATGGAATTTGAATTTTTTGTGGTTTTATTAATTTATGATCATGGACTCAAAGAAAGTATAGTTATTGCTTTAGGTGAAATTAGAGTGAAAAGTAACATAGATAATATTCTCAGGTCAAATATTGAGTTATCAGGATCCACATTTATTAATGACTTTGATATAAATGTAATTGTCAATTAACTCTGTTGGAGAGAATTGATGTTTTTTATAGTATTCAGTTTATTTCATCTAAAATAAATAAAATGTCTTTGTGGCCAAAAAAAAAAAATTACTTTGGTTTCCTGGTTAGGCATTTTATTTCCAGAATCTTCAAACACCTCAGTCACACAAAGTACAATTCCAGTAGTCTTGAGACCACACAAATAGTACAATGTTTAATACTTGCTTTAACAAAATAGAGGTATTAGCACTCACAATTTTGATTCTTTACATATTGACTGGACTCTTTAAGGCAAAAGATCAAAGACCCTTTTTAAAAAGAAAAAAAGGAAACCTCCATGGTAGAAAAATGCAGAAAAGCTGAGCTTGAAATTAAATCCTAAACCTTATAGGTTGGCTTTTCAACAGTCCAAACTTCAGTTTTTTGCTTTTGCTCCCATTTGAAACAAAACTAAGTGCTATGTGTTGCTAGCTTTTTTGGTTTCTTTGTTAACAGCATTTTCTCTTTTTAATCAGCCTGTCTCCTGCTTTTATTATTTTCTTTGATCTGTTCTCTTTTAATTTTCCTCTCTTTCTACATAGCCCTTTATTTTCTGTCACCCCTTTTCTTCATCCTCCTGTAAATCTTCATACTTGAATCTATTGATTAGACCTTATAGCAATAGAATACTTTTATCTGCTTGGAATAAGCATGCATAGACAAAACTGTGACATATTCTCAGTACTTTTGTCCCACTTCCACTATTTTTATAATCTATGAAGCTATAGTAGATGAAATTTGAGAAAATATTCTCAACATATAAATTCCATCTCTTGTAATTCTCAGTGCCAATTTGGAGTATTGTTCATCTATATGCTTCTCTGGCTAACTCTCTGGCTAGTTCTCTGGCTAGGTGGCACCAAACCACAGTACTTCAGACCACACAATGTACTTCATCAACACTTTAGTTAAACTGGCCTTTTTGTTTTTTTTTCATCCTATAGCCAAAAACAAAAGAAAACATACCCCACCAAAAATATTATAATTTTTAACTTTTTGGTTGGTAGTTTTGGCATCAAGTGCGTAAGCTTTAATCATAGAAATGCCTTTCTTATAGAAGGGTAGAGTATGCCAACAACTAGAGCAAATCAACTTTAAAAAAATTCTCAAGACGAACAGGGCATTCACGCAGACACTGTGGCAAGGAGGCTGGCACTTACTCATCTAAAGGACAGTGTCTTTTGGCCAAGGCTACCCTCCTCTTTGCTTTGACACTTGGAAATGGTAACTGAGTTCCTAAGACAAAACTAAACATTATGCTTCTTAATGTGACGAGAGTATGAAATAGAACTCACAAACTGGAATTCATGAATACAATTATGTTGCAATATTGCTGGAAAACAACAGACGCATGACTATACTAAGTCAATGATTTGAGTGTAAGGCACCAGTACGTTTAATTTATTAAAGGGATGATTTGGGTGTAGTCAATTCCAGAGAAATGGATGCCTTCGATTACTGAACTTGGGCTTTCATTAAAAGTCTGCAGAGCGAGACGTAGGTTAAGAAAGGAGACTCTTAAGCGTCGTGTCATTAATTGTTGAGATTTTTCTCAAGGCATATGAAACAAAGAAATACTGGTATAAATTCTACTCTCTTTGATGTTGATTTGGAAATAGTTATTTTAGAAAATTTAGAGCAGGTAAAATAGAAATAGAATTTTAATTTTTTAAATTGAAGTATAGTTGATTTACTATGTTGTGTTAATTTCTGCTGTACAGCAAAGGATTCAGTTATACATATATATACTTTTTAATTAGAATTTTAAATTCAACACCAAAGTAATTTGAAGAAGTAAAATGAAAACATACTTTAGATTGTGGAGTTTTCCTAGTTTATTTCTGTGTTTGCTGAGTTTTCCCTATGCAGTAGAATTGTATAAAAGATAAACAGTAACCCTGTATTCTACAAAGAAATCAGACAACACACCTTTTTTTTGGTGATTGTTGTTCTTTGAAAATGCCTTATTTGAATTTGAAGTGAGAACAATATCATATTTCTGGGAATAATCCTACAGTCCTAAAATGAACAAATGTATAGAAATAAATTTGTTATCACAGCTCTCCTCTTTACTTTGCACATTTATATTATACAGAGCAGAAAAACACATCCCACTAGTTTCCCCAGACCACCCCATGACTTTGACCTTTCCCGTCTATATCCTACAAGCTCTCAGATTTCTCAATCTCTATCCCTATGTGTTTAGAACAATCTCTAAGCTGCATTTCTTTTTAGAGCACTAGATATCTTACTATTACTATTAGAAATATTAATAAAATATGCATTATCAATCTTATAAAATATTATTAATATTATCTATGTGGTATCAATATTCATTATGACCCCCTCTTCAAAGATGATAATATATATGCAAAGGTGCTAAGGTAGGCAGATCCGACCCTCCAACAAGAAGGGACAGGATAGAGATGTGTGAACAAAGAAGTAATGAGATCCAGGGAAATTAGAAATCTCATCTAGGAGAGCTTCTACTGGACCCCTTGTTGTTGCTTTAGTTGGTAGGGATAAATTACCATTGATCCCTGTGTTTTTAAAATAATTAATGGCAAAATAGAATTGTTGTACCTTTTGACTTTAGAATGTCACTTCTTTGTAAGTCTATAAAAACTCGACAAGAATCCCGATGGGAGCTTATTTCTAGAATTATAAACAGCATTGAAAGAAACAGACAAAATACCAAACAATTTTTTACAAAAGGACAAAAGCTTTCAAAATGGTTAAATTCATATAATATTCACTAGTGCAATTTAATAAGAATTGATCACCCCTGAGGTGTGTGTCATTTTTACTGATCATAGAGCTTGAAAAACTTTAATTGCTGGATTATTTAGTTTAAAAGAATGGAAACAACCAGAAAGAAAATAAAATCCCTTCAGAAATCCAAAAATTACTTTAATAAAGAATTATTAAAGGTGCATTTGTTACTAAGTTCCCTTATACTATCAATACAGATGTGCTGACTTTTGAGGAAATGGGAAAAAGCCTTAAATAGTGTGTAGTATTTGGGAGTTTGTGTCTACATTTTTGAGCAGGAATACACTTTGGGGTTGGCATAAATTTTTATTTACATGTCTTCTCATGGTTCTGAAATACTGTGCTACATATATCTGGAAATTCAGAAGTTTTATATACAAGAGTTTTACCTTTTAAAAGTCAGTACCATGTGACAAATTTTAACTTGCATAAATAGCAAAGAAAAAAAAAATTCTGTTATGGCTTAAAAACCATTTCCATTACAAGAAAAGCAAGAAGAAAATGTTTTATGAATTCTGAAGTGAGCAGATATGTAATGCTTTAATTTTTTACTGCTTTATAAATGTCCACTACAATTGATCAATAATTTATAAGTGCTTGCTGTATTTTAGTACAGTTTTCATCATAAAGTAAAAGATACCAAAGGAATTAACATTGTACCTCTCTTCAAATAGGTTATGATATAATTATGGAAATGTATCTGAAACACATGAAATAACTTTGAATGATAAAAGCTTTATTACCAGAAAGTGTTATTAGAGATAGAGGAGTTGAGAGGAGACGGGGCCTAATGACGGTGGCAATAAGAGAGGGCTTCATAAAGCATCAGGATTATAATATTGACTGTGTAGAATTTTGTTAATGAAACAAGGGTAAAAGTGGAAGGCATTTTATATGGGGTGAATCTGATGAATGAAAAAATGCAGTTTCCAATGGATGTCACCTTTAATGAGACAGTGAGAGGATGATCCAGAAGTATTTGTTGGTGAACCTCAGTAAATTAATTTAGATGAGACTGATGGAAACAGTTTATGTATGGTCTTGACCTCTAGATAGAAAAGTTTGTGTTTGGTGTGGTTTGAATAGAACTCTATAACTGATTTTTAAGCAAAGTTATAATATGATGACAGTAGCATTTAAAATGGATTAGTCTGGAAGTGGTATGTAATATGTGGGTGACAGTTGAAGTGTGGAAAGAAAGGCGAGAGGCATCCTGGAGTCATGAAAGTCCACAGGAAACAGTTGCAGTGTTGCAGGTGTGGAATGAGTGATAAGCTTTTAGCTTTAGGTGGTGGCAATTAAGATAGCATGAAAAGGGAGGATACCTGACACATTTAATTTATAATAACACTATATATCTATATTCTAATCTTTTAACTACTCTCATATGTTTGGTCTGAAGGTTGTTGGTTTAGTCCTGTGAGCAAAATATGTTTTCGTTAATGCATTTCTTATCTCTTAGTTAAAAAGGCCTTATTAAAAATCCACATTGTCCTGTCTATACAAAGGTAGTACAACATAGTATTATGTCTCCACTAAGAGCATGTACTTTTAATTATTTGCCAACAAAGGCAGTAGAATTTGCTGAACCAAATATATGCTCTCAATCTATCCCCATGGTGACCAACAGCCAGGACTTTTGAGATTGTTGGCAAGAGTTAGTGACCCAATGATGGCTTATGACTGAAGTCTATAGCTATGAAATAGAAGGTAGCAGGTACATAATGCATACCAGCTCCAAATAGTATCATAAATGCCATTTACTGAGCAGAGAACCGATCCACCATTTGTAATATGCAGGGTAAGCTGGCTGCCAGAAAGATGGTAAAAAAAGTTAAACAGAATTTCTTTTTGAGCTCTATATCTAAGAAAGCCTTCTAACTTTTCACTAGTTCTGTAAATTATCAGAATCCAGGCTCCAACTTAGGCTAATAGCATATTTAATGAGATATGAGATTGATACTTATATGAATCTTATGAATAACAAAGGAGTACATTTTCCATTTTTAAAATAGTTTTTTCACTTTTAAAATAGCAATTCATACTGTTTTTGTCAATTAGAATGCCATTTAGAGGTCATTTATGAGATGGAATTCAGCAATACAAGTATGAGAATTCTTTCCATAAAGCGGGAAATTTTCTTTCCTGCCCATTGGAAGGATAATATCCATTTTGTAATTAGAGGGTGAACATTAGAAACAGTGTTTTACTGTTGTCATTGCTACTGTTGTTGTTTTGTTTGATTTAATTTTTATTTTTTAATTTCTATTTTTTATTGAGGTAAAGCTGATTTACAATGTTTCAGGTATACAGCAAAGTAATTCAGATAGATAGATAGATAGATAGATAGATAGATAGATAGATAGATAGATAGATAGAGAGCTATTATTTTTCAGATTATTTTCCCATATAGGTTATTACAAGATATTGAATATAGTTCCCTGTGCTATACAGTAGGTCCTTGTTTTTTATCTATTTTATACATAGTAGTCTGTATCTGTTAATTCCAAATTCCAAATTTATCATGTCCCTCCCTTTCCCCTTTGGTAATCATAAGTTTGTTTTCTATGTCTGTGAGTCTATATCTGTTTTGTAAATAAGTTCGTTTGTACCATTTTTTTAGATTCCCCATATAAGTGATATCATATGATATTTGTCTTTGTCTGATTTACTTCACTTAGTATGATAATTTCTAGGTCCATTCATGTTGCTGCAAATAGCAATATTCCATTCTTTTTATGGCTGAGTAATATTCCATTGTATATATATACCAAATCTTCTTTATCCATTTATCTGTCAGTGGACATTTAGGTTGCTTCCATGTCTTGGCTATTGTAAATAGTGCTGCCATGAGCAATGGGGTGCATGTATCTTTTCAAGTTTGAGTTTTCTCTGGATATATGCACAGGAGTGGGATTGATGGATCATATGGTAGTTCTATTTTTAGTTTTTTAAGGAACCTCCATATTGTTCTCTACAATGGTTGTACCAATTTACATTCCCACCAACAGTGTAGGAGGGTTCCCTTTTCTCCACACCCTCTCCATCATTTATTGTTTGAGGACTTTTTAATGATGAGGAGGGTTCCCTTTTCTCCACACCCTCTCCATCATTTATTGTTTGAGGACTTTTTAATGATGGTCATTCTGACTGGTGTGAGGTGATACCTTATTGTAGTTCTGATTTGAATTTCTCTAGTAATTAGTGATGTTGAGCATATTTTCATGTTATTTTTGGCCAAAAAATACATGTATGTCTTCTTTGGAGAAATGCCTATTTAGATCTTCTGCCCATTTTTCAGCTGGGTTGTTTGTTTTTTGTTGTTGAGTTGTAAGAGCTGTTTGTATATTGGAAATTAATCCTCTGTCAGTTTGCAAATATTTTCTCCCATTCTGTAGGTTGTCTTTTTGTTTTGTTTATGGTTTCCTTTACTGTGCAAAAGCTTTTAAGTTTCATTAGGTCCCATTTGTTTAGTTTTGTTTTTGCTTCCATTACTCTTAAGAGACAAATCAAAAAAAAATATTGCTGTAATTTATGTCAAAGAGTGTCCTGCCTATGTTTTCCTCTAGGAGTTTTATGGTATCTGGTCTAACAGTCTTACATTTAGGTCTATAGTCCATTTTGAATTTAATTTTGTATATGGTGTTAGGGAATGTTCTAATTTCATTCTTTTACTTGTAACTGTCAAGTTTTCCCAGCATCACTTATTGAAAAGACTGTCTTTTCTTCATTGTATATTCTTGACTCCTTTGTCATATATTAATTGACCATAAGTATATGGGTTTATCTTTGGGCTTTCTATCCTGTTCCATTGATCTATGTATCTGTTTTTGTGCTAGTACCATACTGTTTTGATTACTGTAGCTTTGTAGTCTAATCTGAATTCAAGGAACATGATACTTCCATTCTTCTTTCTCAAGATTGCTTTGGCTATTCAGGGTCTTTTGAGTTTCTGTACAAATTTAAAAATTTTTTGCTCCAGTTCTGTGAAAAATGCCATTGGTAATTTGTTAGGGATTGCATTGAATCTGTAGATTGCCTTGGGTAATGGTCATTTTAACAATATTTATTCTTCCAATCCAAGAACACAGTATATTTTTCCATCTGTTTGTGTGGTCTTCAATTTCTTTCATCAGCATCTTATAGCCTTGGAGTACAGGTCTTTTGCCTCCTTAGGTAGGTTTATTCCTAGGTATTTTATTCTTTTTGATGTGATGTTAAATGGGGTAACTTCCTTGATTTCGTTTTCTAATATTTCATTGTTAGTGTATAGAAATGCAACAGATATTAATTTTGTATCCTGCAACTTTACCTAATTCATTGATGTGCTCTAGTAGTTTTCTGGTGGCACCTTTAGGATTTTCTATGCATAATATCATGTCATCTGTAAACAGTGACAGTTTTACTTCTTACTTTCCAATTTCTGATTGCTGTGGCTAAGACTTACAAAACTGTGTTGAGTAAAAGCAGCAAGAGTGGGCATCCTTGTCTTGTTCCTGGTCTTAGAGGGAATGCTTTCAGATTTTCACCATTGATTATGATGTTAGCTGTGGGTTTGTCATATATGTACTTTATTATGTTGAGGTATGTTCCCTCTATGTCCACTTTCTGTATTGTTTGATTTTAGAATTGAAACCATTCTATACTGGCTTTTTCCTAAACAACCTCTAACCTGACTAAGGGGGTCAATACAGGATGGTTTTGACATATCAATGTTATATACATTGTATCTGAAACCTGGTCAATTCAATTTACCCTGCTGTTTTAACTAATTTTCTCATATCAACAAATTGACAATTAAGTGACCCAAATAAGTTGTTTTGATAGCTCAAGAGATTGCTTTTAATATGCGTTTTCCCCTTAGTCATTTATACAACTTTATACCAAATCTCTGTGTATCTGTCTATTTTTGCCATTTCTAACTCCCTAAAAACTGTTATTTATATAACAGATATTCAATCAGTTATATTGTTGCAACCCATAACCCATGACTCACATGCATTACTGTATATTACTTCTACATCTCAGTCATGGAAGAATTCTAGAGATATAAGTGAAGTATTGTGTGAATTTTATATAATAAGGCAAGTATTTTTTAGGACTTTTTGAACCTTGCGATTGCAACTTCTATTTTGGAAAGTAATTAGTGACCCATATTTGAAAATTTCTAGGAATTTTCTCTGGGCAATACTAGCCTTTCACTTTTTAAAGCGATGGATAAAACTTCCCTTTCTGAGTTATACTTTTCTAAAGCAACAAAATATTAGAACTTTGGTATCAGCTGACAGGTAGCCTAATTCCCCTTGGCTCTAAAATGCCTAAAAAAGCTTGAGGGAGGTGGGGGAATCGATTTAAACCATATAGAGAGTTCACTGTTTACAGCCAGTTTATCTGTCCTTTTCCCACAGGTGTAGTGATAATTAAAACTTACTCATCAATATGGGGATTGCTTACTTAATAAAGAAAAGAAAATAATCCTTCCTTGTTAATAATGAAGAGAAAGTATAAATAGTTTAGATGGGAACATCAAGCTGATAGAAGTGAAATTATGCCAGAATCATGGAGAGGGAAAGCATCACAAGCTTCTTATAACACCAAAAATAGCAAATGAGGAATAAAAAGTACAGCAGTGGTTAATAAGTGTTTTGATATTTTTGATGACTTCAGGAAAAGAACACTATTGAGTAGACAAGTATAAAACATATTTAAGGTATTAAATCAAAATGTAAAGACCAAGAATTGATTGTAACAGATTGTACCATATTAAAAGGAAAAAAATAGAGATAAAGCCTTAAAATCGGTCTATTTTTTAAAAGCCTAACTATGCTGAATTAATACAAGTCAAGCTGGGATAGGTTCAAACCAGGGATTTGAAATTCTTACTCTAAAATATGAGCATGAAGTTTATCTGAAAATTGCTCATGTAAATAATTTATTTCCATGCAAATATTTCATATAATTTTTTGAAAAAGTCAGTGTGAGAAACTATATCTAAATTTCACAAGTTAGAACGTTTTGTATTATATTTCAATTTCTTTTCAGAGAATAAAGAATCTTATGCACTTTTTAAGCTTTAAAAGACACAAATCTCCCCATTGTCTTATAAGTATAGGACAAAATAGGAAAAAGGAATTTCTGGAATTCCATGGCACTTTCTGCCTTTGATTAGCCACTTATAATGTAGTGTAGGTCTTGCAAGCATCTTAATCATTGTGGAGAAACCAGTTAATTTTTTTGTTCTTCTGCTTATTTATTTATTAATATATTTTAACAATATAATTAATAATAAAATGTATTTGCTAATCACAAGATGTATGTTCTCAAGACACTGTTAGTAATCATGTTTTACTAAAAATGATTTTACTAGATTTATTTCACTTACTGCTGTTTTTCTTTTTTCAAGAAATTTTATCTTCTGGCATGAAAGAATTGTGCCCATCAGTCTGTGTATAATAGGAAGAGAGAATGCAGAGGAGAGAAATAAAAGGACAGTGAGTGAAGGAAAAGTGGAATGTAAAGATCTTTGGGAAGAGATTAGAGAACTGCTCTATAAATCAGAGAAATTGGTAGTCAAAACCAAGAGCACTGATCAAAATCATGTTGCAGAAGTAACCATAGAATACTGGATATCAGTGGGAGAGCTTATATATGCCACTGGACATTTGTACATGTGTGAGTGGTGTGTGTGTGTGTGTGTGTGTGTGTGTGTGTGATATGGGGGATAAGGAGGAGGGAGGCATTGGTGTACTTTTTATTCTGGATCCATTTTCTATTTAGATGCAGTTACAATGGTATTAAGATTTCTGGGAAAAAAAGACATTTTAAAAAAAATTTCTGCAAATATATTTAATACAACACATTCAAGTCTGTCCTAAATACATTTTAATATAATTTGTCAACCTATAATTCTTCAAGAATTGGAATTAGTGGTTGACAATAATTGTTCATCTGTGGTTAATTAGCTCAGTTAGTTGAATCATAGCACTAATAAGGCTTTGGCCTCATATGGGCCAGTGTGGTCCAGTGAGGTTTGCTCTCTTCTTGAGCCACAGACTACAGTTCAAACCCAGGCCAACTATCTCACAGTTGCGTGCCACTGACCATAAAGAAACTGGGCAAGAGAAAGTAAATCTACCAATATGCCTGGAAATGATTGTCAACCGTACACATTATCTGCTTGTTAATATTTATCAGTAATGTTCATGTGTGAAGAGAAGCATCACTTAGGCACTCAGTACTGCTACAAAAGGATACAAAGGAAACTGTCTGTGGCCTCAAATGGCACATGAAGGAATAAATAATACTTAAAGTTATCTAAGGAGCCCATGGAAAATGAACTAATTCATAACTAAGTATTGAATCTATCTCAACTTGCAAGTGAAGCAAAATTCCAAGGGTGATTTTTGTTCAGTAGATCGTAAGGGCCCTTAAGAGATCTGATAGAAATGCAGCCTACAGGCTCCTTTCAATTCTGAACCAACTGTGAAATAAGACAAAGGAAGAGGAAGAGGAGACAGATGGCAGGCCAAAATATCACATTTGTGGTGAATAAAGACTATATTGGAGGATTTAGCTTGGACCTATAGATATACAGACTTTTTCATAGTAACCTCAGAATCAGAGAAACTTATTCACCCATTTGTACTAGAAAAGCAAGGTCTCCTCTGTGGGATGGGACCATTTTATTGCCTGATAGCTCTTTTTGCAGTAAGGTCATCCCCAAAGAAAATAGGACAGCAAAGGGGATTGATTTATTCATGGACATTTTTTCTTGCAAACATATCAATCAGATTAGGTCACTGGAAAGACTGAGTAAGAGGAGAGAGGCCTGGATTGTTTATAGGAAAAAAAAAAACACATCAGGAATTGAAAAGAATTCCTGCCACCCCCACCCTACACAAAATCTTTTAAATTGAATAACTAGCTAGCATAAAATAAAAAGCAGGGAAGATGCCAGAAACTTCAACTTACACTATATGTACATTGTGGTGGAAAAATAGTTGTAAACTTTTTGAGAATTGATGTAGCTCCGTAGTGTGGTGGTCCTTCCTGATGGTCTCCCAAAATTCTGAGGGTGGATGGTTCACATGATGTCTGCCAGATTGTGGTCATAAACATGATTGGAGAGAAATGCCTCGATTGGAAAAATATACATACCGTGATGAAAAGTCATATTCAAAGCAAATATTTTGGTGAAATAATTCAATTTACTGGCTCATTATCATTTTTTTAAACATCTTTATTGGAGTATAAAGTGCTTTAAAATGTGTTAGTTTCTGCTGTATGAAAAAGTGAATCAGCTATACGTATTCATATATCCCCATACACCCTCCCTCTTGCATCTCCCTCCCACCTTCCCTATCCCACCACTCTAGGTGGTCACAAAGCACCTAGTTGATCTCCCTGTGCTATGAGGCTGCTTCCCACTAGCCATCTATTTTACATTTGGTAGTGTATATATGTCCATGACACTCTCTCACTTCGTCCCCGCTTACCCTTCCCCCTCCCCGTGTCCTCAAGTCCATTATATACGCCTGTGTCTTTATTCCTGTCCTGCCCGTAGGTTCATCAGAACCTTTTTTTTTCTTTCAAATTCATTTATGTGTTAACATACAGTATTTGCTTTACTCTTTCTGACTTACTTCACTCTGTATGACATACTCGATGTCCATTCACCTCACTACGAATAACTCAATTCTGTTTCTTTTTATGGTTGAGTAATATTCCACTATATATATGCCCCATCTTCCCTATCCATTCATCTGTCGATGTACACTTAGTTTGCTTCCATGTCCTGGCTGTTGCAAATAGAGCTACAATGAACATTGTGGTACATGACTCTTTTTGAATTATGGTTTTCTCAGGGAATATGCCCAGTAGTGGGATTGCTGGGTCATATAGTAGTTCTATTTTTAGTTTTTTAAGGAACCCCCAGACTGTTCTCCATAGTGGCTGTATCAATTTACATTCCCACCACCAGTGCAAGTGGGTTCCCTTTCCTCCAAACCCTCAACAGTGCAAGAGGGTTCCTTTTTCTCCAAACCCTCTCCAGCAGTTATGGTTTGTAGATTTTTTGATAATGACCATTCTGACTGGTGTGAGGTGATACCTCATTGTAGTTTTGATTTGCATTTCTCTAATGAGTAGTGATGTTGAACATCTTTTCATGTGTTTGTTGGCAATCTGTAAATCTTCTTTGGAGAAATGTCTGTTTAGGTGTTCTGCCCATTTTTGGATTGGGTTGTTTTTTTGATATTGAGCTGCATATACTGCTTGTATATTTTGGAGATTAATCCTTTGTCAGTTGCTTCATTTGAAAATATTTTCTCCCATTCTGAGGGTTGTCTTTTCATCTTATTTATGGTTTCCTTTGCTGTGCAAAAGCTTTTAAGTTTCATTAGGTCACGTTTGTTTATTTGTGTTTTTATTTCCATTTCTCTAGGAGGTGGTTCAAAAAGGATCTTGCTGTGATTTATGTCATAGAGTGTTCTGCCTATGTTTTCCTCTAAGAGTTTTATAGTGTCTGGCATTACATTTAGATCTTTAATCCATTTTGAGTTTATTTTTGTATATGGTGTTAGGCAGTGTTCTATTCTCATTCTTTTATGTGTAGCTGTCCAGTTTTCCCAGCATCACTTATTGAAGAGGCTGTCTTTTCTCCATTGTATATTCTTGCCTCCTTTATCAAAGATAAGGTGACCATATGTGCAGGGGTTTATCTCTGAGTTTTCTATCCTGTTCCATTGATCTATATTTCTGTTTTTGTGCCAGTACTATACTGTCTTGATTACTGTAGCTTTGTAGTATAATCTGAAGTCAGGAGCCTGATTTCTCCAGCTCCCTTTGTCTTTCTCAAGATTGCTTGGGCTATTTGAGGTGTCTTGTGTTTCCATACAAATTGTGAATATTTTTTTCTATTTATGTAAAAAATGCCATTGGTAGTTTGATAGGGATTGAATCTATAGGTTGCTTTGGGTAGTATAGTCATTTTCAGAATGTTGATTCTTCCAGTCCAAGCACCTGGTATATCTCTCCATCTGTTTATATCACCTTTAATTTCTTTCATCACTGTCTGATAGTTTTCTGCATACAGGTCTTTTGTCTCCTTAGGTAGGTTTATCCCTAGGTATTTTATTCTTTTTGTTGCAATGGTAAATGGGAGTGTTTCCTTAATCCCCCTTTCAGATTTTTCATCATTAGTGTAAAGGAATGCAAAATATTTCTGTGAATTAATTTTGTATCCTGCTACTTTGTCAAATTTATTGATTAGCTCCAGTAGTTTTTTGGTAGCATCTTTAGGATTCTCTATGTATAGTATCATGTCATCTGCAAACAGTGACTGCTTTACTTCTTCTTTTCTGATTTGGATTACTTTTATTTCTTTTTCTTCTCTTATTGCTGTGGCTAAAACTTCCAAAACTGTGTGGAATAATAGTGGTGAGAGTGGGCAACCTTGTCTTATTCCTGATCTTAAAGGAAATACTTGCAGTTTTTCACCATTGAGAACAATGTTGGCTGTGGGTTTTTCATATATGGCCTGTGTTATGTTGAGGAAGTTCCCTCTATGCCTAGTTTCTGGAGAGTTTTATCATAAATGGATGTTGAATTTTGTCGAAAGCTTTTTCTGCATCTTTTGAGATAATCATATGGTTTTTATCCTTCAATTTGTTAATATGGTATATCACCTTGATTAATTTTTTTATATTGAAGAATCCTTGCATTCCTGGGATAAACCCCACTTGATCATAGTGTGTGATCCTTTTAATGTGACAATGGATTCTGTTTGCTAGTATTTTGTTGAGGATTTTTGCATCTATGTTGTTCAATGGTATTGGCCTGTAGTTTTCTTTTTCCATGACACCTTTGTCTGGTTTTGGTATCAGGGTGATGGTGGCCTTGTAGAATGAGTTTGGGAGTGTTCCTCCCTTTGCTATATTTTGGATGAGTTTGAGAAGGATAGGACTTACCTCTTCTCTAAATGTTTGATAGAATTCACCTGTAAAGCCATATGGTCCTGGGCTTCTGTTTGTTGGAAGATTTGTAATCACAGTTTCAATTTCAGTGCTTGTGATTGGTCTGTTTATATTTTCTGTGACTTCCTGATTCAGTCTTGGAAGGTTGTGCTTTTCTAAGAATTTGTCCATTTCTTCCATGTTGTCCATTTTATTGGTATATAGTTGCTTGTATTAATCTCTCATGATCCTTAGTATTTCTGCAGTGTCAGTTGTTACTTCTCCATTCTCATTTCTAATTCTGTTGATTTGAGTCTTCTTTCTCTTTTCTTGATGAGTCTGGCTAATGGTTTATCAATTTTTATATCTTCTCAAAGAATGAGCTTTTAGTTTTATTGATCTTTACTATTGTTTTCTTCATTTCTTTTTCATTGATTTCTGATCTGATATTTAGTATTTCTTTCCTTCTGCTAAGTTTGGTGTTTTTCTGTTCTTTCTCTAATTGCTTTAGGTGTAAGGTTAGGCTGTTTATTTGTGATTTTTCTTGTTTCTTGAAGTAGGATTTTATTGCTATAAACTTCCCTCTTAGAACTGCTTTTGCTGCATCCTATAGGTTTTGGGTCATTGTGTTTTCATTGTCATTTGTTTCTAGGTATTTTTTGTTTCCTCTTTGATTTCTTCAGTAATCTCTTGGTTATTTAGCAGTGTATTGTTTAGCCTCCATGTGTTTATTTTTTACAGTTTTTTTCCTGTAACTGATATCTAGTCTCATAGCATTGTGGTCGGAAAAGATACTTGATATGATTTCCATTTTCTTAAATTTACCAAGGCTTGATTTGTGACCCAAGATATGATCTATCCTGGAGAATGTTCCATGAACACTTGAGAAGAAAGTGTATTCTGTTGTTTTTGGATGGAATGTCTTATAAATATCAATTAAGTCCATCTTGTTTAATATGTCATTTAAAGCTTGTGTTTCCTTATTTATTTTCATTTTGGATGATCTGTCCATTGGTGAAGGTGGGGTGTTAAAGTCCCCTACTATGGTTGTGTTACTGTCAATTTCCCTTTTTATGGCTGTTAGCATTTGCCTATGTATTGAGGTGCTCCTATATTGGGTGCATAAATGTTTACAATTGTTACATCTTCTTCTTAGATTGATCCCTTGATCATTATGTAGTGTCCTTCTTTGTCTCTTGTAATAGTCTTTACTTTAAAGTCTATTTTGTCTGATATGAAAATTGCTAGTCCAGCTTCCTTTTGATTTCCATTTGTATGGAATATCTTTTTCCGTCCCCTCACTTTCAGTCTGTGTGTGTCCCTAGGTCTGAAGTGAAGACAACAGGTCTTGTTTATGTATCCATTCAACCAGTCTATGTCTTTTTTTTTTTTTTTCCTGGTGGTACGTGGGCCTTTCACTGTTGTAGCCTCTCCCGTTGCGGAGCACAGGCTCCAGACGTGCAGGTTCAGCGGCCATGGCTCACGGGCCCAGCTGCTCTGTGGCATGTGGGATCCTCCCAGACCAGGGCACGAACCCGCGTCCCCTGCATCAGCAGGCAGACTGTCAACCACCGCGCCACCAGGGAAGCACCAGTCTATGTCTTTTGGTTAGAGCATTTAATCCATTTACATTTAAGATAATTATCGATATGTATGTTCCTATTACCATTTTCTTAATTGTTTGGGGTTTGTTATTGTAGGTGTTTTCCTTCTCTTGTGTTTCCTGCCTAGACTAGTTCCTTTAGCATTTGTTATAAAGTTGGTTTGGTGCTGCTGAATTCTCTTAGCTGTTGCTTGTCTGTAAAGTTTTTAATTTTTCCTTTGAATCTGAATGAGATCCTTGCTGGGTAGAGTAATCTTGGTTGTAGATTTTTCCTTTTCATCACTTTAAATATGTCTGCCAATCCATTCTTGCAGAGTTTCTGCTGAAAGATCAGCTGTTAACCTTATGGGGATTCCCTTGTATGTTACTTATTGCTTTACCCTTGCTGCTTTTAATATTTTTTCTTTGTATTTAATTTTTGATAGTTTGATTAATGTGTCTTGGCATGTTTCTCCTTGGATTTATCCTGTATGGGACTCTCTGTGCTTCCTGGACTTGATTGACTATTTCCTTTCCCATATTAGGGAAGTTTTCAACTAAAATCTCTTCAAATATTTTCTCAGTCCCTTTCTTTTTCTCTTCTTCTTCTGGGACCCCTATAATTCGAATGTTGGTGTGCTTACTGTTGTCCCAGAGGCTCTGAGACTGTCCTCAATTATTTTCATTCTTTTTTCTTTATTCTGCTTTGCAGTAGTTATTTCCATTATTTTATATTGCAGGTCACTTATCCGTTCTTCTGCCTCAGTTATTCTGCTATTGCTTCCTTCTAGAGAATTTTTAATTTCAATTATTGTGCTGTTCATCATTGTTTGTTTGCATTTTAGTTCTTTTAGGTCCTTGTTAAACATTTCTTATATTTTCTCCATTCTATTTCCAAGATTTTGGATAATCTTTACTCTCATTACTCTGAATTCTTTTTCAGGTAGACTGTCTATTTTCTCTTCATTTGTTTGGTCTGGTGGATTTTTACCTTGCTTCTTCATCTGCTGCATATTTCTCTGTCTTCTCATTTTGTTTAAATTACCATGTTTGGGTTCTCCTTTTCGCAGTCTGCAGTTTCATCATTTCCGTTGTTTCTGGTGTCTGCCCCCAGTGGGTCAGGTTTGATCAGTGGGTTGTGCAGCCTTCCTGGTGGAGGGGACCGATGCCTGCATTCTGGTGGGTGGGGCTGGATCTTGTCTTCCTGGTGGGCAGGGCTGCATCTGGTGGTCTTCTTTGGGGTGCCTTTGAACTTAGTATGATTTTAGGCAGCCTCTCTGCTAACAGGTGGGGTTGTGTTCCTGTCTTGCTAGTTGTTTGGCATGGGGCATCCATCACTGGAGATTGCTGACCTTTGGGTATAGCTGGGTCTTAGTGTTGAGACAGAGATCTCTGGGAGAGCTCTCGCCAATTGATATTATGTTGTGGCCGGGAGGTCTCTGGTGCACCAATGTCCTGAACTCAGCTCTCCCACCTCAGAAGCTCAGACCTAACACCAGGTTGGAGCAGCAAGACCCTGTCAGACACACAGCTCAGAAGAGAAGTGTGAAAAAAAGAAAGAAAAAAATAATAATAAATAAATAAATAAAATTATTAAAATAAACATTTAATAATAATAAAAGAAGAGAGCAACGAAACCAATAAACAAATCCACCAATGAAAACAAGCACTAAAAACTAAACTAAGATATTCATAAAAGTCAGAAACAAATCAGTCACAGATAACTCACCCCAAGTCTACAGTTGCTTAAGTCCACCGCCTCAATTTTGGGGTAATTTGTTGTCTATTCAGGTATTCTAGAGATGTAGGGTACATCAGGTTAATTGTGGGGATTTAATCCACTGCTCCTGAGGCTGCTGGGGGAAATTTCCCTTTCTCTTCTTTGTTCACACAGCTCCCGGGGTTCAGCGTTCGTTTTGGCCCCACCTCTGCATTGTAGGTCTCCCTCAGGCATCTGTTCCTGCCCAGACAGAACGGAGTTAAAGCAGCAGCTCATTAGGGGGCTCTTGCTCATTCAGGCCAGGGGGAGGGAGGGGCTACGGTAGTTATAATTGGAATGCGGGGTGAGACTGTGGCGGCAGAGGCCAGTGTGATGTTGCAACAGCCTGAGGAGGGCCGTGTGTTCTCCCTGGGAACTTGACCCTGGATCATGGGACCCTGGCAATGGCGGGCTGCACAGGGTCACGGTGTGGGGGATGGTGTGTGGATAGTGACCTGTGCTTGCACACAGGATTCTTGGTGGCTGCAGCAGCAACGTTAGCATTTCATGCCAGTCTCTGGTATCCGCGCTAATAGCCGTGGCTCGCACCCATCTCTAGAGCTCGTTTAGGCAGTGCTCTGAATCCCCTCTCCTCATGCACCCCAAAACAATGGTCTCTTGCCTTTTAAATAGTCCAGACATTTTCCCAGACCCCCTCCCGGCTACCTGTGGCACACTAGCCCCCTTCAGGCTCTGTTCATCTGTCAACCCCAGTCCTCTCCCTGGGATCTGACCTCCAAAGCCCAAGCCTCAGCTCCCAGACCCGACCCACACCGGCGGGGGAGCAAACAAGCCTCTCAGGCTGGTGAGTGCTGGTTGGCACCAATCCTCTGTGTGGGAATCTCTCTGCTTTGCCCTCTGCACCCCTGTTGCTGTGCTCTCCTCTGTGGCTCTGAAGCTTCCCCTCCACCCACCCCATATCTCCACCAGTGAAGGGGCTTCCTAGTGTGTGGAAACTTTTCCTCCTTCACAGCTCCCTCCCAGAGGTGCAGGTCCCAACCCTATTCTTTTGTTTCTGTTTTTTCTTTTTTCTTTGGCCCTACTCAGGTACATGAGGAGTTTCTTGCCTTTGGGGAAGTCTGAAGTCTTCTTCCAGTGTTCAGTAGGTGTTCTGTAGGAGTTGTTCCACATGTAGATGTATTTTTGATGTATTTGTGGTGAGGAAGGTAATCTCCATGTCTTTTTCTTCCACCATCTTGAAGGTCCCTCTTACTGGCTCTTTATCATTAATGATAAACTCAATGTAACTTTATTCTAATGAGATATCCCATAAATCTTTTATTTTTTCTTTTTGATTTTACTACTTTTTGTTTTGGTTTGGCTTTTCTTCCAGTTTTACTGAGATATAATTGACATGCAGCATGGTATAAGTTTAAGGTGTACTGCATAATGATTTGACTTACATACATCATTAAATGATTACCACAGTAAGTTTAGTGAACATCCATCACCTCATATAGATACAAAATTAAAGATGTACAAAAAAATAATTTTTTTTGTGATGAGAACTCAGGATTTACTCTCTTAACTTTTATGTATAACATATAGCTGTGCTAATTATACTTATGCTGTACATTACATCCCTAGTCCTTATTTATCTTATAACTGGAAGTTTGTACCTTTTGACTACCTTCATCCGATGCCCCTTCCCCCAACCCCCTGCCTCTGGTTGCCACAAATCTGATCTCTTTTTCTATGAATTTGTTTGTTTGTTTGTTTTGGAAGTATAATTGACCTAAAACACTATGTTAGTTCCTGTTACACAACATTAGTGATGTGGTATTTCTATGCATTTCAAAATGATCCCACCATAAACCTAGTCACAATATGTCACCGTCAAAGATATTACATAGTTATTGACTATATTCCTCACACTGTACATTTCACATATGACTCATTTATTTTGCAACTGAAAGTTTGTACCTCCCAGTCTACGTCACTTATTTCTTTTCCTACCCCCACCTCCCTCCCCTCTGGAAACCACCTGTTTGTTCTCTGTATCTGTAACTCTGTTTCTGTTTTATTATATTCATTTATTTTGTTTTTTAGATTCCACATCTAAGTGAACTCATACAGTTTTTGTCTGAAGGTACTGATATATCTTTGAAATACCATGTGGCATGTTCCCTTTTGGGGATTCATAATACCATGATGCATTTCAGCTCTTTAACATTTGACTCTCTTCTAGCATTTCCCATACTTTTGATGAGAAACACTATTGTAACCAGTGTTTGGTAAATTTAAGATGGGGAAACACTCATTTAAATTATGGTGTAGATTTACTATCTACCAAATTCTTTGTAGTAAGATTTTATGGTGTCTAATTTACAACTAACAATGAGGAGAGAATTTATCCTCAAATTATGTTGTTAAAAGAAAATGCATGGCATACCAAGTGGAAAGAACGTTTTCATGTTGTAGAACTAGTAAGCTGTTTTGCATTTATACTCTGTTGCCATCTATAAAGACTCTAGGAATATGTTTGCATTGTAATGATTATTTTGAGCGTAAATGACTATAGATATATTAAAGATTTTTATAAGGCAAACTTCACATTTTTTCAGAATATTACTTTGGTCATTGAAAATATTCCATTTAAATTTCCACATAAAATTGCAATTATTTTTTCCAAGGAGAAAAACCACCTTGGAAAATTAACTTGGTTATACAAGTGAGAACAACTCAATATTCATTAATTTGACGAATATTTGGAGCACCTCTTTTGTGCCTGGCACTCTTCAAAACACCAGTGATACAGCAGTCAACAAAATAGACAAATATCCTTGCCCTCATAGAGTTTACATTCTAATGAGAGAAGCCTACTCCTCCACCACTTCTCAAATATTTTGCAGTAAATACCTCTCCAAATTTAAATAAATAAAAATGTTTGTCAATATAGGATTAAAAGCCCCCCAAAGCCCCCCAGTAAATAATAAAGAGGTAGGAGGATTTGGGTTGTTTGAACACAATTTGTTTACTCTATTTTCAAAAAGGTAGATTATAAGATTATACCAATACAAAACCTTCTGTGCATTTTAGAACCCACAGAAAGCTTTTATGAAACAAGTAATTCAATATTACTCTTTTGATCCCTCTTGGAGCATTTTTCTCTTCTGTTTTCTTTCTGATCTCAAGAAAATTTCTAATAATCAATGCATCTTTGTCACCTTTTCTACCTAATTTATCTGCATTCTATGACTGAATATAACTGAATTTTCAGTCATTAAAACAACAGACTAAATTAACTATATTAATTTCATGATTCAAACTCTATAACTTCTATGCTTGTCATAATACTTTTACTACAAGTGGCAAATAAGTGGTTTCATGATAACCATTAAGTGTGAACTTTTACTTTCTCTCTAAACTCCATACTTTTTAAACTATTCTGAAATAATATAGATTAGAACAGAAAATAGTTTATGACCCTAGTAAAGAAAAACTCTGATAATAAACTTAAGTTCATAATTTTCCATCACAATACTAAGTTATAGTTACACTTTAAATACATACCATGCAGTCTTTTAGGAAAATTGTATTTTTTTTATGGATTTCCTATATTTCTAATTTGCCTTAAGTGAACCTGTACTACAGATTAATGAATATTTTAAAAATGAAATATCAGACAACACTGTATATATTAAGTAAATAAAATTTTATTTAATTATGATAAAGTGGATGTTTTATTTGAAAATCTTTACAAGTCCTGCATATTATTTATGGTTTACAAAGAAGTTTAACCTGAGTTTATATGCTGATATTAATTAGATTTCAGTCTCAGTCTCAGTCTCAAGTCTCCATGTAAAGTGGATATATGGATTTTTGTGAAATCTGATTCACAGTCATTTAAGTTAATAACATGCTCTTTAATACTATGTGCAGTCCTATTATTCTTTATAGATTTAATTTGATCTTTGGAGATGTTATTAAAATGGTTCGACTATATTTGAAATGAATAAATTTTAATTGTGAAGATTCAAAATTGTATGGAAAAAAATCTATAAGAAAATACTTTTTTAAAAACTAGGCCTTTTCTTGATGAAAATAATCATAAAAAACATCTCAGTATGTTTACTTATCATGTTAATAAAACTGGATGACAGTCTAATTTAACTTGAATTCTTACCAATTGGTTTTTTTTTTCAGAAGTTATCACGAAACGGAGCTCTAAACGTTCCTCACATTCTTCATGTTCTTCTTTGCATAAAGCAAACAGTCCAAATAATCAGAATTCACTAAACTCAAAACTATTTGCTTTTACTTATTTTCAGTGAATTTTATCCCATCCTCAAAAAGACCCAAAAAACAAAAAACCCAATGTCTAGTGGTCTAAACAAGACTCAAAAATATTCAATACAATTTTAATGGTAAAATAATTTTATATTCTATGCCTCGTCCTATCCCACTACCCCCACGGTGGGCAGGAGGTGGGAGAAGGGAGAAAAAAGGGAGAGAGAGACAGACGGAGACAGAGACAGAAACAAACAGAGAGAGAAAGAGAGGGAGAAACAGGAAGAAAAAATACAAGCTAAAAGATTTACTCTTCAAAAAAACAGCGTGTTTAGTGAAAAAAAAAAATTGGCCTTGGATAAGAATCAGATGACCTGGGTTTCTGGGTTTTATATCCCAGATATATTACTTTAAGCAAGGATGCTAATCACTCTGACCTTCAGTTCATTGATGGGTAGATGAGAATAATAACACCAGCCCTATTTAGTTTTTAAAGAAGTGAAAATTATCAAATGATATATGTAAAATACAGCATCATATAAATGTACAATAGTGGTAGCAGCATTGATGTTTATAAGAAACGTTACTGGGAAATATTGCTAGATAGCTTTTTGTTATTTTCAATTGGGCCTAAAGTTTTGAGGCTTAAAATGACTATAATAGCTAACATTATTTAATGTTCATTATGTGTAGACATGCTCTTACCCCTGTAGGTGAATTTATGTATTTAATCCTTTCAACAATCTAAGGAGTAATTATTATCTTTATTCCTATCACAAAAGAGAGGAAAGTGAACATAGATTGATTAAATGTCTTTAATCAGGGTCACAGTGCCAAAAGGGCTTCAGATTATCTGGTCTACCCTGTCTCAACAGGGCAGTATCTTCTGTGGGATTCATCTGCACATTTTTCCAGCCTCTGTTGAAACATACCTGAGTAACCGAGATGTGGATGATGTGTTCACTGTGGTGAGAAGGCCTCCTTCTATAGTAACTCCCCAGTCTTTAAAAAGCACTTCCTTGAATTAAGTGGATGCTTATTTCCTTATTACAGCAAACATAAATATCTAGAACTGTAGAAAGAAAACTACTTCAATAATTCACTACTCCTATTAAAAGAAAGGAATTTCAATAATAATTTGGACAAATGATAGTGAAGGGCATAGGAAGGGTCAAGTTCTAAAGTAAGTTATTAAATATCATGATGGGACCTTATAACTGCATTCTTAGATGCTTGTTATTATGTATATGGGGAAAGACATTTTGTAGTTATAATCTAAGCAATAAACCTTTTGAAATGAAACATATTGACCATGCTTGCTCAACATATGTAGGAAATTCTTGCATATACACATACACATGTTAACATTTCATAAGCTCAGACTGAATAGTTAAATAGATCCATTTTCCACACCCTGGAAATGTATCTCCTAGGAACCACCATTATCAAATTCAGATAATACAGTTAAACACAGTGATCATTGATGGATTGTTTGTGAAGTGAATAAAGCAAATGAAGTCAAATAGTCAATTCTGACCCCAACTCTGACTATAGTCTAAGCTATGCTTTCTAAAGCAAGTTTTATTCTAGTTATTAGATTATTTTTTAATATATTCAGCATATCTAAATGTTACTTTTAATTTTGCTGATCTTTTTTCTCTTTTCTGTCTTAAAATAACAAATAGATGCTCCTTTTCTTTAAAATTGAAAACAGTGTCATATAAAGAATAGTTTTAATTATTTAACTGTAAGTAAATAACACTACACACACACACACACACACACACACACACGTGTTCTCTTTTCATATAATTTCCTATTTTCAAATAAGAAAACACACATTTGGACAAGCAATGCATGGAGTTTGTTCGGTAGAAATCAATTTCAAAAGTATTTTGAAAATAGTCAAGTGTATAATCTACCTTTTAGCCTACTTGAACTATTTAATCAAACAAAATATGCAGCTAACAATGATTTTATTCAGGTACGTGCATTATACCTGAACTTTATCTTTTTCTTTTCTATCTTTGGTGCAGAGTTGTACATGTTATTGTCTATGGACTAAAATCGATACTGCACCAAACACTAACTTTTTTTGCCACCTTCTAGATGCTATCACACTGAACGCCAGACAAAGCTTTGCAATACACATCCCATAAAGTATATGATTTTTGTAACATTAAAGCACAGAATGAATTTTGAAATATGTCATAGAATTGTTCTTAATGTCCAGATTTTTACTTAACCATCAATGTCTAGGTGCACATAAAGCTCTTCTAGATTTTCTTTACACTGCTTCTCACTCAATCCTCTCTTTACACCTGTTCTCAGTCATAATCCGCCTTTAAAGGTACATATGACTTAACTGTTACAATGTGTTGGAGGAAAATCATTTAGTCTTATGTTAACTTTTTGACATTTTATTATTTGTACTAGATTTTAAGCTTTTTGAAGATGTAGGACTACTTCTTGCATAGCAGCTTACACATGTGCAGTATTCGTTATTCATTAAATGTTAAAGGAGTAATGCCTTGATTATTTGTTTTTATTTTAGCCACATCAGATTAAATTCAGTAAATAAAGAGTTGGCATAGACCCTGACCAACCAATAGACAACTGACATCCCTACAAGGAAACAAAAGTATATGAAGTTGTTGAAACTCAAATTATAATATATATATATATGACCTGTAATATAAAATATAAATATAAGGAGCAAAACATCATGTAGTTTAGGGATGAATAACCAAATTATATCTTTGAAAAACTGTATTGACCTTACACTCAGTGCAATAGACTACCTAGGCACTTAATGTTATGGCAAGTTAAAGGAGCACATTCTTTTTTCTTTTAATAGATTTAATTTTCTTAGAAAAGCTTTAGGTTTACAGCAAAATGGAGAAGAAGGAAGGTATGGAGATTTCCCACATGATCCGTGTCCCCATGCATGCGTAGACTCCCCCATTATCAACATCCCCCAGGAGAGGGGTACATTTGTTACAATTGATGAACCTACTTTAATACATCATTATCACCAAAGTCCATGAAGTTTACATTAGGATTCACTCTTGATGTTGTCCATTCTATGGGTTTGGACAACTGCGTGACATCTATCACCATTCAGATCCTCTGTGCTCTGCCTAATCATCCCTTCCTTCCCCCTAACCTGCTGCCGTAAACATAAGTGTGTAGGTTTTTGTGTAGTGGCAAATGTTTTCAACTCCTTTGAGTAAATACCAAGGAGTATGATTGCTGGATCACGTGGTAAGGATATGTTTAATTTTGTGAGAAATTGCCAAACTGTCTTCCAATGTGGCTGTACCATTTTGCATTCCCACCAGGAATGAATGAGAGTTCCAGTTGCTCCACAACCTTGTCAGCACTTGGCGGTGTCAGTATTTCAAATTTTGGCCATTCTGATTAGTGTATAGTAGTATATCATTGTTCTTTCAGTTTGTATTTCCCTGATAACATATGACGTGGAACATCTTTTCATATGTTTATTTGCCATCTGTATATCTTCTTTAGTGAGGCATCTGTTAAGGTCTTTGGCTCATTGTTTAATCAGGTTGTTTGTTCCTTACTGTTGAGCTTTAAGAGTTCTTTATATATCTTGGATCAATCCTTTATCAGGTCTTTCACAAATATTTTATCCCAGTCTTTGGCTTGTCTTTTCATTCTCTTGCATATTCTTTTTTCTGAAAAACTATCTTGCTCTATTACAGAACTGGGACACTATATTCAATCAAAGTTTAATTACCAAGGCCCATAATAATGATGCCAAGAAAACTAAATATACCTAGAAAACTAAAATTATGATAATATATTCTGTTTAGTAAGTAAAATAAGCAATGTGTTCTAAACATATATGCTTATATTTAAAAAAATATTTTCCTGTTAATAAAGTTCCATTACTGAAAAAATAATTTGTGGGATATTCCATTCTCTGATAATGCAATATAAAATATATAGTCCTGTAATATATTTTATAGCTAAAGAATTGGGGAACAATAGAAGAAAGAACTGATTAAAGTGGGTTCAATTCATGTACAAATCACTTCCCATTTTATTTTTTGTAGTTACACATGGTGTTTTATGAAATGAAAAATGCTTTTAATTTATGAAGTTAACATTAATGAAATTATCCTTGCATTACTTACAAAATGAAGGTTGTTGATAAACAAAAACCTATGTTGTCACTCATACTAGTATGCTAATAGAGAAGAGTTTGCATGCAAAATATGAACAGTAAGTTCCTTGTGCAGACCATGAGATGATTCCAACTGTAAGTATTCCAAAGAATTTTCATTTGGTTCTAGAGAGATAAAGAAGATGTAAAAACTGATGTAGTTGGACCAATGGCCATCAATGTGGGACTAATCTGAAGCATCCCCATTATAAATCTGGAATAAATTTAACACAATTGACTACAGATGGCAGCATATGAATAATCCATGTTTTGCTAATTCTGCCCACTCTTGTTCAACCACAGTCCTTTTAAGGAGAATCTGTCATCACACATACAGAAGATATGCAGACCTGGAAGATGACACTACACCAGCACAACCACAAGTTAGTGGGGACGTTGAGGGTAATTTTATCTGAAATCAAAATTATTTTAAAGTATCAGTAATTGAGAGTACATGCATGAGGGTAAAGTCAGGTCATATGTGACTTTTCAAAAGTAGAATGTGCTATCTATAATTGAGAACAGACAGTGGAAAAAGATGTGGTGAAGAGAAAACCGAGGTGCACTTCCTTATATGCAGTTAGATACTTAAGTATGTTATAGAATGGATTGCCTCTGCCCTTCTGGGATGACATTAATTAATAATTATTCTATTTTTTTATTCTTCAAACACTTTATAAATTACATGTGGAAATCACTTGAGTATATTCATTTCACTGCAGAGAAACATTCCTATCAAATAATTCACTGGCTAAAAGGAAATAATGAACAGTCTTTTCCAGTTCTGAGTGTCATGACCTTCCCAATAGTACTCCCAACATTGCCTCAGTCCTAGGATCAGGTCTTGACTGCACACCTTTGGCTGGTGCTCTGCTCGCTTCCAAAGGCTTTACCGCTTACTTCTGGGAATGCAACTGGTAAAGTCATGTGAACATTTGATATTGAGTCAAGGGACCCATCGTGGTGCTTACCATTAAGTAGAAAGCAATGTCTTGGCTATTTATGACTTTGTTCCTTAACTTTTCTAATAAAAACTTCCATTTTACTAAACAGAGATTCTTACAGCCCTTCATTGTCATGAAATCCGAAATTAGTTAACATATAAGGCACAGCTACTAAGTGACTGTGCCTTATATGTTAAGCAAGAAAGATGCCAGACTTACAAGATTGCCACACTTAATACGTGAGCCTCACTTGTATGTGAACCAGGAAATAAAATATCATGCATATTTATGGTAAATGCTCATTTTAAAGTCAAATTAATACAAGTAACAGTTTTACCTGTCTGCAACATTTTTAGCTACGCAATTTTATTAATTTTAAACTTGATATGATTTATCTTCTCCAACATTTAATACAGTACTGGAACTGATTAAAAGTCCCATAGAAGGAGAGCATTGATGACATACACATAACATACACATCAGTTTATTTAAGGGCCTTGTAATCTGGTTTGTATACTTCCAGAGGGGATGATCTTGGTACCCAAAATTCTTAAACCAGCCGAAGCCTGAAAGAATCTGCTAATTACTTGTGGGCCAAATCTCTAGATCTGAGAAGGCCCAGATATCCGAAAGCAGCAAAAGAGGCATTTTTTAATTAGTTAGAAAAGACTTATATACTGAAAATTGCAAATATTTAGTTTCTGTGTTTTGGAAAAATAAAAATTGAAATGTATAATTCCATAGTCACTGCAAAAGTAATGGTTAAAAAACTCTAAGCCACTTAAAACACCAGTGTTACCACACACTTAAAAACAACTCTTTTCCCCAATGTGGAAGTGTTATACCAGCAAAGATAACCATACATGTATGAACTTCTTCATGCTCCTCAAGGTTGTATTAGAGATATTAGTCTTAAAGTCATCAACTGAATCAATTCACATAAATTAGCACCAGACCTATAACTTGAGAGTGCTCAATAAGTATTAATACTTTTCTATAGCTATTAAAGAGTTTTAACATGACTTTTAAGTATATGTATTAACTAGATAAGTAATGATGAAGCCTCATTTTACTTTATGGTCAATATTTTAAGAAATCTTGTTTATTTAAAACTTCTCATTTCAATTAAAATGTTTTTATCGCCTCCCCTCTGATAGAAAGATAATTAATGGTCATAATTTCTTAATGAGTCTTGGTGATCATAAGGGTAAAAATAATAAATGATTTAATTTTTGCATTAATTGTTTGAAGTCAGTTAATTTAAAAAAAGCCTTTGTTCTCCATCTATTCATTCTAATTTTCTAAAGAAACTCAGACAATATTGTCTGAAGACTCCTGAATGTTCTTCGTTTATATAATTTAATAACTGTGTTTTATGGTGTCTTTAAGCATATTTTTGTAGAAAAAATTCTTATTTTTCCTGAAAATAATAATCCCATTAGAAGCCTTCTCCTTTAAAACCCACATGGTCTCAATGGAGTATTTTGACTTCAAGAATATGCAAGTTATTACTTACTATTCTTACTCCCATCTAGGCTTTGCTTTTAAATTTCACATTGTGCTTGACATAGTTTTATATTTTTCTGACTTAAGATTAATTCTGTTAAAAGATAAACTGAGGCATATTAAACATTTTAAGCATTTATTTGAGTAAAAACTGATTTGAATCTGGCAGCACCAAACGGAAAGCGGTTAGAAGCTCTCAGAAGGGCTTTACTGACAGGAAATATGGGATAGACTTTTTACAGAGAAGACAGAGAAGCAAAGCCAGGAAATTATTTGATTGGCTATACCTTAATCAGTTGCCTAATTTGGGAAAGTTTGTTGGCTGTTTGTGATCGGTTGTCCTTAGGTTTCAATTTCTTATCCTTGAGGCATTTCAGGCTTAGGTTTTGGTTTGCTCACAAAGGCTACTAAGGCACTAAAGCCACCTCATCTAATGCCCTTCTTGTGTGATTTGTTTAACAATTTCAATCTACTTTTTATTGTCATGAGCTATTTATGTTTTCTGCTTTTTAATACCATTTGTGCTCGTCATCACCACCCCCTCCACCTTGCCAACCACCATCATGCAAGTGTCAAGGAGGAAAATAAACTTTCCTATGCCCTTCTAGGTTCTTCTGGCTGGTCTAAGAATTAAATTAATGTGAGACATAATGTGAGACAGGTTAACAGGGTGAAATAAAAATTAGTTTTGTATGTACGGGAACCTCACAAACATGAGAAGTTCAAAGACAGAAAGGTAAAGTGAGGTATATATGCCATCTTGAGCTAAGGAATGGGATAGGTGCCTGGGCTTCCAAGGATAGGAAGGTCATTCACAGGACAATAAGAAGAACAGATGTTCAGTAATTAGATGTTTACTCTGCCATATAGGTGAGGCCACTAAGATAAAATTTATCTCTGATGATAACTTTTTCTGGGAAAAATCCCCAATTTAAATTCTTCTCGTTAAGGGAGGGGTAGTAGTTTCTCTTGAGCCAGCAGGTCCTCAACTGCCATTAGCTCAAAATAATCCATGTGTCAAAGTGGTACATCTTGGGGAGATCTGTTCTGAACCCCTACAAAAGTAATACCTATAACCACAACATACCACACTGTTTCTTTTTATTCTTTTCTTTTCTTTTTTTTTTTTTTGTGGTACGCGGGCCTCTCACTGTTGTGGCCTCTCCCATTGTGGAGCACAGGCTCCGGACGCCCAGGCTCAGTGGCCATGGCTCACGGGTCCAGCCGCTTTGCGGCAGGTGGGATCTTCCCAGACCGGGACACGAACCCGTGTCCCCTGCATCATCAGGCGGACTCTCAACCACTGCGCCACCAGGGAAGCCCCACACTGTTTCTTATAGCCTTTTTATTTATGTTTTTTAAAAACTTTCTGGTCTAAACAAATTTGAATCTTTCAAATAATTTGCTTCATGTAGTTTCTTCTCTTAAAGATTCTCAAGGCCCATATCATCAAAGAGGCCCTGTAAAAGAAAGTATTTTTTTCTCACTAAAATTATGAAGAAAATTAAACAAAAGGTAGTATGGGGAAGATAACTTTATCCAGTTTTTGATTTTGTCCCAAGCTTCACATTTCAGCAGTAAAACTTCTGTTTGTATCCTCCGACAACACAAGAAAGGAAAATGTAGATGGAGGGACAGTGAGGGGGAATTCCTAAATGGCAGCAGTTAGTATCGTTTGAAATATAGAAAATGTTCAAGAAGAAAATAAAAAGGAAGCAAAACTGAAACATAAGACAACAGAAGATTTCAAAAATTGTAATTTAGCTCAGAGGTCAGCAAACTGTAGCTGGCGGGCCAAATCCAGGACCTATTTTTGTACATTCTACTTGCTAAGAATGTTTTTTACATTTGTACATGTTTGAAAAAACAAACATATTTTGTATGTGAAAACTGATGAATTAAAACTGTGTTGTCCATAATAAAATTTTATTGGAACACTGCCACATTCTTTAATTTATGTATTGTCTGGACTGTTTTCATACTGCAATAGCAGAGTCAAGCAGTTATAACAAAGACCATATGACATGCAGCACCTAAGGCATTTATTATCTAGCCCTTTAGAAAAGTCTGCTGACCCCTGATTCAGAACATTTCCCCAAGCTAATTTTCCTAGCTGATCAAATCATTGTTTATTGAATAGCATTCTGGGATTTCAAGTCCAAATAAACCAATAAGCAGCTAGTTTGTTCAGATTTTTCCAGGAGCATTTTCTTTAGAATAACACAAGGACAGTGCAAACAACCGTGAAAGCAGTTGCTTTGGTGTATTTGTTACTAAAATAATAAATAAATAAATAAACTGCTTATTTTGAGATAACTCATATGCAGTTCTAAGACATAAAACAGAGAGATACCATGTATTATTTACCCAGTTACCACTTGAAAATAATAGTATGAAATCACAACCTAAATATTAACATGAATACACTTAAGGTACAGAATATTTCCATCACCATAAAGGATTCTTCATGTTGCCCTTTTATACCTACACCTGCTTGCCTCCCACTTCCACCCTCGCCTTAACCCCTTAACCACTAATCTGTTTTCCATTTCTATAGTTTTATCATTTAAAAGATTTGGAAATGGAATCATAAAGAATGTAAGCTTTGGGGATTGGCCTCTTTCATTCAGCATAATTCTCGGTTGTGGTGTGTGTCAATAGCTTGTTCCTCTTTATTGCTGAGTAGTACCCCATGGTATGGATTTATCAGTTTGTTTGACTACTTATCACTTGAAGAACACCTGGGTTGTTTCCAGTTTCAAGTTATTATGGAAAAAGCTACTATAAACATTCATGTACAGGTTTTTGCATGAACATAAATTTTCATTTCTTTGGGATAAATGCCCAAGAGGAAAATTGCTGGGTCATGTGGTAAACAAATGTTTAGTTTTTGAAAGAATATGCCAAATAGTTTTTCAGAGTCGCTGCACCATTTTACATTCCCATCAACAATAATATGAATGATCCAATATCCTCACCAACGTTTAGTGTTGTCATTAAATTTTTAGTTTTAGCTCTTCTACTAGAAGTGTAGTAATATCTCATTGTGGTTTTAATTTGCATTTTCCTAATGGCTAATAATGTTCAACATCCTTTAATGTGCTTATTTATCTATATATCTTTTGGATGAAATGTCTCTTCTTTGTTTTGCCCATTTTCTATTTGGATTATTTGATTCTTTTACTGTTGAGTTGTGAGAGTTCTTGATATTTACTAGATACTGGTTCTTTGTCAGATATGTGGTTTGAAAATATTTCCTTTCAATCTGTAACTTGTCTTTTCATACACTTAATTGGACCTTTTATGGAGCAAAAGATTTTAAATTTGATGAGGACCAATCTATCCATTTTTCTTTATGGATTATGATTTTGCTGTCAATTCTAGGAACTCTGCCTAGCTCCAGATCCCAAAGAATGTGTTCTATGTTATTTTCTAGAAGTTTTGTAGTTTTATGTTTACATTTAAGTTAATTTTTTGAGTTGATTTTTAGTTGTTTTTAATTAATTAAAATAATAAAAAGAATAAAAAAGAATAAATTACTAAATAAAATACATAAATTGAGTTTTAAAATTTTGAGTTAATGTAAGATACATATCAAAGTATTCTCTTTCTTTTTTTTTTTTTGATTGGTAGATGTTTAATTACTCCAGTATCATTTGTTGAAAAGTTTATCTTTCCTCCATCGAGTTGTTTTTGCATCTTTGTCAAAAATCAATTAGGCATGTATATATGGGTTTATTTCTATATTCCCTGTTCTGTTTCATCGATCGATGTGTCTATTTCTTTGCCAATGCCACACAGTTTTTTTTTTTTTTGAGCCACACAGTTTTGATTATGATCAAACAGTAATCTAATATTATATTTATTATTAATATATTATTATGTAGATATATAACCTTATACCTAATGTTAGTATATTAAGTAATATACTATTATATACTGAGTCTTGAAATTGGATAATTCCTACCAATATTTTTTTTTCCAACATTGTTTTAGGTATTCTAGTTCCTTTGCAATTCTATATGAAGTTTGGAATAATATTATCTGTCTCTACAAAAAAATTTTGCTGGAATTTTGATAGGAATTGTGTTAAACCTATATATCAATTTGGGAAGAATTAACATCTCATCTATATTGAGACTTGCAATCTGTGAACATATGTTTCTCCAAATCTCTTAGGTTTCTTTCATCAGCATCTTTATAATCTTCAGCATACAAGTTTTGTACATTTATTTTAGATCTATACCTAAGTATATCATTTTGAGTGATTTTCATTAGTACTGTATTTGTATCTTTCATTTTCTTTTTCCTTTTTTTTAAAATATACTTTGTTACCCTAGCTAGGAAAGAACTTACAGCACTAAGTTGAATAAGAATAGTGAGAGTGATTATTGCTTATTGCTGATTTTAGGGAACAGCATTTAGTCTTTCCCATTAAGTGTAATGTTGACTATAGGGTTTTTTGGTAGAAGATCTTTATCAAATTGAGGAAATGCCCTTTATTCCTAGTTGTAAGATTGTTTTCAATCAGGAATGGAGGCTGGATTTTTTTCAAATTCTTCTTTAGTATCCATTCATATTTTCATGTGATTTTTTGTTTCTTTAGCCTGTTAATATGATGGATTATATTGATTTTGGAATATTGAACTAGACTTGCATCCCTGGAATACATCTCAACTGTCGTAGTGTATAATTCCTTTTATATATTGCTGAATTTTATCTGCTAATATTTTTTTAAGAATTTTTAAGTCCATTTTCTTAAGGGATATTGGTCTATACTTCTTTTTTCTACTGTCTCTGTCTGGGTTTATTATCAAAAAGATATTAGTTTTATAAAATAAATTAGGAATTGTTCCCTTTTCTATTCTCTAAAAAAAATGTATAATTTGCATTAAATCTGTTTAAATATTTGTTAGAATTATTCAATGTAACTGTCTAAGCCTGGAGATTTCTTTTTGAGGGAGTTTTTAAATTATAAAGTCAATTTTTAAAAATAGATATAGGGCTATTCAAATGATCTAATTTATATTGGGTGAGTTGTGGTAATTTGTGTTTTTGAAGAAATGGTCCATTTTATCTAACTTGTCTAGGTTCTGTGTTTAGTGTTTGTAGCTTTCCATTATTGTTTTTTGTCTGCAAGGGTCTATAGTGACATATCCCGTTTCATTACAGAAATTGGTAATTTGTGCCTTCTCTCTTTTTTATTTGCCAGTCTTGCAGGAGATTTGCCAAGTTATCTTCTGTTATCTTTCCCTTATTGGTTTCTAGTTTGATTCCATTTTGTTCAGAAAACACACTCTGTATGATTCCACTTACTTCTAATTTGTGGACATTTGCTTTATGGACCAGGATATGGCCTATCTTGGAATATGTTTTGGGGCACTTGAAAAGAATGTATATTCTGGTATTGTTGGATCGTATGCTGTAAAAATGTCAGTTAGATCCTGTTGGTTGATGATGATGACTCTATATCTGTGCTAATTTTCTGTGTAGTTATTCTATCAATTGTTGAGAGAGGTGTATTGAAGTTTACAACTATAACCATGGATTTGTCTGTTTTTCTTGTCTATTACCAGTTTTCACACTATACAGTTAACAGCTCTTTTGCTTGGTGTATACACATTCAGGGTTGTTATGCCTTCTAGCTGGACTGTCTTTTTTATTTTTTAATCATTTTATGATGTTTGTCTCTGAGAATTTGCTTTGAAGTCTCTTTTATTTGATATTAATATCACTTTCTTTGATTAATGTTTGCATGATATATGTAGTTTCCATCATTCTACTTTCAACCTGTGTATATTATTGTGTTTGAATTGAGTTCCTTGTAGAGAGCATATAATTGAGACATGATTTTTTTTTTTTTTTGCGGTATGCGGGCCTCTCACAGCTGTGGCCTCTCCCGTTGCGGAGCACAGGCTCCGGAGGCGCAGGCTCAGCGGCCGTGGCTCACGGGCCTAGCTGCTCCGTGGTATGTGGGATCTTCCTGGACCGGGGCACGAACCCGTGTCCCCTGAATTGGCAGGTGGACTCTCAACCACTGCGCCACCAGGGAAGCCCGAGCCATGATTTTGTTTTTCACTCTACTGTGCAGGTCTCTGCACTTTAATTAGTATATTCAGACAATTTACATTTAATTTAGTTATTGATATGTTATGGTTTAAGTCTGCCATTTTATTCTTTGTTTTCTGTATTTTCTCTCTGTTTTTCATTTCTCCTACCTTGCTGTGGGTTACTTGAACAATTTTTAGAATTTTGACTTACCTAGTGTTTTCCAGTGTAGTTTTTTTTTAGTAGTTGCTTTATATATTAAATTATATATACTGATGTCTTCATTTTGCCAATTCAGGTGAAGTATGTAAACTTTACGTCCTTTTTTTTGTACCTTTATCCTTATCCATTTATGATATAATTTTCTTAAATATTTCCTCTACATAAATTTAGAATCGCATCAGATAGTGCTAAATTTTTATTTTCACCATCAACCATAATTTAGAGAACTCCAGAGAAGGAAAGTCTATTATTTTTACTCATTTTATCCTACTGAATTCTTTCTTCTTTTCTGAAGTTGTTCCAAGGTTCTTCTTTTATCATTTCCTTTCTGTTTAGACAACTTCCTTAGCCATTCTTTTAGGGTAGGTTTACTGTTGAAAATTATCTTAGTGTCTGTCAGATACTGTTTTGATTTCCCCTTCATTCCTGGAGGATATTTTCCATAGATATCGGATCCTCGGTTAACAGTGCTTTTCTTTCAGCCTTTAAAAATGTTGTGCCCCTTCCTTCTGGCCACCATAGTTTCTGATGAGACACTCACTTGTCAGAATTGTTTTTCCCCTATAGGTAAGGTTATGTTTTTCTCTTGTTGCTCTCAAGATTTTTTTCTTTAGTTTTCAGAAGTTTGACTAAGATGTGTTTTGGTGTGGATTTCTTTGGGTATTTCCTGCTTGTGGTTTGCTTAACTTCTTGAATCTGTATGCCTTCTGCTAAATTTGGAGAGTTTCCAGTCATTATTTCTTTGAGCATGTTTTATAACTTGCCCTTTTTATCCTTTCTTTCTGGGATTCCAGTGGCATAAATATTTTATCTTTTCTTATAGTTCCATAGTTGCATAAGTCTCCATTACCTTATTTTTCTTTAAGCATATTTTCTTTGTGTGGTTCAGTTTGGGTAATTTCTATTGTTCTAGCTTTCAGTTCACTGATTCTTTCCTTTGCCCCCTCCATTTTTTTTTATTAGTTATTGTATTTTCTACTTATAAAATTTCCATCTGGTTATTTTTTATATCTTCTATTTCTTTGCTAAGACTTTTAATTTTTTTAAATTTATTTCAACCATGTTCATAATTCTCATTGAAGCACTTTTGTGATGGCTGCTTTAAAATCTTTGTGAGGTAACTGTGATATCTCTATCATCTTGGTGTTCACATGCATTGATTGTCTTTTTACATTAAGTTTGAGATCTTCTTGCTTCTCTGCATGAAAAATTATTCTCAGTTGAAACCTGGACATTTGGGTATTATGTTATGAGACTCTGGATCTTATTTAAACCTTCTGGTTTTGCTAGCTTCCTCTGACACTAATCCAGCAGGAAAAGGGGGAGTACAGCCTTGTCACTGCCAGGTGTATGTAGATGTACAGGCTTCCCCCTTGTGGCCACCACTGACACCTGACTGGGAGGGCTCCTTGTTACTGCAAGGAAGGGCTCAGAGTTCCTCTTCCCCAGCAGGCCTCCACTGATACCTTCCCGGCTGGGAGGGGTTGGAGTGGTTTGCTACTGCTCCCTTCATGGCCTTTGCTGGTTTACAGGTTGAGGGATAATGGGGTTGTCTTATGACTACTGGGAAGTTTCTAATGTCCTGACTCTCCACTAGGCCTCCTTTGTCTGACACCACTTTAGTGGGAGGAAGAAGCTTGCCTCATTACTTTTGGGTTGGAGTGGGTGTTCAGCTTCGCCATGAAGTTTCCACTGAAGCTGCATTTGGGAAGGAGGGCCCTTGTTATCCCCTGACAAGGACGAAAGAACCAATTTCCTACTCAGACTTTCCTACACTGCCCTGGGGCTGGGGAGAGCAGGTTGGGGAATTTTGTTCTAGCCTAGCAAGGGTGGCACTAGGCTCCCCACTCTGTCTTTGCAGGTATGTGGTGCGTGTTTGTGTGGTGTTGACTGGAGCAAAGTGTTACTGTCCCCGTGTTTTCCATCTTTCTAGCCTGCTGCTTTCCTGGTGTTTGGCTACTTCTTCAGATCCAAGTTTTGGATATATGAGGCAAAATTAAAATGCAGGGAACTCACCACCATGTTGTTCCTTGGGTCCTAGAGTCCCTAATTGGACTGTCTTCTCTCCATCTTTCAGAGTCTCCTTACCTTTGTTTTATATACAATGTCCAGGTTTTTTTCATTGTACTTAGCAGGAAGATTTAGGAAAAACTACATCTACTCCATCTCCCTGGAAGTGAACATCTGCCATGTCCATTTTTTGTTTTTAATTGGCAAGGCAATATATAATTTTCAAATTAGGTTCTTTAAGTAATCAAACAGAACTATGAAAAGCTTATAATTGTATTTTGTATTAAAAAGAGAAAATTTAAAATAGCAAAATGACAGAAAGCGTCTCTATCTGTAAGCTATTTTTTATATCCATTTCACTTCCACTTTCTAATTCCTATCACTTTGTTTCTTGACTAGCAATAAATGCTCGTTTAGGACCTACAACCCTTCTCTTTAGATGTGAGCTTTTCTCACTTAAAAGTTCTTACTGAATGAGTCCCACATGGGGGCATATCCATTTGATTCATTGCTGTTCCCCTATGTCTACCAGAAGGCCTGGCCACATACTACTACTTAATAATATCTACTGAATAAGTGAATGAGAACTCAAAATTTAATTTTTTTCTTTCTGTGAGAGCTTATCTACTTTCCTCTTACTGTGCTGAAGCATGGGGCATATGTGTGTGCCATGCTCAATTCTCCACCAAGCACTCTAAGGCTTAGGACATTAGCAAAATTTGTCCAGAATTTTGCAATCAAGAAAAAAGCATTTTTAATTTCAGTACATATGTAAGTTTTGTTTTATGGTTTACAATTGTTTGTATTCTGAATTACAAATGGAGAGGACACCAGGATGTTTCCCACGCATGTGTGTGTACACATTCACTCCTACCATTCCTCAAGAAAGCGACCCAAGGACCATGACTCAAAAAAGACTGTAGACCTTTTCCAGGATATTTCCTTGGTCCCTGATTTTTTTTTTTTTTGATGGTTTTCTTTTATTAAGCAAGTCATGGTTTGATTATTTTTTTGAATTTTTGTCAGGTATTGTGCAGTGTGTGTGTGTGTGTGTGTGTGTGTGTGTGTCTATACATGGAGGAGGGATAACATTAGTCCATAATTTTGTAAGGCACTGAATATAATTGAAAAACTTTTGGTAACATAGTTATAAAGATTCCCTCATTGTTGAAAAATTGAAACATTTTTAAATGCAGATAGGAGAACATGATTCTTTTTAGTACTACTGAGTATATTTGGCTTAAATACTTATAAGACTTGCTTTACCGCTTGGCTTTAGATTCTGCTTAAGGAAATGGTGAAAGATTTAACTCACTGTACTTTTGTTAGAAGGTATGGAAATGTTTGTCCACTGGAACTTTCGTCGTCTGCTAGAATGGCAATTCATTCAGCAGAGGGAACCATTTCATTTTAATGCCTAAGAGCTGTTGATATATTTCCTGCATCTTTCAAAGGCATCTTTCATGCCACACAGGAAAACTGTAGCTTGTGAAGGAACAGAAAGATCACTTCTTACATGAGTCAATCTCAGCAAAGTTGCACAGCAGCTGTGCTAGGTACTGATGAGGATTACCACAGGACCCAGTTGCAGGGGTTTGTGTGGTTGAGGAGACAGCTGGCTCCCTCAGGGGACCACTTTGAAGGAGATTGCAGCAATAATGCATCCCCACTGTTGCTAGTGGATATTGTGGCCATGTAGTACAAAACTGGTGCCAGATAAAATCAGAAAGTAATAAAAAGCAAGACGAAACTCAGAGATTTTAAATCTTAATGTGAGGGACTAAAACAAATGTCCTGGGCTTGTTGCATTCACTCATAAGGAAAAGGAGACAGAGGAAGGGATGCCTTTAAACTCAGAAAACTTACAGAGACTTCAGTCTTTTCATTTGAGAACCATTTGGGTGTGTTGTGAAATAAAGTTGCAGAGTAGGCATGTTCAGACCTTTATTTGCTACATTTAGTAGGAAAGATTCTCCGCCCCCCCGCCCCCTCCCCCTTTAACTACAAGAAGCCAGAATTTTCCGTGCAAACTGAAGCAGGCATTGCAAGAATCAGATTCACTTTGGACGACTCTTCACATTCCAAGTCATCATTGCATTAGGCAGCACAATTCCATCTCTGGTTGATGGGCAGAAAAAGTGGGCAGCTTGCCAGGTAGACGTTTCCATGACTCCCAGCCCCCAAAGGTGATGCGTTTTTCAGCTAATTCAATGAAGAGTGGGCTGAACTTTGGGTCTAAACGAGACAATAGCTGCCTTCGCAGTATCAGCAGAATGGGTGATGGGAACGCACTCTACATTTGGCAGAGAATCATGTGACCTTACGACTGAGATTTTGTGATGGTGCCAACGGAGACTTGGAAAGCAGCAACCGTCCTGACTTTTTTCTTCTTTTTTAGCATGGCTCAGAAAATGGTGGATCTTAGTACTTGACTTTAGCCAGACTCAGCAAGAGACTGAGCTTTGCAGCACAACTTCGCCTTTATTCTGGGTTTTTGGCAGGCCACCAGGAGGCTGTCCCTTTCACGCCTGATAAATTCTGCTGCTTATCTCTAAATAGGGGGGAAAAAAAGAAAGAACATATAAACAGAATATTGAGGCATAACAAGTGAATCCTAAAATTGTATGTGCTTTTTGCTTTTTCTTACTGCTGATTTTTTTTTTTTTAATGTTAATACCCTTTCTGCTTGCTGAAGAATCCAAGTAGTTTTGTTTTGTTGTTGTTGTTGTTGGTTTATAATGAACAGGCATTTGAACTGGGCAAACAGGACGACAGCAGCAGTGAGCATGAGATCATTGCTGCAGTGTAGCAAACTGGCACCCTGCCTTCTCACCCTTTTGGTTCAGGAGACAAACGTGTGCAATCCTCATTTCTAAAGTCAGCACAGCCTGGAAGGATTCCTGGTCTCTCCCACCTTCTACCATTCTGCTGCCAGGGACGGCAAGGATTGGTGCAGCTTCTGCGCAGTGCTTTGTGCCTGGAATACCGAGAAGGAAGAAAAAGAAGACAAGCACCCTGGTCCTTTTTTCCAAGAAATAACAGGATCCATGAAGAAAAAAAAATCTGAGTTTGTCTTACTCCATGCAACAGTGCTGAAAAAAAAAAAAAAAGAGAGAGAGAGAGACGCTACTGCTCAAAAACAAAAACAAACAAACAAAAATCCAAACCAAAACAAACCAAAAAAAAAAAAAAGCAAACATTGGCTTGTATAACTACAGAGACATCGCGCTTTGTAAAGCAGCTTTGTAAGGCAGCATAAGCAAATGAGCCTTCTTTATATGTATATTTCAAAAATATGGCATAATAAGCAATATATTGCACTTGGTGAAATCGCACCTTTCATATCAGGTATAACTTTTTTTGTTGTTTCTTTTTAAGTCTACTGTTATATAAAAGGGGATACTTGAACTTTCAGTTTACTCTTTTATAGCTCATCACCCACCTTACTCTTATTAACTTTTTCCTTTTGCTCTCTTGCTCTAATCCTGACTAGAATAGAAACTTTAGTAAAAGTAGAAAAATCTCTATGAAAAAGACGATACCTGTTTTTATTTTTGTTATACATAGAAGTTTTGAAAAAACATTAACATGTTATCTGTGCTTTTTGTGTACAGTATTAGTTTTTGCTGTCTAAGAAGAGTGAGTGTTTAGCCCTAGTTGGTAAAGAAACTAAATCTTTCATGTGCTGTGACTCATAATTTGAAATGTGAGAGAAGAAACTTTTTGAACTTCTAGAAAAGGGTTGTATTAGAATATGTATTAAACTTCTCTGATAACTGAAATTTAGTTTAGGGGAAGTTATATTTAAATTACTCACCAGGATTTCAGTATACCAGAAAAAGGGATGAAAAGATCATTTTCTCAGTTGCTAAGTAGAAAAAAGCTTTTTCCACAATAATACTGACTTTTAAAATATATTTTAAAGAAGAATTTGTCTTACAGCTGTTACTGAGAGCGTTGGAAAAATCCATTAAGTATTTTAGTGGAGAAAGTACATATAAACTTATATGTTTAAAGCAATGTTTTGGCTTAGCAGATAAATGCATTGCATTCTAATTATTTTGTCTGTTTGTAGAAGTAAATTGCTAAGCAGTTTAAGCATTTTATTATAAAAACCCAGTTTTGCCTGGTTCAGTGGGAAAGGTTTAACTGATGTATTGCACCTATTTTAATTTTTATTAAAACTGTTTCTAAACACGTTTAAAAATTGTTAAAGAGAGAAAATGCTTTTGAAATATATAGCTTATATAAATAAAGACTATAATTTGCATGTTAAGAATTGATACTATATTTTCCATGAAAAGAATAAACTTTAAGCAAACTGTTGTGCTTTAAAATCGTATTTTATTATAATAAAAATATATAGGGTATACAGTGAAAAATACTATAGAACCGATGAATTCTACCTTCTTATTTGTTATTCTACAAAGAATTGTGGGAAATTACAAATACCGTATATACTGATAACATTCAAGTAAAACGTTTTATTAAGTTTATTGGTGATTGTTCACTAATTATTTAAAAAGTAGCTCTTGTTCCTTTATGCTGCCTCAGCTAATGGAACATCAACTTTCACAGGCTTAATTAACATTTATAAACCTGTTTTCATGTTTCAAGATCCTTTAGTTGAAAAACATTGTTTTAAATGTTATTTTTAGGAGCCATTAATCTCTACACTCTTAATTATCTTATTAAGCTCCATGCCAAATCCAAATCTCTTTTCAGCTTTCACTAGTTCATTGTGCAAAACCTAGTCCCTTCTTTAACAGCCATGCCTCCTTTCACTTTCAAAACTGTTACTGTGAAAACAACACCAACCAAAATGAACGCATAAATGCAAACTATGAAACCACATTATATGTCATATGAGTAGCCTTGGGTGGGGCTCCATGAGTCTTCCAAGCCTTTAAAAAAAATACATTAAAAGGTTTTGCCCATTTTGATATTGTGTTTTCTTCTCGATCGTCTACCTTCATTCCCACCATCCACCCAGATGCTCCTCCTAAACAGCAGTTGTCTGATATTTCTCCCTTTGTGGTTGTTTTAGGGAAAAACTTAAAATGGATATGAGAAGTGAAGAAAGTGATCATAGGAGAAAATCATCTCAGGTAAAAATAAAAAGCAAAAGAGCAATTAATGTTTAAATCTTTTAAAGAAAAAATAATTTTGACTGTGTTTAGTTATAAGAATTTGTTTCATACTCTTTATGGATCTAGCTGTTGGAACTGTCACTGATGGTTTAAGGATTTATAATATTACCTACTTTTGTGAAAAATTTTTCTCTTAGTTTGTGATCAATGTACAGTTCGGTTCCCTCTGAATATAGATCTATATATCCATTCCTATAACATAGGTGAAATACAGTTGAATAGAAAGTAATTTAGGAAAAAGAAAAATTATATTTTGTCATTTGTCATACTATAAAAAAGGAAGTGAAATCTAGGGAAAGAGAATAAAGTCATGCTTTTTCTTTTTTATGATCTAATAAGAGAATGAAACCAAAATATACATTCTTATAGTTAAGATGAAATGCAGAACAAATATTGCCTTTTATTTCATGTCTAAATTTATGAATATATGTTGAAATATTTTTACTACATTTGAATTCATGATTATTGACTTTTTTTACTGTAGTTTTTAATAAGTATGGGAATAGTTAGAAAACATAATAGTAAAAATTATATAGACCACATTATAGTTTATAAAAAACATTTTATTTATTTCAAAACATGCAAAAACACTAATTAATTTTTATGTAGTAATATTAGTTTTCACAATGAAGATATAATTAAAAATGCTAAATATTGTGGATATGTGTGAAACGATTAATAATGTACAACTTTTAATTTTGTTGCCCTTGAGCCTGGAATCTTAAAAAACGTGTACGTGACTGGCTTTATGTTTACTCTTTGTGTGTTTGCTTATTGTCTGGTGGTTTAAATTTTTTTTTTTAATAACAGTTTATTTTGCCCAACCTGTTGACCAGATGAGAGTTGTATGCAGCCATATAGTATGTTTTGAGTATATCTTTTTTGAACAATAAGTTTAAATATATTGTGTTTAAGAAACAAGGTATCCTCTTTTAGGCAATAGACCTGGAGTTTAAATGTTAGCGCGTGGTGGTAGTAATAATGCTATTAATGTGTCATTAATTTTTGTTTTCTGATATTAATTTCTCCAAATATTGTTCATTTCAGTATTATTCCAACTACAGACACATATGTATATTTAAGAATTTAAATAACTTCCTGTGTTCTTTGCCTAATCAATAAAATCTTACTTGTTTTATGAGAAAGTTATATTACCAATTCCTTGAAACCACTAACTGAGGTTTTATAAGAGTTAAAACAAGCAGTCTAACTCTTACACAATTAGCTTAATAGTTAATTTGGTCTTAATTATAGGCTTATAATACTATATTCATGCCTCAAAATTATGTAATTCATACATGCATGTATGGATTCTTTTTTATTTTCTTTTAAAATTCATCATTAATTAGAATAGTCTAATTCCAAAATATTCAACCTGAAAACAAAAGTAATCTGTGAAAACTCTTTCACTATACTATTTTTAAAATTCTCATGTATATAACCTGTATTTAGTGTAGAATATTTATGAAGCCCTTTAAGTGGGAATATGCATACTTAGAGCATTTCAGCATTTAAATACTTATGCTAAGGGATTGATATTATTATTTTGGTCTCCTAACTTCATCATACATTTACAACAAATTCTGCATTATGAGGGAGCCCATGTGAGACGTTGCCCATTGGCATAAACCCGTAGATCCGATCTTGTGGTGAAGTGGACCGCACAAGCTCGCTTCTATGGGTCTGTGTCAGTGTGGTAATCTGACAAAATGCTATACACAATGCAGTTAAATAATATTTCAATCAAACTCCTGTTAAACTCTAGTTGTTTACTTTTGAAGTGACTATATTTTCCTTTGGTTTTCATGTATATATATAGATATATATATATAAATCCTCACCTGTCTTACGAGGCAGGCTTCAGTTGTTGACCACTTGGAAGGGCTCATAGCACAGCCATTGAAGTTTAAATCCAAGTATATTAAATTGCTTAAGAAATTTGAATTTTTTATAGCAAGGTTTGCACCAAGCTCTGAATAGATCCTGTTCAGAAACTTCTGTTCACATTCTAGTGGTTAGTGCAATTCATCAACTTTAATAAGAAAATTAAAGGCTATAACTGGATTTTGTGTCCCTATTGAGCCTAGTTCTCTTTATAAATGAAGCTGAATGATACTGACTTTTAATATTATTAATTGCTGGTGGAATTACTCCATGAGAGATGTCAGAAGACATTTTATATGACCTATGCTGGAAACCCAAGAGGTTAGGGTAGTCCTAGTAGATACATATTAAGTTTATTGGTAAAATGTTAGAATATTATATCTACATCCTTGCCAAGTCCTTAGGTATATGGCTGCCATATTTGGAGGAGCTGACTGAAGATATGATAAGGAGTTTGAAGCAACATTGGAAGCTGTGTGCATCCGGGTTGAGGTAGTAGGTTGTATGGTTTAGAGTTACACCCTGGGAGTTAACTGTACAACCTTCTAGCTTTCCTTGGAGCACACTTGAGCCATCGAGGAATTCTTCATCATTTTAATCTAATCGAGCTAATTTCTGTGCAAGAAGGTTATGTGTCATGAGTATTTTAGATAATTAAAATTATCCTTTGTCTGTAAATATTAGATTATTATATTTGCATCTGCTTATAAACTCTGGCAAGATGGTATTTCTGATAGGTTGTTACTCTATGATTAAACATTTTTAAGAATTGGTGAGTAGTGACAAACTGCATTTATATTGCAGCTTTCATCATCCATAGATTCACAAAATTTGGCACTTAATTTTGCAAACTTGTCATTGGTCTTTCTATTTTTATTGGCTACTTAGACACTACAGTTAAAAAAAGAAGTCTGCTAGTGTCAATGACTTTCACAGCACATTGTCTGAGTCTTTCTTATGACACATCACTTTCTCCCTTATGTTATGGCTATCTATGTGCTTGTTTATTTTTTCCATACTAGACTGTAAGCCCCTTGAGGGCAAAGTCCATGCCTTATTTTTCATTGTATCCCCTGCAACGCCTTACACATAATAAGATCTATTTATTTATTGGATGAATGAATGGAGATCTCACCCTGTGATGAGTTTCTATGGAATATTTGAACGAATTACAACAGTGGTCATAAATCTGAGTTTTTTTTAATTTGTCCTAAAACTTACCTAAATTTAATTCACAGAATGCTGTGCAACAGCAACATACTTGACTTGTTTTTTGACTGTGTTGAGTATGTCTACTCATCATAGACATATGATTTAATTTCAGACTGCTTTTTCTCTAGAATAAAAATAATGGACCAAGTTCATTTTTATTAATAAGTTCATTACAGTTTATAATCTTACATTTTGATTATGTAGATTTCTTTTGACTTTTTAAAGTCCTTGATTTCCAGATGAATGATTTTCCTTTCAGCATGTCTTATAAATCAGCTTTTTGTATACTGTATACTTTCCTTATCTTTTACTTTTAATTTTTCTACAGCTATATCTGTTGAGTAAAACAGGAACAACTAAACCAGAAACGTATTAAGAAATTAATAACAAATAAGTATATGAAGTATAATTTGAGGATTACATTTTTGCTTGCAGGAAAGGCACCTACAATATTCTGTCTGTACAAAGCAAATTGGTCTCTTTGGAGTCCATTAGCTTCGTGCCAACTTTAATGGCAGTGAATGGTGTAATTTATATAGATTGTTTTTCAGTCACAGAATTAAATAGCTGTAGATATTATACCTTATTTAAACTCCCAGCATGAAACATTGAATACATAAGAAAAGGTTTTTAGATACAATTATATGTTAAGAACTATAAGATCCTGGCTATGTGGTGATGAGATTTCTATAGAACACTCTGGCATCCAGATGTCTCAGAATCTAGAATTTACCAACAATGGCAGTGAAGAAGGAACTTTCGAATTACCAAGGGGAAGAACACATGAGCCTTAGAAGGCTTGAATACCAGTGAGTTCAAGCAAAATTATTTGACTGCTATGCAGAAGTTAGAAACTAGTAGTCTCTGAGAAAGAAAAGTCTTTTCAAGGACTAATCAAGAGATAATGAACAAGGGTCAGGTGACATAGACAAGAGAGTGAGAAAAAGAGGGTTAGAAGAAACAGACAACTGAGTGGTAAACAATTACATCTTGTAAATAGTTTAGCCCTTGAGAGCCTAGTTTCCCTTGCATGTGTATGTGTGCATGTGTGTATCCCAATACTCTGTGTACAGATTTGGAGACCAAGTCATGTACACACTGAGGTCCAAATAAAATACTATTTCCAATAAATGCCTGTTTCCATACAGTGCAATAGAGTTAAATATATCACAGAAGTCAACTATGATGTGCAGTTTAAGGATAATTTTATAAAAATACTATGACAGATGTATAGAATATCTAAAGTGAACTGGTATAAAAGAGTACCTGAAAAGTGACAAAGATGTAGCTATGATCCACTGTGTTAGTCTTGCAGAAATCATAACTCTGAAGGGCAGAGGATAAAATTAGCCTCAATGAAGAAAATAAAGAGAATACTATGTGGGAGAATTATGCTTTCACTAGTGATTAATAGTAAATTTTGCTCTTCCAGGTCCTATATTTATGTGAAAAAAATGGCAAATGACAAATATATAAACTGACAAGATTATTTTTAAAGAAGCTAAGTTTCAGGACCACTGCTGGTGTCTATATCTAGAAATAGTTAAATTATGACTAAGAAACCATGGAGAAACTTTGTACATTTAGAAAGTTAGCATTCAACTGGAGAGCAACTATGTAGATGGAATAATTCCTTTAAGAATTTTAAGCGGTCAAGTTTTACTCTGTTCCAAGGTTTCCACATTTGGTAACAAAGGAAGTGTGAAAATTCAGGAAACAAACATCAGCAAATCATATTTTACTTAACTAATATCTCTTTTGGTATTTTGGGACACTAAACTTAGGTTCATAGTGGCTGATTGACCTTACATGCTTTGTGGAATGAGGCAGGAAGGAGTGAGAGTAGGAAGGAAGGAAGGAAAGAGGGAGAAAGGAAGGAAAAGAAGGAAAGGAAAGGAAAGGAAAACAAACTGCAAAGCAATTGATTATACCTTACCAGAAAAGTCTAACTTAGTTCATAATAATAGCTCATAATATTATGAACTAAATTGGCCAAAGTAACTATGAGGGAATCAGATAAATCGCTTGGCAATTGGACTGAGTCTTCTTGAAAACAATCCAGCAGTTCATGAACTATGTTATTGGAATAAATGAGTCACTTTCTGTAAATAATCATTTTGTTTCTCTTATTCCCTATTACCAAACGCTGACTCATGAGCCTAGGTGATTCCCCAAATGATGTGATTCAGGATTCTGCCCCCCTGAGCATTATTTCACACCCGTATCTAGTTTCTCTTCTCAGAATATAGGAATAACTCTTGAGGCCACTGATGTTGGCTATACCCACAACAGCCCCCTAAAAGACCCCTAGGGAACACCCATGAAAATCATTAAGTGAAGATTCTGACATAATCAAAAGAGCATTTATCTATCACTTGCTTACCAATTCCTGTCATCCACTACTACTTCCAAGCAAACCTGCTACCAGTTGATATCATGTTCTTCAAGATCCATGTATATCACCTCTTCATCCACAAAGCTTTTTCTCTTTCTCTAAAAGGGAATTTCTCCATTTTAAATCCTCCTAGCCCTTGCAGCTTTTATTCCCACAGGGTTTTCTCTAACTTCCATTAGTAGTGAATCCAAATGCCCCAAGGGAATGTGACCTGTGACTGACCTTTGTACCTCCTGCAGTATACCTATAGTTTTTAACTATTGGATTGAGTTGAACTTTAAATCATTTATAGGCAATCGAACTTACACACATCTTAAACTATGCTTCAGCAGTAAAATCCTGTGTTATTCAAGACATTTCTATACTCTCCAGAATATATCATTATGGGATGAGGAGGGTTTTTTTTGTTTGTTTGTTTTTAACCCTGTCTTGATTAACAGACCAGCCTTGATTAAGCCTGTCATATGCCATTGAAGCTTATTTATGAAACTAACTAATCTCTATTATTTTTAATAAATCTAAGCCCCTTACATACAGAAATATGTATTTTCGAAACTCACAACTCTTACCATAGTGCTAAGCTTATAGGGTGAATTGAAGAACTCTCTGGTGAATAAATAGAATTTTTTTAGTGAAATAAAAACATTTATGTGATACAGTGGAATAATTTTATATTTAAGTGGACTTCTTCCAACTTTTAAAATTTGGAATTTAAGAGAAATTAGGAACATCACTTTTAACTATTATGAAATCTGTTTGATGGTGGTTCTTAATTTTTAAGTTGGCGTTGTCTGTGTGTGCCTTCATTTGTAACCTCACTCTAGGCTATGCAGAATGTGTGAGTTAAATAAACTACCAATGTTTCTTCCCCACACCTATCTGATCCCTCTTAAATCCCAACTTTGTTACTTTTCACTGTGAACTCTTGGAGCACCTACTTGACTCCAATCATACTCAGCCTTGCATTTCCCCTTACTTTTTATATGTTTAGATAGCAAGTAATAAAGTTAGATTGTAAGCCGTATAGTTCATGTATACTTTTACGTAGTAGGCACTTAAGTAGTACTTGATGGAAAGTAAAAATAAAATCTAGAATTATAAATGGTAAGAACCTTAGAAATCAATTGGCCCACTTTCCAAGTGACCAAACTGAGTCCCAGAATGTTTAATGATTTTGCAGGGGTCAATCCACTAGCTATGGACATAGCCCAGATTTCTATCCAGGCCAGTGATCTATCCAAGAAAACATATTTTATGTTTGCTATCGATGGATTTTTGAGTAGTAATTTTTGAGTAATTAATCTTAATTAATTAACTGATTGAAATGAGATAAGGTTTTACTACTGAAAGACTACAAATAACACTATCTTCAGATAAAAATATGATAAGTATATAATTAATATTATTTAAAATCAACTCCATATCCATTTAATTCTTTCCTTTCAAGTACCAGTGCACTCTTATTCTTCTAGGCATAGAGAGGAATTTACCCTCCAGCTCCACTGTGATACTTCTCCTCCTTCCAGAATCATTCTTTCCTTCCAGAATCATCCTCTTCCAGACAGGAATTTACCCTCCAGTTCCACTGTGATACTTCTTCTCCTTCCAGAATCATTCTCTAGAAGTATGGCCTAGCAGTTCGTGGTATATCTTAAGTGAAAAGGGAAGAACTATGAATTGGTTAACCTCTTAGCATTGTGTCGCTTAGGAGAATGGAAATTAATATGAAATGGTAGCCATAACTAAGTCTAGCTTTAGAGCTCAATTACCTATGCCCCCCATGAGATATGCAAGGTAACATGTTGTAAAACACCTTACCAGGGGTCATGAACTTAAATAACTTCGGAGTCTAGGCTGTGTAATAAGCCAGACTTAAAGACAAGAGGAAGTGAATGAGGACTGTGGTAGACCAAAGAAACCACGCTTACTTTCAAGATATTCCAAAATGACTTCAGCAGTCACTCTAAATTTGGCCCCCAGAGTCAGCCAGTTCTCCATCTTTGGTATGAAGGTATCACACAGTAAAGCAAAATTGCAGTAAAACTGTTTTTTTTCTGATGAGCCTAACCACATCTTCTCTTCTGGTTGAACTAGATAATTTGGAGTATCTTTGATACTTTCAGGTAATTCTAAGGAGTATAAAGAAAGGTAAATTATGGCACACTTACATGCTTATGCTGTTATTTCAAATAAACATGTATGATTCATGATAGTCTAAATATTTCCTTGAATGTAATTGACTAATGAAAAATATTCATTGGTCAAGCAACAACTACCAATTACAATATTATTTTGATGCTATTTTAATGAACAAAATGTAGTAGTAGAAATTGTAGTAGTCTTAGTAGTAGTATGTAGACTTTCATTTGCATCTAAATCTAGATGTAGAAAGCAATGAAATTCTTATACTTCTTATTTCTCAACTAATTAATGTTATAGATAAATGGGTAGATAGCATTTTCAAGTCAGAAAAGAATCAAAAAGTTAAATAGAGTGAACACAATTAAAGTTGAGTGTTCTTGTCTCCATATAAAGTCTTAGACACTCAGGCAACTGGGTAGACTTCAAGAGTAAAGTAATAATATTGCTGTTAGTTATATTTTGTGTTATAATTAAAAGACCAGTTATGCATAAATCTGGAATTAGATCAGGTTCCTGTTCATAAGTTTTTCAATATAATTTAATCCAATGAAAAATTTGGCAAATAGAAATGACACAATCATTTGTGAGTTTGAAAATGCTGAGTTTATAGTAATAAAGAAAACATGTGTTTGCAATTTTGCTATGCGTAGTAGAAGCCTTCTTATTTAATACAATTGGGATCAGTAGTTGAGTAAATTCACAAAGACTTTTAAAGAAACAGTTCTTAAAATTAATACATGCATACGGTACATATTTTGTTTAAATTTTAAAACTTGATTATACATTTATTTGCCAGTATTTTTAATTTGGCAAATAAAAATGATACAATCAATTGTGAAAATGCTGAGTTTATAGTAATGAAGAAGGCATGTGTTTGCAGTTTTGCTCTGTGTAGTAGAAGCCTTCCTATTTAATACAATGGGGATCAGTAGTTGAGTAAATTCACAAAGACTTTTAACAAAACAGTTCTTAAAATTAATACACGCATACTGTGCATATTTTGTTTAAATTTTAAAACTTGATTATATGCTTATTTGCCAGTATTTGCCAGTATGTTTATGTAAGCCAAGACCTGTTTCTGAGTTTGGGTTGCTGATTATAGATCTTATTCACCTTTTCTTTCTGTAAATCCCATAATGCATCATTTTTGATTTCTAATTTTGATTGCTTATATGTCTTTAAGTGCAAATCCAATACAAAGAAATCTGAAAGGAGATTCCTATTTTTCTCTATGATTTTTTTCTAATGTTGTCTTACCTACATTTTATACTATAATAATTTTTAAAGTGACAATTTTATTGTCTTTCCAAAATTTTCAGGTTTAGAACACCTCTTATTCTTTTACACTCATATTTAAATTGGTTTAGATAATATTTAATTAAATTATACAATTTTATATTAAGCCAACGGACATAAACTGGTTTGGGAACAAACATAACTGACTGCCAACGGGCATAATCTGGTTTGGGAACAAACAAAACTGATTGCCAGCAAGCATACACATCTCTTGGTGGGATTAAAAATACTTGGGTGTTCTAGAACTTTCTGAGGTGATGGAAATGTTCTCTGCACTGTCCAAAACAATAGCCACTAGCCATATGTGGTTACTGTGACTGAAGAACTGAATTTTAAATTTAGTTAATTAAAATTTAAATAGCTACATGTGGCTAGTAGCTAGTATATTGGACAGTACAGCTCTAGAAAGTACTTTACTTGCTTTTAGCATGCTGATGGCATCTGTAGAAAATGTCAGATAATCTGTAAAGTGGTGAATGGTTAAGAGTACTTTCTCTGTAGTTGAATTAAGATTTAGGGGAAGAATGGCTTGGGAAACTCAAACTGGTTTGGAATTCATTTTTGTTTTGTTTTTAATTTGTTTGTTTATTTTGATCCTATTTGAGTATAGATTTAGTTCGATGGAATTTTAAAACTTTATTCAAAAAAAGCAGCCAAAACATTAGAAACTACAGAGGTTTGCAGTTTTTTTCTGAAGCATTCGATCAACACAAACCTAATTAGAAAGTAAAGACATTACTTCTCACATTGCCCTGCCATCCCCCCAAAAAAGTGTTCTTAATTTAGGATCCTAGATCCATAAGGAGCCATGGAATAAACTTGTTCAGTCTCTGTGCCCTTTGAAAATATTTATAATTCTTTAAAGGTATGCAGATGTGTTTATTTTACTGAGGAAAAAGTCCTAGCTCTTGTCAGATTATCATGGGAGTCCATGATTTCCTGAAAAAGTTAAGAATAACTTTGGTTATTTGTTTAATACTTTTTAAGGTGCCAGAAGTTGATTAATTAGTACATTCTAATAGAATTGTAAGCCTTCTCTTACAAATATTGTAAATCTATCTACCTATCCATCCATATATATGTTTCAAATTATATAGTTTATATATGTTATTAATATTGAAATTTTAATTAAACTTTGTACATATATAATTTATATGTAATTTAATTAATACTATATGTATAATTTAATTAATTAGCTAAACCTCTGGAATGTGGTTGAAAAAAGAGAGAGAATAGCTTCATTTCTTGGAAAGATTCAATAAAATTGAATAGCTAAAATCACTGTCATATTAAATTTGAAATTTCAACTGTAAATTATTACAAAAAATCATAAAAATGTAGATTGAACCATCTCTGTTTCTTGTATCAGTACCTTTACGTGTTCTTGCTTAAGAATGGACTGGGTCCACTGAAATGGCACACCATGGGTACAATTTATGAAACCTGAAAACACCATTGCCAGTCCCATACTCAATGAAAGGACTTGTCTCACATGAAAATATTGGAAAAATTAGAAAATTATACTTTATATATATTTTTTAGAGAAGATGTTGGGGGTAGGAGTTTATTAATTTATTTTTGCTGTGTTGGGTCTTCATTTCTGTGCAAGGGCTTTCTCGAGTTGTGGCAAGCGGGGGCCACTCTTCATCGCGGTGCGCGGGCCTCTCACTGTCGTGGCCTCTTTTGTTGCGGAGCACAGGCTCCAGACGTGCAGGCTCAGTAGTTGTGGCTCACGGGCCTAGTTGCTCTGTGGCATATGGAATCCTCCCAGACCAGGGCTCAAACCCGTGTCCCCTGCATTAGCAGGCAGATTCTCAACCACTGTGCCACCAGGGAAGCCCTATACTTTATATGTTTTAAGAAAAATTAGGATATTTATGTTTTAATGTATATTTGTGCTTCCCTTTCTATTATTTTTGTTTAATACGTCAACTACTGAGCCCAAACCCATCAAGTAGGATGGCCTCTACTCTAATAGTATCAGTCCTCTTTTAAAAGTGAGAAAAGCCACAGTCAGGTTTATATAGTTCCCTACAATCACATAAATGGTAAATCCTAGCACTGGAACAAATGTGTCTTACATCAGAGGGGTTCATTTGAACTGTTTTGCTATAACGCTTCCAGTGACAGAGGCTTAGCAATTCGGGAACAGTTGGTCCCCACAGTAAAAGTTTGAAAGTAAGATTTGCTCTACTTAGAATGAAAATGCAGCTTCGCTAGTTAGCTGACCAGCCCTTTTTGTGCCTCCAGAGACTTCCTAGACCAGTGTTTCTTTCATTGAACAGCAAAAGTTCAATGGGCTCTTTTCCGTTTCTGATTTTTTAAAACATAGAATAACATGAGGTTGTCGGACCTACCTAAAAATAACAAATATATTTACTTCTAACTGGGAATTTACCAGCTCAGTGTGGTAAACAGTTTATTTAATGATAAAGAGAAACATGGAGCGGCATCTATTACATAAATAATTACTTCTGTTTTTAAAGTCTTCAAAACATAGGAGTACAATAAACCTTACTCACAGGCTACTTGAGAGAGCTTATTGCAATTTGGGACGTATCTAACAGTGTTCCTTACATCGTCTGGGGACTCAGAGCAACCTCCTGTTTCTTTCTACCGTTTCTAATACTATTAGCTTGAAGCTTGTTTATTTTTCCCTGCCTTGCTCTGAGTTTTAAGACCTCTTAGAACAGTGGTTTCTCAACTTCACTGCTTGAAGACCTGCAGTGGGGAGGGGAAAGTGGGGCAAGAGGTGGGTGTAGTTCGAAAAAGTCCTCAGTGTTATTCAGATTTTCCATCTGCGTTGTCACCTATTCCGGAAGACATCCGTTTTGTGATAGTATTTCAGAGGCCTCAGAAAGGTCACTCCTGCTCCAAAATAGCTTGGTCTTTGATTGCACAGTAAGCTTAGAGCACAGTTTTTAGAGTGTTCCCCATTCTGCAGTAATAAGGAGATTGAACTCCAGCCCTGGAGTCTGGCACACCTGAATTTATAACAAGTCTGAGTCAACTACCACTACAAAAGCTGATTTTTCCATCAGTGCCTCGTGACCTTCATCTGTAAAGTGAAAATTATGGCACTAATACTGCAAGGTTTTCGTGAAGATGAAAAGATTATATATATGGCATGTAGCAGGCATGGTGCCTAGTAGATAATAGGAATTGAAAGAAATATAATTATTATGGCCATCATTATACATATTAAATGGTGCAGTGTAGTGTTTATTTATTAAACATCCCACAGATTCAGTGCTGTGGAGTTTACCCTGGTGGAGCCACAGCAAACACTGAGAGGAGGTGGTTTTCTCTGAGTCCTCCCGCTTGATTCCTGAGCACCGGGGCTTTGCCGCCTGGCTTTGCTGATTTGAAGAGGTCACATTTCAGATGGTCTTCTCACTGGCAGATCATGGTAGACAAGAAGTCTCACCTTTTTCTTCTGGGAAAGGAAATAGTCCATCTTCCTATGTCTGAAGTTGTCTTTTCCTTTTTGGCTCATTTTTACTTTGAAAACAGGCAGTTTGTCACTACTGCGATAAGTTGCTTAAGTGCCTTAGTTTTCCCATCTGTAAAATAGGGTTAACAACCCCTTCCTGTAATACTTCTCCAGACTCTTGAGAAAATAAAACTATGTAATGTGAATAAAGAAAAAAATGTAGCATCAGCATTCCCACAAATAGAAAATTAACCATTTAAACTTACCTACAGGAAATTTTGTAGACTTCCAGGGAAGGGGAAGTAGCAAAGTCTTCTTAAGCTATTCATTCCCAGGGAGAAGATGTCTCTCTCAATACCTCTCATTGTCACTGTCTCTTTCTCTGTCTCTGTCTGTCTGTCTCTCTCTTTCTCTCTCTCTCTCCTTCTGTGTCTTCCCTTTTCTCTCTTGTGTTCTGTTTGTATTACTGCTCATGAGTTCCTTTCTCAGATCTAGCCAAGTGCTAAAAGTAAGAATGTTATATTTATGAGCTAAATGAATGAATTATTGATTAATCAAATCAGTTAATGAGAGCAGCTACAGAAATGTAGATTTTAGTTCATAAGAAACTAGAAGGTATTAGCTACAGTGTAATTAATATATTAATAGTTGGTTAATCTTCGTGATCATCTTGGACAGGTGATGCCATAGGAAGCTAAGTCAGTCCTGTAACTTCTTCCCAACAGGTTTCTTTTTTTATAAAGCTGATCATTTCAGTATGAGCTAGGGCATGCCCACCTTTCCTGTGTGATAAGATCGATTTGCATTAAACATTTCTCACCGAAAACTAGGTGGGTCCCTATGTTTCATGATTAAATTAATGTTTGGTTAATCTATAAAAACTTAAGTTCAGTTTGCCATGCTAGTCCAGTGAAAGCATATTCAGTAATTTTATTGCAACCAATTTTCATTTTAGATAATAGGAGGTTTTTGAACTGAGTTCAAAAGTTTGTGAGGTTTCAAACATGGTTCTTTGTCCCTCTTTGCCTCAAGCTGGATACAGTGCTATGTCAGGGTATTGGATAGTTTCCCGAAGCAGGATAACTTCCAGGGAGGAAGCAACATAGGCATCTAAAGTTCAATGGTGTCATGCATGTAGGGTCTGATATCCATTAACTATTGCTCTGATCATGTCCCACAAATCTACAGAAAGCCCACATCGCCTTCCTGGGTCCTGGATGAGGGCCTAAATACTCTCCAGAAAATAGCATCTTTACCTACTTGGCCCTAAGCACCTATTATTCCATTCATGGTGGTGTCAGAGATTTCAGAAGCTGAGATAGTGACCTTGCCCATTTTTAGATGCTGACTGTTAAAATGATGACTTTGAAAGTTCTGTGGCTTTCAGAGTAGGTGTTTTCAGACTAGGTGGATGATTGTTGGGTGCAGGGAAGGTGGACCTTCTTTCTTTGTTTAGATAGGTTCATTACAAAGCATGGGCTTTATATATAGGGCTGTTAGATTTAGCAAGTAAAACTATGGGATGCCGAGTTAAATCTGAATTTTAGATAGATGATGAATAATTTTTTAGTATCATTATGTTCATTACTTCATGTTGTTTCCATTGTTTGTCTGAATTCAAATTTGACTTCACCACTTACATTTTTTTTTAACATCTTTATTGGAGTATGATTTCTTTACAATGGTGTGTTAGTTTCTGCTTTATAACAAAGTGAATCAGTTATATATATACATATGTTCCCATATCTCTTCCCTCTTGCGTCTCCCTCCCTCCCACCCTCCCTATCCCACCCCTCTAGGTGGTCACAAAGCACCGAGCTGATCTCCCTGTGCTACGCGGCTGCTTCCCACTAGCTAGCTATTTTATGTTTGGTAGTGTATATATGTCCATGCCACTCTCTCACTTTGTCACAGCTTACCCTTCCCCCTCCCCATATCCTCAAGTCCATTCTCTAGTAGGTCTGTGTCTTTATTCCTGTCTTAATCCTAGGTTCTTCATGACATTTTTTTCTTAAATTCCATATATATGTGTTAGCATACAGTATTTGTCTTTCACTTTCTGACTTACTTCACTCTGTATGACAGACTCTAGGTCCATCCACCTCATTACAAATAGCTCAATTTTGTTTCTTTTTATGGCTGAGTAATATTCCATTGTATATATGTGCCACAACTTCTTTATCCATTCATCTGTTAATGGGCACTTAGGTTGTTTCCATCTCCTGGCTATTATAAATAGAGCTGCAATGAATATTTTGGTACATGACTCTTTTTGAATTATGGTTTTCTCAAGGTATATGCCCAGTAGTGGGATTGCTGGGTCATATGGTAGTTCTATTTGTAGTTTTTTAAGGAACCTCCATCCTGTTCTCCATAGTGGTTGTATCAATTAACATTCCTACCAAAAGTGCAAGAGGGTTCCCTTTTCTCCACAACCTCTCCAGCATTTATTGTTTCTAGATTTTTTGATGATGGCCATTCTGACTGGTATGAGATGATATCTCATTATAGTTTTGATTTGCATTTCTCTAATGATTAATGATGTTGAGTATTCTTTCATGTGTTTGTTGGCAGTCTGTATATCTTTTTTGGAGAAATTTAGGTCTTCTGCCCATTTTTGGATTGGGTTGTTTGTTTTTTTGTTATTGAGCTGCATGAGCTACTTCTAAATTTTGTAGATTAATCCTTTGTCAGTTGCTTCATTTGCAAATATTTTCTCCCATTCTGAGGGTTGTCTTTTGGTCTTGTTTATGGTTTCCTTTGCTGTGCAAAAGCTTTGAAGTTTCATTAGGTCCCATTATTTGGCAACTCATTTTGCCAAATGAGCATTTTCCATAATAAAGTGTCTTATCCCATTTCTCCATATATTCTCCACTCATTAAATAAGGAAGTAGAAGCTTATAAAGAGACCAGAATAAGATTTATGTCATGAGATAGTGGAGAAAAGCATACAAAAATAATATAATAATTTATATTAAAATAATAGAAAATTTGAGATAAACTTTTTTTCCTAAATGTTAGGGTCATGCAAAATAAGTATTAGGCCATATTACTTTACATGATTAAACAAAGTAGTTTAGCAAGTGACATTTAATAAATAGAAGCCAGTTAATAACTTCAGCATAAAATTCAGTGGATAAAAATTTTGTTATAATGTCAAAGCAACATTACCTGGTGCATTCTGTGACATTCTAAGCCATCTTTGCATTAGTAATGACAGATTTTGTTTTGTGGTTTTTGTGAAGTTTTTGAGAGCTCTGGAGGGCAAGTTTTCCAGAAAATGAACATTCTGGTGAAAGCAATTTCACTTCTCAGTGAATGTAAAACGTTGCTTGCTTTGCACATTATCTGTTGCTGTCAGTTACTTTAGAATCTTTGTTAGCTTTTCAAACATCGTTTGCCATCACAAGATAAATCTTCTACACATAGCTCATGCTATGCTGTGTCTGGGTTTGCCCTAGACTTGGAGAATATTTCACATGGGGCCTCTTAGAGTTGGGTGATGCCGACCGCCACACGCACTGTGTACACACCACAATCATCCTTTCTCACTGACTGATTTCTTCCTTCCCCACCATCCTGACTGCCTCCAGCTCAATGGCTCCCACCCTTTCCAGTTTGGCTCAGACCCCCACCAGAGCCAAGCTTCCCAGCTGGGTCTTTCTCCCCACACTCATCAGCCCCAAGTTCCTTTCTATTCTGGCAACCTTGGGCAGAGAATCAAGGACCTGGAGGCTTTCAAAGTGTCACCCATCAAGTCACACGAGGCACACATATGCTTGTCCATGTGTTCACACGCAATGAATCTTTTCATTTAATGAGGCAATTTGTCCTGTCCACTTGGCCCGTTTCCTTTATTTTATACAGAAGGACGTAAGTACATAAAGATCAGAAGATTGTTTTCAAAGTCACATAGTACTTACAAGTCAAGGTTGGAACCCTGATCCTTTCATTAAATCAATCTTTTCAGAGAATTAAGTTCTTCCTCTGTCATATGGGATCATATGGCCAAAGAATGATGTTTTGTGAGAATTAAACAAAAACCTAAAGTATCTAGCTGAACTGCTTATAATGGGCTTTCAGAAAATATTTGTTTCTTCCTACTATTTTCACTAAACAATTTATTAGAATTTATGAGTAAAATTTATTAGAAGACCTGGCTTTGGTTGGGGCTAAGAATTCCATTCATTCCCAGATCTCTGCCTAGCTTGCTTTTTGACACTGAAATTTATTTAACCTTTCTGTTCCTGTACATAGTTCTCTGTCATACAATAATGTTCTGTCATTATATGATTCTATAATTTTTCTATTTTAGAGTTTGCCTCATTAATTAGCCTATAGTTGTTAACTCAATAAGTATTTTCAAATGAATAAACACGAGTGAATGGCAGTGTTCAGTGCTGTTATTTTCCAGCTGTTAAAGACACATCTGAAAGTAATATAGGTATTATATGGTTTCCATAATAGTTTGAAGTAAACCATGGGATATTTTAAAGTAACTGGATTTATAAAAATTGTCCCTTATATCTAAGTTAGATATTTACTCAGTTTTCACAATATTTCACATTGACCCTCACTGAAACCTCTCACTTTATCACTTCCAGAAGCTCCCTCACTTCTAAGTCGTTCTGCAAGTCAAGGAGTAGTGTGCATTTTGTAAAAGTTTCATATGATATCTTGTATACAGAATAAAGTTTAAATTCCTCAGCAGGACAGGAGGAACTTTACAGTCTGTTACCAATGTACCAGCATAAATCTATGTCAGGCTACACTTCCATCTCCTGACACTATTTCTTTCCAGGTCATACCCACTCACCACTGCCTTATATTCAGCCACCCTGGGGCTCCATGCCCAAGGGGAGCTCAAGCTCTGTAACGGAAGGCAGTAAAGTACATAAGCACAGGCTCTGGAATGAAGCAGCCGGAGTGTAAATGTGGACTTATCATTTTGTAGCTGTGGAGTCCGTCTCTATAAGCCTTACTTGTGTTGTCTAAAAACTAGGGTAATAATACAGCATAGAGCTCCTGTAGCATTAAATGAAACAGCATAATTTAAATTATGTTATAAATTGTTACTGGGAATGCAGTAAGTAGAAGCTGATGTAATATGATAAAGATGAACGTGAAAGTCTTTGCTGATTTTGTTCCTTTTGTCTAAAAGTTTTTAAATTATTTTTATTTCTGGCAAAATTACGTTCATTCTTTGAGATCTGCTTTTCCCCTATATTCACATTTATATGTAATGAATAATGCTTAAGTTGCATGCTCTGGCCTTTTCCCTCTCATATTTTTTTAATTGACATTGTATCCTTTTCTATTCTTTAGTTTGTAACTTAAAAAAAAATCAGTCATAGGTAATAAGAGTGACAGGAACTTGGACAATCATTTCCTCTAATATCCTCATTTAATAACTAAGAAAACTGAAGCTCAAACTTTTTTTGAAATTAATTGTATAATGTCTGCCTCCCTAGTAGTCTGTGAATTTCCAAAAAGTAGAAAACTACGTGTGTCTGATCAGTTTAGTATCCACAGTGATTGGCACAAGGTGGACCTATAGCGATGGATATTTCCAGAATAAGTGAATGCTGTGGAACTACTCCTGGCCAAACTTCTGAATTCTAGGTTAGTGCTTTTGTGCTATACTGTATTTCTTCTTATTCAAACTTCATCTTATTTTACAGATTCATTTACTGAAAATCTCTCTTGAAAGTTGTTGATCATCCTGGAGTGGCCCATAGAGGGCTTATCTTTATAAGATCCAGGAAATCTTCTGGTTCTATGATACAGTCACTTAATTTGCTTTGGAGTTGTGACAATGCATACTTCCAGGGATAGGCCCAGGGAAAAGCGAAGCTGAAGCAGTATTATTTTTCCTAGTGAAGTTGATCTGGACATGTGGATCTTCTACCCTTGACCTCAAGCCCAGTGGTCCTTTCTTTTGCCTAACAGTTGGTTGTTTCAGCTTTGGCTTCATAACAATGCCTACTTTGTGGCAGTCTGCAGACTACTTGTATGCTTGTTACCATGTTTCTATTCCATAATAACCCAAGGAGAAGCAGGGAAGTTATTAGGATCCATGTTTTGCAGATGAGGAAACTAAGGTTTGGTTTGAATGCAGGTTTCCTTTCTCCCATCCTGCTGTTTACACTACACAATTTTGCCTCTCATTGCTTGGTCTGGGCTGCCTTAGACCTATGGCTGAGCTATTCTACACTAGTAGAATATTCTATACTTACATACTCACTTATTCTACACCAGTAAGAGAAAACTAATATTCTCCCACGTACATTCCAATAAAGTTCCAAGAACAGCCATGGGCTATACACCCATTGAGTCCCCATGCTACAGGTCCCTTTAGTTCCTGAAAATAAACAGCTGGCTAGTTCAGATTGCAGTTTAGGGATTCTCAATCTGTGTTTAGTAATTAGCTCTTAAACTGAGCAATAACCTTCAATGAGTCTTTCACTTCCCTGCTCAGGGAGAGAGAGAACAACAAACAGAGATAGAACGTGCTCCAGTATCAGGTTGTCAGATTTGGAATAGTTTGCTAGAACTGTGCTTCAGATGCTTCATCCGTAAAGTGATGCCCAACCTCAAAGGTTGTGGAGAAGGCTGAATGAAATAAATGGAACAGAACAGTGCTTGACTCGTAGTGAGGGCTCAGTAACTATTAACTACTAGTCATTATTATTATTATTCATTACTTTGTGGACATTAAAAGCAACAGTTTCATCCAGTCGGAGTTGGTCATTGAAAATAGTATTATATTTTTCTTTATTCAAGTAAAAACAAATTCCTTTTAAAATAAGAAATGAAGGGGTTTGGAATTCATTTTTTTGTGTACAGTGAGGTGATTTCAGTTCCCTCTATTTTCAGTTTAAGCATCTTTGTCAGTTTTGACCATGGTAGAAAGTGAACACATCCCCTCTAGCATTACTGGCCTCACACTGGGAATGCATAGAACCTTATGTTGAAAGTACAATTGCAAGTGCCAGATCCTCTCTTGATATTTGCTTGAAATTCATCCCTTTAGGGTTATGTGTTAATAATGAAGGTTGGAAATATGCTGTAAGCATTCAAGTTTGATTTAGACATAGGTTGATATTGTTTGCTGTAATATGTTTAACATTCCAAGACTCCTTTCTGATTTATTTTATCACATCTACCATAAAACTAACAATTATTAATCACTCCCATTTTTCTATGAAATCAGCTAGAACACAACAAAGCAGAATATTAATATGACAAATGATAGAATTTCAGAGCTCCTTCTCCTAAGAAAATGGAAAATATTCAGTGCAGGCCATTGTCAGTAAAAAGGTCTGTCCCTACAAGGTTATCTCATATAAATATTAATATTCCTTATATGGCCATTACTTCCAGCATTTCATTTTCCAAATGCACTTTTTACAAACATGTAATATTATGGTCCATTACCAACCACTAATGGAGAATTTTATGACTAACTTTTGCACCAAAAATGATTATTTGCTGTGTGAGGATAAATTTGCAAAACAAGATATGGTAGCATTTAAATGGCCACTTATTTTTAGAAGAAGACTGCCCTGACTGTGTCCTAACACTTAGATTACCATCTCATGGCATCATTATCTCCAGGCCCAGATGGGCGTCTCTTGCACTTAAGGAGCATAAGGGAAGCCAATTTGATTAAAATAGGCTGTTTCTTATCATTAGGAAATTTGGGGATGGAAAAATAATAACTTGTGTAATAAATACTATATGGTTTGAAGCCATGTTCATCTTCCAAGGTAAGTAGCAATTCAGTTTTTTCAGGAACCAGGAAGGCACCAGATTTTCCTACTGTATGCTCTTTTCAGGAAGAATAGTGGGTATAATTGATAAGTCAAAATGAGCAAAGTGAACTGTTGCATTACATTGTGAATATGATGAGAATTATTCCATAGGTCATTTCCTCTCCTGAGCCCATAAAACTGTTCTTTTAAACATATTTACACTCCAAATTTCTAGAAAAATACCAAAGGATCCCCTGTTGTAATAACCTCATAATTCTTTCTATCTCAGTTTTATTTGATATGTTGGATAGCTGGATCTTTTAATATTATTTTTTAAATGTCTTCCTTTATTGATGTTCCTATAATCCATTTCAAACACTGAAATCTGAGGATAATTATAAACAACGATTCAGTAAAACATATAATTTACATTTGTATTTTAAATAGTGCTCGAGGAGATTTGGTTCTTAGTCTAGAATTCATATACTGGAATCAAAGGTGATAATGTGGAAGTTTTTTTTTTAATTTTAACTTCTAGGACTTACCCATACTTAAATTAACTTTAAGTATATATAACTAATCTCCACTGAAAGCTCTTTCAAACATTGTTTCCGTGTTATTTAAAGTGTAAATGAGGAGAATAAAGAAGATAATGGTTAAGAAAAATAGAAGTTAAGCGACACGCCTGAAGCCACAAAACTAGTTCATAACTACACCAAGAATTCAACCTTGATGTTTTTTGTTTGGTCATGTTCTTTTCACTACTCTTTTAAAGAAGTCAGTGTTTTATTTAACACAACTGACCTTAGTACATGGTTTAATTTTGTCAGCACAAAATACACTTCACAATATTATGGTGTTTACATGAAACATACAAAATATAAATGCTAATATGACACCTAGTATGTGATGATTAATCACAAATAGCAGTGTAATGTGGCAAAATTCATTAAATTGATAATTCTTTCAACATATTTCCATGAAAAGTATTCTTTTTACCTTAAAGAAGTCAAGTAATACCAATAATTAATGAGAAGTGAAACCACTCAGTGGTAAAATGCTTTCAGGTTTTTAAAGCTAATTTACTTATATGCAATACATTTAGGAACACTATTAAGGATTTTTTGCATTGTGAAGATGGGATTTTGCTATTTCTTCTGATAGAACATTTACCAAATCACAAAAGTGATAAGTAAGCTTATAAGTTAGGAAATTCTTGGAATGTAGTTCTGAAGAGAAAACTTCCTACATGATGGAAGAAAAAACTAATTTAACTGAGATATTTTTCAGTACAGTTTGGAAATTGATGAACCGTACAAGATTACAAAATGTTGTCGGCATGATCTTTGGAACAAGACTAAGACATGAGGAATTGAAGGCAGCCCCCCACCCTTACATACATAGCATCATCCCTCTCACTCCTCCCTCCTGGTCTTTTCATCTCCTCCATTGCCTGAAATATTTACCTGTCATGCATCAACCTTAGATATTGCATTCTCTAAGAATCCTCCTTAGATACCTTAAAGCTGTGGTAAAGATTCTCCAGTGTGCTCCTTAGCATCCTGTAATTTGCCCAGCCTTTGTCACAGTGTGTTATTGCAGTTGCCCATTTATCTGGCAGTATCTCCCACCAGACTTTCAATGCCATGAGGAAAGGAGCTGGATGTTCCATTACCTAGCCCAGTGTTTCACACATAGTAAGTGGATCAGCTCGGACTGAGCTAAAGGATCCCAAAGTTAACCAAGTGCCATGCAACTCTTTATGACTTACACACACAGGATCTCTTTTGAGGCTCTATACAACTCCTTATTTCACCCATATTACAGATGAGGAAGGTAAGATTCAAGGGGGCTAAGAGCTAAGAGGTCATGCACCGTAAATGGAAGAATGAGGGAATCCCACACATTCTCTCTCCTCACTAATTCTTTCATTTTATGGATTTATGCTGAGCATCCTCTACTTGCCAGACATTATGTCAGAACTTGGGATCCAAAGATTAATAGGTTAAGATCCCTGAAGCTCTCTGCCTGGTCAGAAAAATAGACTATAAACAGTAATTATAATACAATATGATAAGGGTTTCGACAGAACAATGTACTCTTGTGCTTTGGGATTTCCAAAGAAGTAATAAAAAACCATGCATATTCACTTGCTCTATTTTATTTTATTTTTAAAGTTCTTTTATTACATTCTTATGTCTGAATGTTTAGTACATAACCAATCTACTTCAGAAAAAGGTAAGCAAAAGCCTATGCAAATTAATGAAAGTTTAAATATTGCAATACTATTTCTAAACTAGTTTTCATTATTGTTCATATCATACATTAATTTGAATATCAAAAAGAAGTCTACATAAAGCCTAACCCATGATAGTTTTAAATGGCTTGCTTAGGAAAATCACTTTCATCATCATTTATGTAACTTGGAATCCTAATATAATTCTCAAGAGAGAATTATCACAAGCATATTAACAGGAATAGATGAGTGGAAGAACTGGGGTAGGAGTGCAATATGGCGTGAAGATGGCTTCAGGTGAGTCAGGAACTCGCAAGACTGTTCTAGAAAGCAGCTGTGTGCCTGAGTTTTGATCAGAAGTTTATTTGCTGTTTTGAAAAATCTTTTAAAGAAAAACTAGTTGAGTGGAGGAAAAGACTTACTTCCCTTTTCTTAGTTTTTTAAATTATTTTTCAGAGAAAAGAAAGCAACCATGAAAATGAATGGTATTTAATAAAGACAATTAAAATATTTTACTGAAGGAATGAAAAATAGGTAATTGTCAATAAATATTTAGCATGAGTCTATTTGCTGTATTACTAATCTAGAGGAAAAGGGCCTTGCCTTATTTACCTGTGTATTTCCCATGCTAAGTATGGTGTCTTGCTCATGGGTGAAAAGCTTCCACCAAGATGAGATGATTCTCTCAACTTCATTCTTTAAAAATAGAATAAACAAAACAAAAATTGAAGACATCCAAATGAAATGTGGATAAAATGTAGCTCTGCTTTGAAAGCCCAATTTCAGAAACCTATAAGCAGTCCTTTGTCAGTGATTAAGAGCTAGGGAATTCACTGAGTATTTCAAAATAATACCTGTGTCCTACTGATGCAGCCAAACCACTGAAAATGGGTAGATGCCAATAAGGGGGCAGTCACCTCTTCCCAGCATCTAAAGAATGCACATTCAACACATTCCAGGAACAACTCCCCCGCTGGTGACTTTGCTCAGCACAGTGTCTATCCACCTCAAACTGCATTGTGCAAAAATTAATCGGGAAGAAAGAGATGCCTTTCTGGAATTGTCAAGTTGCTCCACACTGGTGACCCTTTCCCTTGTAAGTCAGTAAGAAACCCACTGCAAAAAGGGGAAAAGTGTGTATCCAAAAGTTTCTGGTAAAGGGAGTGGAAAGGACTGCAGGGATAAAAACAGTAACCCACCTAGAACTTGGTAGATGTTTTTTTTTTTTTCCTTTTAGTCACTCTTTATAATTCTTTGGTTGAAGCGCCATCTGACCACCCTCAACTGAATGCTCCTGTTTTCCCAGTGTAAGAATGGAGGAGAAGGTGTTTCATTGTAGACTAAGGCCACCCCACCTGTGGCTTAATAATGTGAATGGCTTCAGTAAACAGAAAACCCTTCCCTTACCAGTGTTCACAAACCGTCCAATTGCTGTTAACAAACCAAGCCTGTTCAGGAAATTCATTCCACCCTTGATAACCAGAAGCAGTAAATCAGCAAAGTGAATTAATTGTACTATGTCACTGGTGTTTACTGCTATGTAGATACCTATGGATCCCCCTCAAGGGACACCTAAATCTCATGTATGTGGTGATGACTTGCTCCCAGTTCTTGTATTTTCTGTCAGTACCTATTGTTCTTAGTAAAGTGCTCGTAAAACTTTAGCAAGATTCTAAAATTAAAAAATGAGCTCTCGGGCTTCCCTGGTGGCTCAGTGGTTGAGAGTCCACCTGCCGATGCAGGGGACGCGGATTCGTGCCCCGGTCCGGGAGGATCCCACATGCCACGGAGCGGCTGGGCCTGTGAGCCATGGCCGCTGAACCTGCGCGTCCGGAGCCTGTGCTCCGCAACGGGAGAGGCCCGCATACCAAAAAAAAAAAGAGCCCCACATAACTGAAATTTCTACTGTAAAATAGCAAGATAATTGTAGTGAGGTCTAGTAATTATCTGTGTTAAGTATGATTTCTCTGTAAATCATACCTTTTTTTCTTACATAGGCCTATGCAATCATACGTCATAAAACATATTGGGTCAGTTTTTCACCAGATAGGTATTATGCTTCTATCTTTTTTGAAAAATAATTCTGTTCTAGCTTCATATACTAGTGGGAACTTAATTTAACATTTACTTTTCATTATGATCATATATTAACTTGAGGTCATAATTCTTTTCTTTTTCCATAATTCCTCTCTTTTCTAAATTATAGATGTAGGAGGATGAAAGTGTGTTTTATCTCAGAACAAATCCTGGAGATATATCAGTCTTGCTTTTAAAAGACCAATCATTTATGTAAATATTTATAAAATATTCTAAAAAATGGCTTTTATCACTGCTTGTCATGTTATTTTTTATTGAAAGTGAATATTATACTAATTCTAGTTGACTCAGATTTTTAAGACAATACATTCTAGTCTGTCCTTCATATGGGAAATGGTTAATAAGACAGGTTATTTTTATGGGACCAAAAGTTGGAAATGAACTTTTCTCCAAATAGCTGTATTTCTTTATGCCATTCCACCAAATAGAAAATACATGTCCTTGGATTTTACCTGCATGGTGTTTTCCTAAGACTGAAGTTACTAATTCTTGGTTTTGGGGCGCATGTTTCAAATTCTTGGCATTTTGATTTTTATCATTCTCAGGTAGAATAAATTTGATCTTAGGTGTCTTGCCTTCACTAATTGTCTACAGAAAATATAATAAGTGACAGTACAAGCTCTCTAATGAGAATTTATCTACTTTTGTTGGTCAGTTGAGAGGCATCAATAATTAGGAGAGGATGTATCTGCAAAATTGTGAATAACATTTTGGTGTTGAAACCAACGAGGCTTGTTAGTCTAATATGTCCCCTATATGACACTCTAGGCAACACTTATTCCTTACTATTCATACCTACAATCTTGTTTTCCCATTTCTACTTGATTTTCTACCTTCAGATCCCATGTGTGTGTGTTTGCGTGTGTGTAACATGATGGCTTTTTGAAAAGTAATGTAGATAGGAGAGATAAACTGGGGAGTAAGTACAATGATTAAGCTGTATTTTAAGTGTTCTAAGTACCATACTATAACATCAAGACTTACCGTATATGTTCAAAATTGAACATTAAAATGAACATACATTTTTATATAATAAAAATTCATCTTAAAGTTATGCCTATGGAAAAATGCATAAAATATTAAATACAATTAGTCAGGAAAGGGTCACATTCAATAGTGAATTGTATCCTGCACCGTTAGACTATGATGTCTCTGGTTAAATATTTTGTAACCTAAATTCATGAGATGTACCTTTTTTAAACCTTAGTTACTTCCATCAAATGATTTGAGTATGGATCCCACTTAGTCATTGTTTTTGGTTCTTACTGGAAACATTTTAATTTAAAAGTTCTTATAAAAAATACAGATGATCATGTTTCTAGGGTTTTTGAGACAATTCTGAGCTTCTTGCCTATGTTAAATACCATGAGTTTATAATATCTAATATCATTTGTCAAAAAAGCAAATTTATTATTTTTCTTTTTCTCAACAAAATCTTTAAGGGGAGAATTAATGTATCCACCTTGCCCTGTTCTCTTCCTTAGTAACTGACAACCTTTGTAAAAACTAACTTTAATATCTAAGGAATGGAACATCATGGATCCATGTTGCAAAGTGGTCAATTAAAAAGCTGTTTTTTCTGAACCCAGCAAATTTCATTCCTTATCCCTTGAATCAAGCTTAATGTACACTGAAAAATAAAGCTTTACTTTGAATTATTAAAATTACTGTAAGATCACCATTTTTTTTTCAGATTTCCATGATCTTCAAGACTCTAAGGGGTTTACTCTGAGACCACTTAACCAAACCTTAACATTTTTGGTGTTCTTATTTTCTCACTGGCTATCAACACCATACCATCATCAATAACAGAAGGTTTTCCTTAAACAAAATAATTATAATATCTTCAACATTGCTCACTAATATTCTTCCTATAGGAAAAAAATCCTCCCCTATATATTTATAGGCAACTTTTGACCCCATATTTGGTCTAGATTAGCCTCTCTGCTAATTTTCATGTTCAGCTGGATGAAGGGATGACTTCAAGTTTTATATTTCTTGGAAACTAAGAAAAAGTGAGTATCCCACATAAGAAAATCAAATTTACTATACTTATTTCCTTTGTGCTGCTGACTCACACATGTTGCATGCATGGCAACCTTCTGCAATGAAACTGGTTAATTTATATGCGAGGCCTCCCTTTCAATCTTGTAAAAGGTATCTAAATATTTGATAATGCATTGTCCACACCTAGGGTTCCAAAACATAGACTCAATTAACTGTATGAATCCAGTCTCGGAAGAGAGGTAAATTAAAAAGCATTTAAAAATTGTTTTGAAGAATGCATTGCTGCAAGGTGGCACAGCCATGTAAACATGACACCACCATCTTATGGAATGTACAAAAAAGGGGTGGCTTTTGTGCCAAATAAACATTCTTCAATTAACGCTGCACAATATGTAGTGTGAACGTTCATAGTCTGTGTTTATCCATCCTGAGGCTGCTACTTTTAATGCCTCAAAAACTGTTGCCTGTGTATATTCTCCTTCTGGTGGATCTTGGGAGGGAAGATCTGATCACAGACACATTTTACCCTTGAATCTAAAAAGCTGAACTAAAACCAAATGAATATGAGATAAACAAATTAAGTGTGTCCTATAAACAGAAGTTAGAGAGGACTACAAGAAAACCAATGGCATAATAAACTCTTTGTATTTGACCATATAATACTTACTTTGAATTCCATAGTTAGGATACTCATATATAAAATGTTTCCTACTCAGTATGTTTTTACTCATAGTTTTGAGGGAAAATGTTGTTTATTGTGAAGCTTTGGAAAAACATTTTGACACCCATTATCTATTTGCAGGGAAAGGATAGGTCTTCAAAGTGAAATAGGCCGTGTTACCTGATTTCTCCCTTTTGCTACTGAAAGATTTACTCTCACATTGTTTTGTCTGTACTACTCTTATTTTTTTTAATTAATGCTCATTACTTTTCATTAGTTTTATATTTTTAATAAAATATAACACCTTAATTTTGAATAGCTATGAATACCTTTATGTGTTATTCTTCAAAGAGGTTGATGTTCAAATAATTATAATGGTTCTATTTATTATACATTTATACATATTCTGAAGACAAAAAAAATGCTTATCTTTGGCATGGCTTAAATTGTTTTGCCCCCATTTTTTCAGGAGTATTAATATTTCTTAGAGCAACCAAAATTCACATTACATCAGCAAGTATACAGACTTCAATGTTGGGTGATTAGGCTTTAGTGGGAGGGCATTTCCTGCATGTTTTATTAATGACTCTATTTCATGGATTTTTATTTTCCAGTGTCTGTACCTTGAATTACTTTTTCTTTGCTTGTATTAGCCTCAGCTTCATAAAATGATGTTCAAATGGTTAAATAGTTCTTTGAAGCTCAGATTTTAACTTGTTTAGTTCTACCAACATGATTTATTCCAACTAAATATTATCCCACCCCCCTCTTAGCTGCCTGTTAAGTGGTAGTAGCAGAGGTTGGTCCAGTCTCATGCAGGAGAAACAAGGATGGATTTGGCAGATAATCTGGTCAGTGAGGCTATGTCAAGTGATGGCTCTTAGAACATTGTTGAAATCACAGGTTGTTCCAAAATAGCTAGGGTGATGCTTTTTGAACTGTGGGAAACTGGCCTTCATCTTGATGCATATATTACCTCCTTCATCATTGCTAGCATTTTTTTCCACTTGTTATTTTTACTGGAGGAGAGACATAATATTAGCCTTATTATATTCCCTTATGTGTAAAAATACAATATGTACATATTACCTAAATCATATAAGATCCATTCTTCAATAGAAATTTTAAAGTCAGTTGTTCTTTCCTAATAATTTTTCTGAAAATTTTTAAATAATAGGTAAAGCTAATAGGTAGTGGTCTCCTTGGTGTAGACTCTTAACTAGAACTAAGCAATGCTCTCTGATAACCAGACTTCAAGGTAGAAAAATGTTTTTCATTATCAGAAACATTGTTAGTATGACTTAAAGCTCCAAACTGTTATTACATTTATGAAATTCAATTCTCTGGTTACTTCTTTCATATTCAAGTTATCTTCACTTAAAGCATGTTATTGTAGCACTTGGAGAAGACAAAGATTTACTTGGCTCCAGTCTCAACTAGAAAATGCAATGAAAATTCATGTGATGAATTTTGCATGTATAAGTAGAAAGAAGTTTTATTGTTTGAAAACAAGGTCAAGCATATTTTTTTAATTGCTGTAATAAATAGAATCAACATTGGTTTACAAAACAAGTGCTAAACTACAACCAACTACACTCCAAATGAAGACAACTGGGTAAAATTAATAAAGTATTTTCTAAAAGTCATTGCTAAAGTTTCAAAGGAAAAAGAGACAGTTGCAAAATCACCAGGTCTGGTGAATGAACCAGTTGGAAGTGTGATTAAAAGCCAACGGAAATTATAGAAATGGCAGCAAAAAAGCATCCTGCATGTAGGTAGAAATAGAGGTACACTCACTGGTCAAGAGTAGGATTTCTGTTATCACGTGGCTGCATTAGTGGTTGACAATACACACTAGAAGACAGAGGTTTCACGTTTCTTAATGCATCTGCCCAGTGGATAAGTAACAGGTGATATGGAGGTTGTTCAGTAAACCCCACGAAGATATAAACTGGAATGTGAAAGAAACATGTTTGAACCTCATGTTGTTCAATTTTGAAGCCCTTAGTAATCTCATCTTTTTTTTTTAAATATATCATTGTTTTTTCTCCTGAAGAACAGGCCGTTCTATGACTTTTCTTTACTGTCTTCATATTTTTAAAAATAGTATCTAATGCATTCTGTACTTAACCTCAAGGAAAATTTTACAGGGTTTCTTTAAATCCTTAACTCAGTGTTTTACAAGGTAGGGCAAACCATTCTGAAGAAAGAAACACAAAATTCCAGACATGTTTGAGGTGTGTAAAAACTCTAAAGTACCTGGATCCTGAAGAATTGGAGGCAACAGCTTAGGTAGCTGTCCAGAAAATTTGGAAGGTCAAAAACCTCTTTGGTTAGAAAGTCTACCTCTTTGATTTGTTCAAGATAGACTTTTTTTTTTTTTTTATGGCTGCGTTGGGTCTTCGTTGCTGTGTGCAGGCTTTCTCTAGTTGTGGCGAGCAGGGGCTACTCTTCATTGTGGTGTGTGGGATTCTCATTGCAGTGGCTTCTCTTGTTGTGGAGCAAAGGCTCTAGGTGCACGGGCTCAGTAGTTGTGGCTCACAGGCTTAGTTGCTCCACAGCATGCGGGATTTTCCCAGACCAGGGCTTGAACCCGTGTCCCCTGCATCGGCAGGCAGATTCCCAGCTACTGCGCCACCAGGAAAGCCCCAAGATAGCCTTTTTTGTGAAAAGAGTTTTGACTGTAAAGAGTGAATGAATAAATGAATAAGCATTTTTTATTAAACAAGCTCGGCTTTGTTTCATTGCTGCTGTTCCTTTGTTTTTGTAATGTATGCTTCTAATTCATGCAATACCCAAGGTGTTTTTCTTCTCTTTAAGAAATAACCCTTAGTGAAATACTTCCACTTCTAAACAGTATGACACACACACACACACACACACACACACACACATATATATATATATGTATATGTATATATGTATGTATATATATATTTGAAATTTTCTTTTAGTTAACAGAAATCTATGTAGGAGTGTTGTCTGGAATATTGATAAAATTTTTTCCAAATACCCTCAAGTCTATCTGAACAGGAAATGAAGAGTACTCAGAGTAGAAATTTACCTTCTATTTCCCCACACTATTGATTTTTTTTCTAAATAATGAATAAAAGGGAGAAGACACTTTAAAAATTATCCAGGGTATATGGGCATGTACTACTACTCACTTTACAGTTATAAAAAGTTGGCTATCTGAAGTTGGGATAAATTATTGCAGTCACAAGTCAGCTTCCTTTAAAACTAGCTGGGATTATTTGAGAATCCACCCAATGGATCCTCTCCTACCCTACTGAGAAAGTCCCTCACTACTACCGCTCTTCAGACAGAAAGATCAGGGTTCATGGAAGAAACCAGGAAAAGAATCTCTGTATATTACATTTCCCTGACTTGTTCACTCACTTCCTTTTCCTCCTCATAAGAAGTAGATGTGTTTTTAGGGTCTATGTGCAAGTTGTTATTTTCAAAATTATTATAAGGTCATCTATTCAAAGGAGTCTGAAGTGCCTTTCATATTTTTAATTGCTTTTGTAAATCAAACTTTAGGAAGGGACTTGTGAATTGAGATAGCATTATTACAATTTGGAATTTTTATTTATCTGATTCTTCCTCTTAGAATAACAGTGCCCTCAGACCCTGAAAAGTCCACTAGTTGTTACTATTTCTTTTTACCCTACTAAATCTTATGTACCTCAATTAAAGGGAAATGTTTAGACTTTTCCCTTTACTCTTTGCTCTGCTTCACATCTTTAAAACCCAGCAACTTTGACACCATGTTCCAGGTGCATCAAGCCAAGTTTAAACATAGAAATGAATTGGGAACATTTTTTTTGTTTCATTTAACAAAATTTGATTTTAAAGTAGCAGGTAAAATAACCTCAAATCAAACTGTTACATGAACATGTTATTTTGCATTGATATGGCACTTTTTGTTTAAAGTGGGCTTAGTTGTGAAATTAACATTCCAATCCAATGTGGTAGCTTGATGCTTTTTCAAATTGGGCAACCAAAACCTTGAAGTGTTAAATAGCCTGTCGGTAGTTGCACAATGAACATAGCAGAGAAAATTAGAACTCATTTTCTAAGTTTCAGTGTATTTTTTCATCTGCGTTTCTTTCATATATTAAATTTTCAAATTAGGAGTGGTATGTGCTTTCAAAATTAATTTAGACCTCTCAAAAACACTTGTCCTATGATACAGTTAGCTTTTCTGTGATTTAAGTGCTTATTTTCAGAAGGTTAAAAATGTTAGAAATGTGAATGAAATAGAAACACAAATAAAAGTCTCCAAATTGATAGATTTCTTGTTTAGATAAAATCCTCATGGGAGATTTGGTACAAACTTTGATGTTCTACAAACTGACTTTATTCCTTGGAATACACATAATGGTGTATTGCTAAATACTCTTTTATCGTGTAACTTGAAAATACCTCATGAGAGAAAATAGAATATTTTGTTGATATGTCCTTTGAACATTAAAGTATTCAGTGGCTATTCTCAAAGTCTACTAGATAAAGAAAAGTCTTAAATTTAGCTGATTTTTTTAGCTAACTGATGTGTAGTCAGATCAGAAATAGATGAACAACAAAATAGTTGGGTAATGAACCAATGGAAAAAATGAATGAAACTTACAAGCAAAGGCTTTCAAGAAATCAAATTAGATATTACGGTTGTATGTTTGATATGTTGTAAAATTCAAACAAAAATGGAAAAAAATCTCTAGGCCACCAATTATTCCGTTATGCCCAAGTTACTCAGCTGTTTTAAATCATAACTTTCCCACTTCTGCAATGTTACACAAAGGAAGAAATTCAATAGGGAACAAGACACATGGAGAAAAGTATTGATTTCAACACTATTTGTAACATCCCCAAATTAGAACCCCAGAGATTCTCAGCAATTGGGAAACAGTTAAACACACTATGGTACTTTCCCGGAATGAAATTTTATACAGCTACTTAAATTATTAATTAGACAAATAGTAACATGCGATTAAGGGAAGAGCATGAGCTTTGGGATTGAACAGACCTATGTTTGAATCCTTCTGCCACTTCCAAAATTCTCAGAATACAGAGGGACTTCTAGAATCTCTGTGCCTAGAAGTTCTTCCTTACCTGATGGAGACTACCTATTTTGTTGGGTAGTGAGATCCAAATTCAAAAGTCTACTCTCAGAGAGGGCAGTTTAATTTTGAGTTGGTGCTGTGACAATACACTTAAGAAAGAGATGAACTTCAGAATTAGATAAGCCAGGATCAACTTCTAGCCATTTACTAGTGGTTTGATATTGGGTACATTACTTTACTTTCTTTGAACCTCAGATTCCCTGTCAACAAATTGCAAATAAGGATATCACTTACCTCATGGAGTCATTGTGATGATAAAATAAAATGGCATGATCTATACCAGCACCAGACTAGATAGGAATTAGGTGTTGAATAAATGGTAATTATTTGTATTACTGTTGGTGGGTCATTATACTAATCAAAAAAACAACCCTACTCAAAAAGATTTTAATTGTTCATTTTTGACTAACTTATTTTCAATATAATATTAAAGACCCTCTGTAACTGTGCTCCAATTCAACTGCTTGGCCATTTTTCCTAATAACATTCCTTGCATAAGCCAGTTGTACCTCTCTCACCTGGTCGTTTCCCAAATGTTGTATGAATTGCCCCCCTTTAAGCCTTACCTCTTTCTCTGCCCTCAGACCCGATGTCTTTTCTCTCTGACGTTGCCTTCTCTAACAATTCTTCTCATCCTTCAAGGCTCAACCCAAGTGGAGTTGTTGGTAGTCTCTCTCCCCTATGTTCTTACACAGTTTCTTTAAAACAGCATGCTTCCCATTTTCCCTGCATTATAATTTTGTTTGTGTCTGACACTTCCACTACATACTAGGCTGTTTTAGGACAGAGACCATTTTTCCCCACATGTTATTAATTTTTTTAGCAACTTAGTCTCTTGTACACAGTGGAAGGTCACAAACTATATGTCAAATTCAAGACCGACTGAAGCTCTAGAAATAACCTTGTGTAACCCTTCTTGATGGGTAAGTGCCATTTGAAGTACCCATTTGAATGTGATTTTTCTAACTTTTACATATCAAATTTTCATTTATATGAGATTGGTCCTGTAAAGGCAAAAAGTATTGGAATACCTGACCCCAAATCACTTTTTTTCCACTCTAATTTTAATTAATTACACAGATATAAGAATTATTGGTACAAGTTACATGGGTATCATACTCTTTCTGTCTAGGCTAATTCATGGTCATAGCCTCTATGTAATCCGCAAACTCTATCCCTGGCTTGCTTACAACAGTGCCTGTAGTATTGTGGGAATTTTTTACTACTTAGAAGTATGGAAAGATAAATGCATTCATTAACATGGTATATTTGGGAGACTTGTAAATCCTCTGCAAAGAAAATAGACTTGAGATTTCAAACATGCTTTATAATTGTTTCTTTAGAAATAAAGAAATTTTAGGTCTTTAAAACTGATTTACTACAAGGGTGGTGAAATTGGGAGAAAGAAAAAGCCAAAAGCCTTGACATGAATGTCAGCTCATCTTGAAAGAGTTCTTAATTTCAGTCTAATTAAAATAATTTTTTTTAGCTACCTGGTCTATAACTTCACCCATTGATAAGTAATATCCATTAAATCTCAAAAGATAAAAGCTACCCTTGTAGATTTTTGATTTCTTCATATCTTTACAAATCTAGGAACCATTTTTACAGAACATTGCTCTCTGAGTGACTGAAAAGATCAATTAAATTGCAAAATCTGATACATATATAAAATATATATGTGTATACGTATACATTATATACACATGTAGGTTTTTTCTTTTCCAAAGAATTTATACCCAAATTAATAGCCTATTCCTTCCTGACCTAGAGAATTTGGCTAAACCCTTGGATAAAACATTCTAAAATGGTTCACGATACTCACTTTCTGACAAGGAGTCAGTATATCTGATAATCCAATCAAAGAATCAAAATGCCTGATTATAATCTTACGACTTTTAAATATCCTATTACTTTCTCTCAGTGTTTCATATTGAATGACCCAACCCTGGTTAAAGAAGTGACTGGACCTGCCATAGTTTGACAAAGAAAACCCATCAAAATTTAAAACTATCAAGGTCAGAGTAGACTTTCAAAAATCTTTATTCTTGATCATATGCAGTAGTGAACTTAAACTTTAAAGATAAATCCATCAGTGTTTTTCAAATCAGTAGAAGATCCAGTTCTCTTTTATCAGAAATAGAGAAGGAATCATTTAAGCATTACTTATTTTTCTTCAAATAGAAGAGACAAACTAGTTCATGTGCAATCCTAACTTGTAAGTATTATTTGATTTAGGAAGAATCTAGAATATGTGTTAAGAATCTTGTCTTATGAACCCTTTCTCTGTTTCACCCCAGCCTCACCCTCTGCCCCTGCATTCGCCTCATGTTCATCTTTATGCGACAAAACAGGACTTCTCACTCCATCCTGAATATGTATTTTTATTACTTTCTACCTTGCCAAGTTCCAAACCACTTTTAACTTTGTAATATTCTACTATTTCCCCGTGGAGACTGAATGATACTTGTATACCACCACTATAAACAAAATATACATGTAAGCAAACAGCTAGTACAAGTAAATGCTGCTTTGATATTAAAAATTAATTATTAGGATTTAAAAGCCTTTATTAAATAACAAATATAATCCTTAAGCTAGTTTAATGGTAATTATATTTGAGTACCTACTTTTAAAATTTATGTTGTGATGCAACACCTAACCCCCCAAAATTAAAACTATTATCACCACACAAATTTATATGTAATATGCCTAACAAAGGATTTGGAATATTGATGAAATACCATGTCTTGCTAGTACTTAAAAAGAGTCAAGGTAATATTAACAGTGAAATAATCCTTTAGCATAGTAAGAGCAAAAATCACAAATAGACATGAAATATTTGCCTTTCTGAGACCATTTCCCTCAGTCTACCAGCTCAAAACTGGATGAGAAATCCATTCTTAGTTCTTGAGGATGAATTAGGACTGGCACACATTTGTAGAGTTCAGTAGCTCAGAGTGACACAGATAGGGCATTTTTCTATAAAGTTTTCATAGCCTGTGTTGCATGGATCACATATTAAGAATTTATTTTATAACTAAAAGGCCAGAGAAATTGTGAGAAAAGAAAATGAGTAAAAAGTTAAATCAAACTTAGATAATACAAAGTTTTAGTAAGGAATTAACTGCTTTCTATTACCTTGTAATTCTTAAAGATAATCCTCACGGCATTGAATAATTCATTATTTATTAAATTTAGTTGTTAGCTGGGCATATTCTAAGATATTACCAGTTAGAGAACACCTAAGATAAAATATTTTTAATAAGAACCCACCTGCTGAAATTGTCATGGGAAGTCTATTTTGTTTGTTTGTTATGAAAAAGTATTTGTGGAACAGTTTGTCATGCTATTGGTACAGGTGATTTTCTATGGTAGATTATGAAGATTCCTGGATATTTTTTTTCACAAACATAATAAATGTTCATTTATATAAAATATGTGTATATATGTAAATATATTATATGTTACAGATGTCTTAAAAGTATTACACATGTGAATAAATATATAGGCATCACAGGGTCACAGGATTCTGGAATACATGTGAATTCAAGTAACAAAAATGTTTATAAATAGCACTGAAAACTTTAGTCATGTAGATTTCCTTATGAAGCATACTTTAATATTGCAGTAGAGAACAGTGTGGGAGTTGCCTAATTTTAGTTCTATTTTAAAACAATGAGAAATTTAACTGGCTGCTTAATTTTAAATGGCATATTCATAAAATTAAGCTGTGTCCATTCAAGAGTTTTTCCTATCAAGTTAACTTTCCCTGTGCTTACCAAAAACATTATCTAGTAGATTTCTGGATCGGTTGGTTCATATTTGAAAAAGGATAGATTGATTTTTAGTGGTGTTCACCCCCAAAGTGATGAAACTAAAAAAGAAAATTGGGGATTTTACATTTCAGGAGCAATAGGGTAAACAGATATATTGATATATTAGGATTTTTGAAATTATCTACAAAATTGTGGACATTTGATCTGGAAAGGACATTAGATCCTGATTCTACAGGGGACCTGAAGAGAGTATGTGTTTCCTCTAGATCCCACAGCCAGTTAATAACCAGCGATAGACAAGAGCCTTTTGGTTGGGTGCAATTTTCTATTGCCCTGAAATTCTTAAAGGTAATCCTCAGGACACTGAGTATTTCATTATTTATCAAATCACATTTCCAACCCTTTCGAATATTTTTCCATAGCCTGTGTATACAGTGAATGATACATAAAAATCAGTCACATGTTTACCATGTGAATGAACTTAAAACACCTTTATGTGAATTCACTATCTAGTGGGAAATTGCTACTTACTATGTGAGCACCATCTGTCATTCAGTAGGGAAAGTATACCTTATTACTATTTTTTTTCCACTCTTTTTAGTTAGAGGTACAACTCATAAAGAAGTTACTGATTATTGATCCAGTGTAATTGAAATAGCCACACATTTGAATAAGATGGCTAAATAATGAAAATAACATGTTCACCAGTATATTAACTAAGAAAAGAAAATAAAGTATATTTGTGATTTATGTTTTTTTTGTTTTGTTTTGTTTTTGGCTACGTTGGGACTTCATTGCTGCAAGCAGGCTTTCTCTAGTTGTGGCGAGCAGGGGCTACTCTTTGTTGCAGTGCGCGGGCTTCTCATTGCTGTGGCTTCTCTTGTTGCGGAGCATGGACTCTAGACACACAGGCTTCAGTAGTTGTGGCATGCAGGCTCAGTAATTGTGGCTTGTGGGCTCAGTAGTTGTGGCTCACGGGCTCTAGAGCGCAGGCTCAGTAGTTGTGGCACACGGGCTTAGTTGCTCCACGGCACGTGGGATCCTCCTGGACCAGGGCACGAACCCGTGTCTCCTGCATTGGCAGGCAAATTCTTAACCACTGCACCACCAGGGAAGTCCCATGTTTATGTTTTTTAAACACAACAAAAACTGGATTGAGAAGCTTGCCAGACATATTCATTTTCCCAAGAATATCTTTTTTATGGCTTTAGTGAAGAAAATGATGCATTTGAATCAATATATTGTACATAATTTAAATGTCAAGGATACAGTTACTCTTCTGGGTTTTTATTTGCTTTAAATTTATCAAACTTTTATGGAAGGCTCTTTACCACAAGGATTGGCTGCATCAGATTTTGTTTTTCAGGGAATCTTAACTTTTACCCTATGTGCAGTTATATGCTTCCAGGGTAGAGCTAAGTGGCTGCTGCTCTTGGATTTCTCTTCTTCCAGTGCCAGAATCACCTCCCTGCAGTACTGCATGTGGAACATTCCTAATCCACATTTGTTTCTCCCAGGACGCTGGTTCCTTGGGGACTTGCCTACCTAGCTTGATGGAAGTATTCCAGCTCTGCTTTCTTTAGAGTAGTATTTCTCCTTCATTTTATCTAAATAGAGGATTATATTAGTTAAACATGATTAAATTTGAGATATGAGTAGGTACATTTCTGGTATCTGGTTTTGTTACAGTTTCTTATGGCCTATGTCTCTGCATGTAACATAGTGTTTTAATGTGACCATCTTTTAGTAGCTACAACTCCTAGGAAAAAGTTTGGAAGCAAGTTGTTTGAAAGAAACAGGTATTTAAGTTCTTAATTCAATTAGTAATTCATAAAGTCTATACTGATGAGGATGCAAACAGCCTTTATAAGCTATAATTTCATGAAATGAACATTTTGTAAAAGTGAATGTTGAGTTTGTAGATCCTTAGACAAATCTTCACCGTCGGTTGAATTTATTTAAAGAGCTTTTCTGGTCACCTTTGAACTTCAATGATTTCTCCAGATGTACAGAAGTGAACAATGTAAAAATCTTGCTGTTTCAGCAGAACTGATTCCAGCTGGCTGGGAACTGGATCTGCAAGTCATTGGTTACAGCTGTGTTTCAATTTATGTGATGGTTGAAAAAATAAATTACCCGATTAGATGGCTAGAAAGAGGACTCTTTGTTTAGCCCTTGTGTGGGGACTGAAAGTGTTTATGGTGCTGTTTTCTACGCAGTCTTTGCAAAGTAAGCTGGACAAATAGACTTATTCAATGCTCCTAAGAAATGTTGCATATTCAGCTTTAATTCTTTGCTAAGGAAACTTTTTTTTTTTATAATGCTGTCATCCAGCAAATGTTTTAAAGGTCTAGCATTTAAGAGAAGCAGTAAGTTTTCTGTCCTACTGAGCACTGCATTTGGTAATTGAAAAGCTGTTTCCTTTTAGTGTGTGCTTTAAAACATGTCTTTGTCAGGCATATGAATTAAAATACATTTCTCTTAAATTCAAAGCTTTATAATAGCAAAGTATCCAAACATAAATTCTAATTTAACCCTTTTCTTTAATGGGTTATGTCTCATGGCACGTAAGAGAAAATTAAAGTAGTAAATAAAGAAATATAATCAAGCATTACTGCAAAAAATTGACATGTCTGTGGGCCACTTAGGCTATGAGGGGTTTGAATTTGTGACTATTTTTGTTGTTATCTAAGTAAAGATTACAGATAAGAGTAGGAACCGTATTAAACAGCATGTAACTTTTCAGGTTAGTAAAAGTCAAAATGCTAGTACCTCTTGGAGATTGTTACCCTCCCAAGAGAATTAACATACTAATATAAGATTGTATGAAGTTTTTTTTAAAAAAATTGTTTTCCAAGGTAGGTTTTCTTCCTAAGGTTTTTATAAAATCCTTAAAAGGGACAGAATTCTCGAGTGAACTTGAAAATGAGGCCAAGCACTTGATCAGGTGTTATAATGTCCACCAAGTTCAATAGCAATTCAGTGTGGGGAATACCCAGGAACATATCATTTTTTACCAAGATTATTCTTTAACCATTTCCTTTGTTAGACTGAGATATGTATTATGGAATTTAAGTGATGCGGAATGAATAACCGTAATGTAACCAAAAGGAAACAAAGGTGGGATTGATCTGTCTTGAATTAGCAGACACTTTTGCTGTGTCAGGCTATTTTTCTGATCAATGGAAGTATACCCTCTAACCCTTAACAAGTCAATGCAATTGCTTGGAAAGGATGGAACAAAGCATGAGAATGCAGGATACACTTGAACCTTCACAGTTCAGAAATATTTAAATGATGTTTATATTGCTTTAAGTATTTTCCCCTCCTCCCATGTAATGGTAGCTTCTTCAACATACATTGAAAACCTATATAATAAGGTTCAAGAGTATGCTGTAGTGGCATTCTTCATGAAAGAATATATTTTGAAAAGTTAAAACTTGTCTCATAGTACTTATACATCTAAAAGTGTGTTAATCAGGAAACAATCTCCATCACTTAGCATGGAGACAGCAAAGTGAAAATTAAATCTTGAAAAAAAATATGTATGATTGTGTGATATTGTTTCAAAATGAACAGAAAAAATCAGGAAATGAAATAAAAATATCTATCAAGAGAGAATATTTTATTTAAGATAACTTACCCTATCATTTGTGTTCCATTCCTACCTATCATAATCAATGGATAAAGTATTATCTTTTCCTTATGTTAAAAAGCTTACAAAATTAGCATATTTTTTCATATTGAAGAAAACTCAAAATCTAGAATAAAAGTGATTATGAGCAATCAGAATAATAATTATCCATTAATAACTTTACCTCACCTAAGTTAGGCAGCATTCAAAATGAGTATTCTTTAAAAAATCAAAAAAGGTGTTTTTAAAGTTTTTGATAGATGATAGAGATTTTTAAACCTATGATTCACCTGATTTTCTGATATCTTTTTTTTCCTTAGGCTTCTAGAACCCACCTAAGTAGTTTTATGAACTGACATATTTTAGCCTGAATTTTAAATGCCTTTTTAAAGCTAAAATATGTCTATTCAATCAATTAATCCTAGATTTGTTTAAATCCGTGTAGGCTAATTTTTATCAATAAGTTGTCCAAGGAGACTGTGAGTTCATCTCCTTAGTGCATGTACCATAACAGTGTATATATATTTTTCTAAGACTTAGAAAATTACTACCTCCCTACATCTAAAATAAAAATATTTTATATATTGTTTCAAATCAATGAAAATTTAAATGTAAATAGGGTAATCCACATAGAAGATCTAATATAACATTTTAATATTGCCATATTCTGCAGCTAAGATGAAAGGTTACATTTTTTGAGATTTAATTATTAGGTGAGATATCACAGGGACATATGAAGAGGATTTATCATTAGTCTTTCTGGATATAAATGCTACTGGACAGTACTATAACTATTAAATGATGCAATTATGCATAAAAACATCTAAATAGTAGGTAGTAATGACCAACACGTGTTTCCAGTTTTACTCCCTTTCATTGCACAAAATTTTAGAGCTGAATTAGGTCTTGGTGATGAACCGAGTTATCTCTCCTAATTTTAAAGATAAGAGAACTAAGGTTCCAAGAGTGAAATGACTCATCCAAGACCATAAATTTTATTATTTACCAAATTGGCACTCGAACCAATTACCTGACTCCTAGGTTACTTCCCTTCCAACTTCTTTTGAAACTGTTGTATATAGAACATAAGGAAAATAGTACAGTTGGCCCTCCAAATCCGTGGGTCCTAAATCCACAAATTCAACCAACCGCAGATCAAAAATATTCCACCCCCCTCTCCCAAAATTCCAAATGTTTCCAAAAAGCAAAACTTGAATTTGCTGCATGGTGGCAACTATTTACATAGCATTTACATTGTATTAGGTATTATAAGTAATCTAAATATGACTTAAAGCATATGGGAAGATGCGTGTCGGTTATATGTAAATACTACACCATTTTATATAAGGGGCTTGACAGTTCCTTATATAAGGATTTTGGTATCCCCGGGGGTTCTGAAACCACAGATACTGAGGGATACCTGTACTCTTCCGTAGTTTGTTAGCTAAAACATAAGTTATTATGGCTCCTTTGCCATAGTATTCAAGCTCTAAATATGACAGTAATTCTGAAGTCACTTGATCATTTCCACCTAATGTCCCATCTTAACAAGTGAAGATTAATTTTTCACTCTCTCATCTGTTAGGAAGCACATTAACAGAGCAGAAACATTCCTTTATTGTTAGAACGTATAAGCCTGCTAACTATTGAAAAATACTCTTCTGGATTGCAAGATGATTTGATATGGCATAATTTTTTTCCATGGTCTCCAAATTGCCCCTCATTATTATACCCTACCTTTCTCCTGAAAGAGAAACACTCCACCAGCATCTTCAAGACTATTTGTTCATGTGTGTGGCTGTACAACAGTCACTGTCATTGTCACTTCCCCCTCAAGACCTCCCTCAAGTTCGTATTCTTGCTCTAATTACCCCTATCTCAGACTTGCTCTCCTTCTGTCATCTCTCTGGTGTGGCTTTGAATGTGGCCCCCTTGTGGATATTGATAACAGACTGGACTGGCAAGTGGGTTACACACTTGGGGAAAGCAGTGGGGAGGAGAAGGGGAGAGGAAAATGGGGGGAGGGGGGGAGAGAGAGATTGGTATAGAGTGTTACAATCATACATTTTCTAAATAGAAGAATGAACATTAGATTTCACATGGCAGGGTCTAAAGGGTCATCCTTGAAAGGAAGAGAAATCTGTGTGATTATTTTTCCATGTTAGTTGTGATGCTCTGCACTTATATATCAAAAGAGTAAGAAAGAAGTAATTTTAGGTTGACGAATAAGCGTTTTGCCTTACAATCCAAAAGTGTCTGAGTTAAACACTGAATCATCCCCTAGTCCAAATACTAAAATACTAGAAGAAAAGATGTCAGGTTTTTTCTTGTTGAAAACCAGCTGCATCACTCACCATGAAATTTTTAAAGTAATAACATATACACTTATGTTTTACTTTATTTTCATTTTGCTTAAGATAATTAGTTCCAGAATCTGATTGATAACTCAAAATTATCTTAACAATGTCTACACACACACACACACACACACACACACACACACACACACACACCTGTTTTTCTTTAATAGAAAATTCCCAACCAGGTCATCCTAATTCACTGGCATCTGATTCTTGTCTCCCCTGCCCTTTAATTATTCTTTTCTCTTTTAAAAAATGGAAGAAAATGGTATAACCATACTTGTTGCTCTTAACTGCAATTTTTTGCTTATATGAATAGGATTTTTAAAAATTGCTTTTTCTCTGTATTTTTGCTACTCACACTACTATTACAGCCCTTCTTTTTTGAAAATAGAAATTTGTAATATGGGTTGTTTGACACCAAAAAGAGCATGACTCTCATTTCTGGAAAGGTTAGACAAATAAGCATCTGACAGATTTATTCGGAGACTTTAGTTTGAGTATGTTTTTGTGTCTTCTGATGGTTTTGTTATCAACTACCTTAAAGTTCATTTCTGTACAACCCTTCCCCTTAAGTAATCTTCAAAACTATTAGTAAATAAAAGTATTAGATGCTCTTTAGTCAAATGGAATTCTCATATTTTAGATCTTCAAATAAATCAATATAAATTTCATCCTCTTAAAATAGACTGGAATAAAAGTATTGTGATACAGTGACCAGTTATGCTATAAACTTTCACAAGGACAGTTTAAGTTAGCACTGTCCAATAAAGCTTTCTGCAAGGTTGGAAATGTTTTATAGCTGTGTTGTCCAAAATGGTAACCACCAGCTACATGTGCTGTTATACGTTTGAAATATGGCTAGGGCAACAGAGGAACTGAATTTTTACCTTATTTAATTTTAATTTTCATAACTACATGTGGCTGGTCACACCTTATTGGAAAGTGTAGGTTAAATAAAGCAAAGAAAATATGCAAGTAATAAAAAAACAATATATTCTGCACATCCATGAATTTTGAGTCAAAGTTAGAGCTGTAGATCATTTTTTGTCCTCCATCTTCCTTATCTTAAACCTCATCAATGTTCTTAAACACAATTCCCATAATAACAATGAGTTCAAATGACCTCTCTGAGAAAAGATCGCTTGCCTTAGTAATAAGGTAGAAGGCAGGTTGTATTAAAGTATTTCAGAGCAGTCATTGCTTCCTTTAACTTAATACATCATTTGATAAACATCCAGATCTATCTTAGTTTTTTTTTTAATATTTATTTATTTATTTAGGCTGCACCAGATCTTAGTTGTGGCAAGTGGGATTATTTTTTTGTTGTGGCGTGCGGGATCTTCAGTTGCGTCACTTGGACTTCTTAGTTGCGGCATGCATGTGGGATCTAGTTCCCCAACCAGGGATCAAACCTGGGCCCTCTGCATTGGGAGCACAGAGTCTTACCCACTGGACCACCAGGGAAGTCCCTATCTTAGTTATTTTTTAAGTTAACGGAACAAAACTCGAATAATCCATAAAAATAATTGATCTAGGAAGACCATACTTGCATTGCTTGCTCAAATTAAGTATAAAACAGACTGAAAAATTTACTTTGTAAAAAGTTTAGCCATAGTCAGAGTCTCATTTAGGGATGTTTTAGTATTGATGAATGGAAGTTTAGAATAAGAAGAGACCTTAAACCCATGTCTATGACAGACATAGTTGAACTGATTGATTACATCTTCTTTCAAATAAATATTGATTTAATCAAGTCTGGATTTCCAGTGGCCCAATGATGGTCTTGACAGAAGCCTGGGCACTTGAAACTGGCTCACCCCTGTCTGGATATAAATATTTTAAATGCCTGGACATTTATAATTATTATTTTTCTTCAATCCTTTATTCGTGATTTTCTAACTCGCTTGGGTAATGTTTTTATGCCTTCTAGAAAGTTATGCGTGTGTCTGTCTCTGTATGTAATAAACAGAGATAGTGTGGAATAGGAAAAAGAAAGTTGTATTTGCATCTGTTGTTTCTGATTCACAGAGCTGGGAGTGAGATGCTTATGCAGGCAGTCCACAGAGCTAAGATATCAGTAGGCAGTTTGCTGTAAGCACATGTTCAATTATTAAAACAGTCGACATTTTATGTCTGATAGCCATAGCGAGGTCATAACGTTAATTTATCCAGAGTATTGTGGGCAACTGTCTAGAAAAAAAAAAATAGCATAAAGGACACTGATGATGCTGGAGAGAGAGAGGAAAAAAAGATGGATCTGAGCAAAGAGATTTTAAGAGATGACCAGTTTAATACACACACGTAGAACAGGAAGGATGAAGGCGGCAGGCTTCTCACTGTTACCAACAATAAGTATTTTAAGCTATGCCGTGCATGCATTAATTTCTGTTACAGTTTTTCATTAAACTCTAAGCTTGAACATTATTCTGGAATCTTTGGTTTCTGAAATCTAATTTCATATTTCATTTGTTGCTTCAGGGCTCAGTGATTCTCTGCTCTTTCCTCTCAGTCCCTTTCTTCCCCTTCTCCACCTTTCCCCTCCCTCTTCCTATTTTCTTCGTTTTCTTTTCTTCCTCCACCTCGTATTCTTTTCCTTCCTCCCTTTCTCTCTCCAGTGAGAGTGTGTACTTAATACCATGCTTCCTCCGGATGCCCACTTCTTTATTTATTTGTGGTTTTTTGTTTTGCACTTGAGTTTTTCCTTTTCTTTCCTTTCTCTTTCAAATCAGGAGCCTGTAGGAGCTGATGATAGAGATACGTAGCCTACTGCAGATGCTTCTTTCTCTCTATGGGTTGTGTGATGTTTTTCTCTGGAACCTCTGCAAATGATTTTCCTTCACGTTTGTTGCCACAGTTCTGTTGCCAAACTGCTACCTTAGTTGGTCCTGCAGTGCCGCAGTGCATGCTGGGATCTGTCTGTGTCGGTAAACCGAAATTTCTCCAGCCCCAGACAGCAATAGAGTTGGCTTGAGAATTGTCGTACTTTCCTTTGTATGTATTTCTTGTATGCTGCAGAGTCACTGATGGCTAGCTCTGTCTGGCAAGTAATTCAGAAATATCGCTCGTGTAGAATGGAAAGGTAGGCAGTTTACCACATTCTATCATTAAAGGGAACAGTTGAAGAACAAAGGAACTGGATAAATACCTATATACTGCTTTTTATGTTATGAAACACTGTAGTACAAACACGACTGTGTTCAGCCAAAATTGTACTTCCTTTTGTAACAATGCACATAGTAGATTGTTTTCACATATGTACACAAATCCATATTTTACGTAAACATATATTTAATTATAATATTTATAGCCTGCAAACATTTCTTAGTCTCAAAGACTTTCACATATTCGCCAACATGGCTATTTATTATTATTTTTAAGAGTTATTAAATCGAAAAAGTAAAAAATATACTAACATCCTGTTGGTTGATTTCATTCCAGCAAGTTAGAATTTCAACACAGTTTAAGTCATATCGATGATTCAGATCCTGGCAGGTCTTGTAATTCCTGTGAAATGAGAGCACAGCTAATACAAATATTAAGCAATTATTTTTATTAAAATCAGGTTTTTTTTCGTTATTCAATAGAAATGATTGATCTATACAGATCCACCTAACTCATCTGTCTCTTGGGCTGCTTGGGGGCTTCATATAGAAGTGCAAAGGCTCTTTTTGCTCTTTCATCAGCTGGGAAGGGGGAGGATGGGGGGGAATGAAGGCATAGAATAAAGTCTAGGACTGCTAAAGAATTGCTGGCATTATTTTTCTGTCACGTGTGTGCCTGGCTGCCTGCTTCTTGAGGTAGTGAACCCAGGGTGAGACTGTGTCGGAGCCTGTTTCCACAACTGTATTTGGATATCTGTGTTATTGATCGGGGGGAAAGGGGTGTGTATCCAAGTTTGAGGGGAGGGGAGGACTAACTGACTACTGGCTCACTGAAGCACAAGACAGCTTCTTCCGGAAAGATGTCAAACAACTGAGACATAGCCACAGAGGAAGTAGAAAGGTGGAAAAATAAGGAGACCCTGGAAGAAATGAAGGCTTTGGGGGCTTTTCCTTTTCACTCCTTTTCTTTCTTTCCTTTTTTTTTTTTTTTTCCTTCTATCATCTGACCTGCAAAGGCTAGAGTGACAGCGTCATGCAAATACTGCAGTCCCGCAGGTCTGGGAGAGGGTGGATGCTAGACTGTGAGTTAATGTTAATGATGAGCGCAGTGAAAATACCAGCCGCTGCCACCCCCTGCACACAGAAGCGCTCTGAGTCAGCATCAGATGCTTTGCCTCGCCTCTCGCTGGGTGTCTGTATGCCTGTGCGCGCGCGTGCTCGCTCGGGCATCCGTGTCTAGCCGAGGGGAGGGGGTGGCGTGTGAGTGCGTGGAGGGTAAAAGCCAGTCAGTCAGTGAGAAGCAAAGGTACGTTGGAGAGCAACTAGAATCTGACTGATTTCCATCTTTGGAGCATCAGATGTATTCCCTAAGGAGGATGGGTCTCCGTGATGGGGGTGGTATAATTATGTTAATGTCATATTTATGGAGGGGTGAGATTTTTCATTCTAATAATTGGTTGAATGCTATGGTCAAAAATTGTAAAGCCATATTCAGTTTTAACGAAAAGCATGGACTTATATCTAAGGACTGTTTTATTTTTTGCTTTTTGTGAGTGCTGCTTTTTTGTTTTAATTTTTTTAACTATTTACTATTTTAAGCCATAACTGATTCAGTATGGAAAATCAAACGATAAACAGAAAGAGATCTTATATAATGATGCATTACATCATGGAGCAGAATATTTAAAGTCTTAACAAGGCAAAGTAAAGATCTGGACAGAGGGTCGGGGGTGGTGGTTGGAAAGGGGTGTGGTACTAGGGTGGAGGAGGGGGCCAGTTAGCAAATATTTTGTTCAGTATAGCTTTCCTTGCAGCTTACTTGGAAATGGATGATTCACCTGTTCTACAGGAAAACATTCTAATTCTTTCCGTTTTTGTTTTTTCCTCCTCTTTTCCCTTTTAAGATCAACCACTTCAGAAGAACCAGATTCCACTTCTGTGGCCAGGACTTTTATGTTATGGCTGGTCCGATTGTTTTACCCTGCGTTCTATGCTACTAAACCTTGGATCATTCCTAAAGTACAAATTCTGTTCTCGAACCACAAACAAGGCTAAAAGATCGGAGGAAATTCAGTGAATATGCAGGATTGGGATTGTGTATTTTCAAAAGTATTGAGCTTTATAATGCAATTGTTTAAAAGTAGAGCCTTTTTTTTCTTATGTTGCCAGCATTTTAAGTTACGTGTTTATTAAGAGGCATTGCTCAAATAGCTACAGAGTATGCATGGAAATATTGGCTGTCTGAATAGTTTGGAGATTCAAAGAGAAATAGCAAGCTTCAGAGGTATTAAATTATGACATGCAAAAAAGTTTTTGTTTTATTCTTAACTGCAACAGTGTATATTTAAATTAGAGTTAAAGTGTTATATGTCCTGGGCCCACCTTACAAGTTGTGCTGTGTAGATGTGTAATGGGAAGCAAAATTTCAATTAGGGTCCCATTAACTGGCATATAATCCTTCTTTAATGTAACAGAGGTTATGGTGTTGCTGTACAAATCTGCTAGAAACAGATTTTAACCCATTTTTGGTCTCTTTCTTGGATCTAATGGAATGACTCTTAACTGTACATTATCTGCATTGTTTCATACATTCTTCATTATTTTAAAGTCTGAAATTAGTCTCTAAATGGTTGTCATGAATATTCAGCTCATCCTAACTTTATATACCATATATATATTTCTGCGTATGTATTTTAATTAGTATTTAGAGGAAAAAGTTAACTGAACCCAACTGTAATTTCGAAACTAGCCTTATCACTGGAAGAAGAATTCTACCGCATCAAACCAGACTTTTCCTAGTCCCTGAGACCCTAACTTGTGAGGTATTTTAGTAACATCACAAGTCAGGCTCTTGGGACCTAGGCGGAGGGGAACCAGCAGCTTTGGACCTTATTGATTGTCTGCAGTTACCATCAGAACAAAAGAACATACATAGATTCTGCCTAGGAGAAATGAACAATGCTCTTCTTTATAATCAGCAATGTTTTCACCATGACCCACCCCCCAAAATACTATTTTCAGAAACTGTACTCTAAAGTGATGACAGAGTGCACAGGAATAGCATTTGTATTATAACAACATTAATATAAAAGCAATATATCTGTGTAAGAAGCAAAATTAAATACAAGTGTTTTTAAAATGCTTCTTTTGGTGTATTTAAGGTGGCTAGCCTAAGAGACTAACTCCTTAGTTAATAATGAAGAGAGTGGTTTATATTTGTAACTTTTTTCTTATGCATAGAAATCTATACATTAGCTACTTAAGTAAATCCTTTATGTTTTCACACAACTACAGCTGAGAATATGTAATGTATGGCTATAATCATGCTTGAGGCCTAGAAATAAAATCATTTGCCATCTTCTTTATTTGACCCTATTAGATTTTATACTGATTTAAGAAGAATGCTGCATTATACTTAGTATTTATTGCCAGAGTTTTCTTTAGTCTTTTTAACCAGACAACATGCTTTGTATGTCTTATTATAAGACATTATCTTGTTATAAGAGTTCGAGTTATCATAATTAGCAGAAATATAATACCTTTTAATTTTTGCATTTTACTTGGCATATATCATGGACATATGTGTGATAAATTAGTAAACACCACCTATGAAGTCAGGCTGTTCTAGTTCATCTATCAGCTGAATCTGAACTGCAGACTTTTATGAGAATTTTAGTTTTATATGAGGTAACTATTCCAACTATATCATGTCACATTTGAATATTATTAGCCATTGCCATATCAAATGTGCTTTTTTGAGAGCAGAATTATACATTAAATCTATTTTTAAATTTTACAATAATGTTGCAGATAATAAGATTCAAAATGGAGATGAGAGATTTTCCATAATAGGAGAAACAAAATGATTTCATTCTTTAAACTCTATTGCTTTACAGGGGTACTATAAATTATATATATCTTCACATTTTTAAAATAAATTTCTGAATGTGTTTTAGAATACTGTAATAGAGTCTTTGTTCACCTTTGTATTGGACTTGTTAGAATTACTTATGATTTGAAGTATCACAGAATATAAATCATCCACGAGTTATAGTTCCTAAAAAATTGATGTTACAATATCATAAACATATTCCTCACTTATGAAGGCACATAGAATGTGTCTAAGCATATATCCACCCTGTATCTATTCAGATTCTTTACTTATATCACCTGTTTCATTTATCTGAAATTTTAAGTGTGTGTATGTGTGTGTGTATAAACAAATGTTTTAAAACTTCAAATGAATGGAGATAATATAAACCATAAAGTTTTGGGTAGTATTTATTTTTTACTTCTTTTAACCTTATTCTCATTGTAATCAAGCATTTTTAAAAGCATAAGTTTCTCAATACAAAGAACTCTATGTATATGTAGCTACAAGTACACAGAAACTTGATTATATTTAATAGCCACGTTTACACAGTGTATCAGAAACTACCTCTTATATAAAACAATATCACATACAGGTATATGTTTACAGACACCTGTATGTATAAGATGTTCCATCAATTTAGTTCCAAAATAATGTAAGGGATATATGTTTGTTGGCTATAGTGATATCAAATATAACTATTTCAAATGCAAGATTTTTTTATGTCATCATATTTATGAACCACAATATATATTAACTTCTGTTTCATAGTCGGAAGATACCAAAGCTAGATTTAAAATGCAATTGTGTTTATTTTCCCCAAAAACATATAAAATGTATATATTTTTACTAATCGTCATACATTCTCTGAACCCTCTGTATGTAACCTTCCGATCTATGAACTATCTTTTCTGAGAGCGTCATTGATAAAGCTTTTCTCTTACTCCATAAAGGTGAGTAGAGCTATAAGTGGGTAACTTTGTTTATATAAATTACTTTATGCTGTATATGGATAGATGGATGCCACTTTTTTTCTGCATTTCTATCTTAGCTGTCACAGGATAATATTGTTTGGGGGCTGTATAATATGATTTGGAAAATCAGATCATGCTAAGCTTAAAATAAAAGGAAGGATCTGCAACAAAGAGCAAGAAAATGATGTGTTGCATACAAAAAAAAGCAGTGATATTAACAATTCGATGGCTTCCTGGTTAGGAGACCAGCCTGAGCCAGACGCATATATTAAAGGCTGTCTGCTGCCGATGCGAGCTTGCTCAATGCGGTGGAAATGAGGAATCACCTCCTCTCTGACACCAGCTTATTTTTACATTTTAATTCTGAAATAGAGAATCACTGTTTTACATAAATATACTAACCCCTGCTTGATTCTTTTCCTTTCTCACATTGTTTGCTAATTTACTGTGAGCTTCAGGTTCTATTTTTTTAAATATCATCACTCACCTTAAACATCTATCAAATACCAATGAAGTAGTAGTTTTTCTTTTGTCTCTTTTATATTGCTCTGTTAATATTGTTATACTCATGCTTTTAACTTTTAATCTCTGTAAGGAAAACAGCAGTTTTTCAAAATGACATTTTTTAAAGCCATTTAAGGTCCATCAAGGAAGGCACTGCTGGAATTTTGCCAAATCTAAATATGATTATATTTCATTTCAGTGCTCATGGGGTCAACATCTTTCTGAGTATAGAAGTCCTTAACACTTTAGTGTTCCAGTGAAGCTGCAGATGAGGTGTAGAGAGATTCTCAAGTCATTTAAGTATTAGGCTACATAAATAATGTCAAGGAAGAGGTATAGGTATCTCAGGGGAATTATAGTACAGGTTAATTACTAATGAAATCATAAAAGGTATATACTATCTTAAATTTCTTACGTTCAAATGGACATGCTGGTACGTGTGCCTAGGCTCAGTTTAATTCACCTGATAAATATTTAAATGGTTTTGCAAGTTGTCATGTTTGGATGAGTTTCGAGAAAAGCAGTACGTAAAGGGTTAGCTAACGCCCGAATTTTCTTGCCATTTACACATGCAGAGCATAGCCTACATTTCGGTAGGCAACGAATGCAGTCATCCTTTTGATTACTTGGATTCTTTTGTCAAATTTCTTACTAGACATTTAACTTAGCACTCAGGTCCCACTGATCCTTTAGTGACTGTATTTGGAAAAGGAAAACAAAGTTCCTAATATAGAGAAGTTTTCAAATATCCTGAATGTTTGTAAGCAATATGAAAAACAGACTTGTTAGTGCAGCTTTGCAAATACATAGTTAGTATGTAGAAACTTAGGTGCTATCATTATCTGTCATCTCCATCTCCGTATTTAGTTTTTTTATCTATCAGTAACCAACTATACTCTGAGGCATTATATGTATATATATTAATATATGTTAACATATGTACTTAATATATATCAATATATACACATGAATATATAAATTAATATATACGTTTTATATATTTACATATTATATATATATATCTTAATTTTTTTAAACCCTTGGTAAAAATAGTATGAAAAGTGAGACTTTGTCATAAACTTATCCACATTTTTTCAATAAATTAGCTTCTATTTTCATTGAATGTTGCTTTTTCCCCAGCTTTATCAGATGGAGTGTATTACTAGCCAATAATATTAACTTGTATGTAATGTCTTACTTGTGGAAGTTTGAAAGCAGATAGAACTTCTTAAACATCTTTATTGGAGTATAATTGCTTTAAAATGGTGTGCTAGTTTCTGCTTTATAACAAAGTGAATCAGCTATACATATACATATATCCCCATATCTCCTCCCTCTTGCGTCTCCCTCCCACCCTCCCTATCCCACCCCTCTAGGTGGACACAGAGTGCCAAGCTGATCTCCCTGTGCTATGTGGCTGCTTCCCTCTAGCTATCTCTTTTACATTTGGTAGTGTATATATGTCCATGCCACTCTCTCACTTCATCCCAGCTTACCCTTCCCCCTCCCCATGTCCTCAAGTCCATTCTCTACATCTGAGTCTTTATTCCTGTCAAAAGCAGGTAGAACTTGAAGGTAACTGAGATTAAGTGAATTTGAGATTAAATAGTGTTATATAATCAATCAGCTGATTCCATGCATATTTTATGAAGAATTTAAAAGTGAAAAACTTTCATATGGTGAAATAAATTTTTCCTTGTATCTGATGTAAGAAATGTGATTTTTAAGAGTGTTACTTTAATAATTAATTCCTGAACAAATAAAAACTAGCGTAAAAATAATCATGGGCTATATCTGTTAGGTCAACTAAATAAGAATCGTAACTCCTAGGTTTCATCTCGGCCTTTTAAGGTTTCTGGGGTGCTTTGGGTTCTTTTACGTAGGTGGATTTAACCATTCCCCTTTTCTAAGAAGTTTCTTCCTCTCTGTTGGTAGGTGTCTGATGATTTGTGGGCACCAAATGGCTATTCTGTGGAGTCATCTCTCCTTGCCTTTGAATTAGTTTTCCCTTGGCCATGAGTCAACATCAATATTTTATACATCCAAATTGGTAGGTCTTTCTTGAAATTCTTCTATGTATTTTTCTGGACATATAAGTGAATTGTGAGAAATTAAATGTACTTTGTTATTTATGGTCTTTCCAGTTTTCAAACATCTTCACTAAGAGATTTGGGTGATGTTGAAACGTTAGCCAATGGAAGCATTTGGTTTTGTAGGATTTAAAAATGTAATGTCTTTCTCATGGTAGACTTCTTATTCTTAGCGGTGATGGGGGAACCGGTAGGTGGCTAAGTTATTACTCTGTTAAACATCACGCTGAAAACCCAGCCCGCGCATTTCTTTTTTTTTTTTTTTTTTTTTTTTTGCGGTACGCGCGCCTCTCACCGTTGCGACCTCCCCACAGGCTCCGGATGCGCAGGCTCAGCGGCCATGGCTCACGGGCCCAGCCGCTCTGCGGCATGTGGGATCCTCCCGGACCGGGGCACGAACCCGCGTCCCCTGCATCCGCAGGCGGACTCTCAACCACTGCGCCACCAGGGAAGCCCAACCCGCGCATTTCTAAAGCTTGGGGAGGATTCTACATTAGACAACATATTTTGTTGGGGGGTTACACCACAGTCGGTTCCCTTCACTTCTCTCTCTTCCTGACACCCCCTCCACCCAACATGGAGCCTTTTCAACTTCTTCAAAGAAGTGGGGAAAAAAAAGTAGACTCTTTATTAATGGCAGAAAACAAACTGGCTGCTGGACTTCGGAGACAGCCTTCTAATAATAAAGCAGAGTAGGCACTGGAACAAGGAATTCTTGAACGTACTAAATATATAGGGAAGCCTATTTAAATTCACCAGAGGGGCTTAGAGGACAAGCAACAGAAAGTTTAGAATTCAATTCAAGCCATGCCAGAAAATGAAAATGTACCTTAAAAAGGATTTCTGAAACAATTGTTCAAAGACATGTCAACTTTTAAGGTTCTTTCGAGAATAATGAAATTTGTACTTTAATTTCAGCGGTGATTTTTTTCAGTTAGAAAGGAAAAGTGATTAACAGGATATCCAAGGAACTGTGTCTTATGTTTAAAGAAAATGTGTTTTCTTTCTGTAGGGTGTGCTCTAGTGAGGTCCGCCAAGTACACTGACGAAGATCGCCCAAATATATACATGAGACAAAGAGATGATGTATTTTTTTCAGCACTTAGATGCATCATAAAATGGAAACCCTCTTCCTACTTTGGAAGAAATTTACTCAACTTGTATGTTCTCTCTAGTTCCTTTCCTCCCATTGAATTTTATGACATATTATTTTAAATAAATGTAATGAAGTAATTCTGAAAGAGTAAATTGCTAATAAATAATAGGACTATGTGTTGCTAAATTTGAGAGGTAAAAAAGATGATCCCTACCTTATCTCTTATTGACTTTAGAAAATGCTCTTTAGAAAATGCTCTTACACTTTATAAGACGTGCATCTATAAGAAGTACCACATCTATAAGAATGTATATTTTATTAGTCAATGTTGAGATAAAGAACTGCTTATAAAGTTTATTTAAAGGCCTTTATGACTGACTCAGGGAGGAAATTTCTAGTGGGCTTTTTCTTAATGTCTTCTTGTAGAATTAACATAGATATTAAAAAAGATTGTCATTCTTTGTCTCAAGGATTACAAGTTGTAAAGAGGATGGAAACTTGGTCTCACTAGTGACACATCTTTGTTGCCATTGAGGAAAGATTCTGCTTGAGAATGAAACCCACGTGAAATTCACCAATTCATAAATACAACTTATTACCACAAAATAAACTGTTGAATCATTAATTCATCCATTCACTCATAAATGTAAATTTAACATAAAAACAGAATTCAATGAATTAAGGCTGCATAAACATATGGGACCACTATGGCCAATTAAGATGTGACCATTTAACAAAATTTGATTGACTTTCAAATGAAATGTCAGATATGTGAATATTAGTTATAGATGTTAACTATTTAATGATAAAAAGTAGTTGTTGCCTTCAATAAGTTAGATGAAGCCTGATTCATAATTTACCAAACAATTGTATTGCTTTCCACTTAAGTTTTAATGACATTTTAATATCAAGGACATTTTAATATCAGGCTTAATGATTGATCAGTGAAATAATCCAAGTAAATTCCTTAGGTCAGTGCCTAACACCAAGGAAGTACTCAATGAATATTAGCTTATTTCTTCCTGTTTGGATTTTAGTATTTGCTTTTGCTAAACAGACTATTTTTTTCATCACCCAAATTTACTGGGTATACACTGTCTCAAAGGGTGAGATGCAGACACCATTAGGAAATCATTTCAGCTCCAGGGAACTCACAAATCATTTATTATAAACATCTTTATCAAGGGTTTTCTGAGTGTCAGCTATAGGAAATAAAAAGGGGAAATCTGCTCTTAAATAGCTTATGGTCTACAAAACATATCTTTCAGTTGTCCAACACTTTTTATCGTTTTTGTGTGCCTTAACCTTTCATAAGTTCTGTAATTTGGAAGTTTTATTCTTTTTTATATTTTATAGATTAGCGTTTTATGTGGTTTGTCCTACTTTCTAGTTGTATATGTGATAACTTATCTCTTTATTTGAGTTGCTTTGGACAAGATATGGGATACTATTAGGATTTTTCACTGCTGAGATTCTGGTCATGTTATTCCCTATACTATGCAAAGGTCTGGTGATTAATCACCATAGATAGACCATGAAAATATTAATAACTGTGGTTTATAAAAATGGCACTTCCAGAATAATTGGACCAAAATGCAGTATTTACATATGATTTCAGTCCATCTAAAAAAAAAAGCCATCATTTAATTTTTTTAAACATCTTTATTGGAGTATAATTGCTTTGCAATAGTGTGTTAATTTCTGCTTTATAACAAAGTGAATCAGCTATGCATATACATATGTCTCCATATCTCCTCCCTCTTGTGCCTCCCTCCCTCCCTCCTTATCCCACTCCTGTAGGTGGTCACAAAGCACTGAGCTGATCTCACTGTGCTATGCGGCTGCTTCCCACTAGCTATCTACTTTACGTTTGGTAGTGTATATATGTCAATGCCACTCTCTCACTTCGTCCCAGCTTACCCTTCCCCCTCCCCGTGTCCTCAAGTCCATTCTCTACTTCTGTGTCTTTATTCCTGTCTTGCCCCTAGGTTCTTCAGAACCACTTTTTTTTTTTTTTTAGATTCCATATATATGTGTTATCATATGGTATTTGTTTTTCTCTTTCTGACTTACTTCACTCTGTGTGACAGACTCTAGGTCCATCCACCTCCCTACAAATAACTCAGTTTTGTTTCTTTTTATGGCTGAGTAATATTCCATTGTATATATGTGCCACATCTTCTTTATCCATTCATCTGTTGCTGGACACTTCAGTTGTAAAAAAGCCATCATTTAATTTCTTAAAAAAAAATTAAATTGAATATAATGATATTGATCATGCAGAGTTTCATAAAGCAGCAATTATAATAATTAGTCAAAAGATCAAAACATTCTAATTGGGCTATTCTCTGGGAGTTAATAAAATATGCAGAATAAACTTGGACTTTTTAGACTTTTGCATCATAAATGCTACCATTGAATAGTGAAGCAGAAATAGAAGACCAAAATTCTAATACCACTCTTACCACTAGTTATCTTATGGGACTGAACCACTCTCCTTTTCACTTTTTAAATTTACAACTGATTTATAAAATTAAAATGTAGGGAAAGATGATTTTAGAGTGATTTTCAGGTAAAAAAAATCAGTGTATCATTAGATAGTTGGATATTTTTCCATCCTACAGGGGACTTTTGGAGTCAAGTTAGGAAAGACCTAGCATTAGTTTAGATCACTACATTAATCAGACTCTTTCAGTAGCAAAAGATCAAATCTCAGCTCCAACTAGTTGAAACAACAAAGGAAGCTGTATGTACATCATCATCTCCTCCTCCCCCTCCTCCCCCTCCTCCCCTCCTCCCCCTTCTCCTCCTCCTCTTCCTCCTCCTTGTTCTCTTCTTTCTCTTCCTCCTTCACTTGCTTCTCTTTTCCTCCTCCACCTGATTCTCTCTCCCTTTCCCTCTCAATCTCTCTCTCTCTCTCTCTCTCTCTCTCTCTCTCGCTCTCGCTCTCGCTCTCTCTTTCTCTATCTCCAATGTGTTGACTTCATTCTCAGGCAGTTGACCTCATTCTCACATTCTCTCTGTCTGATAGCCAAGATGACCATTGGGAACTCTAGACATGCATCATACATCATTCCTAGAGCTTGTGACTCCAGGAGGAAAAAATAAAAAGGTTCTCTTCATCCCTACGTCAATTTAATTTCCCTGAAAGGCTTGATTGGCTCTGTTTTGGAGTCACTTCTCTGTGCATTTGAGAGTTACTCAGATCGGACAGCCTGCGCAGGGAGTCAGTACAAGAGTCACCTAGCAAAATTAATGTCAATGGCAGACGGTGAAAGAAATTCAAAGGAGGAAAAACTGTAACAGGGCTTCCAACAACCACTACATATTTCTAAAGTGCTTAGCATAATGGTGTGTTATAGGCTTCGGTCACATATGTTTGTCTTGGTAAACTTAGTGGACCCGGTCAACATATAGGCAATATTAAGTTTTTTAGCCCAAATGTGTTCTGTACAGCTTTATAACTATAAAACATCTACAGGAGCAAATCTCAATCTTGAGTATCATGGAGATTAATTACATTTTATTAGCATTTTTCATGATCATTTAATATTTGGCATACATCAGGAAGTCAATATTTGGACTCATTTAGGAATTTCTCATTTTAAAAATTATTTAGGATTATTAAAAATGGGAGACTGGGGCTTCCCTGGTGGCACAGTGGTTGAGAGTCCGTCTGCCGATACAGAGGACACGGGTTCGTGCCCCAGTCCGGGAGGATGCCACATGCCGCAGAGAGGCTGGGCCCATGAGCCACGGCCACTGAGCCTGTGCGTCTGGAGCCTGTGCTCCGCAACGGGAGACGCCACAACAGTGAGAGGCCCGCGTATCGCAAAAGAAAAAAAAAAAAAAAAAAAATGGGAGACTGGTATAAAAGGGATGGTGATTATATTTTGTAATCTAGTGTCTACCTCAGCCACCATATGTTTAGGCCATTCTGTTATAGCAAATTTTATATTCTTTCCACTTTTACCTCTAATATTATAATGTTAGGGAGCTTTATGTTGCTGATTCTTGAAGGTATTTTATTTTGGTTTATGAGTTGGTTTCTTCCTCTTTTAGTGTCTTTAAAGATACATCTATATATGTATATGTATGTGTATCTATATAAAACATTCTAATTGTATAAAATCAATACAATGACTATAATTTTATACAGATATATTTGTATATATAGTCATATATACATTCATATAATACACATATATATATAAAACTACGTCTTCTTTATATAAGTACAACCATTATGTGATTTTATATAATTTGAATGTCAGATCCTTATCCTTTTCAGCACTTTTTTTTTTTTTTTTGTGGTACGCGGGCCTCTCACTGTTGTGGCCTCTCCCGTTGCTGAGCACGGGCTCGGAACGCGCAGGCTCAGCGGCCATGGCTCACGGGCGGGATCTTCCTGGACCGGGGCACGAACCCGTGTCCCCTGCATCAGCAGGCGGACTCTCAACCACTGCGCCACCAGGGAAGCCCAGCACTATTTTTTATCATGGTATGACCTGGACAAGTTTAAACATTTTACTACCACAAACTACTATTTAGGGATCTTCTTCAATGAGAAAAAGATTACTTTGCTATGAATAATTATTCTCATGAAAAACATTTTGGGTTTTTGTGATGCAGATGAGTAATGCTATAAATATAATTTAGAAAGTTTGAAAATTGATTATAACATTCACAAGTTTTCTTCCTAATTAATCAAATTACAAAAGTATGCTGTGGTTTCCACTATATTAAAATAAGTTGTCATATTTGGAATATCCATTTATACTCCGTGTTTCTAAATGTCTGAAATATAGATTGCCATAAATAATGTTCATTATTTATTCTGTGGAAGTATGATACCTACTTCCTCCCACAATTCTTATTTCCCACAAAGTAAATCTTCCAGATTGTATTTTATCTTGATCTTATCAAGATACAGAAAAAAAAAGGTTAAGCTTTTAGTTAAACCTTGCTGATTGGTTAAGAAAAGGACGGTTGCCATCGGCAGCCTTTCCAGACACTGGACCGTGGCTCCAGACAGTCAGCTGGTACTACTGCTTTGTCTCAACTATAAATCAGTCTTGTAATGGCCAAGGCTGACACGCTGACATTTTCAAGAAGAGTAGAAGACCTGATTTGAATGGAAATCAATTTTATTTCACAAATCTTTGGTTGCTACTCCAAGCCTTTTCTTCTTGTGTCTTCTTGAGACTTATTTGGGATTTTTTCATGATCATCAGAGGATTGAGTTGTTATATATTTTTTAGCTGTAAAAACCATATTCTTACTTCCTTATTCAATCTCAAGATGAAAACTTGATTTTTTAAATTTTATATAAGAAAAAAAATCACCGATAAGCCAGATTTTATTTTAACCACGATGTATTGATAGTTTAAAAATGTGGCAGTAACAGCAATTGCCATTAGTTTTGCAGAAATTTTGTAAAGTGTTCTGTGATTTAAAAATATAAGCTGTGTCCCCTGCATTGGCAGGCAGATACTTAACCATTGTGCCACCAGGGTTTGAGCCCTGGTCCTGGAAGATCCCACATGCCGCGGAGCAACTAAGAAATTGTGCCACAGCTACTGAGCCTGCGCTCTAGGGCCTGCAAGCCACAAGTACTGAGTCTGCGTGCCACAACTACTGAAGCCCTCGTGCCTAGAGCCGGTGCTCCACAACAAGAGAAGCCACTACAATAAGAAGCCCACGAACGGCAACCAAGAGTAGCCCCTGCTCACCACAGCTAGAGTAATCCCATGCTCAGCAACAAAGACCCAACGCAGCCAAAAATAAATTAATTAATTAATTTTAAAAAATACAAGCTGTGTACACACATACCCAGATTAACCTTTGATTAATAATACATAATGTCATTTATGGAGTGATTTTGAACTTCAATTATAAGAGGGTCTCAAGCCTAGAATCCTCTGAAAAGTATTTGATTTATACTTTTATGTTCTTGCACATAAAACGTAGGTTTAAGGATTATAAAGTCAGTGAGGAATAGCATGCATTTAATTGTATTACATGGGTCAAGCATTAAATTCTGCCTCAATATTTTTGACCAAGTGGCATAGAAAAAGTTCCACATTTGACTAGTGTGAAAAGTAGTTCTATATAGATCTTTTAGGAACTTGGCATTGAATGTTAACAAAATTTTAAAAAATTAATTATGCTGTTATGTCTTCCACCTTTAGGAGAACACTGCAATTTCTTTAAAGCCACAGGAGAGAAACTTGTACTTCCTTAGTACTTTTGCTTGCTCTTTCAACAACGTTGATTTAAACTCAATGAAACTTTAGATCTTTTAAACACAATTATTAATTGAGAATCTGAGCATCACCCCTCTCTCTTGTCAAGTATAGAAAAATTACCACAATGCCTGGCAGTGATTTCTCTTTATCATCTTCATTATTAGTCGTCAATTTTGTCCCAAATCTCACTCCTAAACAAGAATATTCTTTGATTGCTAAATTCATCATTTTGTGATGCCCCATGAACAAGTACAGTTGTAGACAGTTGAGGAGACTTTCAACCCTTAAATCTTTTTATCCACCCTTCTACTCATCCATCCATTCATTCATAATCTATACAAAACAAGACCCTATGCTAAGTTTGTGTAAAATACAAAATGAGATTAGAATTCCTTCTTCACAAGATATTATGTTCTTATGAGAAAATAAGAAAAACTAAAAAAAAAAAGTCATCAACTCAGAATGTGACAGATCCAGAAGGAATATATAATGTTTTGGGTTTGGAGAGGAAGTATTTACGTTGGTTGTTGAGAATCAAGGAAGATTCCCTACAGGAGGCTGCGTTTAGCTAGTCTGTGACAGATAGGATTTCTGGAGGGAATAATGGCTGGATTTCGGGAAGAATATGCAGCATGTGCAAATGTGTAGATGCAAGAAAGATGGACTGTGGTTGGCATTCAATTTTGTTGGAAGATTTGGTGCATTTTTATAAAATGCCTATTGAAGTGTAAGCTGAAGTCAGTTTAAGGAGGCCCTATAATGGTCACATGGGCTCTTCTGGTAATTGTGTAGTTTTACTGTGTGGCAGGCACTGAGAATCCTTTAAAGATTTGGGGGATGATGCAAGATTAATCCAAAGTCAGTGTAACTTAAGACCTCAACCCAGGGGACATAACAGAACTACTCAGAAAGACTTATGAAGATACACCATTCTTCCTACCCTGTACTTTCTGACTCAGTATGTTAGAAGTCGAGCCCATGCAGTTGCATTTTGTAAAAGCTCCTAGATGATTAACACCCCAATTGATAAAGAGTTGGGTAGAGAATGTTAAACTATGAAGAATCAGGGATAATTAGACATAGAAAGAAACAAAAAAGGAGATCTAAACCAAGGATTCCTAATCTGAGGTCTACCATGTTCCCATGAGATTATAAGATTATATGAAATATTTTGAGTGGATATTCATTTTTGGGGGGAAAACAATCCTAGTGTTTATAAGACTCTAAATGGAGACTAAAATCACTCCAAAATTAAGAACCACTAGGAATACTTAGTGTGAAAAGGAGAAGATAAATATGAGAAATCATGACTATATAATTAAGACAATTTCATAACCTAGTATATTGCATGGGGATAAAAATTATGGCAGGTAGGAAGGGAGTAGAAAGTGACAATAAATTTTTCCTCTTTTTGACACTAGAAGAATGAGAATGATGATAATCCTTCTGTGAACCAGCATCAGATCCCCCCTGGCTCCTATTTCAGTTAGTAGAACTTCGATACCATGCATGTTGGATTCATGGTGTGAATGTGACTCCCAAAGGTAAGATGTCAAACAAGTAATGAAAATTTTGGAGGTGATTACACAGCTTTGAAAATCATTTTTATGGAAAGCTGGTCAGCAATCTAGGCTTCTTCTATCCTGTTTCCCTCTTTAACTGACTTTCATTTCTCAGGTAATCTCAAAATGACCATTGAAGCTACACCATGTTGTTTTTTGGTCAGTAGGAGTAAGAAGAGAAAAATAAGGACACTACACTTTCTTTTAAAGAAAATTTCTGGAATTCTTATACATACCTTCCCCCATGCCCTTAGAACTCAGTCAACAGGTACACAAAGCTTTTGGGAAATGGTTGCATGGAAATGTAGACTTTCTTCTGAGTAGTCATTCATCCAGCTAAAAACTAGAGGAAAGAGAGGAGAATAGATATTGCAGAAAGCTAGCAATCTCTGTCATAGTATCTCACTAATAATTTTTAAGCATTCAGTAACGAATGAACAAAACCATAATATAGAGACATTTTATCTCAACCTTCAGCCTAAATAAATATGTTGATTAGCAATAGGTAGAAATTTCTTTGTAACGTATTTATGAAAACATATCTCATTTCAAACTCCTGTTGTCCTCAAGTGCTTCATATCCTGAAAAATCCTGGAATTCTTCTGTATGCAACTGGAAAGATAGCATTACTGATTAGAAATAGAGTAACTACAAATGGAGTAACCTACCTATCCAATGTTATTAAACTTACTAGTCTCAATCCATCTTAAACTAATTCAAGATATTTTCACATTAGTCCAAAGACAACTAGCTTATTTACAAAATAAATTAAACTTTTCCTACACAATAACAAGTGTTCATTTTGTAAAATTAGAAATTCCAGACAGATAGAAAAAATATACATATATGTATGTATGTATGTATACATATATATGTTAATCTCAACACTCAGAAAATAACTCCTGTTATCATATAGTATATAATCATACTTCTCTCTCTCCCTCTTTGTCTCTCTCTCTCTCTCTCATTCACACACACACATACACTGAATATCTTCATAAATATTTGTAACTTGCTTTTTAATTGTTAAATACCAAATGAACACTTCCCCACATATTATCATTTTAGCATATGCTCATTATGTTATTGTTTGAGTATAATACAGTTTGTTTAACTTGTGCATTCATAGGTGTAAACTGAGTTTCTTTCCATCCTTTTTTTCCTAAATAGTATTCTGATGATAAATACACATTTATATAATTATTCCATTGATATATTAATTGGGACAGATGATAATGGCCTGAATGAAGGTGGTGGCAGTGGAAGAGAAGAGACAAGGAGGGAACAGAGAAGTGTTTAGAAGATAGAATTGGCAGAACCAAGTGATTAACTGCACATGGAATGATTTCTGGAAATGTTTAACCAAAGCTATTACTTTCCCAATTTATGTTTGTTGCTTTATTTTTCTGTACTTATTTGATCAATGACATATACTTCTTTAGTGGAAGGGCAAACACAGTCAAGAACAGAGTCAACAGAAGATTTAAAGTGCTTAGTAGATTATTTTTTAAACTTTAAAGCAAGTACAATAAGCTCAAAATGAACTGTTCTGATTTGGAAGAGCTAGGCTCTGGAGAGGGAAATGGTTTTATTTTTCATTCTTAAAGGGGTTGGTTAGAAGTATTAACCTGATGCTAGAGATCTGGATCATAGAATTTATAAAAGTTAACCCTACACGAGAGAAGGGTTCAGGATATGAGTTAGAAGTAGTTGGAAGTGGGTAACAGATTCCTGTTGGATGAGTATAAAGACATAAGGGCCAGAGGGGTTATGAGCCCTGACACCTGGAACCCTCCTGGGGATGGGGGGCAGCTTTGTAGATGCTTCTAAGAATGGCAGCAGGGGAGAACTAAAGGGAGTCTGAACTAGCATCCTAGCCCTCTCACCCTAAACCCATCACCTTCTCCCAAGAAAGCCCTTCAGCAGGGCACGGGAGAGATCTGGAGAAGCTTCCTTGTCTTCAGGAGGCATCAGGGAGATAGCTGAAAACAGATGGAGGATGCTGTGGAGTTTCAGAAGATCCACAACAACAGCTAGAACCAAGGAAAGAGGTTTAATCAGCAAGCTGGGCTCGCTGAGAGCAGCATTATATAAATAGTTTCACTGCTGAGGGAAGAATTTCATGAATTTTTCAAGGGTGAAAGACCAACACCCAAAAAAGACATATTAGCAGAGGTTAGTGAGGACCAGAAAACAGAGGGTAGCCTTAGTGGGGAGAAAGTAGAAATCAGAGATGTGAAATGCCGACTTTATTACATACAAAATTCTCATATATTCTAGAATATTCTAGTCCATTTTAAAATGGTAGATTCAATAGTGATAACTATATTTCTAGATTTTCTTTTCCATTCCCTTTCTAGTGAGTGAATTAAGAACCTTTGGAAATTGGAACCTTTTTCATGTAGTTTATCCAAGGTTTAGCTAGGTTGTAGTCTTTTTCAAGTTTCTTTCACGACTTTGTTTTTTCTTATTTTGTCTCGGTCCTTGTCAGATAGGCTCGTTCATTTATTCAATCAATCAACAAACATGTTGAGTACCTTCCATATGGCAAGCAGATTATTCTAATCTATAAATTTAGTTTTAAAGTGTAAACTTAGTTTCAGCTACAGTTTATTTTATTGTATTTGTTTAGTGTTAATTGAACATACCCATTCCTTTGTACTGGATGGAGCATGTGCTTCACAAAATTCTTGCCCGTGGGTGGACAGTAGGATTACAGTTAGAAAGAAACAAAAGCGCACAAAAGCACACTTACCCACAAAAATATAGGGAATGTTGATGATGCTAAAGAAAATGTGCCATGGAATAGTTGAGAATGTGCTATGCAAAATCATGGCACATCTCTTCAAAATCATTGGCTAAGAGAACATCATGAGAAAAACAGTATTATTTCTTTGTTAGTCCTTCCAATATCCTCCCTGGCAATTCAGGTGGAACAGAATCCAGTGAAATCTGGTGCTTTGCGTCATTATTAAGCTCATATCTGCAAGCTAATCATGTGTGATAAGGTTAAAATGTAAAAGCATTTTAATCAATAGCTCTTTCAGATGCTTTTCTGATAAAATTGCTTCATTTTCTTTTCCAACTAATTAATTCATGTAGGTGGAAAAATTAAGAGAAAAACTTATTCATATTATGAGTAACAGGATCCAAATAGTTTATTGGACTGTATTGTTGGCATCTTTGCAACCCATAAAAAACTCTTTAATAATCAGGTCTCAGAAACATCGGTCTTAGAAAGGGGTATACACTCTGGCTTCTATTTACTTGAAAAGGAATTAACCTAGGGTCAGGAGCAGAGGTTAGGTTACTTCTACCTGGAAGTTAATCAGAAAATTCATTTTGCCCTTTGATGTTGCTTGTCTGCGCACTTCAACCCCACTACTACCACCTTTATCTTCTTAAAATCCTAAAGCTCCCTTTCATGCATTGTGGCAGTGTAAAGGAATTTAAAGTTATGGATTTCTATATTTATGTAATTATATACTGAAAATATAATAGGGTAGGGTAAAATGTTTTTAAAAGATGTGACACCTTAAAGGGAATTCACAGACATCATAGGTGACTCTAATATACTGGCAAATTTCAGCCTACGTTCTTAGTCATATTTCTGCTAGAAGAAACCTACTTTCCATTTTGTGTTTTCTGATTTGCATTACTGCAAAGTTATTCATGCATATGAAAAGGATATTGTTCATCTCCAGATCCCTTCCTCTCCATATTCCAAACCCAGTGTGTTTATGAGTTATACAAAAACACTGCTATATCTGTATATTTATGCATGTATATCTATTTGATTCAAATTTGGTATCACAACTGGATAGCAAGCCCAAGTGATAATATTATGTACTAGACGTGTCTTATTACATCATTAATGGCATATCAAAATTGTCAAATATGTTGAAATCCAATAATTGTAACTGACAAGCTTTAGCATGATTTGTCTCCATTGGGAAAGATTGAAAGAGAGAGAGAAAGGAATGTACTTCTGAATTCCTCCTCTAAGTGCGTATGACTATATGGTAAGCTCTTATTCTGCAAATATTTTTAGTGAGATGCTGTTTTCACTGTATTCATGGTAACTGGCCAGTGAAGGTTCTGTGTGTGTAAGCCTTATCATCTCCTAAATTCAGAAATCCAGTGCTGTTCCAGAAAGAACTACAAAGTTGAACTGGCAAGAAGAAAAATGACCAACCTGGCAGGGCTTATGTCCGTCTAATGTATGATTCTCCTTAACTCAATATTCTAGGAAATTTTCACCTGAAAGTCTAGAGTTCACAGAGAAAAATTATTTCTCTTCTACTCCCTAGTTCTACTTCTACCCCTTAGAAAAGCAAATAGTATTGCTTAATTCCAAAAAGTTTTCTCTCAAAAATATCTTGGCATTTGGCAATAAGAGAAAAAAGAGAGTGACAATGAATTTCATGGACACAGAATCATTCATTACAATGATGAGTTATTCAAGAATCCCCACCCTTTGTGTTCTGCTTTATCTTTATTTGGGGATGGCGTGGAGGAGGAGAAAAGGGAAGTTTATGTTTTCTCTTTAAAATTAATTTGCAGGTAGCCATTTACTAGTGGATTATTTTAAGCCTAGAGGATGTTATAGTTGCATTTTTCTTTTAAGTAATTGTGGCAGATATTCAAGTGAATAGACAATGGTAGGCATGTATAGAATAACCTGGTTTTCTAGACAGACCCACATGTCCGAGATCAAACGGCTACAGCACATTTAGGGTTACAGTCTCCTTCCCTTCCACCTCATTCTCAACGGCAGTGGAGCTTTTTCCAGCGTTGCCATGGTAACACTATATCTGGCTGCTAGCTCTGTCGTAAGTTATTGAACTGAGACTGGCTTTTGGTTTAGCAGATAATTAGGTTCTGTCTCACAGGTTCATTTTCCTGTGACTGGGACGTGAATATGACCTACAGCTGGCCTCAATTTCAGTGTCACAGACAAAACTTTTTAACCCTTCCGGAGCTCCCAAGGCACTCTCCTAAGCCTTGCTTGTGAAGTGGAGGGAGTCCACTGCAGCCCACCTATACCTCAGAGAGGATTACCAAGCCCCATTTTATTTTTTATCTTCATCATAACACTAAGGAACATATGATCAAGATTGTACACCTAGAGCATTTTCAAAATTAAAAATATATCAACAATATGGTATATGTACTTATGTCTTTTACGTATAACATGTAGTATATAGAACTTTCCCATGTCATTATCATTTCCCTGCTTCTTTAATAATTTTTTAAGTTTCATTGAAGTGTCTTGTGTTGAGTTTGAATCCCACAGTACTTAGATGTCAAAAACAACATTTTCAGGAGTATTATCTTGGTACACTTATTCTCAGCTTCCAGAACCGTCTGCCAGTTGGTTCATGCCCCTCTCTCTCCTTTTTATAAACCCTAGATTTTTGCTGATGTCGAATGGTTCCTTTGGAATCACAAGCAGGTCCGTGCTACAGGGAACAACGCCATCACTGCTAAAATGCCCAAATGTTCACTCAAGGCTTGACTCTTGCTGGTTTGGAAAATCAGCAAAGGTCTGCCCTTTGTTTAGGACAAAGAAAGAAACATAACTTTGAGGACAGATATTGAATTTACAAAACCCACAGCAACACGGAGACCTGTACGGTTAATATGAGAGAGTATGTCTTTCTATGTCAACGATAAAGACCTTCAAAGAAATCTGTTTGAAAAATTTACTGTATTTAATCAAAACCTTCCCATGGAAAGATAAGAAAGGAACAAGGGAGAGCTGAGATCACCATAATTAAAGCATGAATTAAAGAAATTCTATAGCTTAATTGTCTGGAGAATCACATAGCTATGTCAATAGATATAGGAAAGACTTGGGAGACTCAACAGTTGGACATTGAAACTAGGATGTGTGTGTGTGTGTGTGTGTGTGTGTGTGTGTGCACGTGTACCACATAGACTATATTGTTTTAATCCATTCCTTCTATTCTCAGACTCTAGATGAGAAGAGCATCTTGGATGGCAGCAGCCTCAGATGTCCTGAGTGAGAGCAGCCATGGGCCCAGCAGGGTCCCATGAATTCAGAGAACTTAGTGGAGGAGATGGAGGTCAGGGTGGTGGCGGGTTGGTGAGGGGAGTTTGTATGAAGTAAGGGAAACAGCTGATATGTGAGAAACCCAATTATTGGCAGCTATTTTCCACTAAACTGAGCTTCATTTAACTTTAAATCTCAAGTATATAGCACTTGTTTTCTTATTGATGATCAATGTGTTTGTTGAGTGAATGTATGAATTCCTCCCCACTCTCTATCCTATGCAGTGAGAATTAAATTAACACTCAGTTATAAAGAGGACTTAGGAATTCTACATGCATTTTGAATCCAAAATCCTTTTAACTGTCTTCTCATGGTTTCTAGTAACCCCTAAGCCCTACACATACAGGTCATCTCTTGCCTGCACGATTGCAATAGCTTTGTAACTGCTCTTCTTCCCTCTTATTACCTACTGTAGTATCTACTATGCACAAAAGATAAGGCGTTCATTTAAAATGCATATCAGGGCTTCCCTGGTGGCGCAGTGGTTGAGAGTCCACCTGCCGATGCAGGGGACACGGGTTCGTGCCCCGGTCCAGGATGATCCCACATGCCACGGAGCGGCTGGGCCTGTGAGCCATGGCCGCTGAGCCTGCGCGTCCGGAGCCTGTGCTCTGCAACGGGAGTAGGCCACAACAGTGAGAGGCCCGCGTACTGCAAAAAAAAAAAAAAAAAAAAAAACCTAGTAGGCTGGACCCTAGTAGGCTGGACCCTAGTAGATTTTAATAAATATTTGTTGAATGAATAAGTGAATGAATGATTGAATAAAGAGATTCAGGTAGAAGGTCTGGGTATCCCAACCTATGTGAGACCAGTAATGAGTGTTCCCAACACAATGGATGAAATCTCATCCTACATGATGAAATTGCTTGAGTAGATACAATAACATTGAGGGGCATAGCTTACATTTCTGCAACTCTCTTCATTAGATTGAGATAAAACAAGAAAATGAAGCTTATTTCTACCTCATCCTTGCATGCATTAAACTCAAAGCATCATCCACATACCAAACCCATTTCACTCATGGAAGACTTTTTCTGTGAAGGATAGTAGATAGTTTTGGCTCTGTGGACCATACAGTCTGTGTCACAACTTCTCAGCACTTCTGTTGAGGTGTGAAAGCAGCCACAGACAACACATAAACAAATGGGTGTGGCTGCGTTCCAATAACATGTTACTTATTAGAACAGGGGATCAGCCACATTCAGTGCACAGACAGTAGTCTGCTGTCCCCTGATGTAAAGTCTTTCCCCAATTTCTCCTCCCACCAAGTTATTGAGAGAATGCCCAAAGGACCATGGCTCTCTCACCTGATCTTTCAAGAAATGAAACAACTTGGGGAATGGCTTCCCAGAGTTGGCAGAACACTACTGAAGCAGTTTTTTTTCCTCTCTCCTTCTTTGCTCAATATCAGTCATTTCCTAACTTTAAACAGTCACTGCAGTAGCAATAACAATGATAAATGGTAATGTAAATGGTAAATGTCTAACAGTTGTCTCTCTGGGGGAGAAAAAAAGATGTTTACTAATTTCTGTAGTGTAAATTCTCCCACCATGGCCATTTTAAACTACCAATACGATGTCACTTAACCTTGAAGTTGGAAAAAGCTGCATATAATAGTCTCCTGAATCAGTATGAGCTGGCTCCAGTGCACAGCGGGATACATATTTAAAAGCTGCAATAACTTTCCTCACCACCACTGCAAAATCTGTAGGACAGTGGTGGGCTTGATGGGTGCAAATGGCTGGATGATCTCTTGGAATGCCAATAAATAATGAAAAAGTATATAAATGTAATGCTGTATGTAAAGCCCTTAGGTCGGTGTTTCGTTAAAATACATACTCACTAAATGGTAGCTATTATCCTCTAGTTTAAGTTTTTATAAGCATTAAAATTAAATGTTTAGCTACAGACTCAATCCAATTTTAATGCCTTTGTGTTAATAAGGCCTCTTAACATGGAAACAACAAAGATAAAGGAATTTTATGTAGCTATTCATGATTCTGCCCAGCTCAAGTTTAAAATAGCAACAAAATACTCCAACCAGAATAAAAGAAGTCTCCACTTGACTGCAGATCTTCATAACACTTCACAAGGGTCAAGCTGTGTTATTTTCCTTCAGTGTTGAACAAAAAGCATCTTAGGAGCATAGTTCAATTATTGATTGAATAGTGGGTTCAATTTGACTGCAATTCTAACAAATATACTCCGATGAGTTCAAGACCAGGGCTGGGCCAACAAAAGCTAAAGTTTTCACTCAAGCTTTGAGGCAAATGCTCAGATTAAATTAGTAACATGGATGTCTTATAGTGTTGGGCTACTAACAGTACTGCTCAGTACCAGTTAGACAACGCTAGTAGAATAACAGGCAAAATATTGACAACGGTTTGGATGACTAGACACCAAAATGGACATCAACCTAAAAGAAATTACTGAAAAAAAAATATAGACTCTGAAAGAGATGAATACACAGCTTAGGTTTAATCACTCAGTATTTAGGAGAAAAGGCTAATATATGCTGTTTTAAATACCATAAAAGTGCTTTTTAAATTATTTACCCTCTAGTATCCTTTGCTCATTCTCTTCAATCTATAAAGTTTTCTGTACTTGTATAAAAGATATGACTTAGTGTTTGGTCTGTGAAATAAGGTGAGAATGAGAGTATTCCTTTTAACCTTTTGGCTAATCTTAATCTTTTTCTCTGTGCTTCTATTAGCGCGTAATTCAAATATATTGGTTTTGTGGTGGTTATCCTCCTCTAATTCTTGACGGCCCTTTGTTCTAGAAGACACAGTTTAACAATGGAATACCTCAAACCAAACCCTGGTCAGAAGCTCCCCAGTCCCCAAATATTACTGAATGAGTTGTATTTTCTGTTTCAGTAAACTCTTCCATATGTATTTTTTGCTACATTTTCTTTTGGTTTTCTGCTCATTCTAAAATTAATGAAAATATATTTTAGGTAATCAGCTTTCTTTTAAAAAGAACTTCTATTATGGAAAATTCCAAAGATATACAAATTAGAGAGAATAGCATAATGAACCTCTAAATGCTCATCCCCCATAGAGGTTCAACTATTCAATGATTTATTAGAGGGGAGGGGGAAAATTGACATCTTTTTTCCAGCTGCATTGAGATACACTTAACATGTAACATTGTGTTGTATATGGTGAAATGATTATCACAATAAGGTTAGTTTAACACATCCATCACCTCACATAGTTACATAGTTACCATTTTTTGTGGGAAGAACATTTAAGATCTACTCCCAGCAGATTTCAGGTGTTTGATATAGTGTTGTCAACTACAGTCACCATGCTGTACATTACATCTCCAGAACTCATTCATCTTATAACTGGCAATTTCTACCCTTTGATCATCATCACTCATTTCCCCAACTCCCCAGCTCCTGGCCACCATCAACCTACCATTTATTTCTATAGGTTCGTTTTTTATTTAGATTCCATATATAAGCGAGATCATATAGTATTTGTCTTTCTCTATCTGACTTACTTCATTTTGCACAATGCCCTCAAGGTTCACCCAGGTTGTCACAAATGACAGGATTCCTTATTTTTCATGGCTGAATAATATTCCACTATATTATATATACATATATATACACACACAAACATATACATACACACCACATGTCCTTTATCCATTTATCCATCAGTGGATACTTAGGTTGTTTCCATGTTTTGGCTATTTGTAAATAATGTTGCAATGAACATGGGGCTGCAGATATGTCTTTGAGATAATGATTTCACTTTCTTTGGATATACACCCAACTATTCAACTTTTATCACTGTATGGCCAATCTGGTTTCATCTGTACCCACCATTCACTCACTTCTAATTTCTTGGATTATTCTGAAACAAGCTCATCCATCATATAATATGCAGGCATTTATAAATATTTCAGTATGTGTCTCTGAAAGTAGAGCACTGCCTTTTTTAAAGCACAATATCACTATAACCCTACAAATATTTACAATAGTTCCCTAATGTCATCAAATATCCCATAAGTGTACAAAGTTTCCTGATTGTCTCATTTTTTAAATGTTAATTTGTTTGAATGAAGATGCAGACATGGGCTACACATGGCATTTTGTTGACATATGTCCAAAGTCCCTTTCAATATATAGGTTCCTCTTCTTTTAGTTCTTTGCAAGTTATTTGTTGATGAAACAGAATCAGTTACCCTTTAGTGTCTTTCTCATTCTGGATTTTGCTGATTTAATCCCTAAAGTGTCATTAGTCATGTTCTTTTCTAATGGTGTTTCCTGTAAACCAAGTGCTTCACTGAAATGCTACATTCAGATTCTTTTCCTTTTTTTAGTAAGGTTTGTTTGCAAATGGTATTGTATACATCCCAACAGGAGGCACAGAGAAAACCTGTCTTTATTGTGACTAAGTGGGAGGAATTTTGTGATTTTCTGAGTATTAAATTATGGTTGCATCATCCAGGAATCAAATATTTCAAACTCATGTTAGAATTTAATATAACATTATTTTATATTTCAAAAAGAGCACCTTAATCTCCAGGGATTCCATCAACTGAGCAGGTTTGAGCACATTTACCTAGTGCATATCAAACTATGGATTATTCCACTTATATGTCTGAAATTGGATTAAATTATGGAGAAATTCCAGGGAAAGTAGCCTTGAACAAACACAAGGTACATATGTAGACCTTCTCCAATATAAAATAATTCTAGTTCATTCTCAGAAAGGTATGAGGAATATTGCATTAGAACTAGACTTTTGTGGTAACCTTTAACTTTATAAGAACTTTAGAGAAGATCAGTATGGGCTAAATTACAGGGACAATTCAAAGCATCAGAACTGTCTTGTGGTGGAGCACGTGAACCATTCTAGCCTGCTCCAAGAAGATGGTACAACTCTGTCACAATCCTGAGGAGTGCAGAGTTGAGATAAAAATGTGAAGACATTATATGAAATGTTAATTGTCATTTAAAAACAGAAGTATGTGTGTATTCTTGGGAATACAAAGAAAAGAATGTGATTGTTTATGGACTTTCAGAAATGTATGGCTTTTTGAATAGCCACCTCTAGGGTTGTCTTTTTGATTCCTCTTATGAAAAAAAACTGGAAAATTAGATGGAGTTAATTTATAGTTAGCTCATTATTGACAGTGCTTTAATCTCATATCCCTTGCCAGATATGAAGAGGATATATCTTTCCTTTATATATTTATTGGGGATAAGTTATAGCTAGTTTTCCATTGGTATGGATGCTTTGAGTTCAAAGCTATGCTATCACATATAAAATACTCCAATTTTTCAATAATACATCACTAAAATTAGACCCATATTCTATTTTGAAACTGGGAGAAAATCTTACTTAGACTCTGAGAACTGGATTACATTAATGAATTTTCTTCAAGTTCTAAGGTTCCCTGAATCTATTTTAATTCCATGTCAAGAATTGGAGAGATTTTTCCAAGAAGTTATATAAATTTACAAAATGAAATATGGGAGTCTATGACCCACTTCTTAAACTTCTATTCTTCCTACTGCTTTTGCCCCCAAAGTAAGAAAAGAGACATATTGCTTTGTTATATCATTGTTACCAATTTTTAAAAGAATTTTCTGTTTTAATTAAGATACTTAATCTAATATATAATTTTTAAATATTATTTCATATCATATCTTACTTGTCACAGTTAGGAACCTGGAGCAGGCTGAGCCTTTAGAAGAAAATGATGATGTTATTGTGAAAATAGGCAAGGATAGCCCGAGGCAACCCCAAACTTATAGGGTCTACAGAGCAATAGCAATAAGATATTCTGAGCTACGTTGGACCAGGGAGTATTACACTTCTCATATGGCAGGATTCTTATTATTTTATTTTATATTTCATAACATTATCAGGTCCATGAAATTAGCTCCCTTTAGTAAAGTGCTTTTGTGTTGCTTGTTCTGACAATGCTTTGTGCTGATCAGAATATTAACAGAAATGTGTGAAATGTAATATTCCTTATATCAAGGAACAAGTTAGTTTCTATTTGTTCAATAAAACCCATAGTCTGTTTTACTCAAGAACCTAAAATTCAGTTGAGTGTAAAGAAATGGCAATTACTCATGAAACCTCAGGAGGCATTTTTCATGAGCGGTTGATGTGACATTTATTGGGATATTATAATGTGAAAAAATGTTTCATGAAATGCAAGTAAATATATTTTGCATTAAATTGAATTGTTGTTAAGTGTGTAGTTTATGTTCTTGTGTGACAGTTTTACATTTTGTTTATATTCACTTATGATTCATTTGAAAAAGCTTTTCTGGAGTTTGATTCATTTGCAACCAAATATCAGTTCTTATGGTACATCATTAAAATTCTGTATTGGTGATAGAAGTGTTTTTCAGAAAAAAAGATAATTTCCATTAATATTTAAAAGTAAGTATTCCTTAATTTATCCTGATAATGACAGAAACTTATATGGGAAGATTGAGTCAGCACTTTATAAATTTAAATGTTCTATCCTAGGGCATTCTTTTTTTTCTAGTATTTTTAAGCAAAACAAAATTAACAGATTTTGTAAGAGCCAAATTGAACAACTTTCCCTATTAAATATGTAATCTTGGTTCAATTAGTTGCTATTTTGAAGAACTATAGACCATAAAATGGCAGAATCTTAGAGTTTGAAGATATCTTAAAAATTATCCACCGTCCTCTGAGGCCAGAATCCCTTAATAATCCATCTGGCTTATAACACTCTACACTGGGAATTAATATATTCAAAGGTAGAGAGTTTACTGCTTTCATAAGCAGTTAATGATATCTTTGGATAGGTCTAATTTTTAGAAAGTTCTTTCGACATTGAGCCAAATATTTTCTAACAATATCAAATATGTCTACATGACAATACTTTGAAAATTTAAGGTCATTTTTCATGCCCCTCCTCTTCACAAATTTTTAATATGCTATAATCCATCTTCAAGGATCTCTGAAATTATTGTGTTATTGTTGTACATCTACACAGAGTAAAGGGTATGGTCTTCCAGACTGTTATGATCTTCCAGTCTGCCCAAGATTTTATAGCTTAACTACAAGGAGTTAGGGGCCAACTACAAAGTTAAAGGGAAAAATCCACACAAGACCACCCTTTCTTCTGAAAGTTCAGGTTTCTCAAACCTACCTTCAGGTTTGATAATTCACTAGAGCAACTCACAGAAATAAATATCTACTCTACTTACAGTTTCAGTTATTACAGGGACATGGTACTGATAATCAGCCAAAAGAAGAGCACACGCGGAGACTGGGAGGGTTCCACGTGGAAGCTTCCATTGTCCTTAGAATGTGTTTCCCTTCTAAGTAATGATGTGTGACAACACACATGATATATTGCCAACAGGAGAAGCTCATGTGAGCTTCAACGTCTAGTTTTTATTGGGGCTTTATTATATATGCATGATTGATTGATTGATTTACCAGATTGTCCAAAAGGTCCACCATGAATAATAGATACTCCTGACACTTGGGAATTTCCAAGGTTTCAGAGGTTACCTCCCAGGAGCCGGGTATAAAGGTCAGACCTCTCTTTAGGTAAGGCCATATCCTTATCATGCGGTATTATTTACTATTTTCTTGGAGAAAAGACTTCAGTTCCTTAATCTTACATAAAATATAGTTTTAGGGCTTCCCTGGTGGCGCAGTGGTTGAGAGTCCGCCTGCCGATGCAGGGGACACGGGTTCGTGCCCCGGTCCAGGAAGATCCCACATGCCGCGGAGCGGCTGGGCCCGTGGGCCATGGCCGCTGAGCCTGAGCATCCGGAGCCTGTGCTCCACAACGGGAGAGGCCACAACAGTGAGAGGCCCGCGTACTGCAAAAAAAAAAAAAAAAAAAAAAAAAAAAATATATATATATATATATATATATATATATATATATAGTTTTAGGAGCTCAACATATCTTGGTTGCATTTCTCTAGATAATCTCTAATTTATTTATGTCTTCCTTGGGGTCTCAGAAACTTTGGGTAACACTGGTAACAAAATATATACCTCATATCACTCCAAAAGCCTCCAAAGGTCTCCAAACCCATCTCTCTATGTTGAAGTATTTGGTCCCTACTGTAAAGTGTGAAATAATACTTTGGACTTGAGGGTTCTGCAGACAGGAGAATCCTGACATTTAGCAGCCATTAGACCTTGTAAAAGTTATGTGTGCTTTCTGAGCTTCCATTTCTTCACAGATACAAAGTTAATAAAAATCTTTAATGTATCATAGGAGCTTAAGAACTATTAGTTCTCTTCTAGAAAAATTACTGTGTGGTGTGAATTTGTGTTTGAGAGGTATCTTATACAATGTTTGCCTACTACATATTTTATACTAGATATATGCATACATTATTAAAACAAAACAGAATTCATTCAATTCATCAAATATTTATCTAAGTCCAGCCGAGAAGTGTAAAGCTTTATGCTAGTGACAAAGAGAAAAAAAGATAGTTTCTGCCTTCCTGGAGAGAGAACATTTTCATAAATATCTGATATAAGTAGATTGGCAAAGGTGTTGAATTAAGGGACATATCTCCTGCAATAATGGAAGTATTAGAGAGAAAGAAATTCTGATTGTAGTTATTAGAGAATGCGTCTCTAAGAAGGTGATATGTCATGGAAGGCCCAGAGCATTAGGAGGGCTTTGACAGCATTTTCTGGAATAGTGAATACCATTTTTCAGAATTTCTGAATAAAATTTACTTCGTAGAAAAGTGAATTTTATGCTTGCTTCAGCAGCACATATGCTAAAAAAGAGAAAAAAAGAAAAGTGAATTTTGAGGCAAGATGTAAATAAATTTATCATGAATATAGGGACAAAATATAAATAAAATAATCTTACATCAGAAATGAGTTCTCTAAAATAAGTGGCAATCTTAGAAAAAATTTAGCTGAAATATTAATCTTTGTATTAAAAATATGTTATTGATCTTTTTGGAATGTCAACAGATTGCTTCTGTACTTTGTACTTTTAAAACTCAGAAGACTTTACCCTATTTCTGAAATTCATTCTGAAATTTATTAAGTCAGTTTTTGAATTCAAGGAAAATGTAGATTTTACCTGAGGCAGGCAGTTTATTTGAGAACTGTGAGAGAGTTAAGCATCATCAAACAATTCATTCAGCAAATATTCACTCTATGTATTCTGTGTGCCAGGCACTGTTCCAGGTTCTGTGGAAAACTGACAACAAACAAGTAAGTACATAGAATGTCAGATGGTATAAGAAGCATCAAGAAAATTAAAGCCATGGAATGGGTGATAGTTTTGGAGAAGAGTGGGATTTGCTCTTTTATAAGTCAGGAAAGACCTTTTGACAGAGGTCTGAGCAGAGACAGTGTGGAAGCAAGTCAAAGTGTTCTCCTGGGGTGAGGGTTCCACGCAGAAAAACAGCAAGAGCAAGGCGAGGTCAGAGCATGCGTGGAATTTCCCAGGAACAGCAAGGGCTCCAGCATGGCTGAGGAGAATGAGAGAGGGAGAAAGCAATGGAGGTGGCTGTAACATCGGGCTTTGTAGACCATTGCAAAGACTCTGGATTTTATTACAAGTGCTATCTGCATAACCTGAACCATGCCTACCTCTTAAACCTTGTATTCATTTCTTATCTTTGTATTCCCTACACCTGTGCTGTCCAATATGGTAGCCACTAACCACATGTAGCTACTGAGCATTTGGAATGTGGCCAGTTTAAATGGACAGTATGAAAAAAGTAAAATATCTCACAAATTTTTATATTGTTTAATAGGTTGAAATGAAAATATTTTGGATATATTGGCTTAAATAAAATAAACTTAATCTGTGTCTTTTAATTAACATTTTTATTTTGAGATAATTCTAGATTTCATGCAGTTGAAGAAACAATACAGAGAAATCCTGTGTTCCCTTTACTCACTTTTACCCAATGGTGACATCTTGCAAATCTATTGTCACCATATCTATTGACAGTGATACATCTTATTCAGATGTCCTTAATTTTAATTGTATTTATGTGTGTGTGTGAGTTTAGTTCTATGCAATTTTATCACATTTGTAAATACATGTTTCCACCACCACATCGAGGTTCAGAACAGTTCCTTCATCTCAAAGATTCTTTGTGTTGTGCTTTCATAACCACAACTACCCCATTCCTGTGCTCCATCCCCCACCCCCCGGCCCTAACCTCTAGCAACCACTAGTTTGTTCTCCATTTCTGTAATTTTGGCGTGTCAAGAGTGTTAAGTAAATGGAATCCTACAAGATATTTATTTTGGGAATTGTTTTTATTCCCTTAGAATAATTATCTGAAGGTTGATCCAAATTGTTACATACATCAATAGTTCAACCCTCTTTATTGCCAAGTAGCATTCCATGGCATAGAGGTACCACACTTTGTTTAACTACTCACCCTTTGAGGCACGCTTAGATTGGTTCTAGTCTTTGCTATTATAAATAAAGCTGCCATAAACATTCCTGTGAATGTTTTTGTGTTAATGTACGTTGTAATTTATCTAGGGTAAATGCTTGAGTCCATCAGTCATATGGTATTTACATATTTAGATTTATGAGAAGCTGTCAAATCATTTTCCCAGAGTACTGTACCAACCTCTTTTTACTTTTTGTTAACATGGCTGCTAGAAAATTATCGTATGTATGTGGCTCACATTTCTGTTGAACAGTGCTGCTGTGGTTCATCCTATATGCATTTCTTTCTCTCTGGAGTGTGTTTTCATCATCCCTTCACAAATGCACATGAAATTCTATCGTATAGTAGTTAAGAGCAGAATCTAAGACCAGATGGTCTGTGTTTGTATTTTGCACCAAACCCTTACTGACTCTATGATTTAAGATATTTAGTACCTTTCTTTCCTCTGTTCATTTGTGAATGGGATGACTGCAGTAGTACTGATTTCATTGGGTTGGTGTAGGATTGAGTGCATTAACGCATGTGAAGTTATTTTCCAATGATACCTTTATGACCCGCTGTCCAAGAGCAGATTTAAATACTAATATAGACTTCCACTGCAGTCAACATCCTCATTAAAATTGTAACTATATGATTATTTCATATCTTTCTCCATTACTATAAGGGAAGTGGCACTGTCTGATTCAGTGCTGTATCCTCAGAGTTAGCATAGAACTGGCCAAGAGAGGGCAGTTAATGTAACATTGTCGAATAAATGAGTGAATGAATGAATGAATGAATGAATTTCCTTCAATGTAAACATTTAAGTAACTCATTTAAGTAACTCATGAGTTACTTAAAATATTTTATTTCATCTTAATATTTTTTAAAGTCATATTATATTATTCATGTTTCTCTGATTGAGAAGTCTTGGTCTCTATTTTAAGTTATATGAATAGTTTTTTCATGTGGATCCTCTATATTGTAGAATAAAAACTGTTCTGGGGTAGTGATAGAATTCGATGGTAAACATATTAAGACTCATATGTATACTATAATACTCTTTGATTGGTAATTTTGGTTAAATTGTTCAGTTTAAGTAATCATTCCATTGTTATGCTGGGATTCCCTGAAGGTTGATGGAATTCATGTTACTTAACTGCTTTCTTTGGCATTATGGGCCTTATGAACACTGATTCCCCTGAAGCATCAGTAGATGACATTGAGGTAGAAGTCCCTCTTTACACTTCTGTAGATAATTTTATCTCAATATTTCAATTATTTAAGGCCTTAAATATGTAAGTTCCATGACATTCTTAGGAAAGTCAGAGAAAACCATGGCTTAACATAGATGATTTTCATTACCTGCTCTCTGTTTAACCCAAACTCTGTACTAACTACCAAGAGCACATGCTTTTTTCATACACACACACACACACACACACACACACACACATTCACACACACTCACACAAATACAGTTTATCAGTGATCCACCTTTATCTTCTCACCTACCAAGGGAGGTTACTATAGTAGAATGAACACTGACTTATGGTCACTTTGATCTACGGTGAGTGAGGCTCTTGTTATTTAAAAGACCAGTTAACATGTTTGAAAAGACCAATTGATGTGTTTCATCCTTCATTTCATTTGCTAAGTAATGGGGATATGATGAGATCTACCAAGATCTCACTGCAGTGATAATTAAATACAAGGGTCCATCTATAGATCATGGACATATACATACATGTATGTTTCCTCCGATTTTACCATCTGCCCTCAAAGACAGCTCTCATTAGACCAATGTCACACCTTAGCATGCTGAGTATCAGAAATGCACTTAACTTCAGTTACATGATAAGGCTTTGCCATGAAATTATGATCCTTAACTCTAAACTAATCAGGAGAGAAATAAAATATCCCTTCTTCCCATCTAAATATTTGAGCTCAGATTTTTATTGAAGCATATCCAGGTGTAAAAGAAAGATTATGATGGTATTTGTTTCCTGGTTTAATGATTCTTGATGCTGAGTTGATTAAAATAATGCAAAATAACAAAATTTGCTAATATTTATTGAGTGTTTACTTTGTGATTAGAACTATATTAAATAATTTACCAGATTATTTTTATTGAGATATAATTAACATATAACATCGTAAATGTAAGTTTAAGGTGTACAACATGTTGATTTAGTACATTTATATATTGCTATATGCTTTCCACCATAGCATTAGCTAACACCTCCAATGTGTCCCATGATCAGCATTTCTTTTTTGTGGTGAGAACATTTAAGATCTAGTTTCTTAAAAAAAAAAAAAAAAAAAAGATCTAGTTTCTTAGCAACTTTGAAGTATATAATACAGTATTGTCAATATAACAACACAAGTAGTTACTATAATCATTCCTATTTTACACTTGGGCACACAGCCTAAGAGAGATTAAATTAGTGGCTCAAGGTCAGAGTGCTAGTAATTATTAAAGCTAGGATATGATTCTGTGTAATGTGAGGGTTCAAGCCTTTAACAGCAATGCATGTTGCCTCTTATTTCAATAATTTAAGTTGGTCATTTGGGTTAATAACAGAGAAAGTGATGCTCCCTTTGTTTTCATGTGCCTTATATTTTTCAACATATTTCATTTACATGCAGTGTGGTAAAATAAAATCAGGTTCTCTTTCTCCTATGCCTTTACATTTATCATGTTCCCATAGCCTTTATAAATAAAATAAAAAATAAGAACAACAAGCCCTTGCCCAAAGTGAGTAAAAATTCTAGCTTCTCCCATCTTCTTATTGCAGCCCAAAGACTTTGACATCATAAATATCTATATGCCAACAATATTGAATTTTCATCATCAGGTAACTCCAGTGTTACAGACATGAAAGTGTAACACCATATCTTTTTACAATCACTCCTGCCACATTTTAATAGATCTATAGTTACCGTCTGGAATAATATTAAATGGATTATTTTTTCTCCTTAAAATATTAAATCCTTATTTAAAGTTGACCATTTGTTTACATAGTACACAGGAGTCTATGTTTGGAATTTGTTAGCCTTCTCTCTACTGTACATGTGCTCCACACAGCTATTTTTATGTGAAAATTGTTGCTTTATAGGACCACGTTCCCTTTATGTTGCTATTTTATTATTGCTATTCCCTTTAATTGAAATGCTCCTATTGTGTAACCAGGAAGAGTTCCTTCACCCGGGAACATTTGCTTCAAATAATATAGAAATGTTTGTTTGTTTGTTTCTTTCTTTCTTTATTATTGTCATTTTCCTAAAATATCAACTTTGACTAATAATTATATACAGGCTTTGTTCTTATCTGGGTGTCAACAGTAATTGGAATCCATATCCATATCCTACCTTGCAATCATGCTGCAAAAGGCCCAATAAATTCCCGCTGAGCGTGTTACTTGTTAAATTTAGTGCATTACTTTCAGGGTAATGAATAAAAGCAGTGGGCCGTTACCTTCTGGCTGGCTGAGGAAGGCTGGAACAGCCAGACTCCCCTGAGGCTTTGAGCCAGCTTAAAACGGTGACAGGCAGAATCAAGGGAGTCCCAGAGCATCACAGTTCAGTTTGTCTCCCTTAATTTCCTCTTCTGTAGAGACTCAGAAGGCTGTAGGAAGGTGAGGTCGTCTTAGCCGTTAATTCACCACACGTTCCTAAGACGCTGCATGCTCTGGTTTCATTAAAAAGAAAATACAGTTTATATAGTTACCTTTTTACCTTCAGCAGAGAGATGAAAATACCATTGAACATATATTAGTAGCTACGCCTCCATGCAGTTTACTTTGTGTATCTACATATGTCTTCTGTGTATTCATTTTTGTATGTTAAATATGTCCATAGGTTTTTTGTTTTGTTTTGTTTTGTTGCGGTACGCGGACCTCTCACTGTTGTGGCCTCTCCCGTTGCGGAGAACAGGCTCCGGATGCGCAGGCTCAGCGGCCATGGCTCACGGGCCCAGCCGCTCCGCAGCATGTGGGATCATCCTGGACCTGGGCACGAACCCGTGTCCCCTGCATCAGCAGGAGGACTCTCAACCACTGCACCACCAGGGAAGCCCGCCCATAGGTATTTTAATATGAGTGAATAACCAATTAAGCAAGCTCCATAGAGATAATGTACTTATTTCCATCTCATATTTATTGAACATACATAAGCAGGTACTGAAAAAATGACTACCACATTCTTAAGCCAACATGTAGCTCTTTCTTAATAGATATATTCTTCATATGAAAAAATTCTTTCTTAAACTATAATATCATAAAATTTAACATATACTGTAAATGCACAAATGCAAGGATGTTAGAGCAATGTGCTCTATGTTCTCAGTAAAATTTTCTTTTTTAATAACTGAAAGCCAGTCTTCATTCTTCCAGCAAATAATTGTTATACACTATGTTTTATGCCAAAGCCAGGTGACTCCCTTAGTCTTTTGAATTATTCTGAATGTTAATATCCATCTAGAAACAACTAAATTCTCAAAGAAAGGAGGAAAAAATAATTTGTATGAAATGACTACTTATATTATTCTTGAATGTCTTGGAAATTTTAGTGTAAGTGTCCTTTGCTATCCATGGTAGACATCTGGTTCCAAATAACATGGTGTATCTCATTAGAGAGATATTAGATCTAATTATGCAACATATAAGTGAGATCATTACAGCAACATTATCTCAGTGAGGGAAGTAAGCACATGTGAAACCTAACACTCTGCTGCTTGAAAGAATTTTTGAAAGCAAATTTAAGGAATTAATGTACATTAAGAGATGTTGAAAACCAGTCATGAATCTTTGACATGTAATGGAAAAATATAATAGAATGATAGGTACCCCGATTAATTCTCCTGGAGATAAAAACAAATATCTTGGGCAAATACTATACTTTACTACAAATTATTTTCTAAACAAGATAAAACGAAAAGGTGATAGAGGAGATATAGCTTTTGTTATTTTGTTTATTCTATTGCCTTTTTTTTTTTTACACTTCTACTGTTTTAGAGATCCTCAAACTTTAGAGTGTAACAGAATCACAGAGAAGGAGTGTTAAAACAGACTTTGGCCCCGTCCTCAGAGTTTCTGATTCAGTTTGGCTGGGCGGAGTCTGAGAATTTGCATTTCTAAAATTCCCAAGGATGCCGATGCTGCTCGTCCAGGGGTCCCATTTGAGAACCACTGGACTATATGAAAATCACTATAGAAGGCATTTAATTCACATTATCTTCTTGATTATTTTTCAGTAAGATGAGAGTCCAAGGATCTTATACTCTGCTCAATATTTTTCAATCAAGCTGTATATCTTGGGAAATACAGACTCTATTACAAAGAAAACATTCTTAGAATATAATTAAGGCTGCTGTCTGACAAGTGCATTGGGCATATTTTTAAAATAAATTTATATATTTATTTATTTTTGGCTGCATTGGGTCTTCATTGCTGCGTGCAGGCTTTCTTTTTAGTTTCAGTGAGTGGGGGCTACTCTTCGTTGTGGTGTGCAGGCTTCTCATTACAGTGGCTTCTTTGGTTGCAGAGCACGGGCTCTAGGCGCGCAGGCTTCAGTAGTTGTGGCTCGTGGGCTTCCGTACTTGTGTCTCGTGGGCTCTAGAGCGCAGGCTCAGTAGTTGTGGAGCTCAGGCTTAGTTGCTCCGCGGCATGTGGGATCTTCCCAGACCAGGGCTCGAACCTGTGTCCCCTGCTTTGATAGGTGGATTCTCAACCACTGTGCCACCAGGGAAGCGCTAACAACATATTTCTAAACAATGACACAATCAAAAACATGAATAGATATTACCTAGCAGTGAATAGACCAAAAATAATGAGAAGTTATAGCTCCATGAAGCTAATTTAACTCACTCTTATCTGTAGATGTTTTCACTTTCCTAAGATATTGGAGTATGTTAACTATTAAATTGATCAATTCTAATGTACAGCATGGTGACTATAGTTAATAATACTGTGTCATATACTTGATTTACTAAGAGTGTAGATCTTAACTGTTCTCATTACACACAAAAAAACTGGTAAGTATATGAGGTGATAAATGTGTTAATTAACCTGATAGTTATAATTTCTCAAGGTATATGTATATCAAATCATCACATTGTACACTTTACATATTTACAGTTTTATTTGTCAATTATACCTCAATGAAGCTGGAAGAAAAAATAACAAATAAATTGATTGATGCTGTCAAACAAATTTTAGATTTAAAAAAGTAACAATAAAATAAAAATTGTCATCATATATAAAACAGCTAATTGGCTCTTTCCCTTGTAAAGTAGTGCTAACTATAGCTTGAACAGTTCTGCTAAAATATTACCTAACAATGTGTTTAGGAAGATGTGTATATAAAATACCACCAAAAGTTTGCATGGATTTTGTTTCTATTTGTTTGTTTTTTTCTGTTTCTTATCTCAAGTCAAGCATTATATTAGTTATGGTAACAATGTTCAAAAGACATTTCCAGAGGGACTATTTCCTTGATGCTACTCAGGCAGCCTTCAAAATAAAATAATCTGGTCCATATTCTGAGCTCAAATATCTGAGCTTTATAAAATTAGGAAACATCTATGTGGTAATCTGCCTAAAAATAAAGGAAAAGATTGTAGGACCTCAATGTCAGGCCAGTAACTTCGTTGTTTTTTGTTTGTTTGTTTGTTTGTTTTGTGGAATAGAGCCCAAACCAAATTTTGAAACAAAACTCTTAATTTTTAAAAAGTGGGTTATAGTCTGTTTTTCCATGTTGGCTTTAACTGAGCTGTCTGATCAACTCTGAGGAACCCTTTTGTTGTCTCCCCTCTTACCCCAAAACGCAGCTGGACTCTCCATTCATCTGCATGTTAAAAATGATGTAACAGTTATTATTGCAATGATACAAGTGGGTTTTTTTTTTATCATTTTGATGTGATTATCCTATTCCAGAACAAAGTTCTGTCTCCCAGTATCACTTTTTTTTTTTTTTTTTTCGGTACGCGGGACTCTCACTGTTGTGGCCTCTCCCATTGCGGAGCACAGGCTCCGGACGCGCAGGCTCAGCGGCCATAGCTCACGGGCCCAGCCGCTCCATGGCATGTGGGATCTTCCTGGACCAGGGCACGAACCTGTGTCCCCTGCATCGGCAGGGGGACTCTCAACCACTGCGCCACCAGGGAAGCCCCCCAGTATCACTTTTAAGTGTCCAAAAAACTTGGGTTGTGTTATATCCACAGGCAAAACTGGACTGAGTGTTCAGATTCCATTAAGTCTCCTATATTCTTATTCTTGGTTGCATTCTGTAGTCACATGAGAAGCTTTAGAAAATACTGACAGCTGGGTCTCAACCAAAGTGATTTGGATTTAATTGATCTGGTGAGTAGCTAGGTCATTAAGATCTTTTAAGAATCTCCCCATGTTATTACAATGTGTAGCCAAGTTTGAGACCAATGTTTACTTACAGGTGAATCCATTAAAAGGGCTAATGACAATGAAGTTAGTGTAGGCACCTCACATTCCAAGGGTCTGAGCACAGGGGAAATAGTAAAGTGTTCATCCCATTTGTATGGATTTGTGTGTTGCCTGTGTTTTTGACCATGGCAGAGATGGGGTTATCAAGGTGGAATCCACTCTATGGAATTACCATAATCTTGGTGGTAACATGTTTCTGGTAACATGCACTTACAGAAGCAATGTTTATTATGTGGGTTTAAATTTTACTTGGTTGGGTTCTTATCTTCTCTCTCCTGTTCTACTGTGTTAGTTCCTTAAACAGAATTCCTGAGAGCACATGATGTTCCAGTCGTTGTGCAGGGATAAGAATATAGCAGTGAAGGAATATAAAGGTAAGATTATACAATTGTTGGTAATATGCTTTTCAGAAAACTGAGTGAAAATGTGAAAACCATTGGCAGAATAAAGTACTTAAATGTTTTTTCAAATTAAACAACAACGAGTTGGTATTAAAATATAGATTATATTGACAAAAATTAGAAAGATATATGTGGACATGGGAGTGGAAGGAAGAGTGGGAGGATTATAAAAGGGAACATGTAGCAAGATTTTCATCTTAGCAGGGAGTAGCCAACTATTTTGCTTCATTCTTGGCTTTGATAATGACACAAGTATAAGGTATAAAGAATGTATGTGGGCATTTTAAGGGAAATATAAAATAATGTAAAATATAAACATGATGTGTAACTACCAAATCACTACAGACGAATTGCATCATTTATTTTTTTTTAAAGATTTTTTTGATGTGGACCATTTTAAAGTCTTTATTGAATTTGTTACAATGTTTTTTTCTGTTTTTTGTTTTGGTCTTTTGGTGGCGAGGCATGTGGAATCTTAGCTCCCTGACCAGGGATTGAACATGCACCCCTTGCATTGGAAGGGGAAGTCTTAACCACTGGACTGCCAGGGAAGTCCCAAATTGCATCATTTAAATAACTAAAATTAAGGAAATAAAAGGGAAAGTTAATAACTGATATCTATAAATACCTCTACCCTACAAACAGAAACTACACTATTTTTTTCAAGCATTTGTGCTTTATTTACCAAAATAGGTCAGTATTATTCAAGAACAAATAAATGATAAAGAAGAGAAATTGAAGAAATAACATATGGTCACAATTATACAGTGCTAAAGGATAAAACTACCCTCCCAAATACAAAAAACAAACAATAAAACAAAAACAACATTAAATAAACACACCATTTGCCTAAGTAACTGTTGGGACAAATTGAAAAATAAAATCGTAGCTGTAGACATTAGAGATCTACTAACATTATAGCACAATGTTTCAACAGAGGTGTATTACCAAAGCTGTTCTAAGTGACAGATTCATAAGCTTTAGCCTTTCTATATTAAAAATAAATGTAAATGAATCAAATATTTACCTAAAGAACTTAAGTAGACTGCAATAAACCAAAGAGAAAAAGGTTAGGAACAGAAGCAACACAAATATAATTGAATTAGAGAAATGTAAAATCAACAACTGAATTAGAACTAAATCTATTTTTCTAAGGAAAAATCCATTTAATTTTATGCAAAGAGTAAAGAGAAAAAATAATAAATTAGAAATGAGAAAGAGAATACAAAAATAGGAAATGAAAAAAAATGTAGAGGGTAATCTTGTTCAAGAAGGTAATTGTAATTTTCTTGATGAAATACTAGCAAATATAATTTTCACAGAGTATTAAAATAATACCCAATAATCCATCAATACTTCCATTTACCTTACCATATATAGATGATTTAATGACTAATTTATAATATTGGTCATATAACAACAGTATGTTGCTCCATATATTCAAGTTTTCTTATAGGACCCATAAATACATTCTAAGTGTATTTCTTACAATTGTATATTTTTGTGCAAATTTGAATCAGAATTTTTTCCATTATATTTTCACCTGGTTATCGCTGGACTAGAAGAGTCACAAAATTCCATACACACAACAATTTGGATGTAAAGAGAAAATATAGCACCCATAATCTAATCTTTCTCTCAAATAAACATCCAAAATTTGTCAGTAAAACAAAGTGCTCAATCTCTTTAAATCTACTTTGATCTGCTATGTTAGAAAATGCTCAGTCTCTCAGTAATGTATTTCCCCCTCCCCAGGATCTCTTCCTAAATGCCGCTTGGGAATTGCAAGCCCATTAAATTTCTAGTTCTGCTACTTAGCAGAATATGGATTCCAGTTTCAGCTCAGATAAAAGGACATATTAAAAAAAGTCAACATTTTTTATCAATATCATTAAATTTTGTGGAGGGTTTTTGAAACTTCTTTATTTATATACTTTTGCTTCATTTTATGTAATTTTTATAAAATACCTCTTTTTAATTTTTTTACTTTTAGCAGATATGATACATCTTTGAGAAATATCAATAATTACTAGAGACCTGCATTTTACTCTCTACTGCATTTTCTTTTCCTATCATCACTCCTTGGATTTCAGCATTACTGGCCTTGGGACAGCCTCTTCCCCACAAACACTGTCCCCTACCCCCACTCCCAATTGTTGTGGCTCATCCTGTTTATTGATGTGGTGATGGCAGAGCTGACTTACAAGATCTTTGTAGACTGGACATTAGGACACAGGCCTGTACCATGAGAGCAGCAAAGTGGTATCTCAAGCCTCATTCACAAAGGTGGATCTAGTCCAAGTCCTTCCCGATTTCATGCTCATTTACAACTCACTTTTCTTATTGTAACAGCCCATGTCCTATAACAGACAACAAGAACCATTAGCGAGCATTAAGAGTGACACATTTCCACTGTTTGTCTTCCAGGATCTCATTCTGTGAACTTTACATAGACTGGGATACCTAGCACTTGTGAACTTACACTTGAAGAGGATCAGTCTATATCATCATTTCTCCAATTTCTTAGCACCAAGTATTTTTTTCATTCACAAATGCCCAACCTGGGACATCTAATAGAAACTGATATGTCAAAGATGAAATGAGTATCATAGAGGAAAATAAAGAAGGCCAACTCTAAATATATTTAATCATAAAAATAATTTGGAAAATAGTCTAAAATAAATGGGAATGTAAGTATTTCACACCAGTGAGGGTAGGTGTGAAATACCAATTCAAAGCACACTTTCACCCTTGAGGCAAGCTGTAATTTCTTCTTTAATTGGGAACTTACTATATATCAGGTGTTGTGCTTAAGAAATTTGTGTATGTAATCACATTTAATCTTTCCAATGCCCATGTCAGGTAGGCTCTATTATTATCCTTCATTTTTTAGATAAAGGGAGATAAAATTTGGAGAGATTAAGAAATTGGTCCTCCACAATACAGATAATAAACAACAGAATCTTGATTCGGACTCTAATTTTGTACCTGATTTTACGTTCTTAAGCACAATGTTGTAATGTTGTTATGAGCTACTTTTACTGATTGCAAAGGATTGAACTCCAACTTATAGTTTATAAAAAAGTAGAAATCATAGAAAGGAGCCTGAGGGGTTTCATAGAAACCAAAGACAGGAATGAAGCTGGGCCTCAAGAACATCAGAAACCAGGCCGTAAACACTGTCCAAACTTGGTTTCCACCCACCTCTACTCTCACTGCATCACCCTATCCCATCAACCCCTACTTGCTCCCTCCCTGGCTCCTCCCCCTACCATCTACCCACCCCTCGCCTCTCACTGGCTTACTGTCTTTGGTTCATAGTGAGGAGAGACAGGCAATAAATAAATTAAAATTATAAATATCTGAGGCAAGTACATATATTAAATAAATATATAAGTCAATGGTGCTAAGTTAAAACAAGGTAATATATACAGCGAGTGATGGGATGGAGTTCAACATCAGAGGATACTTCTCTGAGATGACTTTTGAGTAGAGACTCAAATGACAAGAAGAAACCAACCATCAAAAAATCAAGGAAGATCATTCCAGGAGGAGAAGATGAAAGGTACGAAAGCAATGAGCTGATACTATTAGTCAGCCAGGATGGCTAGAAATCAGTAAGTAAATGGGAGAAAGATAGGGGATAAGTTAAGAGTCAGAGAAGAAGACAGGGACTAAAAATCTGTATAGGAGACATTTGAAAGTTATTCAAAGTGGAAAAAGTTATAGCCATAGGGAGGATGCTTTCATTTGCCCAAGTTGGGTCTGATCCCTTGGGTTATATTTTAATTTGGCTGCTGTTGCTGCAGCCAGAGGGCTGTAAAAGGAGGATGGATATTTCCCGGTGGGAGCTGTGGTTCTGGGCAGATAAAGCAATGAACAATTCTGTCCTCTTCACAGTTCTGTTCAAGAACCGCTGTTATAAATTCCTTTAACAGTTCCCATATATTGTCAAGCACTACCAGCCACGATTCCTTCAAAGCCAGCTTTATATAGGTTATATTTCATACCAGTTTTAAACATTTTAGGTTTTCTGATTTTTCCATATAATTTTAAGGCTTTTTGAAGGAGCCAGTTCACTGGAATATCATCCAATGTTGGAAAATTATCTTTTTTAATGCTGATTTGTTGATTGATTACCTCTTGGCTAGTATGTACTTAAATACTGTCTATTGATCTAGGCATTGGCTTCCAGTTCAGTTTCACTGGGTGTTGTTTTTTTTTTCAACATCTTTATTGGAGTCTAATTGCTTTACATTGGTGTGTTAGTTTCTGCTTTATAACAAAGTGAATCAGCTATACATATACATATACCCCATATCTCCTCCCTCTTGTGTCTCCCTCCCACCCTCCTGATCCCACCCCTCTAGGTGGTCACAAAGCACTGAGCTGACCTCCCTGTGCTATGTGGCTGCTTCCCACTAGCTATCTATTTTACATTTGGTAGTATACATAAGTCCATGCCACTCTCACTTCGTCCCAGCTTATCCTTCCCCCTCCCTGTGTCCTCAAGTCCATTCTCTACACCTGTGTCTTTATTCCTGTCCTCCCCTAGGTTCTTCAGAACAATTTATTTACATTCCATATATATGTGTTAGCATACGGTATTTGTTTTTCTCTTTCTGACTTACTTCATTCTGTATGACAGACTCTAGGTCCATCCACCTAACTACAAATAACTCAATTTCGTTTCCTTTTATGACTGAGTAATAATCCATTGTATATATGTGCCACATCTTCTTTATCCATTCATCTGTCGATGGACACTTAGGTTGCTTCCATGTCCTGGCCATTGTAAATAGTGCTGCAATGAACATTGTGATACATGACTATTTGAATTATGGTTTTCTCAGGGTATATGCCCAGTAGTGGGATTGCTGGGTTGTATGGTAGTTCTATTTTTAGTTTTTTAAGGAACCTCCATACTGTTCTCCATAGTGACTATATCAATTTACATTCCCACTGACAGTGCAAGAGGGTACCCTTTTCTCCACACCCTCTCCAGCATTTATTGTTTGTAGATTTTTGATGATGGCCGTTCTCACAGGTGTGAAGTGATACCTCATTGTAGTTTTGATTTGCATTTCTCTAATGATTAGTGATGTTGAGCATTCTTTCATGTGTTTGTTGGCAATCTGTATATCTTCTTTGGAGAAATGTCTATTTAGGTTTTCTGCCCTTTTTTGGATTGGGTTTTTTGTTTTTATGATATGGAGCTGCATGAGCTGCAAATAAATTTTGGAGATTAATACTTTGTCAGTTGAAACGTTTGCAAATATTTTCTACCATTCTGAGGGTTGTCTTTTCATCTTGTCTATGGTTTCCTTTGCTGTGCAAAAGCTTTTAAGTTTCATTAGGTCCCATTTGTTTACTTTTGTTTTTATTTCCATTACTCTAGGAGGTGGGTCAAAAAGGATCTTGCTGTGATTTATATCATAGAGTGTCCTTCCTATGTTTTCCTCTAAGAGTTTTATAGTGTCTGGCATTACATTTAGGTTTTTAATCCTTTTTGAGTTTATTTTTGTGTATGGTGTTAGGGAGTGTTCTAATTTCATACTTTTACATGTAGCTGTCCAGTTTTCCCAGCATCAGTTATTGAAGAGGCTGTCTTTTCTCCATTGTATATTATTGCCTCCTTTATCAAAAATAAGGTGACCATACTTGCATGGGTTTATCTCTGGGCTTTCTATCCTGTTCCATTGATCTATATTTCTGTTTCTGTGCCAGTACCATACTGTCTTGATTACTGTAGCTTTGTAGTATAGTCTGAAGTCCGGGAGCCTGATTCCTCTGGCTCTGTTTTCCTTTCTCAAGGTTGCTTTGGGTATTCAGGGTCTTTTGTGTTTCTATACAAATTGTGAAATTTTTTGTTCTAGTTCTGTAAAAAATGCCATTGGTAGTTTGAAAGGGATTGCATTGAATCTGTAGATTGCTTTGGGCTAGTATAATCATTTTCACAATGTTGATGCTTCCAATCCAAGACATGGTATATCTCTCCATCTGTTTGTATCATCTTTAATTTCTATCATCAGTTTCTTATAGTTTTCTGCATACAGTTCTTTTGTCTCCTTAGGTAGATTTATTCCTAGGTATTTTGTTCTTTTTGTTGAAGTGGTAAATGGGAGTGTGTCCTTAATTTCTCTTTCAGATATTTCATCATTAGTGTATAGGAATGCAGGAGATTTCTGTGCATTAATTTTGTATACTGCAAATTTACCACATTCACTGATTATCTCTAGTGGTTTTGTGGTGGCATCTTTAGGATTCTCTATGTATAGTATCATGTCTTCTGCAGACAGTGACAGCTTTACTTCTTTTTTTCTGGTTTGGATTCCTTTTATTTATTTTTCTTCTCCGATTACTGTGGCTAAAACTTCCAAATCTATGTTGAATAATAGTGGTGAGAGTGGAAAACCTTGTCTTGTTCCTGATCTTAGAGGAAATGGTTTCAGTTTTTCACAATTGAGAATGATATTGGCTATGGGTTTGTCATATATGGCCTTTAACATGTTGAGGTAAGTTTCTTCTCTGCCTACTTTCTGGAGGGCTTTTATTGTAAGTGGGTGTTGAATTTTGTTGAAAGATTTTTCTACATCTATTGAGATGATCCTATGGTTTTTATTCTTCAATTTTTTAATATGGTTTATCACATTGATTGATTTCTGTATATTGAAGAATCCGTGCATTCCTGGGATAAACCCCACTTGATCATTGTGTATAATCCTTTTAATATGCTGTTGGATTCTGTTTGCTAGTATTTTGTTGAGGATTTTTATGTCTATGTTCATCAGTGATATTGGCCTGTAGTTTTCTTTCCCTGTGACACCTTTGTCTGGTTTTGGTATCAGGGTGATGGTGGTCTCGTAGAATGAGTTTGGGTGTGTTCCTCCCTCTGCTATATTTTGAAGAGTTTGAGAAGGATAGGTGTTAGCTCTTTTCTAAATATTTGATAGAATTCACCTGTGAAGCCATCTGGTTCTGGGCTTTCGTATGTTGGAAGATTTTTAATCAGTCTCAATTTCAGTGCTTGTGATTGGTCTGTTTATATCTTCTATTTCTTCCTGGTTCAGTCTCAGAAGGTTGTGCTTTTCTAAGCATCTGTCCATTTCTTCCAGGTTGTCCATTTTATTGACATATAATTGCTTGTAGTAATCTCTCATGATCCTTTGTATTTCTGCAGTGTCCTTTGTTACTTCTCCTTTTTCATTCCCAATTCTGTTGATTTGAGTCTTCTCCCTTTTTTTCTTGATGAGTCTGGCTAATCATTTATCAATTTTGTTTATCTTCTCAAAGAACCAGCTTTTAGTTTCATTGATCGTTGCTATTTTTTCCTTCATTTGTTTTTCTTTTATTTCTGATCTGATCTTTATAATTTCTTTCCTTCTGATAACTTTGGGTTTTTTGTTGTTCTTTCTCTAATTGCTTTAGGTGTAAGGTTAGGTTGTTTATTTGAGATGTTTCTTGTTTCTTGAGGTGAACTGTATTGCCGTAAACTTCCCTCTTAGAACTTCTTTTGCTGCATCCCATAGGTTTTGGGTCGTGTTTTCATTGTCATTTTTTTCTAGGTATTTTTTGTTTTTTCTTGATTTCTTCAGTGATCTCTTAGTTATTAAGTAGTGTATTGTTTAGCCTCCATGTGTTTGTAATTTTTACAGATTTTTTTTCCTGTAATTGATATCTAGTCTAATAGTGTGTGCTCAGAAAAGATACTCGATACGATTTCAATTTTCTTAAATTTACCAAGGCTTGATTTGTGACCCAAGATATGATCTATCCTGGAGAATGTTCCATGAGCACTTGAGAAGAAAGTGTATTCTGTTGTTTTTGGATGGAATGTCCTATAAATACCAATTAAGTCCATCTTGTTTAATATGTCATTTAAAGCTTGTGTTTCCTTATTTATTTTCATTTTGGATGATCTGTCCATTGGTGAAGGTGGGGTGTTAAAGTCTCCTACTATGATTGTGTTACTGTTGACTTACCCTTTTATGGCTGTTAGCATTTGTGTTATGTATTGAGGTGGTCCAATGTTGGGTTCATAAATATTTAAAATTCTTATATCTTCTTCTTGGATTGCTCCCTTGATCATTATGTAGTGCCCTTCTTTGTCTCTTGTAATAGTCTTTACTTTAGAGTCTATTTTGTGTGATATAAAAAATTGCTACTCCAGCTTTCTTTTGATTTCCATTTGCATGGAATATATTTTTCATCCCTTCACTTTTAGTCTGTATGTGTCCCTAGGTCTGAAGTGGGTCTCTTGTAGACAGCATTTATACGGGTCTTGTTTTTGTATCCATTCAGCCAGTCTATGTCTTTTGGTTGGAGCATTTAATCCATTTACATTTAAGATAGTTATCAATATGTATGTTCCTATACCTTTTTCTTAATTGTTTTGAGTTTGTTATTGTAGGTCTTTTCCTTCTCTTGTGTTTCCTACCTAGAGAAGTTTCTTTAGCATTTGTTGTAAAGCTAGTTTGGTGGTGCTGAATTCTCTTAGCTTTTGCTTGTCTGTAAAGATTTTAATTTCTGCATCAAATCTGAATGAGATCATTGCTTGGTAGAGTAATCTTGGTTGTAGATTTTTCCCTTTCATCACTTTAAATATGTCCTGACCCTCCCTTCTGGCTTGCAGAGTTTCTGCTGAGAAATCAACTGTTAACCTTATGGGGATTCCCTTGTATGTATGTTATTTGTTGTTTTTCCCTTGCTGCTTTAATATTTTTTCTTTGTATTCTTCTTATTATTATTATTATTGTTATTTTTTTTTTGCCGTATGCGGGCCTCTCACTATTGCGGCCTCTCCCATTGTGGAGCACAGGCTCTGGACGCACAGGCTCAGTGGCCATGGCTCACAGGCCCAGCCACTCCACAGCATGCAGGATCTTCCTGGACCGGGGCACGATCCCGTGTCCCCTGCATCAGCAGGCTGACTCTCAACCACTGTGCCACTAGGGAAACCTCTGTATTTTTTTTTTTTGATAGTTTGTTTAATATATGTCTTGGCATGTTTCTCCTTGGATTAATACTTTTTGGGACTCTCTGTGCTTCCTGGACTTGATTAAGTATTTCCTTTCCCATATTAGGGAATTTTCAACTATAGTCTCCTCAAATATTTTCTCTTCTTCTTCTAGGACCCCTATAATTTGTATGTTGGTGCGTTTAATGTTGTCCCAGAGCTCTCTGAGATTGTCCTCAATTCTTTTCATTGTTTTTTCTTTATTCTGTTCTGCAGTAGTTATTTCCACTATTTTATCTTCCAGGTCACTTATCCATTCTTCTGCCTCAGTTATTCTGATATTGATTCCTTCTAGAGAATTTTTAATTTCATTTATTGTGTTGTTCATCATTGTTTGCTCTTTAGTTCTTCTACGTTTTTGTTAAACATTTATTTTATTTTCTCCATTCTATTTCCAAGATTTTGGATCATCTTTACTATCATTACTCTGGATTCTGTTTCAGGTAGACTGGCTATTTCCTCTTCATTTGTTTGGTCTGCTGAGTTTTTACCTTGCTCCTTCATCTGCTGTGTGTTTCTCTGTCTTCTCATTTTGCTTAACTTACTGTGTTTGGGGTCTCTTTTTGGCAGGCTGCAGGTTCATATTTCCTGTTGTTTTTGGTGTCTGCCCCCAGTGGCTAAGGTTTGTTCAGTGGTTTGTGTAGGCTTCCTGGTGGAGAGGACTGGTGCCTGTGTTCTGGTGGATGAGGCTGGATCTTGTCTTTCTGGTGGACGGACTACGCCTGGTGGTGTGTTTTGGGGTGTCTGTAATACCTTATTATGATTTTAGGCAGCCCCTCTACTAATGGGTGGGCTTGTGTTCCTGTCTTCCTAGTTGTCTGGCATAGGGTGTGCAGCACTGGAGCTTGCTTGTCGTTGAGTGGAGCTGGGTCTTAACGTTGAGATGGAGATTTCTAGGAGAGCTTAGGCTGTTTGATATTACATGGAGCCAGGAAGTCTCTGGTGGACCAATGTCCTGAACTCGGCTCCCACCTCAGAGGCACAGGCTGACACCTGGCTGGAGCAACAAGACCCTGTCAGCCACATGGCTCAGAGGAAATGGGAGAAAATAAGAAAGAAGGAAAGAAAGAAAGAAAAAGGAAAGAAAAGAAAATAATTTTAAAAATAATTATTAAAAATAAAAAAATTAAAGTAATAAAAAAAGAAGGAAAGAAAGAAGCAACCAAACTAAAAACCAAATCCACCAATTATAACAAGCGCTAAAAACTATACTAAAAAATAAAATGGACGAGCAGAACCCTAGGGCAAATGGTAAAAGCAAAGCTATACAGACAAAATCACACAAAGAAGCATACACATACATGCTCTCAAAAAGAGAAAAAGGAAAAAAAATATATATATATATTAAAAAAGAGGAAGAGAGCAACCAAATCAATAAACAAATCTACCAATGATAATAAACTCTAAATACTTAACTAAGATAAACATAAAACCAGAAACAAGTTAGATACAGAAAGCTAACCCTAAGTCTACAGTTGCTCCCAAAGTCCACCACCTCAATTTTGGGATGATTTGTTGTCTATTCAGGTATACCACAGATGCAGGTACATCAAGTTGATTGTGGAGATTTAATCCACTGCTCCTGAGGTGGCTTGGAGAGATTTCCAGAGATTTGTTCCCACAGCTCCTGGGATTCAGCTTTGGATTTGTCCCAGTCTCTGTGTGTAGGTCACCTGAGGGTGTCTGTTCTTTGCTTAGACAGGACGGGGTTAAAATAACAGCTGATTAGGGGGCTCTGGCTCACTCAGGCCGGGGGGAGGGAGGGGTACGGAATGCAGGGCGAGCCTGCGGCAGCAGAGGCCGGCATGATGCTGCACCAGCCTGAGGTGTGCGGTGTGTTCTCCCGGGGAACTTGTCCCTGGATCACAGGACGCTGGCAGTGACGGGCTGCACAGGCTCCCGGGAGGGGAGGTGTTCATAATGATCTGTGCTTGCACACAGGCTTCTTGGTGGCTGCAGCAGCAGCCTTAGCGTCTAATGCTCATCTCTGAGGTCCGCGCTGATAACCGCAGCTCGCGCCTATCTCTGGAGCTCGTTTATCTGAATCCCCTCTTCTCGTGCACCCTTAAACAATGGTCTCTTGCCTCTTCGGCAGCTCCAGACTTTTCCCCGGACTCCCTCCCTGCTAGCCGTGGCGCACTAGCCCCCTTCAGGCTGTGTTCACGCAGCCAACCCCAGTCCTTTCCCTGGGATCTGACCTCCGAAGCCCAAGCCTCAGCTCCCAGCCCCCGCCCGCCCCGGCAGGTGAGCAGACAAGACTCTCGGCCTGGTGAGTGCTGGTCGGCACCGATCCTCCGTGCGGGAATCTCTCTGCTTTGCCCTCTGCACCCCTGTTGCTGCGGTCTCCTTTGTGGCTCCGGAGCTTCCCCCCACCCCAGCCACCCCCATCTCTGCCAGTGAAGGGGCTTCCTAGTGTGTGGAAACTTCCTCCTTCACAGCTCCCTCTCAGAAGTGCAGGTCCCTTCCCTATTCTTTTGTCACTGTTTTTTCTTTTTTCTTTTGCCCTACCTATGTATGTGGGGAGTTTCTTGCATTTTGGGAGGTCTGATGTCTTCTGCCAGCGTTCAGTAGGTGTTCTGTAGGAGTTGTTCCACATGTAGGTGTATTTCCCATGTATTTGTGGGGAGGAAGGTGATCTCCATGTCTTATTCCTCTGCCACCATGAAGGTTCCTTCATCGGGTTTTGTATCTTCAATTTCCCATCTTCCAAGCTCTGTTATTTGCCATGCTTATTTTCAGTTTTCTTAGTAAAGATGATTTGGATGTTGAGGGTGTTTGTTAGGTATCAGACAAGGAGCATCATACAACTCTAAAAGCAAGTCAAACTAATGGAAAAATGGAATAAAATGGAAAGAGATGACAGGAGAAAGGAGAGAATCTGCAAGCAAAAAGAAAATGGAAACTATAGACAGTCAAGGTAATAGTCATATCCAAAAACAAAGAAATAGCCCGAAGAGTTGTGAATCGCTACAGCAGAATTAATGACATGGAAAATTTCTCAAGGAAAAGAGCCAAGGATAGATAAAGGAAGAAAAACCCAGCATAAAAGGAAGAAAAAGCAAAATAAGAGAAAATAAAAATTAGAAAAACCCCAGGTGCAAAGTGAAAGAGTAAAACAAAAGAATGGATAAATTAAGAAATGGTGCATTGAATTAGAGCAAATGTATTCTCTTTTCTTTATTCTTATCTTTAACTGGCTTTGCATTTCTTGGGTAGCAAAGCCAAACTGAAAGGATAATTTTGTTTATGTACCCAATTTGCATAATTGTGCAATATAAATTACAATGCTAATTAAGGACAGCCCTTGGGCTTCTGGAATTGGGTCAAAGTGGCTCCCTGAGAGCAAAGAGGTTGGGGCATTGGCTCTTTCCCCTCTCCCACCGCAGGGAAGCTGGGCAAGAGCAAAGAACCTCTCTGACAGTGTGTGAAATCTTGTCAGAATTTGTTGAAGACCCAGAACTATACGTCTCACTCCAAAATTTGGCTTTGAAAATCATCTTTGTGTGATTTAGCAAGGAGGCACTTAAAAGCTAAAAGTTCTCCTAATCCTAAAGGGTCTGTATTGCTTATCATTTTATGAGTTTTTCTCCCCCTCACTTTTTTTGAATGCAGAGAAAAAGACTTTTTTCAAACTGTAGATAGCTGAGTGTGAATCTGGCATATGATATTTTTGTGCTGGACTGTTGCCAGAATTGTCCCAAACCAGTGTATGACATGCCTTGCTTGGAAGCCTGGGGAAGCCAACAAGTTACTTTCTGAGCTTTAGTTAAATCCATGTCCTAAGCTATTGCACCATAACTACAACAAAAGTTCAATCCCAGAGAGTTTACTCCCTGTACTATTCTTAAGAGGGAACTGAAAGGTGTAGGATTCATATAATCGTTAGCTTGGGTTTTTCAAGAAAAGAATATCTCTGAGTTCCTATCACGAAGGCTGCCCTCATTACAACGGAGGAGCCTCTGTTTAGGCCTGTTCTAAAGGAGGTGTTTTGCAAGGGTTTTTTTAGCTATTGAATCCCGACCTCAAGCAAAGGTTACCTGGAAAATAGGAAGAAACAGATCCAGGGACTTCCCTGGTAGTCCAATGGTTAAGACTCGGCACTTCCAAGGCAGAGGGTATAGGTTCGATCCATGGCCGGGGAACAAAAATCCCGCATGCAGGGGGCATGGGTTAGATCCCTGGTCGGGGAACAAAGATCCCGAATGCCTCGAGGTGCGGCCAAAAAAAAAGCAAGAAAACAGTAAACAGATCCAAAATCACTCAGGTTGGAGTAAGGATGAGGGAGTGGCAGCACCAGTGCCCAGGTGTTCTCTCTCAGCCCTCTCTATCCACTTCCCCCAGCTCTTCATCTTTGAAGAGTGCAGAAGCCACTTCTATAAGGGATTTATTATCTACCTAACTTAGGTGACAGGGCAACAGTTAGGGATGTTGGTTTTATACACTTCATTTTGACTTTAAGACATCTGAAGGTTCGGGGCTTCCCTGGTGGCACAGTGGTTGAGAGTCTGCCTGCCGATGCAGGGGACACGGGTTCGTGCCCCGGTCCGGGAAGATCCCACATGCCGCGGAGCAGCTGGGCCCGTGAGCCATGGCCGCTGAGCCTGCGCGTCCGGAGCCTGTGCTCCGCAACGGGAGAGGCCACAACAGTGAGAGGCCCGCGTACCGCAAAAAATAATAATAATAATAATAATAATAATAATAAAATTTTTAAAAAGACACCTGAATGTTCTTTTCACTGGAATCATAGGAATAATTGGAAAACACATGGCTTATTTCTTATCCTATGATACTTTGCTTTCTGGAGCATTTTTTTCAAATTCTTTTATCTCTAGGCATTTAAAATGGTAATATTCTTATGGAACACTGGGATAAACCAGGGGAGAATTGAGACTGGATGAGGCTGCTCATGTTCCAAGGTGACTGTGCCTCGGCTCTAACCAACCCAATCCTCCAGCTACTTGAGGCCATAGACATTGGTTCATGGTTCAAAATTAGACTAAAGTCTTGCAAAATACAATCCATCTCAGGAACAATTGGGAAAATTGGCAAAATCTTGAGAATATTGTGTGAGAGTGTGGATACAACCAAGAATATGTTTTCTAACTTACTCTTGGTACAGGAGACAATATGCTTTCCATTTTGCTGAAGTTAATTTGAGTTGTTTCATTTTCAACTGGAAGAGCCCTAATTGATATATATTTTCATTCCTTAAAATTCAGGTCTAATAGGTTACGTTCCAGTTTAAAAATCTTCAGGACTCACCATTTCATATAGGAAAAAGTGCAAATCTTTATCTAATTATCAGAAACTGTGGGGATGGGTCTTAGAAATCTGTGTTTTAACAAGGTGATTCTCTTGCGTGATAAAGTTTGCAAACCATTGTCAAGGAGAGTCAGGCTTAGAGAACATCTTTGTCGAGGACTTTCTAAACTCCTCTCTCATTACTTCAATACACTTTCCTTATGTCTTTTTAATTTCTGTTTCATTGGAGTTTTCTCTTCTATAGGGAACTCATCCCCTCCAGGGCTAAATCTTCCCTAACCAGTTGGGTTTGCAGTTTAACAATTTCATGCCCATGTTGTGTGGGTGACTATTGTTAGGTTTTCACTTCTTTAAAGTTTTCCTGGAAGATTGGAAAACTAAAGTTACTAGATTTATCAATCACATGCCATCATATTTCCTTTTGGATGGAATTTTGAAATCATAAAATGTACTTTTTCCCTTCTTAGTTTGCCTCTTGTTGATTTCAGGCTAGTATGAAAATCATATTTCCTAGGCATACAAAAACTGATGACTTTGTGAGATACAAAACAATCAATATTGCATGGCAAGGGGACATCATTCTAGAGTTAAATTCTTGTCATGAAAATCCACCAAGAAGGCAAAATACATTTGCATAAATTGAACGTTATACTTGCATCATGTAGAAGATATAGATGAATACAAGCCTTGTTTAGGGGTTTAGAGCCCTGATCTACCACTTACTGGTTATGTGACCTTGTACAAACCCTCTGTGCCTCAGTTCCTTTATCTGCCCACCACAGAGGATTTGTTCAGTAAATTTCAGCTAACTATAGCTGTTGAAGCAGCATCTTGCCAAGGATACCCACTCATAGTAGTCAGGCAAGGTTTGTATAAATTAAGCATCTATCTCTAAAAAGACTCATATTTTGATGACAGAGGACAGGTCAAGAATGATTAAACCCACACTGGGAAATGAAAACAATGAATAGGTTCTTTTCAAACAGGCAATATATACTCAAACCTAATGGAACTTTAATTGGTATTCAATGAGATTTAGTATAGTTTCCAGTTTTCCCAAACCCAGAAACTTACACCGATTTTAGCTAAGATAATAGTTCTGTTATTTCTAATCTGTGCTCATTTCATCTGACTGTGAAATTTCTTCCTTTTTCCAGAGCCTCATTCTCTTCTAGCCCCCCTGCTTCAGAAAATGTTACCTTCATGTTTATAAAAGGATTGTGCTGATATGTTGTTACTTTGATGCCTGTAAGCACATACTATTGTTTGCCGGAAATGTTCTAAAATTTGTAAATAGCTCAAAGTCTATGCTAAGATTCTTGATAGACACAAGTCCAAAAGAGGTTTGGCTTTTCTACACTTTGGCTAAGGCTGCCAGGAATTTCTTAATTATCCCAGAATGTTTGTACTGTCTTTGAGAGTCTGGGCTTAGAATTTTGCTGTTTTTCCATTTCACACTCTGTATCTTATTGGCTACATTATTTTCCTTCACAGTTACACCCATAATATGCTTTCTAGTCTTGCAAACTCACTTAAATATTACATGTATGATTGTATATTCTTATTAAAAATATATTAAGCGCCAGGCACTGTTCCAGTCATTTAGGGCAAATTGGTTATTAAAGTTCTAGCCATCATAATGCTTATATTAGTAAAATAAACTGTAATTTCCTAGAAGACAGAAACTGAAGCTTATTATATCTATTTTCCTCTTAGCAGACTTCTGGGAACATAAATAGAGTGTCCTAAGTTCACAAAGCCCACATAAGATAGTTCACTCAACCTTTCAGGAATGTTGTTAAAAATTAAAGGAATAGAATATTTGAGAGCACTCTGATACATTTTTATAAATGTGAATTATTTTCCCAGGCAAACAGAATTGGGTTTGGGGAATGTGTCTTGAATGGAAAGATGGTGATGAAAACAGGGAGTCATTGGGAAAAGGGGAAACAAGCCGTAGTTAACAATTATGTAGGACTGCTGTGAAATTCCACCCCCAACCTCAGAATCTAAAATGCATATATAGACCTTCTAGAATATGTAACTTAGTCATCAAGAAGTTCAACTACAGTGCAACTTGCAGTTTAGACCATTATTATATAGTAGAGTTAATTAAAAAATATTTAATCTCTCTGACTCTGAAATATTTAGTACAGAATACAAATGGGAATATAAGTATTTCTCCAGTCCATTATGAAAATGTCTAGCATATTTTGTGGACAATACTCTCTTAGATTATTAGTTACTTTGCTGTTTGTTTTTCAGTAGGTGCAAGCATATTGTGAAATGTTCTATATTTATGAAACTTATGACAAACTGTGAAGATAACATAATGCATTTTGGGTTAGCCAAAGCAGTAACCCAAATACTTCATTAAAATCCAGACCAACACTTTGGGTTGTATAGTTATTCATAGACAGATTTAAACATATTATTGTAACCCAATACTTCATTAAAATCCAGACCAACACTTTGGGTTGTATAGTTATTCATAGACAGATTTAAACATATTATTGAAGATACATTTTGCATTGCCATTTTTTAATTTCCATTTTTAGATTGTGAGACATGCATTAGACTGAAAATCAGCAAACATGAGGACTGGTCCTAACACTGACTCATCCAGGTTGGATATCATGTCTTTGGAGAAGTCTTCTCTGCACCCCTCTCCCAATAAAGCTAAACATTCTTCCACCATGTGCTGTCCTCTAATTTGTTCTCATATTTTCCTCTGGTGTAGTTGTGTGTTCACATACCTATCTGTTGTATCAGACAGTGAGTTTCCTGATGGGAGGCACTTAGTCTTTTTCCTCTTGGTTATTTTAACACAGGACCTGGCACATGGTTGATGCTCAATAAATGTTTCTTGACTCCAATGCATTCAATTGATATAAATATTAATCTTTGATTAACTCTGGAAACATGCTGCAAGGTTAGTTAGGACCATCCAGAACTCTTTTTATTTCAATTCTGATTAAACAATAATTGAACCTCTGAACTTCTGAACACTTGATTTACAGAAATAGAAACCTGGGCAAATAGCATTTATGTTTTTATATTCCTCCAAGAGTATGCTTATGCTTTCAGTGAAAGACTCTACTGAGGAAATCCACAGATATTGAATGCAAGTGAGCAAAATGAAGTGGCCCAAGTGCATGTCTCTGTGTGTGTGTGTGTGTGTGTGTGCGTGTGTGTGTGTGTGTGTGTGTGTGTAATTTGAAGGTTAGATGGGAAAAGGCTGTGTCAAGATGGCAGATCTTATCTTGTTAGTCACTAACAGTGACAGCCACTACCCAATGCCTACTCTGTACCCACTTCTCTCTTTCTTAACAGCCATTCCAGTTACGGAGAATTGTGTTCAGCTAAAAACTTTGCTTTGCAGTTCAGGTGTATCTAGTAGTCAAGAGACCAATTCTGGCCAAAGATAAAATTAGTGGAAGCCTCTTGCTAGGGCTTTCAGGAAAGTTTTATAAGAGAAATAAACTCACTGGGTTGCTCTTTTATTCCCTTTGCCTTCCTCTCAGATAGATGTCTGGATGAGCAATCCTCTTGCAATCATAAGCATTAAATCCACATTTTAGGATTGGTCCCAGTAAGAATATGGAAGAAATCTGGATCCTTGATGACACTGGGCCACGGTACTCACCCTGATCTTTCTATCCATGGCTTGTTGCATAAGAAGTAAACCACTTATTTAACTCACTGTTGAGGTTTCTTGAAACCAGACACAGTTCTGATACATTTGCCCTTCCAAGGAAAAGGGGAGCACATGACTTTCAAGTCTGATGAGAATTTCCATGGCCAAAGCCATGAAATAACTCCACTGAAATAACTCTAGTGAAATAACTCCATCTCTGCCCATGGTGCAGGGGAATTGTACTGAATGACATATGGTGTATGAATATTTCTTTGTTACTTTTTCCTGAAGCCTAGGTTTAAAGAACATATGAGAGTTGTCTTAGAGGTAAACATGTAATTTCTGTGTATATCAATAGATGAATTCAATTACTATATATAGGCCTAGGTTTGGCAAAAGTCAAATAAGCAGCTCCCCTTACATAATGTTGCTTTAATTAAGTTCATTTCTCTCTGGGTGTAGTATATACTGCAGAAGCACAATCAATGGACATTGGTGATTTGCTTCAATCTTGCTTTTTGCCCAGTTTGTATAATTTATTGTGTCAGTGGTTCTCGAGTGGTGTGCTCCTACAGCTCATCATCTGGAAATCCTTCCCAGATGTGCTCAAAATTTTTTATTAATTTGTGTACTTTATTTTTTATAAGTGAGTACACATGATTGTGACTGGAAGAGAAAACACCCTTCTTTTAATCCCGGAGGATTACTTGGCCTTGAGAATAATTGATTCATATCCTGCCCACTCCACCCCTATTATTCAAATAGAGATTATTGCAGAAATCTCTGCCCTATAAATTTAGCTGATCCAAAAATGAAAGGGAAAAAATACTTTATTTTAAAGATGTCTGCAGGATCCATGTATAACTCAGGGTTTTTTTCCAATTAAGAATCATATGATCCTAGAAGAGTTTCCATTCCTAGGTATCAAAACTGCAACACAGTTTTAAAACAAGAAGTGATCATCTCTACGGTGGCATTTATCCACGGAGGTAATATTTCTGGTTAGTGAATTTCAGGACTTGAAACCAGGCCTCTGCCTCTTAGTTTGTGGAACAGTCAAAGGGCTAAAAGAGCTCTGTATAATCACATGCAAAACTATTTATTATAAGCAGCTATCATTATGTACATTGTTTCTCTTTATGAATTATAGTGCTTGTCAATGGGGATTGTATGCCCATATACGTATACACATGTGTATACATGTATGTGTTTGTTTGACTCATTAATCTGCTAAATACACCAAAGGAATGAGGAGAAATATTTTTACCTTAAACTGAAGGACCTGGCATAGCTCAACATCTGTACAGTCTACTTTCTAGTGTCCAATTCTTTACCATGAAGAAGGATACCTAAAACTGAAATTGCATTAGCTAGACTGCTTTGCAGCTTGGTTTCTGGGTGAAATGATGTTTGACCAACCAGATGACCTTGCATAACACTTAGAAGGTGACAGTGAGGCAAAGGTCACATGGCTGGCTGATTGTTTATTTTTAATGACATTCATTGGGATACACATTATATAGTATATAAGTGACCTTTATTGGGGTACACTTTATATAGAATATACATTTTAAGTTTATAGTTTGATGAGCTCTAACAAACGTGTAGACCCGTGTAACCAGTCTCAGTATGAAGGTACATAATTCCCTCACCCCAGAAAAGTTTCTAGTGCCTCCTTCCAGTTAATCATCCACCCCTGATCCAGGCAACTATTGATTTCTGCTTTTTATTACCACGGATCACAGTTATCTTTCCTAGAGATTCAAGTAAGTGGAATCGTATATGTATCCTCTTTAAATCTGGCTTATTTTACTCAGCAGACTGTTTCTGAAATTTATCCACATTCTAGACGTGGTGGACAGGATTCTAAGCTTCTCTTAAATATTCAGTCAAACTCTAATCTAGATGCTGTTGTGAAGGTATTTTCCAGATGTAATTAAATTCTCTAAGTTTACTTTAAGTAGGGAGATTTTCCTCAGTGAGCCTGCGCTAAACAGATGAGACTTTACAAAAAGTTAGAGATATCTGAAGTCTGAGAGAAGCTCTGCTATTGCCTTTTAAAGACAGAACTTCCATGTTGTAGAGGAGTCATAGCAGAGAACACCAAGCAGTCTCTAGGAGCCGAGAACAACCCTGTGTTGACAGCCAGCAAGGAAAGCTGCAACCTCAGTCTTACAACCAAAAAGAACTGAATTCTGTCAACAACCACAGTGAACTTAGGAGAGACCCTGAGCCTCAGAAGAACAAAGCAATGGCCAACACCTTGAGTTCAGCCCGGTGGGACCTGAGCAGAGAGCCCAGTTATGCCATGCCCAGACTTCTGGTGGACAGAACTATGAATTAATAGATGGGCATTCCTTGAGGCTGCTGAGTTTGTGGTAATTCATTATGCACCAATAGAAAACCAATACATTGTATATGTCATTGAACTGTTCCTTCTTATTGGTGAGTGTGAGTTATCTACTACTGCATAAGAAATCACCAACAATTTAGTGTCAAAACAACACACAATTATCTCAGAGTTTCTGTGGGTCAGCAATCTGGGCATAGCTTCTGTGAATAATCCTCTGATTCAGGGTTGCTTACAAGCCTGCAAACAGTGTCAGCCAGCACTGAGGTCTCATCTGAAAGTTAACTTGGGGACAGCCCACTTTCAGTGGGAAGGGTCCACTTAATGTGATTGTTGGCAGGATTCAGTTCTTTGAAGTTATTAGACTGATGGTCTCAGATACTAGAGAGCTGTTAGCCAGAGGCTTCCTTCAATTTGTTGCCTTGTGGGCCTCCTGGAGATGGCAGTTTGCTTCATCAAAACCAGTAAGAGAGGGGGTCTGCTAGTAAGATGCCACAATCTCTAGTAATACGATCATAGAACTGACATCTCCTTAACAATGAGGTGTTTTATTAGTTAGAAATATAACACTCATGGGGAGGGGATTACAGAAAGCTGTGAATACCATTTGGAAGCTGGGATCCCTGGGAGCTATCTTAGAAGCTATCTACCACTGCAGTGAGTGAATTTATGTGAATTTATCAGAATGTTTTTATCCATTCCATTCAACAGTAGGTAGACACTTTTGTTGATGCCAGATTTGGACTTTCATTTAGAAAGAAAACAAAAGTTGCTATGAACATTCAAAGTATAAGTGTTTCCATGGGCATATGTTTCATTTGTCTTGAGTGGAATTGCAGGGTCACATAGAAAGTATATGTTTAATCTGAGTAAGAAACTGCCCCCAATGCTTTCCAAAGTGATCCTACCAGTTTACACTCCCCACAATGTACAACAATGTATCAGAGCTCCAGTTATTCTGTAGCTCCACAAACACTTGAAAGTGTCAGTCAACTAAATTGTAGCCATTTGAATGGGAATATAATGGTACTCATTATGGTTTTAATATGCATTTCCGTAATACATATTCGGTATGTTAATGAGGTCAAGCATCTTTTCACATACTTAGAGGCCATTTGTATATCTTCTTTTGTGAAATATGTTTGAATAGATTGCCCATTTAAAAAATTGACTTGTTTAAAACTTTTTATTATTGAGTCTTAAGAGTTTTTTATTTATTCTGAATACAACTCCTTTATCACATATATGTATTGCAAATGCTCTTCCTAAGTTTGTGGCTTGCATTTTCAATTTTCTTTTTGCGGTACGCGGGCCTCTCACTGTTGTGGCCTCTCCCGTTGCTGAGCAACAGGCTCCGGACGCTCACGGGCCCAGCCGCTCCGCGGCATGTGGGATCCTCCTGGACCGGGGCACGAACCCGTGTCCCCTGCATCGGCAGGCGGACTCCCAACCACTGCGCCATCATGGAAACCCTTGCATTTTCAATTTTAAACACTCTACTGTAAAGCTGTTTTTATATTTGATGAAGTACATTTTATCCATTTTTAAAATGATTGTTACTTTTTGAACTACCTATGAAAATATTTCTATCTCAAAACAATTGTATTTTTATCTCAGGAGTTCTATGATTTTAGCTTTTATTTTTGTACCTGTGATCTATTTTGAATTTAATTTTTCTGTGTATTTTGAGGTGAGGTCGATTTTTTTTAATCTATTTGTAGATACTTCTAATTTTCCCAGCACCATTTGTTGAAAAAACTCTCCTTTCCCCATTGAATTATTTTGTCTAGATTATTATGTTTAAAATCAAATGACCAACATATGCATGGTCTACTTTTAAACTTTTTTTTTTTTTTGCTCCATTTACCTGTATGTGAATTCTTTCAACAATACTATTGTCTTGATTACTATAGATTTTTGGAAATCTTAAAATCTAAGTACTCAAGTTTTGTTCTTTTATAAAGTTATTTTGGCTATTCTAGGTCCTTTGTATTTCCCTATAACTTTTTGAATTAGATTGTCAATTCTCAAAAATAAAACTTGCTGGGGTTTTGAATGGGATAGTGTGGAATCAATAGATCAATTTAGGGAGAAGTGGTAACTTTTAATATTGAGTACCTTAATCCATGACATGGTATTGCTCTCCATAATGATCTTTTTTTTTAATGATTTCTTTTTTATTTTAATTTTTTAATTTATTTTTGGCTGCATTGGGTCTTCGTTGCTGCATGCAGGCTTTCTCTAGTTGCAGTGAGCCGGGGCTACTCTTCGTTGCGGTGCACAGGCTTCTCATTGCACTGGCTTTTCTCTTGCTGCGGAGCACAGGCTCTAGGCCCGCCAGCTTTAGTGGTTGCAGCATGCAGGCTCAGTAGTCGTGGTGCACATGCGGAGGGTGCACAGATCCCTCCGCATGTGGGATCTTCCCGGACCAGGGCTTGAACCTGTGTCCCCTGCACTGGCAGGCAGATTCTTAACCACTGCGCCACCACGGAAGTCCCTCCATAATGATCTTTAATTCCTCAGCAAAGTTTACAGTTTTCAGTGTGCAGGCCTGGCAGTTCGTTAAATTCTAAGTATTGATATTTCATAGTTTGGGATGCAATCGTGAATAGTTAAAAATTAATTACCTTTTGTTCATAACTAGTACACAGAAATACAGTTGATTTTTATATTGATCTTATCTTCTGCAATCTTGTTATACTCACTTGTTAATCCTAGTAGCTTTTCTTGTAGACTCCTTAGGAGCTTCTACATACGTCATCATGTCATTTGCTAATTAAAACAGTTTTACTTCTTACTTTCACATTGTGTCTTTATTTATTTATTTTGCTTTATTGCACGTCACTACAGTTGGTTAAGGATGTTAAGTGTGGAGGCCCTTTCCTTTTTCCTAATGTTAGGGAGAAAACAATCTTTCACTTTTCAGTATGATGTTAGTTGTAGTTTTTTATAGATATTCTTTTTTTTTTAAACATCTTTATTGGAGTATAACTGCTTTACAATGCTGTGTTAGTTTCTGCTGTATAACAGAGTGAATCAGCTATACATATACATATATCCCCATATCTCCTCCCTCTTGCGTCTCCCTCCTACCCTCCCTATCCCACCCCACTAGGTGGTCAAAAAGCACCGAGCTGATCTCCCTATGGGATGCAGCTGTTCCCACTAGCTATCTATTTTACATTTGGTAGTGTATATATGTCCATGCCACTCTCTCACTTCATCCCAGCTTACCCTTCCCCCTCCCCGCCGTGTCCTCAAGTCCGTTCTCTATGTCTGCAACTTTATTCCTGTCCTGCCCCTAGATTCTTCAGAACGATTTTTTTTTTTTTAAGATTCCATATATATGTGTTAGCATATGGTATTTTTTTTTCTCTTTCTGACTTACTTCACGCTGTATGACAGACTCTAGGTCCATCCACCTAACTACAAATAACTCAATTTCGTTTCCTTTTATGGCTGAGTAATATCCCATTGTATATATGTGCCACATCTTCTTTATCCATTCATCTGTCGATGGACACTTAGGTTGCTTCCATGTCCTGGCTATTGTGAATATAGCTGCAATGAACATTGTGGTACATGACTCTTTTTGAATTATGGTTTTCTCAGGGTATATGCCCAGTAGTGGGATTGCTGGGTCGTATGGTAGTTCTATGTTTAGTTTTTTAAGGAACCTCCGTACTATTCTCCATAGTGGCTGTATCACTTTGCATTCCCACCAACAGTGCAAGAGGGTTCCCTTTACTCCACACCCTCTCCAGCATTTATTGTTTGTAGGTTTTTTCATGATGGCCATTCTGACCGGTGTGAAGTGATACCTCACTGTAGTTTTGATTTGCATTTCTCTAATGATTAGTGATGTTAAGAATCCTTTCATGTGTTTGTTGGCAATCTGTGTGTCTTCTTTGGAGAAAGGTCTATTTAGGTCTTCTCCCCATTTTTGGATTGGGTTTTTTGTTTTTTTGATATTGAGCTGTATGAGCTGCTTGACTAGATGAGAATGTTCCCTTCTATCATTAGTTTACTGAGATATTATTTCACAAATAAGTGTTGAATTTTGTCAGATGCTTTTTCTGAATCTAGTTAAATATCTAGTGTTTCTTCTCCCTTAGTCTGTTAACTTAATGAATTATAATGATTGAAATTAAAAAGTCAAATTAACTGTTCATTCCTGGGAAAGCACCATATGGTTATATTTCCTTTTTACAGATTTACTGGATGAGGTTTGCTAGTATTTGTTCAGGACTATTGTGTCTAAATTCATGAGGAATATTTGTCTGTACTTTTCTTATATTATTTTGAATCGTGGTAATATTCTCTCATAAAATGAATTAAGCAACGTTCCAGTATCCTACAATTTTCCATAAGAGTTTACATAATATTGGTATTATTTTTCCTTAAATGTGTGATAGAATTCACCAGTGAAGCCATCTGAATCTGGAGATTTCTTTGTGGGATCATTTAAAATTTTAATTCCAATTTCTTTAATTGATGTATGGCTATTCAGATTTTCTATTTCTTTTTGAGTCAGTTGGGTAATTCATAGCTCTTTTCAAGGAATTTATTCTTTCCATCAATTATTTAAATGTATTGGCTTAAAGCTGGTCATAGTATTCACTTATCTTTTTAATGTCAGTAGAATTTATATTGATGATCCCTTTTTCATTCCTAATATTGGTGACATATGTCTTCTCACTTTGTCTCGGTATATTTTCCTGCTTAGGGTTCATTGTGCATCTTACATAGTTAAGTTTTTTTCTTAAATTTGGAAAATTGTTCATTATAGCTTTAAATATTTGCTCTGCCACCACCCCTTTCTGGGACTTCAATTATACAAGTTTTAGATTGCTTAATATTGTCCCACTGGTCACTGAAATGTATTTCAATTTTTTTTCACTCTTGTTTTCCTCCCTGTGTTTCATTGTAGGTAGTTTTTATTGACATTCTTTAAAAGTTCTCTAGTGTTCCTTCTGCAGTATCTAATCTACCATTAATCCCATGTAGTGAATTTTTCATGTTAGATATCCTATTTTTCATCTCTAGAAATTCTATTTTGTTCTTTTCAAAATATTTCCTTTGTCTCTACACTATGATTGTTTTTCTGTACTCAATTGAACAAAACTATAATAGATGTTTTAATATCCTTTTCTTCCAATTCTCTTTCTATCATTTCTATGATTCCTTGTTCTGCTTAATTTTGGTAGTTTTTCTCTTGGTTATGTGTCTCATTTTCCTGTTTTTTAGCATGCATAGTAATTTTTGGCTGGATGCTGGATGTGTACTCTTTACAGTGGTGATGATCAGTAATTGTTGTCCTACTTTAAAGAGTGGTGGCCTTTGTTCTAGAATGCAATTAAGTTACCTGCTGTTTAACTTCATCTTTTTAAATTTTTCTTTGGATATGACTTGGATAGCCTTTACTCTAGGTATAATTTGGCTCCCCTCCTAAAATGTGGCTTTTTCTAAATCTCTATTGAGTTTTAAGAGTCATCAGTGAGGTCTCTCCACAGTGACTGGAGCAAACATATGGATCCCCATCTCTCCCAGTCAGTTTTTGCCTATTGTCATAGGGTTTCATCCCATGTGTTTACATCTTATTATTCAGCTAAGTTTCAAAGGGCCTTCTTAAGATTTCTAGTGTTCTTCTTCTACATAGCTCCCTCCTCGTTGGAACTCCAATTCACTATTTCCATGCTTCTTAAACTTCTTGAATTAGTCTCTTTCTTCTCAAATTATTGATATAGCCATTATCTGATTAAAACCATCTTCCCTACTCCAGGTTCTAGAATATATAACTCCAGATAGAAATCTAGGGCAATCATAAGGCTCACCTTATTCGTTCCTAGTCTCTTAAGGATCACAGTCCTGCACTAGCCATTGTCCAATGTACAGAAACAGTAGTTTCTAAAATTATTTTATTATTTTACCCTTTAATTGTATTTTTAGTGCATTTTTATTTGATATAACCTTAACTGTGTTTTCCCCCAGTTTTATTGAGATATGATTGAAATACCTGTGTAAGTTTAAGGTATACAGCATAATGATTTGACTTATATATATTGTCAAATAAGTACCACAATAAGTTTAGTTAATATCTGTCATCTCATAAAGATTTAAAAAAGGAAGGAAATCCCTTTTTCCTTGTGATGAGAAATCTTGGATTTACTCTTTTAACACCTGTCATATATACCATATAGCCGTGTTAATTATTGTCATCATGCTGTACCTTTCATCTTTAATACTTATAACTGAAAGTTTACACCTTTTTTTTTTTTTTTTTTTTTTGCGGTACCCGGGCCTCTCACTGTTGTGGCCTCTCCCGTTGCGGAGCACAGGCTCCAGACGCGCAGGCTCAGCGGCCATGGCTCACGGGCCCAGCCGCTCCGCAGCATGTGGGATCTTCCCAGACCGGGGCATGAACCCGTGTCCCCTGCATCGGCAGGCGGACTCTCAACCACTGCGCCACCACGGAAGCCCAAGTTTACACTTTTTGACCACTTTCATCCAAACAGTAATTTAATGCATTTTAATATACTTTGTCCAGTTCTCTCTTTGCTAAAGGCAGGAGAGTAAATCTGATTTTTTTCTTTCATCATGAAAGCAGAAGTCCTTCTCCTTTTCCTACTTCTCCTCTTCCTCCTCCTCCTTCTCCTTCTTTTTCTCTGAGAAAGCATTTTTGTGAAGTTCTTGGTATTTTCTGAGGTTGTTTTCCAGTGTTCAGTTATTGTTTCAATGTCTGGAGATTCTGTCATGGGACATGTATTTTTTGTCACGCGGCATGGATTACTTGCAATGATAGTGACTTCTTGATGGCTAGATTATACCAAAATGGCAAGTTACTGAATGATATTTTAACAAATCTTATGTTTAACTTAATTTTATGGTATAAAACAGGAAATTTTATACCACCTGTATTTCTGTCCAATAGACTTACCTTCTTCAAAGCAGGTCTTAAACATTTCATTTTCCTAAAATATAATAATGGCTTATATTTTGTTATATGTCATCCACTTGGGGGGAAAAAATCTGTGTTAGTTTCCTAAGGCTGACATAACAAATAAAGCTTGTGGCTTAGAACAACAGAAATTTATTCTCATATTTCTGGAGGCTCAAAGTTCAAAATCAGGTTGTCAGCAAGGCTACATTTGCCCTAAAATGTTCTAGGGAAGAATCTTTCTTTGCATCTTCTAGAATCTGATGGCTCTTGAAATTTCTTAATTACATCTGCAAAGATCCTTCTTCCAAATAAGGTCACATTCTGAGACATATCTTTTGGGGGACAATAATTCAACCGATTACAATACCTAATGAAAAGAGCATCATTTAATACTGATCCCTTGAATTTCATGTGACAAGCTGATGAGAAACTGTGACTTTCCAGGAAATGACTATATGACTATGATATTATGAAACAGAACTTCTCTCTCTCTCTTTCTCTCTCTCACTCTCTCTCTCCAAAGAGAAATACCTTGTTCACAGGTTTGTACCATTTGCTATAATAGTCATAAAAGAATAACATAGTACCCTCCTTCAATATAGTTACTGATAAGTCATCAATACACAAATAATTAGAGCTCTGTTCAGTAGAGCAAATTAACAAATGTCCAAAGGCAGGTTGTAAAATGGATGGGTATACTACTTTAGAGAAGAAACATCTGAAGTCTGCATTCAACTGGAAAAGCTTCATAAATAAGAGGGAGCTTGAGAAGGGCCTTGGAGCACGAGGGACAGAATGGAGGGCACTTCAGAAGGAAAAGAGGAGAGAAACCAGAGTGAACAAAGGCTTAGGGTTAGGCATGGGAAAGGTGATCAGGTGAAAGAGGTGGAAAATTCAGTAATTAGGTGACAAACTATGAATTCAACCTAGGATAAGACCTTGATGTTTGTGATATTGTGATTTGTAATAAATATATATTTGGTTTTCATCCCCATTTCTGGCACACAGCTCCTAAAACCCTTGGAATTTCCCAAGTATAGAGCATAAAGGTGTCTTTGTTATGTTAATAAATGACTTTGGGAAAGCATCTAAGGATGTTGGTTGCTAGGGGAGCCAACCATGTGATGGAGGGTAGGAGATCTCAGTCACATCCCCTGAACTCCAGGGAGAGGTGAGGGGCTGAGTGAATGGCCAATGGCCAATGATTTAATCAATCATATCTATATAAGGAAGCCTCCATAAAACCCCCAAAGGAAAGAGTTTGGGGAGCTTCTGTGTTGGTGAACAATTGGAGATGTGGGGAGAGTTGCACACATGGAGAGGGCATGGAAGCTCCATGCCCCTTCCCACATACCTTGCCCCATGCATCTCTTTCATCTGGCTATTTCTGAATTACATTCTTTTATAATAAACTGGTAATCTAGTAAGCAAAGTGTTTCTCTGAGTTTTGTGAGCTTCTCTAACAAATTAATCCAACGCAAAAAAGGCATTGTTGGAATCTCTAGTCTATAGTCAGTTGATCAGAAGCACAAGAGAAAACCTGGACTTGCAATTAGTATCTGAAGTGGGAGGCCGTCTTGTAGGACTGAGCCCTTAACCTGTGGAATCTGATGGTATCTCCAGGTAGAAAGTGAGTTGAATTGAGTTGAACCGTAGGACACCCAGCTTGTGTCTGAGAATTGCTTGGTCATGTTGGGGAAAACCCCACACATTGGAATTGGTTACAAAATCATAATATTTATCTCATAGAAAATGAAAATCCACTTATTTTTGGAGCATGGATTATGAATGATCTTATCTCGTTACCTTTTTCTCCCACTTCCACCTCTTCCTCCTTCAATGTTGTTCCAAGGTAATCTCTCCAATAGACTTTCCAATGTTGTTCCAACGTAGTCTTTCCACTAGTCTACTATGCACATTCAAAACCTCTTCAGTCTTTTTGCATTTCTTCAACACCTCCCCCAATCTCATAATTTTCTCCTCCCTTCTCTCAATCAATTTATAAAACTTAACATAGTGACTCTATGGTCATTTAGATGTGAATGTTTGCAAGTGAGCCATGTGCAGAAGTAGTACCACCCAATAGACATTTTTCTTTCATTTCAAACCCAGAAACTATTTAGATGTTGACTGTACTTGAATATTCCTTTGATTAAGAGGTAGGGTTTCTATATTTTATTATAGCTCCAACCTTACTGTAACAAAATGCAAGGCAGATTTAAGTTTATATTTAGCAGGGATCTGTTTAAAATGTGAATGAAGACCAGTGTGGGTGAGTGGGAACCACACTTGCATTCACTGGTAATGCTCTGGTTCACTCTGGCTTCAGTGATTTCCCTTCGGCATGCTAGGGTGGAGCAGAACAGCTGATGAAGGGGGCAGCAGTTTGAACATACGGTTTAGTCATGTAAATATTCTCTAAGCTCCAGCACTGAAATATTACTCTCAGTTTATTAGTTCACAAGAAAAACACAAATATGTGTGCAAATAAGCATTGCATGCAAAGATACCTTTAATACTGTAACTAGTCTTATTATTTCCAATTTAGTCTTTTCTGGAAATGAACAAAAATGAGGATTACAAGCTTGTCATGATATCTTCACAATAGTTATTTCTAATACAACTGAAAACAACAAGGCATAATCTATGGAGTAAGAGGTGGTAAGTAGGTTGTATATCCCATTTCCCTTCCTATGTTCCTCCACACATCACATGACCACAGATAATGAAGTATCATATGAATGCTTTGTTTCTCAGCCTTTACACATTTTCTCCTCCCATCCAGGCTGCCACATAATTAAAGGAGCACTTTAAAGAGTCCCATATTGTAGAGCATCATGTAAGCCTCAGGCAAAATATAACAGCACTAACTGGTCATGATAGAAAAACCATCCCAGAACCATGATTATTAGCGAAAACAAACAAAATGAAAATTATGCAGACTAACTAGACAAACTTTATCAGAAGTGTCTACTCTCCTTTTAAACAGCAAAAACAAAGCAATGAAGAAAAGTTTAAACATGACCACTGATTCTGGAAAAGGAAGAAGAACGTTTTAGGTACTCTTTCCTATGCCAAGGTCATCTGCTTTTCTGCATCACTCAATCCTAATTAAAGGTAAATGAATACATCCAGTGACAGTAAACTGGCTCCTAGGTGGTCTCGATCTCCCAAGGGCCGGAGGAAGAACATCTACAACAGCAGGTAAAATGTATTAGATTTGCTGAGCCTATGGAAAGACAGAATATGCAAAAGTGTAAAAAATTGTCTTTGAATGTGAAGTGGCAAGCTGCTTATTCCCATAAGGCTGAGGATTGTGTCTAAATTAATCTTGCCCCTGGCATGAACTGTAGAGAATCAGATACTTTTACAAATGTGACTGTTACTGTTATAGCTAAATGAATGCAATGTATGGGACAAAGGATTTAGGTTGAGCAGTTTAAATAATTTGCACATTTTAGGATTTTAAAACTGGAGTTGTCAATTTGTTTTTGTAAAGGGAGAGAGAGCAGGTATTTTAGGCTTTATGAGCCATACTCTGCCACAACTACAGAAATCTGCTGTTGGAGCAGGAAGGCAGCAATTGATCATATGTAGAATAATGGGCGTGGCTATGCACTTGCACTGAACTATTAACAACTCCCACTCTAAAGTATTAACATGTTTACCAGAGCTGAGCCAAAGCATGGCTCTTGGGGAGTGAGAATGAAAGTGGCTGATGATGAGGTTTATTGTCAAAGAGAAAGGCTAAGCTCCAACTCCCATAGCTTCTGCTAAATGTCTCTCTAGGGGAAAAGCTGGCTGGCAATGCAATGGAAGCATCAATACAAATTCCATAGACCTCTTTCTAATTAGACTCCTGCACTCAGTCTCCACTCCATCCACAGCAATGTTGCAACTTGCATGGCACAGGAAAATACAGAGTGTTCACCTAGCGAAAGGAATGAGTGAGGTGTCTTTCCTGCCCATTAGGAATGGAATATATTGCTTCTCACAGCCAAATCAATTGAAATATTTCAACAGTTTAAATAAAATTGAATTCTGATCATTATACTAGATCAATGGTTCTCAACTGGAGGTGATTTGACAATGTCTGGAGACACTTTTGGTTGTCATAACTGGAGAGTGGTTGCTACTGGCATCTTGTGGCTAGAGGCCAGGGATGCTACTGGACATCTTACATGCACAGGACAGTCTCCAACAACAAAAGATTATCCAGTTCCAAATGTTACTGAATCCAAGTTCACACTGCTCACAGCATGACAGGCCAGTAAATCGAGAGATGAGTTGTGGGGCAAGAAATAGCAACTTTATTTGGAAAGCCAGCAGACGGAGAAGATGGTGGACTAGTGTCCCAAAGAACAATCTTCCCCAAGTTAGAATTCAGCCTTCTTTTATACTAAAAGGGGAGGAGGTATTGTTGGTTGCTGCAAATTTCATGGTGCCAGAATCTTTTGTTCTTCAGCTGTCCACATAGGTCTGGTCACAATGTTCCTATAAATATCCAAGACAAATGTTATTCTCTGTTCTGCAACTTTTTATCTCTGTATGAATGGAAAAGTGTTATACCTTTAAAGGTCAGAATCTTGAGAATGGGCTATGCTGTATATTTCAGGCTATAGGCAACATTCTTAACCTGTAGCAAAAGCAATAGAATACAAAGAAAGTAAAAGACACAGATCCAATATGGAGTCAGATTTGTTCTTCCCCTTTTCAGAAATATCGATAGTGCCAAAGTGGACAAACCCTGTGCTGATACTTTAATAAAGTCCTCCTTTAGTGAACATAATTACAAAAAACACAAAATACATTATCTGGAGAAGTATTGAGAGCCATCAGCAAATAAAAAGTTGTAAGAGCAAAAGGGTTCCAAGTAGTTTGCTGAAGGTATTCTCTTGAAAATATTTTGCTCTTTCAAATTAATGCAAGAAGCAAAAGAACACCTCTTATTTTTAGATCTCAGTGCAGTATCTTTCAGAATATGATTTGAAACAATTTTGTTTTGAATTCAGATATTTTGTAGTTTAATTTTCTAACCCTGACACTGGTTACAAATTTAGATATATTTAGGTTTTGCAATATGTACATGATATAGTCTGGAATTATATCAAGTTTGAACAATAATTTACCTGGTTGATGCTGAGGATTGGAACTTTGGAAGAGAGATGGTTTAAAGGACGTGATAAAATAGGAGCAATGCTTTTGTAGAGTTGCAAAGGGATTAGTGGGGCCTTAGAACTTCCTGAAAACTATATGCTTTTCTGTCGGGAAGGCAGGAGCTAAGATATGGTTGAGGCTGTACTGACAGAATCAGGTCAAAGTGTTCTGCTTCATTTTGATGTGTCTTAATATGGAGTTCCTCAGATGGAGATAAACCTATATAACTCTGAGTCTGGGGAAAAGAAGAACACTCCAGCAGACACATGGAGTTTCCTCAATGGATAAACTTAATATGTTAATCAAGTTTACCCTAAATGACCAGGAGCTATTGAAACTTATCATAACATCCAAATCATTCAATAACAACTAAATTAGGAAACAGGAACTAATCAATAAATTCTCCCCTGAACAAAAATAAAATCAAACTAGCTGGTTATTTGCAGCATTTAAAAGAAAATTCCTGCTACTAGGTAATTAATTAAAAAAAAAAAGTTTATCTCAAACTCCCAATCTATCCCTCCACCCCACCCTTCCCCTCTGGTAACTATAAGTTTGTTCTCTAAGTCTGTGAGTCTGTTTTATAAATAAGTTCATTTGTATTATTTTTTTTTTGATTCCATATATAAGCGATATCATATGATATTTGTCTTTCTCTGTCTGACTTACTTCACTTAGTATGATAATCTCCACGTTTGGGATTGACACGTACACACAGCTATATTTAAAATAAAATGTCTTTTTATGAAAAAAAGTTTACTTTAGAATAGTTTTAGGTTTATTTTTTAAAAATTTGAAAGGTAGTACAGAGAATTCCAGTATATACCACATCTGGTTTCCCCTATTATTAATTACATTATTACATTACATTATTAATATCTTACATTAGTAAAGTGCATTGTCACAATACTTTATTATCAACTAAAGTTCATACTTTATTCAGATTTCCTTAGTTTTTTTCCTAACATCTTTTTTCTATTCCAGGATCCCATGCAGGATGCCATATTACATTTAGTCATCATATCTTCTTTTGTTGCAAAAGTTTCTCAGACATTCCTCATTTTTTGATGGTTTTAAGAAGTCTTGATCAGGTATTTGAGAAGTCCTGATCAGGTATTTTGTAGAATGTTTCTCAAGTGGGATTTTTCTGATGTTTTCCTCAATATTAGTTTGGGGTTGTGGGTTTTGGGAGGAAGACCAAAGAGATAATGTGCCAATCTTAACAAATTGTAACAAGACTATATGCTACCAATGTGATGTATAACTCTTGACATTAACCTTTATTGCTGAGCTGAGTTAGTGTACTTCATTGAGGTATTCAATGTTAAACTGAATTTTATTTATGTGTTGAAATTGTATGTACTAAGTGACATACATCATATAAAATAGCTTGACAGAATGTTCAGGTAACTTTCCTTTTTTTAAATCACTGTATTTCCCTGAAAAGTATTCATTCAACTATTTCTTTAATTGAAAGCAGAACCATTCACTACTGTGTCACACCTGATCCTAGACTAACTTATATTAAGCCTATGCATAACAGTCTCTACTTTACTTCTGTGAAATGATAGTGAAAGACACATCTCTTTTCTAAGGTGGCATAAAAACACACTATTACTATTGACTATGATATTTTTAGTGAGAACATCTTGCACTTTTTATAGCATTTTCACATGCACTACTTCTCTTGAGTCATATCAAAACCCTATAAAGTAATCAGCAGATATTATTTCTTTAGTCACAGTAACTACCTTTGGTAATTAGCTTTCAATATAGCAATTTTTTGGATATTGTATGTGTCTTCATTGTTTTGTGAAAGCAAAGATATATTAACAGTTAAGGAAAAGTACAACTCTTCTTTCCCTAAAAAATTTACATTTGTACTTATTGAGTGTATGTAATATATAGACTTGTAATTAGAATATATCCAATGATTTCCATTATAAAAAATATTGTCAGCACAGGCCCATCATGTAGCTGCAGCACAGCATTCCCTAACGTTGCAACTGGGGGAAAAATCACTTTCCAGTCTGTTTTGCAAGGTGTGCATGTCCATCTGGATTTCCTGAAAGTCCATCTGCTGCCTCGGTCAAGAGAAATTCCACTTGCATGAAGGTTGCATGCCTGCAGATTGCATCTTTGTTGCAAAACTAGCTACAGAAGAGAAGCAGGACAAAGTCTTCTGTGTTCCCCTCCATTATCAAAGGAAAGGGGAAAATGTCTCAGTTGAAAGCCATATGACTGATAGGGTCTTAGTGTTCTGGCCTGGTGTCAGGCCTGAACCTCAGAGGTGGGGGAGCCAAACTCAGCACATTGGACAACCAGAGACATCCCAGATAATATCAGTCAGTGAGAGTTCTCCCAGAGATCTCCCTCTCAATGCTAAGACCCAGCTCCACTCAATGACCAGCAAGCTCCAGTGCTGGACATCCCATGCGAAACAAGTAGCAAGACAGGAACACAACCTCACCCATTTGTAGAGAGGCTGCCTAAAATCATACTAAGTTCACAAACACCTTAAAACACACCACCGGATGTGGTCCTGCCCACCAGAAAGAAAAGATCCAGCCTCATCCACCAGAGCACAGTCACCAGTCCCCTCCACCAGGAAGCCTACACAACACACTGAACCAAACTTACTCACTGTGAACAGACACCAAAAACAATGGGAACTACAAATCTGCAGCCTGCAAAAAGTAGACCACAAACACAGTAAGCTAAGCAAAATAAGAAGACAGGAAAATACACAGAATATGAAAGAACAAAGTAAAAACTCACCAGACAAAACATATGAAGAAGAAATAGGCAGTCTACTTGAAAAATAATTCAGAGTAATGATAGTAAAGATATCCAAAATCTTGGAAATAGAATGAAGAAAATACAAGAAACGTTTAACAAGGGCCTAGAAAAAATAAGAGCAAACAAACAATGATGAACAACACAATAAATGAAATTAAAAATTCTCTAGAAGGAATCAATAGCAGAATAACTGAGGCAGAAGAATGGATACATGACCTGGAAGATAAAATAGTGGAAATAACTACCACAGAGCAGAATAAAGAAAATAGAATGAAAAGAATTAAGGACAGTCTCAGAGACCTCTGGGACAATATTAAAAACACCAACATTCAAATTATAGGCATCCCAGAAGAAGAGGAGGAAAAGAAAAGGACTGAGAAAATATTTGAAGAGATTATAGTTTAAAATTTCTCTTATATGAGCTAGGAAATAGTCAATCAAGTCCAGGAAGTGCAGAGAGTCCCATTCAGGATAAATCCAAGGAGAAACACAACAAGACACATATTAATCAAACTATCAAAACTTAAATACAAAGAAAAAAGTATTAAAAGCAGCAAGGGAAAAGCAACCAAAAAACATACAAGGGAATCCCCATAAGGTTAACAGTGGACCTTTCAGCAGAAACTCTGCAAGCCAGAAGAGAGTGGCAGGACATATTTAAAGTGATGAAAGGGAAAAATCTACAACCAATATTACTCTAGCCAGAAAGGATTTCATTCATATGCGACAGAAAAATTAAAACCTTTACAGACAAGCAAAAGCTAAGAGAATTCAGCACCACCAAACCAGCTTTACAACAAATGCTAAAGGAACTTCTCTAGACAAGAAACACAACAGAAGGAAAAGACCTACAATAACAAAACGAAAACAATTAAGGAAATTTTAATAGGAACATGCATACTGATAAGGACATTAAAACTAAATGGATTAAACGCTCCAACCAAAAGACATAGACTGGCTGAATGGACACAAAAACAAGACCCGTGTATATGCTGTCTACAAGTAACCACTTCAGACCTAGGGACACATACAGACTGAAAGTTAGGGGATGGAAAAAGATATTCCATGCAAATGGAAATCAAAAGAAAGCTGGAGTAGCAATTCTCATATCAAACAAAATAAACATTAAAGACTATTACAAGAGACAAAGAAGGACACTACATAATGATCAAGGGAGCAATCCAAGGAGAAGGTATAACAATTGTAAATATTTATTCACCCAACATTGGAGCACCTCAATACATAAGGCAAATGCTAACAGCCATAAAAGGGGAAATCAACAGCAACATAATAAAGTAGGGGACTTTAACACCCCACCTTCACCATGGTCAGATCCTCCAAAATGAAAATAAATAAGGAAACACAAGCTTAAAATGACACGTTAAACAAGAGGGACTTAATTGATATTTATAGGACATTCCATGCAAAAACAACAGAGTACACTTTCTTCCCAAGTGCTCATGGAATATTCTCCAGTATAGATCATATCTTGGGTCACAAATCAAGCTGTGGTAAATTTAAGAATATTGAAATTGTATCAAGTATCTTTTCTGACCATGATACTATGAGACTAGATATCAATTACAGGAAAAAAAAAACTGTAAAAAATACAAACAGGGGCTTCCCTGGTGGCGCAGTGGTTGGGAGTCCACCTGCTGATGCAGGGGACACGTGTTCGTGCCCCGGTCCGGGAGGATCCCACGTGCCGTGGAGCGGCTGGGCCTGTGAGCCATGGCCGCTGGGGCTGTGCGTCCGGAGCCTGTGCTCCGCAACGGGAGAGGCCACGGCAGTGAGAGGTCCGCGTACTGCAAAAAAAAAAAAAAAAAAAAAAATACAAACACATGGAGGCTAAACAATGTGCTACTAAACAACCAAGAGATAACTGAAGAAATCGCAGAGGAAATCAAAAATCACCTAGAAATAAATGACAATGAAAACGCGATGACCCAAAAGCTGCGGGATGCAGCAACAACAGTTTTAAGAGGGAAGTTTATAGCAATACAATCCTACCTCAAGAAACAAGAAATATGTTAAATCAGCAACCTAACCTTATACCTAAAGCAATTAGAGAAAGAAGAAAAATAAACACCCAAAGTTAACAGAAGGAAAGAAATCATAAAGATCAGATCAGAAATAAATGAAACAGAAACAAAGAAAACAATAGCAAAGATCAATGAAACTAAAAGCTGGTTCTTTGAGAAGATAAACAAAATTGAAAAACATTTAGTCAGATTCATAAAGAAAAAGAGGGAAAGGACTCAAATCAATAAAATTAGAAATGAAAAAGGAGATGTTACAATGGACACCGCAGAAATACAAAGCATCATAAGAGACTACTACAAGCAACTCTATGCCAATAAAATGGACAACCTGGGAGAAAGGACAAATTCTTAAAAAGTTTTAACCTTCCAAGACTGAACCAGGAAGAAGTAGAAAATATGAACAGACAAATCACAAGTACTGAAATTGAAACTGTAATTAAAAATCTTCCAACAAACAAAAGTCCAGGACCAGATGGCTTCACAAGTGAATTCCACCAAATATTTAGAGAAAAACTAACACCCATCCTTCTCAAACTCTTCCAAAAAATTGCAGAGGAAGGAAAACTCCCATACCCATTCTATGAGGCCACCATCACCCTGATACCAAAACCAGACATAGATACTAGAAAAAAAGAAAATTACAGATGAATAGCACTGATGAATATAGATGAAAAAATCCTCAGCAAAATATTAGCAAACAGAATCCAACAGCACATTAAAATGATCATATAACATGATCAAGTGGGATTTATCCCAGAGATGCAAGGATTTTTCAATATACGCAAATCAATCAATGCGATACATCATCTTAACAAACTGAAGAATAAAAATCATAGGATCATCTCAAAAGATGCACAAAAAGCTTTTGACAAAATTCAACACCAATTTATGATAAAAACTCTCCAGAAAGTGGGCATAGAGGGAACCTACCTCAACGTCATAGAGGTCCTATACGACAAACTCACAGCAAACATCATACTCAATGGTGAAAAACTGAAAGCATTTCCACTAAGATCAGGAACAAGACAAGGATGTCCACTATCGCCACTCATATTCCACATAGTTTTGGAAGTCCTAGCCACAGTAATCAGAGAAGAAAAAGAAATAAAATTAATACAAATTGGAAACGAAGTAAAACTGTCACTGTTTGCAGATGACATGATACTGTACATAGATAATCCTAAAGATGCCACCAGAAAACTACTAGAGCTAGTCAATGAATTTGGTAAGGTTACAGGATACAAAATTAATGCAAAGAAATCTCTGGCATTCCTATACACCAATAATGAAAAATCAGAAAGAGAAATTAAGGAAACAATCCCATTTACCAACACAACCAAAAGAATACAATACCTAGGAATAAACCTGCCTAAGGAGGTGAAAGACTTGTACTCGGAAAATTATAGAACACTGATGAAAGAAGTCAAAGATGACATAAACAGATGGAGAAATGTACCATGTTCTTGCATTGGAAGAATCAATATTGTGAAAATGACTATACTACACAAAGCAATTTACAGATTCAATGTAATCCCTATGAAACTACCAATGGCATTCTTCACAGAATTAGAACAAAAAATTTACAATTTGTATGGAAACACAAAAGACCCTGAATAGCCAAAGCAATCTTGAGAAAGAAAAACAGAGCTGGAGGTATCAGCCTCCCTGACTTCAAACTATAGCACAAAGCTACATTAATCAAGACAGTATGGTACTGACACAGAAACAGAAATATAGATCAATGGTACAGGATAGAATGCACAGAGATATATCCACACATATATGGGCACCTAATTAATGACAAAGGAGGCAAGAACATGCAATGGAGAAAAGACAGTCTCTTCAATAAGTGGTGCTGGGAAAACTGGACAGCTACATGTAAAAGAATGAAACTAGAACACTACCTAACACCATACACAAAAATAAAAACTCCAAATGGATTAAAGACCTAAATGTAAGACCAGACACTATAAAACTCTTAGAGGAAAACATAGGAAGAGCACTCTTTGACATAAACCACAGAAAGATCCTTTTTTGACCTACCTCCTAGAGTAATGGAAATAAAAACAAAAATAAACAAATGGGAGTTAATTAAACTTAAAAGCTTTTGCACAGTGAAGGAAACCATAAACAAGACAAAAAGACAACTCTCAGACTGGGAGAAAATATTTGCAAATGAAACAATGGACAAAGGATTGATCTCTAAAATATACAAACAGCTCATGGAGCTCAGTATCAAAAAAACAAACAATTCAATTAAAAAATGGACAGAAGACCTAAATAGACATTTCACCAAAGAATACATACAGATGGCCAAGAGGCACATGAAAAGATGCTCAACATCACTAATTATTAGAGAAATCCAAATCAAAACTACAATAAGTTATCACCTCACACCAGTTAGAATGGACATCATGAGAAAATATACAAACAACAAATGCTGGAAAACATGTGGAGAAAAGGGAACCCTCTTGCACTGCTGGTGGGAATGTAAATTAATACAGCCACTATGGAGAACAGTATGGAGGTTCCTTAAAAAACTAAAAATAGAGTTACCATATGACACAGCAATCCCCCTACTGGGCATATACCCTGAGAAAACCATAATTCAAAAAGAGTCATGTACCACAATGTTCATTGAAGCTCTATTTACAATAGCCAGGTCATGGAAATGACCTAATGCCGATCGACAGATGAATGGATAAAGAAGATATGGTACATATATACAATGAAATATTACTCAGCCATAAAAAGGAATGAAATTGGGTCATTTGTAGAAACATGGATGGACCTAGAGTCTGTCATACAGAGTGAAGTAAGTCAGAAAGAGAAAAATAAATATTGTGTATTAACACATATATGTGGAATATAGAAAAATGGTACAGATGAACTGGTTTGCACAGCAGAAATAGAGACACAGATGCAGAGAACAAATGTATGGTCACCAAGGGGGGAAAGTGGCAGGGGTTGGGGTGGTGGTGGTGGTGGGATGAACTGGGAGATTGGGATTGACATGTATACACTGATTTGTATAAAATAGATAACTAATAAGAACCTGCTGTATAAAAATTAAATTAAATTAAATTAATAAAAAACAAGGTATACCAAAAGGTAAAAATAAAAGAATAGAAAATGCTGTACTTTTTGATCAGTACCAGAAGAAAGCTGGTATAGCTATACTAACAAAGAAGACCTTAATGTTAGAAGCCTAACTAATGATAATGAGGGTATATGATAATTTTCAAAAGTAAAGTCCACCAAAAATATCCAGCAATTCAAAATTTATAATAAGAACAATTCAAAATATATTAAGTAAAACTAAAACTAAAATGAGAAAGAAACAAATCTACAATCAGAATGGGAAATTTCAAAATCTTTCTTTCATGAATGGATAGAGGCACTTGACCATATCCAGGGTTATAAAATTTACCTAAACAGGGCTTCCATGGTGGCGCAGTTGTTGAGAGTCTGCCTGCCAATGCAGGGGACACGGGTTCGTGTCCCAGTCCGGGAAGATTCCACATGCCGCGGAGCGGCTGGGCCTGTGAGCCATGGCCACTGGGCCTGCAAGTCCGGAGCCTGTGCTCCGCAACGGGAGAGGCCACAACAGTGAGAGGCCTGCATACCGCTAAAAAAAAAAAAAAAAAAAATTTACCTAAACAATTGAAAGAACAGAAATCTTAGAGAGTATATTCTCTGATCACAGTGAAAATTACCAAGAAATGAGAACAAAAAAATAACTATAATATTTCCACATGTTTGGAAATTATTCAGTACAGTTCTAAGTAGTCCATGTGTCAAAAAGAAATCACAATTGAAATTCGAACATATTTTGAGTTGAATGGAAATGAAAACGCTACATATCAAAACACACAGGATGTATTGAATACTGCCCTTACTGAAAAGTTTATTGCCTTAAATTCCAATATTAGCCAACAATAAAAGCTTAAAGACCTATAATCCAAGCATCCAAATGACAAATGAAATATAAATAAAATGAAACATCTGATGAAGTCCAAAGCTTAGAAAGGAAGGAATAATAAAAACAAGAGCATAAACCAATGGGGGGTGGGAGCACAAACCACAAAGTTAGAAGTTTGGTTTTTGACAAGATAAATAAAACTGGCAATCTCTTTGCAAGATGAATCAAGGGTGAAAACAAAGCACAAATTACCAATATCACAAGTGGAAAAGGAAATTCATTATAGATCCTAGAGCTTCAAAGAACAATGAAAACATATTTGAGAAAGTTTATGCCAATACATTTAACAATTTTAGATCAAATGACAAATTCCTAAAATTACAAAATTAGCCAATGGGCACAGGAAGAATTAAAAATCTGAAGTCTTGTGGAGAAAGGACTTGAGGACACAGGGAGGGGGAAGGGTAAGCTGGGACAAAGTGAGAGAGTAGCATTGACATATACACACTACCAAATGTAAAATAGCTAGCTAGTGATAAGCAGTTACATAGCACAGGGAGATTAGTTTGGTGCTTTATGATCACCTAGAGGGGTGGGATAGGGAAGGTGGGACGGAGATGCAAGAGGGAGGGGATATGGGGATATATGTATACATATAGCTGATTCACTTTCTTATATAGCAGAAAGTAACACTGCATTGTAAAGCAATTATACTTCAATAAAGATGTTAAAAAAAATCAGAATCTTTTCCCTCATATTTGAAAAACGTGTCTGTAGGAGAATGTCCAGATGGCTTTGCCATGCAATTCTACTAAAATTTTAAAGAAGAACGAAAATGCAAAAGACTGATAATAGTAAGTGTTGACAAGGATGTGGACAAACTTGATCTCTAATAAATTGATATTAGGAATTTAAATGGGTACACTTTAGAAAACTGGCATTGTCTACTCAAATTAAATATACCCATACTAAATTTATACCCAACAAAAATAGCTACCTATAGCTGCATAAAAAGAACAGTCAAATATTTAAACAACCCAGTTATTCACCAACATTTGAACTCCTAAATCAAAGTGTGCCATTTTTATACAGTGGAATATTATGCAGCAATGAAAATGAACAAACTTGTGCATCAACATGAATGAATTTCAAGCACATAATTTTTAATGAAGGAAGGCAGACAAAAATAATCCAAATGACATAACTTCATTTTATGAAATTCAAAACCAGGCAAAATTCTCTTATGGTGTTGAAGTAGAAGAGGAGTTATCTTTGGAGGGTGATTGGAAGAGCTTGAATTGGGGAGGTTCTGGGAGATTTGTGGTGTTCTATTTCTCAGCCTGAGTTATTGTTCCATGAGTTTTTTTCATTTTGTGATAATTAAGTTAACTGTACACTTTAACATTTTTTCAGTTTTTGGTATTTATCTTTTTAAGTTAACTTAAGAAAGCAATTCTTCATCATTAGAACTTTGTGCACATGGAATTTAATTTAGTGTCTGTATATCTTGAATATCCTGCTTATCCTACATATTTTTAGTAAGAAACTCTTGCCGTAATTCCACCTGGAGTACTTTTTCCCTTCCTTCATAAACTCCTTGAAATAGCACCGCACAATCTTTCTTTCTTCACCTATCTCAATGTGTTGCTATTTTTATGTCTATGGACTGTATAATATATGTTTCTAACCATAGTTTTCTGTTACTAGTAGCTTATCGTTGTATACTGTTGGATTTCTTTGTGTTGAGTTCATTCATTTTAAAGGATTAATTTCACTTTAGAGAATTAAAAATAGCTGAAGTTTGTTTAATTATGTACCGTGAGACCATTAAAGGCACACGTTACACATGCTAAAAAAATAGATGCTGCTGCTATTCCTTCTGCTCATGGTGATGGTAGTAATGAAGGAGAAAAGGAGCACAGGCTAAGTGAAATAATGTAGAGAGTCTTCCAAGGGCATGCCTGAAGAATGCTAGATCCTCTGGTTGGCAGAAGTCATTGATCTTTCATTTTATTGAGTGAAAAGTACAAGCCAAGGGAGCACATGCTCCCTTGTTCAAATACTTGGGAGCACAGTAAAGGAGATTATTTAGAAATGGAAGAGAAAGGATAGATATGATGTGGTTTTCGGAGACATAAATTATGAAAAAGATATGCTTTTAAAAACCTTTCATGGAATTTTACTATATGGCATATGTTTAAAACCTTGTATCATATCTTCAAACAAAATATTCAGTAAAATATCCATTTTTACTATTGACATTTTTTGGTTGGATATATTTTTCACCCGCATAATGATCTCTGTTTCAAAGTCAGGAGGTTGGCAACAAAATATGCTCGTGCGTAGCCCCCAGTATCTTGGTTACAACTAGAAAAAAAAAACAGTACAGAAATATTTCTTAAAACGCATCAAAATAAGATGGCTAGATTTTAAATCCTAAGTCAATTGCTTAGAAACTCTAGAATTCACTGACTAGCCAACAGTAAATTATCTAGCCTTCAAAAGCAGGAAATAGAATTCTCTGTGCTTCTTTTTAGCCCTGTTTCTGCTTCCAGAGTTCTTTATTCCATGAATTTACCAAATTCTGCCTTTAAAAAAATCTTTATTTTCAAACTCATCCTGCTCAAAAATTGCTTAACACTAAAAATAAAAACCTAATGGGACTTTTTCTAGAGATCCTGGGTTTAGATTACCTATCAAAAGATTCAGGATGCTTCAGTTGGCCTTTTTTGCATCTCTTATATTTCTCAACAATTCTAGGCAAACATATTCAAAATTCAGGTTATTTTTTTACTGTTAAATTTCCAATTAAACTCTCTTTTGTCTGATACAAATTTGAGTCATTGCAAAAATTTTAAGTATGATTTCAACTCCCTTAAATATTAAAACTGCAGATTAATAAATTGTTAGCATATTTTAAAAGTTAACGGTTTTCTTTTTTGGTTTATTATGATCACAGGTTCTTCAGGGATTCAAAGTTTCTTAAGCTTAAATTGAGAGCTCTGTATCACAAATCAAATATTACTGACTGCCTTTGAGCCTTCTTTCTTAGGAATGTGAGTGATTTGGTAGTTTGAAATTAAGGATTATATCTGTACATTTTTTAATGATTATTATCATGTTTTCTGAGATCTAAGATGACAGATAAATTTACTGCTATTTGGAAGCAATTTAATTTGTTCTTGTTTTCTTATTTTCAGAAGCAAATGTCTCTCTGGAGACCTCACAATATGTTAAATAATATGTATACTTATTATCATACTTGAAAATTTAATTAATTTATGAGTTAACCTTGTCATAATATTTACTTGCTAGTCTCATGTTAATAACGGGTCTAGAAAAAAGACAAATCTATACATTTCAGGAAATGAGAAACAGCATTTGCTTTAGAATGCATCAGGTTTTGCCTCAGTTCTTTAAATAAACTCTTAAAAATACAACAGTGGAAAGTCAGTAATTATTATTCTGTACCTATAATTGAAAAAAAAATGCATTTGGTTGTGACATGACTTTGTTCCCCATGTCTCCCTTTCTAAAGTGTTTACTTTCTTCTTTCTGGCCATCCTAAATCTATCCTTATATAAAGAGCCCATCTGACCCCTCTCCCTATTCCTGGGCAGCTAGTCACATTCACAGCAGTGTATTCATGGCTTTGGGCTGTTCAATATAGCAAATTTCTGGGCCTATGTATTTTCTCTTTAACTGGAGGGCAGCCACAATTTATTTTGTTTCCCTTATATCTGCTGTATCACCTACAATGTCCTGAATATATTTTTCCTCAGCAATGTACACAATAAAATGAATACTTAATCACCAATTCTGTGATATATCTTCGTCTCTGGTGACACCAGGATGATATGATGCTATGTCTAAATGGATCTCTATGTGTCAAGAGAAGTTCATAGAGTCTAGTACCCATATAAATATGTTGCTTAAGATAGATCTCTCTTTAATTAATTCAGTTCAAAAGGTATTTATTGAGCACCTACTATATGCAGGACAAATACAGATAGAGTAGAGAATAGAACTGACAGAAGTCTTTGCTTTTATAAAGCTTACATTCCAGTAGGGATCAGATGATAAGTAGGAAAAATAAGTGTTGTGTGTGTGCTTGTGCACACGCGGGCATAACATCTGAGTATATCTGAGAGAAGAGCATTCTGGACAGGGAGAACAGCAAGTGCAGAGGCCCTGAGTTGAGTATGAAGGCATAGCAAGGAAGATGTTACAGAGTTAATAAGAAGTCAAGTGACATCAGTCCTTAGTATTAGATTATAATAAGAAGCCATTGGACAATTTTGAGCATGATCTATAATTCTGTAAGATTATGTAGCCCCTTTTTCTTCTTTTTGTCCCTTGGTGCACATCCTAAATAAAAGTATCAATTTATAATCTGTATATGATGACAATCTTTCTACACATATCACATATGTTTCATATATGTATAACTGAGAATAATATCATACAGATGTAGGAATAAGGAAACTTCCTATTACATGATCACCCCCATAAAAGTTAGAATCTAATTTGTAAATACTCAAATGCTTTGTACATACCATCGTTCTTAGGTTTACACAGAACTAGTTTACTCTCTGAAATATTCTATTTATTTATTTTTATTATTTTAATTGAAGTATAGTTGATTTACAATATTATATTAGTTTCAGGTGTACAGAAACATGCTGATATTTAAACAGAAATGTTTCCAGAGACATTTTGAAAGTAAGCAAATGGGCTTTTTAAAATCATTTTTGTGATTATGTACATACTTCTTTCCCATGCATGTATTTTAAAATTTAAAACAAAAAAGCAGTTGTGTCTAACACACATTTTAACACACATGTGCTCAGTATCTAATCAGTGTTTAGGTGAATCATTTTCACAGTTGTGTAAATATTTCAGAAAAACACACACACACACATGCACACACATACACACACACACACGACCCAAAAACACATTTTATCAGGGAATTAGGTATTATATGTACCTATTGAAACATTTTCTTTATGTTTAAAATATTTATTTCATTATGAGGGAAATTACTTAGCAAAAATAAAGCAATAAAAGAAAATATTATTGCTAGGATGCTTTTTCATTCACAAATCCTAACTTCATACAGATAATCAATCAATAAATAAAATTACAAAGATTATGTGATGAGTGAGAAGAGCCTTTGTGTTTAACCTATTTGGGAACTTTCCCATCCCTTTCTTCCCAGAACATATCTTACTAGTTTTGGGGAAATTTTTACCTGTTTCCATGTGGTTCTCAGGTGGTTGTCAATAGTAAAACAGGTGTGACCTAACCTGAAACAATCATCTATTTCTGTAAATATCATGTTTAGTATAAGTGTGACTAAGCAACTCAAACTGAAGGAATTGAAATTCCTTATTGGAATTATCTGCATTCCTTATAGAGGTATAGCTTTATTTTCCTTTTCTTAAGTGACATTTAAGTGTATAATTCTGGATTAATCTGCATCTATATTTACTGACATGGAAAAATCCACTTTGCAGAAGGAAACAGTGAGAACAAGAGAAAAAAGTACAAATGAGAAGAGGATTTACAGACACATTTAAAGGAGTCAGAGAACAGAGAGAGAGAGACAGACAGACAGACAGCTAGTGAGAGATAGATAAATACAGAAGCAAAGAAAGACATTTATTTTCCCAATTCTAACCTACTCTACTGTCTCCCCCAGCCACATAAACAAATAAAATTCTTTGTGTTTAAGGAAATTTGAGAAGAATTCCTGTTATCTGCAACCAAAACAAATGAAACAGAAATTAATACGAGAAGTTATGTTGGAAAAAGAAGACCCTAAAATGGAAAACTGGCTGTGTTGAGGTGGGCTAAGTTACAAGGATGATTCCATCATCCCAGGATGGAAATTGGCAGCCTTTGTTACACCACAAGAAGCATATCTTTGGGTTTCATGTGCTTACTGAGACTGGAGCTATAGGAGACTTGCTGGAAAATATCATAATTCTTAGAGTTGATTTAAATCCTTTCCTTCAGTAATGTCCTGAATGAACATCACAAGCTTTTATATAAACTGGCCCAGTGAAAATTAGAAAGGGCATAGCCATTTTGAGTTTATTTTTGTGTATGGTATGAAGGAGTGTTCTAATGTCATTGATTTAATGCTGCTGCCCAGCTTTCCCAACATCACTTTCTTTCCCAGCATCACTTTCCCAACATCACTTGCTGAAGAGACTGTCTTTTCTCCATTGCATATTCTTGTCTCCTTTGTTGAAGAGTAACTGACCATAGATGTGTGGATTTATTTTGGGGCTCTCTATTCTGTTCCATTGATCTGTATATCTGTTTTTGTGCCAATACCATGCTGTTTTGATTACTGTAGCTTTGTAGTATTGTCTGAAGTCTGAGAGTGTTATGCCTTCAGCTTTGTTCTTTTTTCCTCAGAATTGCTTTGGCAATTTCAGGTCTTTTGTGGTTACATATAAATGTTAGGATTATTTTTACTAGTTCTGTGAAAAATGTCATGGGTAATTTGATAGGGATTGCATTAAATCTGTAAATTGCTTTGGGTAGTATGGCCATTTTAACAATATTAATTCTTCCAATCCAAGAGCATGAGATATCTTTCCATTTCTTTGAATCATCTTCAGTTTCCTTTATCAGTATTTTATAATTCTCAGCTTTCACCTCCTTAGATCCATTTTCTCTCCAATACTTTGTGAACTAAAGCAATGACAGTGAGAATGAAACAGTAAAAAAAACCAGCTGATTCACTTTGTTATACAGCAGCAAGTAACACAATAATGTAAAGCAATTATACTCCAATAAAGATGTTAAAATAAATAAATAAATAATAAATAAAATAAAGTGCAGGGAACCACGAAAAAAAGAAAAGGGAAAAAACGATTTAGGCTGTATTTAGAAGATAAAATATATACAAAGATGTCATGGGTAAGAAGGAGAAGTAAAGATGACTGAATAATTACTTAATATGTATCAATATAATAAGCATAATATTTCAATTTGCTTATAATTTTTATTTCCCTGCTGAAGAGATGGGAATGCTGAAGAGATTAAGCATTTTTTTTTATTGTTACTGACCATACACTTACATGTCATTTGCCCATTTTTGTATTTTGTTCATGTGTGTATGTTTTAGGGCATGGCACACAGAATTGTTGAGGGACCTTATTTATTCTTTCTCTGCCTCTCCTCATTTAGCTTGGGACAAAACGTTAGGAACTGGTTATTTTTCAGGAAGCATTAATTATGTAATTCTGCAATGGTCTTGGATTGTTGGTAAGAGAAAGAGAAGAAAGAGAGAGAGAGAGGAGTTGAAGAAATGAGAAAGAACTATTCCATAGACCTGTCTGTATCAGTTTGAATTCTCTAAATTTTGACTAACAAAATCTAATTCCAATTCATTTGAGCAGAAAAATAACTTATTAGTTTAAAGAACTTAAATTCCAGTGACAACCTGAGCTGTATATCCAAGGACTCAAACGATATCCTCATGACACAGTTTCTTTCTGACTACTTGCTCTGCTTACTTCTGAGTTTGCTCGATTCTCAGAGATGTTCTCCTTTATTCAGAGGGAAAAGATAGTTGTTAGTAAGTCCAGATTTATATCCTCCCAACTCCACTTGTAGGGAAAAACATTGTTCCTCTCTTCTGGTACCTTAAGTGAAAAATCCAAATAAAAGTCTCCATCAACATGACTGACTTGACTTGTGTGATGTTGGGCAAATAACTTAATTTTCTCTATCTTACTTGTAACGTAGGAGTAATAATTATAAAAATAATAACAAAAGTAATAGCTGCCTGATAGTGTTGTGAGGAATGTGAGTTAATTTATGTAAAACTTGGCAAATATAAGGTGCTTGGCAAATATGCAGTTCTGTAAAAAGATAAGCTTCTACAATCTACCATAACCCACTCATGCTCAGCACACATAATAGTGTATATTAGTAGCAATAGTAGTAATAGTAATAATAATTATTAATTAATTAATTTATAACTTTTTAATACAAATTTTAAAGGTTACTTTCCATTTACACTTATTACAAAATATTGGTTATACTCTTCGTGTTGTACAATACATCCTTGAGCCTATCTTACATCTAATAGTTTGTAGCTCCCACTCCCTCATCCCCACACTTATGTTATTATAGCAATTGTTTTAAGCTATCCAGAATGCCTTATGATCATCATCCTTGAATTAACAGTACCAGTCAGCTTTAGGAAATCCTCTCTTTCTATATTCACTCATATTGGAGCTGCCAATCATGGTGTCACTTTTTTCACAGGGTTTTAGATTAGCCAATTGATGTAGACTGGCTCAGATGCAATACTGAATCTCCTAGACATAATGATTATTCTAAAAGATGAGCATGTTCAGTCCAGAGACCATTTCCCAAATTTTCTAAACAGGAAGTGAATGAGGGTAGCTTTTAATTCATCTTGGATCAAAAGCCCTAAATATGTAGAAGTGAAGCCATATAAGATTTTATTTCTGCTATATGGAGATAGTTGGTCTGAAAGGGTTGAGAGGGAGATTTTGGTATTTTTGCCCAATTCCAGTCCCTAAAACTCAGTTTTTGGTTCTTTTGATTTTATTTTTAGCTATTTTATTATTTTTCCCAGTCATGTTCATGACAAAATTCCATTGTTTCTTAGGCTATGATGAGTAATATTTCATTGCTCAAAACCAGAAGTGACTGGAATAAGGTAGGATGTTATTATAGCTAATGAATTATATACAGTTTGATAAATGTCTTACAGAGAGCTAGTCATAGAAAGCTAATTCTGAGAAATCCCCAGAGATCATTGAGACAAATGTCCTCTTAGATATAGATAAGTAAATTGGTCTTGGAGAGGGTGCATTAGCTTTTGATTTCAAGAAGAATCCAGCTGGCTAAATCAAGCAGATCTTTAGATAATGCTAATATCTAGTGTGGCAATAGAAGGAGAGGTTTGGAGGAGAGGCATGAACTATAGGTCCATTGTCCACACTATAAGAAATTCTGGGAACTGATTCTTATAAACCAAATGCAGAAGATCAAATTCACAAACCAAAATGTCCATATCTTAATTTAGAATGTGAGACGAACTTTGATCGTAAGACATACCAGCCATATAAGAAGACACTCAATTGCCTGTGTATTCATTGGTTATCACACATAAATTTATTACCTAATTCTTTATGCTGAGAGAGACATTAAGCAATGACATCTCAGTGTCACCAAGCATACCCAGTACCCAGACCTTGGTTTCTATACCACTTTCTACTAAATACATCTGATATGGCTGATTCTGGGATTGAGGCTGAGAAATACAAGATGTACCTGGAGCGCCTTGTGGTTTGAGAAAGTAAGAAAGAGCTCAAAAAGAAAAAAAAAGATGAGGTAATTGTCCAAAGGACAAGAGGTGCCAACCTGAAAGACCCCAGTAGCCAGAGCAACAAAAATATGTAAGCAACAAAATAAATAATGTAGTATTGGATTATAAACCAAAGTATAAAATAATTATACATGACTCCATATAGATATAAATAAATGCTTGGTAAGTAAACAGGGAGAAGAGTCAAATCTTTCTTGAAGACTTTATTCAAATAATTTATGTAGGTTCTTTCTCCTATAGGTGGTGGAATTTAATTCTCATCTGACCCCCTACACTTGAGGATGGGCTAGACTTAACCACTTGCTTCCAAAGTATAGAGTAGGGAATGGGAAAAAAAGTAACTTTTTAGTGCAGAAACCTGGAAAACACTACCTTAACCAAATGATAAAATCTAACATTGTTAGTGATTTCATGTGAATATCATGTCATACCTGATATGATGTTACAAGTATGGTGCTTCACCTAGTTGGCATTTTTGAAAAATATAACTTCAGTCTAATCATGAGAAAAACAAAAAACAACCTCAGATCAGAGGACATTCTATGGGATACCTGGTCAGTACCCCTCAAAAAGCTCATTAAAAAAAAAAAAAAAAGATTGAGAAATAGTCACAGACCAGAGAGACTGGAGAATTGACTACTAATTGCTGGTAAAATCCAAATAAAGTCTGGAGTTTAGTTAAGAAGTGAACAGTCATGTACCAATGTCAGTGTCCCAGTTTTGACAAATTTACTATAATAATGTAAAAGGTTAACCACTGGGGAAACTGGCTGAGGGGGTACACAGGAACTCTCTGTATGATCTTTGCAAATTTTCTATAAACCTAAAATTATTCCAAAATAAATGTTCATCAAAGTAGTAAGAGTATGTTGAATATTCTTAACAAATATTTTCATTAATTTATGAACTGCCTTTTTTGACTATAGGGGTGCTTTTGTTAAATGTGATTGTGTTTGGATCAAAATACACAGAAAGTGCATCAATAACATTCTTTTCCTTAGCTGCTTTTTTTCTGGCACTACATAAGACAGTGCAGAATCTGTCCTGTCATCTCTCATTGCAGTCACTATTCAACAGTATTATCTGAAATTAGTAGAAAGAGACAAAGGAAGCATTGGCATTTCTACTTTCATAAATGCTAGCAGATGGAGAGTCAGGAGGTCTTCCCAGACTCAGCCAGTGGGTGGTTTCAGAGTTTCCTTCCCAGCGTGGTCTTATTTGAATAATGGTGGCAAATTACACATGACTTTATTAAGCACCTTTCACTTTTCAGAAGAAAACTACTTTCCATTAGATGTAATATAATAATAGTTATGTTAATAATGACACCAACCTCTCATCATAAGAACCATATTCTTTTTTCTTTAGTTACTATAGAAATCACCTTAGATTATATGTTGAGCTTGTTGCAAAGTTGAAATGCAACATAAATTGTCTCCAGTATGATTTTTTCCAACTTGAGTGCAAAGTAAAACTAAAATCCTAGAACTCAAAGCCTCAAATCACTATCTAAAATAAATTGAGAGTAAAAACATTAATTAGAGATGTTTTCTATGAAGGATTTATAGTTTAAAAGAGAGGGTAAGAGCTGCTTTTGAAATATGTTTGAACCTATGGACTAAGCAGATTTATGAGATAAAGAGATTCAAGATATAATTTTTATAAAAATCCAAGTAATATTAAAAACACTAGCAATTGTAGTCAAATCAAGCCTTGATAGTAAAACTATTATAAAACTTATGCAGTACTCTTAATTCTCAAAAATTATGCTGCTGTTGCTCTATTTATCTTTATGATGCTCTGCAGAAAGTTCTTCTCTGAAGAACCTGAAATATATTATATTAGGTGATCTCTGAGAATTGAGTGTCTAGGATTATTTGTACATCTTGTTGCTTAAACTGATGCTGCTATGAAAAATCAATTAATTAAACAAGTAAGCAAATTAAATTGGGTTTTTATAAATCTTTTCTTCATCTGCTTTGTATATGTTCTTTTTTCAGTAATAAACAAGTAGGGGTTTTGTAATAAAAATTAGTAAAAAATATTTTTCATACACAAAATTGAACAAGACTTCCATCAGTTAACTGACTAAATAGTGTTAAACAGAAATATTGAGCTCATTAATGATCACACTTAACTAGAATTAAGAGGATTTGGGGGACTCCAAGATTAATCCAAAACTCCAAACATATTTGGAAAGAAGGTATGCTATATACCTTTAAAAATAAGCAAGGCAATTTGTCTGTCCTGAATCCTTTCATTCCATTATTTTCTGGAACCAAATTTGCTGCTAGAACTTTTTGTTTCCAACAAACTTTTACCATTGCTGATAAAAGAGCTTACTTATTTTTAACTCTAAATCAAGCAAGAACAAACTTTGTCCAAAAATCACAGGAAATTCAATACTTGAATGTCCCATCATGACCTCCAACGTAACTTGCACAAAGTAGAACTTATCATTTACTAATTTCCTCAAATGCTACAAACCTATAAACAACACTGCCATTATTCTATTGTTTACATGCAAGAAATCTTGGAGAAACTTAGAGAAACTTTTCCTTTTTTTATCAATCTTTTAAAAAAAAATAATCACCAAAGTTATTACCTACTTATCTTTTGAGATATCTTTTGGAATCACAGCTTCTTTGCCATTCTGTCCACAACCGCTGTCACCCAAGAATTAAGCTTCTCATTTCTGGACCATCAGTTGATCCTCCTAGTCTCAATCTGTCTAGTGAGATTGTCTATTTAAAGAATTGAGATTGTCATCCATCTGGAAACTTACCTTTCTTTTATCTAAATGTTCATATCAAGACTCTATCCATTCAGTCTACTATTGAATTGTCTTTGACCCATTACACTTATAATCAGCACAATGAAATTTACCATTGCTTAATGATTGCTATTTATGTACTATTAAAGTTTTATCTTCAAATAGATTATGAATACTTGAGTAGTTGAAGCCATGTCTTATATCCTGCTCTCTCATAGTGCTAGTATAGTTTTAGGATCAATAAATATTTGCCTGATCACAAAACTATTTTAGTGCCTCAGGGAGTTTTATTATTTATGAGTGATAGCAGACATGGTTTATTTCAAATTCTCATTTGAGTTGCAAAGAATGGTGAAGATGAAGATAAAAAATCAGTACCAGTGTAAGTAATTCTCCTTCCAGGTTAGCCTATCAAAATAAGGACTTTGTTGTGGTGTATATGTGCAGGATGCAAGGAAATGTGATGGAATAAAAAGCTCTTTGGTTTTTATCCAGACCCTACCAGTAAGTTCAAGCAAGCAAGCAAACAAGTGTTTGGCTAGTACCTCCTTTTCATAGTGAACAGTCTCATTTTATAAAGTGGTTAGAAAGTATGTAATTGTAACACAATGGGGCTAGGTAAAGACTTTCCCCCTTCTACTCTCAGAAATTGTCCCAAAGCAACAGAAATAAGAAGACAACATGCAAAATGAACTAAACACAAATTGACAAAATTCAATACAACAAGTGGATATCTGAAACTCTAAATCACAAAATGGCTGCCTAAATCTATGAAGAAAATAAATAGTAGTTCAGGAAGATGCTAAAAGAGGGTACCTACAGCTGCAGATATCATTTTAAAAAAGCCCTTTAGCATATGTCATCTAAAAAGTGGTATGTCTGGGGTATAAATCCACTACTTGGAAGAGCCCCTGTGCTTGAGCTAATTTCAAAGAAAAGTAAGATGATGAAGCTCAACAATAAAACATTTGAGACATATGCAGGAAGCAGTCTGCTATTGAGGCTGGCAGGGATAAGAGAGATTGAATTCTGAGTAACTCTATAGCTGTCAACCTCAGCTGATTGGACCAAGGAGGATGGAAGGGTCACAAGGGCCAAGGGAATTCATTTGCATAAACAACCCTGAGGTAGTAGGAAAATACCTGCTTACTTTTTAATATAGTCCTGGCCTTTGCCTATATGAAATTTTTGTAAATATGTGCACCAGGAGAAAAACTCTCACATTAGCTGGAATAAAGTGAATAAAGAGGAGCCAAAACTAACGTAACACAAGGGGAAAAAATGATATGAAAATTTAAAAGTATAAAGGATTATAGAAAAGTGATTCATATGTAATTCAAACAAAGAGGATTAAAATATGCACAGTTTGTATCACAGAAGGAAAATAAATGAAATAATGTAACAGAAAAAAAGTTAAAATGAAGTTGACAGAATTACAAATGAATCGGAGAAGAACAGATCTACATATTGATCCAGGAAAACTAAACAGATAATTCATGAGGAAAATTGCTTGTAGACAGACTGAAAAAAATTAAAATAAAAATTTCTATGAGAGGAAATAATCAGACTCATCTCACATTTCTCCAGCACCAAAGACTAGAAAATAGTGGAACAATGCCATGAATAACTTATGGAAATAAGTGTACACAAAGCCAATGTATGTGCATATATAAAAGCAGTGAGAAACATTTTGGGTATATAGGAACTCAGGAAACATTGTTCTCAGGAAGCTATCTTGTAAAACCACTTGAGAACCAACTTTAAACAACCAAGATATGAATTGAGAAACAATAGTAAATGGATCATGCACAGTATTAAACACCAATAAATCAAGTAATTACATTTACAGAAAGGAATATTAATATTGTAAACCTGACAGTCAAAATGATACAAAATAATAGTATTCGGTAAGAAAAGGGAATGAGAAGCCCATAGGTAGTATAATTACACTAATTTTCTCATTTTAAGACTAAGAATCTGAGGAGCTCATTTATTATTTTTTAATTTAATACAAAATTATAAAATCAAAGGTAAATAACAAAACCAACTAGTGTTAAGTGGTGGATAAAAGGAACGAGAAGAGGAAGAGAGACTCAATGTATAATTACATCATTGCTTCTCCTAGGGAGTCAATAAACATCTCAGTAAGTGCAGAAGAATTAGTCTGTTATTTAAAAAAAATTACTCAGATTTGAAAAGGAAGGGAATTCTGACACATGCTACAACATGAATGAACTTTGAAGACAATATGTTAAATGAAATAAGCCAGTCAAAAAAGATAAATACTGTATCTTTCCACTTATTTGAGGTACTTAGAGTAGTGGAATTCAGAGACAGAAAGTAGAATGGTGTTTGCCTGGGGCTAGGGTGAGGGGGAAATGGGGAGTTATTGTCTGACAGGCATAGAGTTTTAGTTTGTGAAGATGAAAATGATTCTGGAGATGGATGGTGGTGGTGGTTGCACAACAATATGATTATAGTTAATGCCATTGAGTATACACTTAAAATGGTTAAAATGGTAAATTTTAAGTTTTGTATATTTTACCACAATTTGAAAAATAATTTAAAAAATATAAGTAGTAAACAACTATGGAGTATTTACCATGAAGTTAATGAAATATGCTTCAAGGTCCCTCTTCTGCACACTTTCTACATTTTGTTGTGATTCATTTCCTAATTCTAAAAAAATTTTCACTTGCCTGGTTATTTTGTTTCATTACTTTATTTTCTTGAAGAAGTTCCTTCAAATTTTATAAGCTTTAGATTCTACTGGATCTACTCCTGGTTTTAAAGGTAAATATCAGAAAAAAAATACACAAGTCATGTGTGCACACATGCACACACGGCACAAAGTCATTAAATACATAATGGGACTGTTTGAAAAACTATAACAAATAGGATAATTATATATATAATACATATATATATGAAGAACTAAGATAAAACACATCTTGATTTTAAAAACTGTAAGTGGACCAAACTCACTTTTTTTTTTCATGGAAAGCATTTTATTTTAAATATAGCAGTGTGTACATGTCAATCCCAAACTCCCATTCCATCCCTCCTCCCCACCCTTCCCCCCTGGTAACCGTAAGTTCATTCTCTAAGTCAGTGAGTCTGTTTCTGTTTTGTAAATAAGTTCATTTGTATCATTTTTTTTAGATTCTGCATATAAGCAATATTATATGATATTTGTCTCTCTCTGTCTGACTTACTTCACTTAGTATGATAATCTCCAGATCCATCCATGTTGCTGCAAATGGCATTATTTCATTGTTTTTAATGAATGAGTAATATTCCATTGTATATATGTACCACATCTTCTTTATCCATTCCTCTGTTGATGGACATTTAGGTTGCTTCCATGTCTTGGCTATTGTAAACAGTGCTGCAATGAACATTGGGATGCATGTATATTTTTGAACCATGTTTTTCTCCGAATATATGCCCAACAGTGGGATTGCTGGATCATAGGGTAGCTCTATTTTTAGTTTATTAAGGAACCTCCATACTGTTCTCAACAGTGGGTGCAACCAATTTACTTCCCGCCAACAGTGTAGGAGGGTTCCCTTTCCTCCACACCCTCTCCAGCATTTATTGTTTGCAGATTATTTGGTGATGGCCATTCTGAGTGGTGTGAGGTGATATCTCATTGTAGTTTTGATTTTCATTTCTCTAATATTTAGTGATGTTGAGCATCTTTTCATGTGCCTGTTGGCCATCTGTATGTCTTCTTTGGAGAAATATCTTTTTAGGTCTTCTGCCCATTTTCTGATTGGGTTTTTTTTGGTTTTTGGATATTGAGCTACAATGAGCTGCTTGTAAATTTTGGAGACCAATCCCTTGTTGGTCACATCGTTTGCAAATATTTTCTCCCATTCTGTGGGTTGTCTTTTCATTTTGTTTATGGTTTCCTTTGCTGTGCAAAAACTTTTGAGTTTAATTAGGTCCCATTTGTTTACTTTTGTCTTAATTTCCATTATTCTGGGAGATGGATAGAAAAGATAATGCTGCGATTTATGTCAAAGAGTGTTCTGCCTACGTTTTCCTCTAAGAGTTTTATAGTATCTGGTCTTACATTTAGGTCTTTAATCCATTTTGAGTTTATTTTTGTGTATGGTGTTAGTGTTCTAATTTCATTTTTTACATGTAGCTGTCCAGTTTTCCCAGCACCATTTGTTGAAGAGACTATCTTTCCTCCATTTCATAGTCTTGTCTACTTTGTCATAGATTAATTGGCCATAGGTGCTTGGGTTTATTTCTGGGCTTTCTATCCTGTTCCATTGATCTATATTTCTGTTTCTGTGATGGTACCATACTGGTTTGAAGTCTGTAGCTGATTCCTTCAGCTCTGTTTTTCTTTCTCAAGATTGCTTTAGCTATTCAGGGTCTTCTGTGTCTCCATAAAAATTTTAAGATTTTTGAATCATTATAAATATTAATCTTTATAGTGTGTACCAGAGAATCTCCTAAAACCAAATGACACAGAGAGATTGAAAGTGAAAGATGGGTAATGTGTAGCAGACAAATGAAAATCAAAAATAAATCAGTCACAATCTTAACATCAGACCAGGCAAAATCCAAAGGAAAAAGCAGTATATAACAAAAGTATACTACTATATAATGAATAAGAGTGAAATCCACAGTGAACATCTAACAGATAACTTTCTATGCACAAAAAAGGTATAGCATCAATAATCAACCAGAAAAAAACCTAAAGAAAATACCTGAAGAAAGTGGTATGAATGCATTTGTGGTCGGTAACTTTTATTCACCTTACATGCTCAAGGAGTCATAAAATAAGTTCCAAAATGTAGACTTATGTATTAAAATTGAGATGTGCTAATTGATATAAAGTTAACTTTGTTCCCTGAGTATAAGGACAAGCCTAAATTTTCTAGTACCCATGGAATATTCACATTAGCATGGGCACACACACACACACTAATTGCTGAAACCAGAGTGGTAAGTAAATGGGGAACTATGATTGTCCTGAGGCCAAATGCTATTATCAGGAACCTCGAATTTGGGGGAAATTAATGACCTCTTGGGTCTTCACAAGATGGACAGTTAAATCTGAGAGCCCTGCACAAGATTGGAGACATCTAAGATACTATAAGCTCAGTGAGAATCTTGGTTAAAACAGCAGCAACCGTAACAAATGGAACCAGAAGGAGATCTGTCTCTACTACGCTTCTGGATAGAGTAAAAATAATATTTGCTGAACCTGATAAACATAGGCCTGCCTCACTAATTTACACCACCTGAACTGGTCAGGGGCCCCTCAATTTGAGAAATGAATTTAAAGTTCCAGTTTATTGGTATCCAGGTACTAGCAGAGGCAAACTCAATTCTTCTCTGGAGATCCTTAATCTAGTAGCACAGGAATTTCAAAGATTAAAGCCAGCAAATAGATTTAATTCTTAACAAATGACAAATACACAATGAAACAAGTTATGATCAGGAAACAATAGAAGCAACAGGAAAATAATTTGGTTTATCACATGCTGGAATAACTAGACAAGAAAAAAATAAAATAAATATGTACAGAATATTTAAGGCAATATAACTTATTGGGAAAATGGTCAAATATCAAAAGACTATAATTGCTAAAATGTCCAGTTATGCAGAACCAGTAATAGCTTGCCACAGATATAAACATTACATTAATAATAAGTATAGGACACTCCCCACAATTAGGAAATTTTCAAAGCACAAAATGATGAAGAAATCCAACTAAAGGACTCTATAAACTAAACTTTATATGGCAAAAACAAATCTTCCCCCTCCATTCCTGACGGACCGAATTGCAATTCTATTGCTTTTCTTCTAAGAGGCACTGATAATCTCTTATCCAGGAAAATCACCCTTTGAAACTACAATCTAAATATTAGCCTTTGCTTTCTCTTGCCAAATTCAACTAAAAATTGTGTAAAGTTAATTTTGACATTACTTATGAGACTAATAATGGTAGAGGTGTACACCCTTGGCTATCGTCACAGCTACTATGACCTGGAGACACATTTCTAAGTTAGGAAATTGGCTTATGAGTGTGTTATCTGTCCAACAATTACGTCTCTTCACAATGTACTATATAAACTTTACAGTTGGTGAGAAACTTTAATAAGCTTTTTGTAAACTGAGATTACATGGAAAAGGAAAATAACAACATTTTAGTGTTGCCTTGTGGGTCTCTTTCCTTTTATACAGCATATACATATACATATACATATACATATATATACATATACATACATACATACATACATATACATATACATACAGCATATACATATACATATACATATACATATGTATACAGCATATACATATACAGGCAGCATATACAGGCTCATGTCGTTGAGTGGGTAGCCAAACTCTGCCAACCTTTTGCCCAATGTTAAATTCCTATTTGACAAAGAATCTAGGGCTATTTTTTTAAAAAAACAATGTTGTCCCATGTTTACAGTCTTAACAAGTGACAAAACATTGCTCAAATGAAAAAACTTTAATTTGAAAATACAATCAATGCAAACCACAGCTCCTTCATACAGTCTTCAAGAAACACTTCCATTCTCCAGGAAGTTGTGTAATGAATTGGCCATAGCTGGATATTGAATGTGGCACTGTAACTACATCTTGAAGCCCCAAGAGTTTAGATTGGCTTTTCTTGAAATGCTTAATTTACCTGTTAAAAGTCTGCACTTTAACAATTTTCTCTCATCTCCTCTGCTGGAAGCCTGATAGCCAGGTATTCTGTCTTCTTGTCTCTGGCAGTTACAGCTTGAGCATTTGACCAGTATGAGATTTATAGTCTTAACAACATGACCAAAGGTTACTTGTGCCATTGAAAATATAGCACCTGTGGCTTCACATGTCCTGAGAAAGCCATGTGCAGGGCAGCAGTGACAGGGGTACATCCCAACCCAATGGCTCCCCAATGAGAGCCTTGCTCTTTTCCTGCTGCCTCTCTTTCTTTGCTTCTGCCTGTTGATTTGGCATCCCCATCCACTGCACAAGTTATCAGCCTTCCACTATATTCCTTTCTGCTCAGACTAGAGTCCATTTCTATCACTTATAAGAAATAAGCCTGACTGATGTAATATCTCACCTAAAAAGTAAAGTATCTGTCATGATATCTTTTTTTTAGTAATTTTTTCCATGTAATGCAGGTGAATTTTCTGTTTGTTGGTACAATTTCACTGTATCCTGATCTCTCCCTGCTTTCTCGTTTCTGAATTTGTATACCAATAGAGTACAAGATTAAATTTTTCTAATGTATGCTTAACTTTTCTTTTTTTTTATTGTTGTGAAGCAACAGGCACACAAGTAGAAGGCACCAGGGCAGAAGCCAGAGGATAGCAGTTGTGAGGCATTCATCTATTATCAAGTATCCTGGGAATGTGTTTCTTGGGGGCAAGCTAAAAAAGAAAAATTTGAATTGTTTGATGCTGAAATCAGCTCCTTAAGAAACTGCAGGCTCTGTTAGATTTAACTCCCAAAGGAAAATATGAAGTACAGAAACAATGACAAAATTAAAAAACGATGGGAAAAGTTGTATACAATAAGGGGAAGTAAAACAACTTTAACATTTTTCAAGTAAGATTTTACTCTGCATCAGGCACTGTTTCAAGTGATTCAGATCAGGGTTGCTTAACTTCAGCCTTGTTGACATAGTGGGTGGGATAATTCCTTGTTGGGAGCACCCATCCTGTGAATGTAGGATGTGCAGCAGCATCCTTGGCCTCTATCCACTACACCAGTTACACACCCTCAACCTCATTTATGGAAAAAAAAAAGTGTTTCTAGACATGGTCAATGTCACCTGGGTAAGGGGCAGGGGAATCACCACTGTTTGAGAACCATTGCTTTAGATGAATTACTCATTTAATCCTCAGAACAAAAAAAATGAAATAGGAATTATCATTACATCTTTTTTACAGATGAAGAAAAGGAGGCACCAATGTTTATAGCTGCAGTCAAACAAACAAACAGCTAATATCAGGAGAGCTGGGATTCAAACCTAGGCAGTCCAACTCCAGAATTTTTGTTCACATTATTTGTCAGTTTTACCCAAAATGGTTGGGCTCAAGGGTTTGTTGATTCAAGGGTTTATTGAATTCATTTAAATATATAATTCATTTAAAAAATACAGTCTCCTAATGTCTTCTGATGTTTCATTTGCAGAAACTCACTTAGGTATTCAGTGCCAGGGAAAGGTTCACAATACCTAAGCTTACACTTAAGTCATCATTCCTGTATTTTAGATACACTTAAAAAAAGGCTTGGTGGGGAAAAAAATGTAGAGATATGACTTTTAAAAGTCAGCATTAGTATCTTCTAAAGTGAAATTAATAGCACATAGACCATTTCAACACCCCCTCCTTTAAATGCATTATAGACCTGAGCTATGAGCAGACTCAGTCCCACCCCAGTACAGACACACTTCACATGTAAGACCACGATTGCCTTGTGAAACCAAAATAGCAAGTCAGGTTTTGGCTTAAATCTCTCTAAACTGGAGCACATGCAGTGCTTATATGAGAACTTTAAGTATATGGTGTTTCAGTCAATTTTTCTAAATTTCAAAGGCTTTGGGGTTTTTTTCCCCTCCAAAGCAGAGTGTAGGTAAAAGAGGGGAATGAAATATGGACAAAAAGGGAATGTGGAAAGGGAAAGTTTGTGAGAAAAAGGAAACGGGAACTGAATGTTTTACTTGAAAGCAATATTCCCCCTTTAGAACATTTTTTAAATTTATAATTTTAAATATTAAAATTTATAATTCTTGAAAATTAAATTTTACATATCATCTGTAACTTGAGTTGGCAAAGTAATTAGATATATCCTGCCAGGAACTCTACTTCTAGTAAACAAATAAACAAATCTACAGAATGTCCCTTTTTTCTCTAGACTCACAAAAATTTTACAATTGGTTATCTTAATATATTGAAACATACAATTTTCAAACCTACTTTAAATCTTTGTTTCTTTCTAACTTGGCTAGAACATAAGGATCAGGTGGGATGGAAATTGAAATGTTCTTGCAAATTTAGGAGAAATTGTTCATCAGAGATGAAAATTCCAAACAGCATGCTAAAGCTAATAGAACTTAGTGCCTATGGATTCAGCGCAGGTCATAATCGAGTTTTATTTGCCCTTTTAAGGACTTAGGCAAAGCTTTATTCCCTTAGCATAGTACATACAAGGTGCACTTTTCAACAGTCTGACTTCAATTATGGATCTTTTGGAAAGCTAATGATGTCTGTATTGTTAATACTGCCAACATTGTGTCAGTACATAGAAGAACCTGTGATATTAAACATGCTGATGTAAAAATATATGTTATTTCTGTTCAGCTGTGTGAAAACAATCTGGCTGAAGTGTTAGAATTATAGGCAAATCCTCTCCAGAGATAAAAGTAGAATGGAATTCTGTTGAAAGCCAGTAAAACGCTCTCTTCTTTTAAGTGGTTTCTTGGAGTGTCGAGGCCAAAATTTTAGAAGTTAATTACATGAGGTCTGTCACTCAAGACTTTTGGTTAAAGTTATAAATCCTTACTATAATATTCTTATTTTTCGGGGTGGGGAGGGCATCATTAGATATCATTTAGACAATCATTTAGAAATTTTAAAAATCTATACAAATTGAGTATTGAATAAAATAATTGATGATGTTTAAATTTTAAAGACAGTGGCAATAACAGTTCTTCAAGCAGCAAGATATAAGGATCTGAGACTCAATATTTTCCATCACCTAATTACTGCAACAAAGCTAAGATCATATTCTTAATGTTTATCCTTCACAGTAAACTTTCATTGATTGGTTATGAGTGTTGGCCATTGTGATGGGTTCCAGATGTTTAAATACAGTGACAGCTCATTGATAAAATGAATTATAGTGACCAAAGTAACAAATAAAAAGCACATTCTTCTAAAAAGTAAAAGGAATAATAAATGTGATATTTAGTCACATATTTAAGGTATCATGCTTCCAGATTAGTTTTTAAATATTTTTATTACTTAGTTCCAAATCTCTTGCCTAATATATCTCCTTTAAACAATGAATTCCCAGTGATATTATTTCCCATGTATAAAAATGTTTGTTTGATATTTTCAGAGAATAAACCTTACTTGGCATAAAATTAAAGTATATGCTATACATTAAAATTTTCTTTCATTTGCTGGTAATGACCAAAAGCAACAAAGTATTTGGTGCAGAATAGAAATTATCTTATCATAACAAAAAAACAGTGAGGAAGAAAGGTTTTATTATAAAGGAAACCCAAGAAATAGCATATTTAAAAAATATTGCTATCTTAGAATAGTATGGTATATTAATTTAGAGGTAGTCAAGAAAATTATGTGTCAATAAAAAGATAAATATTATTCCAAAGACCGTTGCTGCAATATAAATATTAGAATATATTCTTAGAGGCTATTATTTAATAGAATTTTCGTAAAGTTTTAGTAAATAGCTTCACTTATATTACAAAACAGAAATAATACTGGTTTTCATCTATATAAACTGTGATGGTGTCTCATATATAACTTCCATATAATAATAAATATTATTAAATATTTATAAAACAATAAAATAAATATAAGTAGAGATTAAGAAAAGTAATCTTTCTCTAGAGGTCAAATTCTGTGGTGTTTGTGTTTATTGACCCTGTTTTGCTTATATTTCCAGTGGAAATGAGTTTGATGATGGTGGAAAAGTGAAGATTTGGCACCCATCTAAGATTAAAGACTCAAGTTTATCATTACATAGCAACATTTAAAATGACTATTACCTTTTAAAGTAAATTTGTAATGATGGGAAGACTTTCTGGAAAAATCTTTTCATATAAGGGAAAAACAAAGATTTTTTTAACTAAAAAATCATAATGGTGATAAGTAATCCAGGTTCTTGGGCAAGACGTCATCAAAATTTTGACAAAGTTAGAAACATTTTTGCAGGGAGGGGAGTTTTAGGGGGGAGAATGGCAGATGCACAAGAGATGATTATTAAAAACTTTGATGATCCTTAGTATTAAAGGTGATTCAATTATAGAAATAACTCCTAATATAGTAAATCATTGAGCCACCTCACTGAGTACATTTTTGTCTTGTTTTATTTCATTTTTATAGGTGCTCTGACTAATTTTTGCATGATAAACTGTTGCTGAAGATAATTCTAAATGGCCCTGTGGAGTATTTTAAATTATAATATAAATTGATTTTCTTAATTGAATGATGTATCTCCTTTGTCTTAGTTTTCTGTTGCTGCATAGAAAATTGAACAAATTTAGCATTGTAAAACAATACCCATTTATTAGCTGTAGGTCAGAGGTATGGGCACAGCATGCCTGGGTTTTCTGCTGAGAATCTCACAAGGCTAAAGTCAGAGTGTCATTTTGGCTGCAGTCTCATTTTAGAGGTTGGGATCCTCCCCTAAGCGCACATAGTTTGGGCAGGATTCAGTTCCTTGCAGTTGTGGGACTGAGGTCTCTGTTTCTTTGCTGGCTGTCACCCAGAGGCCACTCTTAGCTTCTAGAAGCCACCCACATTCCTTGCCATGAGGTTCCTTCCATCTTCAAAACTAACAGCAGAGTATTTCCCTCTCATTAAATCGCTCTCACACTTTGAATCTCTTTTGCAAGAGCTCGATCCTTTTAAGGGATCCCTTGATCCATTAAGCCCACTCAGGATAAATTCCCTATTTTAAGGTCAAATTATTTGGAAACTTAACTACATCTGCAAAATCCCTTTGTGATAGGAGTTCTGCCTACCACATCTCTCCAAACTGAACTCTCCATTTCCTTCAAGCTCTAATCTGCTGCCAGATAGCTCATATTTTTTTTCTAAATCCAAATATAATTATGTTGATCAACACCATCACCAACGTCATTTCACATGTAAATGCAAATATTTTTCTGGCTTTCATTTGTTTATCCTTATGGTAACACACTTAGCTATTGTTTCTTCAAATATTTTCTGCCTATCATATCTTCATACTTAGTCCTCAAGTTTCATTTACCTAATTTTAGTAACTTTTTAGACCTTTCTTACTTCCAGGCTCCCTCATGCTTTGGATGCTTATTTCTCCAAACATATTAGCTACCTCTCCACTATACAAGTGTATTATAATTTTAGGTTCATTAAGATTCCAGCTTGGCCATCATACCCAAGAAACTTTCCTATCACCTTGCCACCATCCTTTGGTCTGGGACAGATGTCTTGTCTCTGTGATCCCATAGGACTTGTGTGAATCTCCTAACATCATTCTGCACTTTAGTTGCCTGTTATTCTCTCTACCTCACTGGACTGTAACTCTCTCGAGGAAAAACCTTTCTGAACTTTCTCCCATATCTCAATTGTTGTATTCCTGGTGTCAGACATAGTGTCTGTGACCAAAATTTGTCGAATTCATGAAATTTTGACACTTTCCAATTGTTTACATCATGTGTATAAAACACAAATAAATGGACTATTCTGTATTCTGGTTATTTCAGTTGCCTTATGGATTAGATAAGATCACTTCCACAGAGCTAATGCAATAGCTGGCTAAGTAAATGTTTATTATGTTTGTACAACTGGGAACAGGGTACTAATTGCACCTTTATTTTGCCCAGTTAGTTAGTAGAATAGATAACGTTGGAACCTGGATCAAAAAGGACCCCATAAATTCAACCAAAATGACGCCACAAATGCATAATTAATGAGGCAAAAAGATAAACTTTTAATGAAGTTAAAAACTCAAATAGATGTTATCTTTGTTTTAAAATATTGGATTTATCTTGGCTGCAAGATATCCTTTATATCCTAGGTTGTATTTCCTTTTATTTTAATCTATTACTTTAAGAAAGTTTCCAGGGTGAGATAATTCCTTTAAGAATTGATTTTCCTAGGTCTACCAGGCACACGAAAGCATTTATATAGTTTCTTTTATCAACACTGATTAAATACTAACCTTTTTTTTTTCTTTTTAGTGAATGGCAAATAAATAAGCTCTTAATTTCTTCATATGTTATGCACTGATTGTACCTTTTTTTTTTTTTTTTTTTGCGGTACGTGGGCCTCTCACTGTTGTGGCCTCTCCCGTTGCGCAGCACAGGCTACGGACGCGCAGGCTCAGCGGCCATGGCTCACAGGCCCAGCCGCTCCACGGCATGTGGGATCTTCCCGGACCGGGTCTCCTGCATCGGCAGGCGGACTCTCAACCACTGCGCCACCAGGGAAGCCCCGATTGTACCATTTTATAGGCATTTTATCATGCATGTGTAGACATTGAAGAGTTAGTATTAGTTTTGCTAACAAAATATTGATCCTACAATGCAGATAGTACAATTATAGAAACAATTCTTAAGAAAAGTAATCTATTGAGAGAAATGAAGTCCCCATCATCAAATACAACATACACACACACACACACACACACACACACACACACACATACACACACATCACCCAAATTAAAAATATATGTATATTTTTAGGGCAAATTTTCTTGTTGATACTGAAGAGTGAGAACATGCCCCTTTCTGCTGAATCATTTCAAGTATAAGCAGTTGTATTTGTTTTTTGGGGGGAAATGCTTTAAGTATTAGCGTGTATAAATTAAGTAATAAGAAGTAACTCATCCGGTGTTTACACAACACTTCAGCAAGCTATAGTAACACAATCATATAAACCCATTGCACAAGTGTAAAAAAACAGTTTACACCTGGCTTCTCTTTGAATGTGTTATCAAGTCCTTCATTAAATGAAAAAAGTCAACACTACTTTTTCACTCAGAAGCATGCTTTAAATAGCCATTCCTTTCTACATTCCACTTTTAAGCAATTGACAGTTTGCATTAGTTATCAAAAGCTTGTGTTCTTAGGAAAATTCTAAGTAAAATAAACATTTATAGGTGACTTTCACACATCTGAAAATATTTGTTTGAGAATTGATCATGCCTTTTAAACGTGGTGAATCTGACAAAAAATTTCTTTTCTCTTCTATATCTCATTTTTACTTATGAGTATTAAAGTTCTCCCAAAGATTATCTTAATTGTCATACTTGCTTTAAAAATAACTTCTTTGGGGGCTTCCCTGGTGGCGCAGTGGTTGAGAGTCCACCTGCTGATGCAGGGGACACTGGCCCGGTCTGGGAGGATCCCACATGCCTCGGAGCGGCTGGGCCCGTGAGCCATGGCCGCTGAGCCTGCGCGTCCGGAGCCTGTGCTCCGCAACGGAAGAGCCCACAACAGTGAGAGGCCCGCGTACAGAAGGAAAAAAAAAAAAAAAAAACTTCTTTGAATTATACTTTTTATAATTTTCTTTCTTCAAATAGTAATAACTTTACCCTTGAATCTTACACTATTACAACAAGGACAAGATTTTTCTTCCAGGATATCTTCACATGTAATTATCAGTTATTTCTTGCCTTGATTTGTTAAATTGCATTCAAATAAAGTCTATTTTAAAACTCAAATTTTAAAAATTCCATGTGAGAAACGTTAGAAATGTGAAATTTATATTGATCTTCTTCTGACCCAACAAAAAGTGAAATGCTAGCGCTAGTTCTTAGTCTTGACCATTTACTAGAAATACCTGGGCAGCGGGGCTGCAGGAGACTCCTTATATTCTGGCTGCACCTCAGGACAATTGCATCACATTGAAGTGTGGGAACTTGGCACCAATATTTTTAAGAATTTCTAGAAGTTTCCAATGTGCAAGCAGGATGGGGAACCACTACTCTAATTTGGTGGTTCTCACTTTTTTGCACATTAGAATTATCTATGGAGCTTTCAAAACTTCTTTTAAAAAATCCAAACCATACTCCATACCAATCAAATCAGGTAGAGTGGACATGAGGATCAGCAGTTTTTAAGTGTTCCAGATAATTCCAATGTGTAGCCAAGTTTGAGAACTAGTGCTTTGGATTGAAAATCAGTTTAGATATATTTGTCTTTTGTATTATGTGTTGTGGTTTTATGAGATAGGGAGGTGGTGGGAAAGATGGCAGGAAGGGAAAGAATGATCACTGCAATTTTAAGAAATGCTCTTTTGTAGATTCTGTCTATTTAAGAGCAATTTAATTAAAACTTAACTTGTACTGAAGGTGAAACACATGTAACAGAGACTTTTGCATGAAAATAAAATAAAAGTGTTTAATGAAGATCTGAAAAGTTTAGGAGAGGAGCATGTAAACCACTATGTAAATCACCCTTTATATTTTTCACAGATGAAATACATAATAAAGGGGAGAGACATATGCTAAATAAAGCAACAGTTCTAGAACTTTTATTTTCTTTCCTTATACATTGTGCCCTTTGTTGAAAAACTAAGTGATAGATGGTTTATTTTTTTATATCCTTAGGTTGTATGAGATGTACCATTTTCAAAACCTGTTCTGACATTTTAGTCTGAATTGAGCTTGGATTCTTCCAAGTTCTATTACCATATAGATTAAGTTTCAATCCAAGTTTTAAACTTTCAGTTATGCTTTTTCAATAAGCATTCCAAAGAAAAGCTACAGTCAGGTCAATTTCTTAAAATGTTCTAGGAAAAAAAAGCCAAAATAATCATGAACTTTCCCCCCATAATCATTATGTTTATTCCTACATATGTCCAAATAATATTTTATGTAGTTCATAGTCAACTGTAGACATGCCCAATATTTTCTTTGTGCAATTCCTTCTGCAGCAAGTAAACTGCCAATTCAATACAATTTAAAAGATATATAAATTCTAAAATATGGAACAAATTAAATTTTGAATAAGTTTTCTTATTCCTTGGTGAGAAGGGCTGTGAAAAATATATATTGAAATTTGGAACAAAAGTAAGAATTTTACTAAATAGCTCCTTCATGTTCTTAAACTCCTGTTTCTACATGTGTCATCAAAATCACTATCTAGCCCTCAAGGGGTGTTATATTTTATTGAAGTGAAGATACTCTCTGCAAGGCTTCTACACCACACACACACACAAACACACAAACACACACACACACACACACACACACACACCACATAAAGTTTTCCTAATAATCATTTCTCTACTGGCTTTTTGAAATTATGAGAGTAATTATATTTCTACTCCCTGATTTTGACCATATTTCAATGATCAAACATTGTAGAAACAGGATTGAAACACATCCATGCTTTAATCAACATCATTCTCCCTGCTGGAGCTATCATTTGCATCAAGGTCAAACATATGAACTCAGATTGAAAATCATTCAAAAAGCTAGAATAACTGTGGCAAGGCATTTAACCAAGATTCTACATGATCAGCCAAAAACAACTGTGTCTTTCACTCTTTTTGGTGATTTTACTCACACACCCCTAGGTTTAAATTGGATTGGTTTTTTGGAGATAAGTGTCTATACCTTATGTACAGACACTTAAGTGTCTGATGACTTCCTAAAGCCCTGTTGAGCACATGACTCAATGAATTGGGAGGAGTCCTCTATGTTAGAAAACCTATGCTTTCATGTCAATGGAAACTCTTGCTATGACCTTAAACCTTCTGTTTGATCTGCTGTGGAGCCCTAGCTGAATCCCTGTCTCAGCCATGAGGCATACTGAATAAAAATTATTGAAATGCCATGCTTGTGGAACAGTGTGTAAATCTTTGAACTACTGGATGAATGAACCTTAAATTTAATGTCTCTGCTTCCTGATCTTTAAAAAAAAAATAGCTATCAGAGATGAAACTATTTATATTGCCCTTGAATATATACTTTAGGAATTAGCCTGACTCAATCCAGTCATTTTGGAAATGTTTTTATCAGTAGATAGAAGATGAGTTTTGACATTAGCCAGGCATAACTATGAGCTTCATCACTCACCGGCTCTCTAACAATGGGTAAATCATGTAATTTCTTAATGCTTTAGTTTCTTCATTACAAAATGGAAATAATAAAACTACCTAGGAGTTTGTGAGATGCAGTTAAATAGGACACAGTTTGTAATTACCTAACGTAGTAAATTGCACACATTAGACACCAAATTAAAATAACCTTTCCTGCTTTATAAATGTAAGGAAAGAGAAGTCTGGATCTGAGAGTGGGCTGATTTGAAGTGATAAAATAAACAATATCAGAGAGGTAAAAATAAAACCTATATAAAACTAATATATTTTTCAACTGTTCTATGTAATTGCATTCCCTTGCCTTCTTTGACCCACTTTCTACTTGTTTGTCTCACTCCTCTGGAGGATTGTATGCATGTCTATTCAGCCTAACCATCCCACAGGCACAGATGCATACTCTGGCTTTCATGTCTAAAAATATTTTAAAACAAATATATGCAGTTTAGATCAAAATATATACATAATTGTTTATAGATATTTGAGAAATATATTTTCTCAAATATCTATAAGAATATCTCTGAATAATGTACATTTACACTCAGTAGCAATGGCAAAAATGTGATAAATGAAGAAAACTAGGAACCACCCTCACATTCCTGACTTATCAAAAAGCACATGCACTCATGCTTCTGATGTGCTGACATAAACACATCACCACAATGTTTCAAAGACGAAGGTGTGTGGTATAGCAGTCTTAGTGAAAAACTTATCAGTGCACTTATTAAGAAACCCTATTAGGGCCATTTCAATATAGCTACTATTTTACTTATTATTTTTGAAATATTTATTTACTTATTTGGCTGCTCTGGGTCTTAGTTGCATCATGTGGGATCTTTGCTGCAGCATAAATGACATCGTTCCCTGACCAGGGATGGAACACAGGCCCCCTGCACTGGGAGCACGGAGTCAACCATTGGACCATCAGGGAAGTCCCTATTTTACTTATTGATAAATAAAAACTAATATTCATTTTTTTTCTTGGAAAAATTTGACTCAAGAATATTGTTAGATTTATCTAGCTTTTATTATAGACATTGGCGTGCACCATTCATATTCTTGGAAATTTTTACTCAGAATAAGGTGAAAATCACTGTATTAAAAGAAAGTTTGTTGACACCTTCAAGATGGCAGAGGAGTAAGATGTGGAGATCATCTTCCCCGACACAAATACATCAGAAATATATCTACATGTGGAACAACTCCTACAGAGCACCTGCTGAATGCTGGCAGAAGACCTCAGACCTCCCAAAAGGCAAGAAACTCTCCACGTACCTGGGTAGGGCAAAAGAAAAAAGAAAAAACAGAGACAAACGAATAGAGATGGGACCTGCACCTCTGGGAGGGAGCTGTGAAGGAGAAAAAGTTTCCACACACTAGGAAGCCCCTTCACAGGTGGAGACGGGGTGGCAGGAGGGAAACATTGGAGCCACGGAGGAGAGCACAGCAACAGGAGTGCGGAGGGCAAACCAGAGAGATTCCCACACAGAGGATCAGTGCCGACCAGCACTCACCAGCCCGAGAGGCTTGTCTGCTCACCCTCCGGAGCGGGCGGGGGCTGGGAGCTGAGGCTCGGGCTTCGGAGGTCAGATCCCAGGGAGAGGACTAGGGTTGGCTGCATGAACACAGCCTGAAGGGGGCTAGTGCACCACAGCTGGCAGGGAGGGAGTCTGGGAAAAAGTCTGGAACTGCCTAGGAGACAAGAGACCATTGTTTTGGGGTGCACTAAGAGAGGGGATTCAGAGCACCGCCTAAACGAGCTCCAGAGACAGGTGCAAGCCACGGCTATTACCGTAGACCCCAGAGACGGGCATGAAACCCTAACACTGCTGCTGCAGCCACCAAGAAGCCTGTGTGCGAGCACAAGTCACTATCCACACCTCCCTTGCCGGGAGCCTGTGCAGCCCGCCACTGCCAGGGTCCTGTGATCCAGGGACAAGTTTCCCGGGAGAACACACGGCACATCTCAAGCTGGTGCAACGTCATGCTGGCCTCTGCTGCCGTAGGCTAGCCCCGCATTCCATACCCCTCGCTCCCCCGGGCAGAGTGAGCCAGAGACCCCTAATCAGCTGCTACTTTAACCCTGTCCTGTCTGAGTGAAGAACAGATGCCATTAGGTGACCTACATGCAGAGGCGGGGCCAAATCCAAAGCTGAACCCCAGGAGCTGTGCAAAGAAGAGAAAGGGAAATCTCTCCCAGCAGCCTCAGGAGCAGCCGATTTAATCTCCACGATCAACTTGATGTACCCTGCAACTGTGGAATACCTGAACAGACAACGAATCATCCCAAAATTGAGGCAGTGGAGTTTGGGAGGAATTGTTGACTTGGGGTTGGCTTTCTGAATCTAACTTGTTTCTGGTCTTATGTTTATCTTAGTTTAGTATTTAGAGTTTATTATCATTGGTAGATTTCTTTATTCATTTTGTTGCTCTCTTTTATATGTATATATATATATATATATTTCCACTTTTTCTCTTTTTGTGAGTGTGTACGTGTTTGCTTCTTTGTGTGATTTTGTCTGTACAGCTTTGCTTTTACCATTTGCCCTAGGGTTCTGTTTGTACGTTTTTTTTTTTAGTATAGTTTTTCGCACTTGTTATTATTGGTGGATTTGTTTTTTGGTTTGGTTGCTCTCTTCTTTCTTTCATTTTTTAAATTACTTTTTAATTTTTATTTTAATAACTGAATTTTATGTTTTTCTTTCTTTCTTTCTTTCTTTTTTTCTCCCTTTTATTCTGAGCCATATGGCTGACAGGGTCTTCATGCTCCAGCCAGGTTTCAGGTCTGTGCTTCTGAGTTGGGAGAGCCGAGTTCAGGACATTGGTCCACCAGAGACCTCCCAGCTCCATGTAATATCAAAAGGCGAAAGCTCTCCCAGAGATCTCCATCACAAAGCTACGACCCAGCTCCACTCATCAACCAGCAAGCTACAGTGCTGGACACCCTATGCCAAACAACTAGCAAGACAGGAACACAACCCCACCCATTAGCTGAGAGGATGCCTAAAATCATAACAACATCACAGACACCCCAAAACACACCACCACATGTGGTCCTGCCCACCAGAAAGACAGATCCAGCCTCACCCACCAGAACAGAGACAACCTACCCTCCACCAGGAAGCCTACACAACCCACTGAACCAACCTAGCCACTGGGGACAGACACCAAAAGCAATGGGAACTATGAACCTGAAGCCTGCAAAAAGGACACCCAAAACACAATAAGTTAACAAAGAAACACACAACAGACAAAGGAGCAAAGTAAAAACACACCAGACCAAACAAATGAAGAAGAAATAGGCAATCTACCTGAAAAGGAATTCAGAGTAATGGTAGTAAAGATGATCCAAAACCTTGGGAATATAATGCGGAAAATGCAAGAAACGTTTAACAAGGACCTAGAAAAACTAAAGAACAAACAAATGTTCTACATTTGTTTGAACTACACACTAACTGAAATTAAAAATTCTCTAGAAGGAATCAATAGCAGAATAACTGAGGCGGAAGAATGGATAAGTGACCTGGAAGATAAAATCGTGAAAATAACTACTGCAGAGAAGAATAAAGAAAAACAGAATGAAAAGAATTGAGGACAGTCTTAGAGACTTCTGGGACAATATTAAACACATGAACATTCTAATTATAGTGGTCCCAGAAAAAGAAGAGAAAAAAGAAACGGACTGAGAAAATATTTGAAGAGATTAGAATTGAAAACTTCTCTAATATGGGTAAAGAAATAGTCAATCAAGTCCAGAAAGCACAGAGAGTCCCATACATGATAAATCCAAGGAGAAACATGACAAGACACATAGTAATCAAGCTATCAAAAATTAAATACAAAGAAAAAATATTAAAAGCAGCAAGGAAAAAACAACAAATAACATACAAGAGAATCCTCATAAGGTTAACAGCTGATCTTTCAGCAGAAACTCTGAAAGCCAGAAGGGTGTGGCAGGACATATTTAAAGAGATAAAAGGGGAAAATCTACAACCAAGATTACTCTACCCAGCAAAGATCTCATTCAGATTTGACAGAGAAATTAAAACCTTTACAGACAAGCAAAGCTAAGAGAATTCAGCACTACCAAACCAGCTTTACAACAAATGCTAAAGGAATTCTCTAGGCAGGAAACACAAGAGAAGGAAAAGACCAACAATAACAAAACGAAAACAATTAAGGAAATTTTAATAGGAACATGCATACTGATAAGGACATTAAAACTAAATGGATTAAATGCTCCAATCAAAAGACACAGACTGGCTGAAAGGATACAAACACAAGACACATATATATGCTGCCTACAAGAGAAAACTTCAGACCAAGGACACATACAGATTGAAAGTGAGGGGATGGAAAAATATATTCCATGCCAAAGGATATAAAAAGAGAGCTGGAGTAGCAATTCTCATATCACAAAAAATAGACATTAAAATAAACAGTATTAGAAGAGACAAAGAAGGACACTACATAATGATCAGGGGATTGATCCAAGAAGAAGATATAGCAATTGTAAATATTTATGCACCCAACATAGGAGCACTCAATACATAAGGAAAATGCTAACAGCCATAAAAGGGGAAATTGACAGTAACACAATCATAGTAGGGGATTTTAACATCCCACTTTAACCACTGGACAGATCATCCAAAATGGAAATAAATAAGGAAACACAAGCTTTAAATGATACATTAAACAAGATGGACATAATTGATATTTATAGGACATTCCATCCAAAAACAACAGAATACACATTCTTCTCATGTGCTCATAGAACATTCTCCAGGATAGATCATATCTTAGGCTACAAATCAAGCCTTGCTAAACTTAAGAAAATTGAAAGTGTATCAAGTATCTTTTCTGACCACAATGCTATGATCTAGATATCAACTATGGGAAAAAATCTGTAAAAAATACAAACACATGGAGGCAAAACAATACACTACTTAATAACCAAGAGATCACTGAAGAAATCAAAGAGGAAATAAAAAAATACCTAGAAACAAATGACAATGAAAACACGATGACCCAAACCTATGGGATGCAACAAAAGCAGTCCTAAGATGGAAGTTTATAGCAAAAAAATCCTACTTCAAGAAACAAGAAACCTCTCAAATAAACAACCTACCTTACACCTAAAGCAATTAGAGAAAGAAGAACCAAAAAAACCACAGAAGTTATCACAAGGAAAGAAATCATAAAGATAAGATCAAAAATAAATGAAAAAAAAATGAAGGAAACAATAGAAAGGATCAATAAAAATAAAAGCTGGTTCTTTGAGAAGATAAACAAAATTGATAAACCATTGGCTAGACTTATCAAGAAAAGAAGAGAGAAGACTCAAATTAATAGAAATAGAAATGAAAAAGGAGAAGTAACAACTGACACTGCAGAAATACAAAGGATCATGAGAGATTACTACAAGCAACTTATGCCAGTAAAGTGGACAACCTGGAAGAAATGGACAAATTATCAGAAAAGCACAACCTTCTGAGACTGAACCAGGAAGAAATAGAAAATATAAATAGATCAATAAGCACTGAAATTGAAACTGTGATTAAATATTTTACAACAAAGAAAAGCCCAGGACCAGATAACTTCACAGGCGAATTCTTTCAAATATTTAGAGAAGAGCTAACACCTATCTTTCTCAAACTCTTCTAAAATACAGGAGAGGGAGGAACACTCCCAAACTCATTCTTTGAGACCACCATCACCCTGATACCAAAACCAGACAAAGATATCACAAAGAAAGAAAACTACAGGCCAATATCACTGATGAACATAGATGCAAAAATCCTCAACAAAATACTAGTAAACAGAATCTAACAGCACATTAAAAGGATCATACACCATGATCAAGTGGGGTTTATCCTAGGAATGCAAGGATTCTTTAATATACACAAATCAATCAATGTGATAAAACATATTAACAAATTGAAGGAGAAAAACCATACGATAATCTCAATAGATGAGACAAAGCTTTCGACAGAATTCAACACCAATTTTTGATAAACACCCTCCAGAAAGTAAGCATAGAGGGAACTTAACTCAACATAATACAGACCATATATGACAAACACACAGCCAACATCGTTCTCAATGGTGAAAAACTGAATCCATTTCCTCTAAGATCAGGAACAAGACAAGGCTGTCCTCTCTCACCACTATTATTCAACATAGTTTTGGAAGTCTTAGCCACAACAATCAGAGAAGAAAAAGAAATAAAAGGAATCCAAATCAGAAATGAAGAAGTGAATCTGTCACTGTTTGCAGATGAGACGATACTATGCATTAGAAAATCCTACCAGAAAACTACTAGCGCTAATCATTGAAATTGGTAACGTAGCAGGATACAAAATTAATGCACAGAAATCACTTGCATTCCTAAACACTAATGATGAAAAATCTGAAAGACAAATGAAGGAAACACTCCCATTTACCACTGCAACCAAAAGAATAAAATTCCTAGGAATAAACCTACCTATGGAGACAAAAGATCTGTATGCAGAAAACTATAACACATGGGTGAAAGAGATTAAAGATGATAAAAACAGATAGAGAGATATACCATGTTCTTGAATAGGAAGAATCAACATTGTGAAAATGACTCTACTACCCAAAGCAATCTACAGATTCAGTGCAATCACTATCAAACTACCAATGGCATTATTCACAGAACTAGAACAAAAAATTTCACAATTTGTATGGAAACACAAAAGACTCCAAATAGCCAAAAGAATCATGAGAAAGAAAAACAGAGTTAGAAGAATCAGGCTTCAGGACTTCAGACTATACTACAAAGCTACAGTAATCAAGACAGTATGGTACTGGCACAAAAACAGAAGTATACATCAATGGAACAGGATGGAAAGCTCAGAGATAAACCCACGCACATATGGTCACCTTATCTTTTTTTTTTTTTTTTTTGTGGTACGTGGGCCTCTCACTGTTGTGGCCTCTCCCGTTGCGGAGCACAGGCTCCGGACGCGCAGGCTCAGCAGCCATGGCTCACGGGCCTAGCTGCTCTGTGGCATGTGGGATCTTCCCAGACTGGGGCATGAACCCGTGTCCCCTGCATCAGCAGGTGGACTCTCAACCACTGCACCACCAGGGAAGCCCTGGTCACCTTATCTTTGATAAAGGAGGCAAGAGTATACAATGCAGAAAAGATAGCCACTTCAATAAGTGGTGCTGGGAAAACTGGACAGCTACATGTTAAAGAATGAAATTAGAACACTCCCTAACACCATACACAAATATAAACTCAAAATGGATTAAAGACATAAATCTAAGGCCATATACTATAAAATTCTTAGAGGAAAACATAGGCAGAACACTCTATGACATAAATCACAGCAAGATCCTTTTTGACCCACCTCCTAGAGAAATGGAAATCAAAACAAAAATAAACAAATGGGACCTAATGAAACTTAAAGGCTTTTACACAGCAAAAGAAAACATAAATAAGACAAAAAGGCAAACCTCAGAATGGGAAAAAATATTTTCAAATGAAGCAATGGACAAAGGATTAATCTCCAGAATTTACAAGCCTCTCATGCAGCTCAATATCAGAAAAACAAACAACCCAATCCAAAAATGGGAAGAAGACCTAAATAGACATTTCTCCGAAAAAGATATACAGATTTCCAATAAACACATGAAAAGATGCTCAACATCATTAATCATTAGAGAAATGCAAATCAAAACTACAATGAGGTATCACCTCACTCCAGTTGGAATGGCCATCATCAAAAAATCTACAAACAATAATTGCTGGAGAGGGTGTGGAGAAAAGGCACCCTCTTGCACTGTTGGTGGGAATGCAAATTGATACAGCCACTATGTAGAACAGTATGGAGGTTCCTTAAAAAGCTAGAATAGAACTACCATAAGCAAGCAATCCCACTACTGGGCATATACCCTGAGAAAACCGTAATTCAAAAAGAGTCATGTACCACAATGTCCATTGCAGCCCTTTTTACAATAGCCAGGACATGGAAGCAACCTAAGTACCAATTTACAGATGAATGGATAAAGAAGATGTGGCACATATATACAGTGGAATATTACTCAGCCATAAAAAACAAAATTGACTTATTTGTAGTGAGGTGGCTGGTCCTAGAGTCTGTCATACAGAGTGAAGTAAGTCAGAAAGAGAAAAACAAATACCGTATGCTAATGCACATATATGGAATCTAAAAAAAAAAAAAGTAGTTTTGAAGAACCTAGGGGCAGGACAGGAAAAAAAATGCAGATGTAGAGAGTGGACTTGAGGACATGAGGAGGAGGAAGGTTAAGCTGGGACGAAGTGAGAGAGTGGCATGGACATATATACCCTGCAAATGTAAAATAGATAACTAGTGGGAAGCAGCCCCATAGTACAGGGAGATCAGCTTGGTGCTTTGTGACCACCTAGAGGGGTGATATAGGAAGGTTGGGAGGGAGACACAAGAGGGAGGAAATATGGGGTATATGTATAACTGATTCACTTTGTTATAAAGCAGAAACTCACACCCCATTGTAAAACAATTATACTCTAATAAACGTGTTAAAAATAATAATAACCTAAAAGCTTTTGTATGGCAAAGGAAAAATATTCAATAGAATTAGAGGACAACCTCAAAGAATTAGAGAAAATATTTGCAAAACAAAAACAAAAAATAAAAAAGTTTGTTGAAATAGATTTAGGTATCTTTTTTCCCCATCTCATAATCATAATGTTTCCTGTGTAAAGACTTCTGACCACTCTTCATCCCTAGCCTTTGAGGACTTCAGTTAGAACTATGTATGTAACTGTTCAGCTCTATTACCTGTATAAATACTTTTGTGACACCACAAAACTATTCTATGTACCAATTATAACTGTAATGCTTTTTGGTCTCAATCCTTAGATTTCTGCTCTTTTCTTTCACTTTAATTTTATTTTGAAAAGTATTGAATATCAGCCTTCAAATGGTCATATTAAAATGCTTCATTCTAATCATGGGAAAAACATCAGACGAATCCCAGCTGAGGGACATCCTATGAAATACCGAACCAGTACTCCTCAAAATGATGAAGGTCGTTAAAGACAGGAAACAACCTAATTGTCCATCATCAGATGAATGGATAAAGAAGATGTGGCACATATATACAATGGAATATTACTCGGCCATAAAAAGAAACGAAATCGAGCTATTTGTAATGAGGTGGATAGACCTAGAGTCCGTCATACAGAGTGAAGTAAGTCAGAAAGAGAAAGACAAATACTGTATGCTAACACATATATATGGAATTTAAGGGAAAAAAATGTCGTGAAGAACCTAGGGGTAAGACAGGAATAAAGACACAGACCTACTAGAGAATGGACTTGAGGATATGGGGAGGGGGAAGGGTAAGCTGTGACAAAGCGAAAGAGAGGCATGGACATATATACACTACCAAATGTAAGGTAGATAGCTAGTGGGAAGCAGCCGCATAGCACAGGGAGATCAGCTCGGTGCTTTGTGACTGCCTGGAGGGGTGGGATAGGGAGGGTGGGAGGGAGGGAGACGCAAGCGGGAAGAGATATGGGAACATATGTATATGTATAACTGATTCACTTTGTTATAAAGCAGAAACTAACACAAAATTGTAAAGCAATTATACTCTAATAAAGCTGTAAAAAAAAAAAAAAAGAAAGGAAATTCTGAGAAACTGTCACAGTCAAGGTAACATGGTTACTTAATATAATGCGGTATCCTGGATGGGAACCTGAAGCAGAAAAAAGAAGATTAGATTAAAAATAGAATAAAGGTATGGATTTTAGTTGATAATAATGTATCAACATCATTTGATTGTAACAAATATACTATACTAGTATAATATGTTAGTAATAGGGGAAACGATGTGGGGTATATGGGGACTCTATGTACCATCTTTCCAATTTTTCTGTGAGTCTAAAACTATTCTAAAATAAAAATTTAATTTAATGCTGCCTTTTTGCTATTCATATGGGTATTTGGTGTCAATTTGAAGTCTTAAAATAGTGTTCAGATTCAAAGCAACAAGTGGTTATTCATCATTCAGCATGGAAAATTTCCTTGCCCTTGAAATTTACTATCTTGTGCAGATAATATGTATATATAAGAAATATTTAAAAGACCAACCCAAGAGCAATGTACAATTAAGGGATAAAATGAGGAAATAAGACCCAAAAAATCTTAGCATTGAGAGGTAAATGTGCTAAAAAGTGAGAATTCTTAGAAAGTACTTTAGGGAGGTAGAGCAGCACTGTCCAATAGAACCTTCTGTGATGATGGAAATAATATTATTGTGTAGCCACAATAATAATACGTAACCACAAAACATAAGTGGCCTCCAAGCACTTAAAACATGGCTAGTGTGATTGAAGAACTAAATGTTTTATTTTACTCAATTTAAATTAGTGCAGGTTAGCATATGAACTGAACACAAAAGTCTTTTCAGTGCAACGATGCATTATAGTTAAGTGAAAAACACTACATTTGTGGAACAGTAAGTAGATCTTTGAGTTATTGGATCAACCAATGCTAAACCCTGGCTCACATCTGTACTTCTGATTTGAGCCAACTCATTTTCTACGTAGCCCAGATTTAACTGGCATTTCTACTATATGTAGCCAAAAGTACCAAAACTTATCCATGAGAATTAAATGAGAAAGTAATATGTGAAGTACCAGTCGTTACCTAGTAGATCCTAGATTCTTAGCAAATGACACTCCTTCCCTTGCTCTCCTCTTTAATCAAGTCACCTTCCTTGTATCCCTTGCATTTGTGCTTCCATGATTTTGCTCCCAGCATGTTACCTTCTCACCCACGTCACCTATTCGAATCCTTCCACCCTTTCAGTCCCAGCTCAACTGGAGTCTTTTACAAAGCTAATCAGCTCATGAGGAAGTCTCATCTTAGCCTCTACATCGCTTGCACCCAATATGCCTCATCTGAGTCAATACCTGTCCTGTATTCCCTGCCAACAAAGTCCTTTCGAGCAGAAGCTAGAGCGTCAGTTGGAGTCCCTGTATGTTCTGAATTGGAGGTGAAAGTGAAGTTCTTTTTATTTTCTCTTCTTGGACTTGGAAGGAGGGAATCCTATAGCTTCTGCTGGTTATGAGAGAATGAGACTTCCCTGTAGATGAAAAAAGATGAAGGAAGGAGTGACAAAAGCAGGGGTGAGAGCATGCAAGGCCCAGGTTCTAAAAATTGCAGATTTTCCCCACATATGCCCTTGTCCTTTCAGCTGTTCTTTTAATCCCCTCAACTGCCCGTACTTATTCAATAAACCCTCTTTTATCTTAAATTATTTAACATTAGATTTCTGTCCAGCTACTCAATTTGTGTGTTTCTCTTCATGCCAAAATATTTAGAAAAATGTGTTTATTTTTACTTTCTCTACTTTCTTACCTTACCTTCCTTTCTATCTTTTACCCACTGAAATCAGGTTTTTATCTTCACCATACTTCTGAAGTCACTTATATAAAATTTAGGTATAATATCTATCCTCAAAATCTAATGTTAAATTCTCAGTCCTTCTGTTAACCTCTTAGCAATATTTGAAACATGTTTTTCACTTGGCTTTCAGGATATTATACACATCTGGCTTCCTCCTTACACACTTGCTGCTCCCTTCCAGCTCTTTGCACACTTTTTTTCTTCCTTTCCAACTTCAGTGTTGAAGTGCTTCAGAGTTTGGTCCTTGTCATCTTCTCTTCTGCATCTTCATTCATGACCTAATGACTTCGTCCAGTACAACCTCAGCTAAGTGCCGATGACTCCCAAATTTATGTCTCAGCTCTCATCTGTAGTCCTTCTTCTGACCCCTAGACTCACATCAGCCTACTGGACAGCTCCACCTTGATGCCAAATAATCTCTCATATTTAACACGTTCGACACCAACCCTTTGTACCTCTGCCTCCAAACCTACCAAGTAAATGGCACAACTGTACCACCATTCACCAACTGTTCAAGTAAAAACCTGGATATCATCTTAGACTTTTCTTTTTCCACCACTCTCACATCTAATATATCATCAAGCCCCATTAGTACTATCTTCAAGAATATACCCTACAGCTGGCCTTCCCATCCCCTCTATCACCAAAACTTTTCAAGCCTCCAACCTTCCTTTCTTAGCCAATTACTATAGTGTAGTCTCCTGGCAAATTTTCCTACTATCCTCAGACTCCACCACCCTTAATTCTTCACATAGCAGACACTGGTAGAAGAATCTCTTTAGAGAATATGTGTTATCATTCCCTTGTTCAAAACCCTTCAGTTAATTCTTATCAAACTTAGATTTAAATGTTCTAGTTTTTCCTACTCTTTGTAAAATCAGATTCTATATTCTTCTCTGACTCAGTCCTGCCACTGGAGTCCGTCTCATTGTTCCCTCGGGGATGTTAAGCTGCCTTTTCTCTGCTTGGAACATTTTCCAGCAGGCTATCACACAGTTTCTTCTTTCACATCATTCACGCATTTGCTCCAAAACCTCCTTCACAGAGAAGCCTCCCCTGACCATTGTATCTAAAATACATCACCTACATTCCTCATTATCTCTTCCTCTAAGCTGTTTTATTTCCCCTCCATATTTCCAGTGATTACCAGAAATTATAGTGCATATTTGCTCATGTATGAATTTATTACAATCTCCTCTAAGAGAATGAGAGCTGCATAAGGATATGAAACTTATGTGGCTCATGACTTTTCCTCATTTCTAAGGACAGTGCCTAACACCTAGTAGATGATGATGATAAATATTTGCTGAATAAATGGTTAAATTCTGATGTTAAGCAGATTTAAGAATAAAAAAGTGCTACTTTGTGATCCATCAAATGGGGACTGGAGGTTTCCTTCATGCAAACAAATTAGTCTGGTGATTTTACAACATTGGTAGTTTAGATGGTTGACTCAATTCTTAAAGGCTGGGGTCAAGGTTATTACATATTGGCATAGCTATCGTCTCATTCGCGGTCTGGTTCTCAGTAGGTGCTCAGTGAATTTTGATAATTGAAGGAAAGCAAGCAAAAGCTCAAATTAATTGACTGATCTTAGGCTTAAACAACTGACTAGATATAATTCTACATTTTATGTCGTTATTGTTAGTGTCTGGAGAAATGGTAGCCCAGAGGAGAAGAGCATGCATGACGGGTAAGAGTCTTTGATGCTAAGGGTAGAATGGAAGTTAGTGGGATGTGACAGAAAGAGAGAGAAACCTTCTTTGAACCATCTGAGTTTAAGTCAAATGGGAGAGTAATGAAGATGGGCAAATGGAACTCTAAAGTTATTTTTATTAAACCAGTTTGCTTATATGAATAACAACGAGTTTTCAAATAGTCACACTCAGAATTACCTAGTCTTTCCACTCACACTCAGAGTAAATAAATACAGAATCTCAAATTGCAGCTCTACCCTCCCAGAACTTAGGCAAAGAAGCATATCATATGCTCCCTGCAGGCAACTGACTCTATAACCAGTTTTTACCAAAAGATTTCCCAGTTGGAATTCAGTTCTCTTCTTCAAAGGAAAAGTGAGTGAAGGAATGGATAAAGGCTATGGGTTTTATGCTAATGAATGTCACTCCATATGGAAATACAATGAAAGGGGTACAAAGGTTTCCCTAAGGATAAGTCCCAAATAATGGAAGACAGAATGATATTCTGGCCTATAGAACTTGGAGATAAAAATAGAGGTTCAAGTGATTTTCCTGTAGTGAACCGACTAGGACACAGAAATGTTTTACTATCAGTGAGAGGAAAGGAAGTCAGAGATCCCCTCTGGAATTGTTGATGACTCTGTGATCTGAACACTGTCTTTTGAAAAATTCTATGTACCAATTATCGATGTCACAATACTACAGTGGTAACGCCACAAAACAAACAACCACAAAACTTCAGCAGTAATCGACAATAATTGTTCATTGTGCACATATCTGTAATTAAGTGGGGGGTCAGCTAAGGGGCTCTGCTAAAGTTGGCTGTGCTTGCTCAGATACCTGGAGCTCAGCTGGCTGTTTGGCTGACACAGCCTAGCTTCGGCTGGGGTGACCAGAGAAACGTCGCATTTGTCATGTGCTATTTAAGTCTAGTAGGCTGACTCAGACTATCTTCTGGCAAAGGCAAAGACTTAAGAAAGAGTGTACTGGAACATGTAAGACCTCCTAATGTCTAGGTTCAAAACAGGAACACCTTCACTTCTGAATCATTCCATGGACAAAAGCAAGACACATGGCCAAATTCAGAATAAAGAGGTGGGGATATATACCCTTTCCCCTTTTCAAAGGGACTGCATGGTCACAAAGCAAAGGGCATAGACATAGGAGGGGGTGGGGTGGGGGGAGTATTGGGGCCATGAATACAGTCTACCACAATGTAGGTTTGAAGCAGTGACTGGATTTCTAAAATCTAAATAATGCCAGAAGAAAGATACACAAATAGCTAGACTACAGCTGACTTTTCCTTACCCCTAACATTTATAACATATCCAGTGTACTCTCATCATTATCTCCTGGATAATCACTGATGTATGAGCAGAGCATCAGATATATTGTTTAGAAACAACTTTTTTTAATTATAAAGAATTTGTCACCATATAGCCATTCACTATAAGATGTTGAAACTACTTCTTAGAGCAATGGGAACTCAACATTCCTGGTGATGTCTAATGGAGAGGTGATCATACTCAAGGTCAGCTTATTTAGAATAATATAAACCAAACCCAGTGAGTTAGGAAACTACCTACAGGTCCAAAAGAGGGGGTTGCCATTGAAACACAGGCTGTACAGGAGTGAGACACATTGTATGGTCTGGTTGACAGTCCCAGCAGAAGTTCAGTGGCTCAGTTGCAGGAAAGATAAGTTGTGTCCAAAGGGTTCAGATTCACATATGTGAAACCAGGGAACCAGAATATCTATGCCAAAAAGAAACTGGAGAATCTTTAACAGCAAGCATTGGTATCTCGGGTACCCCCAGACCTAGCTCACATGTTATTAATCCCTTCACCTTCCAGGTGACCTGTTTCCTAAAAAGTCTCAACACAAACTTTTTAGTTAGATTTTACTTAGAGATACAGAAAAAGGGATGCTTGACAAGAATTTTAACATAAGAAGATTCAATTTATATGCTAAAATTAAAAATGCACTCATTGTAGGTGAGACAAGAATACAGAAAAGAATGTGAAGAGTTAATAAAAGGAGACCTGGGGAGGGGGTGGAGTGGGTGGGGAGAGAGAAAAGGAAGGAAGGAAGGAGTATGGATTAAAAAGAACGAAGAAAGGGGCTTCCCTGGTGGCGCAGTGGTTGAGAGTCCGCCTGCCGATGCAGGGGACACTGGTTCGTGCCCAGGTCTGGGAGGATCCTACATGCCGCGGAGCGGCTGGACCCGTGAGCCATGGCCGCTGAGCCTGCGCGTCCGGAGCCTGTGCTCCACAACGGGCGAGGCCACGACGGTGAGAAAGAACGAAGAAGAACAAATAATAGGTAGAGGAGTCATATTAAACTAGGACATGAATTCCTTTCTTTACAAACATGAAAAGTAGGGTCATACATCAGCCTTCTTATTGCTTGAATTTTTCTTATTCATCATGATAGAGAGGAAAAATGATGGCAAAAGTTTTAGGAAAGTGGGTATCAGGGGAACTTAAGCCACCATTTTGTCTGAGACTGATTCAGAACTTGAGTGTGCATTTTACAAAACCAATACACTATATGTGTATATATATATATATATATATATATATATATATATATATATATATCCATTGGGTCAATAAGTTTAATTCCAGTGAATGTGTTTTATATTAATGAGTGTGTAGAGCTAGTATATAATGAAAATGTGTTATGCTCATGAGTATATATTTTGGATATGCATTGCAGTATGGTTTATGGCATCAATGGGTTAAATTACAACTTGCTTACTTTGTTCAAATGAAATCCAGCTAAAACTGTCAAAAGTCAGGGCCAAGCCATTTGAATAGATAAGTGATAAAAATAGACAAAAACTGCAGTTTTTCCATTGTATCAGCAATATTTACTCTGAAAACCTATTTAAATAATTTAACCGTTGCTTATGTTGTAAGTAGAAAACAGCTAGGTTTATAATATTTTTTTAGGCCAGAGAATGCAATTGAAATTCTTTAATGATATCTGTCTAGTCTGCCCCATCCAATTCACTTTCATCTTAGAAAAAAATTACTTGGGTCAAAAGTCATTGGTTTAAGTCCCAAGGTATATTATGAAACACAGAATGATAAACTCAAAAGCCATTATCAAGTTTCTGATAAAGGCTTTTGTGACAGAAATTCTAATTTGGTAGTCAGAGTTATTAATGAATATTGTGGAGATTTAGGGTCTCGCTGCTACACTTGGACTGCTGATTCAGTAGAAATACGTTACAACCCAGTTATTCTGGTAAGCTGCCCGCATTCTTTCTCTGTAGCGTTACTTTGGCTTAGTTCTACCTAGAGAAATTATTCTTGAATGCAGCTCCCCAAGAACGTCAATGTACTTTCTCTTTCATGTATTTTCTTGGAAATGCAGCCTGTTGAAAGAAACAAGTGCCAACTTTTAACTTAAACTTATTTCACATAAAATCTATAAAGCACCCATCACTTTGAAGATTGTCATGGGTTTTATATTTCACTTTAGTAAACCATGTCCTTCCAGTAAGTTTGATACTATTTGCAAGTTAATCCTAGACCTACAAAATACAAGTAGAAGTTGACAGGACCTTAAACAGAATCAATTTTCTCTTCAATAGATGTGTAGATCAATTGTGATGATAGATGTAGCCTGCCATTTTTTTTTTTTTTTTTTGCGGCAGGCGGGCCTCTCGCTGTTGTGACCTCTCTGGCTGCGGAGCACAGGCTCCGGACGCGCAGGCTCAGCGGCCATGGCTCATGGGCCCAGCCACTCCGCAGAATGTGGGATCTTCCCAGACCGGGGCACGAACCAGTGTCCCCTGCATCGGCAGGTGGACTCTCAACCACTGCACCACCAGGGAAGCCCCAGTGATATGTCTTTTTACTCCCAATGTCCTTCACAGAGCCCTATCATGGAGGATGTTTAAAGTGTTTCTTGTTAATATCGTCTCCTTCTCTTCTGTGAAATTTAGTTGCTCTATGCTTTATATCACAATATTATTATGGAAAATTTAATTTTTGGAAAAAATCTGCTGAAAATCATATGATACGTTATAAAGCCAAATAGAAATTTTCTCAGGACTTGAGGTCATTGTGGAATGTTAGTGCCGCTGTATTTCTTCATTAGAACAAATTATTGAGAAGTGGCTGAATTGCCATAACTTGAGTTTCTTCTCTCTATGATTTCCTGAACTGACATTTTAAATATGAACCTTTTTTTTTTTTTTTTTTGCAGGACTGCATCTATTTGGCTAGTCCTATGGTGAGATTTGATAAGTGCTAGAAAATCTATCCTGTTTCCAAATACTTTCATCACAGCGCTCAAAATGACTATCATGAAAAGTTCTGTCTTTGAGGTTAAAACCTTCACTCCAAAATTTGTTTTGAGATGTAAGTACCCTGAAAAAGAAGTTTATTTATCTTTTATCTGTCCTTAATACAATTATAACTTGTCAAATAAATATAGAATAGAATATAACAAGCAAACCTTTTTGAATAATCAGTTTATTGAAGAAAAATTTGCATAAAATTATTTCACTCACTTTACTATATAGTTTGATGAGGTTTTTAAAATGCATAACTGTGTAATAATCACTTATAGAACTTTTCCCTGAATTGTGTCTTTGTATGTGATTCTTTGCGTGGGAGCCATTTCCCTGACTTCTCTTTATTTCTTTTCATCACTGGTTTTCAGTAAATTGATTATAATGTGTCATGGTGTGGTTTCACTTGTATTTATTCAGCTTCAGTGCTTTTTTTGAATGTGACAATTTTTCAAATTTGAAATATTTTTATTATTCTTTCTTCAGATATCCCTTCCCCCTCAGACTCCAACTTCCTTCATATAAGACAGCTTGATATTATCTCACAGCTCCCTGATAAACCAATCCCTGTTTTCATTCTTTTCTTGCTTTGTTCTTTATTTTGGATACTTTCTGTTTGTATGCCTTCAAGTCCACTATGTTTTCTTCTGCAATTTCTAATCTGAAATTAATTACATCTAATGTATTTTTCATTCAGATATTATATTTTTAATCTTTAGAAGTTCTAAAGATTTCACTTTTATATCTTCCATTTCTTATGTTTTCTTAACATCTTTAAATCTGTTTTTAAGGTTTATATTAGATGCTTAAGGCATTTCTGTCTGATCACACCATCATTTCTGTCAGATCTGGTTCTGCTTCTATTGATTTCTTTTCTACTGGCACTGAGGCATATAGTCCTGCTCTTTTACACGCTGGTTATTTTTTATTAGATGCAAGAAATTGTGAATTGTGAGGTTTTGAGTGGTGATTCTTTTCTTTGAATAGTTTTGAACTATTTTCTGGCCTAGAATAAATTTGATACTTTCAAGGTAAGCTTTTCAACTTTTCTATTGAAGTTTAAAAAAAAGCCTTTATACTTCTGAAGACTCTACCCAGTACTGCACATATCATGAAGTTTATTACACGTGGCTGGTGGGAACACACATTCTTCCAAGCCATAGCTTCAGAGAATTTCCAGCTTACTACTTTCAGTTGGTGTTTTCCTTGGCTTCATGAAATTTTACTTCATGTTTTATAAATTTCTATTCAATCAAAGACTCAAGAAGGCACTTTTGCAGACCTCCAAAACTCTGTGTGTGTATGTGTGGGATCCCTTTGTTTTGGGATATTCTGCCCTATGGATTTTAGCCAATTTCCTCTCTCAGCTCTGATCTCAGTCATCAATGCAGCTAGATGCTAAACCCTGCTTGAATTCCTCCTGGATGCACTGTAATCTCCTAACTTCCCCCCTCCCCCACAGTGTAAATTGGGGAAATGTTAGGGTTCACCTCATTTATTTTCTAACCTCAGAGATCAGAGTTGTTCACTACCTCTTGTTCAGTGTGTGAAATTGTTTGTCTTTTGTCCAATTTTATAAATGTATTTGGCAGAAAGGTAATTCCCATAGGAGTTAATCTTTCATGGATAATAGTGGAATTTCAGGTGAGTCTTGATGAAAGTGAAGGAAAAACTTCTCAATGAAGGAACTTGATCCTAAGAGATTAAACTGAGTAGAGAATTGAAACAAAGAATTCTGGGAAACCATAGTATAACAATAAAAGGCACTTATGGATGAAAGAAACAGAGAAAAATTTTACTAACTGCCCAGTTTTTCTTATAAGAATATTCTATTTTAGTTACGTCCATCTCCACGGAAAATCCTACAAAGCATTCAGTAAAGCTCCGTAAGAAATCATTATCCTCTTTCCAATTTCTGAACTTCTGCAGGGCAGGGAGTCTAGGGTTGATCTTAAGAAAACCTAAGATTGGGTTCTAGTCTTTTCTTCCACTCCTTTCCTGCTGCCGCAGGCTCAGCGGCCATGGCTCACGGGCCCAGCCGCTCTGCGGTATATGGGGGGTCTTCCCGGACCGGGGCACGAACCCGTGTCTTCTATATGGGCAGGCAGACTCTCAACCACTGCACCAGCAGGGAAGCCCAACTACTGCTGCTTTTTTTTGAGCTATGTTTTTCACCCAGTTTGCTGTATCATCTCTTTGTTGTCTTGTTGTCTCTAGTTGCAGTCAAGATGTACAACAGCCTGCCAAGGTATATTACTACTAAGCTTCCGATTACCACACTTAAACCTATTTATTTTCTAAGAATATGCTATATTTATATTATACTTTTGCAAATGGCTCTTCTACACATATTTGAAAAAGCAAAATAGATATTATTTTTATAGCTTCAAATACCACCCATATATTGAAAATTCCCAAAGCAATACGTGTATCCAAGATTTCCCTCCTAAATTTCAATCCCATATATCCAACAATTTTCTGGACACTTCCACTTGGACAAATTTAATATGTGCTCAAGTGAATTCATCACCTTTCTTTGCCAGATGTACTGTTGACGGCAACTGCCTTTGTGGATCAAGACTAGAAAATATGGACAGGAAGGGCAGGAGATTGATGGATCTCATTACAAACATTTTAATACATTTTTAAAAACCATATGCTGATTACTTTTATAGAATTTTTTAAAAGTTAGAAATAAAAAATGAAAAAGGAAATCTTATCTCCTGTCTTGAAAAGCAAGCATGTCTCAAGTGAAATTAGCATCTTGACCCTAAGAAGAAAGAGAAAGTACTCTGTAAAGTGTTGAACCCCAAACACAAGACAGCACAGAGGGAGGGGATATTTTCTCCTGCACTTCATGCCTGATCTTTCTCCTTCCATAATAGTGTAGCATCAAATAAATCTGCTGGTTGTTTTTTTATTTAAATGATAAACTAAGTTTCACAATGAGGAGACAAATCTTACTATTTTTTACATAGTCTATTTAGTAATAAACTTGGACAAAAAAGAAAATGTTCTAGATTCTTCAGTAATAAATCATACAGCATGATTCCTAATGAATGATGGGCAATGATGGAAACATTTCCTAATGTATGATGAGGTTGATTGTTTTCTCTCCTTTCGGTTATATAATTAAATTTAAAACATCCCTGCAAGGTGACAGGAATTATACTTTTAATTTTTTAATCTAATGTTGAGCATATTCAATTAAGGCTGTCAACATAGCAGAGTTGATTTGGTACCTGATATTTGGAGACCTGTGATTACAGCCCTCAAAGAAAAATTATGCTGTGGTTTGAGAGGAAGATTTGTGTTAGAGACACAAGGGAAAGTTTGAAGATTAAGTTGAGGAACTTAACTGCTCACTCTCAATTTACCTGCTTCCAAAGACCCAAATTAAGCAACTAAGTATATTTTAAACCACATGTGATAATTGATTCTGTTTAGTTTAAATGGAACAACATTTCCACTATCTGATTTATGACTTCACTTCGAGATATTTCTGGTATTATATTGCTTCAAATAGTCTAAGAAGAATGGATAGATCATCCTGAACCATTTTCTCCCCGTAATTCTAAGTTATAGCAAATGGTACATCTTAGTGGTCAGACCTTATGACTTGATTTAGTGAGACCGTGCCTTCTCCTTTAACTAGTTTTTTACAAGCTCAAATACTTGTGGTCACTCTACTTCTGCCCCTGAGACTTGACTTCCACATAGTGAATGCTTCTGAACTAGTTATATTTTCTTAAAGTTTATTCTTACCAATATATATTCTTTTATCTTTATTCCTCTGAAGCAAATCAGTGTAAATGGACCCAAACATTTGCCATCTTCTTTTAAAAGGGCCTGGCTTATTACGACAAAGGTTTTATGCTGCACTTTGTAGTTTCCATTGGTACATTCCTGTTTTTACAGTGGATTATAATGAAAACCAACCATATGTTTGATATTTTTCTATTACATTTGAGAGTCAAGACCAGTTATTTTGTTTTATTTCAGCCTACAAATAAATGAGAGTAGAAATTCATTTTCAGGATTCTAAAGATTAGAAGAAGCCAAATACTGGATTTTTTAAAAAATATCTTTAACAAATTATCATCTATTTAAAAAATCACCATGGCATTGTAATAAATGAAGAATTAATTATAAAAATACAGAACTGAAATGTTTGCTATAGGGAGCTGGAAGGGTAGATGAGGAACAAGGTGGGTGTAGAGAGGGGTAGGAGCAAGGCTTGCTTTTATGTCATTGTGATTTGTGAACCCTATGATGCAGTACCTATTTTAAATAAAAAGAACGCCTTGTGGTGGTGGCTTTATCCATCGCCAAAAGGGCTAAAAAGGCATAGTATAAGTGTTCACTCAGTGGCCCAATCTGTGTGACTCAGGCAGGGTGTTGTCTATTTTAATGATGATTGAGAGTGTTGTACAAATTGCACAGATTTCATGAAACAAAGATAATTTACTACAGAACAGGAGATTCTCCAGATGCACAGGCTGAGGAAATATTTGAAAAGGAAAGACATAACAAGAGGAAGAAGATGACTCTGATGGATGTTTTCAAAAGAGCTGTCACATCACAGCTCTCCTTTGGTTTCTGCAGATGCTGTTAGAACTAATCCTGATGATGAGTGATTTTACTTCACATTATCTGCAGATCAACAAGGATTCTCTGGTAAATTAAGTTTCTTTCTTTCTTTCTTTCTTTCTTTCTTTTCTTTCTTTCTTTTTTCATTTTCATTGAGCACAATGCCTTTTGCCATTTTTGAGGGAAAAGAAATAATACTGCAAATTCAGCTCTACAGTAAAGAATTTTCAATGCAATTATTTTTTGCTTTTGGTTTATTAAATATTTAGGATTTATTTTTGCTCCATTTTTAGTTAAAGCCTGATATTTTAAGATATGTAAAATGATAGACATTTAATATATTCTTCAATTGACTTTCATGATATATTTTTAGATAATAAAAATTTGGAACAATAATATTCATAAACTTTTTAGACTACTTATCATATATCTATATTATGTAAATGTATTAAATGCCACAATATCTTCTTTATTCTTTTTTTTGTGTCCGTCAGAATTTAAGCCATCAAATCATAGAAATATTAAACTACAGCAGCAATATTAATCCTAAACACTCAGATAAATTATTGGTTTAATGCAACGTAGCACCCTGACAAAATATATTAAATTCTAGTTTAGATTTATACAGAACATTAGAGAACACCAAGTTGGAAATCACTCATTTTTCAAATAAGAAAATTTAGTTTGATAAAAATCTAGTAATTTTCTCAACATCACAGAACTAACCAGTAGACTGAGCAGCAGAATGAGATAAATTTAATATTATTTATGTAAATTACTTAAATATTTTGGAACCAATATTTTTAACATGGTAGACTAAATGTAAGTACAATACCTTAGATTGTCCTTACCCTTCATTCACGTTTAAATCATGTCATTTGGTGCCAGACTGGAGTAATGAACTCTACATTTGTTGAAGTGTTTGCTATTGTTTCTGGCAATGAATTGCAAGGAGGACATGAGTGGGCAAGGCCAAACTCTACTTCAGAAATTTTCAAATTATAATGAAAAATTTTTCATTCTTTCTCAGAATGTACACAGCATTCATGCGAATTTGTGGACTAACAAGATTCTTTACAAAGAAGGTTTTCAAAATATGTAACTAGAGGTAATATTGCCAAATAATTCTAAATGAGGCATTAACAATATTCTTTTAGCTCTAAAAAATCTTTGTGTTTCAGTTTTAATTTTTCCTCATGCTAATTAGATGAGATTTTAGAAACAACCCTACTATGTTCTATTTCTCATTTAATTGACACATCAGATCTTTATTCATGCTTTCATGAGGCAAAGAATGGCCATTACAGCTATTACAATGATGCCTCACTGCTGGGGTCCATGCCACAGGGCCAGTAGACATAAATCAGTTTATGAGTCATAATATGCTTGTGGTAAGTAAACTCCTCTTCAACTGTGTCCCATATGTACCTTGTTCTGTGTCAGGAAAAACATCAAGAAAAACTTCCACAAAGCAAATGTGATCCACATTATAAGGCTAATCTGACTGGAACATACACATTTTTATCCTGAGGAAATAGCTTTCCACAATATGAATGATTGTCATGATAAAATTCCCATTATTATGGGCCACACCCTCGCACTAGTGAGTGTACTACTGGATTTAGAAATATTAATAAATTGATAGATTTAATGTCTCCAAAAAATGTATTCCTACATAGAACTTTACTGTCAAAGTATGTGTTTGAGTACATAATCCAAGTATAAGTAAAGTTATTGTGAGTTTCTCTCAGAATCAGAACTTTCTAATTAATACACTAAACTTATCCCAATGCAGCTAAGAAATAAAAAAAAAATTCCCAATCAGAAATCTAAAATATATACCTTCACTATGTTTGAAGAAAGTGAACAGTGGTATAATTTGATAGTCTTAGGCAGAGACAATTTTTTATTGGAATATACAATTTGGGGAATTTTATAACAATAATTCTTTTTATAAAACAGATTGCTCAGTTATAACACTGTTCCTTTAAAAAAATTACACACACACACATATACATGCATTCATTTTCAAATAGTTCCACATATCTCTACACAATGAAACCTGTTTTGATATAAAATTATTAAGGATCTAGCTTCTAAAGAGACTTAGAATTTTTAAATTGCAAAAGTCTGAATCTTGTAGGGTAAATCAGGCTTGGCAGATGGGTGGAAAGAGAAGAACAACACACAAAGCCAAAAGAAATGCCTAGAATGTAATTGACATTTGGACTTTGTGCAAACACATAGGGTGATGCCTGCAGAGGAGGCTACAGCAGGAGAGAGTATAATAACAAATCAAATTTTGGTGTTTTAAATTAAAAAAAGCAATTTTATAACAATGTGAAATCATCGTGAATGTAGTTTACAGTTTGGTCAAGAAAGTTCACTGTAAGTGTTCTCAGATATTTCTCTTGCTCTTATCACCTTAAGTAGTCCTTCGCGCAGAATGGGTTGTGTTTATAAGTCATGAGATGCTTCTTCCATGACTTTAGTGGCCTCTAAACTCATGTGAAATTTATATGTTTAAGTCCTGTCCAAAATGAATCACATCTGTTTTTTTAGGAACTGTGGCCAATTTAAAGTATTCAATACAAAATGAGAACTAAAAATGCTTTAGCTGGCTTACTGACGCAGAAGAGAAAGATATGAAAGGATATACAATTTGACATTATGGACATTATCCCATTATTTCTGCAGTTTTAATATAGGAAAAAAGTACTAAAACTGAAATTTGAATACATGTCACCAAGTGGCAGAGCTGTTTCAATCATAACTGAAGTGGAGAAAAACATTTTTTCTCTCTTATAACAAAAATGAAATTCTTCATTCTAACAAGCAAAGTTTTCAGAGACCTGATATTATGGAAACTGTCCTTAATTGTAAGAAAGCTTATTATACAAATAAGATTGTAATAAATCAGGCAAAGTCAAACAGCCTTGAAAAGCTAGGATATTTACCTGATATTTACCTAGGATATTTTGGTTTTTTCCCCTTCTGTTTATTCCATATAATTCTTTGGAATATCTTTGTTATTTCCTGATTCTATCTTGTTCATAGTGTTTCATTGTACAGGAATTGAAGACTGAAGAAAATATTGGATAGGATAGTCTGTGTTAAGAAATATACGCCAACATATATAAAGGATAAGAAACAATAGACATTTATTTCTTATACATTTAGTAGTTGAAGTAAGGGGCTACTTTTCAGCTGGCAGCTCTCCTCTTGTGATAGTTCAAGGAGCCACACTCTTTTCATCTCATGACTGCCAATCCAGAGGCCACCCATACAAAACTAATGTAATGACAAGGAGGAAGAGAATGATTGCACTTGGAAATCAGAAAGAAATTCTAAGTGGAGGTCTTAGGTTGTGATTTGAGGAGTGGATGGTATTTCAACAGAACGGGATACAGGGAAATGGCACCCCAGAAATCACTGTGAACGAAGGAAAAAAGAAAAGCATGTTCTGGAAAAGATGAATGTCCTGGGTTGACAGTAATACAGGGTTCATGAAGGAGAATAAAATGAGGGTCCAGTCTAGGAAAAGTTGTAAGTGTCAGATCATGGATGACCTTGATGTTCTGCCAAGCTTTTGTTACTTACACACACACACACACACACACACACACACACACACACACACTACTGGGAGGAAAATAACTTGATGGTAGCGTGAGGAAAAGAGAGGTGGGAGAGAAACCAGTTAGACTGCTACTGTGAAATCCAGGAACTTATTAAGTTCCTGAATAAGGCATTGGCTAAGGCATTGGCTACAGAAAGGGAAATGGGTGGTTTTATTTGAGAAAAAAATTGAAATTTAGAAATACCAGGTCATAATAGCCAAATTGTTGTTTTCGGGAATAAATGAAGAGAGAGGAAATTGAGGAAGTGGCTTCTGGTTGATTAACTTAAGGGTAGTAGCGCTGCATAAACCATGGTGGAAAACAAAGGCCGTGGGGCTGACTGAGGAAAAGAAGACGATAGGCACAGTTTGAGATATTTTAGCTTTGCTGTGTGAGCAAGACACGTCTTTTACACTCAGAGAAGCAGACGAGGGTGTAAGTCTGAAACTTAAGAGGGAGCCAGGTTTTGAGACATAGGTCTCCTGGGGACTATTTGGGAAGTGTGAGTAAAATCAGTTAGGAAAGGACTGTCAAATAGGACATCAATCAATTTTAAATCACCTAGGAAAGCAGTTCCACTGAGCAATCATGACCTTCTCATACCAGATGTAATTTTTTTATTTAACTCAGTGAGAGATGAGAAAAAAGAAACATCAACAGACTTGTTAGAGTGAGGTTTTTAAAATATGCCCTGATATAATTTCGGGGACAAGATTAAAGTAGGGTCTTATTTTCTTTTTTATGTATTTATTTTACTTTTTAAATAATGAAAAGTGGATCACTGTCAATAGTTTCACTTAAATATTGAAGAACAATTTGGACCCTTCATGAATAAAATGCTAATGAATCATAACAGGGTCACATGTCCATTACTGAAATGATCACAGGCAAGGGGAATAGGATTACCCCTTGGACCATCATTCTCTTCCTGGGGAAAGAGTGGAGTTCACCTCATCAAGATACCTAGCTGTGTGTGTGTTGGGGGTGGGATAGTATTTACCTAAAAAATCAGGGTGCTCTTGGGGAAAAAAAAGAAGAGTGATATTGGGAAGGCAAATGTAGTGTTAATTATATCATGATTATCTGGTTAAGTGAATAAATAACAATAACAAGTCTGCATTTCAACCCTTATTATTGAATATTCTAAAATGTATTAGTTCTTACTCGAGTGAATAGACTTTATAGAAGATTTTTGTCCCCAGGGTTATCATTTTGGATTGGCAAGAATCATCATTACAAAAAAATACACATATAAAAAGTGTAGAGAATTGAACTGAATACATCAGGTATATATTGGATTTTAATGAATTTTTACTATGTATTTAAATATCTTAATGAATTTTTATGATATATTTATAATATTTTAAGAATATAAGTACACAAGGGAGGAATGTGGTTTGTTGTGTTCACTGGTGAATGTCCAATGTCTAAAACAATACCCTACACACAGTAGGCTCTCAATAAATATCTGTGGGATGAATAAATGGGGAAAATATTTATATCACCTTAGTTGTATTTTTTATCTTTCTCTGAAAAAAGAAAATTCTCTCCAAATATTTTATATTTGATTATTTGGTATTTAATTGGCTCTGATTCTGCTATTCTTTTTTGCAATGTTCTTTCTAAATTTAACTATATGTGACCTTCTAATTTGCCCTTCAACTTCAGTTCTGGGTTTAGTCATATTGGCTGTTTTCTCTTCTTGGCTTTCAAATATCCTGGTACAGTTTGTTTTGAATGGGTAGAACCACATTCTTTTTGATAGCCAACTTCCTTGAACTACACTTCCTAAGAGAAGCCCAAGGATTCATTTTACTAGTTTTCAAGCTTGATACAATTAGCTTCCTAAAGTTAATCTTCTTAATCTTGCTGACATTTCCATTCCCTTCCCTTAGGGAAAGGAATTCAATTTCATCTACTTGTGATTGTTTCCTCAAGGTTCCCTTCTACTATTAGAAACCCATCTAATTTTTTCCCTGTGAGTAAGTATCAGATCTGATGTCTGCCTTGGGAAATGTTACCTTTGTCAACGTAGACCGTGCTATGAGATTTCATTGCTTCCGAACTTCTCGGTCATCAGTATTCTCATTTTGATGTGTACCTGTCAACACTTATCTTTATTTAAAATTTCTTTAAGTTGACTAAAAACCTTATTAAACTATTGTTTCTTAGTTTAGTGATTTACATGATTTATATTAGATTTAGGATATAGTTATTTCGTGTGTTCTTACCATATTAACTTTAATCCAATTATTCATCCCAAATAATCTCATTACTATATTTTTATTCTGGATTTATGAAGGCATTAATTTCACAAATAATAATGTAATTCTCTCTCTTTCCTAAGCCCATCCTCCAGTTCCAAACACTATCATACTAGTTGTCAGGTATTTTAATAGTATCACAACTCCAAATACTCTTGATTAATTCTATCATTCAAAAGTTACATCAGAGCATTTTGCATAATTGTATGATTATTTCCTCACAATGGAATGTGATATAATAAAGAGATATTTTAAATGTTGTGTGATAGTCATTGAAGCACATAAATGTCACTGTTCACAGTGAACATTACATAAAAAGAAATACACCAAAGACAGTGAACAAATAATGATACAAAATCTTCAATTTATTTGTATTAGAAAGAAAAAAATAAGTGATAAAAGATTTGGTGCAAGCCTAGGGAGGAGTTAAATGAATGACTACATCTGTTTAATGGATTAAACAAGAAGCTATTAGATGACTAAACAAGATAAGAAAATAATCATTTTATAAAAACTTAAAAGCACCTCACATGATTTTTCATTGATTCTTTATATTTTTTCAGCTAGTATATTTTGAGTGTTACTATGTTTGAGTTCAGAGAACACAGAGATAAATACCATGTAGTCCTTGACAAGAAGGAGATTACAGTCTTGGAATGAGAGAGAGTTATATTAAAAGGCTTTGTTTTCTCTCTTTTATTTCACGTCTATGATAAAAATCATAATGAGTACAATGAGAATGCAAAGAAATTTTGATAGAGGAGTCAGTTATCCTTAGGAATATAAGGAAATGATTCGGGGTAAGAATACCTATTTGTACATATAAGTCACCTTGAGTAAGATTATGCTGACTGCACAAAGGCCAGGGTATTCCATTGCTGTATAGCACATCTCAAGCTTAGAGTGTGAGAGTAGAGGGTTAGAGAGATAACCTCAGGCTACCCTGTGAATATTTTCATTGGAAGTTGAGTCTCTGAAGCACAGAAACCTTTGGTTCTTTATATAGGGTTACCCATGCAAATCACTAGGGCATAGGATTGGAGGATGATTAGCATCTTATTGGGTCTTCAGACTATGAGAGGGTGAAAGATAGATTTAAGGTGAGACGTTTGGGGTTAGAAAGCCACTGCCAACTTGAAGGGACAGAGATTATAGCATGGATTTAGCATGTGGGAAACAGTCAAATAATTTCCTTTGGGGATAATTTATCTGTGTATCATGCTCATCAAGATACTTCCCCATCTATCCCAGTATGTCCTAAATGGGTGTCTTCAAGTTAACTTCAATGGAATTTTCTACTTGTTTTTAACAGTGCATATTAAATTCCTTAAAGAAGAATTAAGATAACTCTTATTTGCTCTGGTAATTTTTTAAAAGTATGTGTTTGACTTTTATGGAAGGTCACAAGGAGAAACCATCTTATGATATCCATATTCACATGAATACACTTTAGTATTTCCCAAATTAAAAATGAATTATAGGTGCTCCTAGACTCCATATTTTGTCTATTTTAGTTATATTCCCATCTCTCTCTAACCCTGTTCAAAGCAAACCTTCTCAAAAGCGTTATCAATGCTTGCTGTCTCTCCTTTCTCAGCAACTATTCACTCTTCAATCTATACCAATCTGGCTTCATCCCCAAGCATGACCCTTAAGATGTCATTTAACCTACTTTTGCCAAGGTCACTTACAATCTTCAGGATGCCTACTCCAAGGAACATGTCTATGTCCTCATCTCACTAGACTCCCCCAGCAGGACTTGACAAGGTTTGCCATCCCTTTCTTCTTGAAACACTTTTTTTTTTTTCTTTTTTTTTTTTGCGGTACACAGGCCTCTCACTGCTGTGGCCTCTCCCGTTGCGGAGCACAGGCTCCGGACGCGCAGGCTCAGCGGCCATGGCTCACGGGCCCAGCCGCTCCGCGACATGTGGTATCTTCCCGGACCGGGGCACGAACCCATGCCCGCTGCATCGGCAGGCAGACTCTCAACCACTGCGCCACCAGGGAAGCCCCTGAAACACTTTTTCTTCTTGGCTTTATTGACATCACACTGGTCGTAACACCCATCTTAATCAATGGGGTGGTAGATTTATATTCTTCTGTTTCCCATGGTTCTAATTTTCTTTTTCTACTTCTGTTTATAGCTAAGCCTTGTTTGTGAAGTATCTTAAATCCTTGTGGGAAAAGGAATGTATATAATTAAAATAAAAACTAAATATGTAAGTAATAATATTGGCTATCTTATAGTTAAAGGATGCCATAAAGGAATTAAAAGAACTCATAACCATGGACATAGTCAAGTAAAAGTTGCATGTCTAAGTATGTTATCTAAAAAGATATGAACTGTCAATGCTGTCAAATAAAGAACGTTTGTGTTTATGTACACACTACTTAAAGATACACATAATTCTTACAAAATAAGAAACTAGAGCTATGAGGGCAACAATAAAAATAAAACTGGAGAAAGCCTAAGAGACTATATAGTGTTGAATTCTCACTCAAGTAAAATGAGTCAATTTTCTTAGGGAAAGGCCCTCATTAACCTTGAGATCCAGTAGCAGCTGCTGTAAAACATTCCTAACCAGAATACATAGAACAGCTTATCACTATGGGCCTGTGATGTAATCACAGAAACACTGGATGTGAGCCAGAGCAGGTGGATTAAAAATTATGGTGTTGCACCTTAGCTGTCCAGGGGATGATTAGGTTAGACCTTCATAGGCAAAGGAAACACTGCACTTACAGAGTTATTCGAATAAATGTCTTGCTTTTGAATACATTTCACAGGGAGATTATAATATAAACCAAATAGCAAGTGATTGAGAATTGGCAAATGGAAAATTTTACCTATAAATATATCTAAGTAAAGGTGAATTCTACTGATTTTCTAAAAGAGTAGAACTGCAGTGCTGAAAGCTTTTATTGTGGCATTTTATTCTTTCTGAGAAGATTACAGTTGTTGCTGCAGTCAATGGTGAGATCCAGATCATAGTGGTGGGACATCAGAGGCATTTGAGACCCTTATTATGGTGGTTATTTTAAAATAATGTTCATAAATTGTGAAATGCCAAATAAATCAAATACACACAAAAATGGAATTTGGTTATTACAGTGGATAGCCTATATGGTGAAATATTTTGCAGCCACTTAAATATATTTTAGGAGAATATTTAATGCTTTAGGAAATTGTTCATAATATTAAGTGAACAAAATAGGTAATAAAAGATATTTACAGGGCTTCCCTGGTGGCACAGTGGCTGAGAGTCCGCCTGCCAATGCAGGGGACATGGGTTCATGCCCCGGTCCGGGAAGATCCCACATGCTGCGGAGCAGCTGGGTCCGTGAGCCATGGCCGCTGAGCTTGCACATACGGAGCCTGTGCTCCGCAATGGGAGAGGCCACAACAGTGAGAGGCCTGCGTACCACAAAAAAATAAATAAATAAATAAAAAGGTTTTTACAGGTCTTAATCACTTGTGTATACACACAAAATAACTTGAAAATATATACTAACATATCAACAGTGGTTATTTGTGGGTAGTAGTATTATGGGTTATCTTCATTTTCTCTTTTGTGCTTTACCATGTTTTCTAAATGTTTTACAAAGAGCATATAGCATGTTAGTAACAAAAATGTCAATGCAAAAAATAAAAAATACAAAAAATTCTTTGTAGAATTTCTTCTATTTCTCACTGTCTGAAGTCTCTCCAGGTTTAGTAACCTATGGATTCACTGTAAAATCTTTTTCTCAACCAAATATTCAATGTATGCCTGAAAGGCCTATTACAAATTTGACTGTCTTTGACTTGGTGATATAGCCTCAGCTCAACCCTCTCCATCTCTCATTGATGACTCTACAAAGCAACACTGTGTGCTTGGAGACCATCAGAAGTTTCAGTGCAGATTGAGCATATTCACTTACTTAATTGAATTATTTCTCCTTGACACAGCCAGTAGAAACAGAAGAGCCAGGAATAAAAAAAGAGTGTTGAGAAGATTTAAGCAATCATTCAGCACATTTCGTATAAAAAAAAGAAGAATGATTTATTTCCTGAGAAAGGAGCAGCACCCTGTACTGGAAGACTGTAAAGGAAACTTTGTGATTACAGATACTCCGTAATCACTCAACAAGATCCGGAACCTGTTGTCACCTGTCATATGTCCAAAGCATATGCTATCCTCTTTGTTTCCATTTCTGCTTCTTTTTTCAAAAGGGTCTCACATAATAAAGAACTGAGCATCGAGAACATACACAGTTTACCTCAACTGTTTATATTTAAGGTGTGAAAAATAGTAGAAAACCAAGCAGGTAGCCATGGTTAAGAGAGTGAGAACAACTGGTTTGGGAAGCAGACAACTTACATCACAGCTGAAAGCAACAAAATGCCAGTTGTAACCTGCTGAGAAAATAACAATAGCAGAAAAGAAAAAAGCAAAACAAAACAAAACAAAAGAATCTGGCTGTATTAGTTAGAAATAGAGCAGCTTTTCTGGAGCAGAATTTATACTGATGGTGAACTTAAGGAAAAGAATTAGTATACATGCCAGACTGAAAATATAACTCAAAATAGTATCTTCTGGGCTTCCCTGGTGGTGCAGTGGTTGAGAGTCTGCCTGCCGATGCAGGGGACATGGGTTCATGCTTTGGTCCAGGAAGATTCCACATGCTGCAGAGCAGCTAGGCCTGTGAGCCATGGCTGCTGGGCCTGTGCATCCGGAGCCTGTGCTCTGCAATGGGAGAGGCCACAGCAGTGAGATGCCCACGTACCGCAAAAAAAAAAAACAACTATATATATATATATATATATATATATATATATATAATCTTCAATAATTGATAAATAGAAAATAGTCCTTATTTCACACATGAACTTCTTCTTCTGCCACACTGTACTAATTTTACAGAAAGTTAATCATCAGTAAATCGCCATTGCATATGATAGAAATTTTGAAAAGTTTCAAGAATCAATACTTTATCTTGATAGTATTATCATATGCTCAAACTTTACTTCTTTATGGAAACCTTAAAAACTATGTACCTTTGACAAGGATGCCCCTTCCAGTCAGGTATTAATTCATTTATTCAACAAATATTTTTGTACACTTACAAGGTACTGGATATCATAATTGGCTCTGAAGACAAAGATGAAAAAATGGAAGTTTTTGTTATGAATCTCAGGGTGGAAGAGGAGATCATGAAGTAAAAGATAATATTATGTTACCATATGCAAATACAAGGGTCAGAAAGAGGCGGTGGATTGTAGTGGCTAAGTACGTTGATTCAGAAGCCATTCTCCTGTGGTCAGGCCCTTTTTTTTTATCACCCACTTCCAATTTGGGTACCTCTGGACTTAAACCACTTTTTGGTTTCCTCACCTATAAAATAGGAATAAAAATAACGCATCTGCCTATTATAATCTAAATGAGGCTTAAATGAATAAATATGATTCATGTATATGTAAACCAAGATATGTAAAGAACAGTGTCTGATATGGATTAAGCATTATGTGTATATTAGTTAATGCTATAAAACAGAACAAAACAAACCAAAAAAGAACAAAGTAGTAGTGGATGAAGAAAGGAGAGAATGCTTTTGGGAAGAATTTGTCAGGAAAAGATTAACACAGGAAGACTCTAAAGATGATTGGGGGGAAGGAGCTTCATGATGGCGGAAGAGTAAGATGCAGAGATCACCTTCCTCTCCACAAATACATCAGAAATACATCTACATGTGGAATAGCTCCTACAGAACACCTACTGAATGCTGGCAGAAGACCTCAGACCTCCCAAAAGGCAAGAAACTCCCCACGTACCTGGGTAGGGCAAAAGAAAAAAGAAAAAACAGAAACAAAAGAATAGGGATGGGACCTGCACCCCTGGGAGGGACCTGTGAAGGAGGAAAGGTTTCCACACACTAGGAAGCCCTTTCACTGAAGGAGACGGGGGTGGCGGGGGGAAGCTTCGGAGCCATGGAGGACAGCACAGCAACAACGGTGCGGAGGGCAAAGCGGAGAGATTCCTGCACAGAGAATCGGTGCTGACCAGCCTGAGAGGCTTGTCTGCTCACCCGCCGGGGTGGGCAGGGGCTGGGAGCTGAGGCTCGGGACTTGGAGGTCAGATCCCAGGGACAGGACTGGGGTTGGCTGCATGAACGCAGCCTGAAGGGGCTAGTGTGCCACAGCTAGCCGAGAGAGAGTCTGGGAAAAAGTCTGGAACTGCCTAGGAGGCAAGAGACCATTGTTTTGGGGTGCACGAGGAGAGGGGATTCAGAGCACCGCCTAAACGAGTTCCAGAGAATGGCACAAGCCGCGGCTATCAGCGTGGACCTCAGAGACGGGCATGGGATGCTAAGGCTGCTGCTGCAGCCACCAAGAAGCCTGTGTGTAAGCACAGGTCACTATCCACACCTCCCCTCCCAGGGGCCTGTGCAGCCCACCATTGCCAGGGTCCCGGAATCCAGGGACAACTTCCCCAGAAGAACACACGGCACACCTCAGGCTGATGCAACGTCATGCTGGTCTCTGCCGCCGCAGGCTCGCCCTGCACTCTGCACCCCTCCCTCCCCCGGCCTGAGTGAGCCAGAGACCCCTAAACACCTGCTACTTTAACCTTGTCCTGTCTGAGCGAAGAACAGATGCCATCAGGTGACCTACATGCAGAGGCAGGGCCAAATCCGAAGCTGAGCCCCAGGAGCTGTATGAAAAAAGAAGAGAAAGGGAAATCTCTCCCAGCAGCCTCAGGAGCAGTGGATTAAATCTCTACAATCAACTTGATGTACCCATCTCTGAAATACTTGAATAGACAACGAATCAGCCCAAACTGAGGAGGTAGACTTTGGGAACAAAGATATATATATATTCTTTCCCTTTTTCCCTTTGTGTGAGTGTGTATGTGTATGCTTCTGTGAGTGATTTTCTCTGTATAGCTTTGCTTTTACCATTTGTCCTAGGGTTCTGTCCATCCTTTTTTTTAATTATTATTATTACATTTAAAAATTTTTTCTTAGTAATTATTTTTATTTTAATAACTTTATTTTATTTTATTTATCTTCTTCCTTCCTTCCTTCCTTCTTTCTTTCTTTCTTTCTTTCTTTCTTTCTTTCCTTCTTTTCTCCCTTTTATTCTGAGCCATGTGCATGAAACACTCTTGGTACTCCAGCAAAGTGTCATGGCTGTGCCTCTGAGGTGGGAGAGCCAAGTTCTGGACACTGGTCCACAAGAGACCTCTGAGCTCCACATAATATCAACTGGCGAAAATCCCCCAGAGATCTACATCTCAACGCCAAGACCCAGCTTCACAGTAAGCTACAGTGCTGGACACCCTATGCCAAACAACTAAAAAGATAGGAACACAATGCCATCCATTAGCAGAGAGGCTGCCTAAAATCATAAGGCCACAGACAGCCCAAAACACACCACCAGACATGGAACTGCCAACCAGAAAGACAAGATCCAGCCTCATCCACCAGAACACAGGCACTAGTTACCTCCACCAGGAAGCCTACACAACCCACTGAAACAACCTTAGCCACTGGGGACAGACACCAAAAGCAACGGGAACTACGAACCTGCAGCCTGCGAAAAGGAGACCCCAAACACAGTAAGTTAAGCAAAATGAGAAGACAGAAAAACACACAGCAGATGAAGGAGCAAGGCAAAACCCCACCAGCCCTAACAAATGAAGAGGAAGTAGGCAGTCTACCTGAAAAAGAATTCAGAATAATGATAATAAAGGTGATCCAAAATCTTAGAAATAGAGTAGAGAAAATACAAGAAACGTTTAACAAGAACGTAGAAGAACTAAAGAGCAAATAAACAGTGATGAACAACACAATAAATGAAATTAAAAGTTCTCTAGAAGGGGGCTTCCCTGGTGGTGCAGTGGTTGAGAGTCCACCTGCTGATGCAGGGGACATGGGTTCGTGCCCCAGTCTGGGAAGATCCCACATGCCACAGAGCGGCTGGGCCTGTGAGGCATGGCCGCTGAGCCTGTGCCTCTGGAGCCTGTGCTTCACAATGGGAGAGGCCACAACAGTGAGAGGTCCACGTACCGCAAAAAAAAAAAAAAAAGTTCTCTAGAAGGGAACAATAGCAGAATAACTAAGGCAGAAGAACAGGTAAGTGATCAGGAAGATAAAATAGTGGCAATAATTACTGCAAGGCAGAATAAAGAAAAAAGGATGAAAAGAATTGAGGACAGTCTCAGAGACATCGGGGACAACATTAAATGCACCAACATTAGAATTAAAGGGGTCCCAAAAGAAGAAGAGAAAAAGAAAGGGACTGAGAAAATACTTGAAGAATTTATAATGGAAAACTTCCCTAATATGGGAAAGGAAATAGTTAATCAAGTCCAGGAAGCACAGAGAGTCCCATACAGGATAAACCCAAGGAGAAACACACCAAGACACATATTAATCAAACTATAAAAAATTAAATACAAAGCAAAAGTATTAAAAGCAGCAAGGGAAAAACAACAACACACGAGGGAATCCCCATAAGGTTAACAGCCAATCTTTCAGCAGACACTCTGCAAGCCAGAAGGGATTGGCAAGACATAGTTAAAGTGATTAAGGAGAAAAACCTACAACCGATATTACTCTAGCCAGCAAGGATCTCATTCAGATTTGACAGAGAAATTAAAAGGTATACAGACAAGCAAAAGCTAAGAGAATTCAGCATCACCAAACCAACTTTACAACAAATGCTAAAGAAAATTCTCTAGGCAGGAAACACAAGAGAAGGAAAAGAACTACAAAAATAAACCCAAAATAATTAAGAAAAAGATAATAGGAACATACATATCTATAACTCCCTTAAATGTAAATGGATTAAATGCTCCAACCAAAAGTTATAGACTGGCTGAATGGATACAAAAACAAGACCATATATATGCTGTCCACAAGAGACCCACTTCAGACCTAGAGACACATACAGAGTGAAAGTGAGGGGATGGAAACAGATATTCCATGTAAATGAAAATCAAAAGAAAGCTGGAGTAGCAATTCTCATATCAGAAAAAATAGACTTTAAAATAAACACTATTACAAGAGACAAAGAAGGACACTACATAATGATAAAGGGATTTATCTGAGAAGAAGATATAACAATTGTAAATATTTATGCACCCAACATAGGAGCACCTCAATACATAAGGCAAATACTAACAGCCATAAAAGGGGAAATTGACAGTAACACAATCATAGTAGGGAACGTTACACCTTACTTTCACCAATGGACACATCATCTAAAATGAAATAAATAAGGAAACACAAGCTTTAAATGATACATTAAACAAGACGGGCTTAATTGATATTTATAGGACATTCCATCAAAAAACAAAAGAATATACATTCTTCTCAAGTGCTCATGGAACATTCTCCAGGATAGATCATATCTTGGTGACAAGTCAAACCTTGGTGAATTTAAGAAAATTGAAATCTTTTTGTTGTTGTTGTTGTTGTTGTTGTTGTTGTTTGCGATACGCAGGCCTCTCACTGTTGTGGCCTCTCCTGTTAAGGAGCACAGGCTCCGGACATGCAGGCCCAACGTCCATGACTCAGGGACCCAGCTGCTCCGCGGCATGTGGGATCTTCCTGGACCAGGGCACGAACCTGTGTCCCCTGCATTGGCAGGTGGACTCTCAACCACTGCACCACCAGGGAAGCCCGAGAAAATTGAAATCTTATCAAGTATCTTTTCCAACCACAACGTTATGAGATGAGATATCAATTACAGGAAAAAACCTGTAAAAACCACAAACACATGGAGGGTAAACAATACACTACTTAATAATCAAGAGATCACTGAAGAAATCAAAGACGAAATCAAAAAAATACCTAGAAACAAATGACTATGAAAACACGATGACCCAAAACGTATGGGATGCCGCAAAATCAGTTCTTAGAGGGAAGTTTATAGCAATACAATCCTACCTTAAGAAACAAGAAACAAGAAACATCTCAAATAAACAACCTAACCTTACACCTAAAGCAATTAGAGAAAGAAGAACGAAAAAACACAAAAGTTAGCAGTAGGAAAGAAATCATAATGATCAGATCAGAAATAAATGAAAAAGAAATGAAGGAAACGATAGCAAAGATCAATAAAACCAAAAGCTGGTTCTTTGAGAAGATAAACAAAATTGATAAACCATTAGCCAGACTCATCAAGAATAAAAGGGAGAAGACTCAAATCAATAGAATTAGAAATGAGAAAGGAGAAGTAACAACTGACACTGCACAAATACAAAGGATCATGAGAGATTACTACAAGCAAATTTATGCCAATAAAATGGACAATATGGAAGAAATGGACAAATTCTTAGAAAAGCACAACCTTCTGAGACTGAACTAGGAAGAAATAGAAAATATAAACAGACCAATCTGAAATTGAAAATGTGATTAAAAATCTTCCAACAAACAAAGGCCAGGACCAGATGGCTTCACAGGTGAATTCTATCAAATATTTAGAGAAGAGCTAAAACTTATCCTTCTCTATCTCTTCCAAAATATAGCAGAGGTAGGAACACTCTCAAACTCATTCTAAGAGGCCACCATCACCGTGATACCAAAACTAGGCAAAGATGTCACAAAGAAAGAAAACTACAGGCCAATATCACTGATGAACATAGATGCAAAACTCCTCAACAAAATACCAGCAAACAGAATCCAACAGCACATTATAAGGATCATACACCATGATCAAGTGGGGTTTATCCCAGGAATGCAAAGATTCTTGAATATACACAAATCAATCAATGTGATACACCATATTAACAAATTGAAGGAGAAAAACCATATGATCATCTCAATAGATGCAGAGAAAGCTTTCGACAAAGTTCAGCACCCATTTATGATAAAAACCCTCCAGAAAGTAGGCATAGAGGAAAGTTTCCTCAACATAATAAAGACCATATATGACAAATCCACAGCCAACATTGCCCTCAATGGTGAAAAACTGAAACCATTTCCACTAAGATCAGGAACAAGACAAGGTTGTCAACTCTCATCACTATTATTCAATGTAGTTTTGGAAGTTTTAGCCACAGCAATCAGAGAAGAAAAAGAAATAAAAGGAATCCAAATCAGAAAAGAAGAAGCAAAGCTGTCACTGTTTGCAGATGACGTGATACTATACATAGAGAATCCTAAAGATGCTACCAGAAAACTACTAGAACTAATCAATGAATTTGGTAAAGTAGCAGGACACAAAATTAATGCACAGAAATCTCTTGCATTCCTATACACTAATGATGAAAAATCTAAAAATGAAATCAAGAAAACACTCCCATTTACCATTGCAACAAAAAGAATAAAATATCTAGGAATAAACCTACCTAAGGAGACAAAAGACCTGTATGCAGAAAATTATAAGAAACTGATGAAAGAAATTAAAGATGATACAAATAGATGGAGAGATATACTATGTTCTTGGATTAGAAGAATCAACATTGTGAAAATGACGCTACTACCCCAAGCAATCTACAGATTCAATGCAATCCCTATCAAACTACCACTGGCATTTCTCACAGAACTAGAACAAAAAATTTCACAATTTGTATGGAAATACAAAAGACCCCAAATAGCAAAAGCAATCTTGAGAAAGAAAAACAGAGCTGGAGGAATCAGGCTCCCTGACTTCAGACTATTCTACAACGCTACAGTAATCAAGACAGTATGGTACTGGCACAAAAACAGAAATATATATCAGTATAACAGGATAGAAAGCCCAGAGATAAACCCACGCACATATGGTCACCTTATCTTTGTTAAAGGATGCAAGAATATACAGCGGAGAAAAGACAACCTCTTCAATAAGTGGTGCTGGGAAAACTGGACAGCTACATGTAAAAGAATGAAATTAGAACACTCCCTAACACCATACACAAAAATAAACTCAAAATGGATTAAAGACCTGAATGTAAGGTCAGACACTATCAAACTCTTAGAGGAAAACATATGCAGAACAGTGTATGACATAAATCACTGCAAGATCCTTTTTGACCCACCTCCTAGTGAAATTGAAACAAAAATAAACAAATGGGACCTAATGAAACTTAAAAGCTTTTGTACAGCAAATGAAACCATAAACAAGACCAAAAGACAACCCTCAGAATGGGAGAAAATATTTGCAAATGAAGCAACTGACAAAGGATTAATCTCCAAAATTTATAAGAAGCTCATGCAGTTCAATATCAAAAAAACAAAAACCCAGTCCAAATATGGGCAGAAGACCTAAATAGACATTTCTCCAAAGAAGATATACAGATTACCAAGAAACACATGAAAGAATGCTCAATATCATTAATAATTAGAGAAATGCAAATCACAACTACAATGAGATATTATCTCACACTGGTCAGATTGGACATCATCAAAAAATCTACAAACAATAAATGCTGGAGAGGGTGTGGAGAGAAGGGAACCCTCTTGCACTGTTGGTGGGAATGTAAATTGATACAGCTAGTATGGAGAACAGTATGGAGGTTCCTTAAAAAACTAAAAGGAGAACTACCATATGACCCAGCAATCCCACTACTGTGCATATACCCTGAGAAAACCATAATTCAAAAAGAATCATGTACCACAATGTTCACTGCAGCTCTATTTACAATAGCCAGGACATGGAAGCACCCTAAGTGTCCATTAACAGATGAATGGATAAAGAAGATGTGGCACATATATACAATGGAATATTACTCAGCCTTAAAAAGAAACGAAATTGAGTTATTTGTAGTGAGGTGGATGGACCTAGAGTCTGTCATACAGAGTGAAGTAAGTCAGAAAGAGAAAAACAAATACCATATGCTAACACATATATATGGAATCTGAAAAAAAAAAAAAGTTTCTGAAGAACCTAGGGGCAGGACAGGAATAAAGATGCAGATGTAGAGAAAGGACTTGAGGACACAGGGAGGGGGAAGGGTAAGCTGGGACAAAGTGAGAGAGTTGCATGGACATATATACACTACCAAACATAAAAAATATAGCTAGTGGGAAGCAGCTGCATAGTACAGGGATATCAGCTCGATGCTTTGTGACCACCTAGACGGGTGAGACAGGGAGGGTGGGAGGGAGGGAGACGCAAGAGGGAAGAGATATGGGAACATATGTATATGTATAACTGATCCACTTTGTTACAAAGGAGAAACTCACACACCATTGTAAGCAATTATACTCTAATAAAGATGTTAAAAAATTAATAAAAAATAAAGATGACTGGGAATGTCTAAGAATGAGAATCTGGTCTAAAATTATTATATGTCATAGAAGTCCTTTTTAAACAACAACAAGAAAAAATACTAAATGCATACAAATTTTAAAGTAGTTTTAGTGGGTGGGGTGGATGTTTGTGTGGGGATCAGGATTTTTTTACAGTATAATAAATGATAAATGATAGAGAGCATGTAAGTAAAGGGAACACTCTTACACTGTTGATAGGAATGTTAATTGGTGCAACCACTATGGAAAACAATATGGAGGTTCCTTAGAAAACTAAAGTTGCCATATCATCCAGCAATCCCACTCCTGGGCATATATCCAGACAAAACTATAATCCAAAAAGATACATGCACCCCCTGTGTTCATAGCAACACTATTTACAATAGCCAAGACACGGAAACAACCTAAGTGTCCATCGACAGATGAATGGATAAAGAAGATGTGGTATATATATATATATATATATACCATGAGATATTACTTAGCCATTAAAAAGAATGAAATAATGCTCTTTGCAGCAACATGGATGGACCTAGAGATTGTCATACTAAGCAAAGTAAGTCAGAAAGTGAAAGACAAAAATACCATTTGATATCAATTATATGTGGAATCTAAAATATGACACAAATGAACATATCTACAAAACAAAAACAGACTCACAAATAAAGATAACAGACTTGTGGTTGCCAAGGAGGAGATGAGGGAGGGAATTGGGAATCTAGGATTAGCAGATGCAAACTATTATATATAAGATGGATAAACAGTAAGGTTCTGCTGTATAGCACAGGGAAATATATTCAATATCCTGTGATAAACCATAACGGAAAAGAATATGAAAAAGAATATGTATGTATAACTGAGTCACTGTGCTGTACAGCAGAAATTAAACACAACATCATAAGTCAACTGTACTTCAATAAAATTAAAAATAAATTATTCTAGGCCAAGGCCATAAAAGTCAGTTTTAAGTAACAATGAGAAAAAAGTACTAAAATGAATAAAAATTTTAAATTAGTTTTGGTGGGTGGGGGAGATATTTGAGTGAATATCAATTATTTTTTACAGCATACATAGTAGTGCATATTACAGCCGACTCTCATACTGTGAAAATCTAAGGCACAGGTTAATTAATTTTCACTACCCCATCTTTATAATGAATTTCTACCCTGCTTCCAAACTTCAACTTTCTTAATTAATTGAATCAGATATTTTCAATGTTACAGACACTTGACCAGTAACTAAGTAAATATACTCACTTGGCTTCTAAATATGTCTGTGACTACTAATAAGTCCTCAAACGTCAAATGAAGATTATTACATTGAAAGTCCTTTGAGGGCTACTATTGTGTGTTTTTCATCTTAATAGTACACTCCACAAACACAATATGCTAGGTATTGTATTACGTGCATGTTAAGACAATAGTTGCTGGGTGAAACTGGAGCCAGACGTGGAATAGGTGTTAGAAAGCAGAGTATAGGTTATACTATACTGTTCTTTGGAGTTATATTGATAAGTTCCTTATATGTGTTTTACTACTGTTATCTTTGTTCAATTATTTCCAGTTATTTCATTGATTGTGGGATTGGGCATAGAAAACTAAAAGAGAATAGACCTTAATTTCGACCAACAGCTGGTGGTTACACACGTAATTAATGGGGAAGACTGTTTACTGGTATTTATTTTAGAACCGATCCCATCCCTGCCAAAGAAAATGGCCGTGCTGAAACTTCACATTTTCAAACAGCCAGTTCAATTGGCTCTCATGAATTTGTTGCAGTAATAAATTTACTTAATTTTTTATACTGCATATGTAAGAGTCGGAATTTATACAGGGAACAGAGTTTTATTTTCATTTGATAATAGTCCTCTGGTTTCGATACAGATTAAATGAAATCCATGGCATATACTCTGGGCTATGAAATTATATGTCTTTATATATATATATTTAACATGTTTTTCCATACTGTTGAGGCATTTCAGTAGCCTAATAGATACCACAAGCTAGTCTAATGAACTCTGTGGGTGACTTCATGCCATAGTCTATGAAACTCTGACATTTTCATAATTAACCAAAGTCTGGGATCCAGTTCTAAGTTGGTCTTTTGCCCAAGCATGCAATTTGTGAATGTGATTAAGAAGCTGAATTTTATTTTTGAGCACTTGGCTTCAGTTCCTAGAAGCCATCCTACTGAAATCATTTTGTTTCTAAGCATTTCCTTGTGGAGGGTATAATTTCCATAAAACAGTATGTTTTTAGAGATATTTCAGTTCAATAGTCTATATAATGCGATTCTCTCTGTACAACATTCCCTTGCAGGCCTGGTTCTTCTTCATCTTCCAGATTTCAGCTTAAATATCACTTCCTAAGAGTCCTTTCCTGAGGGATCTATGTAGCTTCCACCAGAACATTCTCTACCTCAATTTTTTTAAACCATTGTAACACACTTACCATCTATGTCTATCATTAACATATTTTAAAGGCCCCAAATATATGGAAACTGTCAACTCCTATTATTGTTTTTCCTGTGTAATTCAGATAATTGTTTATTGACATTTTGAAGTTGTTTCTTTTTCCTGACTTTGTGGAAAATTAGAAAAGAGTAATGAAAACAAAACAAATTTGTTCTGATATTCTTGCCTGAATATATAAGGTCAAAGAACTTAAACAGCTAGCCATTTATTTACACTTAGTTATATATTGAAGTTTATAAGAAGATTTTCAACATAATAAATCTTCTTCAAAGTCCCTGATAGCATTATTTTTATTTATTTATTTTTTTTGCGGTACGCGGGCCTCTCACTGTTGTGGCCTCTCCCGTTGCGGAGCACAGGTTCCGGACACGCAGGCTCAGCGGCCATGGCTCACGGGCCCAGCCACTCCGCGGCATGTGGGATCCTCCCGGACTGGGGCATGAACCCGTGTCCCCTGCATCGGCAGGCGGACTCTCAACCACTGCGCCACCAGGGAAGCCCCCTGATAGTATTTTTTAAAGTACTACTCTCTTCCTTAATGACTCCTCCCCTGATAACACCTTAAATTGATTATTGATACCGTCTTCTACCACTTCTGAGCATGGTGTGGAATTCTTTCTCTCTCAATCCACCACTCTATAAGTCACCATACATATCTGTATATATTTATGTGTACATAAATATCTATCATATCTGTGATACCTGTAATAAGTACTTATTTATACCTATTTATACCTATTTATTTGTAATTATCTATCATATATTTATCTGTCTACCTATGTGTCCATTTTCCTTTATATTTAAAATAGGTAACCAACAAGGACCTACTGTATAGCACAGGGTATATTCTGCTCAATATTCTGTAATAATCTATATGGGAAAATAATCTGAAAAAAGAATGGATATATGTATATGTATAACTGAATCACTTTGCTGTATACCTGAAACTAACACAACATTGTTAATCAACTATGTTCCAATATAAAATAAAAATTTTTAATAAAATAAAATAAAATTCTAATCAGTTCCTTCCTTTCCATCTTTACCACCTTTGCCACTTCTTGGATTCAGGTCAATTTTTTGGTCCGAGATACTGAATTCAACCTCCTGTGTTGCCCCCTCCAGTTCATTCTACCATTACAGAGGGATTTTTTTCTAAAAGTGTATCTCTTCTGCCTAAATTCCTCTATGGCTCCTGAACGTCTTTAAAATAAAAACTAACATCTTAGGTCCATGTATACACAATTCTTCATGATGTTGCCATTGCTATTTTTCAGTTTTACCTTTTCCTTCTCCCCAATCTGAGCTTAAATATAAAAATGTAGAACTGTTTGTAATGCTTGAAAGTACTCTTCTTTTCTGTGTCTCTGGAATATTTGTGCATTTGTTACTTTCTCTCTGAAATAATCTCAGTGCTTTCCTTATCCCAGTTAACTACTGTGTGTCCTTCAAACTTTGGCTGAGCTATAGTTTCATCATAGATTGAAAATGAGTTTTCAATCCTCTCATTTCAGGTAACTGCTTCCTATTTCCATAGTGTTGTGACTATCTCTGTCAGTATTTATTACTGTATATTTATTGCTTTTTTTTTCTGCCTCTTCCACAAGGCTATGAGCTTGTTTAAGAGAAGGATTATGTTTTTATATAAATCTCTGGTATATAGCATAGTGTCTAGCCTAAAATTTATGCTCAACATTGTATATGAATGAAATAAAAAGTAGTTATGGAACCGAGAACATTGGCTTCTATTTGAAAAAAATTCTGCAACTGGGAAAAGGAGATGTAAAAGTGATTAATACATAAAATTTTGCCTCAGGTTCTACTTACTGTGTTTCAGGAAATGTTCTAAGTGTTTTTCATTGTGGCTGCATTTGGGCAGTGCAATTATCCCAAGCGATGAATACTATTATTTTCCATCTTCATGTCAGGACATTGAGACACAGAGGAGTTTATTTACCTAAGGTCATACATTTTCTTAGCCTGGGTTCCTCTGAAAGCACAGTCTGAGGCAAAGAGTTATGTGCTAAAATTTTATTAGATAATGCAAAACCAAGGACACAGGAATTAGGAAAAAGGGACTGAGACTGGGAAAGCGAGAATCAATATAAGGTAGCATTACTGAGCTGATTGGCACTTACCATCAAGTGTAAATGTCTGGGTTTCTCAGGACATCTTCTGAGAGGCTTTATATTGAATGCATCTCAGGACTGTCTATACATTGAAGAAGAGGGAGGGGGAGAATTATTCACGGGTTCATGTGTCCCATTGGTCAAATGTTTTTCCCACATTTATTTCTGGATGGGGCCGGCACAGGATCCCCTGGCACTGTAGGTCTTTTCATAAACAGGAATGCACCAGAGGAGGGCACTGCAGGGGCGAGACTCTAAGTAGAGTTGATTTGCTTCCTCCTGAAGCCATTTGAATCCCACGTGTAGACTGTTACAGCAGCAATGGCTAGGATGGAATGGCAGCCAAAGGCCCTGTAGAAGGTATGGCTGAAAGGATCTGCAAACGTATGTAAGAAAAGTCTGATATGTCTCTATGGTAAATGGTGAAACCCTAATTCAAGTACTGGCAGTCTGAATCTAGATCCTATTGTCAGTGTTACCCTTCAGCTTGGGCAACAGTGGCCCTTGCCCAGTGCTTTGGCAGGACATATGTCACAGAGACACACACAAAATAAAATTATTAAAGAAAATGTGGATGCCTCTCTTTCTGAAACAGCACTACCACAATCCAAAACACCTGCTCTCTTGACTGTATACTGCTTAGACTGCAGGAAAATGCTTCTGCACAGTTTTTTCTCTGCATCCTATATCCAAACCCATTATTGTCAGTCACTGGGCTGCTGACATAGAAGACAGACACTGACTTAAAGTACGGGAAGGATGTGATCAGCTGAAACACGTAGGTGAGGGGAAAAGACAAAAAATTGCCAAACGCTTCTCTCAGATAGCATGATTATAACAAATTCTTACCTAAAAAAATATCATTTTTCAGTGTTCCAATTTGCATTATGGGGGTTTTCAAGAAGGAGCATCATATTTGCAATAGTTGTATGTGACATGTAAAGTTATTCTCTATGTGGCCATCTGGGTTACTACTGAATGTTAGAATAATGAATGGTTTTATTTTTATAAAATAATTTAGTAGGACTCAATTCATTTTTTTAATCGAAGTATATTTGACTTACAATATTATATTAGTTTCAGGTGTACAACATAGTAATTCAATATTTTTATACATTATACTCCGAAGTTACTAAAAATATAGACTGTATAAAAGTTTAAAAATTCAGTTGTATGTAAAATCTAGATATTAAATTATATTTGTCCAGTATAATTTGTTTTGCCTATAACATTAGTAGATAATACTGAATGTTTTAGAGGAAAATATAACTTTCTGAGACATGTATGAAAGACAATTTAATTAATTTAATTTTTACATTTGTTTCAATGTATATTTCTTGATGAAAATAACTCAAGTATTATGAACTCTGAATATAATTAAATGTTATTATTTTAGTTCTTTACATCATTAGATGTCATTAGAACACAAATCATGTAAAAATCTTGGTAATAATAGCATAATTCATGATTTTGCTGAAAGGCACAAATAAATTTATGGGATACAATTATAATAAATTATGAATTATATATGTTTACTTTATACTTACCCAGATATCCTTAGTCAATCAACAGACTCAATCATACAAAAACCAAATATAACTTTCAAATATTTAGATATAGTGTATGTGTGCCCTAATTTGCACTCATGCCCCAGACTTCACAAATAGTTGGGGTGGTTTTGCCCATGTTTATAATAAATGCCTATACTCTGCTCTACCATACTTCACTCCACTCCACTCCACTCCATTCAGGTAAAGTACATTACTCCACTCTACTCCTTCACTACACAGCCTCTGTATTGTTTCAGGGATTGGGCCAATTGAGCAATTCATTCCAGTTGAACAGTGCTTACTAAATTGACAAACTGAAGACATCATTTTAGCCCTGTTAAACTATTGGTAGTGTGTTTAACCATCCATATGCAAATATGAAAACAATTATAGATGACAAGGACTAAATATTCCAACTCATAGTACAGTACACCATAAAGCTTTTAGCTATTGAGAAAAGCCCTATTCAAATATCAGCCATCTCCTAGACTCCACACAGAATTTTATTTGTCTTCTTAATTCCTCCTGCTAGAGAAACCATGATTTTCCTCTTCCCTAACTGAGTGAATAATTCAGGTAAATTGTCTGATACTATAAATTTCATAGAGCATTTGCTTATTATCTTATTTCTGTATAAGACAAAATGCTTTGTGGACTTGTAGAAATTTTATTGGGTAGTGCTAAAAACATTCTTAAAGGATTGTAGTTTTACTGATTTTTATATATTCTCTTTTGAATGGATTTCCAATAAGGGGCTTCTGAGGAGACAGAAGTAATAAAATATTATACCATTTTTACCTCAAATACTACCCCATCTCTGCTTTTCCCTGTTGATGTCATAGGCTCTGGGCAGTACTTTCCAAAGCCACACTGTTGATTTGTTACTTAGCTGTTGTTTTTATGTTTGTTTCCTCCATAATTATAATTTTGGCATGTTGTGCTCAATAAAAATTGGAAGATTATAAAATATTTCATTCTTCATCTCCCTGTAAAGGCCAAAGGAGAAGATATAGCTGCTATACAACTATCTTGAGACAGCACTCTTACAGTTATAAGCCCATCTTAAACCACAAAGTAACTTAAATGTGTTTTTGTTTTTCTCAACAGCTTTATTTTCATCTCTTGAATGTCTCATAGAAATCTCCCTTGATGTAAATGTAGATGTTTTATATTTCAATATGGTAAAGATCTTTTTGTTTTTCATCTTTTATATGTAAAAATAAAACAAAACCTCCCCATTTCGTCTTGTTTCTTGCAAAACAATTGATTATTCAAAAACTCTATCTTCACTTATAGGCTATCAATTTCTTGTAACATGCTCCAAGTTAAATTCAGAAATATAGATTACAGGTTTTAATATAGTCTCTGAGGTTTTCTACCAGAAATTTAGTATAGTTAGCTCCATTTCCATGAGATAGCAAAGCCACTCATAGGTCACAGTACTTTAAGAGTAATCCAAATATTCACTCTCAAGTATTCATACAAATGAGACAAAGTATTGGCATCATAATTAAATATTTATTAAAAATCTGCTCTGCTTTTTGTGGGGCACAGATGTATTCTCAGAGTTAAATGCTGATATGGGAGGCAATCAGTTGTCTAGGCATGACAGATTTCTCAACGCCAAGCAGCTCCATGGTCCCAGAAGATGTTCTTATGAACTTGACCTGAGTCAAATGACACAAGCAGGACAGCTGGGAGGACAAATCACACTGGTGAAGGCAGGGAATCTCTCACCCTTCTGGCTGAGTTAGTTCTATAACTTGTATTTGCTACTACAAATATCTGAAATTGATTACGAAGTCATGACATCCAGACAACATATCTCTTACAAAATCATGTTTGTTGCCAGAGACCTAGACAAATTTCCTGTTTCAAGACATATTAAAGCTCATAATCATGATGATTTGTGGCACTCAATTCCCTCCCCAAGCTACAAATAATCAGGATATTTGGCCTAGAATAAGAACTTTTCAAAGTAAATTAAATAATTTCTTTGGAAAATTTTAGAGCAGTGAAAGTTGTGTGTGTGTGTGTGTGTGTGTGTGTGTGTGTGTGTGTGTATTGTTGTTGCTGAGGCTGCTTCTTTATATACCTCATTTATTTTTAGGTTATAAAACAGCTTAACCTCTAAGATTAATATTTACCTAAAATAGCTATTATTGGAATTATCTGAAGTAACCTCTTTATCCATGGGGAAAATACTGCATACAAACAGGTTGTAGTTATATGTCTTAGAAATTTTTTTTTGAGAGCTGAACGTCTCCTACTAAGGTCAGACAGCTTTTAACATCAAGTGATATAATTAAATGGCTGTGAAATATTTGGAATGCAAGTTGATACTTTAAAAATTGCAAATGAAAATATTGTAGAAGAAAACAGCTAAAATCAGAATGTTTTACTGAACTCAGAAGTAAAGGGTAGGCAATGTAGAGTGCGAAAACATGAAACAATATGTTTCTAGGGCTAAGGAGCAGTTTTATTTAAAGGAGTTTGTGGAATATGGCAATTTATTCAACTGTGGTAGATTATTCCTGTTGTGGATTTTAATGTATGAGAAATGTAAACTGTTTCATGATCCAGACTATATGTTACATCCCAGAATCTTTATCCATTCCATCAAACATCATGAATACTTACTACACTGAAAATATCCACCAAATACTGGCTTCTCTCCCTCTGAGACTTGCATACAGTAAATCCTTCTACTTTTAGGGCCTATTCCTCATTCTTTTTTTCAGTCTCGAAAACTCCTTCTCATCCAGCAACAGCCAACTCCAAAATCACCATTGTTTGAAGCCTGCCTTGACTTATTAGGCAAAGTAAATTCATACTTCCATTAATCAACTATTTACAATTATTTACTTATAGATATGAGTTTAATTATTAGAAACCCCAAACCTCAATGTCAAACCATGTATTCCATAATTGCAGAGAGTTTGTGTTCTTTTCTATATCCTCAAAACTTTCACACTATATTTCTATGTAATAGGTAATTGAATCACATTTGTTGACTCATTGCTGTGCCTCTATACACATTCTGTCTCTCCATCATGTATTTCTTGGTCTGTGTCTCCCACTCTCCTCTCTCCTTCTCTAGATTTCCAACCACACCTTCATCCATGCCACCACAGGATGTGACTTTTAGTTCACCAACTCATATTAAGATATTCACTTGAAAGACTTTTTTGAAAATCAGTTACAAAATTCTGTTATCTAGTTTACTTTTTGAGGTTGCAGATAAGACAGTTAAAAAAGGCAAGTGATAAACTTATTCTTTAAGATGATATCATCTTGACCACACAGAGATAAATATTTTGCAATATTTATTCTAGGGGACAGAAGGTGCATCAATCTAGAGGTGCCATGGAGCTGCTGAACCTACACTCTCTTCCTCTACAATATCCTGAATGCCATCACTTGATGCCTGAGACCCTCAGACCCCCCAAAGACAAGTGAGAGTACACATGTCAATTTGTACATTAAATTTCTGTAAAACTTGACTTCCTTCTTTTTAATTTTAATATAAAATAAATGAAAGTTTTATTTGTTATATCACATTGAAAACCATTAGTTGAAAAACTTTCTCTTTTAATATCTATATTATGCTCTACAAAGAATTGTATAGGGCTTGTGTTGAAAACACCCTATACTAAAATATGGAAGAGAATTTAGAGCAAACACAAATTTTCCCAGTGAATTTTTTTTTTTTTTACTCTCCTGTGGTTACTATTTTTTAAGCAGATTTATTCGAGATATTCACCTACCATACAACTCACCAAAGTGTAAATTTGATGGTTTTTAGTATATTCACAGTTGTTCGATCATCATCACAATCAATTTCAGAACATTATCTTCATTCCACAAATATTCTGTACCTATTAGCATCCACTCCCCATTTTCCCTCAACTCCTCCTCTCCCCTGTCCCAGGCCTAGGCAACCACTAATCTATAGTCTCTTTCTAGTTGCCTTTTCTGGATATTCCATATAAATGGAATCATAAACCATGTGGTCTTTAGTGAGCTTCTTTCAGTTAACATGTTTTCAAGGTTCATCCATATTGTAACATGTATCTGTACTCCATTCCTTTTTATAGCCTAAGAGTATTCCATTGTATGGATATATCCCATGTTATTTATGCATCAGTTGATAGACATTTGGGTCCCTTAAACTTTTTAGCAATTATAAATAATGCTTTTATGAATACTCATCTACAAGTGTTTGTATGGACATATGTTTTCGTTTCTTTTGGGTATATACCTGAGTGGTATTACTGGGTTATATGGTAACTATGTTTAACCTTTGGAGGAACTGTCAAACTAGCATTTTTTTTTTTTACATTTTTTTCCCACCAGCAATGTATAAAAGTACTAATTTCTTCAGATACTCACCAACAATTGTTATTATTTTCTTTTTGATTATAATCATCCTAGTCAACCTAGTGAGTGTGAAGTGATAACTCATCTTGTTTTGATTTGTGTTTTCTTGATGGCTAATGATGTTGAGTATCTTTTCATATGCTAATTGCCCATTAGTGTATCTTCTTTAGAAAAATCTCTATTTAGATACTTTGCTCACTTTTAATTATTTTTTTTTATTTATTTATTTTTTTTTTGCGGTACGTGGGCCTCTCACTGTTGTGGCCTCTCCCGTTGCGGAGCACAGGCTCCGGATGCACAGGCTCAGTGGCCATGGCTCATGGGCCTAGCTGTTCCATGGCATGTGGGATCTTCCCGGACCGGGGCACAAACCTGTGTCCCCTGCATCGGCAGGCGGACTCTCAATCACTGCGCCACCAGGGAAGCCCTCACTTTTAATTTTGATTATGTTTTTATTATTGAGTTGTAAGCATTCTTTGTGTATCATAGTTGAGTACCTTAACATATATATGATTTGCAAAATTTCTCCTATTCTATGGATTGTCATCTTACTTGTTTGATTATGTCCTTCAAAGCACAAAATTTTTTACTTTTGATGATATCCAATTTATCAATATTTTTATTTTGATGCTTGTGCCTTTGGTATCATACTTAAGAAACCATTTTCTAATCCAAAGTCAAAAATTTCTATGCCTAGGTTTTCTTCTAAGAGTTTTATAGTGTTAGTTTTTTTTTTTTTTAATTAATTAATTTATTTATTTTTTGGCTGTGCTGTGTCTTCGTTTCTGTGCGTGGGCTTTCTCTAGTTGCGGCGAGCGGGGCCCACTCTTCATCGCGGTGCGCGGGCCTCTCACTATTGTGGCCTCTCTTGTTGTGGAGCACAGGCTCCAGACGCGCAGGCTCAGTAGTTGTGGCTCACGGGCCTAGTTGCTCCGTGGCATGTGGGATCTTCCCAGACCAGGGCTCATACCCGTCTGTGTCCCCTGCATTGGCAGGCAGATTCTCAACCACTGTGCAACCATGGAAGCCCGATATAGTGTTAGTTTTGATAGTTAGGTCTTTGATACATTTTGAATTAATTTTTCATATATGGGGTGAGTTCTATTTGTTTTAAAATGTGCAGAATGATTAAAAAAATGTATTTGGTTTTTGTTCCTGGTTTCTGACACATAGCTCCTAAAATTCTTTAAATCTCCTGAGTGACAGGAGTGTCTTTTGTATGCTAATAATATCACTGATGACTAGGGGCTCCTGGATATCTTCAGGATTGGGCTGGTCTCCAGAAAGGCCAAAGCATGATTAGAGACTTGGAACTTTCAGCCTCACTTCACAACTTTCAGGAAAGGGAAGGGGTTAGAGATTGAGTTCAATCACTAATGATTGATGATTTATTCAATCATACCTACATTATGAAACCTCACGGGGTTCAGAGAATTTTGGGGTTGGTGACACATTGATGTGCTTTTGAAGGTCATGTGCCTTCAGAGAACATGGAAGTTCCATGCACCCACCTTACGCACCTGTATGTTGCCTTATGCATCTCTTCCATTTAGCTATTTCTGAGTTGCACCCTTTATAACATACCAGTGAACATAAGCAAAGTGTTTTCCTGAGTTATGTGAGTTGTTCTAGCAAATTATCAAACTTAAGGATGGGGCTTAAGTTTATTTCTTTATTTTACTTATTTATTTATTTATTGCTGGTTGGTGAGATGTACAAGTGGGCCCTGGAATTTGTGTCTGGTGTCTGAAGTGGTGGTAGTCTTGTAGCCTTAAGCCCTTAAGTAGTGGGGACTGTGCTAATTCCAGATAGTAAGTGTCAGAATTAAATTGAATTGTTGGCTACTCAGCTGATGTTGGCAAATCAAAGATTCACAGAATTGCAATGCTGTTTTGATTGTTATTAGAAACCTTCCTCTCTTCTCTCTCTCTCTCTTTCTCACTAACATAAATTAAGTATCATGGTAGAAACAGTAATGCTTAACAAAATCCATTTTCTCTCTTATGCTTCCTAGCCCCAATGCAATTAAGGGTTAATGGATCTTTGAGCAGCTCAGCAGTGAAAATCCCACCTACGATTCTTCAGTCTCTCTTTCCTGCTGCTGAGACTTCAGAAGATATTTTTGAGATGTCATACTGGCCGTCAGATCAGTCCCTGAGTGATTATGTGGTGTAGAGGTCTCCGCTGAGCTATGTTAGATATATAGCATGAACAATGAATACACTTCTATCGTGTTAAACCATAGTTTTTGTTTTGTTTGTTTTGGCTACCACAGGATGTCATAGCCTATCCTAACATAGGTCCTTCTACTAATAATTTTCCATTAGCTTTTCAACTCTTAAGAGGTAGAATAATTTTCATGGAGTAATTTGGTGAAACTGCTTGCCTCTGCTTATTTAACAGAATGACCTTAAGAGTATAATTTTTAGATTACAAAATGTCTTACCTGAGTTAGCATAATTTTTCTTCTTAGTGTTCCTGAGTTAAGCGGAGTTGTATTAATATTCACACTTTAAAGATAAGGATACCAGGGTTTAAAATGGTTAAGGAAATTAATCACTTAAAATTGCATGACTAGCCAGCAGCAGATTTGTCTATTTCCTTCTGGTCAGTACACTTTTTGCAATCCTGAGCTTTCAAGACTTCTAGGGCCTTTCTTTCTATTGTTTACTCATAATTGTCTATGTTTCTGGATAAAATGAATATTTCATGCTGTTTGATGATTTAGCATATTTCAAATAAATAATACATTCAATAACAATATCAGTCCAACAGATAATGATTAGATTTTTCCTCAAGCTTTTTTGCAAAGGTTATGTATACATAAAACATTAAAGAATCAAGTGTGATCATGGGCCATTCAAGGTAGCTTTAGAGAAATTTTATTTTTTGTAATTTTATTTCTTGTAGTGTTCTTATCTGGCTTTGGTATTAGGGTAATGATGGCCTTGTAAAATGAGTTTGGAAGTGTTCCCTCCTCTTTTGTTTTTGGTAGAATTTGAGGATTGGGTTAATTCTTCTTTAAATGTTTCAAAGAATTCACCAGTGAAGCGATCTGGTCCTGGGCACTTTGTTGTTTTTGTTAGGAGGTGTTTGATTACTCATTCAATCTCCTTATTATTGGTCTGTTCGGATTTTCTATTTCTTCATGATTCAGTCTCGGTAGGTTGTATGTTTTTTAGAAATTAATCCATCCTTTTCTTATCCAATTTGTTGGCATATAATTGTTCATAACAGTCTCATATAGTCCTTTGTATTTTTGTGATTTTCAGTTGTAAGATCTCCTTTTTCATTTCTAATTTTATTTATTTGAGTTTTCTCTCTTTTCTTTAGTCTTTTTTTGATAAAGTTTTGTCAGTTTTATTGATCTTTTAAAAAAACCAACTCTTAGCTTCATTGATTTTTTTCTATTGTTTTCTAGTCTCTATTTCATTTATTTTTGCTCTAACATTTATTGTTTTCTTCCTTCTGCTCGCTTGGGGCTTTATTTGTTCTTTTTCCAGTTTCTTGAGGTGTAATCTTAGGTTGTTTATTTGAGATCTTTCTTTTATCTTAATGTAGGTATTTATCACTATAAAATTCCCTCTTAGAACTGCTTTTGCTGCATCCCACAAGTTTTGGTGGTATGCTGTGTTTCCAAGAAATAAAAGGCATTCAAATTGTAAAGTGAGAAATAAAATTGTCTCTGTTTGCAGATGACATAATCTTATATATAGAAAACCCTAAAGACTGCACCCCAAAACTGTTAAAACTAATAAACAAATTCAGTAAATTTACAGGATACAAAACCAACATGCAAAAAACAGTTGTGTTTCCACACACACAAACAACGAACTATCTGGAAAACAAATTAAGAAGACAATCCCATCTACAGTGAGGAAGTGATGGTTAAGGGGTACAAAGTTTCAGTCATGCAAGATAAATACGTTCTGGAGACATACTAAGTAGCCTAGTGCCTATAGCTAACAGTACTGTGTTGTATACTTAAAATTTGCTAAGAGAGTAGGTCTTATGTTGTGTCCTTATCTCTCTCACACACACACACACACACACACACAATAATAATAATAATAAAGGAGGTGGGAGGAAACTTTGGGAGATGATGGGTATGTTTATGGCCTTGATAGTGGTGATGGCTTCGCAGGTGTATAATTATCACCAAATCCACCAAGTTGTATACCTTAAATATGTACAGCTTTTTACATGTTGATCATACCTCAATAAAGTGGTTTAAAAAATAAATTATGCAGTTTAATAATTCTAGTAAATATTACATTACACTTAAACTTTGCTACAGCAAAGCTCATTGGGTATGGCACATTATCATCTCCAGGTAAAACTGTGATATAAATTATCAAGACTGTGTTCTTTTATAAAGATTGCATGACAGCAACATTGAGATGAATTTATGGAAAAAAGTTTTGTATGGTAACGCCTTACTATATCACTACTGTGTAGGACATGGGTTCCTCTTACCCACCCATCGACCCAAATGGTGAAGAAAACAAAATGTAATTAGTTTGAGGCATTCCTTTCTAGAAGGTTGAGTATTCATGGTGTGGTTGTAAAATATTGTGTCATCATGCAATATTTGAAGGACTGAACTCCTTATAAAATATTAAATATTGAAAATATTAAATCTAATTTGTAAAGTTTTTTTCTTCCTTTCCAAAGATATATATGCACAATAGTTTATATACTTCACTGTTCTGAGATTTATTCAATACTGAGGTGCCACGTGATGGCAATCAGTGCTCCTCTGGCAAAGGGATTTCCAGGCAAGGAGGCCAATGGGTTTGACAATTCTCTTACTTAATGGACCAAGAAAATGCAATCACAAGCCTAACCCTTGAAAACATAAGTGTGATGTATTGTGTCCAAAAACCATGTACAGTGACATGTTAATAGTTGGGACTCAGTGAATTAAATAATGCATCTCTACTGAACTGATTCTCAGAATGTTTAATGTGCTAATGTGTGTTTTGAATTTCTCCAAAGAAGATAAAGTCAAAAATGTCTTTAATGTTGTTTAGCAATACAAACTTATCTTTGTGGAATTTATTTTGAAGGAATGTGATTTGAGAAATATAAGTATATTTAATATAACTCTGAGCTAGGAGTAAGAATGCCTTAGATCCTTGTTAGCTCTGAAGCCCGGGCAAGCTATTTGATTTCTGGACTTCAGTTAATAATACCCCTGCCTGTGTCATGAGGAGGGCTAAGGAGACCACAAGGTCCAGGGATTTAGGACTGTCCATAGCCATCATTATATGTCTATCACCAAACTGTACAATAAATATTTATTGAAGATTTCAATAAAATAGCATATTTATATTCATAATACACATACATAACTGGATAATTATCAAGCACTTGACAAATATAAAATATTATTTCATAACATTAGAATGACTCATCTCAACCAAACATAATTTCTAAAGTTTTATGTCTGCCATTATAATTTTGGGTGACTCAGGATTTTTTTTCCTATTGTGTAGAGTCATATAATTAGCCATGTATAATGAATATTCTTAGTATCAAATATTGTCTCAGTAATAATCTTGGAAGGAGAACAGTAGTAGTATGTAAAAAAATGAAGGAAATGAATGATAGGGAGAGAATTATATTATAGAATGCTATTAGCATTGATCCTGTTTAGTTTTTACATAATTTCTGTTTGGCTCAAGAATAATTACTACAGAAAATGAGATGAAACATTTCTGTGGCATAACAGATTACTGACAGTGACATAACTATTTTAAGTCACTAAAAATGAATTGAGTTGGTGACAGTAACAAAGCTTAGAGTCAAAAGAGTGTCAGGCCTGGGCTTTTTTCTCATACGGCTTTTCATTAGAATAACTCTTCATGCTTTTATCACTTCCTTCACTGCTACTCTGTCCTCTTCTACTAGTGACTTACGAATTTATTTGCACTGTTAGATATCTCACACAATATTTATTTTAATAATCTTGACTTGAAATCTTGTTTCAATTTTTCAAAAAAGAAAAATTTATGAAAATAATAAGACCTCTAAGACCCTACATTTTGAACAAAGCGTTTGAGCCAGTTAGAAGATTTTCGTAGATTCATCACTTCAGCCTAAGTAGAACTGCCAGCCAGGTAGTGTATATGATGTTCCCAAGAAATTTTTTATTTTAACCAAATCACTGACTGTATCTATTACCAATTCTGAAGCAGGTCTGTGAGGGCAGCATGTATTTATTCCAGATATAAATCCCTGAAGAAATCAGCCATATGTGCATTATACCCACAGGGATGTAATTGACTGATAATTTGTACAGAAAGAAACAAAAAAAGTGTTTTTGAAAGTGAGAACACAAATTAACATCTGATTTCAAAGGTACACTTACATTTCTTTACTTCACATAAATTATAATTCATGAGAATGGAAATTGAATATTTCAGAGAAGAGGAAAAATAATTTCACATTGTTTTTTTCCTGGTCCAAAGCCGAAGTAGACTTGTGCAGCTGTGGAAAAAAAAAAAAAAAAAGGCGTTCAAAGACTCTCAACAGGCATGCTTCAATAAGATATCCTACTGTTCTAGAAAATGCCTCAACAGAAAGGTCAATTTTTAAGAAATCCTTCAAAGGAATAAACCAAACTTAAAAGAAATTTGTCTGGGATCCTAGGTAACCTTCCTTCGCCCCTTCTGAGTTGATTCTGTTTCATGTCAGAGACACACCAGACAAGTGGATGTGAAAGGAAAGGGCAATTCGAGCCTTACTGGCTGATCCCTGACAGCCATTCTTAGTAATGTTTCCTCCATTGTCAACACTTCAAATAGAAACTATAATATGGATATTGCCAGTGAGAGATTTGGAAAATGTACCACAGCAATGACTTACCCCCTCTCACTGACCACTGCCCGCCTCCACCACCAAGAGTACGTCAGAGCTTATCAAGAGACTGTAAGAGAATTTTTAGGCAAATTAAAAGTCCCCTCCCTGCCTCAAGAGGGAGGGGGTATGGGGATATATGTATAAGTATAGCTGATTCACTTTGTTATACAGCAGAAACTAACACAACATTGTAAACCAGTTATACTCCAACAAAGATGTTAAAAAGCAAAGAGTCCCCTCCTGCCTCATTGTTACCTTATTCAGTGGCATCCTGGCATTTCACAACAAAGCCTTTGATGATAAGTTTTGATGGAGCATTCCAACTCCAGAAAGTATGTTAGGGAATTTTAAACAGAAGCTATTTACTCTTAAGTTTTCAGTAGATTCAGGATTTTCTTTGAATGTTCTAGTGTCGACAGGTGCCACAGGTAACAAACTAGAATTTTGTGTTGGTTTTAAAATGTTAAGAGAAAAGGAAAGACAATTTTTCTCCATATAGCAATAGTGTGCCTCAAAAGAAATACATAATTTCGACTCTTAAGTCACTGCTATTTCTGCCACATCATGCTTCCCAGTACCACCGTGATGATTTTTCTCTACACTATTATAAATACTGGAAATTTGCCAGATTCTTTGCTCTTTTGGTTCATTGAACTATGAGCTTTAAATGCATTATTTAATATACAGTGGTAAAAATTTCCCACACTCTTTCAGGACTACAGCTCTTAGAGTATGCAGATATATACATATCTGGAATCTACATATCTATATTCCAATATTTCTACTCCCCCTCCATTCCTTTCTACTCTCATTCAAGAAAGAAAGCTCACTCTGCAAAGGCTAAAATGAGGTGTCATATTGTACCTGGGCAACTCTAACCAACTTCTAGTCACTCCCACTGACTCTATTCTCTTTTTCAATCTCAGACAAATACCACTCCCAGACAAATATTTTGAAAACTTAACTTTCATTGCTTAATCCCTTATGAAGAACCCGCCGTGGCCTCTCATTTCCCACCATATCATGTTCACATCCATCAGCCTGACTGCAGCTCTCTGCATAAATAACGGAGCCACAACCTATGGCCCACTCTTCTAGAACAAATAGCAGTCTTTCGGGGAAAAAAAAAAAAAGTTTTCCCTTTTCTTGTTTATATTTATTCCCAGTCTTATTCCCAGTCCTGTGATTTTGCTATTGCTGTCACTCCCCAACCTGGACATTTTTTGTTGCTGTTGTTCTTGAATTGTTTAAATAAAACTATTATTAATGACTCACCCTTTCCATGAAGACTTCTCTGGATATTCCTGAGAACAGGACAGAGCATCCCTCTCTCTAATGCTACAGTTTCCCTTAGAGTGAGTCATGCAGAGTCAGTCACTTCATTATGGGCTAAGGTTGCCATGACTGTTAGTTTTCTCTTTCTGTATGTATGGTACCTCTTCATGGGACCATAACTAATAATTATCTTGGTTTTTTGGTGACTACTACTGGCTATATACTTAGGAGGACTTCCATATGTATTTTATTTTAGCAAAGATATGACTTATTTGAGAAGAAAAGTAGGGAGAAATTAACCTCTCCCTCTCTCTCAATCTCTTTCTGTTTCTTAATGAACTACACAAATTTTGGGTCAGGCAGACAAGAGTTCCCCATGTAATTTCAAACTAATTACTAACTAGTTTCTAAAACCCTCTGTGTCTCAGTTTCCTCTGATAGATAACAAGAAGAGCATCTGATTTATGCTTTATGTAAGGAGTAAATAATATAATCATATATGCGAGGCCATTAGCACTATTCCTGGCATATAGTAGGTACTTAATAGGTGGTGTTTTTTTTCTAATTTAGGAGAGAGAGAGTCTAATGATTAAAAGAATAAGCCTTAAGAAACACAAATCAGGCTTTAAATTCTAGCCCTATCATTTATTAATTTGCTAAGGTCTCTAAACCTCTGTGTTTCTTATTTTTCTCCTTTCCAACATTTGGATAGTACTTTCTGTAAAACATTGAGGTGATTGCACAGGTAATAAAGATGTGACCAATATGTCAGCAAGCATGATGTGTGATCACTGAATAAAGTTTAATGAGATAGTGGGAGAAAATATAACCTCCTCGTGTCCCTGGAGGGAACACTCAGACAGCTTTCTGTGCCTTTCCTCTCATTATTAGGTAAAAGGAGATCCAACTATTACTTTCAGTTGAAACACAGGCTCAATTCAGTCACCAGAATGTTTAGTCTGATAGAGCAGTGAAAATTCCAAACCTGATTTAACATGCAACTTAACCCCTCAACCAGCTGGCACCTGTTACAGGCTGGGACTTAACAGTGGTGCAAGGGCTCTGGTGCTTCTCCCTTCCAGCTCATCATCTCTCCCAGTCCTAGCTTCATTTCGGGATCAAAGATGGAGAGAGGGAGAAGAAGTAATACCTGGGTGGCTTTGTGCTTTCTGGTCATCAGATAGTTAAAGCTGGCAGCTCTTAGAGAAATGTCACGTAAATGATCACAGCCGATGTTTTAGGGGGCTTTTTGAATGTTTTCTTTAGCCAGTCTTTCTCATGGTTCTCTTAGTCCCAGCAGATGCATTTCTACTCTAGGCCCTTGACTCCTGTTTCAGCTACTACTCACCAGCTGAACATCCTTCCCCTGGGGTCTTCTCATGCCTCCAGAAGCCCTAAGACAGACCTCGGAAGACCTAAGATAATTCTACACCAAGGCTCTCTTCCAGATAGCCCACAGCCAACTCTCATGCATCATCCCTTGTTCTAGCAAACTAGATCATGTCGCTTTGATTGCCTATTTAGCCTCTCAGCTTATAGATTTCCAAGTATGTGTTGTATCTAAGCCATAGTCCATTGTAACTTTCTTAGGCACGAATAAGATGTCAGTCCTTTGTGTCCCCCTTAAGTCCTTGTCTTCCCAACCACAAAAAGGGGGGGGGGACTCACAGCAAGGTAATTGCTCTCTCTGAAGAGATACCTACACACATCTTTTCTCTCAAACTTTTTTTTAGACCCTTGATCTGGATGAAGGGTCCAAGACAGAACGAACAGGTTCTTATGGCCACTTCCAGCATAATGTTTTATATGGAGTGGGCAGGCTGCCTCATGCTCACTTTGGTGTCCTAACATCTATACTGCTATCTGTCTTGTTGTACCTCAGTCAAAACTGAGAAGGAAGGAAAACCGAGGAGGAATCCTGTTATTAGTAACAAAGCACAGAGCAGTGCCTGGCACCAGGAGTGGCTGTATAATCTGCTGAGCCAGTACAAAATGAATCTTCAGGTCCTTTTGATCACAAATTATTAAGTTTCAAGATCACACTAGTAGGGCATTAAACTGCCCATCCAAGTGGGCGGTCCTGTGTGATAGCGCAAGATAACTGCCCATGAAGTTGGCCCTAGAAAACAGATGGTAGAAATAGTCATTGTCATTCGTTCTTTGGCTCCAATCCCACATAATCCCACTTTGCTCAGATGTGCCTGCATGGTCCTAGCAGCACTGAAATCTTACTGATAATCCATTACCAAAGACCTCACTGCGGCACATTTGTGCACGGTTCAGAGCAGATTTCATGCTGAAACAAAAGCCAGTCCATTTAGATCAGGACCAAAAGCAACCAGAATTAACTGGTTACTTCCCTGATAAGGAAATAGGGACTCATTAATATCCTTTGTCACTTATTTCTTCTGATTCCATGCAGTTGAAAAAAGCAAAGATGTGTGAAATGCTTATAAAGAAGTACCACCTAGACTAGTAGCCTCTTTGTTTTAGCTTTGAGAAAATAATAGCAGAGCAACGAGACAAAAACAAAGTCCTATAATCAGGAATATTGAGGATGAAAGGACAATGTGCTATCTGTCAACGTACCTAATGTGTGTCATTATTTCCATTAAAGTATTTTGTGTTGGGAGAAAATAAGACATTTCTTGGAAGGGGGCAGTTTGCCTTTCTGATTCAATGGCACAGAATTGAGCATCCCCGAGGGAAGGTTCAGCGAGAGCTCACACAGTCAGCACCGAGATGCAGACACTGCAGATACCATCCATCTCTCTGACACATGCAGGGACTCATTGTGTGGCTGCCAGACACGGTGGCTGAGATGAGAATGTTACAGAATACAGAAAAGGAAACCATGTTGTTGAGCTCATTATTGCTCTTATCTGTGAATAGCTCCATAAAGCAGTTCTGAGGAGCATTATTCCAAGATGAAGAAACAGAGATCCAGTCTGTGGCCATCATAACCCAGGCAGGCAGTCAAGGAGTTAAGTGACTGATGCCCGGGGAAGGTAGAAACTCTAGGTGTTTGCAGTGAGGAGGGGATTGCATCTTTTTAGAGCAATAGTTTTGATGCAGACACTGAGTCAGATCAGCCACCTCTGGAGATTGGTGATATTCCAGCCTCTCCCATTCCTTGAATTCCAAACCAAAATAACAAACAGTGCCCGATAGGAAAAACATCACTGTCATCATTGGAAAAGGCAATTAAAATGGTAGTGTGTGTGTGTGTGTGTGTGTGTGAGTGTGTGTGTGTACATGCATGTGTTTATAGTGGGAGGGTGGAGTGCAGAGTGAGAAATTCCAGTTACAGTTCATGTCTGGGGCTCTTCACTGATTGGAAGAGAAAACAACAAGGAGAAAAATATAACAGTCATCTGGAAAAGGCAGACAAGGGCAAAGCGCTTTGCAGAAACAAAGCAAAACAAACATAGCAAAAAGGGACAGTGTAGGGTCATTTGGGGTTCTATGACAAGGAAATGGTTTAAGCCAGTCTCAGAAGAGGAGCACTGGGGACTGGGTCATAACGGCACCTTATCACATCTCACTGCCATTTACAAGGATTGTAAGGTTTCCTGCTGTGCTTTGGGATACATGATCTGATCTGTGACTTCTAAATCTGCATGATATTGATTCTTGGTAAAGGGATATCGTACTGTGTAAGGATCCATACCTCCTGCTGCCCACCCCTCCACCTTTTATTTTAAGCAAGACTTGTTTCAGGAAAGAGGGCAGTTAGTACAAAAATCTATCAGAAGGCGTCTCAACCTGTCCTCCAGTCTCCAGCCAGGAACTCCCTGGAATGAGGCCATGCAACTCTTCTTACTTGTTAGGCCATGGCCTATTTTTCCAGGCTGTTGTATAAGACAAATCCATTGCCTCATTTCTCATAGCCTCTATACAAAAGAAAAAAGCAGACAGATCTTCCTAAACTCAGACAGAATATTGTGCACAGCCAAGTGGGCTGAAAAAAAGCACACTGCCAAATTGGCTAGCACAGCTCCATGCCCTGCTCTCTTTCCAGAGTTTCAGCAACAACAACAAAGATGCTGGACCCCCCTCCTCCCCATACATGAAAGAGAGAGCTCAGATGCTTCTGTTTGGATAGAACCGGGACTCTGAAAAGCAAGCAAGAGATGTTGCCGTCAAGCCTCAATGCTCTTCAGAAGTATCGTAGCGAGGTCTGGTAACCAATGTTTCTTAAAAATCAAATCTGAAGCAGAAAAACTTCATGTCAGAGAGATGAACACTGAAATGACCTAAATCATTGCCACGTACAGGACAAGGCATTTACACACACAGAAGGGTCCTGGGTCACGTTCAGCTTCTAAAGCATTGTCAATATTCCTAACAAGCATGCTACGATCATTATAATCCTAATAAAGAGTTAATAATAGCCCTGCTTTATGAGTTGACTTAGTTTCAGGCACCGTGACAAGCTCTTCGCATAGTTTATTTTATCTCATTTTCACCACAACCCTGAAATTATTCCAACTTTACAGATGAGAATGCTGAAGTTCAGAGACGTTCATATACTTGCTCCAGCTAACAGCGGCAGTCAATACTCAGTGTCAGGATAGGCTGATGCGAATGTTTCCTATTGTGAAACCACTTCCCATATACTTCAGTTGCTCTTAAAATGAACAATGATGGGGTTTTCATTCTCAATGGCTTCATCAGTACTTATGGTGTGTAGAGTAATAAACTTCCATGACAGATGATATTTTTACCCTTAGAGAATTAAAAATCCCTAAAAGGATCTTCTTTACATGAACTTAATTTTGAGGGGAAAATATCTTTGAGATTATCAACAACTAAGGAAGAATTAGAACAACTGGAACAGATCTTTCCTTGCCTATCCAAGTGATGGATCTCTCTTTCTCTGTCTCTGTCTCTCTGTCTCTGTCACTGTCTCTCTTTGTTTCTGTCTCTCTCTCTCTCTCTCATTCATTCATTTGATCACAGAACTTCTTATGCCCATGCTATACATCGTGAAGGCCAACTCCCATCTGCCCTCTTTTCTCATAGCCCAGTAATGAGGCATTCAGACTGTAGGGACCACATTCCCAGTGTCTGCAGGGCCTCTGGTGGTGGCCAGGAGATTGGAAACTCTACAGCTTCAAAACACTCCATCAAGCCATTCAGCTGGTGGCATTTCACATAATGCTACATGATTAAAGACCATGAAGGTTAAACATTCTAACCAGACACATATGTCTAGCAATGGTCTTTTGAAAACCTTCATTCTAAGGAACCATCTGGACATTCCAGGTGATCTCCATGCCTACTGATGGGGGTCCACTCTATCATACATAATAGTGTGTGTAATCCAGCAGAGAGTGTATTTGATGGCCCCTTTTGTTTTAGCTTCTTTAAGAAGAGAGCCAAAGACTGACTTCACTTTCATCAAAAGAATATTGTTACACATAAATAAGAATGCCCTGGCTCTTAAAGAGTGTTAGAATTTAGACCTTGTTCCTGAGCAGTGTAGGGATTCAGTTTCTAATTGTGACTCTGAAGACGAAGAGAGAGGATTCTGAGAATAGATACTGAAAGTGCCAAGGGATAAGTTTCAGCTGGACCCAAGGAATACCCTCTAACTTCAAGAGCAGTTCAGGATTTGATTAGATTCCTTGGCTCTCAGAGAGCAAGATATTCATAAAATCTGAGAGTCAGACGAGATCTTAGTAGTTGTCTCTCCAGTACACTATTTATACAAAGGAAGAAAAGGTCAGAAGCGTGGGAGCTTGAAGAATGAACCTCACTCAGACTCCTGGACTTCAGATTCACAGGACAGACCATTTTCCTCAAAAACAAACTGGATATGTTCAAAGAGAGACTGGATTAAAATCTATTTGGAAGGTTGCAGTGATGATTCAATGTTTAGATAGGTAAAAATGGGTCAAGGATTATTTTCAATTCTAACAGTCTATGATATTGCAGCTATTGTACCTGGGATAAATGGTATAATCCTGGTAGGTGATAATATACTAGATAACCTTCTTAAGACTCCTCCCTATACTAAGAGTATACACAGTCAGAAACAACATCCATGATTACAAAAAAACATTAGGATACATTCAACAAAAATTACTTCAACGTATATATATATATGTATATATACATATGTATGTATACATTGCATATATGTAATTTTACCCAGATCATTTTAATAAAATACCTAAAGAAGCATTGTGCTAATACGGTGCTCCCCCATCTCTCTTTCAGGAGGTGATTTCTTAACACATATTTTTTACTATGTAGTGTAAAGTCTTCCAAAGAATGTTGAATTTGATTGGAAACTGATTTGTGAGACACAAAATGGAATTTATAAAATGTAATGCTTTGCGGTGGACCACAGCATTCATCCATTTAATATTTGCAGTTTGGAATCTTCAAAACAAACTCTAGAGGCTGCTGCCATTTTGTGATGTGCCTTTTGCTAAGTAATGGACATAAAGGTCAGCATGCAAAAAAGAGTCTCTTAAGCAGATAAATGAGATTGCTCAACTAACACTTTTGCTATGATTAAATTGAATTCAGCCAAGAATTTTCGAACTTCTATTCTTTGACATTATCAACTAAGCAGTATTTCTCATTAAGTGTCTGAAGTGTCACTTAAACATTTCTGTCATGCTTTGTTCCATTTTATGTGGACAATTTTATGCTGTATTAGCAGTCATGAATTTGAGGTTTCTTGAACAAATACAAACAGTCCCTGTGGAAGTCCAGGACCTGATATTAATTTTGTAATAAAAGAAGAAAGAATTTAGAATCAAAGAATATAATCTTGTCAGAGTTTCGGTGTTTTATATAAACATACATATCACGTTTTTCATTCTCCTTTCCTTGAAAAGTTATTTATATGACTCTATTTGTACGTAAATTTGAATGGATGACAAAATCTTGCCAGTACTTCTAATGTTTACTTGAGTCCCATATCCTGACACTAGAATGCTGACTAAACTTAATATATAATGTTAATTTCTACTTAAATATCTTTTTTTCCCACTATGCTATGTCTTCCAGATTTTACCTATTTTTTTCATAAACTGAGCACAAACTTATGTTCTATATATTTTTTAAAATCTTGATTTTGCTAGCTCAGGTCAGATTTAATTATGCTTAAATGAGGAGCTACCCTAACCCTGGCTAGACGCATGGTATCAAGCGTAGGGAGAAGGACCAGTGTCATAGACTTAAAGCCTGAAATGTCTGATCTCGACTGTTTTACACCCCACTCCTAGTTCTTTTTCTGAAAATGCTATTGGTTGTCAATATCACCAACATCTCCATTTATATTCTTACTTGTCTCTTTACCTTAACTCCCTTCCCTGCTTCCATTTCATCGTGCAATGCCCAGAGAAAGTGTGACTACATCAAGTTCAAAAACAAACTCATATCACTGCCCTCTCCATTCCCTCCAGCTGAGAAATAGAACTTAGACCCAAATGTATTTGATATTTTGGAACCTATTCAAAACACAATGTAAACTCCAGAATGTCTGTTGTCACTGAAAAAGTTTACTCTGTAAGTGATAAATACAGAAGCTATGGCCATTCATCCTATAGTTTTACAATTTTAAGGAGGAAAAAGTCATCATTATTTACTGGCTGTAAGGACACAATTAGTGCAGGGCAGCAACATGTTTTTATGCATTTGACTCTGCTTGTATCTTCTATTATGACTTTCTGTTGGTATATTAAAGTGAGAAGTAAGGATGAAATCATTTGGAGGTTTTTTTTTTTTTTTCTTATGTCTAATATCAGATGACATTATATCTGAATAGAGCTGGACCCTGGTTGTTATTTAACTAATGATCCAAAGGATGTTGATAGCATAGAAATGTCCCCCTTTGGTTTCTTTATTTTTAAAGTAAAAGGGTGATTTAATATAAAACTTTAAGTTTTTGATATTTCAAATAATTACTATGTAAAATAGGACTCAAAATGGTTAATTTAATTGAAATGTCTAAGCCTAACACTACTAGACCTTTCAAAAGTGGATGGCTTAAGCAAATACACAGATAATGGTTTAATTATATGTATTCTCTCCCTCGACATTGGTTCCCCTCGGTAAACAATGGCTCAAAAGCCATCAGCCAAACAGAAAGTGAACTAGTTTAGAAAGTGCTGAATGCTTCTATTATGCATTATTTTAGCTGGGGTAATGAATATTGTATGATCCCTTAATGTCGAGGTAGTTCTGTACTATTTTGGTGTCTATTATTCTTAGAGAATCCTTAAGTAATGCAATGGAGCTAAGCTTAAATGCTATTTTGCTGTTTAGGTCATTATTTTTCCTTTCTTGTCAACACCTTGGATTATATGAAACCCTGCAGAGGCACTTTAAAGATACAATAGAAGCAATGCTAACTTTAAAGTGAATCTTTCCTGGGAAGAACACAAAGCATTTTCAGTCATGATTTCTAATTACAGTATAGATGACTCAAAAATTGCCAAACATTTGATTCCTCAGAAAGGCACCATAAAGAAGTATCATGTTATAGATGAGGAAATTTAGGAATCATAAGATTAGATGACTTGCCTAGAACTAAATAAATATATATAACAAAATATATATTTATTATATATATACATACACTTATATACCTATATATAGCCAAATATATATATATAAAACTAAATATATACTACAACTAAATATATATACACATAACTAACTAACTAAATATATATATACGTAACTAAAATATATACATGTATAAAAGGAAAGAGAACTAAAGAGTAATTTTCTATTTTGTTCTAGGAATTGAGGTAAGCAGGTAAATGTTTCATAAATGATACCTCATTGACCCTCCTCCTGTTGGTATCTTTTTCCAAGCACTAAACCCTTACAAAATTTCAAGTCACTTTTACCAAATCAGTTCTACCACAAAGACCATTTCCCATCCATACCTCAGAGTCAGCCATCTTCCCTACTAACCAGAAAAAGCATGGAAGCTGCAATCACATTTACTTCTTTCCATGAGTCACTTGGGAGCCTAAAACCTTTCTGAGGCCCCTAAGCTAGTAAGAATTCCACTTACATAGCCTCTTTTTTCCCTATCTCTGCTCCTGGCTCTTTCCCCATGTCTCCTTTTGTCACTGCCACATCTATTAACAGCTGCTTAAATGATACCCTCTTCAGTTTATTATTTATTTAACCCCCTTAACATCTTCCTGTAACAGCCATATTAATTCAGGAGTTTCATCTTTGAGGACAGTGGATTAGTTAGCGTCTACACAGCCACCTTCTTCCTACAACAGCTAATTCATCATCTTGCTACACATGGTTGGACCTCTTCCCGCCTGATTATTGTGTGTGGGTACCAGTGGTGATCATTCTTTCCTGACTTGATTTTCTACATTTTCTGGAACTAGTTTGCTTGTTTACTTTTCGCAATATGCATCCTTGCTTACACAGATGCAGATAAAATTATATCTATATTTCAGAGACAGATATGAATACAATTTTATGAGAACTCCTTTACAGTTCAACACCCCCAATTATTTTGAAATTAATAGAATATGTACACATCTTACTATAGTCATTTTTCCCTTATATTACAAAAATGTTTTATGTGTTTAATGTTAACGGGAGCACTATTTGAATTTAACTATCAAAGCAAAGTTTTTAAACATTTATTTCCTTTTGACCAAAATCAAACGTTTGATATTTAACTTGTCACCGTTAGCTCTCTACTATGTTTGGAAATCTAGTTTAGACTGATCTCTTTTTCTGTCTTCAGAAGATAATTGTTTAAAGAAAAATTGTCCCTTTCAGGGGAGTGGTGTGCAACAGATCACCATCCTGATGTTAAATTGGCAGGTGAGTAATTCTAGAAGCAGTGTGCTTTATTTGATGACAGATTTTAAAGTCATAGACTGCTGTTTCTCTGTCATTTGCTTTCTTTTTCCTAATGAGATTTAAAAATTCATTCTCATCTTCTTTTTGATCTCAGTGATTTTTCTCTCTGTATCCCCCATGTTACATATTGTCACTCTAAGCCATGTGTTTAAATGACAGTGTTCCCCAAAGATAGAGAAACTTTAATTTTTTTGTTGTAAAATTAGATTTTATTTAAATAAACACTAAAGGAACTTTTATGGTTCATTAGTCATCCTCTTCCCCTTTCTCTGTTTCTTATTCCATTCTAGCTTTGGGGAAAAGTAGTATGCTAATAAGGATTATAATTAGACAAGAATACATGGCTAGAGTATGCTATTACAAAATGATGCTTACATATTATTTCTTTTTGACTGGTAGCTAAAGCAGCATAGAGTGATTCCTAGTAAAGGACCAGATGAATCTGCTAGTTATCTTTATTTTAGTAGAAACAAGCTCCCTGAGAAAACACTTTCATCCACTTCCCATCACAAAATAGCACAGTGAATATAAAGAAACTTACTGCTGTAAATCAAGTCCTGTATTTCTCTTACATTTTGCTTTTCCCATTGTAGTTGTTGTTGTTACTATTGTTTTATCACAGCAAGTTTCAGTATTAAATTTTAATCCTTTAGAGGAGCTTCAATATTATGCACACAGATATTTAATACCTCTGTTTTGAATAATCTTATAACTAGAGCTGACGTGCAACAAGTTTAATAAGAAAAATAGTCAAGAAGAAACATAACAGACAATTGGAAACATCCCCCCTGAAGATCACGTACAACAATGTTTTATACATTCTATAAAAAGTTTACAATATTGCTTACAATTTTAAGTACCAATAGAGAGAAAATCCGGGTACAATGAGCTATAACTTATTCAAATTACAGTGTCATAATTCCATTACATTTTTTGGCCCTTTCATATCACTCCAAATAATCCTCACACATTTAACAAGGTCTCAGATTTTTTTTTTCAAGTAAAGTAAATCCAGGAAATTCAGAAAGTTGCAGTTAGCTTAGTTTGATTACAAATATCTGTCGTTGGCACGTACTAGGGTACTGCTTACCTATGTCTCCAATTTAGCACACTGCGGTAGCTATAAATTGCTCCACTAAGCAATCAGATAAAATTCGATCATCTTGAAACATTTTTCAAGTTTTGATTTTAAATTTTAGTGTAACTTAGCCAACCATATCTTTTTTTAATAACTTGACAATTTAAGCTTAGCAGAAGTTCTGTTTGGGGAAATGTTACCATCTAAGGAAACTCCCATTCTGATGTTAGCTATTAAATTTTTACTAAGGTGTTGTCAGTTCCAGTTCAGTAAAATAACTTCAAGTTTATATAACTTAAACTCAAAGTTAGTAATATAAGACATGTTGCTCAGAATTTGTTTTATTGCTGTAATATAATATTCACAGTCACCCTGAGAAATGTGTTCTTTGATCCCCACTAAAGAGGTATGAGGCTTAGAGAAGTTAAGTAACAGGCCCCAAGGCAACGCCAGCTGCTATGGGGTTTACCCAGGATTTGATTTCAGGCTATTCTGACTCCAAAGACATTAGTCCAGGTTAAATGCAATTGATGTCTCTGCTTTCCTCTACTCATTTCTGTTTTTGAGAGAACTGGTCAACCATGAAAAACCTCTCCTATGTACTGTCATCTACAGAGATTTCTCTCTTCTAAAATATATCAAGGTCAGAGATTATTCTTAGTTTTTTTTTTTTTTTTTTTCTTGCTCCCACAGTTTCAAAGCCTAGGCTTTGCACAGTGGGAATGAGGTTTGTTTTGCAACTTGACCAAAATGCCTTAAGCAACTAATACTAATTTTTCTTAAGCAGACACAGAGGGGGTTAAATGTATCTAGGAATTGTAAATGAATTTAAATAGAACAACATTCCCAGGCTTACTCTCTTTTGTTTTTGTTGTTTTTAGCAAAAACAGCTGAATTAGAATTAAACTAGATATGCTTCTCTAGTTCATGAATGTGCCCCTCACTTGTGAAAGGAGATAAAATATTACCAGAAACCTAAAAGAAGAAGGAAGTCAGCTGCCTGTCTATTGAAAATGGGATGTAGCTGACTCATTTGAAAGCTTACTAGGAGGTTTTTTTTGTTTTGTTTTTTGGATTTTTTTAATCACATAAATTAGGTGGGTGACTATTGTTGCTATAGGTGCTGTCCTGGTGCTTCCCAGATATTTTGTTAGAAGGCAAGCAGGGATCTACAATTATGGGGTGACCCATATCTGTCTTTTATGAGGGACATTTGGAGAGAAAACCTGCTAGCACTTGCTGTTGGTTGGGAATCACCACAGACCTTTCAGTGTGGATTCTAACCATGGGATACCTCAGCAGGATACCAGCTATTTGGTTCCTAGAAAATGTACTATAAGTTTAATGTTTTCATTCTGCAATATATATATATATATATATATGAAATTTATTATTTGGGAACCACAAGAAAGAATTGCATTTTATAACTGTCCAGATACATAAAATTGAAACAAAAACTTTACCCCAAAAAACTGAAACTCTTTCTTAGCCAATGAATTCTTTCAGCAGTTTTCTTTAGAGGGAACAGGATAATGTTTAACCCATAATCATGCTTTGAAATTTGCCAACTGCCCTGTCCCTTTGATCACTACAAAGAGAAATATGTTCCTGTCTGGTTGAAAGAGAACCAGAGACCCTGTACTTTGGTTAGAGATGCTTGGTCATCAGATTCATAAGTGAAGTTGTTTAAAATGCAAAGAAATGATGAAAAAAAGAAAAAGCTGTTGGAAATTCAGGAACTCATACCTGAGGTAGACATAAAAAGAATACCTTTTCATAGCACATTTTTTTTTATGGGTACTGTAAGACAAGGGTTAACAATATACTTGTGACTCAGAGAAATTAGTTTGTCCTTAGAAATATTAAATGTTAGATTCTATCATGCCACTGAGGAAGAAATTGACCACAGCTGTTCAGGGGATAACTTTGGTGATTATGAGAAAAAAAAAATTAAACTTTCAAGGAAAAATTAAGAAGGAAAGTTCTATATATGCTTATGTTTTCAGAGATTCTGAAATGATCAATCTGTTTGGATGAGCATCAGAGAACTTTTAAGGGCACCAGAGCATCTTGTCAGCAAAGTGAAATACAAAGACTTAGATATTGTGAAGAATCTCTTTGATTTGAAATCTCACTTCCTGGATAAAACTCCATGAAGAATGTTTGACTTGACTAGTTTTTCAACCTTTAACACTTTGGTATCCTCCAGGTAGAGCTCAGCTCTTCATGGGAAGAATGTTTAAAAAATTCAAGTTTTAAAATAATTCATTTTTCCTCACAAATTAAAAAAAAAACTTATTCATATAATGAAATTAGTTAAATTTTGGAAGTTGGAGCAAATAGAAGCCAGTATAAGGGCCTAAAATAGCATAAAGCAGTCTAGAAGTAAACCGTTAAATGTTTAATGTCTCTCTAGTTTTTATTTCTTTTCCTCGATCTTTCTCTGACCCTCATCTGGATGGATAGTTTTACTAGCTGTTCACTCAAATGTGTATTCAAAATACAGTTGATCCTTGAACAACACAAGTTTAGACTGCGTGGGTCCACCTATATGAGGGATTTTTCAATAGATGCGAACTACAGTACTACATGATGCCCACATGTAGTTCCATGGATATGAAACCATGGATATGAGGGACAACTGTAAATTTATACATGAATTTTTTACTTCAGGGAGGGTCAGTGCCCATAACCCTTGCATTGTTCAAGGGTAAGCTGTACAAATATATTGAATTTGGAAACAAAGAGAAAAACCTGTAGCATTATTGGCAAAAATGTAGTTATAACTAAACTAGCTATCAACATACTCCAGAATAAAAGTTTGGGAGAGACCTTTTTTTTTGAGGGGGAAAAAATGGCAGAGCTAAATTATTATATGCTTGTATTATATTAGTGGGTTCTACTAAAAATTTTAGTAAATTTTAGGTGAACTGTGACCTACTCTTATTATACAACGATTAGAAGTTTCAGCACAGTTCTGAGAAAAGCGGATTTCTTGTTAGCCTCCTGTTAGCTACTGTTACTCAACAAATAATCCTGTAACATTGCAGCTTAAAACAACAATCATTTTATAACACCTCATAATTTGTGAGTCAAGGATTTAGTCAGAGCTCAGCTGGTTGATTCTTCAGATACATATGGTAGTGACGAAGGTCACCCAGTGCTATTCATCTGGCAGATGGGCTTGTCTGCAGGGTACAAGACAGCTTCATACGCATGTCTGGTGCTATAGATTGAATCTTTATGTCCTCCCAAAATTCACATGTTGAAATCCTAACCCCAGTATAATGGCCTTTGGAAGTGAGGCATTTGGGAAATGATTAGGTTATGAGGATGGATCCCTCATAAATGGGATTTGTGATCTTATAAAAGAGACCTCAGAGAGCCCCTTCTGCTATGTGGGGACAGTGAGGAGGTGGTCATCTATAAACCAGGAAGTGGACCCTCACCAGAGACCAAATTTTCTGGTGATTGAACTTGGACTTCCAGCTTCCAGAACTGTGAGAAATAAATTTCTGTTGTTTCTAAGCCACCCAGTCTATGGTATTCTATTATAGTAGCTCTACTGGTCTAAGACATCTGGCATCTTGATTGAGATGAGAGGAATGCTGCATTCAGTTGGAACTCCACCACCTGTTATGACCTCTCCAAAATGGTAGTTTCAGGGGAATCAGATTTCTTCCATGGTAGCACAAAGTTTGCAAAGAGAGTGTTCTGAGAGAAAAAAAGCAGGAAGCTTCCAGTTTCTTAAGACTCGGGCCCCCTAACTGGTACAAAATCATTTCTGTCATATCTGTCAAAGATTCAAGGGGAGGGCTTCCCTGGTGGCGCAGTGGTTGAGAGTCTGCCTGCCGATGCAGGGGACACTGGTTCGTGCCCCAGTCCGGGAAGATCCCACATGCCGCGGAGCGGCTGGGCCCGTGAGCCATGGCCGCTGAGCCTGCACGTCCGGAGCCTGTGCTCCTCAACGGGAGAGGCCACAACAGTGAGAGGCCCGCGTACCACAAAAAAAAAAAAAAAAGATTCAAGGGAAGAGGACATAGGTACCACTTTTTAGTTGGAGGCATTTCAAAAATTCGTAGCCATCTTAATTTTGCAATGCTGTAGTTACTAAATCAAGTAAATATGCCTTTTCAAAATCTACATATTCTTAGCAATCTGATATGGAATCCCAAATAGTGACGTATATTATTGAACATATACTTTTTGTTTTTCATTTTTAAATGTTCCTAATTCTATAATAACTAAATACAGTGAGTAGATCTTGTCTGGATCCTGAGTTGAGATCCACTGTAAAAAGAAATTTAGACAAAAGAGGAAATTTGAAATATTAACTGGGTATTGGATATGGACTGAGTCTAAATAGTTTCTTTAGATGTGTTAATGTCACTGGGGTTGTGTAAGAAAATATCCTTATTGTTATTTTAAAGAAATATATTAAATTATTTAGGAATTACATGAGATTCTTTTGAGGATTTGTAAAAATATGTCATTAATAAAGGTGCATAGATAAATGAAATTAATATAGCAAAATATTGATGATTGTTGAGGCTGCTAATGAGTATATGAAGGCTCATTGTACTCTATTCTTGTGTATGTTTATAAATTTTCTAACAATAAAAAGTAAAAAGAAATGTTTTACTCTTTTAATAAGAGTATGTTTTACTCTTATTAAATAAACATAATTAGCACTGATTCATTGCTTAATGGAAAAATGTTTTAAAAGCCACAGCACATTTTTGAAGTTAGAGTTCTTGTTGAGTAATTCTTAATTTACTATGCATGTTTTGTCTTAGTGTATAGTTCTGGATTTTGTCTACTAACAGACACCCCTGAGTCTGTTCTCAGCAGCTTATTTGTATTAGTTTTTATCATTAATATAAAATAATTTTCTTCATAGATATTCATGTCTTCCAAGTATTTATTCTTTTTTAAATTTTATTAGAGTTGATGTACAAGGTTGTGTTAGTTTCAGATGTAAAGCAAAGTGATTCAGTTATACATATACATACGTTCATTCTTTTTCAGATTCTTTTCTCATATAGGTTATCACAGAATAGTGAGTAGAGTTCCCTGTGCTATACAGTAGGTCCTTGTTGGTTATCTATCTTATATATAGTACTATGTGCATGTTAAACCCAAGCTCCTGATTTATCCCTCCCTTACAATGTTTCCCCTTTGGTAACCATAAGTTTGTTTTCAATATCTGTAAGTCTGTTTCTGTTTTGTAAATAAGTTCATTTGTGTCATTTTTAAATTAGATTCCATATATGAGTGATATCATATGATATTTGTCTCTCTCTGACTTACTTCACTTAATATGATAATCTCTAGGTCCATCCATGTTGCTGAAAATGACATTATTTCATTGTTTTTAATGGCTGAGTAGTATTCCATTGTATATATGTACCACATTTTCTTTATTCATTCCTCTGTCAATGGACATTTAGGTTGTTTCCATGTCTTGGCTATTGTAAGTAGTGCTGCAATGAACTTTGGGGTGCATGTATCTTTTTGAATTATGATTTTCTCTGGATATATGGCCAGGAGTGGGATTACTGAATCAAATGGTAGTTCTATTTCTATATTTTTTAAGGAACCTCCATACTGTTCTCCATAGTGGTTGTACCAATTTATGTTCCAACCAAGAGTAGAAGGGTTCCCTTTTCTCCACATTCTCTCCAGCATTTATTGTTTGTAGATTTTTTGATGATGGCCATTCTGACTGGTGTGAGGTGATACCTCATTGTAGTTTTGCATTTCTCTGATAATTAGTGATGTTGAGCATCTTTTCATATGCTTTTTGGCCATTTGTATGCCTTCTTTGGAGAAATATCTAGATCTTCTGCCCATTTTTTTATTGTTTTTTTTTTGATATAGAGCTGCATGAGCTATTTGTATATTTTGGAGATTAATCCCTTGCCAGTCACTCCATTTGCAAATATTTTCTCCCATTCTGTGGGTTGTCCTTTTATTTTGTTTATGGTTTCCTTCATTGTGAAGAAGTTTTTAAGTTTAATTAGGTCCCATTTGTTTATTTTTGTTTTCATTATTCTAGGAGGTGGATCAAAGAAGATATTTCTGCGACTTATGTTAAAGAATGTTCTGCCTATGTTTTCCTCTAAAAATTTTATAGTGTCTCGCCTTACATTTAGGTCTTTGATCCATTCTGAGCCTATTTTTGTATATGGTGTTAGGGAAAGTTCTAATTTCATTCTTTTACATGTAGCTATCCAGTTTTCCCAGCACCACTTATTGAAGAGACTGCCTTCTCCATTGTATATACCAGCCTCCTTTGTCATAGATTAATTGCCCATAGGTGTATGGGTATATTTCTGGGCTTTCTATCTTGTTCCATTGATCTATATTTCTGTCCTTGTGCCAGTATCATACTGTTTTGATTACTGTATATTTGTAGTATACACAAGTATTTCTTGAATACCTACTCTGGGCCAGGCATGTGCTAGGATCTAGAAATGGAATTTTGAATAATAACAATAATAAAACAGACCTAATCACTACCTTTAAAAAGTTTATAATATAGTGGAAAAGGCAAATATTTAAGGAAAAAACCCAACAATAAAATTGTATTATCAGAAACTATGATGTATGTTTTGTAGAAAAGATTATATTACTTTGAGAGTAAACAACAGGGGACATAGCCTTACATAGGTGGTTACTAAGACTTGACAAGGAAGTGATTATTAATTTAAATCTCAAAAAAAGAATAACAGTCAACTGAAAAAGGAGTTGGTATATTCCATGCAAGGGGAAGAATGTGTGCAAGAACATTGGGACCAGAGGAAGCCTGGTATATCTACAAAGTAAACTGAAATAAAGCATATTCACCTAGAGTGTTGAGAGACTGGGGAAGAGGAAGCCAAAAGCATAGGCAGGTTGGAGGTGTATGGAGCCTGGTAATGCTCCCTCCCTCCATCCCTCCCTTCCTTCTTTCCTTCCTTCCTTCCTTCTAAAAACCATGAGAAGCTTTGAGAAACCATGGAGAATGATGGATGGAGAATGAAATGATCATGCTTTCAGTTTTAAAAGAAACTTCTCACAGGGTAGAGAGCAGATTTTAGGGTGAAGTGAAGGAAGAGTAGATTCAAGGAGGTTACAGCAGACATGGAGACAGTTTAAGAAGAAAAATCAACAAAATTTGGTGACAGATTAAATATGGAGAATAAATGAAAGGAACTGAAATTTCAGTGCTTGCTGTCTACCAATATCTATTATCTCCTGCTTAATAATACTCATTTTAACTGAAAAAGACTTAAGTGTACCAGGCACAATTCTAAATACTTTATAAATATTTTTCTGTGAAGTAGATAAGATTATGTACATTTTCCATATGAGGAATCTGGTACAGAGAGAAAGAAAATTCCTTGCTGAAGAGCACACAGTTTGGTCAGTGGTAGACCAGGGATTTAAAGCCAGGCTGTCTGCCATTAAGAGTCTGTAATCTTCATCCCAAACCATGTTAGCCCATTTGGATTTTAGCTAGGCTAATGGTCAATCATTTCTCAAATTACAACTCTCTTGCAGTTTGATGTGTTCTTGTGATTAAGCTCTGGTCAGTGGCATGTGAGCAAGGGCCATACATGCTACTGTTTGATCATGTGTTTTACTCCCCTGCCTTTCCTCTTTTCCCACTGAGAGATGGTCAGCATTTGAAAAATTGCTTTGAACCCAAAAATGGAAGTCATATACTGATGATAGCAAGGCTTCCCCAACAACTTATTTATTCAGACCACTTATTTAGAAACCATGTAAAAGAGAAATGTGCTTCTATGTTAGTTAACCTATGATAAATTACATATTCTTTGTTGGAGCAAATTAACCTCTCCCCTACTTACTATAAAGACTGCTGTAGATAACTCCTCACTTTCTGAAGTGTAGAAATGGAGACACGATGAGGCTATCCACTAAGAGAGGAAACACAGAAGAAGAGAGGGTTTGGAAGAGGAAACGATCATATTATAGTTATGTTAGTTACAAACGTGTTAATTTTGAGATAACTTTAAAGCATTCAAGTAGAAACGTTGAGTAGGTAGCTGTACATATGGATCTGGAGCTTAAAAAAGAGCTGGAGATAAACTATTTCATTGATACAATTCTGAAACCAGCTGGGCATTGAATGAAAAAAAAATGTATATATATTTTTTTGTAATAGCTCATAATAACTTCAAGGGCTAAAAGATAGGCTTTTTTCCTCTCATTTTATTAATTTCTGAATTTATCTGTATAAAATTAAAATGTATGAAATACATTTTAAAATTATGAATGTTTAGAATAAATGATCCATTCAGTCTTATATTTATGAAGAAACACTTGTCTATAGCCTCTGAAAAGTTAGCTTAGTAACCTTGTGTCAGAAAAATTACCAGGTTTAGGGAGGTTAGATTATTGGTAATTGTAGCAGTTGTCTACTGCTTCATAACAAATTATCCCCAAAACTAGCAGCTTAAAACAACAAACATTTGTTATCTCATACTTTCTGGGGTCAAGAGTCTGGGCATAATTTAGCTGGGTGCCTCTAGCTCAAGGTCTCTCATGAGGCTGCTGTCAAGCTGTATGTCAGAACTACATCTCAGAATTCAACTGGGGCTCAAACATCTGCTTCTAAGGTCTCTCAAGTGGTTACAGGAGAACTTCAACACTTTGCAGCCTGTTGAATTGAGGGCTTCATTTCTTCAGCATTCTACACGGGCCTCTCCAAAGGGCTGCCAACAACAGGGTAGCTTGTTTCCCCCAGCTCAAGTAATATGAGAGAGAAGAGAGAGAATATTACAGGTGGAAGATACAGTCTTTTAAAACCTGATCTTGAAAGTGCCATCCTATCACTTCTAAAATAGACAGATTCATAAAAGCAGAGAGTAGAATGGTGGTTACCAGGGGGTGGGAGAAGAGGGAAATGAGAAGACATTGATCAGTGAATACAAAGTTTCATTTATGGCAGATGAAGAAGCTCTGGAGATTTAATGTACAACAATGTGACTATAGTTAAAAATACCATATTATGTATTTGAAATTTGTTGACAGTAGATCTTAAGTGTTCTCACCACCCAAAAGGCAACTATGTGAAACGATATATTAATTAGCTTGATTGTGGCAATTATTTCACAATACATACATATATCAAAACATGAAGTTGTATACCTTAAACGTATACAATTTTCATTTGTCAGTTATACTTTAATAAAGATCAAAAGAGAGATAAAAATTTTAAAAAGTGAATCAGTAAACCTAGCTTACTCAAGGGGAAGGGATTATACAAATCTATGGATACTAGGAGGCATAGATTATTGGGGGCCAATTTAGAGGCTGTCTGCCACAGTAATCAAGATATAGAAAACAAACTTTTGGTTACCAAAGGGGAGAGGAAAGGGTGGAGGGACAAATTAGGGGTATGTGATTAACAGATACAAAGTAATATATATAAATAGATAAGCAACAAGTATATACTGTGTAGCACAGGGAATTATACCCATTATCTTGTAATAACCTATAATGGAACGTAATCTGCAAAAGACTGAATCACTATGTTGTATACCTGAAATTAACATAATATTGTAAATCAGCTACACTTCAATAAAAAAAAAAATTGGGAGTTTGGGATTGACATATACACACTACTCTATTTAAAACAGAGAACCAACAGGAACCTACTGTATAGCATAGGGAACTCTGCTCAGTATTCTATAACAACCTAAATGGGAAAAGAATATGAAAAAGAATAGATACATGTATATGTATAACTGAATCACTTTGCTGTACACCTGAAACTAACGCAACATTGTTAATCAACTATACTCCAATGTAAAATAAAAATTTTTAAAAAGAGTCCCTAAAAATATTAATGTAAAATTTATGAGAATATATAAAGAATATTATATATTCTTTATATTATATTTAGAATATAGTTTATAATATAACATGTGGGTTATTTACTCCTTAATTAGAAACATATTACTTTGGGAGTTCAGCTAAATATATATGCATGCATACACTCCCCATATGACAAAATGGGGTATGAGAAAATACTATATTTTTTCTTACATGGAAAGAAGTCAAATAATGCCTTTGTATTTGACACTGCAAATATCCTAGGAATAATAAATATTAATAATATCATATTTAATAATTAATGTCTTAGCTTTCACCAACAAAACACTTTTATTCTTAAGAAATGGGAATTGAAATATTTTTTTAAAATATGCATCAGTGAAGAATGTAAAATGCTTTTACATCTCATACTTGTTATAATAAAATTCAAAAGGGGGTAGCGATGATAAACCTCTACAAAGCTTCCTGAAAAATTCATTGCAGATATGATCCCATTTGTTAGGTATTAAGATTAATAAAAAAAGCAATTAAATTAAGATAATTAACACAAAATACAGTGTTCATGCTCGGTAGGGTTAATTTACACTGTATTATAATTGAAAACTGACATCTTCTTACCGAACATACTAACCAAGGGCTTTTATTTCATCTTGAGAAGATAACATATCAGTATAAATCCAGGGATTAGAAAACTCTTTGCAATTACACAAATTGCTTTTCTAATATTGTGTCAATTTAAATGTTACATAAAGATAGAGCAAGAAAACTAAAAAGTCAAAATAAGTAATCATTTAACTGCTAGGGAAAGTCCATATAAAGGGCATTGTATTACTCTATCAAGAAAATATCAAAGATTTTCAATACTTTATTGATCAGCTCATTTCCATAGTGTGAAACCTTGTAAACTATTGAAATAGGTGCAAAAGAAGAGCTACATTTGAAAGTTGCAAATAAATATTGCTTTAATTCTTGGGTCAAGATACAAATATAAAACATTTGCTGTACCATTGTTTTGAATGTGGATCGTCACATCAAATTAAATTTATATGGTGAGGTAAAATGCACTTCTCACAGATGCATAGAAGTTATTCCTATATGTCATCACTACTGTTGTCTAAATTTGTAGTCTATCAATGGTCATGTTTAAAATTACTGCTGTACAATTTAAAAAAAATCAATTAAGAAATATTTGAGAAGATAAAGTATTGACTAGTTAGGTAGAGGTAATTGACTAGCCAAAAGATTCTTGGGTCAGTAGAGAATTTCTCATATTTTGTGTAAGATGAGCATCAGTTTGATATATAATATCCACTAGTCACTTGTCTATTAGATTCCAACAAACATTGGTTAAGCACATAGTATGTAACAGATATTGTAATAAGCACTCTGGCATACAGTGATAAAAACAAAGATAAATAAAAGATAATATTAGAAATGATCCAAGAAACACACCTCAGATAATGTCAGGAATCTAACCTCAAGTGCTGTATAATACAATATGAAAGTTATATATTTCCCAGTTTGAAACTGATATGACTTTTTGGAGCCAAGAAACTACTAAGAGAATTTCCCTACATGAGTCAAGGATACAAGTTCTCTTTCTCCTCCTAGAAATCATGCAACAACACCAATGATAATAAAAACCTCTCTAAAACTGCATTTTCAAGGAAATTAGGAAGCAGAATTGAAAAGTATGTACTGAGGAGAAGGTATATAGAAGAAATTGCAGGGAATAATATGTGAGTTATAGACTTGATCAGTGGCAGCATATTTCAGAAAGCACAGCAAAAGTATCTTTCCTGAAGGTGAGTGGCTCACTGTGAATTGTGAAACTGTATCCCTTCTTTGCAGTAATCATGATATGGGAAGAAGTATGAACAGTACTGATGGCAAACCTGCTCTCCACCCTGACCTGAATAGTTTGGATGAAAGGAGAGGAGAGAGAGCTAAAAAAAAAAAAATTCCCAGAAGAGAAGTTTTAGCAAAAAGTAGTCTGGAGAGATAATTGTCAGCAGAGGAGAGATCATTTGGATTCTGAAAATTTTAAGACTACTCTGAAATATCTAACCCTACAGAAAATTCCTGAAAATAGCTTGTCCAGGAAAACTCCAACACATTCAGTGAGGAGTAATACAAAAGGAACTAGAACAGCATCTATACAAAGATAATATACAAAATGAAGCATAAAACATAAATGTTTACACCACAGAGTAAACTCATTTGCCATGGTGCCTAAGAAAAATGTGAACAAATATTATATTTCAGCATGAATTGGAAAAAAAAAACACCTCATGAAACAAAAGTCTCTATAACATTATAACATTAGACTAGAAACAGATAATGAACTCAGGTAAGAGATGTCAAGAAACTGTGTGGACTGAAACATGAACTGTCTTATCTTAGAAAAGAAGTAGAAAAAAATAATTGCAGAAATAAAGGAAAACATGAAGGCTGTAAAGAAGAATGGTTACTAAAAAACACTACTAAGTAAGATAGACAATAGAAAACAGGAAAATGAAATACAAAGACTTTAAAATAAACTATTAGCTATTTAGATTTGGTGGAAGTGTCCTCACTATATGCGCCCCCAGGGAAGCCCCAGAATTTCATTTTAAGAGGATAAAAATATTTTGGAAATGGAGGGTGGTGATGATTGCACAACAATGTGAATGTACTTAATGCTACTGAACTGTACACTTAAAAATGGTTAAAGTGGTTTATGTTACATATAATTTACTACAGTGAAAAAAATCATGAAAGAGGAATTATCTTTTCATAACAAAAAGGAACATCTTGTATTGTAAAAAACTGACCTAGAGGGCTTCCCTGGTGGCGCACTGGTTGAGAGTCTGCCTGCCGATGAAGGGGACACGGGTTCGTGTCCCGGTCTGGGAAAATCCCACATGCCACAGAGCGGCTAGGCCTGTGAGCCATGGCCGCTGAGCCTGTGTGTCCGGAACCTGTGCTCCGCAACAGGAGAGGCCACAACAGTGAGAGGCCCACGTACCGTAAAAACAAACAAACAAACAAAAAACTGACCTAGAACAGGCCAAGGCATGGTCCATTAAAAACTTTGGAAACTAAAGATAACGAGACAAGCAACAGCCTCACAATACTTATAAAGGGAAAAACAGATCAAACTAGTCTCAAATTTCTCCACAGAACCTGTCAATACCAGAAGTCAGTGGAGCAATAACTAAAAGATACTTAAGGAGAGAAAGCATAATCATGGATTTTATATTCAGACAGCCATACTCAAGTATAAAAGTTACAGATAATTGTTTAAATGTGCAAGAGACATGGAATTTTATTCCCAAGAGACCTTTTTAAGAAAACTACTAGAGGAAGAGACTTCAGATAATTAAGGAAACATTGGTGAAAACATAACAAGAGAACTGGCATAAAGCATTGAATGTATTTAACTGCAAAGCAAATGTGAAGATTAGGGTTAAGTCAACAGGCAAAGGAATATTCCCTGACAATAAAGAAATAATAAAAGAAAAAGTAGGAAAGAGATGACAGGGAAAAGACTGGAAGAAGAATTTCTTGATTGTCTCTTCTAAAATATTTGGGAACCAAAGAATATCATTTACAGACGACAAATAAAATACAAATATGTAAACCATAATACTTGTAATACTATATATATATATTTCACCATTACCATAATAATATAAAAAAAAAATCAGTGGTTAAGACAATAACCTTTAATTCTCTGAAATTCTCCAGAATCTGCTGCTTGGCTGGGACAGCTCTGCTTCAAGAAGCATGTCTGTGGGTCCAAGTCTTCTCCACACATGGTTATCATCATTTGGCGGACAGTGGACTAGGTAGCCAGGCATGATTTTATGATTATGGCAAAGGCTTAAGAAGCACACAGACCTCTTGAGTCTTAACATTGAAAAACATCCTCCCAAAATAGGTGAAGGTGAAGGGAGTCAAAAGGAACAAACTTCCATTCATAAAATAACTAAGTTATGGTGATATAACGTACAGCATGGTGACTACAGTTAATAGTACTGTATTGCATACTGGAAAACTGCTAAGAGAATAAATCTTAAAAATTCTCATCACAAGAAAAAAAATTTTTTAAACTATGTATGGTGATACATGTTAACTAGACTTATTGTGGCAATCATTTCACAATATATGCGAATATTGAATCATTATGTTGTACATTTGAAGCTAATATACCTCAATTTTTTTAAAAAGGTAAAGTAATTTTTAAAAAGCCCTCACTTTTCTGAGCTCATCTCTTTACTGTAGTACCTTAGATGTAGCTAAAAGCAACCAAAATATGCTTCTGACATTATGCCTGGAAATATCTTGCCCAACCTTGCATTCTACCCGAGATCACAGATGCTTGGGTATGTTTAAATTTTTTCAACTTATAGTAAGTGACAGTTTTACCAAATGTTTTGTCACCGTGTAACTTAGGATGTTAGGCTGAAAATGCCCTCTCAAAGATGCTCACATCCTAATCCCAGAACCTGTGACTGTTTTACCTTGTTAACAAAAGGGTCTTTGCACATGTAATTAAATTAGGGATCTTGAGATGAGAAGATTATCCTGGGTCATCTAGCTGTGACCAAAACAATCACAAGTGTCCGTATAAAATAAAGGCAGGAGGATCAGAGTCAGAGAAGGTGGTGTGATGACAGAAGAAGCAGAGAGAGATTTGAAGATACTATTCTGTTGGCTTTGAAAATGGAGAAAGGAGTCCTGGTCCCAGGAATGAAGACAGACTCTAGAAACTGGAAAAGGCAAGGAAAGAGATTTTCCCAAAGAACTGCTCTTAGGAACCAACCCTACCAAAATCTTGACTTTACACTAGTGAGACTGATTTTGGACTCCAGAACTGTAAGATAATAAATTTGGGTTAAGTCATTAAATGTGTGGTAATTGGTTATGGCAGCAATAGGAAATCAATATACATAGGTTATCAATTTCCCAAATTTGTAAAATTATTTTCTCACCAATTTTTCCAACCTCTTGTAATAAATATGACACAAATATTCACTGAAGAATAGAGAAAATTAAATGGCTGCCCAGCAAGTTTTGCTGACTGTCTCATCTAAAATACCTGAAAGCTAAATATATTATTTAAATTTGGCAAGTCAAGTGATATAAGTTTGTGCATGTTTAACAGTACAAAGGTAAGGAGTAAGAAAAATAATCAAATGTTGGAAGAGACAGAGAGTGGAGGGAAGCGAGAGAAAAATGTACCAATTTTCTTATTATAGGAAACTAATAAACACTGTTTAAATCAATAAAAAAGGGTGTTAAGGTTATAATTATAGCAATGGGAAAAAAAACAAATATTCTTAAGCATTAAATGCATGTGCACACACACACACACACACACACACACACACACACTATACATAAACCAAAATCAAAGAGATCCATAGTGAAAATGTACAAATAACACTGGGGGAAAAAACCCAAAAAACATAACAAGATAATGTGAAAATAAAAAAATAAGAGTATACTAAGCAAATGCAAATCAAAAGAAGGAGAGGCATAATTTCATTATCAACTAAGGTAGAACTCATGGTGAAAACAAAAAGTGGTACCAGAGGGGGAAATTTACAATTATATAAGGTACAGTTCACATGAAGATGTAATAGTTATGAATATCCGTGTACCAAATAACATAACACCATTATTCCGAAAGCAGAAATTATAGAATATTCAAGCAGAAATATACTAAACACACCAGCAGGTAGATACACAGTAACTCAGTTTAACTCAATCCAGCAAATATTTATTGAGCTCCCATTAAGTACTGGGAATTTAGCAACTAAAGAAATAGACAAAGACTCCTTCCTCTACGTATCTTGTATCCTACCATGGAGAGAGGAAAAATATGTGAAAAAAAGTAAAATATACAATATGGTAGAACATGATCAATTCTACGGAGAAATTAGAGTACTGGGGACATGGGTTTCAATTTGAGTAGAGTGGGCAAGAAAAACATCAATGAGATGGTGATTTTGAACAATGTTTTGAAGGAGCAATATTTTGTTTAGATAAGGGAATGTGGAGAGAGGGGTTGATGGGAAGTAGGTAAAAGAGGCAAAGAGTGAAAAGTGTACTTTTCACTCCACAGCTTCTATAAATTTTGAACAATGTGGCTATAATATCTTTTCAAAAACATTAAAAAATTACAATATACTATTTAGAGAACTAGGACAATTTGGGGAAACAAACTGAACATGAGACAGAATATTGGGTTTTGGTTCAGGTTCAGTTACTAACTTGCCTATGACTGTGGATGAGCCACTTAATCCCCTGGGCTTACTTTCTGGATCTGCAAAAATGGTGGGCCTGGATTAGACGATCTTCAGATTCCTTCCGCCTTTAATATTCTGTGGGTCTGTGATTTAATACAGTGTTCACCAAACTGTGGCTTAGGAAAATAGTTTTGGAGTCTAGCCATTATTCATCCTTTTTATCAGCACCCAGTTCTCTGCTTCCCTGCAACAGACAAATAATGAATAATTGTTTTTTCAAATCTAAAATTATATAATTCAAATTGCATAAAGAATAAATATTAGAAAATTCATGAAACAGCACCTTTTCAAAAGGATTCAAAACTAAATGACATCAGAAAAAAATCCCTAAAAATATAATACCAGACTATCCTTTTAGGCCTCATCATCACCATCATAAAATCACAAATATATTTTAATATATATTTAATATAAATCTACAAAAATTACCTTTTTATTCTTTTGTAGATTGCCATAGCCTTTGGGTAAGCCCCAGGAAACTTTCTGTTCATCATGAGATTAAGCTCAATTAGATCTGTGGGTGAAATATGCCTTTCTCTATGTAATTTGGCAATTCATAATGTTATATGATTTATGTTAGTCTTATAGTTATGTACCTAAATTCTGACCCCTGTCTCTGAATTTTATGGAATTAATTTCTTAGAGCAAGATCTTACTTGCTTGGTAACTTCCACAGCATATTTTACATAACTCTGTACAAATATATGCTCAAATATGGTTCTATCTTGACAGATCCATGATATGAGGAAAGATATGAAGTGGAAGGTCATGAGTAGACATTTTAGAGGATGACTTCTAAATTCTCCTACCTTGATGTAAATGAGCACATGATAAAATTAGGCTAAGTATGCAAAGTCTCTCCTGTCCACTAGGTCAACACCTCTTCCCAAAGAGAATAAATGTTCCAAGTATGAGATCTTACTATTCACACAGCGAAAATATTTGCATGGTCACAAAATAAAATAATGGTATTTTTTTGCTCTCTGATCCAAGGGGGATTTGATACCCAGATATTTCCCTTAACAGCAAGGGAAGGATGACTACGGTTTTTATAAATAGACTGTCTCAAAATGCAGATTGAATGAAGTTCCTTGAAAGCAAGACTGCAACATTCACTACAATCTCCATATATCCTCTGGAAACATGAAATATGTCTGGTGTGCCATTTTGGTAGAGTATCTTGCTACATTTCTTTTTTCATTAATCTAAATGTACTCTTTGTTTTCTATGGAGACTTTTTGAAACTGTCTTTCTTGTCTAAGAATTAATAAAACCATTTCAAATCTTGCACTGCACTTGAAATCAGCATCTCTTAAATAAATGGTCCCACATATTTGATTACAAGTTTATACACTATCTTTTGTCCCTGTACATGAAAATAGATGTTTTGAGGATTTTTTCACCAGTACCACCTAATAAAACTGTATAACTCCCTAAAATCAGACTGACAGGAGTGAACATTTTTAAGCCAGAGAGGGATCATGTTATAAAAATAAGTTTCAGTCAGAGCAATAAAACTGCATCTTACTTGTTTGTAGGTCCAAAACAGCTGTTTCAGCATGTGCGCCAACAGAAGTTTGGGAGTCTCTACTCAGAAGAGTTCTGTCCTAATTATCCTCAATTATCATGGATATCACCTGGTTTGAATTTCTTACTGTTACTCCTTGACTAATTTTCCATTATAGATGTGTGTTTACATGTAGCACATCATTGATATGTAAAATGTATCTAAATATTCTCTTTATATTTGTCTTCTCTATTCTTTTTTATTGTGTTAAATTACCATGCTATTGCTGTGTAAAAACCTATTATGGCTATATCCAAACTAGAATAATGTTGTATAATGTTAGTACAAACAATTTTTTAAAATATGATACTGCAATAATGATTTCACAAAATATTCATTTTTCTCAGAAATTTATATAAGATTTTCGCTAAAACTAAATGAAAGAAGTGCCTCAATTTGTTTAATTATTTTCTTTTTCTTGCTCCCAGCATACAGACATATCAGAAAATTGAACCAGTAATATCTTTATTTGAATAAGTAGCTTTGTAGGGAAATTGCTTTAAGAATTGTAATTTGGATTAGTTTTTCTCAGGAAATTGAAATCCCACTAATTAAAAAACTATTGTTTTTTCAGAAATAGCTGAAACTAAAATGTTATTTTGCAGTGATACTAAAACTGGGCAGGAATTGATATAAAACAAAATCAGTCATTTTCCAAAGTAGACAAAAAGCAAACAAGAAAAATTGAACTAAGTTAAAAAATATGAAATATTATGTTAGATCTATAAATGAATCATGACATTAGTACAAGGTGGACACAAGCTGAAAAACATATTGTGGTAGATACACCCCTAAAATGCTTCCTTATTTTCCACCTCAATAGAAAATTGTCATAGTTTCGTTGTTCAAATGCTATTTATGTGGGAAATCTTTATGATATATATTTCCAGGCATTTTTAAATCTAAACCTCAATACACTGTTGTTTCCAGAGGTGATATAACCTTTGGGATATCAGTACATTAATCATTTTTTTTAATTGGGGTATAGTTGTTTTACAATGTTGTGTTAGTTCCTACTGTACAGGGAAGTGAAGTAGAGTTCCCTGTGCTATACAGCAGGTTCTCATTAGTTACTTATTTTATGCATATTAGTTAGTTAGTATGTATATGTCAATCCCAATCTCCTAATTCATCTCACCGCCCCCTTTCCCCCCTTCATGTCCATATGTTTGTTCTCTATGTCTGTGTCTCTATTTCTGCCTTGGAAACAGGTACAGATGAACATTAATAGTTTTTATCACTTAAAACCATTCAGTACTTCCTAGGATCTTGGATCCAAAAATTGATAAGCTATCTTAGCTAAATCATAGCTGATCACCATTCACTGGTTTTGTTTCACAGGACACATGAATTAGCAAAAGACTTCAGGGGACTCTACATTGTCTAAAAGAGAACATAGTTTGTCTGGAACGTCTTCTGCCAATCATCGAGTTCACCTGAAACCCATAGGGCAAAAGGGAGTACGTTCTTGAACGTTCCTTGCTTCTGAAGTTGCAGAGGTGGTCTGTTGTTGACTGAGGGCCTCTAAGTAGCCAGAGCAGAACAGTTTCTGAGACCTACAGGAACTTCTTCCAGCCTACTTATTCCCAATTCAACTGCTAAGTACAAGACTCTGGATTATGTGCAGTGGAAATATGTAGACAAAAAGCTACAGATCTTGCCCTGAAGGACCTAATAGTCTGAGAGCAAAGTTAATAATTCTGTACAAATATCTGGATAAATGGTGAAAACTAAACTCACCCAATTTAGAGCCATCCTCATTCTACTTGGAATAAACCCTGGGCTTCTCTCTCACATCTCTTGTTTTAGTAATGGTATCTCCCAAGGCAGATACATGGCAACCTTCCTAACTCTTTCTTCCATCTTTCCCTCTCTATCCCAGATACCCATGTTTTAGGTTGAAAAATAGTTTCATTCCCCTCCCCCAAATAACTATCTGACCAGTTCCCCTCATCCCATAGCTTTCTTCAAAAATGCATATCTGATCATATTCCTTCTCAGCAACCAACAAACTGAGCTCCAAACTCTTGTGTGTAAAAGATAAGGTTTTGGTCATCTCATTCCTCACTGCCTCTCTTGTCTCACCAGTTTCCTCTGTGCAACTGAAGTTCCAGTCATTTGGAATTGTTTAGTTGTCCTCAAATAAGTTACTGGACATGTGCCTTTGCACATGTTCATCTGTCTGGAATGCTCTATACCACCCCATTGTATATCTGATGTGATTTGCTGTGAACTCTCCTTCATCCTTTATTCTCAGTCCAAGTAGTTTTCCTCCTGTAATATACTTCCTAGTGCCCTAAATAATAATATAGACATTTATTCATATAATAGCATCTGTTGTTCTCTACGTCCAGAGCCTTTTCAACAGGATGTTATATTTTTTCTCATGTCTGCCTCAAAACTAGATGAACACCTTGAGTGTAGAGATAGCATGAGTTTTTTTCATTTTCATATCCCAACTCTTACTGCAATACTGGACAGACAGTAAATTCTCAACAAATATTGAATTGAAAATACAATTATAAAGTAATAACCCACGGACTTCCCTGGTGGCGCAGTGGTTAAGAATCCACCTGCCAATGCAGGGGACAAGGGTTCGTATACCTGATCCGGGAAGATCCCACATGCCACGGAGCAACTAAGCCCAAGAGCCACAACTACTGAGCCTGCGCTCTAGGGCCTGTGAGCCGCAACTACTGAAGCCTGCATGCCTAGAGCCCGTGCTCCACAACAAGAGAAGCCCCTGCAATGAGAAGCCTGCGCACCGCAACGAAGAGTAGCCACAGCTCGCTGCAACTAGAGAAAGCCCACGTGCAGCAACGAAGACACAATGCAGCCAAAAATAAATAAATAAACAAATAAATAATAATTTTTAAAAAGTAATAACCTAACACTGCATGCAAAAAATGCTATAATAGGTACATCTAAGTTGACAGAGTACATCAAGCTGAGATAATCAGGAAAGGCTTCCTGGTATGTTATACTTGAGTCAAACAAAAGCATGAATAGAATTTATAGACATGGAAATGGAAGGGTGAAAATGCTTAGGTTGGGGAATTGCATGATCAATAAGCAGAAAATGGAAAAATATGTTCTGTCAACAAGGAACTGGACTCTACAGAGAATGGGTACAGGATAAAGAACTATAATAAATAAGGTGGAAAAGTATGCTTGGAGAATAGATTGTTAGAGATTATGAATATCTGGTTAAAAAGTATTAGTTCATGTTTTTTCTCTAGGAAATAAAATATGGATATATTGAAGGAGTGCTGTCTTATGCACAAAAAATAAACACATATATTCTGTGAGGAAAAGGAATGATAACTTAAGTAGGAAAGTTAGCTTAGGAAAGATATTATAGAAGCTCACATACAGTGTTTTTCTCTAGAAAATATGGATGTATTTCAGGATAAATAGATGATACTGATATAGCCATAGCCATAGATATAGATACAAATATAGAAAGATATAGATATAGATCCTGACATAGACATTGACCTAGATATTCCAGCAAATTTAAGACATGAAATAGTAGGGTTTGACATCATATAGAACTTGGATAATTGCAATTCAAAGTATATAAGATTCTAGGAAAGACAATCTACATAATTCAGTATCTGTTGGCAGAAATGGTAGTGGGGGAAAGGGAGGAGAGAGGGCGGAGAGAAATGAATCAAAGAACCCACTGATTTGGCATCTTTTATCTATTAAATTGTACTATGAATTTGCTTTATTTGCATAAAGCCAGACAAGTTTACTGAAGGTAGGGCCCTTCATTATCTTTTTTGAAACCCTACCACTCAACCTAGGGTGTGGTCAATTTGGGGTACTCGAACAAAATCGAATTGATCTGACCAGAGCTGAACAGTTAATGCAACCTCCTGTCTACAGCTGCTGTCATCTATGGCATTTGACTATTTTTTTTTGAAATTTGGATTCCCTGGGCCATGGCAAGGGCATATCTATATTAGATTTACCTGTCAGTGGTTTATCCTACAAATTCTGGTCACATATCAAATCCATATACTGTCTTTCGAAGAACTGTTCTTATATAGTTCAATGACCCCTGCTGTTTAATCTTACTACACATGGAAAAAAACCTGCCAGCTTGAGGAAGCACTGTTTTATTGTAACAGTAAATACACTGTTTTATGCTAAACTTAGTGAGATATACCATGCTTGCCAACAAATTACTCTTAGGAAAAATAGCAACAATTGTGTATCCATCTAAAGCTCAAAAAAATACTGTATTTACCTTTCAATAGTGAAATGTACATTTATAAAACCAAGGGAATTAAGACACTTAATCTTTTATGCACTCTTTATTAAGTTTTCTTTGTGAAAAGCAAGCTGTGCTGTTTAAAGTATCACCTCAAGAAAAAGGAATTCCAAAAATATGTGTGGCTACCACTTTAAAAACTTCTATTAGCTATTTTTATTTATAAGCTTGTTCTCTTTTCCTTATAAATGTTTTTTATTAAAATTTAGACACCAATAAATTACCTCCTGATATATACCAATCTTGAATACTGCCTGTTGTCTAGAATAGCTATTAAAGCTTTCTAAAAATCCTTATAACTTCTAGGGAGATATGGGGACTGTCTTTTAAAGCTGATGATTTTGGTTTTTCTTCCTTTCTTTCCTTGGCAAATTGTAAAGTAGCTGGAGTACATTTGGCCAATAATGATCTAGTTTGAATTTTTTTTAGTCAATTAATTTATTTTTATTTTTGGCTGCATTGGTTCTTCATTGCTGCGCACGGGCTTTCTCTAGTTGTAGCGAGCAGGGGTTATTGTTCGTTGCAGTGCACAGGCTTCTCATTGAGGTGGCTTCTCTTGTTGCGGTGCAGGGGATCTAGGTGCACCAGCTTCAGCAGTTGTTGTGCGTGGGCTCAGTAGTTGTGGCGCACGGGCTTAGTTGCTCCGCAACATGTGGGATCTTCCTGGACCAGGGATTGAACCCGTGTCCCCTGCATTGGCAGGTGGATTCTTCCCAGGCCACCAGGGAAGTCCTTAAAATTTTTTAAATATCATAGTAGTTTTTAGGGAATTGTCTTTCAGCCATGTGGGGCATTGAAAAGAAACTTGTGAACTACTGTTCACAGTGTCTATATGTGACAGGATCTATTGTTTCTACAGTTAATTCAGTCAAAGAAACCATTTGATCTGAATGTTTGACCAAATGAGCAGCGGTTTGACTGAGCTGACAGCCATCATGGCGGCTCTGGTCGTGCATGTCCACCCAGGCTTTGTTTGTAAGCTGGCAGTCTCTGCACAGAGAATACACAGCATATGCCAGGTGGCCATGTGTCTGAGGCAGAGGGAAGGGAGAACAAAGCTAAAAAAGCTTCTTGGACAGAGATGCTTTAAGCCAGCCGACTGCCAGTAATATATTAAAGAGAGAAGAAAATGCAATGATGCCTGACTATACTCAACAGTAAACAACTCCAAGCCTGAGATTCAGATCACAAATCTTCCTCTGCTGCTGACAAGCTCAGCTTGAGCATGGCTGCAGGAGACAAAGAAACCTGCTCCAAGAAGAAAACAGGAAAGGAGATCCTCACACTGATTTTAATCTACCCCAGATGCAGGTTTTAGGAACCTCTTATATTATATCCACTGTATTTTTTTTTTTCAAACAACAACATTTATTTCTCACAGTTCTGGAGGCTGGAAGCCTGAGATCAGGGTGGAGGTCCCTTCAGTTTCTGGTGAGGGCTCTCTTCCTGGCTTGCAGACAGCCACCTTCTCCCTGTGTCCTCATGTGGCCTTTGCTCAGTGTGTGCCTCTCTATTGTATTCTTAGATCACAAAACTTTTCTGTTGAAGGTGAGGATGGGGGGAGAAAAAGTTCTAGAATGGCAAAAATAAGAACTTCCTGTTTATCTCTTTCCTCTTTATCTCTACCCTCTATTTGGCATTTGCATTGGCATTTACTTCTCACCACCATCTTCCCCACAAACTTCGGAATACAGGGGGCAGATGCTAGATGCCATCTCAGAAGTGTTCCAAAATATTATTTTGGAAAGGAAGTAAGATGGAATAGGTTCCCTACAAAGTGGAATGAATAATTTATCATATAAACACAGTATTGCCCTTATTCCCTGCATTATGCTTTAGGATAAATAAAATGTTTTCTCTTCTGCATCATTTTCCCTTTGCTCATTTATTGAGCAGCTGCTATGGGCTAGACAGTGTGCCAGAAGACTGACCTTCAGTATTTCTAGTCTTCCCAACAGTGCCACTAAGCCCCACTGTGTTCATCTTACAGATAAAAACAATGACATTCAGAGGAGTTGGTTAACTTGCCCAGGCTCACTCAGCTAATTAGTGTGAGAGAGATTTAGAAACCAAGGTTATATGACTTCAAAACCGTGCAAATCAGCTTCATTCACAAATAAGTCAGTTTGCAAGGGTCTCTCAGGTGCCCTATACTTCTACAAGTTGTATCATTTAATCAACACAAAATGAGGGCTCTAATGGAGTATTGTTCTATTTCTGACATTAGAATGCTAAAACTCTCAGCTCTAGTGACCCAAGGTCACACTTTCAGGTGACCCAAGGCCGGATCAAATTCAAACATGGGTCAAACTCAATGTATATTTCACTCCTAGCCGGAAAGTTCTGTTGACCTGAACTCAAGTGAGTTTAAAGAGCTAGTTCCTCTCTTCTTGAAGGTATTATGCCATTTTGAAATTAACAAAATGGATGCAAATTTGAATGGATGTTATCATCGTAGGACTTTGTGGTTTTGAATATTTTGTGCACTCTGCCAGGAAAGTATTTATCTCTATTATATCTGACAAATTCCTTCACAGTTTAGTTCTGATGTATGTTTTTTTGAACACACTCTTTAATTCAGAAAGGCAGAACTAGTTGCTCCCTTGCTGGTGCTCCAACAAACACTGTATCGAACCTGTATTAGAGTATTTTGCTGTGTTGTACTGAATTGTTTGTCTCTGTGTAGGGCTCCTCCAGGCAACCTGTGATCTCTCAGAAAAGACGTTTTTTTTATCATGTTGACCTTTGAGCTTCCAGTACTCAGGTGAGTGTGCTACTGCAGCAGATATTAAAAACATTGGCTATGAGAGTATATAATTAAACAATATAAGAATGAACAACATAAGAATGAAAAACCATCAGAAAAATATAGGTGTAGATCAGCATGGAAAAAGAAGAAATGCCATTTATATTGAAGGGACAGAATTATATTACCCTGTATCTGGCTTTTAAGGCGATTTGGCTGAGTTAAAAATCCTATTTTCTGTAGAAAAGCCTTACCTGAGCTGCCAATATCATCTAAGATTATTAAAAGAAGGATTTTAAAGATCTAATTTACTTTTTGTCATGCACTGCTTGCTATTTGCATTCCACTCTGGTTGAACATTGAAACGAGACAAGCCTTTATCACCTTTGTGTCTGGTCACGTCTGCTTCCTAGTCTCCCTTGCTAGCCCAGCGCCGCAGTACCAGGCTGTAAACATAGCAGCAAAATGGTTCAGGAAAAGAAAAAGAAAAAAAAAAAAGCTGCTTTGGTTCACAATTGGATGAAAATATATTTAATGAAAACATTTCTATCAGTAGTAGGCTTTTTATAAACTCTTTTCCTTATAATTATATTTTCTAAAATGCAGACATTTGGCCTTAAGTATCTCATGGATGTAATATTGGCACCAGATCAGTACAGCTTGCTTGCCAAGCTTAAAAGGGAAAATATAATGGGAAAATACTGTAATTTTATAGTTCTTGTAAAAATGAGGAAATCACAGCCTGCACAAAAACCCCAAGTAGTATGTCCCTAAATCTGCCCACAGAGAGACCGAGATATATGTTTTCTTCGTTGAGGATGACCCTAGAAACCTACTTGGGGTTTATTTTAGTTTACCCTAACATAACTATAGATCCATCTCAGCAAACAGATGTGCAGAATATGAACTTTATGTTCATTGGCTCAGGAAATGTAGCTGAGAATTTAAACTGATTTCCATTTTTATTATGTAGTATGACTTTTGCTTCTTTGTTCTCCTATAACAACTTCAATCCCCCTGAAAATACCCTAACTGATAGCTTCTAACAGGGTTAGATTGTGTGAGCTGAATGTAGACTTGTTTATGACTGCCTTATCCACACATGCACCTGACATATTTTCTCTCAGTGGATCAACAAATTGGATTTTTCAAGAGCAGGAGAAAGGTACAAGCTCCTTCTAATAAAGTAAATATGATACCACTTGTGTATAGAAGATCTTTTGAACCAAATTAAAACTACATTTTTGAGGCATTAAGCATAGGAAATTCAGCATCTACAACCTTGCTAAAGAATAAATTGCACCAAGCTCCCCAGTGATGGTAAAGAAAACTATGTCTGAGCATGTGCCCTGGCTCTTCTTTCTTTTCCCATAGAACCCATTTACCTCTCCCCTCAGACCTCTCTGTGCTTGTGATAGTTAATTTTATGTGTCCACTTGACAGGGTGAAGGGATGTCTAGGTAGCTGGTTACATTATTTCTAGGTGTGTCTGTGAGGGTATTTTAGGAAGAGATTAGCATCTGAATCAGTAGACTGAGTAAAGCAGATAGATGGCCCTCCCCAATGCAGGTGGGCATTATCCACTCCACTGAGAACCCAAAGAAAACAAAAAGGTGGAGGAAGGGTGATTTCACTCCTCTGCTTGAGCTGCGACATGTGTCTCCTCCTGCCCTGAGACACTGGCACTCCTGGTTTTTGGGGCTTTCAGACTTAGACTGGAACATATACCATCAGGCCTTCCAGCTCCTTCCAATTTCAGGCCTCTTTAGACTCCAATGGAATTATACCACCAGCTTTCCTGGGTCTCCAGCTTGCAGATGGCAGACTATGAGACTTCTGGGCCTCCATAACCATGTCAGCCAATTTCTATAATAACTCTCTTTATATAGCTATATATTTTATTGGTCCTGTTTGACTGGAGACCCCTAATACAGTGCCCCTATAGGTGATTGCTATGACTGCCATGTCCTTGCAGCTCTCCTCGGCTGCAAGGGCATGGCAGCCTCTCTGTGTCCTTGGCTTTCCTGCAGGCATACCTTTAGTTAGGTTTGGCCAATAAGAGCATCAGAGGAGAAGAGGGTGGGAAGAGAGAAAGTCTGTATATACTTTTTTTTTCCTTCTTGCTTTGGTGTCACAAGTGTGGCTGTGGTGTTTCCCTCTACAACTAATGTTTTCATCAGAGAGTCTTCCTCCATGGTCCTCACTCTAGTGGTCCGCCATAATTCTGTGTCCTTCTTGTATTCATTGGTCCTTGGAGTGACTAATCCTCCCTAATATTACTAGAATTTGGGTGCCTCACCAACTCGTGTTTGCTCTCCTATCCCTGCTCACAACTCTATATATTGTATTTTTATTAAAAACTCTTCCATGTCTGGACAGCAACATATAAATCAATGAAGTTAGAACACTCCCTCACATCATACACAAAACTAAACTCAAAATGGCTTAAAGACTTGAATATAAGACATGAAACCATAAAACTCCTAGAAGAGAACAGAAGCAAAAGATTCTCTGACATAAATCGTAGTGATATTTTCTTAGATCAGTCTCTCAAGGCAAAAGAAATAAAAGCAAAAGTAAACAAATGGAACCTAATCAAACTTATAAGCTTTTGCACAGCAAAGGAAACCATAAACAAAATGAAAAAGCAACCTACGGACTGGGAGAAAATACTCACGAACGATGTGACTGACAAGGGATTAATTTCCAAAACATACAAACAGCTCAGACAACTCAATATCAAAAAAACACAAACAACCTAATCAAAAAATGGGCAGGAGACTTAAATAGACATTTCTCCAAAGAAGACATGCATATGGCCAACAGGCACATGAAAAGATTCTCAACATCACTAATTATCAGAGAAATGCAAATCAAAACTACAATGAGGTATCACCTCATACCAGTCAGAATGGCCATCATCAAAAAGTCTACAAGTAAAAAATGCTGGAGAGGGTGTGGAGAAAAGGGAACCCTCCTAGACTGTTGGTGGGAATGTAAATTGGTACAGCCACTATGGAGAACAGTATAGCAGTTCCTTAAAAAACTGAACATATAGTTACCATATGATCCAGCAATCCCACTCCTGGGCATATATCCAAAGAAAACTCTAATTCGAAAAGATATATGCACCCCAAAGTTCATTGCAGCACTATTTACAACAGCCAAGACATGGAATCAACCTGAATGTCCATCAACAGATAAATAGATAAAGAAGATGTGGTATATACATACAATGGAATTATTACTCAACCATAAAAAAGAATTAAATATTGTCATTTGCAGCAACATGGATGGACCTAGAGATTATCATACTAAGTGAAGTAAGTCAGACAGAAAAAGACAAATACCATATGATACCACTTACATGTGGAATCTAAAAAAATAATACAAATGAACTTATTTACAAAACAGAAACAGACTCACAGACATAGAAAACAAATTTATGCTTACCAAAAGGGAAAGGGAGGGGGCGATAAATTAAGAGTATGGGATTAACATATACACACCACTATATATAAAATAGATAAACAACAGTGATTTACTGTATAGCAGAGGGAACTACATTAAATATCTTGTAATAACCTATAACGGGAAAGAATCTGAAAAATCTAACAAGATCATATATATATATATATATATATATATTTGAATCACTTTGCTGTATACCTGAAACTAACAAAATATTGTAAATCAACTATACTTCAATTAAAATAAAAAACTTTTCTTGTGAACCGTCTAAGACAAATCCAATGTCTTGCGAGGATCCTAAATAATAAAGACAGCAACAGTTTTTAAGTTAGTGGTCACTTGAATGAAATAACCCACTGGATAGCCATGGAGTGATTAATGGGCTTCCAGTAGGAGGGTCTTTGTGAGCAAGGTTTTCCAACTGCCTTCACCTTTAATATCCAGCAAAGACTGAGAGAACATGAAGTGACTGAAGTCTGCATCCTCTAAGGAAATAAAAGAGCTGTCAAAAACTTCCCAGGTTCTTTAAGGAAACTGGTAGATTGAGTAGAAATTATTTCATAACAGTGGATGCATAAGGGGCTGATTTGTGAATCTCCTGGCTGGGACACAACTTCAACTCAAGGAGGAAGAGGATAGAGAAGACCCAACAGAACGTAACCCTCTGTAACTCAAAATGGCAATGACAAACTGGACTGCAGAGCATCTTAGCAAAAGAGAAAGTAAATTTTCCAAGGACATCTTTGTGCCCAGAAAATAAGGAAGTGCTCAAAAATGATCTGAACATATCAGAGTGATAAAGGACTTAGAGGAGCTCCCACTAGCCAAATCTGACCATTTTGAGCTCAAAATACGTAATGATAATTAACTCATTGAATACAATATTGAAATAATAAAGGGGTCAGAGGTGGGGAAGGAAGGAAATAAAGAAAGAAGGAAGGAAGACAACTCTTCCTTATAGTAGAATACCAATTAATAAACATATAATAATGAAGTTAATAATCAATCTTTAATAATTATGGATGCTAAAATAGTGTGTGAAAATGGATTTAAAAAAGAGGACATTTCAGAGGCTCAAAGAAACTCACCATAAATTACTTCTTGATTGCTAAGGGAAAAAAAAAGCAATTTCACCTTAGAGAAACCTAGCAAATACTACCTTAGTCAAAGGATCAAAGTTAGCATCTTCAGTATAGGACAAAACACCATCACGTGCCTCCTGATATGATGTGTTAAGAAGAACATAACATCATTTTTGTGATATTCTTGCCAAGGTTGAATGAATGATTCCTCTATTAACTCAGTGATCTTCATGTAAAGAAATCATCCTCACTTTTATGTTGCTTATCTCACAGGAATTTCAATCTCATGTTTTAGAAAATACATACCTGCCGAAATGTTGTCAGAGAGGACTCTTCAAAGACTGTTGGAATTCCAAGAGGCTGTGCCTGAGGGCACAGCCACAACACTTAAGACTTCAAGAAGAGTGTAACTAGAAGAGGGGGCTTGAGATATGACAATTAAGAAAGAGAACAGAAGTAGAAGGCAGGGTGGACTGACAGAAGACCAGAGTTCTACGCAAATCTTTTTTCTACTTGCTTTCACTATTAATGTTCGAGATCTTCTGCTTAGATATAATATTTGATTTCATTTAAAAATCTATGGCAAGTCCACTAAGCATTTTTTTTTCCTATTTTTCTTATTTTAACCCCTCTGTCAGGCATATTCCAGGACCCCATTTATTCTATCAGATATTCAACCTATCCACTTTTTTTTTTTTTTTCGGTACGCGGGCCTCTCACTCTTGTGGCCTCTCCCGTGTGGCCTCTCCCGTTGCGGAGCACAGGCTCCGGACGCGCAGGCTCAGCGGCCATGGCTCACAGGCGCAGCCGCTCCGCGGCATGTGGGATCTTCCCGGACCGGGGCACGAACCCGTGTCCCCTGCATCGGCAGGTGGACTCTCAACCACTGCGCCACCAGGGAAGCCCTATCCACATTTTTAACTTACTCTTGATTTCTTTATTATTAGTTGAACGGTAATGTCTCATTCAATTCTAGATCCTAGTGTTTGGTGAAATTCCTTATTACATCAGTATTCATATCGTCAAGAGGTTTCTGCATTATTTTCTCACTGCAATTGTTTGAACATGTTGTATATTATTCCTTTAGTTTGAATGTCTATTTTTGAGTATGGACACCAACTTGGCTACTACAAATTCTGGAATTCTTTAACTTAATCCCACACAAACCAGAAATATGTTTTAAATAAAACTAGAGGGAGTAGGATCATTCAGATGTCTTTTTTAAAAATAATGAAATCATATAAGACATTGCTTTATTTCCACCTTTGGACTTAGAATAAGAGGTACAGTCATATATTAGAGGGCTTTCTTAACAAATACTGAAACATTTATAAAAATATAATGGTACATACAGTTTTTGAATTACTACCTGATGCTTATGCATCAAGTGAGGTTATGAGATGTTTTTTAAACATGATTCTTTGATGTAAAATAGATATATTTAAGTAAGTTAAATATATTTACATAAGTACAAGCATACCCTTCTTTAGTAAAGACTACAATCAAGGAAGATTTCAAATCAAAAAATTTGGAAATACAGAAGCAGACATCATGAGCTTGTTAATTGTATTCTAATATAGAGGTTATTCAGGATTCCTTTATTTTTATTATTCTTTTTTTTGAAACTGAGAAATCCTGAAGGACTCAGGGACTTCTCCATGGTGGCATTTGTATGCCCTCATCCCTGCAGATGTCCTTGCCCACTCCCTTCCGCACACAATGTTGATCCCTAACTCTTCCTCCCCAAGAAAAATTCTTGCCTTTTCTAAGAACCATTCTTGACTAACTTTCCTCTGAAGTTAGCTGAACTTCACCGGGTCCTCTCTGGTAAACCTTATAAAGCCTTCCATCCTCCTTCTCAAGCTAGATTTTTCCTTGAAAGCCTCCTCATGCCCAACAGTTTTTAAATTTGCCTGTACTAATGAATGGTATTCTGGTTACTTTTCTTCTGCTAAATATACTATGTGTGTCTGTATATTGGTACATGCATGTGTGTGTATTTATAAGAAAAGTTTGTCACAGTGCTTTAAAGTGAATGAAGTGTTTAACCTTAATTTTCTATTTAATCATTACAAGGAAGGATAATCCCTCCATGTCACAGAAAGGAATGTGGGTTCAGGCAGGATAAGGTGGGAATATGGCAAAGAAGAGAAGGACGTTCTGCAAGTACTGGGAAGATGGCCATCGAAGCCCCTAAGATAGGGACTTTAGGAGTAGGACAAGGTTTAGCTAAAATGTGAGTTCAATTTGGACATCATGCATCTGCAGTCACTCCTCTGAGATATCTAAATGCAGAGGTTAATAGTTTGATGTATGGTCTGAGGCTCAATAGTCAGATCCCAAAGATCGGAAATCATCAAAAAGATGGAAATTGAAAATCTTGGCCTAGGGTAATCCTACTATGCAGATTAGTTTAAAAAAATGAATCAGTGCTTCCCTGGTGGCACAGTGGTTAAGAATCTCCCTGCCAATGCAGGGGACACCGGCTGGAGCCCTGGTCCGGGAAGATCCCACATGTCGCGGAGCAACTAAGCCCGTGAGCCACAACTACTGAGCCTGCGCTCCAGAGCCCACGAGCCACAACTACTGAGCCCATGTGCCACAACTTCTGAAACCCGCATGCCTAGAGCCCATTCTCCACAAGAGAAGCCACCGCAATGGGAAGCCTGCGCACCACAACAAAGAGTAGTCCCCGCTCGCCGCAACTAGAGAAAGCCCGCGTGCAGCAACGAAGATCCAACGCAGCCAAAAATAAACAAACATAAACATAGCCCAAGAAATTTTTGATCATGTAACACTCCACAGATATATATATATAAGATTTCAAACCTGGTATCAGTGTTCTACTAAATCCTCTTGCAATGGACACAGTAAAGGGGCAACAATAAAAAGCTTGGAATCATGTTTATATGAACAAGTCTACAACATGATTAATCATCATAATTAACTTTCCTACAAGTTATAAAGATTCTCTGAGTTGTTACATTTCCTCAATAAAGTTATGATATTTAACATCAGAATTTGTGAAATGGCAATAAGTATACTCGTTTAAGTTATGGACTCAGAACCACTAAAATTACATACGATTATATCAATTATTTTTCATTTCCTGTTCCAGTATCTCAGCTCACTTCAAAAATTTGGCTCAGGATTGAATTTGCTAATCATCCCTTAAGAGACTAAGCTTCCATTTTGGGGAAGTCCGAATCCCTGACAAATAATCTAATTAACTGATTAATCAATTTCATAATTCCACCAATTCCCAAGCCAGGATTTAGATGGCCCATTTGAAAAGAGGTCTTCTTAATATTGGAATTGTTCTACTGACACCTTTATCCACTTACTATATCCTTTATTAACCCTTCAATTCTCCAGTTGCTTGCTGTTGAGATATTGGGTCTTTTGTTTTATTTCCATTTTCCATCATATAGATTGAGGTAACTTTTCTCAGACTTTATGGTGAATTTTGTTCTCTTCCAGCAAATCAACCTAAAAAGACTGCAAATATTCCCTATAAATAGTCATACTATTTGTAGAGTATACCTCAACCAGCAGTTAGTAATCACGATCTCTCTCAGATGCCTAAGGCTAAAGGTTATATCCTGATAGAGGACAGTTTCCATATAGGAGACTTACCAAAGAATAAGATTCCTCCTCCAGAATGCAACAAAATGAATTTTTATAAGAACTTTTCTTTTAGGCTACAGCATTATTTCAACATCTCATTGATTTTTTTCTTTAATTTTCATTAATTTCAACAAATCACTCATTTGCAAGATTTTAAACTCCTTTCTTTTCAGATTGTAAAGGCAAAACAGTTTCACAGAATTGTGTGCTTTTTCTACAGAATCCTTTTATCTCATTTCATTTTGCAAAGCCTCATGAAGTCTGTGTGCTAATTTTGCCAATGGTTTCCATCCAGACCCAATCAGACAAGGTCACTCAGATAATGGTCAAGGTATATCTCTAACCCTTATTACAGTAGAGTTTCTAGCTCTTTGTTAATATGTATATGCATTTCCTCCAAAATTCTGCTTGCTTAACAGGTTCGTGTTTATTCTGTATGGCCAACCTAAGGGAGTAGAAAAGCCAGAATTATATTTCAGACTTTCCCAACTGTCAGTTTTGTACTCAAACAAACTAGTCATTGCTGTCCCTCAGAAGGAAAGCTGCGTCTCACATATAAAGAGCCTTCCTCTTGGAAGATTCTGTATCTTAAAAGGTTGTTTTGAAATGTTGATGTACCATATAAGTAAAAAAATCCTCCAGGCAGATTAAATGCATATATAAATTTATAATAGCCCACTAACTCCAGTTGGCAGAGTTATAGCTGTAGGATAAGTGGCAAAACACTTTCCAAAGAAGTTTGGAGACTCTTTTGTCTTTCTGCCAAGTCCTCCCCACTGAATCTCGCGCCCTGACTAATGCATATGCTTGTTTGTGTAAGGTTCCAGGAAATGGTCTTTATTGAGGCTGGTAGGTGAGAAGAATTTCAGCTGCAGCCTATTTGAAGTCTTGACTTGGACGGGTTTTGGCTTCTGCTATATTTTTAATGGCTGTCCTGTTGTATCTACATCAACATTAACTCAATGGAAGTCCTGCAACTTTTAATTCATATTCAGTAAGCTCAAATATGAAATATGTTTTACAAATTTACAATGTACACCATGAAACAATACATACATATTGTTTAAAAATAAGAAATAAAGGAATAAAATTCCCACTTAATCAGCTGCTTTTAATCTTTGCTAGTAATTACTTTAAATAATATTCTTACATCTAAACTTTTTAAAATTGATCCATCAATATTAGAAAACATCTATTTGCTCTCTACTATGTAAATGAAAAATTAGAGTTCCAGAATTCCTTCTAACTCTTCCTACTGACCCTCCCACTTCTATCAAGCAATTTCTTTCCTTCTATATTATCAGTGTTATTTGTGTCGTTCATGGATGCTAAATATTCCATTACATAAATAAACCATAATGTATTTATTTATTTTCCTGCTTATGGATAATTGGGTTGTTTCCTGTTTGGGACTACTATGAATAAAGTTAAAAAATATTACTGTACCTGCTTTGTGTTGCCATAAGCATTTATTTCTATTGTATATGTCACTTGGCAGAATTGGTTATGTGTATATTTAGCTCTGGTAAATACTACCAAACAATTTTCTGACAATTTTTCTGAAATACTACCAAACAATTTTCTGACAATTCAATCTGAGCAACAGTCAGAATATCCACCACTGGGAAATGGTGTCTACTCCTCACAGTCCAGCTGGAACATCCTGTAATCTAAACACTAAATTGTGAAGTAAACCATCATCAAAAATCTTAACAACATACAATAAAGGAAAAGGAAGAGAGAGAAAAGTGATTGATTAATATTTACAAATGTGTACATATAAGTGATATACACAACCGTATATTACATGTACATATACAGCAAGCAAGAAAGAAAACATGCAAAGCTGCTAGAGTTCTCTTTATCATAACTGGTCATGAAATCTTAGTTGCTATATGTAATTTCTTTATTTCACTATCAATTTCATGTACCCTTTGTCCTCACCTCACTCTTCACCTGGTTACCTGAAGGACCTTAAATCATTTGGTCCTCAACAGACCCACAGACATAGAAAACAAACTTATGGCGAATGAAGAGGGGAGAGTGGGATAAATTAGGAGGTCAGAATTAACATATACACACTACTATTGGAAATAAAATAGATAACCAGCAAGGGCCTATTATATAGCATAGGGAACTATACTCAATATTTTGTGATAATCTATAAGGGAAAAGATTCTGAAAAAGAATATATATAATATATATGTATACAACTGAATAACCGTGCTAGATATCTGAAACTAACATGACATTGTAAATCAACTATACTTCAAAAAAAATAATAAAAAAAATAAAAGCAACAACTAAAAAAATGCATATTATAAACCCTAGAAGACCGGTAAAAAATAAGAGATATAACAAGAAGCCAATAGTAGAGATAAAATAAAATCATTATAAAAACTAAGCTGATCCAAAAGAAAGTAGGAAAAAAGAACAAAGAACAGATGAGACAAATAGAATATAAGATGGTAGATTTAAATCCAATCAATAATTTCATTACTATAGATGGGCTAAAGAAATGAACATTCATAGTGGGGAAGGCTGAGGTGTGAGAGGCTGGGGATGCAGAAGGTATAGGGGAACTAACACTCTGTACCTTCCACTCAGTTTTGCTGTGCACCTGAAACTGCTCTCAAAGATAAGTCAATCAAAAAAAAATTCACCCCTCAAAAAAAGAAAGAAAGATCTAGAAATAGGCTCACACTTACAAAATTCTCTGCCCTTTCCATATATCCTATCACTGCAAAATCACCTGGCTTGACACACATGGCATGGGCCCTAAAGGCCCCGTTCCAGTGGTAATCATGAGACATGATTCCGGAGGATGCAGGATATAGTTTGAATCAGCCATAAGTATATGGCTCTACTTCTCCAAAAGCCAGAAACATGGACCTAGGAATGAAATGGGAGAAGGGGAAGTGACCACTTTCACTGTTTGCTATATTTTTTGATACCTCTTCTTACAGCTTTGAGCTCTTCTGAAAATGCCTCCAACAAGGGACTAGGTTGGAAGCTGAGACTGTCCCCTGACCATTTTAAACTCCAGATGTCACCAAACCAGAGATCAAGTAGTGGCTGGGAATGATTGACTTTGTTTACCAAGGAGGGATTGATTTTTTGTTATCTGATTAGGGTAAGAAAGACTTTGGTGAGAAGCTGAGGTTTCCTTGGTGTGCCTCTTAGTACTCCCATATATAAAGGTAAAATTAATGAAAAATTACAAAAACTCCCAAATCAGGACCATTGTGATTTAAGACATGAATTCTAATAATATTTGTAGATTCTTTTGGGTTTTCTAAGTACATAGTCATGCTTTCTTCAAATAATGACAGTTTAAAGCTTTCTTTCCAATCTCTCCTTATTTTCTTGCCTTATTGCATTTGGTAGGCCTTCCAGTACAATGCTGAATAAAATTTAAAATGGTGATAATTGTTTTCCACCTCTAGAGAAAAGGTAACAATACTCGCTATTGAGTGATACGTTCACTGTAAGTTCTTTTTTGGATATATTTTATTAGATTAATGAAATTCCATTCCACTTCTAATTTGCTCAGGAGTTTTTGTCATGAATGTATATTGAATTTTATTGAATGTTTTTTCTAAATGTATTTAGATGATCATATTGTTTTTCTCCTTTATGGTGTTAGTGTGGTGAATTATACTGATTGATTTTTTTTTAATATTAAAAGTCAACTTTGCAATCCTCTGATAAACCACACTATGTTACTATTTGCCAGATAGATAGATAGATAGATAGATAGATAGATAGATAGATTCAGTTTGCTAATATTTTGCCTAGAACCTTTTGCAAAATTGTACATAGGAGATTTTGGCTTGTACTGACAATTTTCTTTTATTGTAATGTCCTAATCAGGGTTTGCTATTAAAGATATGCTGGCTCCATGTAATTTTTGAAGCATTCTTCATGGAACATGGTGATTTAACAGCACAATCTCTGATGGCCTGGGTTCTAATTTCAGCTCTCTTATTTACTGGCTGTGTAAAAAAAAATTATTGACTATATTAAATTTTTAATTGACTATTAAAATTTACCTTCATATGTTAAATAAACATAATAATAGTACTTACTTTATAGGGTAGTTGTGAGAATTAAATGGAATGATCTATGTATTGTATTCAATACAGCACCTGGCACAGTAAACCCTCAAATGTTAGCTTTTATATAGATGATAAATAGATAGTTGATAGGTACACAGATAGATAAGAGGTAACACACATACACATATACACACACATACAGTTGACTGTGTCAGTTGGACTGTAAGTATAAGTTTAATCTGTAATTTTGATTACCAAATCTGAACTTTGGTATCATGACCTATTTTTATTATCTGCCAATGCAATATTTAAAACCTTTTCTTAAGTTTAGTGGAAAAAAGAACTCTCACTTTAAATGTAACTTACACTGTGCATGTTTAAGATGGCTACTAACTCTGCTTTGATCTGTCCATTGTTTTAGCCAAGGTTCTTCAGAGAAAGAACCAATAGGATGTGTGTGTGTGTGTGTGTGTGTGTATAAATATATTTATTATAAGGAACTGTCTACTGCAATTATAGATTCTGGCCAGTCCAAAATCTACTGGAGGCACAGCAGGTAGAAGTCAAGGAAAGGTGATGTCTCAGTTCAAGTCCAAAGCCTCTTGCTGCAGAATTTTCTCTTGCTTGGGGGAGGAAGGCCTTTTTGTTCTATTTAAGCCCTCAACGGATGGATGAGGCTCACCCACATTATAGAGGACAATTTACTTTATTCAAAGTCCACCAATTTAAATGTTAAACTCATCCAAAAACATAGAAATACCTAGAATAATATTTGACCAAATATCTGGGCACCCCATGGCCCAGCCAGTTTGACACCTAAAATTAACCATCACATCTATCAACATAAAACCATGGAATTCTGATTTCAGAAAGAATCTGGTTCTGGATTCTAGTTACTGATTTCCAGGCTATAAAATATATTTAGGGGTTTTGAATATTTATTTCTTATTTTAATGGGATTTAGAAAAATAGGGGAGTTAGATATGTATACTCAGTACACCATCTTGAATTGGAAGCTTCTATTTTATAATCTTGGTTAGGGAAGAAAATGGTTTAGAAGTATAGCATCTGAATTATTATTATAATTTGAGGGTGACTGATAGACTCCAGGAGACAGAGTAATTGTGTCTTTTTATTTAGGTAACGGAAGTGAGATTTTAATTATATTAAAGCAGTTGCACATATAGCTAGAGGTTCGGCTACATTCTTCATGTTGGAAATACAAGCTCCCCTGCCCATAAGTTTCTCTTCTGTGGATGATGGTGACTGAGCTAGATGAGAATGGTGACGATCATTTTGGATCATAGAAAGGTCAACTGAGGTCCTGCTCAGGGTGAGGGGGAAGTGTGCTTTATTCCTTGTGGCCCAGAATTGACTGTCACAAACTAAAACTCAAATGTGTCAGAGTTTTAGTGGGTTTTTTTCTTGAATAATTCTCTTTTAGCAATCTGTGATCTAACATGGACATTCATCTGCAAATATATCAGACTTACATGAATCAAATGTCAGTTCCAGTCATGTCTGGGATCTGACCATCCCAAGTAAGATAGAAATTCAGGACTGCCTGAAGTCCTATCTTCACAGCTTCCAATATTGATAAGATAATAAAACACAGATAATAATACTATGTTAAGTTTTGCTTCAACTTATGTGAAAAGTGGGAGGCAATAAACATATATATGCATATCAGTGATTGTCCCTTGGGATAAAATATTGGGAATCTACAATGGGAGAAAGGTTTATCTTTCATTAAATACCCTTTTACACATTTGATTTAAATTTTGCCATGTACATATATTTTTTAATTAAAAGTTCCAATTAAACAAGTCATCTTCTTATAGAGTTAATATTTTTTAAAAATAAATTGAGGTGGTTATTCCTTCTGTGAATATAGCTGTGGCCAAATGAGATAAGCCCCTAAACTTTCTACCCAGAGAAGCAAGAAATAGCAAAAGGAACATATATGAGTAGGCAATACAAGGTCCTAATTGTTGATACCATTTGTTTCCAACCAGTAACTTTTTCTTAAGTACCAAGTAGACATGTAGGTAAGTTTCATGACTCTTCAATAAAATTGAAATCATAGAGGTTTTAATTCCTGGAAAGGATTTCAGAATACATATGCTTCTTTAATGCAATTGAGTTCTTGTGGTTTAAATGGAAAAGTACCTACTGCAAGGTCTACTTCACCTCTCAAGCAGCTAATTTATTCATCTGGGTGGATCTAGCTTAAATTATTGAGAAATCGTCAGAACTTCGTATCTGGGGCTTCCAAGTAAGCAGAAATTTGCAACTGGATTCACGTCTAAACTTTAGTAGCTTTGCTTTACTGAAAACAATTAAGTTGTTTATATTTCAATATCGTTTTATACGTATTTATTTTTTCTATCTAGCCTACTGGAATAAATGACTCTCAAGATAACCAATGAAATTTCAAAGCTAGACCATTTGTCTTGCTGTAGGAATTTCACTTAACAAAAATGGTCCCTAAAATTTTATTGAAATCCTTCCAGGACCAATAGAAAGAGACGCCTCTTTTTGCCTATGCTTCCAGGATTCCGATGTAAAACCGCTGCCATTTGCACTGTACGCTAATGACAAGCTGGATGTTTGCATGAAAGCCAATATGTTCTTACACTGTTTTTTGAGACAAGTAATAATCAGTCTGTCATCAATGTCATGCTGCAATCAAGCTTTGACAAGGTTTGCAAATAACTTGAAAGGAATTGCTCATCCCTGAACACTGCAGATCAAAACCAGACCTGAACAAAAACTAAAAGTCTTCTGTGTGTCAGCTGCACAGTCTCTGGGAACGTGCCATGCATAAGCAGTAGCAGCAGCAGAGGAAACAACGAATCCACCACCCCACCCCCCATGTCAAATTTTTTATTGACAAGAACTTTTCTCAGCTACCGATCCTGGGAACGCACTATTCAAAACCATGAAGTAGCCACTTGAAATGCCCAGCCTGACTGGAAGTACTAGTTATCTTATTCCTGAAAATTAATGGAAATGCAAGTAATACATTCATCCTAGGCGTGGTGTGTATTCTTAACTCATGGGCTGGAGCAGGTAGGATGGCTGATCAAACTTGGCACTGCCATCAGTGAGAAGACTGTGTGCACATGGGATTGAGGCACTAATTGCTTTCTTTTCCTCTCCTCCCCTCCTCAATCCTTCCCACCCGAGAAAGGGGTGAGATGTGTGTTATTTATTCACTGCTGTCCTGACACTTGTTAATCTATAAGCTTTCACAGTCATAAGAAACAAGTTCAACTTATATAACTGAGAATAAGTTAAACTTATACAACTTTGGAAGCAAGAACCTTTGATGGAAAAAAGGGTGTTTTTTTTAGAAGTATCAGCTGGTCACAGGTCTGCTCAGAGCTTCAAAACTTGTTTGTACTTCTTGTTTGTATAAATAGCTGGACAGCCACATGACATATGGATGTAAGCATTCACGAATTATGCCTAAAATATGAGTAGGGATTTGAGATGTGAATTAACTGTTGATTTTATTTTAGCATAAGAGAAGAATTTGGTTCAGTTATCTTGTTCTTTACAAGGAACCTTAAAAATAAGGTGCTACTGAGGGAGCATAAGACATTCAAAGTTAAGTGAAGATGGTAATGAAAGGATAAAAAGCAAATGCATCATAAGTAAAAAGTCCACATTCCAAAAAGAAAGGATATATACAACATATTTAAGATTATATCTTATGGGATTACAATCATTTGAGACTATAGGCTATATAGTCCTCAGAAGAATTGTCTAATAAAGTTTTCATTTAATAAATATATGCTGAGCACCACAATAATGGCTCAGTACCATGTTAGATATTATGAGAGATAAGCATGATGTATACGAATGAATCCCTGTATTTTCAAGGAGTTTACAATCTTGTTAGGGAGAAGACACTAATGTACACCACCGTGTAGCCATGAATCTTTGAAAGTGCATAATATAAGCACTGAAATATGAGACAAGAACCACTCTTGAAATAGGCTGAGGACTTGTAAAAAATATCCGTAGGCAATTTCTCTAAGTCATTGGCATATCCCAAACTTTTACAGTCTTCTGAGCTTACTTGTTACCATTTGACTACAATCCAAGCCCCACCCTCATGAATACAGGAAGTCCAGACCATTTCAGCTGTTTCTGAAACATTCCCCGCAATGTGGACTGCACTTATATACCTAGACTCTCGCCTGTCACCTCTCAATTTTGACTGCTTAGCTGGGATTCTTCAGCTATTGCTTCTGTCCATCCTGTTATTGGATCTCTTTGTTGAGCTCGTTCTGTCTGTTCAATTTCATCCAAAGACATGGATGTTATGCTCATGGATACATACTCTTGCTTCCCTACAACAGTTTACCTGTGATTATGTTGGTTTAACAAATTGAACAGAAGTCTTAAGGACTGCATCAAGGATTTACAATGCAGAAAAATAAACTTAAATTGGTTATAAAGTAACTCGTCTCCTGGAGGTATTACCTATGCCTGCTCTTTTTTGCCCAAGCCATATTGCAAGACCCTTCTATCTTCCCCTGGAATCAGAGACCCTTCTCTCCCAACTACCTAGGTCTCCAGCATCCTTCCTCTGGTTTCCTCACTGCGAATCCCAAAATCAGTTAACATGACAATACCTCAGTGGTGTGGCCCGTGCTAAATAAAGCCAGATTTTTATATAATTGGTAAGGCCTTTTAAATCCTCTCATCTCAAACATGTCTTATAGAGTAAGCTTTGGGTCTTGTTAAGATTAGTAACTCTTATGCACTGCAGAGGAAAACAAAGACTTATTTCTAGGCTTCTAGTAATTTGATTGGCAAGACTAGATAGACCCTGAAACTACCTGTTCTTTACACTAGTCATTAATATTCAAATGAGGAAAAAACCTAGATACTATTTGTTGAATTCTGCTTAAAAATGCAGTACTGTTTATCCATTTCTTGGTATCAGTCACTCAAATACACTACAAATCCACCTTACATTTCAACAATTGCTATGTATCTGTAATTGCTGAAAGAATTCACACAGCACAGAGTATGGTGCTTCCTGTGGAAAGAAAGAGTTTTAAATCATTGTCCATGTTATGGTTGGAACCTAGTATTTTAATACATAGTTAATTTTTAAAATAATAACATTCCTGAAAACTCTACGTTCTTATGCAATGACAGAGTTCAGTGTAGCAAAGTTTGTGTACTATTTAACAGAAAAGTTTTGCAGCTCCCAATATATAACATTGGGGTCTGTAAATATAGTTAATCTTTCTCTGTTTCCTAGATTCACCTTTGTTTCCCTTTCCATGATAGCACTGAAAAATTAAGTTAACCTAGAATTCTCACTAGAGAACTCTCTCCCTTATGGAAAACTAAACCCTGATTGTAATTAGATATTTTGGAGAATCCATAGGGAAGTCATATTCTAAAGTATTACTTACGAGTCTCTTTTAATTTGTGTTGTGCTTTTCAATTCCATTTCAAATAGCTCAGCAAACTTTCCAAAAATAGTAAAGAATACCAATTGTTTTAGGACACTCAGAGGTAATTGGGCACAGAATCAAGTACAGAGTTCTGTGGCAACATCCTTGAGACCTCCTGGTGGACTCACATTACTTCATTAACTCCCTTGTTCAACAAATATTTACTAAATGTCTGCTAAAGAAGGTGTTGTGTTGGGAGCTAATGGGTCAGTGATGAACAAGAAAGCCAAATACTGACCTTCAAGGAGCCTATAAAATAATCAAAGAGACAAATGATGACCAAGGACACAAATACATGAATAAAATAAGGACACATTGTATTGAATGCAAGGAAGGAGATAAAAACAACGTATGATAAAGTGAAAAGAAGCTCAAATATTCTTAAACATATGAAAAAAGTCTAAACTCAAAAAATATGAAAATAAATATAAACTAAAACTACATTGACAGCGTTGTTTTACCTTCCTTACTGACAAAGATTGAAAAGTTCGATAGCACATTCTATAAGTAAGAATGAAAAACAAAAGGGTATTTTGATCATTACCATAAATCATGTTGTATGAAAAGTAATCTGGCAATATCTATCAATATAAAAACACATAACTTTTGAGGCTTATTTCAGAAATAGCAATATGGCCTATACATATTTTCTCACTTATGCAAAATTGTGTCATGTACAAAGTTATTTATTGTAATGTGTTTTTAGTAAGCAAGATTGGAAAGTATCTAAACATCCGTTAACAAAATACCAGTTTAATAAATTATACTACATATATATATATATAACAATGCAATGTAGCCATAAAACAGAATGAGAACACAGTTTTTTGTTTGTTTGCAGATATGGGCCAACTATAAAAGTGTTAAATAAAAATAATTAAGAGTATACAGTTTGCATACTATGCTAAAAAGAATGTGTATGTTTTTGTTTGTATATGCCTAAAATAGCTCTGAAAGTGGAGAGGGAGAGTTTTTTCAATGTACGCATTTCCTTTTGTACCTTTAAAATTTTGAATTATTTGAATATATTATCTTTTAAAATATTTAAATATTGTTATAAAAATAAAAATTCCTACTTGTGTCTACTGTGGTATTCATATTATTAGCTCTATAAAATGTAGAGTCCAAGAGCAAAGTTCGTGAAAAATGTATTATGTCAAACTTAATCTCCCAATTCATCCCTTAGGTTTGACATAAATGCACTATTATGTGTAAAATAGATAGCTAAGTGGGAACCTGCTGTACAGCACAGGGATCTCAGGTTGGTGCTCTGTGATGACCTAGATGGGTGGGATGTGGTGGGAGGGAGGTCCAAGAGGGAGGGGATGTATGTATACATATAGCCGATTCACTTCACTGTACAGCAGAAACTAACACAACATTGTAAAGCAATTATACTCCAATTTTAAAAAAGTATTATGTCAGATCAACTAAAATAATACACAGTAGAATCTATTAGATTTAAGGTGCTGTGATCTTGGGATATAAAATTAAAATATAAACCTTCAAGAGAATGCACCTCAGTGAAGGAACTGGATATTTCCGTAAAAGGTAAATGGTGATAAATGTGATTAGTAGGAGTACAAAGACTTTTCACTATACTTTTCAAAATTCTTCCAGAGTTACCATGAAGTATTGGGTTTAAATAATTACTAAAAGTTTCTAGTGTATTATTTATAAAATACTGTTTATTTAACTAAACTCCTAAGGTATTGTGGGTCATACCCTTCAAATATTATTGGCATACATGTGGTGAAAACTATTCATTCAAATCGAAAAGGAATCCTAAAAAAACCTGCATTAAGCACTTATTTAATTATATCTATTATTAAAATTGTACAACAACTTCTTCCAGTCAGCAATCTGTTTCCCACCGGAATTACATAGAATACACTCCAAATAACATGGTTAGCGGATAAATGAACTATTTTTAAATAACTCGATCTGTTTTATTTCTTTTCTACTATTGACCATTTCATTTTCTACTCATAATTTTATTAAATGGTTTTGAAAGTACAATGATGCAACTTATATGTGTAATCTAAAATATGACACAAATGAACTTATCTACGAAACAGACACAGACTCACAGATATAGAGAATTTACTAGTGGTTGCCAAGGGGGAGGAGGATGGTGGAGGGGATGGGGTGGGAGTTTGGGGTTAGCAGATGCAAACTAATATATAGAATGGATAAACAGCAAGGTCTTACTGAATAGCACAGGGAACTATATTCAATATCCTGTGATTAAACCGTAATGGAAAATAATATGAAAAAGAATATATATATATATATATATAACTGAATCACCTTGCTGTACAGCAAAAATTAATACAACATTGTAAATCAGCTATACTTCAATAAAAATTTTTAAAAATTAAAGTACAGTGATGCATACAAACCACATTTTTGTTATTATTTTTTAAACATGTGCAAGCTTGAGATTAAAGATCTATAGTATCCCCTAAAGCAAGATGAAAAAAAGTAAAACCAGACATGAGTATTCAAAACAGAACTACAAGATTAGAAATCTGAATGTCATGAAAAGTGATACAATAGCAATAATATGTAATCAAATTAATCACTTATATTTCCCCTTCTGAGGAGTGGATCCAGAATTTGCATATCTTCAAGTGTATATAATCAGGGAGTGGCTTTTTAAGACTAAAAGTAATATATGTACAAATGTAAATTGAGATACGAAGCCTTGAAAGGAGGCCTTGCAAGTGAGAAACGCTGAAGCTTCAGCTTCTTTTGCTTCATAGAAATCCCCTCTGCTTTTCTTAGCAAATAGAATTTTCCTTAAACTTTATTGTCTGGTTTAATCTGAATATTTATATGGGGGAGGAGATGTAAATAACAATAAAGTCATAGGTAATTGAAAAAAGTTTTCCTTCTTGCTATCTAGATTACACTTCCATTTTTTTAGGTTTTCTTCATTTGACAAAGAAAGTAAAATTAAATCTGCTATATCAGATTCAGACCAGACCAGAAATTTCCACTCACAGAACATAGCATCTTGCAATCCAATTTACATACTGTTCTTTTAGCCCACGTGTGGAAATTCAACAATGATTTTTTTCATTCCTCACAAGTGGTTTGTGGTAACAGTTCTGACAATTAATTCTCCCACCATCAAGCATTTATTAGTATGAGAGCACATAGCTCTTTTCTAAGAGTGCCCCTCCTTTCAGTCTTGACTGCAAAGATATGCTGAATTTCCCCTGATAGTAAGAAAAAAACAGATATTTCTAAGCTTTCTCTCTTTCTCTATGCTGGGTCCAGGAGTGGGAACCAGATTCAACTAATTCTGGTAACCACGTTATCTAACTCTCATAACAGGGAAAATGATGGAGGAAGAGAGGAGGCAGAAGTTCTGAGAAGCATCCCCTGGTTATTGTTGCTAGGGCAACTGCTACTTGGCATCCTCCAAATAGTCATCGTCTGTCACACTTGGGGTATAATTCACAGGCATGCAACACATCTAAGTGGATTGGGGGGAAAAGGGTGAGGGAGGGGATGAGGATTCAAGAAAATAAATAATGAATTTTAAACAGGCATATAAACAAATATGCATGCCTAATATTTAGAAAGAAGAGAAAGGGTGGGCATAAGAGGAATACAGTTTTGAAAATATGAGTGTCACTGCTAAATATTAATGGTTTTCTTATTACACAAATTAGTTAGCCTCTACTCCTTCACAATAATTGTCTACCCATCTGCCTCCTTTTATGAAAATCTTTCTTGCTCCAAATACTAGTCTTTTGTAGTATGACTTCAAACTGAATATATGCAAAGATTTATATATCATTTTCCTTTTTACAGTCATCAAGAGAGCAAAGAACAAAATACTTTTTTATTGTTTACCAATGTGTCTGACTCAGAAGCTAGCCTGGCTTTGTTATAGGAGAAGATACAGTGTTTATTACCTAAATAATCATTAACACAAACAGACATGAGCCCTGAAATATGCTTGCTAAATCTAAGTTGTGCAAATGTGCTTGCTAAATCTAAGTTGTGCATTTGTTTTTCTTGTGTCTTCATTTCTTACAGCCAGGTTATCTGCTTAATCTTTCTAATCACTGTTGCTTTTCTTAACATTAGAGGAAAGTTATTTTATACATTGTGGAAAGAAAGAGCTACACTGCTCCAGTTTATATAGCAAAAAAGAAAGCCTTAAAAATATCTGTCATCAAAGTCACATAAAGCCCCGGCAGTATCAACCTCCTCTTAGCTTTTGCTGGTGTCAGCATCATAAAAATGTGAAAGAAACTCATATCAATGTACCACATTTACAAAATGAGTTTAATAGCAAATGCATTTTTGGAAGCAAGTGGGACGAAGGAGAAAGAATTTTAACCAAATTGTGATTAATAAATTTTTTTAAAAGCATGGTGGATTAAAAAGCAAGGAATAAAAATCAGAAAAAGCAACTGTTGGTAATGGCATCACCAAAAGCTTTTCTTTTCCCTTTAGAGAGAATTGTTAAAGTCCTCCTATGAAAGTCAAATATATACTTTCATGTAACCAAAATAATAAAACTAGAAACCAAAGCAAATAAAGAAAAAAATAATTTAATAGTAATTTAAAGTAAATTAAGGCTTAACATTGCAAGTTGGTTCATACAAAACCAGCCAGGCTTCAGTATTATTTTACATGTTTATTTTTAATAGAATCACCTAAATTTTGTGAACCAATACACTCACTGCTTGGAACTCCAGGGAAAGGATAATCACACAGTGGTAGCCATAATAATAATAAAAAAAAAGATAGTTTACTTTTGCTAAGCATTTAGTGATTCAATATTTTAGAGGTTATATTCTATATAAGGTTATTATAAAATATTGACTATATTCATTGTGTTGTACATTACATCCTTGAATCTTATTTACTTTATACTTAGTAGTTTGTACCTTTTAATCCCCTTCACCTATTTTGCTCCTCCCCCAACCCTCTCCTCACTGGTAATTACTAGTTTGTTCTCTGTATCTGTGAGTCTACTTCTCTTTTTTTATACTCATTCATTTGTTTTATTTTGTAGATTCCACATATAATGAAAACATACAGTATTTGTCTTTGTCTGACTTATTTCACTAAGCATAATAGTGTCCAGGTCCATCCATGTTGTTGCAAATGGCAAAATTTCATTCTTTTTTATGGCTGAGTAATATTCCTTTGAATATATATATATATATATATATATATATATATATATATATATATACCGCAAATTCTTTATGCATTCATCTGTTGATGGACACTTAAGTTCCTTCCATATCTTGGCTATTGTAAATAATGCTGCTATGAACATTGGGGTGCATGTATCTTTTTTTTTTTTTAAGAAGATGTTGGGGGTAGGAGTTTAGTAATTTATTTATTTATTTTTGCTGTGTTGGGTCTTCGTTTCTGTGTGAGGGCTTTCTCTAGTTGTGGCAAGCGGGGGCCACTCTTCATCGCAGTGCGTGGGCCTCTCACTATCGCGGCCTCTCTTGTTGCAGAGCACAGGCTCCAGACGCACAGGCTCAGTAGTTGTGGTTCACGGGCCTAGTTGATCCACGGCATGTGGGATCCTCCCAGACCAGGGCTCAAACCGGTGTCCCCTGCATTAGCAGGCAGATTCTCAACCACTGCACCACCAGGGAAGCCCCGCATGTATCTTTTTAAATTAACGTTTTCTTTTTCTTTGAACATATACCCAGGAGTAGAGTTGCTGGATCATATGTTAGTTCTATTTTTAATTTTTTGAGGAACCTCCAAACTGTCTTCTGTAGTGGCTGTATCAATTTACACTCTCCAAACTCTATACTAGGGTTCCCTTTTCTCCACACCCTCACCAACACTTATTCCTTGTTTTTTTGATGATAGCCATTCTGAGAGGTGTGAGTTGATATCTCACTGTGGTTTTGAATTGCATTTCCCTGATTATTAGTGATGTTGAGTATCTTCTCATGTACTAAACATTTATTATCCTCCAGACACTATCATGTAAACTTGATAGGGTTAACTCATTTAACGCTCACATACAGTTATGAGGAAGTCACCATTAAATTATTCTTATAGTACAGATTATGGAACTAAAGCTCAGAGAAGCTATGTAACAGGCTCAAGTTTGCATAACAAGGAAATGACAGTACCAAGACAGAACCTTTGTTTTTTACATTAGTGTTACATACTATAGGGATCTGATTGGATGCCCAATCTCCATGTGGGCCTGTGACCTCTTTTCACCTGGAGTAGTGTTTCTGTGATTTTAAGATGCAGCTTCCCTAAGTAACCATCCACCTGTTTCTGGTGGATGATTCTGATTGTCCCTTCTTCTGGATCGCTGGTTCCTACCCCAGATCTCTTTTTACACTTACATTTGCACAGAAACAATATTGCAGGTGGAAGCAACTGAGGGTCTCACCTGTGTATCCTCAGCCTTTCCCTTCCCCCAGGATCCTCTACTGGCAACATGTTGCTTAGGTAGGTATCTAATCCTTGGTAATATCTTCTACTACTTCCCACCATGTTGCTTTGATTTAAACACCTTGGATATTTGACCACTTGAATTTGCATTTCCTATACTTTGTACTTAGGGAGTTGATTTCTAGAAAGACACTACCTCCCTCCCAAACACACACACACACACACACACACACACACACACACACACACACAAGCAAATACTCTACCTCTTGATAATTCTTATGCTTATTTCTCCATCATGCAGAATAGAATTGTCCAGTATAACATGACCTGTACCCTACTATTAAAGATAAACCTCTCATGAGAATAAATTCTGAGAGAGCAATGAGTCTTGCTAATTTCTATATCTGCATCCCAGATAAATACCTAGTGCTATTCCTTATGCACAGAGAATTTAAATAAGTGATTGTAATTTAAATGGGATCATATACCAAGAAGCTAGCTTTTTAATTTACATTAATGAGTATACTAATCAGTATAGGCTGGGCTGTGCAATAACAAGCACACCCAAACCTCAGTGGCTTTTCCTAAAAAAAGTTTAGTTTCTACTCACCTTGTTCATGCCTTGTCAGTTAGTGTGGGGACTGTGCTCATCATAATTATTCATGTTCCAGGGAGAGAAAAAGAGAGAGAGGGAGAAAGAGACTAGATGGATCCAAACTATAATTTCACTCATAAAATCCCCCAATAATGAATACAAGTTTTACTTCCTTTAAAAAGGGTGTTATCAAGATGCAGTATGTTCAGATTTTACTGAAAATCACTCAGTGGAAGATCAGATTCCTATCTAGTGCCACAATTCACACATGGTGTAGGGAGTCAATGGTTCCAAGATTATCTTCCCAAAGAATGAGCAGATTACAAGAGTCACAAAGGATAGGAGACAGCTCTTTCTTCACCCAATTATTACTTGCTTTAGAAAGTAATGAGAAGACACTGGGACTTCCCTGGTGGTCCAGTGGTTAGGACTTCGTCTTCCAGTGTAGGGTGTGCAGGTTCGATCCCCGGTTTTGGAGCTAGGGTCTCACATGCCTTGTGACCAAAAAGCCAAAACATACCACAGAAGCAATATTGTAACAAATCCAATAAAGACTTTAAAAATAGTCCACATCAAAAAAAAAATCTTTAAAAAAAAAGTAATGAGAAAATACTGCAGATATTCTAGAAAGAAGAAAAAAATGTAAGATCAGCCTATGGTTACTTTCATATAGTCAGTCCTGGCTATTTGACTTTCCTGCAGCATGAGATTTACCTTTCCTTTGAACTTCACTTCTGCTTTATAGATTATTTCTGAAATGTGGACCAAGAAATTCAAGTACTCTAGCAATGATTTCCCAACTTCAGAGATTCTTCCAAAAGCATTCCTCTGTCCTGTATCCTGCCTTACAGTGTACGTCTATATTGTGTTTACTCCTGGACATTCAGACATAACTGAGCATTTGGGGGAATATAAATGGGACAAAACTGGAAGCATCTATTTGCATGGAGAGTAAGAATACTCCTAGGAAAGAGTTATTCTTGAAGTACCATGGATCTTGGAACTACAACTTTGACCTAGTTATGAGACCTTAGTTATCGGAAGAGAATAGAGATTCTAAGCACAGTGCTCTTGTAAAAATCTGATGTTGGCCCACACCTTTGCACGCACATCCTTATGTTTGGGAGAGAGAAGCCTAAAAGTGTACTAAAAGGGTAGGTTTGCTGAATTCTCACATGCCAGTGCCCAAGAAACACTGTTTGAACCTCACAAACCTCACAAAAAGGAGAGAGATTTTTCTAAAATCTCTTCCATAATTCCCACACAGTGTTTGGATCCCACTGGACTCAAGGGACCACTAAAAGAGAACCTCTCTGCCCAGCAGAGCAATGAAAGAGACCACCACATTCTGAAGTGGAAAACAAGTCACGCCAGTGCCTGCTACATCAAAAAGAAGGATAGTGGCTGCTTTGCTGGCAGAGGAGAGACAGCCATCAGAAAGAAGTTTCTAGATCTGCTAGTTCATAGCAATGAAGGTGCCCACCACACTTAGAGAGCAGTAAGTACACTCTATGACTGGTGGGAGCGGAGCAGTCATCAGAGGATAAACTTCTCTGCCTAAAATAGGGGCAAGGAGAAGTGGCAGAGCATTCTAGATCTGAGGACCTCCAGTCTTGGACAGTGGCCATAGCAGCAAGGAACGGCTATGCCACATAGAGCAGTTTTTGGCATTTTTCCAGTTAGTTCCCCACATGTGTGCTTACTTCACAACATTTGACAGATCTTTGGAGACTAACATATATGAGCCCAGAGTCTTTGCAGGAAGGCAAAGTATATGCATTATTAGTAGATGAAGGTAATCATCTTTCTTATTAATTTAAACATGTATATGACCTCATGTATACTCATCAGTTGGTGAGGCTGAGAAAGTTCAAATTTCTTAGTGTCACTGTTTTCAAACATACAGGTAATTTTGTATTAAATTATGCTACATATTTGTTAATGGCAGTTCCAGGAGCAATTTGATTTCCCCATAAATTGTTTGCAAAGCATACCAGAGGATGGAAAACTTCTAGAAAGATTATATTTTGAAAAACTGATCCAAAACATACCATGTAAATTGTTCTTAGCTTAAGTCACAAGAAGCAATCCTTCCTTACCTAAATGTTTTGTGCTTTCCATGATCTCTCTTTCAATTATTTTTTGCCCTAGTAATTTATTTTCTGAAATGTTGACAATGCTTTAAAAGCATAATTACTCTAATTTTCTGCAAAGAACATGACAGATCAACAGTTGTTCTTGCGTTTTCTTTGTTCTTTTTTTTCTATGTGTGTCTTTGTGTGCATGTGCATATGTTCATGTGCTTGCTTGCATCGAACACTTCTAGCAACATCTCTCAAAGAAAGCCACAATTCCAAATAAGGGGATGTGAAAAGAATTTCTGAATTTTTCGTGAAGTAGAGTTTGAAAATAAGCCCTGTCTACAGTGTAAATTACATCCTGAGGATTTGTACATACCGGGAGCTCAATAAACAGTTGTTGAGTAATGGAATCACATTTTTATAAATTTAATTAGGGATTAAATTGAAATCTCAACTGATCTGTTATCCAAGATGGTGCAAAAATTGTTTCTGTGGTTCCCCAACTTGACAAATTCAGTCTCTAGAACCAAGAAAAAGGATGGGTCCCACTATACCCTTAAGGCCTTGATTCCAATTGTATATCTTTATCTGGAGAATTCCTACTTATATCGAATTGAAAACTTGCCTCTCTGAAACATCACCCATTATGCCCAGTGATTTTCTATGAAGTATCGCAGAGAAAATCTACTACTTAACCTATATAAGATAACCTCAAATATTTTAAAGCAGTCATTATTTACCCTCTCAGGGACTGCTTTTCAGTTTAATATCTCCAATTTCAACCACTATTTCTATACCCTTCACCACCTAGGCCATTCTTCCTTCTATTTCATCCAATGGGTCATAACCTTGTTAAATTTTAATCCTTAGAATTAAATGCAAAGTTTCTGATAATAACTAATCAGTATTCATGATTCACTCTTTCAATAAATATTTTATGAGCACCTATTATAAGCCAGCTATTACAGTAAGGACTAGTGGTTAAACAAGACTGGTAGCCTTTACCAGTCTTAGGAGTCTTGGAGTCAAAGATCGTGCTGGGACTGTGGCAGAGATCACCCTATTAATACCAAATTGCAACTGTGGTAAGCTTACAATCAGAATCGGGATGAAATGTCTTTTTCTGGACATTATACTACAGAAATCTAATATTACGTTGGTGTTTTTAACACCCACATAGAAATTGTAATTAAAATAAACCAGTGGTCATTCACATTTCTGTATAACTTTCTAATAGGGTCAGCCATAGAAGTGCACACATCTGGTGTTGAATTTCTCAGAGTGTGTGAAAGAAGCAAAACCAGAAAAGGAAAAGCCTAAGGGAGAGCATGATAAAACGTCTCCAGATTTCTGATCATTTGTAAAAAGAAACATATGCTTAAACAGAAAACAAAAATAAAACCTCAGAAAACATATACTTCAAAGCAAAGAATTTTGTTTTCCCTTGAGACAACACAGCTCAGTGGACAGAACACTGAGATTAGAAAACTCGATATCAATCTATATAGTTTAGGCTAAAATCACTTACTCTCCTTGAGGCTTAATATCCTTATCAGAAATATGGAGCTTAAAATTTCCCTTCTTTCCTGATTATCATCAGGAGTGCTAATTCATTTGATAATGTTTGAGAATAAGATGAGATAATGTATGAAAATGAGTTAAAAATAATGAGCCACAATGCAAAGGTAACTATTTGTTTTTACAGAAGAAGGGGAGAAATTGTAATTACAGCCAATACAGAATAGCAGGTGTTGACTTATTCTCTTACCATAAACAGCAATAAAATGGTGTTGTCATGCACAGATAATGCAGAGCTGTGATCCTTAAAAAGAGGAACACATGCCAGGTGAACTTCATATTTATCTCAGCTTCTCATCTGGGGACAATTTCCAAACTGAACCAGAGAGAACAGAGACAAATATAGAGCAACAGTATCGCTGAGCAGAGAAACAGAGATCAGAAGAATTTGGAGCTGCTAAGGTAGCTGAAATTTATGAGAAAGAATCTGAGGAAGAGAGACATAGGTAGAGAAGGACATCCAGAAATCTACATGGGGTCTCTCTTGATTCTTTTATGAAGTACTAAGTTGCATTTGCACAGGGTGTGACATCATGGGGTCTGAAAGAGATATAAATGGAACATGAATAAAAATTCTAGAGGTTTCTCAGTTCTGAGAGTACTGGAGTTCTAACCAGTCAGAGTAGATAATCATCACTAAAAAGCCATTGACTTTCAGACTTCAGAAAGACCAAGTTTTAGGAGTAAGACTGTTCTAGACATGACTAATCCTTGACAGGATCAAGCTGATCTGTTAGTAAGTCAATCATGCCAGAAAAAAATTTAATATTCTTTAAAAGAGACTACATAATTTGGATTTAAGCACTCTAACTTCCACAGTGTCTAGTATACAAACAAAAATACTAGACGTTAATAAACAGAAAAATAAAGAATAGGCAAACAGTAGACACAAGATGAAATGGAAAAAAAAAATCACAGATTGGGCACTGCTGAAGAATATATCAGTGAATTGAAGACAGGCCGTAAAAATGGAGCAAACTGAAGCAAAAACTAAAAAAAATGTAAACACAAAAGGTCTCACTGATGTGTAGGTCAATATGGAGCACGGGTAAATATATGTAAAAATAATTTTAAAAATTAGCCCACGTATCCAACAAACATAAAAAAGAAAACAAAAAACACAATTTGCGTGAACACAAAGGAAAGCACACTTAGGCATATTATTGTGAAATTGCTAAAGCTCAAAGATAAATAGAAAAGCCTTAAATGGAGCCAAATAAAAGACACATTATGTACAGGAAAAATATAACAAGAGAAATCATGACTTGTATAGGAAACTATACATTTCAGAAGACAATTGAACATTTTTAAATGCCAAAAGTTTTTTTAAAAAAATGTCACTCTAGAATTCAATACATTGCACAAAAAATTCCTTCAAAAAAAAAAAAGGAAAAAAAACATTTTTGCTAAACAAATGCTGAGAGAAGTTTTCACCAGTAGATTTAAAATTCAATATTGAGGGCTTCCCTGGTGGCACAGTGGTTGAGAATCCTCCTGCCAACGCAGGAGACACAGGTTCGAGCCCTGGTCCAGGAAGACCCCACATGCCGCGGAGCAACTAAGTCTGTGCGCCACAACTACTGAGTCTGCGCTCTAGAGCCCATGAACCACAACTACTGAGCCTGCGTGCTGCAACTACTGAAGCCCGTGCGCCTAGAGCCCGTGCTCTGCAGCACGAGAAGCCACAGCAATGAGAAGCCCGAGCACTGCAACAAACAGTAGCCCCCGCTCTCCACAACTAGAGAAAGCCTGCATGCAGCAACGAAGACCCAGCACAGCAAAACATAAATAAAATAAATAAATTTAAAAAAAAATTCAATGTTGAAGGAAGTTCTTTTGAAGGAACAGGTACCATATAAAAAATCAGTTTGAAGGAATGAAGAGAAGGAATGATTAATATGTGGTTAAACATGAAATATGCTTTTATAGTTTTTCTTAATTTTTAAAAGACAATTGACTGTTTAAAATAAATATTAATAACAATGTATTTTGAGGTTTATAACCTCAAAATAGGTAAATGGTATGAAACAATAGCACAAAAATAGAAGTATAAGGAGAAATATATTGTCATCAGATTCTTACATTAAGAGGTGATAGAATACTACTTTGAGGCAGATAGTAAATTAAAGATGTATCTTTCTTTGAAAATAAAAATAAATGATGGAGGTGTATTTAAATATGTAATATAGGAGATAAAGTGAATTTCTAAAGGTCCATTTTAGAATAATCTAACAGAGGGCAGTTTATTTAATGAGCCAGGAACCTCCTGATACCAAACAATAGGGAAAAAAGAAATAAAGAACAAGTGGCACCACAGAAGACAAATAACAAGATGAAAACTTAAACCCAATCACAGTCATAATTATATTAAATGCAAATAGACTAGACACTCCAATTAACAGATAGATAATATGCAACTTGCCAGAAACACAAACAATGCTCAGCTCCCAATACAGCACCACTCCAGGAGAAGACCATCCACTTAGTGTCAGTTTGACAACTTTAGACCTCCTTCACCCTGAATGATTCATCTTGACTGGAATTGCCATATTCTGTATACCTTTGCCTTTTCTGCTTCATAGAACCTCAGCCAGCACCAATATGTATGTGCTTACAGAGTATCATCTACAAGCACAAACACTGCATGAAACCAAGGGACTTATGTTATAGCAAGAGGTATGGCTATGGGTATACAACAATGGGATCTACTGGTCCTGATGTATACAATACCTCCCAGAAGCTGCCAGAATGACCTTGCAATAGAATGGCTTAATGAAGTTGCCGATGAGGCACCAGCTCAGATATGTTACTATGTGTGAATGAGTACCACCCTCAAGGATGCAATATATATGCTTAATTCACGACCAATGTATGGAGCTGTATCTTCAATTAATAGATATCATGGGTCCAAAAAGGAAGATGTGAAAGTGAAAGTGTTTACCTGTTTACCATCACTTTTCTTAGTCCATTCTCCTGGTCCTTGCAACACTGAACTCTGCAAAGGTCTTTGGAGATCCTTTTTATCCAAATGGTTAACTTCTCCAATTGTGCCAACAACAGTCTCAATAGATTTTATTCTCTGGCTACTGCCTGGGCACTCTGAACTCATGCCAAGAAACCAGCAGAAACCCAGAAGAGTCCCTGACCTGAAGGGGTTAGTCCCTGGTTATCACCAGGAGACACAGCTGCTGTTACACAATGGAGAATAAGTTTTGCACTCAGATGACATACTTGAATATTTTTGGTGCCTCCTTTGCACAATTTTATCAGTTAATGAATAAATGTAGCAGCCACATCCAAAGAATGGCATGGTGACGGGCTCTCGGTACCCTCAGATAAGAGGTTCTTTATTATGCTACAAAGTAAACCTCTTAAAAGATTTGAGTTGCTAGCCAAAGGTGAGAGGAATCTCTTGAGGATGGAGATGATGAATATCAGTTGTGGCCAAAAGACTCACCTGAGTGATAGAGGCTATAGTTCATCCCACTAAACTTTCTTTTACACATTTCCTCTGGGAAATGAGGCCCACCAGAGTCCTGACGGATCTGTTCCCAGGAATTTTATGAATTAAGTGGATCCAAGTGGCACAAAGGATGAAATATAGTAAATGCAGTCCTGTGCAACCCAGCACCTCAGCCCTTTAATACTAAAGGAATTATTTTCCTAGCTGCTGGAAATGTTGGCAGATAGCTGTCAGATGTGAGCTCTTCAGCGAATTGCTCTCAACTAAAGAGGACCACCTCATCTAAGGCTATACCTCCTCCTCCTGTGACCTAAATTCAACAACTGATTGAAACAGGGTCATAGAAGTCCAGTCACTTTGCTCTAGTTCAGAACTTTTAAGGTCTATCCTAGATTTTGATATGTATTCCCATCAGATCAGTTGAAGCCTTTGTGGTGACTGCATTTTTTGACCAACTTCTAACTAATCCCACTTTCATGGCTTTCACCATAGGTTTATCCCAAGAGAACATGCTACAATAAACTTCCTGCAAGTTAATCTGTCTCAGAGTCTGACCTGTGACACCTATAAACAGAAAACTGTAAAAACTTTGCTGAAAATAAATGAAAGAATATTTAAATAAATGCAAAGGTACATTAATAAGTTATAAGACTTAATATTGCTAAGGTTTCAAATATTCCAAGGTGTCCTTTGAATTCAATATAACCCCATTAAAATTTTTGTAATATTTTTGGTAGAATTTCACAAGGTGATTCTAAATTGTGTATGTAAATAAAAAGTATTTAGATGGTCTAAAACAATCTTGGCAAAGATAGATTTAGAGGATTTACGTTTCCTGACTTCAAGACTTTGAATAAAGTACATTAATCAAAACAATTTAGATTGGTATAAGTATGAACAGATAGATTCGATGAAACTAAAGAGAGAGTTGAGAAACAGACCCAATTTGTACACTAAGTGCAATTTAATGGAGAATAAAAAAGCTTCCCACCAAATGATGCTAAAACAGACATTCATGTGGAAAAAAGTGAACATCACTACCTTATTTCATACAAAAGAATTAATTTGAGATGGATCATAGATTTAAAAGTACACACCAAAGTCATAAAGCTTGTAGAAGAAATTATTGAATAATTTCCCAAAACACTTTGTTTCTTAGGTAGGACACACAATGCATTAATCACAAAAAGAACAAAAAGATAAATTGGATTCCATCAATATTAAAACAGTTGCTCATATAAAACACTTTAAAAAGTGAAAAGACTTGGGGGAAATATTTAGAACACTTGTGTCTGGCAAAGGAATTCTATCCAGTATATACAAAAACCTCTTACAATTTAATAACAATAAAGAGCCGAAATTTTAAAAATGAGCATAACACTTGAATAAACACCTCACAAAGGAACCTAAGGAAGATACACGAAAGGCAGATAAGCATGTAAAAAGGTGCTCTGCTTCATTAGTGATCAAGAAAATGCAAAGTCAAACCATAATGAGATATCACTTCACACAAATTAGAATGGCTGCAATTAAAATATTTGACAGCCTAAAATATGGGCTCTTGGAGCAACCAGAATTCCCATACACTGCGGGTGGAAAACTATTTGGCTATTTCTTACAACGTTAAACAAATACTTATCCTTTCATTTAGCAATTCAATTCCTTGGTATTTACCCAAGTAAATGAAAACATGTCAAACGAAAGATTCCTAGAAGAATGTTCATAGAAGGTTTATTCATAATAGCCCAGAGCTAAAAACAATACAGATGTTCAACAGTAAAATGGATAAACAAATAGTAGTGTATTCACACAATGGAATACTACTCAGTAATAAAAAGAATGAACTACCGATACACTCAAGAACTTGGACGATTCCAAAAAAATATCCCACTTACATGAATTTCTAGAACAGACAAAACTAATGCATCATGATAGAAATCAGAAAATAACTACCTCTGAGGTATTAATTGACTAAGAAGGGCAAGGAAAAAAAATCCTGAGGTGATGGAAATGTTCTATCTTGATAGGGGTGTGAGTAACACAGGTGTATTTTTCATATACTCTACACTCAAGATTAGTGTATCCCACTATATAAAAACTATACCTCAAAAAATTTAAAAATAGGAAGTAAAATTATATGTCAAGAAAGTATTAAGGGGCAACACATTGCAACATTTCTGGGAAGGTCAAGACCAAATTATAAGTTGGTCGTTTTTAGTGACCACATAATTCAATTTTATCTTCTCTTCCTCCTTGTAAAATGTCCTTCTTTTCCTCATCAGTCAGGAGATACATATTTGGTGAGCATACATTATAGATGAGGCACTGTAATCTCAGGTTTCCTGTATCTGATGTCATGGCAGAGAGCTAACCAGTTCATTAAGTTACAAGTTGTTTGAATGTAATGTTTCCTTTTCTTTACCATTTGCAAGAAGATTGGAAAAATTAATAGGGAAGAAAAAATCAACAGTTGGTAATTTTTCAGTCAGTGATAAAATGGTTGGGAAGATATTTTTTTTGGTTGGAATATCCCTAGCCCCCGTGAAAGGACTGAAGTCTTATATTCTTCATGTTGAATCCTTTCCATCTCTCAAAGAGTTTGATGGAAATGAAAAAACAAAACAGATCCATTTCACAGTAGTTTTACTTCACTGTGTCATGTAGAGCATGCTTCCCGGCAGTTGAAGTGTCATTGGAAAAGCTTGATAAATATGTGGATTTTGCGCCCTAATCTTGCAGATTCTATTTTAGCAAGACTCTGCAGTCAAGTTCTTAAAATAGTATTACAGAGAGTTAGATTTTAGAAATAAATATACAAAGACTCTTTGAAGAAAAGAGAAAGTTTTATATGAGAGATTGCTATAGACTGTTTGTGCCACCCCCAAACTTCATCTATTGAAAATTAACCCCCAACCTGATGATAGTTGGAGGTGGAGACTTTGGGAGGCGATAGGTCATGAGGGTGGAGCTCTCATAAATGAGAATTTGTGTCCTTAATAAAAGAGACCCCAGGGAGATCCCTTGCCCCTTTCTACCATGTGAAAACACAGATGGGCATCTATGAACCAGGAAGTGGGCCCTCACCAGAAAATGAATCTGCTGGCACCTTGATCTCGGACTTCCCAGCCTCCAGAACTATGGGAAATAAATTTCTGTTGTTTATAAGCCACGCTGTCTGTGGTATTTTGTTATAGAAGCTCAAATAGGCTAAGACAAAGATCATCATAGGCAAAAAAGTATAGCTGTATGAATGATTTCTCTCTTCCAAGGATTTACACCTTCCTCTTGGTTCTTTTGTCTTACTTCAGTCTCCATGGACACATGGTTGTCTCCTTACTGCAAGACCCAGACATGGACAAAAGCTCCTTTCCCATCTTGCTCCTTGCTTAACAAAGAAAAGCTAAACATTTGAAAATAACTTCACTAAGAACTAAGGAGCAAGTAAAGGAAAATAAAGAAAATACAAAGTTAGAAAAGGCTTAGCCTAATAAAACACAGATTTCCGATCCAAACATAGCTGAATTGAAGCCACAATTTAATTGAAGCCACGGTCCCATTTACCAACATTCAGGCCATGGTTTTACTTCCTCCAACACATTCTACTGATTAGAGATTTGCTTAGGTTTGAAATAAAAACAAAAAAAGAGCACTCCTTTTAAACTTACAAATTACTCCTCAGGGAGGTCAAACCTATTGTAAATTTTAATCAGATAATCTTGTGTTGTTTTGCTTTTTTTCCTAATACAAAGTTGAGATAATTGGAGAGGAGCAGGGTTAAATAGTCAATTTTGGAGCAAGAAACACAGCAGGGTAACAGGTCAGAGTGTGATCTTTTAGCAACTCCTTGTATGCCCATGCTAGAGACCCAAAATGTTCTTTACAAAGGAACTTATCCTTCTTTTTTCAATCAGAGTCTCTCTTTTAGTCCTCCACCTTGAAAGATGCTTCCTCTAATCTTCTGGATTTTTAATTCTCTTTGCATGGCCCCCTTCTGACCAGTGACCCAGTTGGCCAGTCTGTGACTTGGCTGTAAGTTACTCCCCTGGAAGGTTCCGCTCATTTGATTGGCTTTAATCTCTACATTCTGGCCTCTCCCCTGATCTTGGCCTAGACTCTAAAAGCACTGCACTACAGCCTAGTGTGTGCTCAGGGATCCTCCTTGTCTGGAAGTTGACTCAGATGCGTGAGGACATAAACTATAGAACTCTGGGTGAGGAGTGCTCTCAGGGCACTCAGTATGTGAGTAAGGATCGTGTGTGGGGATTCTAAGTTGAAAAGGAGCAAAGGAAGTGAAGGAAGAGACTGATAGAATTTTGTTTGACCCTGGGAATTACATTAGCTTGCAACACATATCAAATCATTTTGCTTTCTCTAATGACATGAACGCCAGAGGTTCTGACCCCAGGGATATTTAAAGTAATACTTAAAGATAATTAATAGATTCGCTCTGCTTTTCCTCTGTCACCTTGAACAGACCTTCTTTTTCTCATTCTCAAGATATAATCCTTGGCTTTTTGCTCTTTCCTCTCTCTGCTCTATATAAATCATTCTTCCATTTACACATTTTCAAATTCTGTCTCTATGCTTTTGATTTCTCACTGTGTAATGTATATTCAGTACTGTTCCTTCTACACTCTATTTTCCTTAAAAATAAATGTTACTTGACCTGTGGCTTCCAATAGCTACTTTCCTCCTGCTGATAGAATTATTTGCTGACAAATTTATTTGAAAGTCTAGAATTATTTGCTGACGAAATTATTTAAAAGACATTACATCCAAAGCACATGTTTTCTTTTCCCTGGTTTCTTACATACTGCCATCTGGTTTCTGTCCCTGCTCTATTTCCATCTACAATCTCTCTTAGACCTCTTTGCTACATTAAAAACTATGAAGTCTGCTTCATTAAAAACCATGAAAAAATTTTAGTAAACTTCCCTCCTTCCTGAGTTGCCAAGACCAAGTGGAGCAGGGGTATACAATGAAGAAAAATAGTACTAGCAAGTCTAAGTATAAATTGAAAGCTGCTCCACTCCCAATGAAAAATAACACACCTTTACTGAGGTCCTACTATCTCCAAGACACTTTATTTAAATGCTAGAGAAATAAAGGTGGAAAAAAAGGATGGGTTGTTGACTTCTTGGGTGATTGATGAGTTATTGAAAAGAATTCAAGAAATTATAATGTGAGTTTTTTCTGAGTGAATGTGAGTTCTAAAACTCCACTTGCAAAGGCCTAATAGATGTTTCATATACTAACATGCATGTTGAAATGCATGTTGAGCAAGTCCATTCTTACAGTACATGTAACTGCTCTTTTCTACCAATGAAGAGAGATTACATGTGTGACTTATGGCAATAACAAACAAGGTATGAACATCCTAGGAGATACTTGATAGATTTCTCTTTGGGTTTATAACTAAGTACAGGTATGATTTTAGAGAGTCAAGTTGACACTTTCTGACATTTACAAATAGTCATTGAATTACATTATTGATTAAAATATCAATAATTACTGGCTTTTTATTAAACTGTTTATGTTTTGTTTTGTAAAATCCAATTATAAAATTGAACAAAAGTGTTAAAAATTATTGAAAGAGAAAAGATATAATGTAAAAAATTACTAAATAAACATAACTGCTGCTCAGAAAACAAACAAAAACAAAAAATATAAAGCTTTGAGCAAGTTAGTTTAAAACAATTAAGCCTCAACACTATTGTCACTTTGGGCCAGACCATTCTTTCCTGTGAGAGGCCGCCCATATTGCAGGGTATTTAACAGCACATCTGGCGTCTACCTACTAAATGCTGGTAGCACCCCTCTTCTTTCAGGAATGATAATCAGAACTGTCTCTAGACATTGCCAAATGTCCCCTGGAGGGAGCACAAACTTGTTCCCAATTTTGCACCACTGGTGTAGATGGGATCACATAAGATGGAGAAGTCCAAATCCTGTTTTTAACATATAGAAACAAAAAATAACATTCAGGGGGCTTCCCTTGTGGCACAGTGGTTGAGAGTCCACCTGCCGATGCAGGGGACACGGGTTTGTGCCCCGGTCCGGGAGGATCCCACATGCCGCGGAGCGGCTGGGCCCGTGAGCCATGGCCGCTGAGCCTGCGCGCCCGGAGCCTGTGCTCCACAACGGGAAAGACCACAACAGTGAGAGGCCCGCGTACCACAAAAAAAAAAAAAAAGCACATTCAGAATACATAATTTTTATTTTATGATAATTTCCTATTGTTAAATTTTAGAAATGCATTTTCCAATTTTAGGTTTTCAGAAAATGTTTACAATGAGGACACATCTCACTAAGCAAACTACTTCAATAGTTATTAACACCTCTTTGTATATTTACTGCTTTAAACCACATAGTTTTTCCACATTATGAGATCCTTTGACATATTGAGGTAAATTTTAAATAATCTTAATTAATCATATAGGACTTTATGAATCTGAACTGTGGGCTGTACCATTATCTATATATTTTAAAATAGCATAATTTCGGCTTCTGTTTATGCTTTAAGTTCATTACAATATTTTTCATTTATATCAATTTCAATAGTGGTGTTATGATAACCTCAAGAAATTAAAATTTTCAGTTACTTGTAAAGGTACCACTTTCTCACAAAAATAAATCTGGATATAAAAATAAAATATGGAATTTAAGAAAAAAATGTCATGAAGAACCTAGGGGTAAAGCAGGAATAAAGACGCAGACCTCTTAGAGAACGGACTTGAGGTTATGGGGAGGGGGAAGGGTGAGCTGTGACAGGGCGAGAGAGAGTCATGGGCATATACACACTAACAAACGCAGTAAGGTAGATAGCTAGTGGGAAGCAGCCGCATGGCACAGGGATATTGGCTCGGTGCTTTGTGACAGCCTGGAGGGGTGGGATGGGGAGGGTGGGAGGGAGGGAGTCGCAACAGGGAAGACATATGGGAACATATGTTTATGTATGACTGATTCACTTTGTTATAAAGCAGAAACTAACACACCATTGTAAAGCAATTATACCCCAATAAAGATGTTAAAAAAAAAATAAAATAAAATAAAATAGTGAAATAATTATCCTACCTCTGACAAATGGGGGAGAAGTAGTTATTCATTAATATTGCTTTTGTAATAATAGTGGTAATGATGTACATTATACTTTTAATTTCATTTTCTGGTCATCACTGTGCTAGCTCTAAGTCAGGCTCTTACCCCATCCTTAAAGAAACAGCAGGAGTGATGGTTCTCAGATTTTTCTGCCTCAACTTTTTTCAATTAGTAATAATAGCTCAAAATGGCTAGGATTTTCACTGGGATGAGGGGGGTGGATTAAACACATGCTCTGCCAGGAAGGGGTTCTCAAATTCTCACCTGTGGTTGCACATGAGTACCTCTTTGATACTGAATACTGATATCTAGATCTCATCCCTGGGAAATTTAATTTAATTTGTCTGGGAGGGGCCTGGCCGTGTTATTTATTGAACTCTCTGAATAAGTCTAATATATAGCCAGGATTGAGAAGCATTACTGGAAGAGAATAGAGCTCAACTATGAAAAAGCTATGTGTAGTTTAAAAAAGTCCTTTGGTTAATTTTCATGGACCTCCTTTTTTTTTTTTTTTTTTTGATTAATAGTGCTCTTTATTAAACTATATTTATAACATGCCATTTAGAAACTAGCACAATGCAAGAGTACATGCAGCCATTTCTATAAGATGTATTATTAGTAGGAAGTGACCTCATATTGTCTTCTGACAAAGTCCATGGTTGAAGGATGAGCTGCACTGTAGGATATAACTGGTGTAGCGCTGCTTCTTTCTTTTGTTTTTATTAATTTTTATTGGAGTATAGTTGCTTTACAATGTTGTGATAGTTTCTCCTGTACAGCAAAGCGAATCAGCTACACGTATACATATATCCTCTCTTTTTTGGATTTCCTTCCCATTTAGGTCACCACAGAGTTTCATGGACCTTCTTTAAGGGACCATCCCAAGAATGAATTGTCCATGAACCAAAGATGTCTCCTCTCCTCTCCTCTCCTCTCCTCTCCTCTCTCTCCTTCTCTCTCTTTCTCCCACTCCCACCCCAAAGATGGAACCCCAATTAAAAAGGTACTTTACAATGCAGCATTGGAAAGATTCGCATGGAATAGGATGCTTTCTTTAACATTAGGATTTAATCTGGGAAGATGAGGCCCAGGGTCGTTACCAAAAAGAAATTTCTCAAAAGAGTGGGGACAAACACAAAAGCCACTGTCCCTGAGGATGGATTTGGGGAACTTCTTTGGCCCATAGATCTATCCAAGACACTGAACAGTTTCTGCCTTTGTGAGCTATGTATTCTAGACACCGAAAGTCACTCTGAGAGCCTGACTCTACTAGCTGCCATGTCAGCTCCCAATCCTATTTTATGTATGCTCCAAACTACAAAACATCTTCCTTGTAGGACTGTGTGGCTGCAATAAATTTGGTTAATATTTCTACATCTCTTTTATCATCTGTAAAATAAAGTAAATAGACTAGATAATTACCAAAATCGATTCCTGCTCCAATAATTTACATTCTTTCTTTGCAAGATTTTTTGCAAAGTAATTATTGTTATGAGCTTTGAAATCCCAATGACACATATTAAGTTAAATTAAAAGGCCTTGGATATTTCTCTGCCTTCAAAGCTAATCATGGACCCTCATATTCTCCTCCTCCTCTTCTTCCAGTTCTGTTTTGCTTTGGCATTTCCTTTTCTGAGATAGTTAAGGCAGGGAGATAGACTACTAACTTTCTATAGAGGGAAATTAATGGGCTTAGTGTGAAACACAGAAGATAGGGAGTAACAACTGAAGTAACAAAAAAGAGAGGGGAGGAAATGAGATCATAGACACCAAATGCACATAATTCTTAAAGATAGGAACTTGCACTAATGAGGTGTCAGCAAGGTCAAGTAGATAAGTACTAAACTTAGAGGTTTCTGGTTACATGGGCATTTGAGTTTGTAAATGGATTGCGCACTCTCCTCCAGCCCCCAACCTCAGAAAGCTGCCACAATCTCTCCTGCTGCTTTGACAACTCCCCTTAGCCCTTCTCTTCCTGCAGAGAGTCATGAGTAATAACCCCAAGGCCCTGCAAAGATGCCCCTCACCCTCACTGTGGGCGGGTGCTGTCATTCAAAATATACCCAAATTCCGTAGAGAAGAAGACATTATCACAGCATTGCAATCGATCTCCTCACTGCTAAAGAAGTTAAATCCACGTGACCTATATTCATGTACAGATTAGCTCAGATGGAAAAATGAAGGCTAGTGACAGTGAATCATGCTGTAAATACAGGAGTTCATAAATAAATAAAATCCCTCTGGGTAGAAAGCTCAGAGTTGAAATAAAAATGATAAAATGAAAAAAAAGAAAAATATAAAAAACATAAAACTTTGGGGGAACTGGTATAACAATTTTTTCCAATACCTGTAAATATATTTTTGCCCTGGATAGACCACCTGAGGGAGGTTGCACCAGTAGCTGAGTGACAGATACAACCTGAATTGGGGGACTTAGATAATTCTGTTTTGGTCAACTCCTTCAAAAAATAAAATACGCTAATTGTAAAAAAGTTTCAAAATTAATGACTAAACAAAAGCCAATCCCTTATTTTAGCCCCCCAATCCTAGTCTCTAATAGTAACCACTGTTACAAACTGTGACACTGTGTGTGCCAAAGTCAAACACACACACGTGTGCAGTTGTCCCTTGAACAGCATGGACTTAAACTGCATGGGTCAACTTACACGTGGATTTTTTTCAGTGGTAAATACTACAGTACTATACAATTACTGTGCAGAAGTTTGACGCCCCAACTACCCCCATTGTTCAAGGGTCAATTGTATATACATGTGTACGTATATATAGACACGCATATATTTCAAATATGCTTATATTTCACATATAGCTACTAATATAAATGTGTATTTACATCTTTACATTCACATATGCTTTTGATGTAAATGCAATCATATTTTCTACCTTGATGAACATTTCTCCTTTTTTTAATTCAATATAGTCCCACTTCCTTGGGTTAGATCCTGGCTCCATCACTTAGTACCTGTGTAACTTTAAGATATGTTCAAATTCTCTGTGCCTCAGTTTTTCCACCAAGAAACAGATGTAATAGTGGTATCTACTTCTTAAAGTTGTAATGAGGATTAAATGAAGGACCATATAACAAGATCTTAGGATAGTGTTTGCACATCAAAGTGCTGTAGGAGTGTTAGTTATTATTTTGATAATCATCATCAATATCATCATAATCATCTTCATCATTACACATATGGATGGTGTGGTACTCTGCCCAGATCCCTTCTTCAGGACACTTCTGATGACTCATGACCATGCCCCTTACTGGTAGTTACCCACACAGAACTGTTATGAACAAAGTTATGCTCACATTCCAGGGTATAATCCACAGCTAATGACTGGCTGATATGAGGACACAAATGCTCAGCCTCCTTAGCCTTAATTGGACAATTCTAAAGGGCCGTCCCAGATCCAGAGCTCTCTGTAAGCTTATGTGACAACTTCTCCCTTTGCTCAATCCTGTTTTCCTCACTCACTTTATGCTTACAGATGTAAGTCCTGAGATCACTCACAAACTAATGTGCTGCATACAATTTCCTATCTCAGAATTTGAACTGTAGATCAACCTGTTCTTTGAGGACTGCAATTCATCCTGCTAACCCTTCCTCTGTAAGTTTGTCTAGGAAACTTCATGAGTCATAATCTTGAAGAAGCCCTTCCCAAATGGAGTGAACTCAACCATAAAGTGTAAGGAGATCTGAGCAGCGCAAAGAGAGGACTGCAGTGTATAGTATGGGAAATGGCCCAGAACCCTCATCAGGGCCATAGAACTCACTCTTGGAAGCTCATAATATCAGCTGTTGACAGTTTTAGCTCAACTCCAAACTAAGAATCGCCCTCAGTCACAAAGAATTCCCTTGCCCAGTGTTCCATCTCAAGGTAGAACATGGCCAATGACTGTATGGTGTGGGAATACAATCCCCCTTCTCCACTTTACCGCATTCTGTAGAACTCTGAAGGACCATCCAAGGTCAGGGTTTTTGGTAATATCAATTACAGCCTTAGTTATACTTACACTGCAGGTCAGATTCTCCTGTACCTAATCCTGCGTTTCTCACTCTTTCACTCCCCAGTAAAAATTCTGGACATGTCTCTCCATCTCAGAATATGTTTCCAGGGAACCTAAACTAAGATATCATATCATGAGTATCTTTCTATGCCAATAGATAAATATCTGTCTCATTAAAATGCCTGCATAATTTTCCATTGTATTTATAATTTATAGTGGCATAATTTACATAACCAGCAAGTTAGGTCATTCTTTTTTTTTTTTATAAGCTAACCTGCTGATACCCAAAGTTTATAATAATACAAAGACTTGCAGGTCAATTTTATTTTAAAATATTAATACAAAATTCATAAATCACATTGGCAGAAATAATCTCACACAGTAAAGTCATGGATTAAGTTCTGATGTCATCTAATAAAGCAAAAATAAAAGATAGCAAAAATTACTCTTTAAAAGTCTCTATATTGCTTTTAAAGTACAGCGTATATGGATTTGTCTCTATAACTTTGTGCAGCAATATGTGTTTATAAATGTTTAATGTATACAGCGTTTCCTCCAACACTGGAATAATTTACTGCTTCTTTGGGTGAACAACAGATAAAGTCATTGGCTTGGTATATAAGAACTATGTCATATGTTAAATACTTTAAACATTAGAGTCACATGCAGCATGTTGAGAGGCTGTCATTCAAGAGAAGTACAGGAGAATTGGAACCTACTGAAGAAAGAGAAAATTAATGTTTCTTATCCCATGGTCATTCTTGACCATGCTCTTATGTATGATGGTAAGTGGAATCATTTCAATGTCTAAAATAATATTTTATCTTTACTCTATTTTTTCGTTTTAACTCTTAGGATTTGTCTGTCTCTTTTCATCAACCTCTCTATATACATATAGTTGAATTTATGTAAGTTCAAAGCAATCGTGAAATATCCGTATTGCACTTCAGAAGAATACACCTTCACTGCCTACTGTAAATTATTCTAGGAATGCAAGGGTAGGGAAATATTTTTAAATCTATTAATATATTGAATATGGTGAATATATCTATTTACCATGATATTACATCATACATTATTAAAAGGTAGGTTAAAATATGTGACAGAAAGCCACATAACAGAATCAAAGTTCCATTGCTGACCTTAAAAATTGATAATACAATTGCCAACAGATGTGATGGATTTATGAGTAATATTTATTTATTTTCACATCTTTATTGGAGTATAACTGCTTTACAATGGTGTATTAGTTTCTGCTTTATAACAAAGTGAATCAGCTATACATATACATATATCCCTGTATCTCCTCCCTCTTGCATCACCCTCCCTCCCACTCTCCCTATCCCACCCCTCTAGTTGGTCACAAAGCACCGAGATGATCTCCCTGTGCTATGTGGCTGTTTCCCACGAGTTATCTGTTTTACATTTGGTAGTGTATATATGTCCATGCCACTCTCTCACCTCGTCCCAACTTACCCTTCCCCCTCCGCGTGTCCTCAAGTCAATTCTCTACATCTGCATCTTTATTCCTGTCCTGCCCCTAGGTTTTCCAAACTTTTTTTTTTTTTTTAGATTCTATATATATGTGTTAGCATACAATATTCATTTTTCTCTTTCTGACTTACTTCACTCTGTATGGCAGACCCTAGGTCCATCCACCTCACTACAAACAACTCAGTTTCATTTCTTTTTATGGCTGAGTAATATTCCATTGTATATATGTGCCACATCTTCTTTATACATTCACCTGTCGACGGACACTTAGGTTGCTACCATGTCCTGGCTACTGTAAATAGAACTGCAATGATCACTGTGGTACATGACTATTTTTGAATTATGGTTTTCTCAGGGTATATGCTCAGTACTGGTATTGCTGGGTCATATAGTAGCTCTATATTAGATTTTTAAGGAACTTCCATACTGTTCTCCATAGTGGCTGTATCAATTTACATTCCCACCAACAGTGCAAGAGGGTTCCCTTTTCTCCACACCCTCTCCAGCATTTATTGTTTATAGATTTTTTGATGATGGCCATTCTGACTGGTGTGAGGTGATGCCTCATTGTACTTTCAATTTGCATTTCTCTAATGATTAGTGATGTTGAGCATCCTTTCATGTGTTTGTTGGCAATCTGTATATCTTCTTTGGAGAAATGTCTATTTAGGTCTTCTGCCCATTTTTGGCTTAGGTTGTTTGTTTCTTTCCTATTGAGCTGGATGAGCTATTGTAAATTTTGGAGATTAATCCTTTGTCAGTTGCTTCATTTGCAAATATTTTCTCCCGTTCTGAGGGTTGTCTTTTCATCTTGTTTATGGTTTCCTTTGCTGTGCAAATGCTTTTAAGTTTCATTAGGTCCCATTTGTTTATTTTTTTTATTTCCATTTCATTAGGAGGTGGCTCACAAAGGATCTTGCTGTTATTTATATGATAGAGTGTTCTGCCTATGTTTTTGCTAAGAGTGATACTATCTGGACTTATATTTAGGTCTTTAATCCATTTTCAGTTTATTTTTGTGTATGGTGTTAGGGAGTGTCCTAATTTCATTCTTTTACATGTAGCTGTCCTGTTTTCCGAGCACCACTTATTGAAGAAGCTGTCTTTTCCCTTGTATATTCTTGCCTCCTTTATCAAAAATAAGGTGACCATATGTGTGTGGGTTTATCTCTGGGCTTCCTATCTTGTTCCATTGACCTATATTTCTGCTTTTGTGCCAGTACCATACTGTCTTGATTACTGTAGCTTTGAAGTATAGTCTGAAGTCCAGCAGCCTGATTCCTCCAGCTCCATTTTTCTTTCTCAAGATTTCTTTGGCTATTCGGCATTTTTTGTGTTTGCATAAAAATTGTGAAATATTTTTGTTCTAGTTCTGTGGAAAATGCCATTGGTAGTTTGATAGCAATTGCATTGAATCTGTAGATTGCTTTGGATAGTAGAGTCATTTTCACAATGTTGATTCTTCTTATCCAAAACATGGTATATCTCTCCATATGTTTGTATCATCTTTAATTTCTTTCATCAGTTTCTTATAGTTTTCTGCATACAGTTCTTTTGTCTCCTTAGGTATTTTTATCTCTAGGTATTTTATTATTTTTGTTGCAGTGGTAAGTGGAAGTGTTTCCTTAATTACTCTTTCAGGTTTTTCATCATTAGTGTATAGGAATGCAAGAGATTTCTGTACATTAATTTTGTATCCTGCTACTTTACCAAATTCATTGATTAGCTCTAGTAGTTTTCTGGTAGCATCTTTAGGATTCTGTATGTATTGTATCATGTCATCTGCAAACAGTGACAGTTTTCTTCTTCTTTTCGGATTTGGATTCCTTTCACTTCTTTTTCTTCTGTGATTGCTGTGGCTGAAACTTCCATAACTATGCTGAATAACAGTGGTGAGAGTGGACAACCTGTCTTTTTCCTGATCTTAGAAAAAATGGTTTCAGTTTTCCACCATTGAGAATGATGTTGGCTGTGGGTTTGTCATATATGGCCTTTATTATGTTGAGTTAAGTTCCTTCTGTACCTACATTCTGGAGTGACTTTATCAATAATGGGTTTTGAATTCTGTCGAGAGCTTTTTCTGCATCTATTGAGATGATCATATGGTTTTTCTCCTTCAGTTTTTTAATACGGTTTATCACATTGATTGATTTGCATATATTGAAGGATCCTTGCATTCCTGGGATAAACCCCACTTGATCATGGTGTATGATCCATTTGATGTGCTGTTGGACTCTGTTTGCTAGTATTTTGTTGAGGATTTTTGTATCTATGCTCATAGATGGCCTGTAGTTTTCTTTCTTTGTGACATCTTTATCTGGTTCTGGTATCAGGGTGATGGTGGCCTCATAGATTGAGTTTGGGAGTGTTCCTCCCTCTGCTATGTTTTGGAGGAGTCTGAGAACAATAGATGTTAGCTCTTCTCTAAATGTTTGATAGAATTTGCCAGTGAAGCCAACGGGTCCTGCACTTTTGTTTGTTGGAATATTTTTAATCAGTCTCAATTTTAGTGCTTGTGCTTTGTCAGTTTATATTTTCCATTTCTTCCTGGTTCAGTCTCGGAAGGTTGTGCTTTTCTAAGAATTTGTCCATTTCTTCCATGTTGTCCATTTTATCGGCATATAGTTGCTTGTAGTAATCTCTCATGATTCTTTGTATTTCTTCAGTGTCAGTTGTTACTTCCCCTTTTTCATTTCTAATTCTATTGATTTGAGTCTTCTGTCTTTTTTTCTTGATGAGTCTGACTAATGGTTTATCAATTTTGTTTATCTTCTCAAAGAACCAGCTTTTAGTTTTATTGATCTTTGCTATTGTTTCCTTCATCTGTTTTTCTTTTATTTCTGATAAGATCTTTATGATTTCTTTCCCTCTGCTAACTTTTGGGTTTTTTTGTTATTCTTTCTCTAATTGCTTTAGGTTGTTTATTTGAGATGTTTCTTGTTTCTTGAGGTAGGATTGTATTGCTATAAACTTCCCTCTTAGAACTGCTTTTGCTGCATCTCATAGGTTTTGGGTCATCCTGTTTTCATTGTCATTTGTTTCTAGGTATTTTTTTTTATTTCCTCTTTGATTTCTTCAGTGATCTCTTGGTTATTAAGTAGTATATTATTTAGCCTCCATGTGTTTGTAGTTTTTACATATTTTTTTCCTGTAATTGATATCTAGTCTCATAGCATTGTGGTCAGAAAAGATACTTTTTAATTTTCCTAAATTTACCAAGGCTTCATTCCTAGCAAAGAAATCAGGTAGAGCATGTTTGGGATGTCCTTTTGCTCTGATCCTCATTCTTGATGGCCCATCCTCACATTAATTCTGAGCAGATATTTGTCTTAACTATGCCTTGACTTCCTGGAGACATTCTCCCTGCATCCCTCTCCAGTTCAGGAACCACATATATGATTGGCTCTTCAATATCTCCATTTAGATAGTTCAATATAGAAAAATTTTCAAATTATATATCTGATTAAGGATTAATATCCAGAATATAGAAAGAATTTCTAAAATTCGACAACAACAAAAATCAAATAACCCAATTCAAAATGGGCAAAAGACATGAATAGACATCTCTTCAAACAAGTTACACAAATGGCCAATAACACATACAAAGATGTTCAACATCACTAATTATTAGAGAAATGCAAGTCAAAACTACAATGAAATACCAGATCACACCCATCTGAATGGCTACTATCAAAAAAACAGAAAGTAAAAAGTGCTGGCAATGATGTGGAGAAACTGGAACCCTTGTGCACTGTTAATAGGAATGTAAAATGGTACAGCCACTGTAGAAAAGAATATGGTGATTCCTCAAACAAATAAAGATACAACTGCCATATGATCTAGCAATTCCACCTTTGCTATATACCCAAAAGAATTTAAAGCAGAGTCTCAAAGAGATAGTTGCATACCCATGTTCACAGCAGCATTATTCACAAGCTAAAATGTGGAAGCAACTCCAAGTATCCATCACTGGTGGATAAAGAAGGAAAATGCACTATATACACACAATGGAATATTATTCAGCCTTAAAAAGAAAGAAAATTCTGACACATGCTACAACGTGGGTGAATCTGGAAGACATTATGCTAGGTGAAATAAGCCAGTCACAAAAAGACAAATACTGTATGATTTCACTTACATGAGGTACTTAGTCAAAATCATAAAGACAGAAAGTAGAATGGTGGTTGCCTGAAGATCTGGGAAGGGAAGAATGGGGAGTGATTGTTTAATAGGTACAGAGTCTCCATTTCACAAGATAAAAAGAGTTATAGAGATGGATGGTGATGATTATTGTACTTTATGAATGTATTTCAATATGATTGAACTGTATGCTTAAAAATGGTTAAGGTGTTAAATTTTATGTTCTGTGTATTTTACCAGAATAAAAAAATTGAAAAAATACAAGTAAAAATATAGCAATATTTGATATTCATGATTTACCATTTTCTCTGTCCTCAGTCTGGTCTTCTGTATTTCTCTGATCTCTGAACGATGTCACCATGCTTCCATCTACAAAGAGGAGAAATCTAATATTCATCCTTGAAATTTCCCTTTTTTTCACCTTTCATATGTAATCCACTACAATGTTTTAAATTATACATTCTTGTTTCTTTGGAACACCTGCCATCTCTCCCTACTGATGCAGTTTATGTGAAATCATCAAAATATTAGTGTGTTGTAACTCAGTGCAGTATTAATGAATTGTTACATCATAAAATTAAGCATGAGCACTTTTCAACTCCTCAGGTAACACCCTTCAGAATAATTTGGAGCAATGAATCATTTTTGGATAGAAACAAGCCATATTATAAAAACAAAATAACCATTTGATATGACATATGATTCCCTCTGAAATTGTTTGTTTTAGTTATGTCTTAAAAGATAGTCGAAGAAAAAGGTAATAAACAATGAAGACTGAGCTTTGATCATTATATCTTTAAAAAATTATCTTTCTATACATCTTTATACAGATATAAAACTTTTTTTTATAGAGGTGAACATAGAGGTGAATGCTACCTCCAGTATTTTCCAGGAATGATAGGCTACAAAATAAACACCTCATGAAAGGGGTTTGGTCAAAGATGCACATGGAATCACAGACACAGTTACCTCGAAAGGACACCAAAACAGAAAGTGAAAGTGTGAGTGGTATATGTGGCTGCAATTTTGGTGTATGTAATATTAACCACAGTCAAGGTTGGAAAAAATATTTGTCTCTGACCCTGTCAAAATTCACTTTTTAGAGGCTTTCCATTTTCATATTTTAAATTTTGAATGACTGACTCCTTTACTGCTGTTAATTTATGTGACACTTTTGTAAATATTTATTCTATAGACTTCTAACTGCCCATGTGACACACATGTTTTTAGATTTAAGATGTTGACTTTTTTTTCTTTTTTAATTTGAGAAAAGAAAAAAACAAGAGCTGGATTTAATCCCTGCTTCAACATTTTTTGGATGTACAACCTTGGTAATGTAGCTAATGAATGCACTTCTCTGAGCCTTGGTTTCCAACAATATAGCTGGAACAATGGGACTACTAATACCTACCTCAAACTGGCTATTGTGAGGGTGAAAATATAAAAGTCATTTCACACTCCTTACCACTTAGGCAATCAATAACTAGTAGCTCTTAATAGCAATATTGAGCTTTCAATCACAATTTGCTTACAATCACAGGAAAAATTATCCTGTTTAATTTTGCAAAGCCAATTAAATATATAGAAACAAAATGAAATACAGGCTGAGGTAATTTATTATTATTATCATTATTATCTATAGAAGACAGTAGTTTCTAAGGTCATGATAAGGTTTGGTTGTCAAAGAAAAGTGGTTGGGACAAATTATATATTGTGATGAAGTGGTGAGAATTCAAATTCAACAGCTTATGGAAGATAACTAATAAACTAAATTTGAATCTGAGATGTTGAAATTGAACAGGTCCATGGAGACAACGTCAACCAACCTTCTCCTTTTCCAGTCTGTAAGGGCTAAGCCTACAAAAGTTTGCTGATTTCTGACAGCAACATAGCAGTTAACAAAAGGGAAAGTAGAAACTACATTTTTTAAACTCCCAGCTCAATGCTCCTTCTAATACTGCGTCATGCAAATGAAGAGAAAGTTAATTCCCAAGTTATTTGCTTATCTTACATACAGAGTACATTGGATAGAAGATGTCTAGATTATTTCGGAAATATCATCACAGAGACATAAATGGTCAGTTACGCTTACAAACATCTTGGAGAAACTTAAGTGGTTAAATTTCTGGGATAAAACTTATCATTTAATTGCGTGTCCTTACTGAGTTAGGTATCTGGAAAGAAACATAAGCCCCATCCAGCACACTGTTTCAGTGAGCATAGTGACTCCATAACATAAATTCAGTTTTTTGTGCTTAGTGTGAAAAGCTAACTGACCATGAACCTTGCCCTCTAAGAGCACATGGTCTAATGAGGAGGAAATCCATATGCAATTCAATAAGGAAGGTGCTGAGATGTGGGTATGCAGAAGATGTTACGAAAGTATACGGCAGCAATATTTACCTGTGGTCAAATGATCACTTATAACATAGACTTTCAGGTCAAGAAATTAACTTTTAAAAATAACCAGATGCGGGCTTCCCTGGTGGCGCAGTCGTTGAGAGTCCGCCTGCCGATGCAGGGGACACGGGTTTGTGCCCCGGTCCGGGATGATCCCACATGCCGTGGAGCGGCTGGGCCCGTGAGCCATGGTCGCTGAGCCTGCGCGTCCGAAGCCTGTGCTCCGCAACTGGAGAGACCACAACAGTGAGAGACCCGGGTACCGCAAAAAAAAAAAAAAAGAAAAAAACAGATGCTTATTCAGATAATAATAAAATTACCATCACCTTAAATTGTTTCTATCAGCAAAAAAGGCCGTTGGAAAGTAGTACTCTGTTCTCAAAAAAACAAAAATGTGTTGATATCATTACCATAACCTTTCATTATTCTATATTCCTTGGAGAAAACAGAGTAAGAATCTGTTTTCTAAACTTCCAGGTAATATGATTTATATTCCTACCTTCAGAAAACACACAATTTCAATCAAAAAGGTTATTTTCCGTACTTTCCCTCTCTGAAAATATGAAAAGAAATTCCAAGCAAGTACAAAAAAGGAAGCCAGGCAGCTGTTTGGGCTATTACTGAATAATTATGATGCTCATCACTATCATTTCCCTTTAATGTTAATTTAAAATATGCTAGGCACCGTAAAGCACACTGGTAAATACAGCATTTTAAAGAAACTTTGGACTGAAATACATAATACTTTATTTGAAAGAAACAAAAGGAAAGAAACCAGATACCACAGCATAATTTCCTCTTGTTTTGAGGGGAGTAGCAATCAATTATTCTGAAGTAGAAAAAGTAGTGAATGGAATGGATGTTCTGGAGTCATACTGAATCAGCTATACCTCATGCAATCACTGCAATAACAAATTTAATTATTTTTCCCCAAAGCCAACATTCTAGCCTTCTTGTAGGTTTCATGCTCTTTACGAATCTCTACTTTTATTACCAAAAAAAAACCGTTAATGACACTACATAATAGCTAATAATATTGCTACATCGCCTTACTGTATTTCAGGTCAATGAAGTGTAACAAAATATTAACATTCATTCATATCAAAAGAGATTTTATATGAGCATTTTTAAAACTTTTGTTTTTTTATACTTTCTCTTAATTGAAGCTTTTCGAATCCATCAAAACATTAGAGAACTTACAGCAAAATCAACATGTGAGGGTCTAAACTCTTGAGTTTAAATATTTTTACAGGGAAATTCATTTTATTTTATACTCTTAACACTCACCATGTACGTTCTTATAAAAAGTCTTGGTGATAAAAAGAAACAAAATTGAGGTATTTGTAATGAGGTGGATAGACCTAGAGGCTGTCATATAGAGTGAAGTAAGTCAGAAAGAGAAAGACAAATACCGTATGCTAACACATATATATGCAATTTAAGAAAAAAAAATGTCATGAAGAACCTAGGGGTAAGACAGGAATAAAGACACAGACCTACTAGAGAATGGACTTGAGGATATGGGGAGTGAGAAGGGTATAAGCTGTGACAAAGCGAGAGAGAGGCATGGACATATAGACACTACCAAACGTAAGGTAGATAGCTAGTGGGAAGCAGCCGCATAGCACAGAGAGATCAGCTTGATGCTTTGTGACCGCCTGGAGGGGTGGGATAGGGAGGGTGGGAGGGAGGGAGATGCAAGAGGGAAGAGATATGGGAACATATGTATAACTGATTCACTTTGTTATAAAGCAGAAACTAACACACCATTGTAAAGCAATTATACTCCAATAATGATGTAAAAAAAAAAAGAAGTCTTGGTGAAGGAATTGAATATAAAGAAACAAAAACTGATTAAGGAGGATTTCCACCAGAAAAAATCCAGGAAATGTTTTCATAGATACAGACATTGCTAGCCCTGTATTATTAGCATGGAGGGAAGATTGGACAAAAAGGAACACACCTTAAATTCAAAGGGGAGGAAAAAAACGAGAGGGTAGAAGATAGCACATAGGCCAATTTGCAAACTGAGTTCTGTTTTGAAATTAAGATTTGAATAAAGAGGAAAATAATACTTTTTCTCAGAGAATTCATTCATTAATTCAACAATGTTTGTGAAGCACCAACAGGTGCTACACACTGTTATAATTTATGTAAGTACAGGAAAGAATAAAAACAAAATCCCTGTTTTATGGACTTTATATTACAGTGGATGGAAAGAAACAATAAACAAAACAATCCAATATATCAGGGAAGAAAAATAAAGCAAAGTCTAAGAATCAAGAGTGTGACCAGGAGTTACGTAATGTAACTCCTGGAGTTACGTTATGTTACTTTTCATAGTGTGATCTGAGAAGGCCTCTCTAAGTATATACTTAAATGAACGGAGGGAGTGGAGCTCATTGATTTATGGAGCAAATGGAGATTAAGAGCTTCCCTTATGGGAACCAAAATAATATAGAAGTATGTATGTAATAATTTTCAAATTAGAATACAAATAAGGGACAAGTAAGAGGAAATTTCAGTATTTGATAAGAAATGGAAATACTAATATATATTTATATATGGGAAATACCCATATACCTATACTTATATGGAGATTTAAAAATTAGGTCATGGATAAAATTTAGATTGTGGATAAAGCAAATTTTTATAGAAGTAATAGTAGAATTAATATACACATAGATACATTAAAGCAATTTAGAATTAAATAAAAAGTGTATTTCCCAATATAAATGGATATATGTATATAAGTTTATATATATAAATAAAAATAAGGGATATGTATTAGATATAAATGGATATAAAGGGTACATTTTCATGCTTTCAGAACCAATGATTATCTTCCTAATAGGGATATGAAGATTAATTCTTGAAGGGTGTGTGTGTGCTGATCTGTTTTTAGACCAATTTTCTCCTATCCTCTCGACAAAATTTAAAATATATGTTATGTTTTCATCTTGAAAAAAACATGCAGTGTGAGGCTGAGAGACAGAGAAGCATGTTCTCAGCAGCTGTGCAATGCTAGCATGTTGTGAATATTCAACAAATATTAAGTGGCTTTGAAATATGAATTGATGGATAATGAATCACTTTAGGGAATTATCCTGCCAAAATGTTTTGGAAAATCCATGAAACATTTGACAAATCCAAAGAATCCCAAGATTTGCTTTTGCTGAGATTTATTTGTTTATTTGGGGGGATGGGGAGACAGGTTCTGATTTTTCATCTGACTCATTAGGTCCTTCTGTTAGAGTGCAATTCATGTTCAAATCATATTACTTTAACTTTTGTTAAGCAATTGATTTCTTACTGGTTATATAATTGGAAAAACAGAACATCCAGAAAAAAACTGCCTCTTTTTATTAAGTACAGAAATAAAATTAATTAAGCAGAAACTTAATTATAGTAATGGGATTGACCCTGAAGTGGAGAATGAGTACCAGGACGGGACACAAATATTGCATTTACAGAGTTTATAAATAACAACATAATCTTATTTAGCATTCACTTAAATAAGGGGGAAAAATATACAACATAATATATTTTGCTTCTATTTTCTTCTGATTACACTCAAATTAACTGTTAGGATCTTTGCTTAAGACCTATTTGGTGATTTTAACATAATTCCTTGAAAATTATCTCATTTTAAAAGCTAAGAAATTTTAACTCATTTCTTAGCCTCTTAACATACCCTGACACATTTGTTCTGTGTTTACCCATCACTATCATTATATAAACGTTTTCACAATGCCTGTAATGTGGAAAAGTGTATGGATTAGTCAGGACTTTTTTTTTTTTTTAATTTTATTTATTTATTTATTTTTATTTTTGGCTGTGTTGGGTCTTCGTCTCTGCGCGAGGGCTTTCTCTAGTTGCGGCGAGCGGGGGCCACTCCTCATCGCGGTGCGCGGGCCTCTCACTGTTGTGGCCTCTCTTGTTGCGGGGCACAGGCTCCAGACGCGCAGGCTCAGTAGTTGTGGCTCACGGGCCCAGTTGCTCTGCGGCATGTGGGATCTTCCCAGACCAGGGCCCGAACCCTTGTCCCCTGCATTGGCAGGCAGATTCTCAACCACTGTGCCACCAGGGAAGCCCAGTCAGGATTTTTAAAGTTGCAAATTACAAAAGCCAGCTGAAGAAAAAAGAGGGGACTTCTCATTAGAATACAGGGATCACTAATAGCAGTTAAAGAAAATAATGCAGCCAGATACCAGGTAGGACTGCAAGAAGCATTAGAAGATAATTGGCAACTGGGATGATTTTCTCACCACTTCTTGATTCTGCTTCTCTCCGTGCGTTTACTTTATCTCTCTGTTTTTGGGCATACTGCTATTCTTTTCCTATTCAATTCACATGATGGCAGAAGAAGAACTGAGACACAATATACGGTAGAATTCAAGCCATATTAGAGAGATGGACTCTCTTGACCCTAAGTCCTAATTCTCAAGGAAGTGACTTGGACCCAGACCAGGTGGGGTCTCCAATTATTTCTCAATTAACTCTGGGCAGGGATTCTAGGTGCCATTGTATAAATATGGCTAAGTGCCACTAGTATGGAATGAGGAGATCTGAAGTAGGTGGGAGTAATTAAGTGGTTCATTGTAAGTTGAGAGACACCCAAAGGAGTCTGCTATGTTATACAAGTGATATTTTATTTAAAAGTCTCCTTCTCTAGTACTTTACTCTTGATATCTACCATAATTTTTAAGACAACATCTTTTCACCATTCAAAATCCAGTACCCACCCCACCTCTTAAATCCTCATGTTAATGGAGAAATGATTATCCAATAAAGCAATCCTCCTAGAAAAAAAATACCTATACGCTGGAAAAATTACTGTCATAACTACCTAAAAGTTCTGAAGACTGAAGTACCATAGGGAGATTTCAGAGCAGAGCCGAAACTTGGGGAAAGCCATCAGACATATTGAGTTCCTCATTTTTTTGCAGTTCTGTCCTGCGGCAGCCTCAGTCACAGTGGTGGTAGTGTAGGGATGATTCAAACACTGATAGAGAGCCCACTGGCTTACTGGCTGAGGAAATAGGGCAAGAAATACAGAGCGACCAGAGTTACCAGAGAGTGAAATGGAAATCAGAAAGGAGAGAGCCAAAGAAAGAGTATTTCAATTTCTATGTGTAAACTCAGCCTAAGTCTCTGGCTGAGCACTGAACCACATATTGAACTGAAAAAAATGGAAAGCTACACGTAGCTATGGTTTAAGAAACTGATCTGAGATCTAAGCAGCCACCCACCACAGGCATGCCTGTTTGCACTTTGAGTCTAACCAAGTTAATTGCCTGCTAAAACAAAAGCATCAACACTTTTTGGAGCAATCTAACAGAATCCAGATTCTCCACAGCCTGATATTCAGAATGTCCAGGATACAGTCCAATATTATTCACATATAACTAGCCAGGAAAATGTGATCCAGTCTCAAGGGAAAAAAACTACAAACAGACGCCAACCCTGAGGTTAACAGATGTTGGAATTGTTAACCAAGTACTTTAAAGAAGCAATTATAATTATGGCCAGTGACATAAAGAAAATGAGACTTGTAATGAATGAAAACATAAGGTATTTTTGCATATACTGAGAATCGGAAACTTTAGAACTGAAAATTTCAATATTTAAAATTAAAAAATCCACTGGATAGGCTTAGAAGAAATAGAGATAAAAGGGTCAGTAACTTTGAAAACATATTAATAGAACACATCTAATCTGAAGAAAGCTATCCCCTACTACATACTTATTAATTTAAAGGAAAAAAAGAGTAAATTTATAGTGGAGAAAATGGGAGATACCACTTTTACCAAGTGATAGAGTTAATATCACCAGTAAAGAGACAGAGTGATAACTTCCACCTCTTGATGTGATACACTGAGAAGAGCAGCATCACGTCTAAGGTTTTCTTTCTGAAAAAGAATAATCTGAACTTAATCACAAGGAAACATTAGGACAAACCAAAAATGGGAGGTGCTTTCCAAAATAACTGGCCAGTGCTCTTCAAATGTGTCAAGGACTTGAACGACAAAGACTGAGTTGCTTCCAGAATAAGAGAGACTTAGGATACAGGACAACTAACTGCAATGTGTGACCCTGGATTGATCAAGGTCCAGAAAGAGAACATTAATAGAGCAATTGATAAAATTTGAATAAGGTCTGTAAATTAGTTAAATAGTATTGTACCAACATTAATATTGTGATTTTGCTAATTGTATCTGGCTATGTTTGTATTGTTAAGAAATCTCTTTTCTCCAAATTTTTAATTTCAATCCAATCCCAACCAAAATCCCAGAGTGTGTTTGCAGAAGTTGACAAGCTTATTCTAAAATTTTTATGGATATGCAAATAAACAAGAATAGCCAAAGCAATATTTAAAAAGAAGGAAAAAAATTTGAGAACTTCAATGTTCTGATTTCATGACTTACTATAAATATATAGTAATCAAGAGAATGTAGTATTGCAGAAAAAAATAGACAGATAAATGGAAGAGAAAGAGTCCAAAAATAGATCCAAACATAACTGGCCAAATGATTTTCAAAAAAAAAAGTACAAAGTCTTCTCAATGAGGGAATAAAATGCCTTTTCCAGAACAACATTGCAACAACTGGATATTTATTTGGGGACGTGAACATTGATCTTTACCAACACTATATTCAACACAATCCAAAAGGATTTCTATAACTTAGTATCAAAACTAAAAGAACTCCTAAAAGAAATAAGGGAAAAGTCCTTGTGTCCGTGAGATAGGTAAATATATCTTCGATAGGATGTAAAATGCTCGATTCATTTTTAAAAAGGGATAAATCAAACTTGATCAAAATGAAAACATGAAACTCCAAAATGGGCCTCAAGTATATGTTTATGTAACCAGGGAGCTACCCCACCCCAGACTTTCTTTGTAATTCTTTCCATCTTGGAGACCTATTTTTCCAAAAACCCAACTTGGTAAATGCTGCCAAAGCATTTTTTGCTTGTTCCTGACAAGACGTAATTTTTTTTAACTAGCTTTATCTGTACATTATGGTGCTTTACATTAACTTCCTTCTAAGCGTAATGTTTAGAAAGGATTCTTCCTACTTGATACACATAACATGGTCACTAAGGTTAAACCATATGGGAGTCATTTGGACTGAACATGCAGAGACTGGAGTGAGACAGAGAAGGATAGATGTTCTATAGGTTTGTTTGTTTGTTTGTTTGAACACTTAGCATAACCCATGTGCCTGTTTTGTGGTACAGATGAAAGTTCAAAAGTGAGGACTAGAAAAAAATTTCAAAGGAGAGAAGGTTGTTCTCCTCACTGAATAAACCTAGGAATACAGCAGTCAGTGATTTCAGGACAGTCTGTTAGGAGAGTAAAAACCTGAATTAGGTCTTTACACAGTTGCCACGTACACTTAAGAGAAGATTTCTAGCAAACGGCAACATGTTGACCAGAATCCTCATTACACCCCTGACACTCTAAAGGTATTTCTCAATTATTTGGCTCAATGGCAACTCACAAATCCTTGTAATTCTTGTAGCTATGTATGTAATTTTGACTCTCTTTATGTTAAGACATCAGAACACAGGAGTTTCTGTTTTTAAAGAAACAATTTGAATGTCACAGAATCCTGCTGACTATTTCTTATAAGGTTCCCCCTACCCCTTGCTTAAAAGCTTTACACTGTTTTCCTAAGAGCAAATCTATTCCAACGTTAAAAGGTTCCAATTAGATATGAAACTCCAAACCCATGAATTTTGAGAGGGTTCTAAACTTGCCAAAACAATTTCTCATAGACTTGATACTTGGATACACACTCCCACTGCATATTTAAAAGCCTTTACTATAAAGGTTTCCTATAACAAAAGGGAGATGAAAAGATACAGTAATTATTCACGGAACATATTCAAGCCATCATTGCTGATGAAATATGATATCTATGACATTCCTCCACTGTAAATGAGGCAGTGGTTCTGAGGAGTGCTGTTAGCTGCAGAAAACCCATTTTTATCCCTATTAACACATAAAACAATAGCTTTCATCTCAGAGTACTCTGCCGCTCCGTCTAAAACAAAACATACTAAATCTAAACTCTTTGGGAATAAAATTTAAATCGCAAGTCTGTTTCAGCTTTGCAGACTTTCAACTCAAGTGGAAATTTGGGGTGCCTTTCTCCTAATGATATGGCCAAGGCAATATCTTTCCCACCTGGTAAAGAAAAGCCAATATTCTAGCAGCCAGATGCCCTTCAGTAGGTGGACCTGGACAGGGGAACTGGGTTAGAGGAAAGGCTGATTTCTAAGTGAGGGCTGACCTCGTCAGTCTGGAAACTATGCTAGCAGTTTCTTGTGAGGACTCTGAGGCAGAGATGGCTCTCATTGCTTGCTGTGTTGTAAGCAGTCACATCAGCTCCGAACTGGAAACGGAGCACTGAAATTAGAGTGAAGCACGTACAATACCTCAATGCAGTTTGCAGCCTGCAGAGTGAGTGCTACCCTTGCGTTCATTCTGATAAGACAACCTTGAGATGGCATGTAAATATATCCTGATAACCACAGAAATGCTGGTAAATGGACAAATACTTGATCAGAGGAGTTTCACCGCTCACTGTGTTATGCTGTCCAGAGAATCTGTCTTTGCCACTGGCACTCCTTTAGAAAAGGAGTCAAGCGGCATTGAATCTCTCGGTTTAATAGGCCTCTAAGCTGCCAGTGCAATTATTAAGGCTTTCGAAAGTGGCATGGGCAGCTTCAGTGCCCAGGATCTTCCCTCCAATTTTATTACAATGAAGTTAATGTAAAAAAGTTGTGGGGGAAGATGACAAGTTGACACACATGCCATTTCTTCTGTACCATCTTGACCTGATGCTACGTGATTTTTCTTGCAAGCGATGGTGCTGTTAGTCTTGACCTCAACAAACTTAGAAAGCCTGCATCCATTTTAGCCGCTTGCTGAAAGCACACAGAACTGCTGAAGATAAAATTTCCAGGAATATATTAAAAACAAAACTGCTAATTCAGCCAAATATCCTGCACATTTGGAAAGCCTATAAAACAGCAGGCCAATGGTAATACACAGAGAGAGAAGATAGTACAACTAAGTAAAATCTGTTGCTTAAAAGTCAAGGTTTTGAAAATTAAGGGAATGTTTACATGATCGCCAATTATCTTTTAATGGCCACAGTGAGTTTTCCAACTTACCTTGGAGTTATTTTAACATTGAAAATTGAGATCGCAATTTGCTGAATATATCAGTTTTATTTTATTTTTTCTAAGTGGAAGAAATAATTTTGTAAACAAGGTTAGGATTTCTGAGAAACCACCACATGTTCCAGTTTTAGAAAAAAAGCCATTCCAAATATTCCCCCAAACTATTACTGGTATCAACAAGTAATATGTGGATTGTTCAATACCTTTATGTCTTGTTTTAGGCACTGAGTTTATATAAACTATTTCTACCTACTCCTTGCTCATTTCCAAATATCCTCATGGCTCAAAAATATCTTGCTCAATTATCTGCATACAGTATGAGGAACCCAGCTCTTAGCTTTTCATCCCAATCACATTTACGACTGTAGGTTGTAGTTTCTTAATAAACTCACTGTGTTTTATTCACCTGATACTGTTCTTGGCAAATAGTGGTCACAGAAAAAAGTGTTTATTTAGCAGAACCAGAAACTACATTCTTCACACAATTTATTTTGGTATTTAGTCTGAAAAAAACATTTAAAATGCAAAATATATTCAATTATTCCACAGAGAAGAAAATACCAGTTTAACACCTGTTGTTACTGGCACAGCGCATTTAACCACTTTCATTTCTATCTTGTACCTTTCTTGAATGTTCTTGAATGTTGTACCTTTCACTTCTATCTTGTACTTTTCTTGAATGTTTTGTGTATGTATATGAATTGCTCAACTAGTTTGAAATAAGTAACTCCATCAAATATATATTTTTTTCTATAACCCAGACCAGAACTAGACACTAATTCTGTTGAGTTGGCCTAAAATCAAATTAAGGAATTTGGGGTATCCCTCATGACAGGTAGCCTTTGCCATTTAAGTAAGCATCAACAAAATATGTTGGTCACTTGACTTGATACTCCATTTTTTTAAAGAAGAATTATTGTAATGAGATATTGAGCCTGAACCAAAGGAAAATTACCTATTAACTAGCCATTCTCTGTGAGTTAAGGGTTTAATATCTTCACTTACCTAAATAGTACTTCTATGTGATTAAGAAGTTTTCAAAAAATGTTCTCAAGAAACATGGGAAGAAAATGCTGGAAATAAAGAGAAGTATCTTTCTGTGAATTGATTAACAAACAACATAGATTAAGAAAAGGGATTATTGGTGAATTCAAATTCTGAAGAATATTAACAGCAATGTATCAATGTTCTTTATGTTTAAGAAGTTGATGAAAATGAGGATATTTTATAAAGTAAGAGCCTAGATTTGTAAATTTGGCTTTTCTGCAAAAAATAAGTAAAATTATCCTAATCATGAATGGATTTACTATTCTAGATACCAGATTGTTTGTTGAACTGACAACATTCCATCCAGGAATATTGAAATAACCAACAATACCATATAGAATTAGTATTCTGCTGGGAGCCCACAGATCTGTTTTATAATACTGGTCCCTGTCACTAACTAGTTGTTGAGTTTGCATAGTCATTAATCCCTGGCCCATAATCTCTTTTGCTGTTACTGAGTTATCAGATCAAGTGATCTATCAGTTCTATTCTATCTTTAAAATTCTCTGATCTTTCAGAAGACTTCAATTCTGCTCCATAACTAAGGGTTCCCTTTAAGTATGGTTAAAGGTTATGTTTAGGATTGTGTTTTTCTTTCTTTATAACTATTATATTAGCTGATTTAGCAAAGATGTTTGTGGATAATTTTGTCTAAAAGTAGATAATGGAAAAATAAAAGATATGAGAAATAGATTTGTTTGGGGATCACCCACGTTTATGAATAAGAGTACATGGGTTAAGTGTGTGCATTTTGTGCGTTCTTTTGTTTGTTTTCTTTGCTTCCTGCCTTTTGGCTCTTTAGCATTTCTTACTTACAGAAACTTTAAAACGCCCCCCAAACCACATTTATATGAAAAGATTTTTGGAGCATTATTGCTAACCTTGATTTGAAGCTGCAGTTTACAAAATCTTCACAGAGCCTATTTTAATGAGGTTTCCAGCTTTAATAAAAAGAGTGTGGTTGCTTAACTGAAATGATCTGCCAAAACTTTCTTAGGTTCATCCATGGTTACACTGAATATTAAAAATATTGAATAGATTGAAGCAAGAGGATAAGCTTTCATCTAAAAGGCAGAGCGGTTGCTCCAAGCCTTTATATTAAGAAGAAGCCCTCTCAGGGCTTATGTACAAACAACTCATAATTCTTACTAAGTAACCTTACTTACTACAGGTATAATTTGTGGTAGTTAACATTTTGTAAAATTGAATTTGCTTTGGTTTTGATTAAAAGTATTTCATACTCCGTGAATAAAAGAGCTCCAGTAAAAATGAAGATTTTGCAACTTGCTAAAAGAAACTAGCTTTTGCTCTTAAATTCTTAAAAAATATGAAAGCATATTTATTTCCAGATGGAAGATAATTAACACAAAAAAATTACTTTATCCATAAATATGTTTCCTTCTTAAATTTCAATAAGTTCCCCAAAATATACAAATTCCCTTGGAACAAATCAAACTGGTACTGGAGAAAAATTTAAGTATTGAACCAGCTATTTTTCTTCCCAAATCCTGGGAAAGATGGGTATTATAAGTTAAGAAATATGTCTTTGTTATTCTCATTATTTCTTTGTGCAAGATGTTTGTTAGAATGAGAATCAGGATGTCTACAGACAAAATTATGTGACAATTTGCATAGTTATGTTGCATATATGTGAGACTAGTTATGAATGATTAGATTGTCATTCAAATTTAGAATGTCTTTATTTTAGAGAAGCCAGTGACTATGAAATGAATGGAATTGTTTGTGGCAGTGAAAATATTTTGAAATTGCAGAACTAGACTGCCAATATCAAAAGGACTTAGGCTGAGTAACATTATTTACCTTTATCCATTAATGATAGGAGCTAAATAAAATAATCCGCATAAACACAACAGTATAAGTCACCACTAAGTATGGTGTAACTTAAATTATTTCTGTTCAAGGGCATTTAAAGTGTCAATTAATTGCCTCCATTTCAAATGCACACTTTTTCCCCAATTATCAAATTAAAATTTGAGCTGAATCAGTGAGCACAATGATAGTTTAATTATATTAATCCACATGAAATAAACAGTGAGGGAGTGTTTGTGCAGATGGGCACCTGAGTCTGTCTCCTCCAGGCAAAGTCAATGACAAGTATCATTCTCTTGGTAAATAAAATTGCTTTATTTTACTGTCACTGCAGCATCCCTACTTTTTAAGATAGGACAATGGGTTGAGATAGAGATTTAAGGGAATTACAGAAGGAGAAATTGCAGACACAGATGTATTTTTTTTTTTTCCTAAGGGCACCAGGTGTTTTAAATGCCACCAGAAGGGTGCTGCAGGCAATTCCGTGCTGTCCAAGATAGCTTGGCATAGATTATCTGAAAGCTTTTGTGTCTTTTCAGCTTTTGATTAAAGGCCAGTGTCAGGACTCCTCTGGGCTTTTGCTTGGTACAGTAAAGCCGAGGGATTTTTTTTTTAAGCTGCTGCCAAAAAGATGCCAGTTAGGATAATTACATTTCAATTTAAATTGGTAATTTTATGAAAATTTAAACCAGAATATGTGTCGCCCAAATCTCCTCACTTTCATTCCTCCCAAACATGCACACACACACCCCTCTTGTTTTGGGGGAGACAATGACAGCAGCCCACCAGAACCTTCCCATGACCCAGAGCTATGTGCCAGGAATTAAACAGATGAGAGAAAATTGAACAGAGCCTGTTTTCTCGGTCCAAATTTATTTTCTAGCTTGGATTTATCACTAGTGTACATTGGAACCATCCCAGGGCATCCTAGCTTCCAGTATCTTTTTCCCGTGGATGCCAGCAAAAGAAGCTTTAGACCATAACCGTCGTATTTAAGACATTGTTTTCCATTCACAGTCAAGCTTTGTATTTGTGAACAGGATGTAGAAAAGGAATCAAACCTACTTAGAGTCTCTCACCCTCTTGGTGAAAGGAGTGGGGACACAAGTGGCTAGATGAACCCTGAATTTTCTGTCTGCCACTTTCTTTTTCCAGGACACATACGCCAGCTTGGCGGCACCAGCAAAGTGGAAGTAATGTTCCTTTGTTTAGAATGCAGTGTGTACGAACATTTACATAATAAAATACACACACAAATAACAGATGGTGAAGAGCACTCATATCGCCACATGTTGTAAGCACGATACTGTTCCTTGATGATCTCATTTCTCTTATTTCTGCCTACAGATGTCTACCAGCTATTTAACCTCAGGGGTTATTCAGATGGTGAAAAGTTTGAAGACAGGCACAAATCTGTCTGTAGAATTTGCCTTTTCCATCAGGTGTAAATGCCCTTTCTTCCGGGTAGAGTTATCAAGCCACAAAAATGTTTCTTTGATCTAAAGGGCTGAATAATAAACTCCTTTCTCCTGACACTTGTTGGGCAGATACTGTCTACCAAAGAGAACAATAAATACTGTCAATATGCTGACTTTGAAAGAGGTCTTTCCCCACTAACCTTTTGTTCTGAGCTGAAAGTGGCTTATTAATAATCTTGGTTATTAAAAGAATAGCCTGCTTTGATAAATGTGGAGAAGGGCCTTCCGAAATGAGTGGAAGTGTCCCAGATGCTGTTTGCTCACATGTCCAATCTGTAATTAGAGTTAAGCCTTGAATGTGTGGTAATAGATACGTTGTATAGAATTAACTGCCACTTCCCTCCCTAATTTACACTTCGATAACACTTTTCCTCCCAAAAGCACAAATTACATTCCTTTGAATTAACTCCCAATGTCCTTTATTAAAGTACATTGAGAATGTGCGTTATTAACCTATTAATATATGAACACACATTATGCAAAAGCATATAATCATTAATTAAATATTGCAACACATAAGGAGACAGCATTATCATGCCCATTTTACAGAAATGGATGCATGTTAAATTATCTGGGCAATGATTTATCCAGGAAAAGAACCCACGTTGATCTGTCTAGGATTTATGTCCTTCCAAGAGGACATATTTTTTACTAAATTCTTTTATTACTTCTTAAAGTGAATTATAATCTTTTAAGCAACAACTGTTAAAAAAAAATGATGCACTTAAACCAATTAGGACTTTTGATATAGCTTTTCCTTTTTTAAAAAAATTTCGGGGCTTCCCTGGTGGCGCAGTGGTTGAGAGTCCGCCTGCCGATGCAGGGGACATGGGCTCGTGCCCTGGTCCGGGAAGATCCCACATGCCGCAGAGCGGCTAGGCCTGTGAGTCATGGCTGCTGAGCCTGCGCGTCCAAGAGCCTGTGCTCCGCAACGGGAGAGGTCACAACAGTGAGAGGCCTGCGTACCGCAAAAATAATAATGATAATAATTTGCCTAACATTAGTATCTTAAGAAAAGGACAATGGACACTGCTCAAAATGGCTGCAAACAATCTTATGTTTCAGTGAATATCTAGAAAATAATATTCAGAAATAGGTTTGGTGACTGGCTGGAATGTGGATGAAAACAATTTAAAGATCAGAATGCTTTTTGGAAAAGGAAAACAAACAAACAAACAAGAGTGTTCATTCAGCCATATTCCTGAGGGCTGATTAAGGGTACTTGATGACAATTGACCATAGGCATATTCCAGAATTAGCAGATGATTCATTCACAACTGGAAGGAAAAGTAGGGGTTACAGAATAAGGAAAAGGATGGGAGAATAAAGAGAGCAGAAAAGAACAGATGTTGGATTGTTGGACAAGGTGATAAAAGGGCCTTCTCCTTTACAAGGAACTTCAGGCAAAGGAAGAAAAATGAAAGCGCAATTAAAAGCTTGTAAGAGCAAAAAAAGAAAAAATGTTGATAATCTGACAGAGTTTACCATCAAGCACTACATTTGAGTAGTGTTATAATTCCCAAGAATACACCATGCACTTATGCAATTGCAGATGTTATGGGGAAAAAATAAATCTGTGTTTCTGAGGATAGGTATCAGGTAAATGACTTCACTTGTTTTATTTTAGTCACCTCATGGTGGCTTTTCCTATGTGTTAAGTAGCAGAAGACTCTTCCCTAACCTGGCTCTTCCCCCATCTTCTGCACTCCCCTCGTTTTGTATATTCCCACATGCTTCTGTCACCAGTGCCTCAGTGTACCATCCTTCTTTCTTTCATCTGGTATAGCCAACAACTGGGATAAAACAGTCATGGTAGACTGTTGCTTTTGGTATATGCCTAAGGCAAACCATCACCAGCCATTGATCGATACAAGAGATGAAAGAAACCATGGGCCGGGACACTGATGTGCCAAATGCTAGATAAAACGTCAGTTCTCAGCTTCTGCATTCTTCTTCTATGGCACCTTCTGAAAAAATAAGCAAGGAGAGCTAGACTACTAAGGGATGTATATGAAACTCAGCAGGAATTATGTACATTCCAAACCACACACTGGGATCCTCCATTAAATTTGGAGTTGTTCCAAGTTACAAATGAAGCCAATCATCTTTTCCCGCTCCTCAGAGTTTATAGGGGTACCTAGAAGGAGCAGAAATTTGCCCATTAGTCTCTTCTCAAAAATTTGACTGCAAGTACCCTTTACCCCAGTCTGCAGCTTCTCTTTTACCACCCTCTTTTCTCATCGTCTGGTCCATCCTCTCGACCTCAGTCTCAAAGAAAGGAGGTTCCATAACTAACATGTGCTGGTTGAGAGGCCAAGCAATGTGCTAATTGCTTGCATGTGTGTTAATTTATTTACTCCTTTCAACCATGTCCTGGAACAGGTCTCCTTATTCCCAATTAGAAGGAAATTGTAATAATCTGTGAAAGCTTGAGTTCAAGCACAGGCCTGGGAATGATCATATTACCTCCACCTTCCTGCTGCAGACTACCCTTCCTACACCAGTGCTTCTAGATAGTCATTCCCTATGAGAAATCCTCAGTAACTCTTCCGTTTCCTTAAGATTGCTATATGTAGGCATCCTCCTGCAATACCTTGAACTTCTGGATATTGCACTCCAAACTTTCACACAACTGAATATCTGGGTCATGATCTGCTGCCTCTCTACCTCTTTCCCAGGCTCTCCTCTTCACTTTAATCTTCCCTGCTTCTTCTGGATTCCAAAAGCATTTATTACAAACATTTTCTGTACCATCCACTTTAGCTGCTTATTTCATAATTGCCTTTGTAACTTCAAGATAGAGATGGACTTCTTTTTTTAAAAAAAAAAAAAAAAAAAGATTTCCAGCTCCTAAGACTGAAAATTTCCTTTGGTTAATAACAGTTGTTTTTCTTGTCATTATGATATAAAGTTTTTGAATTGCAAAATAAAGCTATGGAATTTTCACAGGTGCTTGAACGGAACTCGATATTTTCACATTGCATTGGTCTGTATAAAGATGAAATGTTTTACTTAAATGACACAAACTAGTGGCTAGTTATTGTCTGGTGACAGGAACTATCCCATATTCTAGATTACAGTTTGACATGTGAGTGTGTACAAATACACACACACACAGAGGAACACAAAAATATACAACCCAAAATATCATGGATTTCTTCAACAGAAATAGATAAAATAGGAATTAATAAAAATGAGTTGATTTTATTGACACTTTATTTGTACTTGATTTTAATCAAGGACTTCTTTATTTGTTTTTAGTTTCCTTCTCCTTGGTTTTTACTTCTTAAAATATGTTCTTGGGCTTCCCTTGTGGCACAGTGATTGAGAGTCCACCTGCCGATGCAGGGGATGCAGGATCGTGCCCCAGTCCGGGAAGATTCCACATGCCGCAGAGCGGCTGGGCCTGTGAGCCATGGCCACTGAGCCTACGTGTCCGGAGCCTGTGCTCCGCAACGGGAGAGGCCACAACAGTGAGAGGCCCGTGTACCGCAAAAAAAAAAAAAAAAAAAAAAAAAAAAGTTCTTAATTTCTTTCCTTGATATCTTTTCTTGGTGATGTTCCTTTTCCATCATTTATTTCCAGTGAAGCCTTCTCTAAACCCTGCTTGATCTAAATTTCTGGAGCTCTGCTGGCAATCACGTTGAAAAAGTAATGTTTGAGGTTGAGTGTGGCTCTGCTGCCCAGTTGTTACTTAACATAGCATCAACCTATGCTGACCACTACTCTTCATTTGTTTCTATGTTTTTTATATAAAATAATGACTACCTATGGAAAATTGTAGCTCTCTCCAATGTAGACCCCAAGATAAAACTTGGAAACTCAGGCTGAACTGAATTCGAAAATTAATTTATTCTTACTGCCTTGCCTTTGCCACAAATACTGGTAGTAAATCCCATTCTGCGATATATCCTCATGCAGAGACTTTAACTCCAGCAGTGTTATCAGCACCGTAGAGTTCCTTTGCTTCCAAGCATGCACCTTGTGCTGTATATTTCAGATCTGCTCCCTCCAGATCAATTCTCTACACTATCCCAGCTTTTTCTACCCTTTTCTGTACCCAAGATGAACTCTACAGATCACATCCTTCTGCCTTTCTTCCTCTGTACTTCCATTTGGTTCAGCTATGGAAGACAAGGGAAGGGAAAGGAGAGGGAATCAAGAGTATTCATTCTCCCGACTCCCTACATGCTTGACTGAGGGTTAGCAGAGGCTGGGTTCCTCTAATCAAAAGATATTGTTTGGTAGAGGTACCTCTCCCAGAGTTACTGCTCTCATAGGCTTTCAGTAACTGCTTCCTCTCATCCCTTTAGTCTCAGGAGTGATGATAAAGGCTTTCCAATATTGCTAACAGTTAGATCCTTCACTAGATCTCATCAGTTACTCTAGATGCTCCTTCTCTGTACCATGCTAAAAAATCTGTCCATAAACTCATTTCTATCACCCCATTTCTACTGTACTATCTGCTTCCTTCTGGAACACTGATTGATACTTGCACTTTTTCTTTAACATACTCAGTTTTCTGTCTCACAGGCCTAATTCAATAACTGAACATTTATGGAACTAATTAGTAATAGAATAAAACTTTTAAAATATAACTGCAATTTTAAAAAAATCACCTAACCTAAGCCACAAGACCTATACCTATCGCTCCCTCATTTCATCCTCCTGAGACTCCACTAAGAATCCTTCAAATGTTGTGTTCTCTCTTGTTTTAGTCAAATAAATTGTTCTGCTTATTGCAAAAAAAAAAGTAAGAATAATCTTAAAGCTTGAAGATGTAAGCTGAAATTTTAAATTTATATTCATTTAAATAACCAAGCATTACATTCTTTCTGCAAAAACTTCTATTAAAAATGCCACACACATACCTAAAAGAATGTGAAAGCAATAAAGCGTTTCATAATTGCTATAAAGTGGCTGAAGTATTTTCCACATTAGTAGCTTTAAAACTGGGCACGGGGAGGACGGGGAGGGTGGGATGAATTGGGAGATTAGGTTTGACATAAATACACTACTATGTGTAAAATAGATAGCTAGTGGAAACCTGCTATATAGCACAGGGAGCTCAGCTCAGTGCTCTGTGATGACCTAGATGGATGGGATGATGGGAGAGGGAAGCCCAGGAGGGAGGGGATATATGTAAACATATAGGTGATTCACTTTACCATACAGCAGAAACTAACACAACATTGTAAGGCAATTATATACCAATAAAAATAAATAAATAAATAAACTGTGAAAAAATCCAAATCCCAAAATACATTCATGTTAAACCAAAAGAGGAGTAGAATCATGTTTGACATCTGCAATTTAGCTTTCTCGAAAATATCGCACCTACATTCTCCCCATTTTTTCAGAAGAATCAAACACAAAATATTCATCCTCAAAAGAGATAAGTCACTCTCTCCCATCATCATGAATATCATCTTAATAACTATATGGTTGCTCTTAAACTTTAAAGGGAGAATGTCTAAAGAGAATCAGGTTTCTAAACAAATATCTGCATACTTTAGTTGTAAACAGTTGGAACTAAATACACTGTGTGGTTATTTTCTTGAAGACATACTTTCAGCCCTTGAAAACTTTCTCATAGACTGAATACTGATGGCTTCACAGATTAAATATTTTTCAAGGATTCACCTACACTTTTTCTTTTCATCCAAGAATAATGAAGAACATTGAAAATGCTTCATGACAACATGGAATTCTTTGAAATAGTTGCATTAACTCAAAATGCTGCTACTTCACAGAGACAAGTATAAAATAGGAAAGAAAAATAAGGGAACTCTTTCTTAGGTCTACATTATTTATGAGGTTTGGGCCTCCTCCCACTATATCAATGTAAGAAATAGTCTTTAACATGCCACCTCTTTCTTCTTCATTCTCTGAACTGGTTTTTTCTCTATTTGCTCCCTCTAGATTCACAGTCTGCCCCTCACTGCACTTTGCTTTGCCCTAGGGACTACCACCATAAATTGTAGAACCTAGGCATTGTTGCTCTCTGGCTTCTGCCTAACAAAAAGTGAGAGTACAGGGGACACCAGCAGAGAATACCCAGGGTATTTCTCCCCCGACTCCCTTCATGCTTCAGTTCCATGGTTTATCCATTGGTTGTGTCCCTCTGACTGCAATCTTTCTAGGCAGTGTTTCTCCTGTCTTTAACATCACTTCAATAATACTGTTTTCTCTGCTTGCCTTTTCAGGCCTAAAGGCAGTGATGGACTCTCACTGTGTAAGACCCTGGGTTCCTCAACATCTCTTGTTGGTTCCTTTAAAAGAATTTTATCAGAGTGAGCCCTACTTCAATTCAGGATGCTGACTTCAACTTTCAACTCAGGATGCTGATACATCCCTTTTCTTTTCTCTTCTATTCTTTCCCTTTCTTTTCTTTTTTAAAATCATGGTAAGAACACAACATGAGATCTGCCCTCTTGACAAATTTTTAAGTGCACAATACAGTGGTGAGGATAGGGACAATGTTCTACAGCAATCTCTAGAACTTATTCATCTAACATCTTATACCCATTGAACAGCAATTCCCCATTTCCCCCTACCCCCAGCCCCCAGCAATCACCATTCTACTCTGTAACTATGAGTTTGGCTATTTTATATACTTCATATAATTAGAATCATGCTGCATTCGCCCTTCTGTGACTGGCTTATTCCACTGAGCCTAATATCCTCTAGATTCAACCATCTTGTCAATTATGGCAAGATTTCCTTCTTTCTTAAGGCTGAACAATATTCCATTGTATGTACATATCACATTTTTTAAATCTATTCATCTGTTGATGGGCATATGGTTTGTTTCTATATCTTGGCTAATATGAATAATACTGCAATAAACAAGGAGGTACAGATACCTCTTCAGTATCCTGTTTTCAACTCTTTTGGCTATATATCCAGAAGTGTGATTGCTGGATTATATGGTAGTTTCACAACATTTTACATTTCCACCAACAGTATACAAGGGTTCCAATTTCTCCACATCTTCACCAACATTCCTTACATTTCTTTTATAATAGCCATCCTAACACGTGTAAAGTGATATATCATTGTGGTTTTGACTTGCATTTCCCTAATGATTAAAGATGTTGAACACTTTTTCACATATCTGTTGGTCATTTGTATGTCTTCTTTGAGGAAGGAACTGTTCAAATCATTTGCCCATTTTTAAATCAGGTTATTCATTTTTCTTTTTTTTTTCTTTTTTCTTTTCATTTTCTTCTTATTAAGTTGTAGGAGTCCCTTATATATTTTGGATAGTAACATCTTAACATATAAATAATCTGCAAATATATTCTCCCATTCTGTAGATTATCTCTTTTATTTTGTTGATTGTTTCTTTTGCTTTGCAGAAGCTTTTAAGTTTGATGTACTCCAGTCTGTCTATATTTTGCTTTTATTGGTTGTGCTTTTGATGACATGTCCAAGAAATTATTGCCAAGAGCAATGCCATGAATCTTTTCCCCTTTCTTCTAGCAATTTTACAATTTCAATTATACCTCTTTCAACCATTTCACCTTACTTGTTCCAGGTACTAATAAGTTAATAGTACCTGGTCACTATTCACAGTATGCTGTAATGGAATGATGTGTTTTTTTTCCGCCTAGGAGTATGGAAATATAAAGGTGGAAGTACAGTGGGTGATCAACTACTCAGGTAACAACAAGAATTCAATTATTTTTTGCCAAGATGGATCTCCTGATATTCTTAAATTTTCAATATATGCTACTACCTATTCACTTGCCCATCAGGTTCCCTAGCTCTTATTGCCTTAATTTATTGCTATGGTTAAGACTTAAAAAGATGAACTGCTTTATATAGCCTGAATATCTAACAGCTGCCAAAGTGAATAAGGCAGCACTGCAATAGATCCATAAAAGTTTCAGTGTCTGGAGAGTAGGTGTTCACAGTAGAATTTCAAAGTAGAATTTGTCTCCTACTCTCTCTTCTATTCCTTTCTCATTGTCTCCCAACCCCATTTCCAAGAAATATGTATGTGAAATGTAAGAAAGTAAACAATCTCACTTGAAAAGAAAATACATTGATGAGAAAATATGGCAAAGCCATATTTGGGGAGGAGGAGAGGTAGATCACCATGGGACTAGAGAGACTGCATTCTAAGTTAGTCTTTACTATTTGTTTTCAAATATGCTTTGTCCTTTTGATAAACTTTGGTAGGAAAATGAAGTCTACTAGGACTAGAGTCATACAAATCTTTCTGGTCTCCTTTTTATCTCTAAACACAATGAGGTCACAGGAGCCTAAGGGCTTACTGTTACTGCTGTGAGTCCAATGTAGACTTGCCATATATACCATTAGACCAGTGATGGTGAGCAAATTCTCTTCCTCTTCAGCTCAGCTCAGAGCTCCTAGATAAGTAACAAAGACAAGGCCTAAACTGAAGATATCTGGAACCAGCAGACTGGTAAATCAAGATACTGGTCAGGCCAGAACATACTGCAAGAAAAAGGAGAGGCAGATCCCTAATATGACTTTTCTAGAAAATAAAATTATTCTCCATATTATTAGCATATATTTTCCTCTTTCTTGTTCCTTGCCTGTGCAATATGCTGAGGCCCCTAAGCTCTTCTATTTAATATTTTCTCACTCATTGATGTTTGCATTGTCAATTACAATGTGTTGTTTTCTGTGCAGCATCTACAACATTATTGACCTGTGAACTTTGAAAACACAATAACACAACTTTTTTTCCATAGATTCACATAATCTTAACTAAGCCCTCCAAAGTATGAGAAGGTTATAAACTGAAAATATAGTATATCAACATCTATTATTAGAAGAAGCAACATGTAATATTTAAGAGCCCATGTTCTGGAATCATGTTGCCTCTGTTTGAATCCTGGCACTACTACTTGGTAGGTTTGTGACTTAGAGCAAACTACTTAACCTTTGTGTGCATCAGTTTCATAATCTATAAAATGAAGGTAATGTTAATACCTGTCTCAGTGTGTCATTATAAGTGTTAAATTGGTTAGAACAGGGCCTGATAATTGTAAGCAGAGGGGGAAATATGATACAGAAGACCTTGGACCAACCCACAACACTAACATTATGATTGGCTTCTTCAGAATAAAGACTGAAGCCTTAACCTAATTTTGTCTGATGGCACACCGAACTTCTAACTTTAGGGAAAATGTTAGAATAAAAGTCTTGAATATGTTTGTGCTACCTCAGAATACCTGCCAGTGCGACCCTAGATCAGAGAACATAGGAAGAGTGAAGCTGGGGAGCTCACAGCCATGAAGTATATTCCGGCATCTTCCCTGATTTCCTATACCCATTATCAAGATCCTTATAAAATATTTATAAATATTTACAATACATTTATAAAATATATTTAAAATTAAATAACATTAACATCCTATACATGACATATTTATAAGTATATATTTAAGAATTTATATATAAAATATTTATGTACTTAAAGGCATTTGACCCCTGAACAATTGGGGTTGACATTTCCTGGTGTGCCATGCTTACTCCTGAGAGAATCAAGGAACAGCAGACCCAAGTTAAGAACTCATTACACAAGTTGAGGTAGTGTTTCTCATTTTCCTCCCTCTTCTCCTCCAGCCCCACCAAGTTATAAAAAAAGAACTGGGGCCATTGTACACTCTTCTTATTCTAATACTGCCTGATGTTAAGAAGGGGTCAATTGCAAAGGATCATGTGAATTAAGTTTGGAATAGTGAGGTGAGCTCATAGAATCTGTCTTGGGAAGGATTCAATTTCATAGTCCCTGTTGATTTGCTTAGGAGATATGAAACATGGGAACCTATGAATGGCTAGAAAATACAGAGTAGCAGATCTAAATTGGGAGAAATAATTTTTCCCAAGGAATAATGTCTTAAAAACTGAGAAGCTGGAGATCATTTGTAAAGATTGAAAGTGAGCTCCATAGCCTCAACAAGGACATTTAAAGAGCAATACATAGAATACTTTGGGTGTGTCAGCTCAGAGAATAATTTAGTTTCATTGTGTATTTCTGGAAGAGACTATAGACAAAAGTTTTAATATTTTGAGATTTGTAGATTAGCCTGCATCACAGAAGACAAAGTAAATGAGGTGGGGTGGGGGGGAGGGGAGAGAGAGATCTATGTTGGATAAAATTAAAATGCATGGGATAACATTCAAATTTAAATTGGGGTATAAGCTGGAGGCATTACATTTGTGTACGTGTGTGTGTGTGTGTGTAGCTTGATTTCTTTTACATTGAATATAATTGCCTTTTTAATAATAATTCTTTTTAAAATGTCTAATAAAATGTAAGAACATTTTCCAAACCAAGTGGGAATAACAGAAAAAAGTAAAATATAAGGAAAATGTATGAGTCCTAGAGTTCACTCGATTTCACTGTGTTCTTAGCAAGCACTCAAATATCAACAATAATGGCCAGGGCTCAGTTTCATTGACCTTTGCAAGGATAGTATCAAGATTATTACCTGGTATAAATTGAGAAGACCACTTGATCTATCAAAACAATGTCCTACTTAAATTACTTGCAGATTATTCTGGAGCAACCAGCTGGAAAGTGCCCTGAAATAAATATAATTTAGACTCATTTACACTGGAACTTAATGTCAAACCAAGGTAGCATGTTAGCAAAATGCAATCACTTTTCTAAAATATGAGGAAATATATTGAAGCTTGAATATTATGAAAGGTGCTTTGTGGAGGTATGGCTACATATCCCTCCAAACCATATAAAATAGCAAACCAAATGTCTGATCAAAATATAGGACTTTTGGAAGACATACAGATGGACAATAGGCACATGAAAAGATGCTCAACATTACTAATTATTAGAGAAATGCAAATGAAAACTGCAATGAGGTACCACCTCATACCAGTCAGAATGGCCATCATTAAAATCTACAAATAAATAATGGAAAGGATGTGGAGAAAAGGGAACCCTCCTACACTGTTCGTGGGAATGTAAGTTGATGCAGCCACTGTGGAAAACAGTGTGGAGGTTCCTCAGAAAACTAAAAATAGAATTACCATATGATCCAGCAATCCCACTCCTGGGCATATATCTGGACAAAACCATAATTCAAAAAGATACATGCACCCCAACGTTCATTGCAGCACTGTTTACAATAGCCAAGACATGGAAGCAACCTAAATGTACAGTGACAGATGAATGGGTAAGGAAGATGTGGTATATATATACAATGGAATACTACTCAGCCATAAAAAAGAATGAATAATGCCATTTGCAGCAACATGGATGCAACTAGGGCTTATCATACTAAGTAAAGTAAGTAAGAAAGAGAAAGACAAATACCATATGACATCACTTATATGTGGAGTCTAAAATATGACACAAATGAACCTATCTATGAAACAGAACCATGGATATAGAGAACAGACTGGTGGTGGCCCAGGGGGAGGGGGTTGGGGGAGGGATGGCGTGGGAGGTTGGGGTTAGCTGATGTAGGCTTTTACATATAGAATAGATAAGAAGCAAGGTCTTACTGTATGGCACAGAGAACTATATTCAATATCTTATGATAAACCACAATGGAAAATAATATAAAAAAAGAATGTGTATATATATATATGTGTGTGTGTGTGTGTGTATGTGTGTGAGTGTGTGTGTGTATAAGCGAATCACTTTGCTCTATAGCAGTAATTAACACAACACTGTAAATCAACTATACTTAAATTAAAAAATAAAAGTCAAGCTGGGTCTCAGATTTTGATATGGCACACCTCAATGCCATGAAGGAATGAAGCACTCTCTTCTAAGGGCTGAAAAAAAGAGGCCCAAGAACACTGTATCCAGCCAAGTTATCACTCAGTCATAAAATAAAGCAACAGACATTTTCAAAGACCAAAAAGCTCAGAAAATACAGCACCTTTAAGTTCCTTGTAGAAAAATCGACTTGATCATGAACCCAGCCAACCAATAAATGAATGAAAATTAAGAAACAAAACTAAATAAAATAAACCTCAGGATTGGATAAGTCATGGTAAAAATATATATATTTTTTGAAGTTCCATCACACTAAGAGACAACCTCTACTCCTTTGGTCTGCATAGTTCCTTTCTCTTCATACAGAGCTACATAAATTGCTAGTGTATCCCTGGCATTACTTCTCAAAACCCTATTCCAAGTTTGAATTCCCTTGTTGTGTCCTTTGTGTTACATTAATAATAGGCCTAACAGAGAAAGGAAAGAAAAGGAAAGAAAAGGAAAGGAAAGGAAAGGAAAGGAAAAGACAGGGGGAAAAAGAAAAAAGAAAAGAAAAGGAAAGATATTTCAGCTACTATCATTGAGAGGTAAAAATTATACACTGGGATTTCTAGGTAAAATAATGATTTGGTTGGAATTCAGAAACAGAAAAACATGAACTCTAGATTATATCTGGTCACTACTAGCTGTGTAACCTCTTTGATTGTCATTTTCTTTTGGAGGATGATACACTTTATGGAGATTTTGTGTGACTTAAGTAAGTAAAATTTGAATAACATGTCCTTCTTATAGTAGGAACTCAATGAGCACTAGTTCTCTTGCCTAGAACCAATTAGAAGACACTGGCTGGATGCATGCTATTCATGTCCACTACTTTAGACCATAATGAAAGGAAATGTATAATGTCTAGCTGGGAAACCATATAAATTTAAACAGAAAACAGATTTAGGCAGTTTGATAAAGAGCTCATATTTAAAAATGAATAGACTGCTAATGCACATATATTAAATTTTGCCATTAAAACTTAAAATTCTCTCTTATTTTCTAATTATATTTACATCTGGCATTATAAATTTTCATTATATGTACTGTGAAATTGGGAGATTTCATTTAAGTATCAACATTTATTTCCTATGTAACATAAAAGTGAACATATTACAGGAGAGGAGGAAAACGTTTCTAGTTTTCTAAAAGAAACATGCCAGTCTAAAAAATATATATGATCAGGGTCACCCTTAGAACATGTAAAAGCAGCAAGATTACTGCAGAGTTCATTCTTCAGGAATCCTTTGGTAGTAGTGCTTGGCAGTGACTCAGACAATGCAAGTGAAGAGGGAAGAGTACACGGCTTCATCAAATGATGCAAGAAAAATGAAGACACTCATATACATCCAGATATGCCACAGTCCCCAACTCCCATACCACCAAAACTGCTAAGGTGAAAGAGTAGAAACTTCCATTTCTTCCTTGGCCATACGTGTGGTTTGTTTTTGTTATTTTGCTTTGTCATATATTTTTAAAGTATCTCTTTATATTCAAATATGTAAAGATAAATTTTAATATGTTGAGTTCCCAAACACAATCATTCTTGGCACTAAGCTATAAGGCTTGGAAAAAAAAAAAGAAGAACTTTACTTTGTAGCCAATTACTCAGATATGCCCAGAAAGAGAAGGCATGGTCAGCACCCGTCTACATGCACATCATACCTCTGAGAATTATCTTGTTATTGGAAGTGATAATATAAAGATAAAAGCCAAATTAAGAGATTATTACTTTCATTTATCCACAATTCCCAGATATTTTAATTTCTGTAACAAAATAAAATTTATGACATAAATTGATTATTATTTAGATGGCTAAGGAGTAATTTTTTAGGATAAAAATAATGTTACAGCTGAAACTTTATATTCATCTTTCATGTTTGTGTTGTATACCAAATACTCACTTGCTCAACAGGGTAACTCAATAGGAAAGATCTAAGAAATGGTTTATATCCATATAACATGATATCACAAGTACTAAGTTGTGGAATGGGGTGTAGTAAAAAGTGGATATCTGCTAAATCTATGATGATCGAACACTATATAATGTTGACATTAGCTACCTGAGTCATTTGAAGTCTTCTCACAGTGAGTAAAATTGTTATCTCTCCAGTAAAGCACGAAAATACTTCTTCAAAAATAAACAGAGAAGTTATGTAGAACATTAAAAAAACAAAACAAAAAACTCTCAGGGAAGCACCAATAAGAAACAATTGAGAACTAATCAGTGACTGAGTACAAGCAGGAAACAAACTGAATGAAGAAATCATGTTATGTCAACCTGAAAAACGAAATAGTCAGTTATTTTACCAGCAAAATGAGTTTATTCAGGAATAGCAGAGGAATTGCAATTTGCAAAATGTAAACTATGGTGAACCATAGGCAAGTCCAAAGAGACAAAGGGAAGGTCAGCTTTTACTAAGGATTAGGAGAAAATTGGGGAGGGTTGTTTGAATATAATTTATTGGAGAAGAACGAGTTCAAAGTTGTGGTGGTTTCTTATTGGCTGCAAGAGGTGGTGAGTGCTTTGTTGCTAGGCTAGGGAAGGATCCTCCTTCTTTTTCTTAAAAACAGGAGATGAAATTCTTATGTGAAAAATGCACCCCCTGCCCTGACTTGTACCAGAAGAAAAGCAACATTGTTATCACCATAGATAAGAAGTTGAGAGCAAAAGAATTTTATACAAAGAATGCTATACAAACAGACCTTGCTAAAATAATTCTTATCTTCCTTCTTCCTGCTGGTTATGCAGGCTGTAACAAGTGATATATATGTGAGAGATGCCCTTTCAGGGCTTCCTGACTCCATTTTAAATGAGGTTCCCTTTATTTATTTTCACAGTTATTATAATAGAAATTTCCAAATTGTGTAAGAAATATTGGAAAACTGAAAAGCCCCATGAGTGAGTCATATAGATTCAGTGAGTCACTAAGCCACTCTGTGATTCTTTCCTAATCTATAAAGGAAGATACAGATACCTACTCTTTTGCTATGTGACAGTTCTGTGATGTTCAAAGGAGATACTGTGTAAAAGTACTTGATAAATTATGATACTGTCTTCAAATTTTTTCTGCACCTTCACCTCTTTCTCTGTTAAATACAAAGTAGGGTAACTAAATTCTCCAGTCTTTTCCTTCGCTTACCTTCTTCATATTTGATTTTGAAAAATTCTACATTTTGGAAAAATTCTACATTCAGAAGCCAGTGCTTTCTGCTCACCTACTCTGTGGAAATAATTTTTCTGCTACTTACATGAGGCATTTCGTTTCAGATATCCTATAGGTCTTTAGGGAGGTTGTAGAACTCAACTTTTTATGGTTCTAAGCCTGGGACTATTCCCAAATCTCAACTTCAGTTTGAAAAGCATTTTAGACAGGTGAGCTACAAGAATAATTTGACATTATTTGGCACTGTGGGATAAATTGCAATTAGATCCTATAAGACCCTACACACTGCTATATGTGCCAGTGAGGGGCACCAGATATTCATATCAGATACACCTAACCTGGAGTAACCATAAGTAAAGGAAATGGAATGAAAAGCTCAAAATTGCTGAGGACATTCTTTAGAGCAGCCCCTAAGAGAAGTCCTAAAGCTAGGTACTTACTTATTATAGCCATTTTATGATGTAGGCATTCCATCCCCATATTACTAAAGATGAAACCAAGACTAGGAAAGGTAAAATAATTTACCTAAAGTTTGTAAAGACGGTGAACAGGAAAAGGGGATTTGAACTTTTGTGTAAATGTGTCAAGTAAATGTATCCAGTTTAAAAAATGTAAATGTATATAACTGAATTTTATAAATTACATAATATTTCCTATTAAAAATGGAGATTTGGAGATAATTCAACAGAAGATTTTTTTAATAAATTATAAAAGTTATACTTAGGAAAAAATGTAATGAAAATCTTATATGACAAAGTTGTGATAGCCAATTAGAGACATTCAATTGAATAAAATGTTATAAAGAAAATTCCTACTGTAAATACTAGAAATTGTGGTGATTATCTGTAAGATCCAGGAAGGAAAAAGTTTTAAATCAAGACATTTTACCTGGGTTCCATAGACTTTGTCACACTTGTAATGGCACTAAAATTTTATACAAAAGTTTGTGTTTAAATATCCTTTGTTCTGGAGAGAGTTTGTAGCTTTAGTCTCAAAATGTTCATCATCCAAATCGGGGCAATACTTACTTTTGCAAAAGGAAAAAAAAATAAAACTACTTTTAGCAAAACACTTAGCAGTCCCTCTTTCCTTTTCTAGTCTGTTAAATATTTTAAAGTAGGCAGTCAAGCCATAGAGAAAATGGGAGGTTTATGCTTTTTAATGAAACAATTATGTTAACCATTTAAAATTAGGCCTGGTTTTCTCCCATGGGGTAGAAAGTTTACTTAACAACAGAACCCAGTGGAAACTCATTCATTTAACAATGTAAAAAGTCTGTCTAGATGGTTTCAAATATGAGCCTAATATGAAAATTCAGTAATAATTAAATCTAAGGAGTAAAATAAATCTGGCTTTTCAGTCTGTCACATAAGAAGCTTGGAAGTTGGCACTCCACTTAATAAAAAGTAAAAACTGAACAAACTGAAAAATCAACAACTCTTCTTAGATCCTCTAGAGATGTGAGGTCACGGGGCAAACTGCTGTGTCCAAAAGAGAGACAGACAGGCGGATCGAGACTCACAACTTACCGGAATAGAAACCCACCAGTAGAAACCTCCACGGAAACTAGTACTGGGGCAAAAAACCTGAACTGTGGCTGAATTATTGGAGGCTCAGTGTGGGCACGTCTGAAAGTTCAAAACTCCAGGGTGGATCAGTCTTGGGGAAGCATCACATTTTGAGTTTTACATTCAGTAGATCTATCTGGTTTTCACATTAAATATCACAGACAAGTCCCCTCATATTTCAGGCAGGAGGAAGGAAAAAGTAACTATTTTGAAATAAGCCAGAGCATTCTGTTCTTTTCAACAAAGCCTGTTCTCAACAGAAGGTATTTTACCAGAGCTAAACCTATTGGAGTTTTATCACTGCCTAACCGACCTGGAAGAAAGCCAATAACCAACTGCAGATTCTTCTAGACATCCTGTTCCATCTAAAGGATGGGAGATAGAGGATGGAGGGAACTGAGAAGCACTCATGAAGTTCACATCCCAGAGACTCATGCTCACCAAAAGATTGAGACCTACTCATAGTAAGTACTATAATACTATAGAATGATTCCCCTCCCTCATGCCTTATCACCATGTCACTAAAGGCCTTTTTACCAGAGCTCATTTTACTCAGTATGTCATGTCCAGCTTTCAACAAAAAATTACAAGGCATACAAAAAGGCAAAAATCACAATTTGAATTTTAAATAATTATGATTAATATGCTAAGGGCTCTAACAGAAAAAGTAGACAACATGCCAGAACAGATGGTTAATGTATTTTTGATTCTAAGATAGAATCAAACATAAATGCTATATATCAAAACCATTATAACAGAAGTGAAGAATGACTTTGAAAGTTCTCATTGGTAGACTAGACACTGCTCAAGAAAGAACCTCTGATCTTGAGAATATGTCAACAGAAATTTTCAAAACTGAAAACAAAAAAGAAGAAGATAAAATAAAAAAAGTCTTTTTTGCAAGAACTATGGGACAACTCCAAAAGGTATGACACATGGGTGTAGCAATACCAGAAGGAGAAGAAGGAAGGAACGAAGGAAGGGAGGAAGGAAGGAAGGAAGGAAGGAAGGGAGGAAGGAAGGGAGGAAGGAAGGAAGGGAGGAAGGAAATGAAGGAAGGATGGAATAGAAGAAAACTTCCTTGATTTGATAAAGAATATCCAAAAATACTTCTAGCTCACATCATACTTAAAGGTGAGAAACTAAATGCTTTCCCACTAAGATCAGAAATAAGGCAAGAATGTCACATTTCACCACTCCTTTTCAACATTGAACTGGAAGTCCTATGTAATGCAACAAGACAAGAAAAGGAAGTCAAAGTTGTACAGATTTGGAAGAAATATCACTGTCTTTGTTTGCAAATGATATTATTGCGTATGTAGAAAATTCAGACAAATCAATAACAAAAAACTTCTGGAACTAAGAAGTGATTATAGCAAGGTTGTAGGATACAGGTTCAATATACAAAAATCACTCACTTTCCTATATACCATCAATGAATAAGTGGAATTTGAAGTTAAAAACACTACCATTTATATTAACATTCCCCCAAATGAAATACTTGGGTTTAAATCTAACAAAATATGTACAAGGTATACATGAGGAAAACTGCAAAACTCTAATGAAATAAATTCAATAAGCACTAAATAAATGGAGAGATATTCATGGTCATGGAAAGGAAGATTCAATATTGCCAAGATGTCAGTTTTTCCCAAGTTGACCTTTAGATTCAGCATGATCCCAACCAAAATCTCAGCAAGTTGCTTCGTGGGCGTCAATAAACTGATCTAAAATTTATAAGGGGAGGCAGATGACCCAGAATAGCCAAGACAATAAAGAAGAAGAATAACAGTCAGAGGACTGGCACTACCTGACTTCAAAACATACTATAAAGCTCAGATAATCAAGACAGTGCTGTCTTGGTGAAAGAATAGAGATATTGATCATTAGAACAGAACAGAAACTCACATAAATATAGTAAACTTATCTTTGATAAATGAGCAAAGTTAATACAGTAGACCAAAGACAGTCCTTTTCACAAATGGTGCTGGAACAACTAAACATCCATATGCAAAAAGTGAATCTAGACACAGACCTTACAAACTTTACAAAAGTTGACTCAAAGTGGATCAAAGACCTAAATGTAAAATGTAAAACTGTAAAACTCCGGGTCTCAGGATGACTTTAGCTTCAACACCAAAGACATGAGTCATGAAAGAAATAATTGATAAGCTGGACTTCATTAAAATTAAAAACTTGTGCCCTTCAAAAGACACTGTCAAGAGAATGAGAAGACAAGCCTCAGACTGGAAGAAAATATTTGTAAAATACATATCCGATAAAGGGCTGTTAATCTAAAATATACAAAGAACTCTTAAACTCAACAAAAAGAAAATGGTTTAAAAGTGGGCAAAGGGGGGCTTCCCTGGTGGTGCAGTGGTTGAGAGTCCACCTGCCGATGCAGGGGACACGGGTTCGTGCCCCGGTCCGGGAAGATCCCACATGCCGCGGAGCGGCTGGGCCCGTGAGCCATGACCGCTGAGCCTGTGCGTCCGGAGCCTGTGCTCCGCAACGGGAGAGGCCACAACAGTGAGAGGCCCGCGTACCACAATAAAAAAATTTTAAAAAGTGGGCAAAGGACCTGAAGAGACACCTCGCCAAAGAAGATATACAGATGGCAAAATAAGCATATGAGAGGATGTTCAACATCATATGCTATTAGGAAATCATAAATTAAAATAAGAATGATTATAAAAAACAATGATATACCACTATTAGAATGGCCAAAATCCAGAAAATTGACAACACCAGATGTCCTTCAGTGGGTAAATAAATAAATTGTGATAGATCCAGACAATGAAATATCACTCAGTGCTAAAAAAACATGAAAGAACCTTAAACTCACATTATTAATTGAAAGAAGCCAATATGAAAAGGCTACATACACTATGATTCCAATGATATAACATTCTGGAAAAGGCAAAGCTATGGAGAGAGTAAAAAGTTCAGTGGTTTCCAGGGGTTAGAAGGAAGGGAGAGATGAATAGGAAGAGCACAGAGGATTTTTAGGGCAGCGACACTATTCTACAGGATGCTGCAATGAGGGATACATTTGTCAAAACCCGTAAAATGTACAACACCAGAAGTAAACCCTGATGTAAACTAGAGACTTGTGGCTGATAATAGTGTGTCATTGTCACAAATGAACCTCTTTGGTGTGGGGTGTAGATAGTGATGGGGGTATGCAGTTGTGAGAACAGAAGGTTTTAGGAATTCTCTGTATTTTCTACTCAGTTCTGCTGTGAATCTAAAACTGCTCTAAAAAATGAAGTCTATTAAAAAAAAAAACATGTATAAAGTGACTCTGCTAAGTAAGGTAAAATGTAAGTCTAGGGACAACATTACGAAGAGGAACTGAAGTGGATCCTGAGCAGCAGGGCTATGCTTGGAACACTGGAGGAAAAGAGGGAAGAGATTACACTTGATGTGCAGCAAACACAGAGGCGATTCTCTTCAAAACAAATGAATCTGACAAGACCATCAAACTCTGTAAATAACTGTAATAGTTGTAAAGCAAAAGATGTTTTTTCATAGTCTTGGTGTAGAAAAAAATGATCAATCTTTTACATTACGATCATGAAATCCTAGCAAATTCATAAATGGTGGAATGACTATAAAGGAAATCAATGAAACTATGACCATACATAGACCTAAATGTGTATGAACAGCCCTGTTATTGCACTTTGATTCATCCTCTATAATTGTTTCTCAGTTGTTTCTCTGTTCCTCTGACATCTATGGCTTTGATGTCCTTTCTATTCTTAATGAAAGTTTGCATAAGATTTCACAGTAGAAACCTATCTTGAAAATAAGGAAGGGGTTTGTCATCAAATAATCCCTTGTAAAAGTATTGTTTAACCTTATCATATATTTGTAAAAAATGACTTGTTTTTTCAAATAATTTCCAAAAATTGTAACAGCAAAAACCTAAGTTTTCAAATATCAAAGTAGTCTCACTATATTACTTTCTCAGTAAGAAGAGAGGATAACAATATTTATAAGGTGATATACACCTTTATTGTCTATAATGAGAACTCTGAAGATAAGTAAAAATTAAACTGGCAACAAAAGGCAGAAATTTAGTTTAAGTCAAGAAAAGGGGAAACTGTAAGTAGGCTTTGTAAAGTTGTAATGAGCCATATACAAATATAATTGAAAATAATCTTTAGATAGACTCAGGATAAATTTCATAGCCATAAGTATACCAGTGCATTTTAAAAATCACAACTATATTGATGTCCCATTGAACTAATTCCATTTTCTTATTCTCACTTCAAAGTTTGCTACAACTTTTGCATTTTCTTCCTATTAATGACTTTGTCATCTTCTTTTCTGGGTTGTCTACTTTCGTTTATCTTTTTCTATGTTATTCCTCTCTCAAAACATGACTCAAAATTTAACAGCTCAATGAATAATTTTCTTCTCATTGTCTTCTGACATTAACCACTCTTTTACTTTGCATTTCACTCTTCAATTTACTCTTTTTACAGATGTTTGTCAATAAGTTGCTCTGTGTGTGAGATCTAATAACAATGATTCGTACTTAGCTTTGAAGCGTGTGGGTTTTTTTTTTTTGCATTTATGTATGAAGAGATCCTGAGAATTTATAACATTTCAAACTGAGAATTCATCATTTGGAAGGTTGCTCAACAATCCCATTGTTCTCTGCTTAAAATGTATCTACTATGTATACTATCTACTCCCATTCTATTTTCTAGTTTGAGTCAGTCTTTTCTTCCATCCTTGGGTGACTATAATGAAAGATTTCAGTGTTTAAAAGCCTAAACTAGAGGTGTACTGTAAATCTTCACATCCCTTCTCTTTTACTTCTTCTAGGCTTCAGATAGTAAGCAAGCAGAAGAGTCAAGAGAGAAGGTAAGAAAATCAACACATTTGCCTAGATCTCAACAGTGGTTATCAAAATACAAGATGGACAGTAGGCTTACCTAATGGCAAGAGCTGACATTTGATGAAGAAACATGAACAGATTGGGTACAGTTGGAGAAAATCTTTTCTAAAATTAGCCTAAAGGTATTCTATGATTACTAATAAGTGTCATAGAATCCGGGTCTAAAAGTAATATAATGGAAACTCTTTTTAATGGCATCCTGTTCAATGGGATAGAAAATTCATACAAAGCACTTATTTGACCCAAATTAAGAACAACTATAATTTTTTAGACTTTTCTTTAAAAAAACTTACCAAGGGAGATAAAAGGAGTAATGTTTACATACAGTTTAACATATTACCTTAATAAATGTTTTGTTGATGCACAAAGGTAGATTCAGAGGCTAGTTTATAATGTTGATTTAGAGTTGAACTTGTCATAAGAAAGTAAATGAGATGTTGTGTCATACTATATCTTTTAATTCCACTCCCCCTCAGCTGGTAAAGACTGGTTTTGGAAGAGGAAGGGAGAGCTGAGGGAAAGTTGGGTCTCAGAAGAAGAAAGGCTGAACTTTTGGAAAGAATAGTAATGTCTAATATTCACATATTTCTTAAAATTATATTTTGTTATTAGTTTGAATAGTTAATACATTGACATGTTTCAAAATTCAGAAGATACTGCTATCTTTTTTTGCTTTTTTATACAAACACTATCTCTATTTGCATTGAACTGATTATTATTTAATAGCAAATACTGGAGTTCATATATCAGTATAATACAATTTTTCTTATTCTTTTAAATGGCTTTTTGAATATGTGCAATATATTGACTCCATGCTCTAAGAATGGACTTCTCATTGTTCTGAGTCTTTTGACCCTTGCAAAAAAAGTTATTCACTGAATAGCTGAGTATATATATAATTTTGTCTATAGGCAAATTTAAGTATAGCATAAAGTCCTAGAAGTGGAATTGCTGGGTCAAAATTACATATTTTTAACTTTGGTAGATATTGACAAGTTATCCTTCTAAGAAATTATATGAATTTAAACCTTCACAAATAATACACGAAAGTGCTTTTTTTACACATCTTTACCAGCATAATGGAAAATTAAGACTAAGGGTCTTGGCCAAACTTCTAGATGAAAGTAGTACAATAGAATAGTTCTAATTTGTAATTATCATATAAGTGTCACTGAGAGTTTTTTCATGCTTTCTAAATCATTTGCAATTTTTTTTATGCTATCTTTTGCCTATATTTTTTCTTGGTTGTTGGAATTTTTCTTGATTTGCAAGAGTATATCAATGAGTCCAAACTTTTTTTTTTCAATTTGTAATTTTCCTTTAGGAAAATTTTCCTTTAGGTGGTTATTGCTAAGTAGAACTTTTTATAGGAACTGAAATTTATTTGTTTATTTATTTATTTGAGAACCATCCACATTCTGATATTTTTAAGGATCGCTTTTTTCCCATTTTTTTCTTAGAATTTTTATTAGTTCCCTTAACAAATTTAAATATTTAACATTTTGGAGTTTATTTGGCACAAGATATAAGGGCTAGCACCAAGTTAATTTTTTTCAAGATTGTTACTTTTACCCAACACCAATTTTTGATAATCTCATCTTTACTAATTAGAAGTGATAGCTGGTTATATATTAAATTCCCAAATGTATGTAGGCTTATTTTTAAACTTTACATTCCTTTTCACTGGTATATATCTATTTCAACACCATTACTTCAATTTAAATTATTGTAGCTTTTATATTAAGTTAAAAGTGTATGACAGGAGTGTTCATACTGCATTGGTCTTCTTTCAATTTTCCAATTTCTTTTTCTCTTCTGTTTTGCCATATAAACTTTACAATTAAATTTTTGAATTTCTAATATTTTTATTGGGATTTCTTTAGATTTATAGATTAATTTAGGGGCACTTAGTCCTTTTTATGATGTTGAGGCTTTCTTTACAAGAACATGGTCCATAATTTCATTGATCAAGACACATTTTACATCCCAGAGTTTTCTTTATATACATCTTGGAAATTTCTTTTATTCCTAGGTATTTCATTTTATTTAGCGGTTAATTTTAGTATGAAATTTTCTTCTGTTATAGATTTTAACTAGTATATTGTTTCTATAAATGATTACCATTGATCTCTCTGTATTAATTTTATATCAGATACATTTCTGAATTCTTTCACTCTATGCTTGCTCAGTTGTTTCTTCAAAATCCTCCAACTATAAAATATAAAGTCAAAAAAATAATATAATTTTACATTCCTCTCAAAAATGGTATATTTATATTATTTTCATGGCTTCTATCTGAATTGACTATTACTGCTGAGGTATGGATGCCTTTTCAAAGCAAAAACAAAATTTTAAAGAAACCCAAGTAAACAAACAAACAAACAAACACAGTCATTAAAAATATAATTGATAAATTTCAATTCCTAAAAAAAGTTCAGAATAGCAAAATCAACCATAAAGAAAGTCACAAGACAAATTTAAAAATAAGAAAAAAAAATTTGAACTAATTATCATGCTCTTATAAATCAAGAAAAATGCTTATAAGTTATAAGGGTATAGTTCACAGAAAATAAAATTATTCTAAACATGAAGATATGCCCAATATCACTTTTCACATGACAATTACAAATTAAAACTACCTATGATTTTTAACCTAACATTTGGCAAAGTTCAAAAGTTTTAATAAGGATGTAGAAAAACAGTGCTTTCACATATTATAATGAAGTAATAGCCATAACATTGATTTTTTTCCTCTCATTTGTAGGGAGATAATTCCAGATCTTAGGTTGAGATAGATAATATTTTACCACTTTATAATATTCATCTATTACATTTTATTAAGAGTTTCTATGGATATTAAATTTTATCAAACACCTTGTCAGCACACTTGCTGATTATCTGCTATTCATTACTCCATTACCATTACAGTAATGAAGATATCATATATCAAAGACTACAGAATAGAGCTAAAGCAGTGCTCTGAAGAAAAGTTCTAACAGTGAACAATTACATTAATAAATTAGGCAGTAGAACAACTGAAGATAGTGCATAGACTATCCCTTATGTTCAGGCTTGATACTGAATAAAAAATGTAAAGAACACATTATCTTCAATAACGTCAAAGGACATTTTTCCCACAGTTGATATTATGCAGCTGTTACTTAGAGTCTCTAAACTAAATTGGTCATTTTTTTATACTCCAAAACTACCTGGAATTCCTTCCCTTGAGTTTATAAGTTCTTTAGAGTAGGTTCCCGATAAATATGATAGAAATAGTATATTAACATGAAACAATTATAATACATCATCTACTGATTCAAGGTTCAAAACTTATCGAGTTGATTTCCTACTTGCTCAGACCTATGAAATTGGAAAGCTCATTTTCCCCTGGCTCATCTCAATGAAGTGGCCCTTTGACTTTCCAGGCTTAGACCATTTGCCAGCCCTACACTATTCATATAACTGCGTTTTTAGCACAACCGTCTGCCACTACAATCACTCCTGTTCTTTTGCAGCCCAAAGTCTAGGTAGCAAAACCCTTTTGACACAGAAGTTTCTAAGTAAAAAGTAGCTGGTGAAGAGGGTATAGCTTCTCTGGATACACTGATGTTGACATAACCTTATAATATAATATATCCATGTGAAGTGTAATAATCTGGGTTTTACTGTCCCTAAAGGTTTAGCACTCTTATATTCAGATATTTATTATCTTTGTTGGTTTTGGGTTTTTCATTTATTTGTTTTCACCACATAGAATTCCCTCATGCCTCTGGTGTGGAAAGGAAAGTATGAGAATATCAGTCAGCACTTTCTGTTATATAATAATCACCCTGATGATTTACAGCACAGCTTACTAAAGAAGAGAAAAAGCATTCATAGTAGCAGGTTATGAGTAATAAAGGCCTAAATTTAGAGTAGACCTAATATTATTGTCTTGCTGTGAATGACACTGTTTATGTGAAACATAACTGATCAAAGCTACACCTATTCCTGAATAATTCCTAATTGATGTTCCAAATGATTGAATAGTTGGCTCACTCTCTATTAACAAGATGCTATTGAGCAACTTGTTTTTAGATAAATCTTTTCATCTGTTTAGTTTATGAATGATGCAACAAGTTCAAATGGTAGAAATAGTATATTAACATAAAAATCATTATAATATATCATCTACTGATTTGTTAAGATGTCTAAGACTCCTCAAACGGAAAGAAAGCAATTTCTTGTGGTTTATCTTGCTTTTAGGTCTGCTATTGTCTGGATTTAAGCCATCCGTCACCATGTCTGTTTTAAAAGTGGAGGCTTTTAAAGGATCTAATGATAAATGCCTAATATTGATATTTAGAATAAAACTAGGAATGTTACCTCATTTATCTAGTTCATTTTATAATTGCACAGTGTATGTCATTCAAGTAAAACCTAATTATAACTTCTGTTCTAATTTCCAAAGACTTTTCTAGCATGAGATATAATGTGTTTGTTTATCCAAACCAGGTGATCAAACACACTGAATAGACAAGAATTCCCTTCAGGTGCAGTGCACCCTGTTTTCATACTGATTTCAAAGGTCTGTTGTAGATCCTTAACTTGAGAGAGTGGCCAAGATAGCAGAGTAGAATAAACAAACTCAGTTGCCCTCATGAGCACACCAAATCACAACAATCTACAGAACAACCATTGTTGAAAAAGACTGAAACCTACCAGCTAAAGACATAAAGACAGAACCACAATGAGACTGGTAGGAGGGATGGACTCATGATATAATCAAATACCATGACCCCCCTGGTAGGCGAACCACAAACTGGAGAATAACTATATTACAGAAGTTCTCTCACACGAGTGAGAGTTCTGACCCCACATCAGGCCCCCCAGCCCGGAGGGTCTGGCACCAGGAAGAGGATCCTCCAGAGCATTTGGCTTTGAAAACCAATAGGGCTTGATTGCAGGAGTTCCACAGGATTGGGGAAAATAGAGACTTTTCTCTTAAAAAGCACACACAAAATCTCATGTGCACGAGAACCAAGGGCAAAAGTGGTAATTCGATAGAAACCTGAGCCAGACCTACCTGGTGGTCTTGGAGGGCCTCCTGGGGAGGCAGAAGCTGACTGTAGTGCACACTGAGGACATAGATACTGGTTGTGGATATATCCAGGAGCATTCATCTGCATGAGCTCTCCTGGAGGCTGATAGTTTGGTGCCAAGACCTGGCTCCACCTTACAGCCTGTAGGCTCCAGTACTGGGATGCCTCAGCTCAAACAACAAATTGGGTGGGGACACAGCCCCACCCATCAGCAGACAGGCTGCCTAAAGTTTTCCTGAGCCCATAGCCACCTCTAGACACACGCCTAGACTCAGCCCTGCCCACCAGAGGATCAAGACCTAGATCCATCCATAAGGGGGCAGGCATGGGCCCCTCCCACCAGGAAGCCTGCACAAACCTCTAGACCAGCCTCACCCATTAGGGAACAGACACCAGAAGCAAGAAAACCACAGTCCTGCAACCTGCAGACTGAGTCCGCAAGCACAGGCCAGACACTAACCTGAAGCCAACTGGCCACTGGACGTTGGGACACAAGAGGGAGGGAAATGCAGTGCTAGGATGCACAGGATGTCTCCTACAGAGGGCCACTTCTCCAAGGCTGAGAAGTATAACCAGCCTGCCACATACATAAAAATACAAATAGTAATTTAGACAAAATGAGGTGACAGAGGAATATGTTTCAGACAAAGGAACAAGATAAACCTGCAGAAGAACAAAGTGACATGCAGATAGACAATTTACCCAAGAAAGAGTTCAGAGTAATGATCGTAAATGTGATCAAAGAACTCAGGAGGAGAATGAATGCACAGAGGGAGAAATCAGAAGTTTTTAACAAAGAATTAGAAAATATAATAATAACAACCAAATGGAATTAAAGCATACAATAACTGAAATGAAAAATACACTAGAAGGAAGCAATACTAGACTAAATGAGGCAGAAGAATGGATCAGAAAGGTGGAAGACAGAGTAGTGAAAATCATTGCCACTGAACAGAAAAAAAGAATAAAAAGAAATGAAGACAGAGAAGGAAAAGAAATAAAAGGAATTGAAATTGGAAAAGTAAAACTGTCACTGCCCTCAGATGACATGATACTATACATAGAAAATCCTAAAGACACTACCAGAAAACTACTAGAGCTCATCAATAAATTTGGTAAAGTTGCAGGCTACAAAATTAATACACAGAAATTTGTTGCACTTCTATACACTAACAGTAAAGATCAGAAGGAGAAATTAAAGAAACAATCCCATTTACCATAGCAACAAAAAAAATAAAATACCTAGGAATAAACCTGCCTAAGGACACAAAAGTCCTGTACTCCAAAAACTATAAAAACTGATGAAAGAAATTGAAGATGACACAAACAGATGGAAAGATATACCATGTTCTTGGATTGGAAGAATCAATATTGTCAAAATGACTATACTACCTAAGGCAATCTACAGATTCAATGCAATCCCTATCAAATTACCAATGGCATTTTTCACAGAACTAGAACAAAAAATCTTAAAATTTGTATGGAGACACAAAAGACCCTGAATAGCCAAAGCAATCTTGAGAAAGAAAAATGGAGCTGAAGGAATCAGGCTCCCTGACTTCAGACTATACTACAAAGTTACAGTCATCAAAACAGTATGGCACTGTACAAAAACAGACATATAGATCAATGGAACAAGATAGAAAGGCCAGAAATAAACCCACACACCTCTGGTCAATTAATCTAAGACAAAGGAGGCAAGAATATACAATGAAGAAAAGACAGTCTCTTCGATAAGTGCTGCTGGGAAAACTGGATAGCTACATGTAAAAAATGAAATTAGAACAATCTCTAATACCATATACAAAAATAAACTCAAAATGAATTAAAGACCTAAATATAACACTGTATACTATAAAACTCCTAGAAGAAAACATAGGCAGAACACTCTTTGTCATAAATTGCAGCAATATTTTTTTGCATCCATCTCCTAGAGTAATGGAAATCAAAACAAAATAAACAAATGGGACCTAATTAAACTTAAAAGTTTTTGCACAGCAAAGGAAACCATAAACAAAATGAAAAGACAACATATGGAGTGGGAGAAAATATTCGTAAACAATGTGACTGACAGGGGATTAATTTCTAAAATATACAAACAGCTAATACAGCTAAATATCAATAAAAAAAGAAACAACACAATCAAAAAATGGGCAGAAGACCTAAAAAGACATTTCTCCAAAGAAGACATACAGATGGTCAACAGGCACATGAAAAAATGCTCAACATCACTAATTATTAGAGAAATGCAAATCAAAACTACAATGAGGTATCACCTCACACCAGTCAGAATGGCCATCATTATAAAGTCTACAAATAATAAATGCTGGAGAAGATGTCAAGAAAAAGGAATGCTCCTACACCACTGGTGGGAATGTATATTGGTGTAGCCACTATGGAGAACAGTATGGAGTTTCCTTAAAAAACTAAAAATAGAGTTACCATATGATCCAGCAATCCCACTCCTGGGCATATATCTAGAGAAAACTATAATTTGAAAACATACATGCATCCCAATGTTCATTGCAGCACAATTTACAATAGCCAAGACACAGAAGAAACCTATACGTCCATGGACAGATGAATGGATAAAGAAGATATGGTATATATATACAATGGAATATTACTCAGCCATAAAAAAGAATGTAATAATGCCATTTTCAGTAACATGGATGGACCTAGAGATTATCATACTAAGTGAAGTAAATCAGACAAATATATGATATCACTTACATGTGGAATCTAAAAAATCATATAAATGAACTTATTTACAAAACAGAGATAGACTCACAGACATAGAAAACAAACTTATGGTTACCAAAGGGGATAGAGGTGATGGGGATGGGGAGATAAATTAGGAGTTTAGGATTGACATAACACACTACTGTGTATAAAATAGGTCAACAAGAACCTACTGTATAGCACAGGGAACTATACTGTATATCTTGTAATAACCTAGAATGCAAAAGAATCTGAAAAAGAATATATATGTGTATATATATACGTATACGTATACATATATATATATAAATTAATCACTTTACTGTACACTTGAAACTAACACAATATTGTCAGTTAATTATACTTCAATTTAAGAAACAGTCTGTAGCTATGTTCACAAAGATCTAGTATTTGAGGACACTAATTATGGTGTCTGTGATTAAGAACTGCAGAATTACAAACCAACTCTCTAAATATGCAGAACACTGAAAATATAATAACTACTTTATAAGACTTTTTCAATACCTACTTATTAGATTTATATAATATTATTTGATCCAGGATATTTCTATATTGTAATAAAAATCACAAATAATGTTCTATATGAACTCAACTGATTAAATAGTAATTTCCTAATTAAAATGGTGGAATTTAGGAAAGGTACTCATGGCTTTAGAGGGTGATCCTTTAAGAAGAGAATCTAAATCGCAGAATATGACAAAGACACAACTAGCTTTCATACCATCTCTGTGTTTCCTAAGACTCAATAGTAAAGAAAAGCAAGGAATTGATATATCTCAAGAATAGAGTTAAGGGCCACAATAATATTTCACCACCTCAGGCAGGGGAATGCAGACTCTGGTAGAGGACACTGGTAGATGTTGTCTCCAAAGCCATAGCTTCAGAAAGCTCAATCATTTTATGCACAGACGTAGATGAGACAGAACTTCATTTCCCAATGGGGATTTAGCTCCTTAGAATGAGGGTATAGAAATAAGTATCCAACTAAAAATAACACCCAATCTTAAAATAAGATTTTTGTCTTTATTTCAAGTATAAAATAAGCAAAACTGTACTTTTTAGTGTCAACATCAATGTAGATAACTTGATTTGAGGAATCTACCTCACTGGCTGTTAGATTTTCAGATTCAGGGGGAAAAAAAAACCCTCACTGAGCAGGATACGGCACTTATCAATATTGGGGGATGAATTATGGCAGAAGAATTGCCAATGGAGCAAAGGATGAAGAACAGAAAAATGATACGCTCCTCAAATATTATTCTTCCATTCTTCCCACGGTACGCGGGTCTCTCACTGTTGTGGTCTCTCCAGTTGCGGAGTATAGGCTCCGGACGCGCAGGCTCAGCGGCCATGGCTCACGGACCTAGCCGCTCCGCGGCAATGTGGGATCTTCCCGGACCGGGGCGCGAACCCGTGTTCCCTGCGTCGGCAGGTGGACTCTCAACCGCTAAGCCGCCAGGGAAGCCCTATTCTTCCATTTGACTTATCCTTTTAGCTTGCCTTTTGCTACAGTTTGCTGCAAAATTCAAATCTATATCTTAAATCCATAATTGTTTTTATGAGAAACAAGTATATCAAGATCTCTTGAAATAAAATTATAAAATTCTCACCCTTTTATATAGTGCATCAACTCATGTTTAGTTGCCTTTTATCCTATAGATGATCATATTGTATACAGAGGGTCCTGTTTATTGTGACTTTCCTAAACTAGCTGTCATGTTATCCTGGAATGTCCCATAAACATATTTGTAATGAGTACAGTTTTTCATTCTCGCATGCTTAATTGTACACACCAAATAACTTCTAGTAGTTGTCCTAATATGACCTGGAAATATATAACATCTTGATCCATGTTCTCATTGAGCATTTATTTATACTAGTGGCATGTCAAGGACACAAAAGTTCCTTCTCATAGAAACAAAAACCACATCCAGATGGTCAAAGTCTCTTCCAGGAGAGTATGGTTGACAAAACACAGACCAATGCACGCCGCCCCCCCCCCCAAAAAAAGGAAGTCCATTCTTTGTCAAAAGAAGTCCTCTAACAGAGAATCAGAAGAGGTCTGTGGCATCAACACAACCTACCTGATGTGTCTTTTCCCTCTTCCTGGTGTTTGGACAGCTTTTTGACTGTTGGAAGTACCAGGTCTCTTGTTTCCAAAGAGCCGCCTGTGTTGGCCTGTCTTTCAGACTCTCATGTTGCAAAATCTGAAATTCTGTTGCAATAAACACCAGATTTCAAAGGAAAAGCAATGGAAATTGTGCAAAGATTAAAACTTCATTTTTATAGCAACAGTTAGTAGTAGCATGATTATGTGTCTAAACAATGCCTGCTATTCCAATATAATATTAGATTGAGAAAGACCGGCAGTTTCTTTGTGTAGAAGCAAGCACTGATTTTGAGGGTGCATTTAGAAAAACATATTTAGGCTTAGGGGAAACAGAAGGTTGTCTTTTGTATAAACACAATAATTGTATCCTTTGAATCCCTCCTGAAGGAACCATATGCAAATAGATAACTTTAGATATTGCATTATTCTACACTACTCCTCAGCCAGATGTAGCTAAAAAGTGCTCGGGCGTAATGAGGGCAACCTTGACACACACATGAGCAATATGCTTCACAAGATAAAAATTTTTAAAAATCGAAGTCAGATGAGAACACAGTATTTCAGGAATAATTTTTTTCTCATGATGCTTATTTAGTATGAAATTAGGAATGGGGACCTCCAATAACACTACTGATGAATTTGCTTTTCTTGGTCTTCTTTCAAGGGCAATCTTCATTAACATTATAATATCTGTCATTTTCAAGGTGCAAGACACAATGTTTAAAGAAGACATAGGAGTTAAAGTATCAAAGTGTCAGAGAAATGCCTGTAAACTGCTGATAAAACCAATAAGAATATGCCCAGGGTACTAAGGAAACTAACACTTTGGTTAGGGTAGAGAGCCCTTAGGGTAGAAAGTCCTTTCAGCTCACTAATTTTCTTCTAGGCCTCTTTTCATTCTTTCTTGGCTTTATAGAGCCAGGGCTGCTACAATCCAATTGCTATGGAAGTAAAAGCTCTCAGATTGATATCTTCATCACAGAATGGCAGGCCATAACGAGTAATCACTTCAGCCAACCTATTTTACAGATGAGGAGGTTGAAGCTCTAAGAGTTTAAGTGATTTGCCCCAAAGGGATGGCTGGCTGTGTCAAAATGGGGAAGAAAATCCAGATCTCCTAATTATCAGGTAAGAGCACCCTTTCTAGCATACTACAGTTAAAAGTTCCTGAGTGAAGATTTCTTAAAAGGTCTACAATTAGATTGGAGTTGGCAAAATGTAAACTAATTCTATAACAAATGGTGCAAATAAATTGGAGACCTGGCTGTGTCGAGGTTGAAGAGTACATATGGCGGTTGACAGGATGTTTTCATAGTAAATGTTTATCCTGGGTGGCTGGCTGACATTGGCATTCAGCAAAGGTGAATTTATCATGGAACACGATTCCTGTAAAAATGATCTTGAGCCATCTTATAATAGTTGCTCTAGAACCAACCGATTCTCAAACAGTGGTCAGTACAGATGCCATGGGTTAGATATATTTTCCCTCAGAATTCACTCTCCCAATTTTTCTTTTTACACTACCTGACACAAATTAACTATCAATGACTTTTGAGAGATGATATTGTTACTTTTATTTTTTTCTAGTTTCCTAATCTTCAAGCAACTATCAAAGCTTTTTGATATCTTTATTTTTGCTAGACTGTCATCCCAGGGATTGTCCATTGGACTTTCATGTCTTCCCTTTCCCCAGTATAAGAGCAGATGCATGGAAGTGAGTATAATCGTACTGGGGTGTTGGGATGAGCATGGTGACCATCCATAGGACACATGCAGGACACTCTGTGAAAACAGGCCAAAATGTCAATCAACTATAACAACTCATGGCAGGATTGAGTTTCTATTACTAGTTTTTAAAAATAATAGTAAAAGATGCTTTTGGTATTTTTCCCTCTAGAATTTTTGGATAGTTGTAAGGTATAAACAATTAAGACTTATTTGGGGAAAAAGAAATGCAGATATTCATAGATTGTGGTAGATCATAATGTACTGAGTCAAAACTGGGACCGAAAAATGCAGAATTCTGGACTATAAATCTTTAACCTTGGATTTTCCAAAAGAGTGAGTTTAAAATGGTTTATTTATACATAATTTATAAATACAAATTGCATGGTGTTTATTAATTTAAAATAAAAAAGAATGTATATTCTGTTCATGAATGAATCCCTGTTATAAACCGGTCAAAATATGAATTGGTATTCCAATTAGAGCAAACCCAATCCAATGATTGAACTATTTCAGAGGCAGTGACCACTCTGAGATGAGGCCCTCCTGGTGGAACCATGGTAAATGATTGCTTTTACAACCCATAGTCCCCGTTACCCATTACTCAGATAATGTCATATTTTGTAGTAGGGAAATATGTTTGCATTGTCAGTCAGGAAGGTTTATAAAGTCACACATAGCTACCAATTAAAATTGGCTACCATCCTGGGATATTCCAAGACAGGGGCTGACATTTTAGCCTGTTGCAGTATAATGTAACTATTATGGTTCTGAAATATTCATCAACTGATTATTTCCCTGATAGAATAATAAATCAATAAGTACAATAATATTACTTATGGATCAGGGTAGAAATAATATGCATTAGTCTTACTTTAAGAAAGGTGCAAATTGTTCTCTTGAATATGTTCATCCAAATAAAGACCCCTTTTTTCAGTTGCTTGACATGCTTTCCTTGGTTAATCTCATCACACAATTGCCATTAATGACAGAAGGTAAAAGGGGGTGTTCTAGGGATCACCGAGACTCCTCTTTTGCACGATGTTCTTCTGCGAGCCTACAGAGATTATGCAACCTGGAGATTATGAAGACAAGGATGGGTAAATCAGATCTGGCCTTGACCCTGACTTTAATACAAAAAGCTACATATACATTTTCATCTCTGAGCCTTGTTTCCCCACCACTAAACAGGAGATTATAATAGTACCTGCCACATTAGGCTATTCTAAGTATACCATGGAATAATACATGTAACACAACTGGCAGAAGACCCAGTTCATAGTAAGACTTCAGTGAATGTTAGGTTTTATTTTATCTATCTATCTATTTATTTATTGTATTTTGATTATTACAAAAGTGGCCCACGTCTGATCTTCCCCATTTTAAGTCAGAATATTTTTTGATTATTGAGCTGACATGCTTGAGTCTTTCATCAGAGAAGGACAGTTTTCACAGCAAGATGTGAAAACAGCGATTCTGCAAATAATTTTGTGAATTGTAAGTCACGAAAAGGGAATACATTTCAAACCCCCCCCCCCCACTGCTCTTGTGATATTGATTTGAAATAAGCACCAGACTGGTAGTTAGGGATTTGAGGCCCTAGTCCTGACCCTTTTGCTAAATTTCTGAGTGATTTTGTACAAGTCACTTTGGGGCCTTAGTTTCCTAAATTTACTTAACAGTAAATGGACTATATGGTCATTGCCAGCTCTAACATTGTGTGGTTGGGTTGCAAAGGACTATGAAGTTGGAAAACTCTTCCTTCACTTAGTACATTGAGAACTTTGCTAATTCGGGTATATATGTCTTAGAGAGGGTGCCATGGAAGCAGTTCCTATAATGGGAATTCTTGTGCAAGTGATTTCTCATGAGAATGTTCCCAGGAAAAATGTGCTCATTAGGTAAGAGAGGAGGGCTTATATATCCCAACAATAGTCCCCTGGATGCCTAAGGTTGGGAGCGAGGTGGCTCTAATCCTATATCTAAGCAGCAGTTCCTGCAGCAGCCAGTAAGAGAAATTATTGGAGATCCAGAAGTGGCACCAATAGCTTTTAGTATATTACGTTTTGATGTACTGCATATTTAAAGCACTTGAACTTATGAAATAGCTTTCTATAAATCAGCCTCTCCAATATAAGGCATCACTGCACATAACTCTGAGTTCCTTCACTATATCTTTACTGGACAAATGCTAGAACATTCTAAAATTGTCCGCTTGATCTTTGCTAACTTATGATTACCAAGTTCACCTTCCCCTCTATTTTCCCAGGGTCATAAGACCTTACTCTTCCTACTGATCACAAGGTAATTTGAGGGGATGCTCTTAGGATGTACTCTTTTTTTTTTTTAATAGATCTTTATTGGAGTATAATTGCTTCAGAATACTGTGTTAGTTTCTGTTGTACACCAAAGTGAAACAGCCATATGCATACATATGTCCCCATATCCCCTCCCTCTTGAGTCTCCCTCCCACCCTCCCTATCCCACCCCTCTATGTCGTCGCAAAGCACTCAGCTGATCTCCCTGTGCTATGCGGCTGCTTCCCACTAGCTATCTATTTTACATTCGGTAGTGTATATATGTCAATGCTACTCTCACTTTGCTCCAGCTTCTGCCTCCCACACTGTGTCCTCAAGTCCATTCTCTATGTCTACATCTTTATTCCTACCCTGCAACTAGGTTCATCAGTACCATTTTTTTTTTAGATTCCATATATATGCGTTAGCGTATGGTATTTATTTCTCTCTTTCTGACTTACTTCACGCTGTATGACAGACTCTAGGCCCCTCCACCTCATTACAAATAACTGAATTTCTTTTCTTTTTATGTCTAAAGTAATATTCCATTGTATATATGTGTCCATCTGTCGATGGACGTTTAGGTTGGTTCCATGTCTTGGCTATTGTAAATAGTGCTGAAATGAACATTGTGGTACATGACTCTTTTTAAATTTGGTTTTCTCAGGGTATATGCCCAGTAGTGGGAGTGCTAGGTCATATGTTAGTTCTATTTTTAGTTTGTCAAGGAACCTCCATACTGTTCTCCATAGTAGCTGTATCAATTTACATTCCCACCAACAGTGCAGGAGGATTTCCTTTTCACCACACTCTTTCCAGCATTTACTGTTTCTAGATTTTTTTGATAATGGCTATTCTGACCAGTGTGAGGTGATACCTCATTGTAGTTTTGATTTGCATTTCTCTAATAATTAGTGATGTTGAGCATCTTTTCACGTGCTTCTTGGCCATCTGTATGTCTTCCTTGGTGAAATGTTTATTTAGATCTTCCACTCATTGTTTAATTTCATTGTTTGTTTTTTTGATATTGAAGAGGGAAGCACTCAGCAGTCAGCTGTCCACACCCTGTAATACAAGAGTACATCCTGGATGTACTCTTGTATTATAAAAGTACATACATTTAAACCAAAGTAGGGTGTGGACAGCCAACAGCTGAGTGCTTCCCTCTTTTCTTCCTGAAAATGCAATTTAAATTCTGCAACACTGTTTCTTTTTCCACAGCAAGAGTCAACTTCATCAGAAGTATACTAAGAAGTGCCTTTCAGAAGAAAATGGGAAACCCAGAGAGCAAGTGCAAGTTTTTCCTTTAAAATAAGAAAAGAAGCTGAGACATAGATGTCCATTTTTGAAATTAAAAAAAAAAAAGCTGTTTTTGATTCTAAGATTACTATTTATTTTACTGTAACACATTATCTAGTAAGAGGTAATGTGGTGTTACAGTGGCCACTAACTTCCAAAGTTGCTTGTCTGACCACCATGGCCCAGTATAAACTCTGGGAGAATATGACTCACTTTCTTTTTAGGCTTCTAGAATAGTATTTCCCTGGTTTTTACTTCCTTTGAGATAAATCACACTTTTTGTTTTGACACTCCTGCATTGTTTCCATTAGAATGCCTCTCTCTCAGCACTGATTTATTTCTATCATTGAAGCAAGAAAGAGTAGATCACATAAGTTAAGAAGATTTTGCATGTAAAATGAGTAACTGATAGATTTTCTAACAAGAAGGGAGAATTAATCTCAAACTTACATCAGCTTTTAGATATAATATACCCTGAGAAAACCATAATTCAAAAGGACACATGTACCCCAATGTTCACTGCAGCACTATTTACGATAGCCAGGACTTGGAAACAACCTAAATGTCCAATGATAGTTGAATGGATAAAGAAGATGTGGTACCTATATACAATGGAATATTACTCAGCCATAAAAAGGAATGAAATTGGGTCATCTGTAAGATGTGGATGGACCTAGAGTCTGTCATACAGAGTGAAGTAAGCCAGAAAGAGAAAAACAAATATTGTATATTAATGCATATATGAGGAATCTAGAAAAATGGTACAGATGAACATATTTGTAGGGCAGGAATAGAGACGTAGACAGAGAGAATGGACATGTGGACACAGTGGGGAGAGGGGAGGGTGGGATGAATTGGGAGATTAGGTTTGACATAAATACACTACCATGTGTAAAATAGATAGCTAGTGGGAACCTGCTGTATAGCACAGGGAACTCAGCTCGGTGCTCTGTGATGACCTAGATGCAGGGGTGGAAGGGGGGAAGGGAGGCCAAGAGGGAAGGGATATAGGTATACATATAGCTGATTCACTTCATTGTACAGCAGAAACTAACACAGCATTGTAAAGCAATCTTACTCCAATAAAAAGAAAAAGATCTAATATATCCTATCAATGAAATTAACATGAAGATTTTAAAGAATTTAAATTCTATCTAAATGTGTATGATTTAGTTCTGATTTGTTTTAGGGGATAGACTTTATTTAATATGTATTCTTCGACTTATGTAGGTTTTTCTTTTTTGGGGGAAAGGGGACATTAATTTACATAAAGGATGTAACCATTATTCAGTTTTAGAGTGTATTTAAAACTACTTTAAAGCTTTAGAATATTAGCAATGAATTCCATTTCATAGTCTATGAACAAATGTGAATTTCACAGTTACTTTGATGTTTAGGGTTTGTTTTCTGGCTAGGACATTAGTGATAAGTTGAACGTTTGCCCTATATGGTTAATTCTTTCTTGACTATGTTATGTTTTTATTATGTCCTGTCATATTAAAACAATGCCACTTTGCAATAGTAGAAAGTGCTAATACCACAAAATGAATTGTGACAATGATCCTGTGTTAATACTCTATTTTCAGGCACCTATAAAGCAGTCATGCACATTTGTCCAATATTGAAATGTAGCATAAATCACAATCCAAAAGCAAGTTTTATTTTTCTTAACCCTCAGTCTCTAAATGAGAAAGGAAAAAAAAAAAAGAGGTATTTTTCCCCATCAGAGCACACTCCAGAAACAAATATGCTACATCTGTTTTAGCTGGCATGGACCAGGCCCTGTAGGATAATGCATTACTTTAGATTTCAAAACTGACAAGCCTCCAGAGTAGTAAGTCTCTGTGCTGTAAAGCAGCAGACATCCATGTGTAGAGATTTTATTTTCCAGTGACATTTTATTTAGGATTTTTCACTGGATGAATTGAGCTTGCGAGTTTATGAACTCTACTGAAGCAATTATCTCCCCAACTCAGAGGGAGCTGTTGGAATTCCTCACGTCATTACCATGTGGCCAGCAGGTTCCCTCATCACAGACCATCACAGAGGGCATTTTTGTGGTTTATTCGGAAGACATTTTCATGCTAAATCTTATTTTTCAATACTTTGCAACTTCTTCAAAAGATTTTGTTAGCTTTAATGTGGAATTTAGAGCAATGTATCCATTTTTTGAGAGATTGATGCAAAAGAAAAAGTGTTCCGAGGGTATTTGGTGATGGGATAATATGAAATTAGGCCACAATAAAATATAGTCAAAGCCCAACATTTTAAACCGAAGAACCATGTGAAAGAATTGAATTCAGATATTTAGATGCTGAAGAATACACTGGGAATATTTTACATTCACAAAGGATTTTCTTTCTAACCTCCTTTCCCTACTTCATCCATTCCCCAAACTCAAACATGCACACATTCTTTTGAAGTATGGGAAGGTGAAATCATAGCAGGCATGCCTCTCAGTCTATGCCTGTGGGCATGATTTTAAACAGAAAGCTTGAGGGGATTTATTTCTGTTAAAATGCACAGACAGAACCATGTTTAAAAAATATGCACAGCCCAAGAACTCAATAAAAGCAGAGTCAATATATGTATACATACGTGTAAAACATATACAAGAGCTTACTAATATAAATATATATTTATGCTACTGGCAGAGATGGGCAATTAAACAATGTGCAATTTGGTGTGTAAAACTGAGGTCCAGTCAACAGCTGTGAGTGTATTTGAGGGTAAAACTGCCAACTTGCACTATAACACAATATGCTTATATTCAGAAAATACACAGTACATGAAAGAAACAGAAGGAAAATCTTCTTTCTTTGCTCTATTTCAAAAGGAGATTGCTTTTTGGTATTGTTTTTATTACAGGAGAAAAAGCAATAATGATCTAATTGCCAGAAAACATGCATACAACATGAGACTTGGGAATCTGAGTTCTTGAAAGCCATATCCAGAGATTTTCTCTAATACCTTTATTTTCAGAGTGTTTTTCCCCAAGGGGACAAAATATTTCTACAGCCTTTATCTCATTAATCCTCACATGATCATTGTTAGGGAGTCAGGCAGGCTAGGACTTCTGTAGATTCCACTACTGAAATAGACAGACAATGGTTGCCAGAGTGACTTGATTGAAATTATAGAACAAGTCGGGAGCACAGCTGGTGAAAGAATCTGGGTCTGCTGTTTGCCAGAGCTTTCTTTTACCCAACAGAACATATTGCCTAAAGCTGAGAATCCCACAGTGTCCTCGATTACGTATTTTCAAATTATAGTTCACTTTAGAGATTCCTATTAAAAATCGGATATGACAGCAGACCTGGAAATCATTTAGGAAACCCCAGGTTTCAAGCAAGTGGGAGATTTAAGAAGCAGAGCTGGAGGGATGGAATTCTAAAACATAGGTGGGGATGGAATGTCTAAACACTGTCTACTGGCTCTTTTAACATGGAGGGCATCATGCTAGGTGCTATGCTGGGTAATCAAAAAGATGCAGAAGGTATTCCCTAGACATTCATTCATTCATTTACTTTTACAAGGGGCTTCTTGTTAAAGCTTCATTTCTACTTTTAACTTATGGAGAAGACAAATTAAGAATAGGAAGACATATAGCTATTTTAGAAGCCCATGGGCAGCTTGAAATGAACTACCTCATAAAAGGAAGGGCTTCTCTCCTGGGAAAGACTCATGAGGCTCTCTCTTGTCTTACTAGGATTTTTTTTAAGATATAGTCTAGCAGGGATAGACTTTTCCCTCATGAATTATTGATACTCTAAAGCAGTTTTAATTGTTTTTCCTTTCAGCACTATATAGAAAAACCCAATAATGATTCTCACTGCAATATTAGCATATATTTTAAGCATGCCATAATACCAAGGGAAAGCATCTAATTTTCCTGAAACAATATGCTTGTTTAACTTCAAGAAATATGATTTAAATTAGTAATAAAGATGAGAAGTAATCTAACTTAGGTTATAAAATTGCTTTCTGTGCTGAAATATTTTGTAGGAAAATAAGAAAAGAATACATTTGTGTAAGATTTAATTTAATCATTGGGTAGCGTGATTGAACATTGAAATATGGAATTTGTAGATACAAGGTAAATTTCACTACAATATGAAGGTCTTTTTTTGGTCACAAATATAAAAAAATTAAGGAAAAAAAATTTAGAATGTATAAACACATGAAACACTTAAATGCAATATATATTAAAGTAATACTGTTTTCCTAGTAAGCACAACATTTAAAAATATTTTAAGTAAATGTTCTCTAATACAGCAGTTGTCAAACTTTTGAACTCAAGACCCCTTTAATTTATTAAAAATTACTGAGAATGCCAAGTACATTTACGTAGATTATACCTATTATTATTTACTCTATTAGAAATTAAAACTGAGAAAGTTTGGAAATGTTTAATTTACTAAAACATAAATAATAAACAGATTGCATGTTAACATAAACAATACATTTTTATGAGAAAGTGTACTATTTTCCAAAAATATATATATAATTGAGAAGAATGGCATTGTTTCACATTTTTATAAATATTTTTATTGACTGGCTTAATTGGCTATATTTGCATATCTGCTTTTGCCTTCAATCTGTTCTGAAGTAATAGACAGTGCAGCTTCTGGAAAACTATTGTAAGCTAGTGAGGGAATGAGAGTAAGCAAGGCAAATATTAATAACATGTGGGTATTACTATGGAAAGACTCAGGCCTTATGGATCCCTGCAAAGGTCCCATGGACCCCCAGATCACACTTATAGAACAGTTGAAGAAAAGAGCCCCAGATTGGGATGTTGTAGACCTCATTTCTATTTTTGATGTTATATTGGCCAGATTTTTCACTTTGAGTTGAACAGTTCCATCTGCAAAATGAGATTATCAGACTATCTCTGAGGTAACGTCTATGCTCTCATTGTCCTCAAAAACTGTCCTCATTATCATGTTAATCCATACCCACAAATAAATTTTTGTATATGACATTATCATTAGGAGTAAGGTTAAAAAAAGAAGTATATAAGTAAATATTGATACATTGCATTATTTCTATGTGGGTGCTTATTTGGACTCTGGTGTCGATACAGCTTGTTTTATTGGAGAAATGAAGACAAATGATTAATCTCTACTCCCTTCAACCACTGAGGTAGCCATCAGGAAGTGGAAGACTCTCACTCCCACTATACGTGTGTCCTGGATATGAGCAGAGCTCTGTCTGGAATTAAACATGTTTGTGCACAAATCCCAGCTCTTCTAATTTTTTCTTGTATGATATTGGTCAAATAATGTAAACTCTCTAATATTCATGTTTTTCAACTGTTAAAAGGTAATAATAGCTGGTAGGAATGCAAAATGCCATGGCCACTTTGGAAGACAGTTTGGTACTGTCTTACAAAACCAAGCATACTCTTACCATATGATCCAGCAGTCACGCTCCTTGGTAGTTGAAAACATGCCCACACAAAAACCTACACACAGATGTAGAGCATCTTTATTCATATCGCCAAAACTTGGAAGCAACCAAGATGTCCTTCAGTAAGTGAATGGATAAACAAACTGTGATGCATCCGGACAATGCAATATTATTTGGCACTAAAAAGAAATGAGCTATCAAGCCATTTGACATGAAAAGACATGGAGACATTGTAAATGCATATTACTAAATGAAAGAAGTAAAAGGCTACAGAATGCATGATTCCAAATATGTGACACTCTGGAAAAGGCAATACTATAGAAACAGTAAAAAAAGCAGAGGTTTCTGGGGGTTGGGAGCAGTGAGGGATGAATGGACGAAGCACAGAGTATTTAGGGGGCAGTGAAAATAGTCTGTGTGGTACCATAATGATGGATACATGTCATTATAAATTTACCTAAACTCATAGAATGAAGAACACCAAGAGTGAACCATAATGTAAACTGGACTTTGGGTCGTTATGATGTGTAAATGTAGGCTCGTCAATGGTAACAAATGTACCACTCTTGCGGGGGATGTGGATAATGGGGGAGGTTATGCAGATATGGAGGCAGGAGGTACATGGAAGATCTCTACCTTCCCCCAAAGTTTGCTCTGGACCTAAAACTGCTCTTAAAAATAGTCTTAATAAAATTTTCTTAAAATTTTAGAAAAGCTAATAATAATAGTCAACCATCTTACATCATTTTTATAAGAATTGCATCAGATAATCCTCATAAAGCACTTAGCATAGCATAGTACCTAGCAAAAAATCAAGCACTCAAAAACTATAATGTTATTTTCACAGACATTTCCTCCTACATCCCCTTTGTTACCAATGTTTGGTGTATTATTATTATTACTATTATTATTCTTTTCTATTTTAACTCTTCAGAGAATCTTTTTTTTAAGCATGGTTGTGCTCAATGCAGTAAACCTTTAACACAAAGCAAAGGAAAAAAACACAGAAACATCTATATTCACAGTGCAAAGGAATGACCACTCAATATTTCTACGGGTACTTCTAGTCTTTTTTTATATTACGTTTATATTTATTTTCAAATAATATTTTATTCTACATGAAGAATGTATAGTCCATTTCTCCCTCTTATTAATATGTTGTCAACAATTTTCCATGCCAAAATATTCTACTACAATGAGATTTTTACACTCAATTGAAATATCATAAGGATGTTCATAATTTACTCAATTATTTTCCAGCTTAGGTAAATCATTCCTGGTCTTCTACTATTGTGATAAATGCATCATTATTGACTAATCCTAGTACATATTTCTCACCTCCTGTAGAATTCCTTTGAGTGTGTCACTGTCTTAAATAAAGATATAAAAGCATCCAAATACTTGGTTTTTTGTGAGTTTATGTCAAATGATTTCTTAGGCTTCGGTTTTAAGCCTCATTGTGGTCTCTCCGTAAACTCTCTCTCTCTGAGTCATCTCATCTATTCCATTAGCTTTATTGTCTCCCAAATTTATATATCCAGCCCTGAAATTTCTTCTGAGATCCAGACTCATACATCCATTTCCCTACCTGATGTCTCTGTTTGGACGTATCAAAAGCTCTTAAAATGTAATATATCCAAAACTGACTCTTCATTTTCCTCTTCCCTTAAATCTTTTCCTCCTTCATTTTCCTTCCCATTAATATCAGCAAAACTTTCTTCTAAGTTGCTAGCATCAGGAACATGGAAATGATTTGTGGTTCCTACCTTTCTCTCCCTTCCGGTAATCAATCCTTCTTAAGTTGTCTAACACAATCACTTTTCTGTATGTCATTGCTTGTGACTCAGAAAAACCTGTCAGTTTTACAGAAGAAAGGGACTTAGCTTCGTACAATCCAAGGTCTGCAATTCTACTTCTTTTTCCTAATGTCATTTTCATTTGGAAATATCCTTAAAAGTTTATAGATCATAAGGCTCTCATTTTCAGGAACTATAGGGATACCTAATAAAACAGGTAGATCTATTGTCAAAAGGATGGAAAGATGTGCAAATAAACAGAAGCAGATTTGGCATGGCTTAGAGAACAAAGGGCCTTGCTTTGATGTCAACATTTATTTGAAGGAGTCTGAAAAGTGTATTGATAAAGAAGGTAAATGGAATGATAATGATTTTCTGGTTTGGATGAAGCTTCATGACCTTCTGTTAATTATACTGTTCAAGAAATATTTAAAAGTCTATAATTTTCTTTTATATGGAAAAAATAGGTAGAAATATTCTTTAATGATAAACTCCATACCTCACACTTTCTTAGCTTATACACTCCAATCCAATCTAAATAAATATTCAAGGTTCAACACTAGGAAAAATGACATATTCCGGAGGCATGAGGAAACACAAAAGTTCTCTAGCCTGACCAAAATTTGATAAGATCTTTTCATTGTATGAATGTTAAATATTTCCTAAGAAAGCAAATTGGTATGGTTTTGCCTTCCTCAGGAAGGGACTAATAAAATATACTACGATTTCTTAAGTTTAAAAGAGATAAGTAAAAAAACTGAATTTTTGTGCTTTAAATGTGTTGTCCCATAAAGAAAAAGAATCTTTCTCTGCATGTTCAGGAAAAGTCAAACTGTGATGCTAAAGGTTGATTTCTAGACATGAAAAAATACTTTTAAATGACCATTAAGCTATTAACAGTCATTAAATGAACTAGTGAAAGCTTCTTTGTTCATATTTAACAAATAAATATGGAAGAATTATAAGCATTCTCATTTGTGTACTATCCCTTTTAATCAAGATAACTCTTTCAATGAATTACATTGGCTTATTGATTTTTTCTTAAATGAACTATGCATCTTTCTTGCTGCAATGAGGAATACAGTATATCAGTTAGCTTTTAATGAATCACAAAACACCTCAAAATATAGTGGCTTCAAACAATAATACTTTTACTATTTTATATGAGATATGGATTAGGTGAGCAGTTTCTCTTGTCTGGCTATCTCAGTTGAAGCTGGATGCTCTAGGATGGCCTCAGGCAGTTGGCTCAATGTCACCTGTGGTGATGAGATGACTTGGCTATCATCATCCAACAGGCTAGGACTGTTGATGTGGTCATAGTTGCAGAGTTCCAAGTACAGAAAATGGGAACAAGTTCCAGTACACAAGTCCTTTAGAGTTTGTGCTTGTATCATATTTGTTAGTATCTCATTGGCCAAAGCAAGTCACATGACCAAGCCCAGATTCAAGAGCTAGATTCAAGAAACAGACTCTACCTCTTGATGGGAGGAGCTGTAAAATCAGAATGCAAAGAGATATGCTAAACAGATGGAAAATTTGTAGCAATTTTTGCAATCTACCACAGACTGCCTTCTGGCCACAAATTATTCTTACTTTGTGTAACATATGCTCACCCTTCCCAGATGCCAAAAGTCTGATTCAGTTATGCCATTTATGGCATCTGGCTTGAAGTTCAAGTTCTCATGATCTGCTTCTTGTCTAGATGTGGATGTGGCTCACTGGGTGCAGCTGCTCTTCATCCAGACAATTGTGAACTAAAAACATAAGTTATCTGCTGCCAATTAACCTAATAGGGTGAGAAGGGAGCAAGAGAACTGCAATAGTCGCTTCTAATCAAAAGGAAAGGAATGGGAGGCCCAGAGAAGTCCTTGGTCTGAACCAATTCTATAATCCATCCAGGCACATGTTAAAAGGTTCCCCAACTCTGGGTCTGGGGATGTTCCTTGATTAGAGTCCATTTCTGCTCCCTGAGAGTAATTTGTCCACAATCCTCTGAGTCTCTTGGCTCCACCTCTAGGGTTTTCATCTCTTCAGGTAAGAAACGTCTGTGATTCTCATTCTGATTTCTACCCATAAAATGTTAGAAGCCCAGAAATCTAACTTCTTTTTGAACTATTGCAATCCCCTTTCATTCAAGCAGGCAGTTCTTTTGTTAGTACAATGGTCTTTAAAACTTCATGGATTGCCTATGAATCTCATGCACATCCACTCCATGTGAGTCCTAAAATTCTCTACTCCTAAAGTTTGCAACCACATTTTTTCAAGGCAGGGCTCTCTGTACTTTGGATGTGGCAAGCTGCTGTAGTAAAAAAAAAATGTCCTTAGGATTATTAGGAGCCTATTTGTCTTGCTAAGCACTCTTATGTTTAACTTAGAACTTTTACAGGTATTATTACAAAGGGTCTTCTGTCCAAGTTTCTGTAAATGAAAGTTTTGCAAAATGTTCTACTGTGTCATAACATGGTTCACCATTTTTTTCAGTCTCTACTAACAGTTGCCTCATTGTTTTTCAACCTCCATCTACAGCCTGAATCCAAAGCCAATATTATATATATACAAATTGTTATGGAAACAAAACCTAAAGTGGGCAACACTCTCTTTCAGATACCAGTTTTTACATCATTAGCTTTTGCTGTGTTAAATATCTGCTTTAAACAATAACCACTTATAACTTTTTATGATTCTGTGGTTTGCCTGCTGGTTCTTCTTCTCTGGTCTAGCAGTCTGGTGCTAGAAATTTTTAGATAGCCTAGTTCACATATCTGGCAGTAGGTTTGATATCACTTTGGGTGGGGGGGGGGATGATTTTGGCATGAGTCTCTCATCATCCAGCACATTAACATGGACTTATTCAGTCATGGCAAAATACCTAAGAGTCACAAGGGGAGTTCTCAGTGTGCAGTGTTTCTCTGGCTTCATTTTATGTTACCTTTGATAATATCCATTTTTTCCCAAAGCAAGTCACATAACCAAGCCCACATTCAAGAGGTGGAAAAATGAATTCCACCTCTTGATGTATAGAGCTGCAAAGTCATACTACAAAGAGCAAGATGAATAAAGGGGTAGAATAATCTCTGGCCATTTTTGCATTCTGTCACAGCAAGCATGTTAAGACTTGGTTACAATTTTTTATGGCAAGTCTCGTTTAAAATTAGCTAAATTTCCTATGCTAGGTTTACAGGGAAGATCAATTATTATTATTTCCATAAATTATTTAAGGTTATGAGGATATAAACATATGTGTTAAACTAAATTGAATTATAAATATTGATGTCTTTTAAAGACCTCTTGTGAACTGGAGACAGTCAAATCGTGTGAACTTAGTTACTACACCTACCCTATCTTGATAAAGTTGTAAAAGGTTATCTCTCTGACAAGCATTTGATAGTTTGATTGTGTTGCTCTGTCAGACTAATTTAAAAATAATTTCCAAGATTCTTAATTTTAGTAAAATAAATTTGTACAAACTGAAATAAAACACTTTTCTCATTGTAACTGGTTCTGACCACTCAAAATTCAAGAAAGATATTTCACACACAAATCTGTTATAGATTGTAACCCTATAAGTATAGAATAATAATTATATAGAATAATAATGCATATTGGTAGTTTTTGTCTGAAAAACTGTCTAGAACAATGTTCAAAAGCATTCAAATGCTTTTACTGAGCTTCTTTACTTTTCATGGTACAATGTAGTTACTTGCATAACTATAACCTACTTCCCGCCAGTATAGAATCAAATAAACAAAATATGTAAGAAAGAATACACTTAAAAACAAATCTTGTTAATTAGTTATAGCAAGCTCACAAATTAAAAGGATAGTGTGGAAATAAGGCACACAAAATTCTTTTGAAAAACTCATCTGTACCTATTCTATGACTTATAAGGTCCTACCCTTATATATAGTAAATAATATCACTTCCTGGAAAATCAGGAACATTAGCAAACTTGGGGAACTCAACAAAGGAGAATTTCCCTACAGTTAAATGTACTGCAAGTGAAACCCGATAGAGGCAAATGGAATGGTTCTTGGTTCCACTTTTTGGAATTCATGAACCAACAGGAGTAATAAAATTATTTCTGGCAAATAAACATGATTTTTTTAAAATGTCACCATGGGTTTTACAAAGCTAACAGATGGAAGTAAATTCCCTCACCTCAAAATTGCATGGCTCTAGCTAGGTTGAACATTACAACAAGGATGTCTTTAAATATTTATCAATCCTCGAGTCTTGTTACACTTATCAAAATAAAGCAGTTCTATAGAGCAGTAAATAAAATTAATACTACTGAATCAAAAAATTGAAAAGCAGACATTTTTAGTCAAATATGTGCCTTTTGAGAAGAATTCTGACCACAGTGAGACCCCGGTCTCACCCCCTTTCTACCAAAATTTCTCAAAAAAGAATTTCAATCATTTTGAAGGTATGGTTCATGATTTAGAGGTAGGCTTTGAAAAGCTGGAGCTTTCTCTCATCAGCCTATTCTGCAAAGGTAACAGAGTAGCGGAGTTATTCTTAAATCCCTGTTTCCAGAGACAGGCTTCCAACAAGAGAAGATGTTGTTAACACTAAAATCCAGGAACCGCTAGTTTTGTTTTTTTAATAAAATTGACCCCAAAGTCATCCAATCAGAATTTTTGATGGTCAAATAATAATTTGAACTATACATTCAGCTTCTATGAGTATTCTGTAAGCCTGGTTGAAAGCTAGATTCCCTTGCATGACTTGGTTACAAAAGCCTTTACTCGGCAATCAGAATTACCTAGGAGGATTTCTTATTTTCAATATTTAAAAATGATTTATTTTAGTAAAATGTTAGTCTCTCATTGTAGTTGGATGTGTCTGTATACATAAATATAGATATGGGCACAATTTCTGTTTATATGAAAATCAACCCAGTCTGACATCTCCGCCATTTCTTCCATGATGACTCCCACTTTGCCAATCTTGTTGCAGGAAGAATAATGGCCCCCCGAAGATGTCCACATCCTAATCCCCAGAACCTGTGAATATGTTAGGTTATCTGACAAAGCAGAATTCAGGTTGTAGGTGGAATTAAGGTTGCTAATCCGCTGACCTTGAGATGAGGAGATTTCCCTGCATTATTTGAGTGGGCTCAGCGTAATCAAAAGTGGGAGGAAGAAGAGTCAGAGAGAGATTTGAAGAAGCTACGCTGCATAATTTGAAGGTGGAGAAAGCAGCCGTAAGCCAAGGAATGCAGGTGGCCTTTAGAAACTGGAAAAGGCAAGGAAATAGGTACCCCAAAGAGACTCCAGAAAGGATCACAGCCTTGCTGATATCTGAATTTCAGCCCATTGGGACCCATTTCAGACTTCTGACCTCAAGAACTGTTAAGATAATAAATGTGTACTGTTTTAAGAACTAAATTTGTGGTAATTTGTTACAGCGGTTATAGAAAGCTAATACACCCCCATATTTACAATAGTCATAAGAATAAAAGCCAAATTCCTTCCCATATCCTAAAAAGTATTGCATAAACAAGCCTCTCCTTCCTCTCTTGCCTCATTTTCCCACTCTTCTCTTGGGTTACTCTGCTCAGGAAACACTGACATTCTTTCATTGCTTTAACCTTGCCAACTTCTTCCACCCAAGTCCGTTGCACTTGCCACACCTTTGTCTATAGCATTCATTTCTTTGCTCTTTGTCAGACTGGCTCTTTCTCATTCTTCAAGTTGACTTTAAGTCACATTCTTCAAATGGTCTTTAAAATAAATATCTTAGGAGATATGTGTGTGTGCATATGTGTGTGTGTGTGTGTGTGTGTGTGTGTGTGTGTGTGTGTGTATTATTGATTCTGTTTTTCTGGGGAACCCTGACTATGCAGGAGGGGAAAGACACTCTTCCACCTCTTGAAGGAAGGAACACCAAATGTCTACAAGGAAGGAAGAAAACGATAGTAGCCATCTTTGGAGATATTTTAAAATAAATGCCACCTGTGTAAAATGGTTTTCACTTTTCTTTGACAAGCCACAGCACCCAGTGCTCTTCTGTTACGTCTTTAATTACATGCACCTATACTTTGATTACTTTATCTTTTCCACTGGGTTTTTAGTACTTTAAAGGTAGGGATTGTGTCTCATGAATCATTATGTTCCTAGTACCTTACTTCAATACCTTAATAATACTTGTGGGATGAATGAATGGCTGAATGGAAAATGTACCCTATATTCATGAATATTTTATTGAATTTTTATAAACTTTATTAATTCCCTCTTGATTCCTAATTATTTACCCAATACTCGCCCTGACAAATACATGACACTATTTCTCAAGGACAGCATGTCCACCTTCAAGATAGCCAAATAATCCAGAACAATATGGAACCAGTAATATACCATTATTGCTGTGCAGTGTCTGTCCCTCATTTGAACAAAGGAAGATAACCCAGTTATAATTAACAATATCCCATAGAACATTTGATGAGTTAAATTTTAAATTATAAAATTGTTTTAATACTTAGAAATTTAAAGAGTCACAATCTGCTTACAATTTAAAAATCTGTTTATGAAAGAATAACATATTCCTTCATACTGATTTTGTGCTGCATGTGATTCTTTTATATTTGGAAATATTTAAATATTCCAGAGCTCATAACTCCTGCGGTGTAAGGAAAACCTGGGTATGTTCTTCTTATAAAGATTGTCACTAGGTTAAAATCCCTCACTCCAATTTCACTCTCTCTCCTCATCACTGTTTATGAACCCTGCATTTCTAACAAAGAAATGACAATTTCAGAGCTTAGGAAGGGCCTAAACTTTGCTTTATCAAGGACAATACTGGCAAATTTCCAAAAACCTGGAGGCCATGGCTCATCTGCAAATCATGCACATATATTTGCATGAATTTTATTTTGATTAGTAGCCTCAACCCATGATGGTACTTAGGATGAATGAAGCATTTTACATATATGAATAAATGAAGACAGTTTAGTAGTCTTACTGCTCATGGCCGTTTTCCCTGTTCCTCTAACTCTGACTCTCCTCATCCATCCCCTTCTTGTTATTTCTTCTCTTTAAATCTAGAGTGGGTGTTGCTTTTCTTTTTTTAGCTTATTGATTCTATATAAATGGTGAGAACAAAGAAGACCTGCTTTTGTGCTTTATTGACTCATTCAGCAGATCTACTATGACCCAAATCATTGTGACTTTGTGATTTTTGCAAAGTTCTTCATCTTAACTGGCATTAATTGTCATCTCTTTTGGGCTGAGTCAGTGAAGTATACAAACCTTGATAATTGTGCAATTTTCTTTTGAAGAGCTTGTCCCTAAAGACTCCATAACCTAAAATATAACTTTAGCGACAAATATATTAAAAGTAGTATATGAAAGTGCTAAAAGTGAGGAAAAGGTGAAGAGCTACTCCATTAATACTTTTTATTTCCTGTAAACTTTAAAATCCCCCTGAATGTAATTGTGGGTGTGTGAGTGTGTGCACGTGTGTGCATGCCTTTCCATGTTTGATGTGAGGTAGAATAAGTTGGTAGAGGACAACAGAGCATCCTTAGTTGGTCGAGATAAAGAATGCTGATGATGGCATAAGATGGCTACTATCAGAAAAATGAGGGGAAGAAGACCTTGGCTTAGCCAAGTCGTAGAAAATTCTAGACAGCACAGGAGGTAATAAAGTGGTGGTGACTAGTTTATAGATCAACCATGTAGGTCTCTAAACTTTATCCAAAAATCCATATTCATTTATTGCAGTAGATGAGTAATAAAGAAAATGATTTCTCTATATATATATATATTCTATGTATTTCTTGCCTAGAGAATGGAAGGCAATCAATTCTAGATTTGGGGAAATATTATTTTTTCTTCCTTACCTTGCTGCTTCATTCTGTATTCTTTTCTCTTTCCTGTTCTTTTTTCTCTTATTTTATTCTCCTATGATCCAACACATTCAAGTCCATTCTAGTGTTTCAGTGTAGTCAGGTTTCCTACAATAATATATTCATTTTTTTATTAGCTATTATTGAGTAGGGCCTAATTCTCATTTACTTATGAGAAATAATATTTATGTATTCCTCTTATGTTTGGAGCAATAGAAAACATAGGATATTACTTCAGAATATGATTAATGTCTTCTATATATAGTTTATAAGGATGGAAATATGGTTCTAACTATTTAAGATTAAAATCTACAATATTACAGAGAATTAAATTAATGTTACAAAGTAATAGAAATATTATTAGAAATAATGCCTAAGTAATTCTGCTTAAAATAAATTTGGGAGTTGAATCCCTTAGGGTTTGATCAGAGAAGTAGAACCACATGGAATAAGGAATTTATTATAAGGATTAGATTTTATACAATTATGGGAGCTGGTAAAAGGTCCATGGAAAGGCTTGTCACCTGTGTCAGATGCTGTATGTAAGTCACAGCTGGTTATCAGGGTCGACAATTAGGAAGGAAAGCTGCACTGGACAGATTGGGGATCAACTGGAGCCCATTCAGATAAACTGGAACCCAGGAATTTAAACCGGAACTCACACCTAATTTTCTTCTAACCTGGCACAGGTGACCCACAGGATAACTGGTGCCCTTTGCCACAGAGCTGTTAATATACTTGCTCCCAAACTTGGAAATACTGAAGTGGAAGATCCAGTAGAATCTGGAGGGCTCCTCGGCCTGGCTGCTATGTTATCAAAAAGATGAACTAGCAAGTTCACAGCAACATGAAAAAGCTGCAGCGGATCTGGTGCCCTACACTGACTTTCAGAAAGTAGAGCCTGCTGACTCACTTTCACCTTCCAAATCCCATGCAAATTTCTCGTGGGACACCCTGACCTAGGACCATAGCAGAAGGACATTTAGAGAAATGCAGTTGCAACTTAACCTAAGTTGACACAATCAACAAGCACCGCAGTCAACCTCTTGAGCAGTTCTAATATATAGGTACCTCTTTGAACCACACTCAACGTTTAAAGACAATACTTAAATCATGCTTCTGGCAAATGTGATGCAATCTCCCTTGTACAATTAATCATATGGCAACCTCTCCCAAGAAGAAGACACAAGTACCTTTATCCATCTTTGGATTATGTTCCTTCTTCGAGTTGAGCCCCTCTTGCCTTTTGGTCATCCTATAACTTAAATATTGAGTTTGGGAAGGTGATTCTTCATAAGCCTCGAATGTTTGTGCATGTCTTCAAAGGCCTTAACAGCTAATTTCTTTGGACTGTGTTTTCAAGGATGTTTGGAAGATACAGATATCCATATTCTAGGATAATAAAGGTAGAAGTATGGCTCTTCCCAGAGGCAGATTGCATTCTAGAGTAAGAAAGATAATGTTTCTCTCCAGAGGGGAATATGATCAGGCTGACCAACAGCTCCTTTTATAAGATCTAGGGTTCCTAATATCAGTGTTCCATTCCTATATGTGTGTAATGCAGTGAGCAAGCAACACTTACCTCTCATCACATCACCCTGTAGAAACTGGGGCTTGAAGAGCTGGCACAAGGCTGTTATTCTGGCTAGTGTTACTACTGTGAGTGAAAAAACTGTCTTTTGTCTCTAATCCAAGCATCTTGTGTTTTCTGCCAGTAATTATGAAACCAGCTAGACTATTAGCATGCAAGTAGGGTAAAATCTTAGACCCTGAAGAGTTTCTGATGACACTGAGATATCAAGCTGTAATTTAAAAATAGTTACGTTACATAATAGGAAAATAAGAGAGAAGGAAAAATGTTCAATATACATAGGAAATATCAATATTAAAATAATGAATTAATATTCATAACTATTACAATCCTCATTTCTATACTGGACTCATACTTGTAGCTGGTATGTATGATTTACTTCTTCCTTTGGCAGTTCTGTATCCCCTTTGTCCTCAGAAAGCACTTCAGTGGTTGTGTTCCCTTGTCAGGGTGTGTCAAACCCTCATTCTTTAAGGATTGGGTCTTTAGTCATTGTGCCTGGTTTGGTTGTAATTTTCTGTTGACTTTAATCATAGGACATGAAATTGTAAGAGGACCCTCAGAAGATCTCCTGCATTTCAGATATAGTCTTCTTTATCTCTGTTGTATAATAGCAACTCAATTTTCCTTTGATAATTATGATCAGTAACTCACCAAGAGAGTCAACCTCTTTTGGCCTATTGATTCGCTAACATGAGGAGGTCAAAATGACCAATCTGCATGTCAGCTTCCAGTTTAATGGAACCATTTCTATGTCCCCATGGAAGCATTCCTTCCTTGGGAACAAAACTAACAGAACCCACAGTTGTGAGTACAAGAAGTAAATATATTCACTAGTGGATCACTAGGCATAATAATAAAAGGAGTTACTCACATTTTCAACCCTTGATTCCTGGAACCATCAATCCTGCCTTTTGGGGGGGAAAGCCATCATAGAAGAAGCACACAACACATCCTGGAAAACATTAGCCCAGCCCTCACAGGGTGTTGTCACCCAGCTGGTGCCATAACTGAATCATCAAAAGTCCATTTAAGTATTTTACCAGTTAACATGGTAAAGCTAATTAATTCGAAGTGCGTTAGCCTCTTGTCACGTTTTACTTGCTGTAAAATGAAAGTGTGCTTCAGTGTAAACAAAGAACTGCTCCTTCCCTGATGGAAGAGTACCTATATAAACAACTTAATCCCAGGTGGTTGGCTGATCGTCTGGAACTGGTGCCATAATGGAGACTCAGTTTTGTCCTCTGCTGCTGGAAGATTAGGCATTCAGAATGGCTGTTGCCATATTGATCTTGGTAAATGAGAGTCCAAGTTGCTGAGCCCATGCATAACCAGCATCCCTACTGCCATGTTTACTCTCTTCACATCCATTGGGAACCCACATAGGGAAAGAGATGACTGGCATTCACAGAATAGGTCATTTTACCCACTGAGTCTCCTTGGTGAGTATGCCTGCCCATGGGACACAAATATCTTCATAGTGCATTTCCATTCCCATGTGTTTTCCTCAGACATCTTTGTCACCACTTTTCCAATCATGTTCCTTTGAAGTCTCTGAGAATCTCTCCTTCTAGGCAAAAATGACAGCAATTGTCCTACTTGAAGTTCTACCTGCAACGGGTTTTCTTGTACCGGTATTCTTCAAGACCAGGAATAGTGGTACAAGTCTTTCTTGTACCACCATTCTTACTCTCCTTTGCCAGTTTAATGTAATTTACATACTATTTTTCTGGCTACCAGTTAGTTCAATCATCATGAATTTTCATGTAATTACTATTTGGATTTGCTTTCTGTGAATTATGTACTCGTGCTCTACCCAGGGTTTTATTGATAACACACCTTGTTCTTGTCAATTTTTTAAATATTTTGGATATTATAGACATAATACTTTGTCACCTGTTTACAAATGTCTTTTCTTCCTACCTATGTTTTCTCTAATTACTTTTTCCTAATAGGATTTTATCAGAATTTTACAACTTAATGGAAATGGTTTTGCCTATTATTTTTCTTATATAGCTTCTTGCTTTTCAGCTAAGAATTTCTCTCCTCTGACTGTATATTATTATCCTATATTCTTTGGAAATATTTTAACTGTTTAATTTTATTTACATAAGGTTTTAAAATCTAGAATTAATTTGTGTTTATAGTATTGGAAAGGTCCATTTTTATATGATCTTCCACAGGTTATGAAGTGTTCCAGGATTATTTATTAAATAGTTTGTCTTCTTTCAACTACATTGAATTACTACCATAATTATTTAAGAATACTGTATTAAATTTTTGTTGATAGTGGAGTCAATTACTAGATTCTCTATTCTGTTGTGATCTATTCATTTATTCTTATATCAGTTCCTATTATTTTTATTACAGTGTCATAAGTGTATGATCTGATATCTAGAAAGGCAAGTTTCCCTTTGTTGATCTTCCTTATGATACTTTTCTTGATTAAAGTGTTTAGTCTTCCATATAATCTTTAATATTATTTTACTCAGTTAAAATAAATCTATTATAGAGTATTTGTCTTTCTCTCTCTGACTTATTTCACTAAGCATAACACCCACTAGGTCCATCCACATTGTTGCAAATGGCAGAATTTCATTCTTTTTTTGGCTAAGTAATATTTCATTGTGTATATATACCACATCTTCTTCACCCATTCATCCATTGTTGGACACTTAGGTTGCTTCTATATCTTGGTAATAATAAATAATGCTGCTATGAACATTGAGTTCATGTATCTTTTCAAATCAGTGTATCACTTGATTATAAATACTTAATTTTAAAGACCATGTTTTGTATTTGTAATATGAAGAGCATTAAGCACAGAATCCTGTGATTACTGACTAATCATAAAGTAGTTAATACATTTGGCTAGAGATTTAGGAATATTAGAAGTATGTTTAGATAGGGACAGAGAAAATAATATTTTATTGGTGATATTATACTAAAGTATATGATCCTTATATGCTTCTATTTTGTTCACAGAAATATTCCTAGTGTCCAGGGCAGTGATTGGCCCAAAGTAAAGACTAAATACATGTCTGTTGAATAAATAATGATGTTGGAATTTTGAAAAATTTGAGGCATGAATTGGAAAATCACACCATGAATAATTAAATCTTTTTGGGAGGCCAGTGGGGGACTACAAATCTCTGCCCTATTCCTTTTCAATACCAGGTACCAATGTCAGGGAATTGTACAAAAAGAAATCGTAGTTGCTTCCCTCTGCAAGTTTACTACCTTTTCAGATAGACACATACATATACATACATGCACCCAAAAGCATACATGTGCAGTTACATAACAGCATGTGAGATATTGAACATGTACATAAAACCTGCGCACTGCCACATGAATGAAGAGTGCCCAGAAGTGGCTCCAGTCCTGTCTGTGGCACATTGTCTGCTCTGCTTGCTGCTTCTCAGCTATGTGTCTGCATTCAGGTGTCATATGCACCCAAAGGGCCAAATATACACAGTCAGCAGAACACGCTGGGATGGAGACATATTGTGTCTCCTCATGCAGCCAAATTTATTAGAATCCCAGATTGAAGATAACATAAAGATGCAGCAAACATCCCTCCCAGAAAATCAAAACCAGAAAAAACTAAAGGACCATGTTGTTAATCCATAGGATGTTTATGAAAGATAGATATGTATTTACTAAAACTCTAAGCCCTTTGGTTAATTTATATACATGTTATTTTTCACTTATTCTTCAAGTCGAACTCATTTCAAAGCAATAGAAAATAAAAAGAGAAAAAAATGTTTTATTCTTTCTTATCTTCTTTCTATATATGTGCTGCCCATTTAATTCCCGTTTTAAATTCTTTTGTGATCGTCATGAGCAGCGAGGAGTACTTCTCTCTAATATAATGTTCTGTACACTGTGTCCTGCCTATAACATAGACTGTTTCATAATAGTGATCTATTATGATATAAATAATTGTCTGAAATTTCAGTACACAAAGCCTGAATCTGTGAAAGTACAATTACATTGCCTAGGGACATAGCAAACTTAAATGAGACCTGGTTTGAACCTAAATATCTATTTGAAATTTGACCAGCAAACAACCAACATTGAATGGAATAGAGGGATGTACAAAAAACACAATCAGCCTGCACTGTCACAGAAAGCCCCTGAGATGGTTCTGAGTTCTCCAGTAGGTGGATATCTACTGTGTAATCCGCCCAATTCTACAGCTTTCCCGCAAAACATCTTTTTAGATCAAACTGTGACACAAGGATAAATGTCATTTATGTGGAATATTGGTTTATTTATAAATGAAAATAGTAAACATTTAATGACTTTAAGCTGAAGTAAAATGTGTGTTGAAGTAATCATATTTTAGGGTTGCTATTCTATCTAGAATCCACAGGCATGCAGAAAACATCATCTCAAGTTTTGAAAAATAACACTTTGATGCATATAGCTTTAAATAGCACGAGGGCATATGTTTCAGTACAGCCAACCTCTGCTTACACAGTGGATATAATTACCAAATCCTGCTTTTAGAATGCTGACTACTGCTAGCATCCCCTCAGGACTTGTAAAGAAATGAGAAACCAGAAGCGAGAAGAAGCCAGAATCAAGAAGAAGTTAACAATTATCTAGGCTTCATTTTAGAGGTGACCCTAAGAAGTTGAGAGAGTTGTCCTATGTCACACAGGTCATGAGAGACAAAGGAGGAACAAGATTGGGAATCCCAGGAGAGTGAGTTTTCCAACAGGAATGAGTTTGCTAGAATTAAGGGACAATCAGATTTGGAATAGGCCCTCTTGGTGGCAGTCATTGGGAGTGAGGCAGTTTGCCAATGCCAGACTTATGACAAAAGTGAGTTTATTTTCAAGAGTAGCTTCTCTTTCTTACTTTCTTTTAATGACCTTTATTTTTTTAAATAAATATTGTGTACAATATGACTACAAGTTATCCAAAGGGAAGATCTTCCAGTTCTCTGGGTGAGAAATAAAGTCAGGTGCACATACACCCATACTAGCTAAGTTAATATACATCTAGCAGCTGATAGGTTTTTTTTTTAACATCTTTATTGGAGTATAATGCTTTACAATGGTGTGTTAGGTTCTGCTTTATAACAAAGTGAATCAGCTATACATATACATATATCCCCATATCTCCTCCCTCTTGCGTCTCCCTCCCACCCTCCCTATCCCACCCCTCTAGGTGGTCCTAAACACCGAGCTGATCTCCCTGTGCTATGCAGCTGCTTCCCACTAGCTATCTATTTTACACTTGGTAGTGTATATATGTCAATGCTACTCTCTCAGTTCACCCCAGCTTCCCCCTTCACCACCCCATTTCCTCAAATCCATTCTCTATGTCTCCATCTTGATTCCTGTCCTGCCCTAGTTTCACTAGTTCTAGTTTCACTAGAACCTTTTTTTTTTTTTAGATTCCATATACATGTGTTAGCATACGGTATTTATTTTTCTCCTTCTGATTCATTTCACTCTGTATGACAGACTCTAGGTCCATCCACCTCACTACAAATAACTATTTCGTTTCCTTTTTATGGCTAATATTCCAGTGTATATATGTGCCACATCTTCTTTATCCATTCATCTGTCAATGGACACTTAGGTTGCTTCCATGTGCTGGCTATTGTAAATAGAGCTGCAATGAACATTTTGGTACATGACTCTTTTCGAATTATGGTTTTCTCAGGGTATATGCCCAGTAGTAGGGATTGCTGGGTCATATGGTAGTTCTATTTGTAGTTTTTTAAGGAACCTCCATACTGTTCTCCATAGTGGCTGTATCAATTTACATTCCCACCAACAGTGCAAGAGGGTTCCCTATTCTCCACACCCTCTCCAGCATTCATTGTTTGTAGATTTGTTGATGATGGCCATTCTGACTGGTGTGAGATGATATCTCATTGTAGTTTTGATTTGCATTTCTCTAATGATTAATGATGTTGAGCATTCTTTCATCGGTTTGTTGGCAATCTGTATATCTTCTTTGGAGAAATGTCTATTTAGGTCTTCTGCGCATTTTTGGCTTGGGTTTTTTGTTTTTTGATATTGAGCTGCATGAGCTGCTTGTAAATTTTGGAGATTAATCCTTTGTCAGTTGCGTCATTTGCAAATATTTTCTCCCATTCTGAGGGTTGTCTTTTTGTCTTTTTTATGGTTTCCTTTGCTGTGCAAAAGCTTTTAAGTTTTATTAGGTCCCATTTGTTTATTTTTGTTTTTATTTCCATTTCTCCAGGAGGTAGTCAAAAAGGATCTTGCTGTGATTTATGTCATAGATGGCAGTTGATAGATTTCTGAGGAAATAAGAAAGCATAGAGAAATTCTCCTGCAATCTAATCCAAACTGTTTCTTTTGCCTTGCCGACATTCTGCTCTGCCAAGCTCTCTTATCATAAATGCCTTCACCAAGCAAAAGTGACTAACTAGAAACTTGTGTTGTCTTCTTTAGCTTCTCTTTCCCCTCCTCTATCATTTGGCCTGAAAATATAGTCTAAAAAACATTGAAAATCATTTCAATCTTTTGTCTTATAAATTATCCTGCATTGCATAACCATTTATAAACTTCCTGTGTAATTTTTTCTCAAAACTATATGTTTAAAATGGAGGTGTTGGGTTGAAAGTTAAAATCACTTAAACTATGGTCAAAACATCTATAAAAGTTTCATCTATTTATATTTCTACCAACAATACATGAGAGGACTTGTCAATCCACCAGACATTCACATACGCACATTAGTACAGTATATTTTCTCTCATCATGAGTGTTTGACCTATTTTTCTTTATTTAATGACATTGGATTCTTTTTCACATCCTTTTTTCATTTTTTTCTAAATGTCCATCATAAAGAACTAGTTAAATATATTACTGTGTAGCCATTTAATAAGGCAGTCATTACTAAAAGTCGGGCAATTCGACATGACCTAACATGGGAAAACCTCCAATATATGTTGTTAAATTTTTTTAGATATGTCAAATAGTGTGATAACATTCGAACATTAATTTTCTCAGAAAATTACATTCTTGGATGTGCAGAGAACATCTCTGGAACTATATACAGAAAACTGGAAAGCAAGGCTGCCACTGAGAAGTATAATGGACTAAGAGACAGGGCAAGGAGGACAACTTTCTTTTACATAATATGTCACTTGGTAACTTCTGATTTATTTTCATTTTTACCATATGTATGTGTTAGCAATTTAAATAAAAATAGTAAGATCTTAAAACTGAAAAAAATAACATTAAGTGGAAATAGTAAGGAGTAAGGGAGGGTGAAATCAAAGAGCTGTCAGTGAGTCATTCCCTAAACAGTCAGTGGAGGCTGAAAACACAGTTGGCTGTAACTGTCAATGAGCAGCCAGAGGTATGATCATGACCTCCTGTGTTGGCATCCACCCCCTTGGGTGACTGGTAATTCCATTTTCTCCTAGTAGATTTTCCCTCTCCCTTGCAGGTACTCTGAGGCACATAACCAGTACAAAGAGTTTTTAGAAGGCCCGGCTAGTAGTGAGTCTTCCTCAGAGAAGCAAAGCACAACACAAGAACAAAACAAAACCTAACTCATGGGCAATAATTTTTGCCATCATGAGTTCCTAGGGATCATGTAACACTCTGGAATATATTCTTCCATAAGATGAACATCATAAATATAATATGAGCTATTTACTTATGTATTTTTAGCACAACAGAAATAGTAAGAATTACAAAGTATTTCCAACATGACTGGAAAATGAAATCGTGTGTAATCCCCTCTTACAGATAAATCAAATGTTAGTATTTTGGTTTTTCGTACATATAAATACATACATTACATACTTTGCATGCTCCATATGCTTTTTAAATTTTTGCATGAATATATATATTAACTTTTGTATATTTCATGCATCTATTTTTACATACTCAGGATAATACTTTTTAAAAATATTTTTACAAATAGTTACAAATAGTTATCGCAGGGAATGCTTTCAGAGGAAGTGAAATATATGTTGAGGTCAGAAGTATTTAGGATTATTCTATTCTCTTTAAGTGTGATTATTGAGGAATTTTCTTACTTTGGACAGGGTTTGACAGGCTTTAATATTAGGTTATGCTAGCTTTGTAAAAGCCATTTGAAACCTCTCCATTGTGTGTGTGTGTGTGTGTGTGTGTGTGTGTATGTTTAAAAGAATTTAGAAAGCACTGCAATGAAAGTTTGTATATAATATTCTCCAACGCTGTCTAGGCCCAGAAACTTCTAGGAAGGTAGATTTTTGACATAAATGTTATTGTTATATTTAGTTATCTATTCCTTCTTGGCTTCATGTTAATAATACATGTTTATTCATAACCTATCCAATTCAAGGAAATTGTCAAGTGTATATTTTTAATCTCTTCAGTTTTCATACACCCTCTTCATTTTCAAATATTTGAGGAGTAGGGTAGTGAATTGCTTTTGTTCTTTTATACCTGATTTCAACTGTACGTTTAACTGACTTGTTTTCTAGAACCAACTCTTGAACTTCACTTAAAATTAAAAATTTACTTAGATTTATAATTATACTCCTTGATGCTTTCTGATTCTATTGTTATCTTTATTACTCACTTGCTCCTAAGTATTAATTTTCTAAATTTAAAATTTATATGCTTATTTATTTTCTTCTTTTATTTTTAAATAATGAAGACTTTCAGAGATAGATTGCATTATCGATCCATATTGAACTTTATTTCATAAAGCAAGGATATATTATACAAATCTCTAAAGCCTTTAAAATATTTGCAATTTAAAAATTATGCTTGCAGCCACATAAAATGTACTAGCCATATCGATTTTAGAAAAATCTCTAAAGGTCTATAAACATAGCAAGTATAAATCATAACACTAATATAATAAATTTGATGTAAGATGTATAACAGTAAAACATAATAAGGTAATAAATTATCAAAGGTATACCTTCTAAGACTTTAGAAGAACATTTGGAGATAAATTTTACTGTAAAAGGAGACATTCAAGATGCCGGAGGAGTAAGATATGGAGATACATCAGAAATACATCTACATGTAGAACAACTCCTACAGAACACCTACTGAATGCTGGCAGAAGACTTCAGGCTTCTCAAAAGGGAAGAAATTCCCCATATACCTGGGTAGGGCAAAAGAAAAAGAAAAAAACAGAGACAAAAGAATAGGGATAGGACCTGTGCCACGGGGAGGGAACTGTGAAGAAGGAAAAGACCCACACACTAGGAAGCCCCTTCACTGGTGGAGATAGGAGGTGGTGGGAGGGAAGCCTCAGAGCCAAGGAGGAGAGCACAGCAATAGCGGTGCAGAGGGCAAAGCGGAGAGATTCCTGCACAGAGGATCAGTGCCAACCAATGCTCACTAGCCTGAGAGGCTTGTCTGCTCACCGGCCTGGGCGGGTGGAGCTGGGAGCTGAGGCTTGGGCTTTGGAGGTCAGATCCCAGGGAGAAGACTGGTGTTGGCTGTGTGAACACAGCCTGAAGGGGGCTAGTGCACCACAGCTAGTGGGAAGGGAGTGCAGGAAAAAGTTGGGAACTACCTAAGAGGCAAGAGACCATTGTTTTGGGGTGTGCGAGGAGAGGGGATTCAGAGCACCGCCTAAATGAGCTCCAGAGACTGGCACAAGCTGTGGCTATCAGCGCAGACACCAGAAATGGGCATGAAACCCTAAAACTGCTGCTGCAGCCACCAAGAAGCCTGTGTGCAAGCACAGGTCACTATCCACACCTCCCCTCATGGGATCCTATGCAGCCTGCCACTGCCAGGGTTCCATGATCCAGGGACAGCTTCCCCAGGAGAACACACGGTGAGCCTCAGGCTGGTGCAATGTCACTCCGGCCTCTGCCACCAAAGGCTCGCACTGCATTTCGTACCCTTTTCTCTCCCCGGCCTGAGTGAGCCAGAGCCCTGTAATCAGCTGCTCCTTTAACCCCCTCCTGTCTGAGCGAAGAACAGACACCCTCAGGCGACTTACACACAGAGGCAGGGCCAAATCCAAAGCTGAAGCCCAGGAGCTGTGCGAACAAAGAAGAGAAAGGGAAATCTCTCCCAGCAGCCTAAGGAGCATCGGGTTAAATCTCCACAATCAACTTGATGTACGCTGCATCTGTGATACGTGAACAGACAACGAATCATCCCAAGTTGAGGGGGTGGACTTTGGGAGCAACTTTAGCCTTGGCATTTGCATTCTACATCTAATTTGTTTCTGGTTTTATGTTTATCTTAGTTTAGTATTTAGAGTTTATTATCATTGGTAGATTTGTTTATTGATTTGGTTGCTCTCTTCCTTTTTTTTTTATAGTTCTATGTATTTTTTTCCTTTTCTCTTTTCGTGAGTGTGTATGTGCATGCTTCTTTGTGTGATTTTGTCAGTATAGTTTTGCTTTTACCATTTGTCCTAGGGTTATGTATATCCATGTTTCTTTATTTTTGTTTTTTTTAGTGTGGTTCTTAGCACTTGTTATCATTTGTGGATTTGTTTTTTGGTTTGGTTGCTCTCTTCTTTCTTTCTTTTTTTATTACTTTTAATTTTTTATTTTACTAACATTTTTATTTTATTATCTTTTTTGCTCTTTCTTTCTTTCTTTTTTTCTTCCTTTTCTTCTGAGCTGTGTGGCAGACAGGGTTTTGGTGCTCCAGCCGAGTGTCAGGCCCATGCCTTTGAGGTGGGAGAGCTGAGTTCAGGACACTGGTCTAGCAGACACCTCCCAGTTGCACATACTATCAAATGGCAAAAGCTCTAGCAGAGATCTCCAGCTCAGCAATAAGACCCAGCTCCACTCAATGACTAGCAAGCTACAGTGCTGGACACCCTATGCTAAACAACTAAAAAGCCAGGAACATAATCCCATCCATTAGCAGAGAGGCTGCCTAAAATCGTAATAAGGTCACAGACACCCCCAAACACACCACCGGATGTGATCTTGCCCACCAGAAAGACAAGATCCAACCTCATTCACAGAACACAGGCACTACTCCCGTCCACCAGGAAGCCTACACAAACCACTGAACTAACCTTAGCCACTGGGGGTAGACACCAAAAACAACGGGAACTATGAACCTGCAGCCTGCCAAAAGGAGACGCCAAACACAGTAAGATAAGCAAAATGAGAAAACAGAAAAACACACCGCAGATGAAGGAGCAAGGTTAAAACCCACCAGACCAAACAAAAAGAGGAAATAGGCAGTCTACCAGAAAAGAATTCAGAATAATGATGGTAAAGATGATCCAAAATCTTGGATATAGAATGGAGAATATAAAAGAAACATTTAACAAGGACATAGAGGAACTAAAGAGCAAACAAACAGTGATGAACAACACAATAAATGAAATTAAAAATTGTCTAGAAGGGATCAATAGCAGAATAACTGAGGCAGAAGAACACAGAAGTGACTGGGAAGATAAAATAGTGGAAATAAAAACCTCAGAGCAGAATCAAGAAAAAAGAATGAAAAGATTTGAGGACAGTCTCAGAGACTTCTGGGAAAACAATAAACTCAACAACATCCAAATTATAGGGGTCACAGAAGAAGAAGAGAAAAAGAAAGGGACTGAGAAAATATAGGAAGAGATTATAGTTGAAAACTTCCCAAATGTGGGAAAGGAAAGAGTCAATAAAGTCCAGGAAGTGCAGAGAGTCCCATACAGGATAAATCCAAGGAGAAACACTCCAAGACACATATTAATCAAACTATCAAAAATTAAATACAAAGAAAAAATATTAAAAGCAGCAAGGGAAAAACAACAAATAACATACAAGGGAATCCCCACCAGGTTAACAGCTGATCTTTCAGCAGAAACTCTGCAAGCCGGAAGGGACTGGCAGGACATATTTAAAGTGATGAAAGGGAAAATCCTACAACCAATATTATTCTACCCAGCAAAGATCTCACTCAGATTTGACAGAGAAATTAAAAGCTTTACAGACAAGCAAAAGCTAAGAGAATTCAGCACCACCAAACCAGCTTTACAACAAATGCTGAAATAACTTCTCTAGGCAGGAAACACAAGAGAAGGAAAAGACCTACAATGACAAACCCAAAACAATTAAGAAAATGGTAATAGGAATATACATATCGAAATTTACCTTAAATGTAAATGGATTAAATGCGCCAACCAAAGGAAATAGACTGGCGGAATGAATACAGAAACGAGACCCATATATATGCTGTCTACAAGAGATCCACTTCAGACCTACAGACAAAGACAGACTGAAAGTGAGGGGATGGAAAAATATATTCCATGCAAATGGAAATCGAAAGAAAGCTGGAGTAGCAATTCTCATATCAGACAAAATAGAGTTTAGAATAAAGACTATTACTAGAGACAAAGAAGGAAACTACATAATGAACAACGGATCTACCTAAGAAAAGGATATAATAATTGTAAATATTTATGCACCCAACATAGGAGCACCTCAATACATAGGCAAATGTTAATAGCCACAAAAGGGGAAAACGTGAGTAATACAATCATAGTAGGGGACTTTAACATCCCACTTTCACCAATGGACAAAGCATCCAAAATGAAAATAAATAAGGAAACACAAGCTTTAAATGATACATTAAACAAGTTGGACTTAATTGATATTTATAGGACATTCAATCCAAAATCAACAGAATATGCTTTCTTCTCAAGTGCACATGGAACATTCTCCAAAACCAATCACATTTTGGGTCACAAATCAAGCCTTGGTAACTTTAAGAAAATTGAAATTGTGCAAAGTATCTTTTCTGACAAAAACGCTATGGGACTAGATATCAGTTACAGGAAAAAAAAACCTGTAAAAAATACAGACACATGGAGGCTAAACAATTCACTCCTAAATAACCAAGAGATCACTGAAGAAATCAAAGAGGAAATCAAAAAATACTTAGAAACAAATGACAACAAAAACACGATGACCCAAAATCTATGGATGCAGCAAAAGCAGTTCTAAGATGGAAGTTTATAGCAATACAATCCTATGTCAAGAAACAAGAAACATCTCAAATAAACAACTTAACCTAACACCTGAAGCAATTAGAGAAAGAAGAACAAAATAAGCCCAAAATTAGCAGAAGGAAAGACATAAAAAAGATCAGATCAGAAATAAATGAAGGAAAAAAATAGCAAAGATCAATAAATCTAAAAACTGGTTCTTTGAGAAGACAAACAAAATTGATAAACCATTAGCCAGACTCATCAAGAAAAAAAGGGAAAACATTGAAATCAATAGAATTAGAAATGAAAAAGGAGAAGCCAACAACTGACACTGCAGAAATACAAAGGTTAATGAGAGATTACTACAAGCAACTATATGCCAATAAAATGGAAAACTTGGAAGAATGGACAAATTCTTAGAAATACACAATCTTCCAAGAATGAACCAGGAAGAAATAGAAAATATAAACACACCAATCACAAGCACTGAAATTGAGATTGTGATTAAAAATCTTCCAACAAACAAAAGCCCAGGACCAGATGGATTCACAGGCGAATTCTATCAGACATTTACAGAAGAGTTAATACCTATTCTTCTCACACTCTTCCAAAATATAGCATAGTAGGGAATACTCCGAAACTCATTCTACGAGGCCACCATTACCCTGGTACCAAAACCAGAAAAAGATATCATAAAGAAAGAAAACAACAGGCCAATATCACTGATGAACATAGATGTAAAAATCCTCAGCAAACTACTAGCAAACAAAATTCAACAGCACACTAAAATTATCCTGCACCATGATCAAGTGGGGTTTATCCCAGGAATGCAAAGATCCTTCAATATACGCAAATCAATCAATGTGATACACCATATTAACAATTGAAGGAGAAAAGCCATATGATCATATCAATAGATACATAAAAAGCTTTCGACAAAATTCAAAACCCATTTATGATAAAAACCCTCCAGAAAGTAGGCATAGAGAGAACTTATCTCAACATAAAAAAGGCCATATATGACAAACCCACAGGCAACATCGTTCTCAATGGGGAAAAACTGAAACCATTTCCACTAAGATCAGGAACAAGACAAGGTTGTCCACTCTTGCCACTATTATTCAACATAGTTTTGGAAGTTTTAGCTACAGCAATCAGAGAAGAAAAAGAAATAAAAGGATTCCAAGTCAGAAAAGAAGAAATGTGAAAATGACGATACTACCCAAAGCAAACTACAGATTCAATGCAATCCCTATCAAACTACCAATGACATTTTCCACAGAACTAGAACAAAAATTTCACAATTTGTATGGAAACACAAAAGACCCTGAATAGCCAAAGCAATCTTGAGCAAGAAAAACGGAGCTGGAGGAATCAGGCTCCCTGACTTCAGACTATATTGCAAAGCTACAGTAATCAAGACAGTAATATAGAAAACAGAAATATAGATCAATGGGACAAGATAGAAAGCGCAGAGATAAACCCATGCACATATGGTCACCTTATCTTTTGATAAAGGAGGCAAGAATATACAGTGGAGAAAAACAGCCTCTTCAATAAGTGGTGCTGGGAAAACTGGACAGCTACATGTAAAAGAATGAAATTAGAACACTACCTAACACCATACACAAAAATAAACTCAAAATGGATTAAAGACCTAAAGGTAAGGTCAGACACTATAAAACTCTTATAGGAAAACATAGGCAAAACATTCTATGACATAAATCCAGCAAGATCCTTTTTGAACCACCTCCTACAGTAATGGAAATAAAAACAAAAATAAACAAATGGGACCTAATGAAACTTCAAAGCTTTTGCACAGCAAAGGAAACCATAAAAAAAGACAAGCCTCAGAATTGGAGAAAATATTTGCATATGAAGAAACTGACAATGGATTAATCTCCAAAATTTACAAGCACCTCATGCAGCTCAATATCAAAAAACCAAACAATCCAAGCCAAAAATGGGCAGAAGACCTAAATAGACATTTCTCCAAAGAAGATATACAGATTGCCAACAAACACGTGAAAGGTTGCTCAACATCACTAATCATTAGAGAAATACAAATCAAAACTACAATGCGGTATCACCTCACACCAGTCAGAATGGCCATCATCAAAAAATCTACAAACAATAAATGCTGGAGAGGGTGTGGAGAAAAGGGAACCCTCTTGCACTGTTGGTGGGAATGTAAATTGATACAGCCACTATGGAGAACAGTATGGATGTTCCTTAAAAAACTAAAAATAGAACTTCCATATGACCCAGCAATCCCACTACTGGGCATATACCCTGAGAAAACCATAATTCAAAAAGAGTCAACTACTACAATGTTCATTGTAGATCAATTTACAATAGCCAGGACATGGAAGCAACCTAAGTGTCCATCGACAGATGAATAGATAAAGAAGATATGGCACATATATACAATGGAATATTACTCAGTCATAAAAAGAAACAAAATTGAGTTATTTGTAGTGAGGTGGATGGACCTAGAGACTGTCATACAGAGTGAAGTAAGTCAGAAAGAGAAAAACAAATACCATATGCTAACACATATATATGGAATCAAAAAAAAAAGGTTCTGAAGAAGCTAGGGGCAGGACAGGAATAAAACCGTAGGCATAGAGAATGAACTCGAGGACACGGAGGGGGAAGGGTAAGCTGGGACAAAGTAAGAGAGTGGCATGGACTTATATATACTACCAAATGTAAAATAGATAGCTAGTGGGAAGCAGCACATAGCACAGGCAGATCAGCTCAGTGCTTTGTGACCACCTAGAGGGGTGGGATAAGGAGGGTGGGAGGGAGACGCAAGAGAGAGGAGATATGGGGATATATGTATATATATAGCTGATTCACTTTGTTATACAGCAGAAACTAACACAACCTTGTAGAGCAATTATACTCCAATAAAGGTGTTAAGAAAAGAAATTGTACTGTAGCAAAGTCCTTTACTATATCCCTTAATAATGGATTTAAGCTTAAAGTTGAGATAATTTCTTTAATAAAAAATACCTCCAGTGAAACTGAATATTAAAATACCTCACAAAGGAACCTTTTAAAGTAATATTTTAGAGAGAATTCTCAATATAATCTCTTATTTCCATTTCTTCATTATTTTACTTTTATCTCCCCCCCCACCCTCCACCCAACACACTTCATAATGCCCAATATAAGTATAGCTTGGAAAATAACACAAAGGTGACATGGGAATTGTGATTGATGGGATACATCACTAAAGCTCTCCTTTGTTGAAATATAGCTATGAAGGTATTAATAAAACTACTGGCTTTCAACTGCCGAGTCATCATATAAACTGGTGCCAAGAGCAGCAGTGTGAAATGCTGTTTATTTCTTGGAAGATATTCAACATAATCCACTCCGGTCTTTAATGAGCAAGCAGATAAAGGTGGCAAGAACTTAACTACAGGATTTTATTTGGTAATATCAAATAATCATGTTAACTAAATGGGTCATTACAAAAAATAATTTGTACTGTTGCTATTTATCTACAATTTGTATCTACTTTCTTAATGTAGGTTCTTCATGGATTGGGGTAAATTTGTAAACAACTGAGTTTCTTCTCTGCAAGTAGCTATTTTCAAAACATATTTTGAAGGAGTAGTTTTCTCTTGTGAGTTTGAAATGGATGGTAAGCAGAATTTAACATAAAATGAAAGAACTTGTGATAAAAACAAAGTTTTAAAGAAAGAATTTATCTTTTCTACTTTGGATTCTTACCTTTTCCTTCTTTTAAACAAGCAAAATTTGCTGGTTGACAGCAAAAATTTGAAGAAATAACCTATTTATCATCTAAGAATCACTGTTGTATCATAATATTCCTGGAATTATGAAATGTGTGCTCCTATTACATCTAATATGAGATAGGTGAAATATAAATATTAATAGTCTTTTCTTAGCTTTTTCTGTTACTAACCCTCAGGAATTAAAAGGAATTTATTTGAAGGATGTATACATTAATTCTTAGGACCTGGGCACTATTACAAAAATGCATAAGCAATCATTAAATGTCAAAGCAGGTTTTCTGGCATTTTTATTCAGTAGAATTTTTAAAACATACATCTTTAAATGTGAAAGAAGAATGTTATTTAAATCAGGAGGGAGTGTCACTTTTTGGAAATGCCCTTGTCAAACAACTACTCTAAAATAGTACAGCATGTAATTCTGAAATGCCATAGACTAATAAGAGACATTCAAATCCTGCAATTCAATTCAGTTTTTACCTCTGGCCATGACTTCCTTTTCCATGGTCTTTGGTTTTGTTTCTTAATTCACATATGTGCATATTGACAAATTTCCTTACGTAGTAGAAATAACAATGAGGAGATGGAAATGAACAATAAAATAAGACAATGGGGGAAACTTCTTCATTCACACAGTTATGCATTTACACTTAGTTTATACACAACCCAGTTGAATTATAATTTTTTTTTACTAATTTCAGAAAAGTATGGGAGAGGGAAGAGTAAGCTTCATGAAGTGAGAGATTAGCATTGACATATATACACTACCAAATGTAAAATAGATAGCTAGTGGGAAGCAGCTGCATAGCACAGGCAGATCAGCTCAGTGCTTTGTGTCCACCTAGAAAGGTGAGATAGGAAGGGTGGGAGGGAGATACAAGAGGGAGGAGATATGGGGATATATATATATATATGTAGCTGATTCACTTTGTTATACAGCAGAAACTAACACACCATTGTAAAACAATTATACTCCAAAAAAGATGTTTTAAGAAAAGACAAAACAGAAAAGTATGGGATCCACAAGCTAAAAATTGGACTCTGGTCAAGGACTTATTTCATAATATGTATAAGATTGTAAAGTAAGTAAGGTTGAGAATAAATGTTTGCTTAGTACACCATAGATTAAAGTATAACTTTGATGTACACATGCTAACTACGGCTATATAAGTTTTGATAGTGAAATTCAAGAAAAAAGATGTTTAACTTTTCTAGCAAATAATCAAAACTTTAAGAAGGAATTGATATTTTAAAATCTAAGTCAACTAACCATTTTCATTTTGTTGAAAAACAATGTTTGTGTATGGATTTTATTATTTATTTATTTATTTTCAACGTCTTTATTGTTGCTTTACAATGGTGTGTTAATTTCTGCTTTATAACAAAGTGAATCAGTTATACATATATATATACCCCCATATCTCCTCCCTCTTGTGTCTCCCTCCCACCTTCCCTATCCCACCCCTCTAGGTGGACACAAAGCACTGAGCTGATCTCCCTGTGCTATGCTGCTGCTTCCCAGTATCTATTTTACATCTGGTAGTGTATATATGTCCATTCCACTCTCTCACTTCATTCCAGCTTACCCTTCCCTCTCCCCATGTCCTCAAGTCCATTTTCTACATCTGCGTCTTTATTTCTGTCCTGCCCCTAGGTTCTTCACAACCTTTTTTTTTTTTTTAAGATTCCATACATATGTGTTAGCATATGGTATTTGTTTTCTCTTTCTGAGTTACTTCACTCTGTATGACAGTCTCTAGGTCCATCTACCTCACTACATATAACTCAATTTCTTTTCTTTTTATGGCTGAGTAATATTCCATTGTATATATGTGCCACATCTTCTTTACCCATTCATCTGTCGATGGACACTTAGGTTGCTTCCATGTCCTGGTTACTGTAAATAGAGCTGCAATGACCATTGTGGTACATGACTATTTTTGAATTATGGTTTTCTCAGGGTATATGCCCAGTAGTGGGATTGCTGGGTTGTATGGTAGTTCTATATTTAGTTTTTTAAGGAACCTCCATGCTGTTCTCCATAGTAGCTCTATCCATTTACATTCCCACCAACAGTGCAAGAGGGTTCCCTTTTCTCCACACCCTCTCCAGCGTTTATTGTTTGTAGATTTTTTGATGATGGCCATTCTGACAATGTTTTTGTATAGATTTTAAAACAGAAAATTTTATAGTAACATCTAAGCCTAATTTTTTAGAATTTCTGTCATTGTCCAAAGATTAGATTCCTGACTTAACCACTCTCTTAAAGGAAACAGACTATTTAAATGGAATCTTTGATATCTTCTTCTCCTTGATATCCTTTAGTACAGCAGTCCCTGACCTTTTTGGCACCAGGGATCAGTTTCATGGAAGACAATTTTTCCATGGATAGGGGGAGGGGGGGATTGTTTAGGTGGTGATGCGAGTGATGGGGAGCGATGGGGAGTGATGGGGAGTGACAGATGAAGCTTTGCTCACTCGCCCACCACCCACCTCCTGCTGTGCAGCCCAGTTCCTAACAGGCTGCTAACCGGTACCAGTGCACAGCCCGGGGGTTGGGAACCCCTGTGTGAGTGAATCCCATTGCAGAAAGAATATAATCTAAATTATCAATCCATATTTTAAAGCCCTCATCTCAACATTTCCAAACTTATATCCCTCCACATATGTCTGCCCAACACCGACCTTCACTCTCAACCAAGGCCATCTAGTATCCAGAGTCTTCATCGCATGGCTTCCTCTCTGATTCAAGCTGCATCGATACCAAGCATGGTTCTATTCACTCTTAAAGGCCGACCTTAAATAACATCACCATGACACATTTTATTTCCTCCCAATCAGTCAATCACTCTCCTGGAATTCTATAGGACTTTTAAAAATCCATAATAGTAATATTTATCATATGCTGTTTTGTTCCATAGCTATTTACTTCATTGTTTTTGCCCTCTAATAAAGTTTGAATTTAGAAGGGCAAAGACTGCCTCTTTTTTATCTTTGCATCTCCTAAAAAACTTTACCCAGTACCTCTTGGCATATTTAATGCTATTTTTTTTTCAAAAAAAATATGAATCAACAAATATGTAATTTCCTTGGAAAGTAAAAATGTGTATCACTTTATGTTCATTTTTAGACTTCTTCTGGAAATAAGAATAGGGATTCTTGATTTTCAGAAATGCTTATTTTGAAAACAGAGATGGAAAACCATGGGCCAAATCTGGACCTCCCTCCATTTTGTACAGTCTGAAAGCTAAGATTGGTTTTTAAACTTTTCAGTGTTTGAGAAAACATTAAAAGTAGAATAATATGCTGTAACATATAAAATTCAAATTTCAGTGTCCATAAAGTTTTTTTTAATTCACTATATTGAGTTATGATTGACATGTAAAAAGCTGTACATATTTTATGTATACAACTTGGTGAGTTTCAGGATAAGTATATACCTGTGAAACTATCATCACCATCAATGCCAATACCCCCCAATATTTCCCCCAGACCCCTTTGTTTTTAATATCATTATGTTTGTGTTTGTGCAGTAAGACCACTTAAGATCTGCTCTCTTAGCAAATTTTAAGCATACAATATAGCAGTGTTAGCTATAAGCACTATTGCTGTATAGGATGTCTCCAGAACTTATTTATCTTGCATAACTGAAACTTTGTATCCTCCCAAGGTGTCACTCCTCCAATCCCCTGGAAATCATCATTCTACTCTCTGCTTATATGTTTGATTCTCTTAGATTCTACATATAAGTGAGGTCATACACTATTGGTGGGAATGTAAATTGGTACAGCCATTATGGAAAATAGTATGGAGGTTCCCTAAAAAATTAAAAACAGAACTACCATATGATCCAATGATCTGACTTCTGGGAATTTATCTAAAAGAACTGAAATCAGGATCTTGAAGAGATACTTGCATTCCCATGTTCATGATAGCATTATTCCCAGTAGCCAAGAGGTAAAAACAAACTAAATATTCATTGATGGATGAATGGGTAAAGAAAATGTGATATATATACACAATGGACTATTATTCGACTTTAAAACAAAGAAGGAATATCTGCCATTTGTGACAACTTGCTTGAATCTAGAGGACATTATGCCAAGTGAAATAAACTAGACACAGAAATACAAATACTGTATGATCTCACTTTATATGTGGAATCTAAAATAGTCATAAATAAAGTTTTATTGGAATATAGCCCTGCTATGTTTAAGTATGACCTGTGGCTGCTTTTGTGCTATAACAGCAGGGTTCAGTAGTTATGACAGAGATTGTATGGCCCAAGGCACCTGAAATATTTACTATTTGGCTCTTTACATGAAAAAATTTTACCAATATCTCTTTTAGAGTATTTAATTTGCAGAGTTCATCATATGGATTTTCACTTTTATGTTTGCTATAATAAAACATTTGATTATTTGGGCCAGATTATGACCTTCTACTTGAAAGAATAAAAAAGTGATAATATAAAAACAAAACTGGACAGCCAACTTGTACTTGAAGAATTCTCTCGAAAAGTTATACCTTCAAAAGTTATATTATACCTTGAATAACTGAGTTACCCTGGTATTATAAAAGAGATTATAAAATGTCATCACTTTCACATAAAATATATTTTACTTACATATAAAGCCAATATTCAGGAAATGGTCACTAAGCACAGACTATGTACAACAAGTAGAAGTGAGCAGTGAAGAAAAGGAGACAAATGTAAGAGAAATTCTAGAAATCAAGGTAACAACATTAGGAAATTGACTGGATGATGGACAATGAGAAGGGTAGGAGCCAAAGTTGTCTGACTCTTCAACCCTGGGTGAGTAGGAGGTTAGTGGTGCCTTTAACAGATGTAAAGTTCACAGCAAGTAAAACAATGTTGAGGAGCATAACAGTCAATTTAGGAGGTACCATTCTGGGGCACTCATGTGATATCCAGAAAGAGGTATTCGGGTGTTAAACAGATAACTGTAAATATGACACTCAAGCTCGGGATATACCTTTGGGTGTCATCCCCGTACACATAATAGTTGAAATCAATGCAAGTATAAAGACAAAGAAGAGTTAAGGAAAGAAATTTGGTAGAATGTATATAAGATCTGCTAAGAGTAAGAATTAATAGAAAAAACAAAAAAGTAGTTGGAGCAGCAGAAGAGCATGATGAAATGAAATTTTCAAGAGTACAGAGGTAATCAATGTAGTATTGCTTGTAACAGAGAGGCTGAGGAAATGTAATATATAGACATGTCACTGGATTTAAAAATGAATTTGAAAAAGAATAGATACATGTATATGTATAACTGAATCACTTGCTGTACACCTGAAACTAACACAACATTGTTAATCAACTATACTACAATATAAAATAAAAAGTAAAAAAAAAATGAGGATACCATTGGGAGTACAGGCATACCTTGAAGATATTGTGGGTTTGGTTCCAGACTACTGCAATAAAGCAAATATCACAATAAAGGGAGTCACACAAATTTGTTTGTTCCCCAGTTCATATGAAATTTATGCTTATACTATACTGTGCAATAGTGTTATGTCTAAAAAGATGTACATACCTTAATTTAAAAATACTTTATTGCTATCAACACTCCAGTGAGGTATCAACCTCACACTGATCAGAATGGCCATTATCAAAAAGTCCACAAATCATAAATGCTGGAGAGAATGTGGAGAAAAAGGAACCCTCCTATACTATTGGCAGGAATGTAAACTGTTGCAGCCACTGTGGAAAACAGTCTGGAGATTCCTTAAAAAACTAAAAATAGAACTACCATACGATCCAGCAATCACACTCCTGTGCATATATCCAGAAAAGAAGAAAACTCCAATCCAAAAAGATACATGCACCCCAATGTTCACAGCAGCACTATTAACAATAGCCAAGACATGGAAAAAAGCCAAGTGTCCATCAACAGATAATTGGCTTAAGAAGATGTGGTATATATGTACTATGGAATATTACTCAGCTGTAAAAAATGAAATATTACCATTTGCAGCAACATGGATGGACCTAGAGATTATTATACTGAGTGAAGTAAGTCAGAGAGAGGCAAATATTATATGGTATCACTTATATGTGAAATCTAAGAAATAATACAAATAAATCTATTTATAAAACACAAACAGACTCACAGACATAGAAACCAAAGTTATGGTTACCAAAGGGAAAAGGGGGTGGGGAGGGATAAATTAGGAGTATGGGATTAACAGATACACACTACTATATAAAAAATAAATAACAAGGATTTACTGTATATAGCACAGGGAACTACATTCAATATCTTATAATAACCTATGATGGAAAAGAATCTGTAAAAGAATACATATATCTGAATCACTTTGCTGTACATCAGAAACTAACACAATATTGTAAATCAACTATAGTTCAATTTTAAAAAATACTTTATTGCTAAAAAATACTAACCATTATCTGAGCCTTCAGCAAGTCATAACATTTTTGCAGTAGTAACATCAAAGATTACTGATCACAGATCACCATAACAAATATAATAATAATGATAAAGTTTGAAATATGGCAAGAATTATCAAAATGTGACACAGAGACACAAATTGAGAAAATGATACTGGAAAAATGGTTCTGGTAGACTTGTTTGATGCAGGGTTACCACAAACCTTCAATTTTTAAAAAACACAATAGCTGCAAAGTGCAATCAAACAACGTATGCCTGTACTACCCTAAGATCCAGGGAGGTAGGCTCCCTCACATCACTAGGGAGCCCTTGGAATGTGGTTCCCCTCACACAACATTGTGGTAAAGAACACAAGCAACTCCTTCTCTCGATATTTGGCCCTCAGCTCTGGAAATATGTGATCAATAACCCCAAATACTGACTTTAATTACCCCAGAAACACTTCTGATCAGGGCTCTATGTGCTCTAAACAATGGCAGTTGAATCTCAGCACTGTCAAAGTCTGTGGGTTGTGCTACTATCAAAGATGGGAAAGGAGGTTGGGAGGATTTGAATGACAGAGAGCTTAGGAAAGGAAAATTCAGAAACTAAACTTTTCAAATCTTTCCTCTCAAATCTCATAAATGCAATAAACTCTTGCTTTATGAAATGTGGTTTCCCAGTGGTGTCGATATTCATTTTCTTCTTTTTTCATTATATTCCAGTTTGTGTGAGGTGCTTACATATTAATGCTGTATTTGCAGCAGTTGTAAGTGATTGGGGAACATTTGACAATAGTGCATAATTTACTGCTCTTAAACTCTTATATAAGTGGGTTTAGAATAATATGCTTGAACAATAATATCAATTTTTATATTTCCAGGTAGGTAGACATTGAAGTCTAGAATGGCTAATAGTTATATTTTTATGAAGTATTTTTATTTTTAAAAAATTATGATTTAATTAAATTTTCCAATTTTTAAATTTTCTAAATTTTTAGATTTAAACATTTTTCCTTAAAATGTTCATATTTATTAATTATAACTTTCTCTTTACATTTAATAGATTTTTTTTTTATTTTGGAAGAAAAATACATTTAACATTTAATTAATTTTAACTTTTCATTCTTACATGTACTTAATATTTTTACTAAAATATGTTCAAATTTTATCAATTTCTAAATTAAATTGTACTTAATTTTTAATCTCTCTGATACTGAGAACGAGTACAAGTTGATATATTGATGGAAATAGAAAAGCAGAACTCAAAAAAGATAAAAATCTGAAAAAATAAAAGAAACAGAATATATTCAAAGAGAAGGATTACTTACATTTTTTAAAACAGGAAATAACAAAAGGGAGCGGACTTCTGTAGAGCATGATTTACGCAAATCTTACAAACAGAACATTAAAAATTTTTATTTTAAAAAGTTGTAACTGCTGATCAAAACAATGAGAATGAGCAATATAATTATTCTTATCAGATTCACAAGTGGAACAGGCTTAACAAAATCAATGCAACTTCTAAATATTTAATAAAGATTTTACTGCTGATCAAAATGATGAGATTGAGGAAGATAATTTTTAATATCAGATCTATAACAGTGCAACTCTTGCCTGCTATTTAAAAGATAAAAATTAGTTTTATAAAAACACAAAATTGCAAAAAAGAAAAATTACACCACTAGTTTTGGTATGTTTATTAAATTATGACCCTGGAAAATGACTTTTTCACCTTTTCACAGTATGAGAATGGTTCTAGCTAAACACAATCTGACTCAACTTAAAATTTGAGAATTTTCCATTGGATGAACACAGTAGAAAATTCAATATTTCATTAAACACCCAAATTATTTCAAATGAAGAAAAGACATACAGAACTTCAATATCATATTTCAAGTTGTTGTCACATTTCACAATTTTTAAGATCAGTTTTGGACCAAGCTGTTACTGGAAAAACTTTGATTTTCAATTAAAATAATGTGAAACTTCACTTACACAGAAAAGAAAAGCACACATTTAATTACTAGAACTGAAGTAAAAAGGGATGAATAAATAGCAAATGACCAATAGTATTAAACAAGTATAAATAAACAGTAATATAAAATATTATGTTATTAAAGAATATGTAATTTGGTCAATAATTAGCTAATCATAATGATGCTTTTCAAACCACAAACAGCACAGTGATTATAGAAAACAATAAAAAGTTTCTAGTTCAGTAGAAATCATTTCAAAATTGATGTTAAAGTGGTCAAACATGTGAGATATATTTTAAAAGATAAAATATTATCACTATTTAGAATTGAGAAATCAAAATCAGATTATTAACTTAATGGATAATAAAGTGAGAGAAGAAACTTTACACTAAATTTAAAAGCAAGTATTATTTATCTGTTCAGCCCGATTGTACAGGAAAAAATATATAAACTGAAAATGACATTTATTGGGCATATTATTGAATTATCAGAGGAAGAAAATAGGAAGCTGGAAATTAATCAGTATTTCACTGTTTTTACACTTGTTATTTTTAAAAAGTAAACGTTTTGACTTGAAGAACTGAAGGAAACAACTGGTATTTTGAGCCTTGGGTAAAAAGATTATGGAGGCAAACAGTATGATATTGTCATTAGAATGATTGATTAAGGAGGCTTTAATAAGAAGAAACGAAATTGAGTTATTTGTAGTGAGGTGGATGGTCCTAAAGTCTGTCATACAGAGTGAAGTAAGTCAGAAAAAGAAAAACAAATACCGTATGCTAACACATATATATGGAATCAAAAAAAAAAATGGTTCTGAAGAACCTAGGGGCAGGACAGGAATAAAGACACAGATGTAGAGAATGGACTTGAGGACACAGGGAGGGGGAAGGGTAAGCTGGGACGAAGTGAAAGAGTGGCATGGACATATATACACTACCAAATGTAAAATAGATACCTAGTGGGAAGCAGCCGCATAGCACAGGGAGATCAGCTTGGTGCTTTGTGACCACCTAGAGGGGTGGGATAGGGAGGGTGGGAGGGAGACACAAGCAAGAGGGAGGAGATATGGGGATATATGTATACATATAGCTGATTCACTTTGTTATAAAGCAGAAACTAACACACCATTGTAAAGCAATTAGACCCCAAAAAAGATGTTAAAAAAAAAAAAAAGCTGCAACACTCTGCTCCTATGGCTGGCTAAAAGGCCTGAGTTAGTAAACGTTGTTTACTTCACAACCTATCCTATGGTCCCCTTACACTCTGCCAGCACCTCAGCTCAGACCACTCTTGACACCTACTGTCACAGATTGGCACCTTTGGAAACAGATTCCAAGATTTGTGTACAGGAATTTTATTTGGACATGTTCGAAATCAGAAGCTATGAAGTGAAGAAGCAGAACCAGGCAGAGGGAGAATTTGAAGAGTGATAGAGTCACAGCAAAGACCTTAGCTGATTCTATGGCTTTGCAATTGGGATAGCTCTTCAGAGATATTCTGTATTGAGACATGGGGGCAGGCCTTACTACCTCTGCATGACTAATTACTGGATTGGGCTGTTCCAGGTAGAGGGCTTGACTTTAGGTGGGTAGACTTTCTTCAGCTAAGAGCAAGGCTTAGATAGACAAGAACTCAACTGGAAACAGTTGGTTGCCAAGACTCCCAAACGCAGGAGAAATGAACACCTCGGTCCCAAAGGAAATAATCTGGAGAGTGCACCATGACATCTACTATAACCACAGTCTTTCAGGGCTTCCTTGAGAGCTTCTGGCCACTTCTAGCTGGTGCTGGTATAATAATCAGATTTACCTAAACCACATTCATCCTTTCTCCTTCTCCACGGTGGTAAAACAGTGAAACATGTACGATGTTAAACTAAGTCATCCCTTTGAGCTGTTTACTGTGTCTCCCAGAGCAGCTTGGCTTGGGCTCAATCTACTATATGCCATCTCCATATTATAAAGTAATGCTGCTGTGCATATCCAGGTTTATGATTGGGTCAGTCAGATAACATACAGTTTATCCTGGACTGTTTGATTCCCATGAGCACAGGATTTTACAAAGTCAAGCATTCATTTCCCACCAGAGCCCAATAACCCTAGAAGCTTTTCAAATGGAAATAGCTGATGGAAGAATAGGGAGCACATTGCATTACTCATAAACTGTAGATGCCTGAGCTGTGATTTCTCTTATCTGAGTTTGGAAGAGTTTCACACAACGTTGTGTCTGTCACAAATACTTTTCAAAAATCATTGGCTGTGTTAGGTTATTAGACTTAAGTGGTAAGGTGGCTTGAACAAAAACCAGCCTTGTTGCAGAGCTCTTTATTATTCAAGATCCAAGTCAATATTAGCACTTTTCCAGGTCTGGATAAGTAAATGGACTGAAGAAGGGTGACCAAGTGTAGTGCATATTGCCTCCAAAATTCAAAGAAGCCAACCAAACTATGTGTCCCTTTTATTGTGTTGGGCAGAATAACTTGTCTCATATTTTAGAAGAGTTATCTAACCATGAACCCCTAACCATGATGTGGCATACCACTGAACTTTTTCAGCATTTATCTCCCACTCTCTGGCACACATAAATCTTACTAGGATACTTACGGTGCTTGTTACTTCCTGTTCGCCACTTTCAATTAACATAATTTTTTCAAGGCAAAGAATTAAGATGATTTTTAGGCCACACCTCAGCTCACTCCCCAGAACTATTGAGCCTGAATCTTCATTTTAATAGAATTCCCAGGTACATTAAAAATTGAGAGGCACTGTCCCAGACTATATTATGTAGAAGAGCAGATTTGACTCTGCATTGAGGTAAAACAGGATAAGTACACTTTTGTCCCTATTATGTAAGCATCACCATTCTATACATGAAAATTCTATTTCTTTTCCACAATCGTCCATATTTTAGTGTGAGATACTTAGCAAGATTGAGTATTTAATTGATGTTTACAACGAAACCCTGTTAATCTTCAGTCTTACATTCACTATGAATTGAGATGAAGGATTCCTTCAAAACTGCCAACAGGGCTTCTGGATCTTCACAGGTGTTCATAATTGTTTTTTGCTCATATTTTTGCTTTTCCTAAATTTTTGCTTTTTCCATCTCTAAGGATAAACCAAATCCAGAGAATCTAACGATCTCATAATTGCTATTGTTGCCGTAATTACTAGGTGCCACAGCTCCTTGATCTTCCTCCATCTGTGCTTCATCTAATGATTTGATTTGATCAATTATAATGCGACTCTTTGCTATGAATTACCCATGTCCATTGCCTTTAGCAAGGAGTTGTTATCCCTGTGTTCTTTGCATAGATGAATGATTCATTCTAGAATTCTGTTTTGAGAATCTGCTTCCTGGAACTGTTGCCTGAACCAATTACTGTGTTAGTCAAGACCAAATACGGTAAAGCTAATAATCAATATGGTCCTAGTAAGGCACACTCTAACTAGGATATTTTGAAAAATACTGAACAAAGCGAAGCCACAAGGGGACACTGAATTACCCCAGGCCTAGTAACAATGGAACTATTAATACCTCTGAGAAAATAAAAGGTGGATGGGTAGAGTTCTTATCAGAATCCAGAAGTGAAGAGTGTTATAGGCAAGATCACCTTGAAAGAATTAGTAACTTTCAGTTAAGGGTCATAGTGAGTCATAGGCACACGGTGGAATAAGTATACTGACTCCTCAGTCATTCCTCCCTCTTATCTAATTTAGGGTTTCCCATTGGCCAAACACAATAAGAAACTAGTGGACAAAAGGACCCATTGATTTAGTCCACTTAAGTCTGTCACTTGGGGCAAAGAATTGGATGCAAAAAGTGGAAAGTACACTTATAGAGGCAAACATAGCTATCTAGCACATCACGATTCAATATCAAACAAACAATGAGAAGTATAAGTGCCAAGAGTAGGAGAGAATTAAGTTCTCAGCAGACCTTTTCCTGCCAGAAGTCAAATTACTACAGGAAGGGAAATTATAATCAGAAATTTGCTTGGTGAAAAGAGAAAAAAAGAACAAGGATTTAATTAGATTAATGATTATAAACACTAATCTGATATACTCATCTTCACTATAGTGACATTCTTCATTTTTTTTAACAACCAGATTTTGAATTTCTATTTACCAGGAAATCCTTAGTCACATATATATACATCCTTTCCATGGAGTCAGCTATTTACATGATAGCTTACTTTGTCAATCATCCCAAGACATTTCACAGATTTTATTCCTAGGTAACATCTTTTGGGTTCAGGACTTAATTGCTGTTATTTTCAGGTTTTAGTTAAAATTAAATGAGGAAGAATTCAAAGCACTAGATCAGCTCTTTAGGAAGCTTATCCAAATGGAAGTAAATATTTTAATATTATTATTATTAGATGGTACCTTAAAAAATCAGCATCATGAATATGCACATAATAGTTAAACATTAGATGGGTGGATAGATACATCAACATAAAGAGATTGAGCCTGATTACTTCCAAATGAGAAGGAACTTCTGAAAGACTGAGATTGACTACTGTAAGCAAGAAATTGATTATACAAAGGAAGAGGAAAGACCAAGTGAGGACACAGCAAAAAGGTGGCCATTTGCAAACCAAGAAGAAAGATCTCAGGAGAAACCAAGCCTATTTAGGTCTTGATCTTGGACTTCTAACCTCCATAACTGTTAGAGAATAAATTTCTTTTGTTTAATCTATGGTATTTTGTTACAACAGACTTAGAACTGAGAAGTGGGGTGCTACTGCAGAAAATATCTAAAAAAGTAGAAGTGACTTTGGAATGGAGTAATGGGTCAAGACTGGAAGAGTTTTGAGGTACATGTTAGAAAAAGCCAAGATTATCTGAAGAGATTTTTTGGTAGAAATACAGAAGATGCTTCTCGGGAAGCCTCAAGTGGAAATGAGGAACATGTTGTTGGACTCTGATGAAAGGGTGATCCTTGTTACAAAGAACTTGTATAAGTTGTGCTCTAGTATTTTGTGGAAGGTAATAATCTGTGAGCAATGAAATTGGATATTTAGCTGAGGACATTTCTAAGCAAAATGTTGAAGGTGTTTTATTTCTCCTTACTGCTTACAATAAAATGCAAAAGGAGATGAATTACAGAAAGAATTGTTAAACAAAATGGAAGCAGAACTTGAAAACTTGGAAAATTCTCAGTCTATCCATAATGCAAAAAAATGAGAAAGTGTGTTCAGGAGAGAACACCAAGGATGTGGCTGTGCAATCATCTGATAAAGAGATTCTGGGGAAAAAGAGTATGGAGCCTCCTTAAAAAACTAAAATTAGAGTTACCATATGATCCAACAACACCACTCCTGGGAATATATCTGGAGAAAACCATAATTTGAAAAGATACATGCACCCCTATGTTCATTGCAGCACTATTTACAATAGCCAAGACATGGAAGCAACCTAAGTGTCCACCAACAGATGAATGGATAAAGATGTTGTGTGTGTGTGTGTATATATATATATATATATAAAACAGAATATTACTCAGCCATAAAAAAGAATAAAATAATGATATTTGCAGCAACATGGATGAACAGAGATTATCATACTGAGAGAAGTAAATCATACAAAGAAAGGCAAATATCATATGATATCAATTATATGTGGGATCTAAAAACAACACAAATGAACTTATTTACAAAGCAGAAATAGAGGCATAGACAGAGAAAACAAAGTTATGGTTACCAAAGGGGGGGGGACTAAATTAGGAGTTTGGGATTAAAATTAAGAACTATATACAAAACACATAACCAAGGAACTATATACAAAATACATAACCAAGGACAAAATACATAACCAAGAACTATATACAAAATACATAACCAAGGACCACACACACACACACACACACAACTGAATCACATTGTTGTACACCTGAAACAAAACATTGTAAATCAACTATATTTCAATGAAAATTTAAAAAAAAACAAAGAGATTGTGGGTGTGGCTCATATGTATGAGTCTTATGTGACTCTATCTGCCTGGATTCAATAGGCCATCTCAGCAGAAGAAAGGAATAGAGATGGGGTTATTCCAGTGGAAACACTGTCAATGTGGACTAAAGGGGACAGAGAGGGAATGAAACAAAGGAAGTCTGTCAGACTTCTGGGATTCTAAAGAATAGGACAATAAGGCTATCTGGCTGGGAACATGCTAAATCCTCAAGAAAATGGAAGAATGACCATGAAAGTGACACAGAGCTCATCAGCAGGGTTGCCACCACAGGTGCAAAGGGCACAGGTCCACAAGACGATGCTGTCTCTTCCATGGTGTCAGTGGAGCAGGGCTGTCATCCAGGGCTGAGGGGGCAACACTGCCATCCCAATGGGCCCAGAAGATGAGGTTACCACATAGTAAGCCTGGAGGACAGCACATTGGGGCAGAGAGGATTATCTTGAGCCTTAAAATCTAAAGGAATTTCCCCAGCTAGGTTTTGGACTTGCTTGGGAGTACATTCTCCTTTTTAATTTCTCCCTTTTAAAATGGGAATGTCTCTCCTCTGCCTGTCACACTATTATATTTTGTGAGCACATAACTTGCCTGGTTTCACAGGTTCACAGCTGGAGAAGAATTTTACCTCAGGATGAATCACCCATACTTGATTCAGTCACAGCTAAGAAATCGATCTTAGGAACCTCCAGTTTTTTATAATGGGCTGCAAGAAAGCCTGCTCAACCTTTGCCCTGGAGAAATGCATTATCCTTATACTTGACAACAAAGAAACCTGTCATCTGCTCTAGAGAAAAGACCCTTTCTCTATCTTACAAGGCTGTTTGCTATACAAACCTCTTGGAAAAGACAGTCATGAGACAAATGTGAATACCTCTGATTCCAAGAAATTCAAAACTGAGAGACCCATGGAAAATTTTCTCTCAACAATAATTATTCAATATTTATAATTGAGAGCACTCAGGTACTTACTGAGCATAAGTAAATAAAGAAGCACATAGACCTAGAAATTAAATTGCTTATAAAATTATGTAACCTTTGATGTAAACAGATTGGGACCCTTATCCTACATAAGAAAATTAGTTTAGTTTTAGGCATGGGGAATATGAAGTGCCTATAGGACATATAATAAAACTATCTAGTGGGAAATTGGAAACTGATCCAGCTGTTGAAGAAAGATTAAAAACTGGTTACACCAACATTGGAATCATTCTTATGAGAAAGTCAACTGAAGCTTTCTTCTCCCCTTTAACAAGGTCTTCTAGCCCATGGGTCAGGAAACTAGACCTCTGGGTCAAATCCTTCCCACTACCTGTTTTTTGTATAAACATAAATAAAGTTTCATTGAAACACAGACACACCAAATTATTTATGTATATCATCTATGGCTGTTTTCACATCATACCACAATGGTAGAATTTGGTAGTGTATAACCTACAAAGGCAAAAATATTCACTATCTGGCTCTTTAGAGAAAAATTTTGCTGAGCCCTGTTCTACATTCTTGAATTTATGCTGTCATGCTTGACTCTTTAGATCCTTTCCTGACAATTTTTCCTCATCCAAGCCATTTGTGAAAGTACGCAAAACTCAGGCTTATTTTACAGTCTTATGTCTTGAAACCATACCTACTTTTTCTGTGAAGCTTTGAAGTTTGCCTTCCCATATTTGAGTTTACCCAAGTAATGAGAATCCAGTCAAAGAATGAGTTAAGTGCTATATTTGTGGTAAAAAATGCAATGATAGATCCAAGAAAGAAAAAAATTAATTCACATGGAAAGGATCTGGAATGTTCTCTCAAAAAATATGCTTTGAGGAGGGCCTTAAAGGATAGTTGGAACACTGACTATCAAAAATTCAGAGTTGGTGAAGGAATTACGTGAGCAAAGAAAAGGAGATTGTAGGAAACAAAGTGGATACTTAGAATAGCAGGGAACCAATCTGCAAGGTTAGGTCAAGGCAATAGGATATGAACACACTTTTTCATATTGTTTTGTGATTCTAACTCTGTAACTGCTGAAATGTCTGGGACATATTGTGTGTGCATTATGCAGAACAAGAAGGAAAAGGCAGAGTTAGCAAAAAGAAGTCCAAGATAACCTGCTGTGACAAGCAAAACAAATGAGAAGTTTGTTTGACAAAAATAGATTCTACAGCCCAGTGCCTGTTCCTGATGTTGACAGAGGCAGAGGAGATGGGCATAATATGGAGCATTTATCAAGGTGATGTCAAAGGATGGTGAGAACTCAATCTAGGATTATGACTTACAAAGGGCAAAGAAAGACTTGAATGCAGAGGTCATTGCAAAAAAGAAAATCTATCATTAAAAATTTTTATCACAGTGGACTTTCTTAAATATGTCAAAACTTGAAAAGCTACCATGAAAAGAGGATGTTTGGGAGAATATACTAAAAATTTTAAAGGAATTTGAGGTAAAAATATCTTCCAGTTGCATCAGACTATGACAAGTAATGATTTCATTAACTCTACAGTTTACTGGTAAAATTTAGTCACATGGTTTTTATCAGCATTGCAAGTTCTGCATTAATATTTAATTCCCTTACTTTATATTTGTGTAGTTATCTTATACCATTTCCATATGTGGTGGCTATGAATCTCAACCCATAAACTTGAGTGCTCAAGCAATAGTACCTTATTTTCTGTAACTCAGTTTTATTTCTAATTCCAAGTCCCTTTCCCTCAGTCACTCAGCTTTTCTCCAATCCCCAAGGCCATTCCATGGTTCCAGTATCTTGATTCAGTGCCAAGGCACTGTGGGAAGGGACACTTTCTATTCGCCAATCATCTGTCTTCACTGATGTCTCTTATTCCTGACCACATGGTTGCTTCAAGACCATCAACTCTCTCCAGCTTGCATTCTTGATTGGGAGACAGTTACTTTGAAAGGCTGCCTTTGTTTCTTACTAGAATCACCATGTGGGCAGTTCTCTTTAGAATTTACGTGTCTCCCTCTAGAGAAGCATTTCCTGAGAAGCAGAAGATAATCTCTACTGTTTTGGGATTCACAGTCCTCTTTTCGTCACTTCATTAATGCCAAGGTAATTTGTTTTATGAGTCTGGGATAGAAATGACTCTTCAGAATGTTCTACCTAGCTCCTTCCCTTTTCCTTTCCTGTGGGAAATCAGTTGCTCAATGGCATGAGTCAGAAGCTTTTGAGCTGGAGAGGAATTTCATCAGCATAACGGGCATATTTTACAAAGCTGACAACAAGGAAACAGCTCATAGGATTGCAGGATTCGTTAAAGACAAGATAATTGAACAAATAAATAAATGCATTCAGAATAGTAGGAACTAGGATAATCAGAGTTATCCTTCTTGGACAAAAAAGGTACAAATATAAGAGAGAAGAAAACCTAGAGTAAATTTAAGGCATCAGTGTGAACTTAACGGTTTTTACTTATAAATAAACATAGATATGTGTACATGTGAGTTTGTGCACCCAGACATATATTTTTTTAACTGCCCTACAAGAAGTCTTAAAAGCAATGGCATATATGTGGAATCTAAAATAAGGGTACAAATGAACTTATCTAAAAAACAGAAATAGAGTCACAGATGTAGAAAACAAACTTATGGTTACCAGGGGTTAACCATAACCCCTGGGTCAAATCCTTCCCACTACCTGTTTTTTGTATAAACATAAATAAAGTTTCATTGAAACACAGACACACCAAATTATTTATGTATATCATCTATGGCTGTTTTCACATCACACCACAATGGTAGAATTTGGTAGTGTATAACCTACAAAGGCAAAAATATTCACTATCTGGCTCTTTAGAGAAGAATTTTGCTGAGCCCTGTTCTACACTCTTGAATTTATGCTGTCATGTTTGACTCTAGATCCTTTCCTGGCAGGGGGGAGGGATAAACTGGGAGACTGAGATTGATATATTCACACCAATACATATAAAATAGATAATTAATAAGGACCTACAGTATAGCACAGGGAACTCTACTCAATACTCTGTAATGGTCTATATGGGAAAAGAACATAAAAAAGAGTGGATGTATGTATATGTACAACTGATTCACTTTGCTGTACACCTGAAACTAACACAATATTGTAAATCAACTATACTCCAATAAAAAAAAAGCAACCGTACCCTGGAAGTAATGAATACACACCTGGTTCCCAAGTTGTGGATTCTAAATCCATTCTCCAAGTTAAAAATCAAAAAAACCAGGTTTTCCCTGGTGGTGCAGTGGTTGAGAGTCCGCCTGCCGATGCAGGGGATACGGGTTCATGCCCCGGTCCAGGAGGATACCACGTGCCGCGGAGCAGCTGGGCCCATGAGCCATGGCTGCTGAGCCTGCGCGTCCGGAGCCTGTGCTCCACAACGGGAGAGGCCACAACAGTGAGAGGCCCGCGTACCGCAAAAAAAAAAAAAAAAAAAAAAAAAAAAAAAAATCAAAAAAACATAGTTTCTTGGAAAAGTGGCTGATTCCAGGGCTTGAGCTAGGAAAATATAAGATTAACTTAGAACATTCTGTCACGACACAAAGTAAGAGAGCTTATTCAAAGGTTGATAAGGACATTTCTAAAGAACAGAGAAGTTGACCTGAAGGTGCCTTACTGACTAAATAAATACAAATAATAATTTGTTATAGAAATGGATGAGAAATCCCTGCCTCACAGTAGAATGCCAACTAACAACAAATAAAGAAGGAATAGTGGAATTGGAAAAATCACCATTTGGCAATCATCATAATAATAACTGATTCAGGAAAGATTCATCAATGGATGCTAAAATTAATAGATCAAGGTTTGATTAGAAACAGGATATTTACATTTACATGGTCTCAAGGTATCTTCCCACACAATATTTTTATTTACTTGTTAATCAACAAGTTACAAGAAAATTATTAATTAACCTCAGAAGGGAGAAATTTGGCAGACACCATTTTAAACAAGTGGTAAAAGTTAACATCACCAATTGTGGGACAAATTGTTTGCCACCTAATGGGATGGACTGAGAAGAACACTGCATTACTTCTGTGATATTCCTGCCAAAACATGCACAACTGGAAACAAATTATATGGAAACATCATAAACATCTATATCTTAAAGAAAAAAAAATCAAGGCCATGAAAAATAAAGTTGAAAGAACCTGGAACACATGGCCTCTAAATGCAATGTGTGATTCTGGATTGGTTTATGGACCAGAAGAGAAATGAGGAAAAGGAAAAAAAAAAAGTGTTATTCTCTAAAGGGCTTATCTGGAAAACTGATAAAATTTGAAAGTCTGGGGATTGGACTATAGTATTGTATTCATACTAGAGTTATAAAGGGGAATACCATTGCTTTTAGAAGCCACATTGAAAAATTTGGGAGTTTTGGGCATTGTACCTGCAACTTACAAGTGTCTCAAGCCAAAAAGAGAGAGAAAAAAGAAAATGTTGTAAAATGCTAAAAATTGTGGAATAAGTTGAAGGTTTGTAATAGTGTTCTCCAGAGAAATAGAACCAAAAGGATATATAAAAGGAGATTTATTATGGTACCTGGTTCACATGATTACGGAGACTGAGATATGCCATGATATACCATCTGCAAGATGGAGAACGAGGAAAGCCAGTGGTAGAATTCAGTCCAAGTCTGAAGGCCCTAGAATCAGGGGAGCTGATGATGTAACTTCCAGTCTAAGTACAAAGGCCCAAGACTCAAGAGCTCAGATGTCCAACCTCAAGAATAAATGGATGTCCCAGCTCAAGGAGAGAGGGTAAGAGAGAATTCACCTTTCCTCCACCTTTTTGTTTTACTTGGGCCCTCAATGGCTTGGATGATACCCACCACTTTGGTGAGTGTGGATTTCTTCACTCAGTCTACTGACTCAAATGCTAAAGTCTTCCAGAAACACCTTTATAGACACATCCAGAAATAATGTTTTACCAGCTATCTCAGTATCCCTTGGCCCAGTCAAGCTGACACATAAGGTTAACCATCACAATGTTGTACTGGAGTTCTTTGTGATGTTCTTAAGACACTTCTGAAATTTTAAATTATTTCAAAAGTAAAAGTTAATCCAAAATGAAGCTCTTGTTATATCTTGAAACCCAATCTCTCTTTTACCGCCTCATTGCTCTTCTTAATTTTTTCATAGGGGCTAACAAGTTTGTAAAACAAATGCCAGAAAACCTTGTAGAAAACTGTTACTTTCTAGCCTTCCACATAGCTCTTTTTGAAGTAAGGAAGGAAAATGAAAAATTCAGACACAAACTTCTCACATGATGCATGTTGTCACACAAGAATTATTTCCATTGTCTTAGCCATTATATAAAACAAGTATATATATATATATTATATATATATATATCTGTAAAACCTATAAAAACATCAATTACTTGGTTATAATTTTCTGCACTACATAAGTTGTTCCAATTACTCTTAGGAAGTAGAGGTGTAATGAAAACATAAATTGAAAAAATGCTGAATAAACAAGTATTAAAGTCAGTACAGTTGTCCCATGGTATCTGCAGGGGATTGGTTCCAGGACCCCCCATGGATACCAAAATTCATGGATGCTCAAGTCGCTTACATAAAATGGCATAATATTTGCATATAACTTAAACACATCCTCCAACATACTTTAAATCATCTCTAGATTACTTATAATAGTTAATACAATGTAAACATTATGTAAATAGTTGTTAATACAATATAAATTCTATGTAAATAGTTGCAACAAATTCAAGCTTTGCCTTTTGGAACTTTTTGAAATCTTTTTTCCAAATATTTTCCATTCACAGTTGGTTGACTTCAAGGATGCAGGACCCCATGAATACAAAGGGTCAAATGTATTTAATTAAATATGAAGCCAAAGCCATATAATAACAACATAGAATAAGCTTCAAGGTAAAAAAATCAGAAATTGTATTAAAATCAGTTATTATTACAATTTTATCATTAAAATTTTACTAGTCAGAGTTCTAAAGTTTAACATGACCACGCAAGAACAATTATTTCTCAGTGTACTAAACAGCTAGGTTGCTCCTGTGGGCACACTAATGTGCATTATGAAACCAAACATATACCCACTTTCAACTGAGGTTACTGAAGAAACAAGACAGTTTTTGGCTCATCCTGTTACTATATATGTTACTGCTGCTGATGAAGTTATTCAGCATTGTGTCCTCTCTATAGAAAATACTCATCTTCTCTTTCATTTCTGTACTAAAAGATTTGTTTGATGGTGGTGACGCAATTTCATTGAAGCAACCCCACAAATTAAAGCTTTGTGCAATATTGAAGATGCCTTCTGATTATTTTAAGAAGTAAATTTAAAATAATAACCCTCAAAGATAAGCAACCCTCAAAGAACCCAATGTAAAGAACTTCAAAATTTGATTCCTTCACATAAGCAATAAAAACACTGGATGAACTGTCAAAATCAACCTTTTCAGAAACCTAGAAATTAACCAAAGTTTTCCAATAATCCAAAGGCCATTTAACAGGAAAAAAAGCTGAATCTTGGTAAGAACAGTGGTGAGATTTATGGCACTTTGACTTACCCTTTTCCCATTCTCTTTTCCCCAGTTCCATGATAACCTTGGAAATCAGCAAGCCACTCAAACAGGGTAGCTGTGAAAAACAGCAGAAAAAACAGTCAAATGGGGGAGGGGTGCAGAATGGGTTTGGAGTCTTCTCCAAAACTGCATCACCAGAGAACCTTTCGGTGTTTGACCTGTCAGGTAGCTAGCTCCCTGAAAAGTCCCATTCACAGGGCTTCTCTTCATTTGACTTGACTAAGAGAACCCTCAGTATAAACAGTATTTTCTCTAGGGCATTTATTTAAAAAAAAAAAAAAAAAGTTGGGTAATTATTTGGGCCATTACTTAACATCATAACTGCCTGAAGCAGCAAAACTAGTTGGGGCAAACAAAAAGCAGAACAAAAAACATGAAAGAAAAATCCAGGCAATTACGCAATTAAAAGTAATAAAACATCCAGATTGGAAGGAAAGAAGTAAAATTATCTCTGTTCACTGATGATATAATCTTGTGTGAAGAAAATCCTAAGGATTCTATAGACACATGAGCACATACATACATACACACACAAATGCTAGTAGAACTAATAAATGAGTTCAGCTAAGTCACAGGATCAATATACAAAACCCAGTTGCATTTCTATACATTAACAACGAACAATCCAGACATGAAATTTTTTAAAAATTCCATTTACGATAGCAACAAAAAGAAGAGAATACTTAGAAATAACTTTAACAAAAAAAAGTGTAAAAATTGTACACTGAAACCACAAAACACTGTTGAAATAAAGAAGATCTAAATAAATAGGAAAATATCATTTTCATAAATTGGGAGACTTGACAGCTTTAAAATGACAATACTCCTAAATTGATCTACAGATTCAACACAATCCCTATCAAAATCCCAACTACAAAAACTGCCAAGCTAATCTTCAAATTCATATGGAAATGTAAGGGACCTAGAATAGGCAAAACAATCTTGAAAAAATCAAAGTTGGAGCACTCATTTTTCCTAGTTTGAAACTTACTACAAAGTTAAACAGTGTAATATTGATATGAAAAGATAGACATATACATACACATATGCATACACATATCTATATGTAATAGGAGTAGAATTGAGAGTAAAGAAAAAAATCCCATTTTGTTAGATTTGACAATTTACTGTCAACTGATTTTTGAAATGGGTGCTGCAACAATTTAATGAGGAAAGAATATTTTCAATTATGAATGCTGGGATAAGTAGATAGCCAGATGTGAAAGAATAATGTTGGATCTTTATCTCATACCATACACAAACATTAACTCAAAGTGGATTATAGAAATAAATGGAAGACGATAAAAGTCTTAGAAGAAAACATAGAAGTAAATCTTTGTTATCTTGTATTAAGCAAAGGTTTCTTAAATATGAAATCAGAAGTACAAGCAACATCACATGGTATTTGTCTTTCTCTTTCTGGCCTATTTCACTCAGCATAATGCCCTTAAGGTCTATCCATGTTGTTGCAAGCAGCAGTATTTCATTATTTTTTATGGTTGAATAATACTCCATTATATATATATATATATATATATATATATATATATATATATACACACACATACATATTTTTTTTTTCCATAGTGGCTGCACCAATTTATATTCCCACCAGTAGTGCACAGGGGTTCCCTTTTCTTCACATCCTCACCAACATTTCTTATCTCTTGTCTTTTAATAAAAGTCATTGTAACAGGTGTGAGGTGATAGTGGTCCAGCTTCATTCTTTTGCATGTGTCTGTCCAGCTTTCCCAATACCATTTATTAAAGAGACTTTTTCTTATTGTACATTCTTGATTCCTTTGTCATAAACTAATTGACCATATATGTATGGGTCTATTTCTGGGCTTTCTATTCTGTTCCATTGATTTATGTGTCTGTTTTTATGCCAATATTATACTGTTTTGATTACTATAGCTTTGCAGTAGTTTGAAATCAGGGAGTATGATGCCTCCACTTCTGTTTTTCTTTTTGTTCTCAAGATTGTTTTGACTATTTGGAGTCTTTTGTGGTTTCATACAAATTTTAGGATTGTTTGCTCTAATTCTACGAAAAATGCCATTGGAATTTTGATAAGGATTGTGTTGATTCTGTAGATTGCTTTGGGTAGTAAAGACATTTTAACAATATTAATTCTTCCAATCTGTCAGCATGGAATATTTTGCCATTTATTTGTGTCTTCTTCAATTTCTTTCATCAAAGTCTCATAGTTTTCTGTGTTCAGGGCTTTCACCTCCTTGGTTAAAATTAATCCTAGGTATTTTATTTTTTGATGAAATTGTAAATGGAGTTGTTTTCTTAACTTCTCTTTCTGATAGTTTGTTATCAGTGTATAGAAATGCAACATATTTCTGTATATTAATTCTGTATCCTGTAACTTTACTGAATTCATTAATTAGTTCCAACAGCTTTTTGGTGGAGTCTTTAGAGTTTTCTATATATAATATGTTGTCATCTGCAAATAATGACAGTTTTACTTCTTCCTTTCCAATTTGGATCTTTTTTTTCTTATTGTTGTCTAATTGCTCTGGCTAAAACTTCCAATACTATCTTGAATAAAAGTGGTAAGAGTAGGAATCCCTCCCCTTGTTCCTGATCTTAGAGGAAAGTTTCCAGATTTTCACCATTGAGTATAATGTTAGCTGTGGGCTTGTCATATATGGCCTTTATTATATTAAGTTAGGTTTCCTCTATACCCATTTTTGCTGAGGGTTTTTTTAATCATAAATGGAAGCTGAATTTTGTCAAATGTTTTTTTCTGCATCTATTGAGATAATCAAACGATTTTTATTTTTCATTTTGTTAATATGGTGTATCACATTAATAGATTTGTAAATATTGAACCATCCTTGCATCCCTAGAATAAATCCTCCTTAAACATGGTATATGATCCTTTTAATGTCATGTTGAATTTGGTTTGCCAATATTTTGTTGAGGATTTTTGCATCTTTGTTTATCAGTGATGCTGGCCTGTAATTTTCTTTTCTTGTGGTGTGCTATCTGATTTTGGTAATGCTGGCCTCATAAAATGAATTTGGAAGTGTTCCCTATTCTTTTAATTTTTGGAATTATTAATTCTTCTTTGAATGTTTGGTAGAATTCACCTGTGAAGCCACCTGGTCCTAGAATTTTGTTTGGGGGGAAGTTTTTGATCATGGATTCAATCTCCTTACTTGTAATCAATCTGTTCAGATTTTCTCTTTCTTCATGATACAGTCTTGGAAGGTTGTATGTTTCTAAAAATGTATCCATTTCTTCTACGTTGTCCAATTTGTTTGTGTATGATTGTAATATGTAAAGGGAATCTAAAAAATTATTGAAAAAGTACTAGAATATTTCCTGTATGTCATGTAGCTCATCTTTGGCTTATGGCCAGTTATCTTGTTATATTATGTTGTTATAATTACTCTGTGAACATATAACTGAATGAATGAATATAAAAATCTCCATGCTTGTTACATTGCCAGTGGCAAATTCATGACACTTTCTATAAAGTTTTTCCATTCTGGAAATATATTTACAATATCACTCAGTGTAATATAAGCTATGTAAGACTCAGAAATCCCTAAGCAATGAATAAGGTAGAAGCATGGAATTAGTCATTATTTCATTCTGCTGTTGAATTTCTTTTTTAAAAAAAAGCAAGTTCCTTCTCTATGTCCCATATAAAAGGTATAACCATAGAGAAGGAACTTCCTTTAAAAAAAAAATCACTAATTAAATATTTTTTATGTTGAACTTTTTTATGTTGAATTTTTTATGTTTCTACTCCAAATTACATATAGAATGTTCGATTCATCTGTAATGCATATTCAGATCCCCAAAATAAATTCAAATGATATACTTGTTTGCATTCCTGAAATTGATTGAATGTGATGATAACCTTTGTGAGCAAATAATTACTGATAATATATTAATTGGAGACAAAAAATATTAGGTATTTAGTATCACACATGCTGCATCTGAACCCCAGGCTGTTGAGGTATCTGTTGCAAATCACCAAGACCAAAGTTGAACTTCGGCCCATACAAAGAAGACACATACAAAGCCAAAGTAAAACATGTCACCCAATATTCTTTGAAATCTTGCCAGGCATTAGCTAGGCCACCTGGATGTTCCAAAGAAGGTGTGAACTTTACAGTTTGCCTGAAACAAATATGCATACACAGAGAGAGGTATTCTTAATGTTCTTTACTTGAGTTAGCCTACATTGTTAAAACTTATTTTCTTGTAAAGTCAAAAAAAATTGTGAATAACACCTGCCTTCTCTCACAAATCTGTTTTCAAGAGGCAACAAACTATTTAAATTGCAACAAAGACTCTTCAATCTAATCGTTCACTTTTTTATTAAATGAATTTTTTATTTAATTTTATTCCATTATTAAAATTGACTGGTTTACATCAATTGAGCTGTTGAAATAGTCACCTGTGTAAGGCAACTCGGATTCGGTTCTCTGTGTGTATTCACATTAAACACATGAAGAAATTCAGAATTATTAGTTGCTAGGTTTCCAGAAAGAAGGTGGAAAATGTGAATCTATGTGACTTAAATGGTTTTAATATACTTTGGAGAAGATACTTACTCTATGTCTTTTGTTTACCTTAAAACTTTGGAACCTAAATACCCACTTGACAACACTCTCTTTTCCTAACCTTACCCACTTTATGTAACTCTGCAAAATGCAGCATTGTCATTGACATCCAGGCAAGTTCTAAGCCTTGATGCATTCAGCAGTCTGCGGGGGCGGGGGGGGGGGGGCGCAGGGAACAGGTTTCAAAGAACTCCATTCTCATTGGTTTCATCATAAACATATTTTATTTCCAACTCTGTCAATACTTAAGGCAAGGAGAGAGAAATTCTTCTAGTAAACCACATTTAAAACTATTTGAACCACAAAAGTGAACACACAGGGAATAGATCTATTTAAGTGCTTTGTCAATACCAGCTTTAGTAATAGCACTGGGCTTTATAAAATTTTTAGGACTTAGTTTTGTTGTTGCTGTTTTTGTTTTGTTTCTTTACAGAAGATTTGGAGCTAAGTTTAAGTTATTGTTATCAGTCTGAAGGTGGAGGTATTTTAAGTCTGAGTTATCGTTTGACAAGGGTTTGAGTTACAACTTGCCCCCCATTCAAGAGTGTCCTTTCAGATTTTCCTGTTCTCCCTTTTGACTCCTCCACAGTGTATACCCATTGTGTCTTACTGCATACCAAAACTCTTCCTGAGCTGCCATAATCATATTTCCTTTGGCATGGAACAACCCTGAAAAGGATATGGGATGAATAAAAAAACATTCATGAGTTTTTACAAAGTAAACCCAGGGGTTTGTTTGAAAAACAAACACTAAGTGTTGTTTCAGGAAAGTCTTGCCATTTCAGTAGAATTTGTAAAGGAAAAACATTTTCGACATCACTATCACGTATTGGGTATTGGGTTTATAGAGTCCTATCCAAACATAACCTTTTTTATTTTCTTTTTTTAAGGAAAAAGATGTATCTTCCGTACATACACAAATATATGTATATACACAAAAATATGAGTGTGTATTTAAAATAAGATTCCCTTAACAAAAAGAAGCATGAAACATAAACACTGAGTAAGTATATATGGATTAAATCAGAGTTTAGCAAAATAGTTCCTAGGGATTTCAAGGCTCTAAAAAAAAGTCTTCTTAACCTTATGGAAAACAAGGTTAGCTTCACACTGGCCAGTTGAGTCTCATAGTAAAGCACAGTGAAATAAGTAACATAGAAAAGTGGTGGGGAAATGGGTGTAGCTATGATTTACAGGAACTATAAATTCATTTATTAGAAAATAAAATCTTACAATGCAGAACCAACTAAAAGATTCATTGATCAGTTCTAATGCTTAGAATGGTCAGGCCGTGAAGTTTAGCAATTTTCTTCACACAAAAGGATTCTTCCAAAATTTGCATCCTAACTGTCTCTTAGTAAATCTGCATGACAACTCAAGTTACCTTCTCTTCCAAAACAACATGTTGGATGATTCTGAGCTTCCTCCTCTCTTACCCTCTACTACCCAGAATATTCATCTTTGCATTTCTCAATGGATAATATATTTTTTAATTTAACTCCACTTTTTCTACCACACTGCTATCATTTTGAAAGAGTGGGTATGCCTTCTCCATTTTTGTATTTTCAGTGCATAAACTGTAGTAGTCTCTCAAACAGTGTTGGTTGACAATGCATGAGTGGCAACATGGGAGAAAGACAAAGCATATAGGTACTATGACTGGTAGTGTGCTGGTCATGAGCCTACGCCTGTGCTAGACACTTAAGTATTTTACTGATTTGTTTTTCACATCAGTATAGTAAAGTGGCTATTTTACATATGAAAATACTCAAATTTAACAAGATTAAATACCATGCTCTGGTCTTCACAACTGTAAGTGATGGAGTTTGTTTAAATGCACCAATTCTTGGTTCCATCACTGTTCTCTTCCTGAACCCTGCTGTCTCCCAGGGGTAGAGTCAACCTTAAGAAGTAGATTAGAGAATTCAAAACCTCATAAGGAGGTTCTACCGAGACTGCCAAGAAACAGCTTTACATCCTTAACCGTCCATGCTTCTGGTTCTCATTTATCTCCATGTCATCAAACACTACCTTTCTAAATATTTTTCACCTTTTGATGTAAGATAATTTTGTTGACTCAAGCCTGGATTCCCTCCTCTTTTGAAAGTTCATCAGAAGTCCATTCTTCTACTAGTTTTGAAATGACTTCTGGTGCAGAGAGTTGACTAATCATAGCCCTAATTTCGTGGTACATTATCAACACCTGCAATGCAAACCCACACCGGCTTTACTTATCATTCATTATGTTCTTGTAGCCCATACCCTTCCCTCTCCTCCCACAGGCAAACAGTCTATTGGGTTTAACATAATTTTGTTCATAGATGTTCTCCCAAAATGCATGTTTTGGTACACACATATTTTTTAATCTATACAAATTATGTTTTTTATATATATTATTCTTTTTTATTTTTTATGAACTCATTTTAAAAATACATCTTTGTTGGGCTTCCCTGGTGGTGCAGTGGTTAATAATCTGCCTGCCAATGCAGGGGACACGGGTTCGAACCCTGGTCTGGGAAGATCCCACATGCCTTGGAGCAACTAAGCCCACATGACACAACTACTGAGCCTGTGCTCTAGAGCCAGAGCTCCACAGTGAGAGAAGCCACAGCAATGAGAAGCCTGTGGGCACCACAATGAAGAGTAGCCCCTGCTTGCCTGAAGACCCAATGCAGCCAAAAGTAAATAAATAAAATAAATAAATGTATTAAAAAATATGTCTTTGTTGATATGTATACATTTAATACATTATTCCATAGCGTGCACCAAATTTTCTATCAGAACCACCCAGAAACACACACCCCTACCATTCTCATCTATCCTATTTGTCAAAGCATATCAAAACCAAATAAATGGGAAGGAAAATCAATTCAGTGTCACCTAATCTTTCACCAATGGAGATTAAAGTAAATTATATATGTTACGTTAATGAAGCACTTTGAGTGTGCTTACACTACACATTCTTAGAACATTCACATGTTCCTATTTAGACGATTTCTAGGAATATTGTGTGGTATGCAACATATAGTATGAGGTGGAGGCATTATTAAAAATCTAGGGTATTAAATAATATGAACTAGAGATGAATTATGGAGAGGTTACAAGGACTAAAAGTATTTTTTTAAATCACTGGTGAATAGGAACATTTACTTTAGAGACAAGGAACTATCATCATATAAACAAGTTTTATAGATTCTTTTTTATAATCTCCTTAATTTCATCTTCCTTTTAAAAAGTAAGTTTATGGAGCACTATGATACAGACATTTTAATTCAATTTTGATAACCATCAAGTCTGAAGTTATTATACCGATTTACTGATCAGGAAACTAATATATTGAGTAATATGCAAAAAGTTGTAGCGCAAAGGCAAGGCAGGAATTGATTCAAACCTAGTGTTGAATAAGCACAGACTTTAATCAGAACCATTTGACTCAAATCTCAACTATACAACTTATCAATTCTCTGACATTTGACAAGTTACCTACACTCTCTGTGCCTTAGTTCCTCATCTGTAGAATGAAGTTTTTATTGTCTACCTAAGAGTTACTGTGGATATTAGAAATATCTGCAGTGTGTAGCACAGTCTCTGGCCCATAATTGGCACTCATGTATTTATTTATTTATTTATCCTTACTAAGCTCACACATTTAATGGAAGAAAAATTGCATTAGAACCCATGTTCTGGGGGCATAAATTAAGAACTTTTCCCAGGTGACTAGTTACTTAGTAAATTAATCAACATACAATACCCTTAAAATATATTTCCAAAGCATCTGATGTCTAATCAAATACATCTTGTGTCTTTACTTGCTTTGGTCTATCTTCTCAATCACTACTGTGCAGAGTAATCTTCCTCTACTACCGATCTTCCTTCTGGCTTTTTGCCTTGATCATGTTAATAATTTTCTCAGGAAAGTGCCACACTAAAAACCCTTTACAGATAAGTCAGACAGAGAAAGACAAATATCATATGATATCACCTACATGTGGAATCTAAAAAAATAATACAAATGAACTTATTTACAAAATAGAAATAGACTCACAGACAGAAAACAAAGTTGTGGTTACCAAAGGGCAAAGGGGAAGGGAGGGATAAATTTGGAGTTGGGGAACAACAGATACACACTACTATATATAAAATAGGTAAACAACAAGGACCTACTGTATAGCACAGTCAACTATATTCAATATCTTGAAACAACCTATAATAGAAAAGAATCTGAAAAAGAAAAAGTATATACATAACTGAATCACTTTGCTGTACACTTGAAACATTGTAAATCAACTATACTTCAATAAAAAAACAAAACAATGCAAAACAAAAAACTTTACAACCTGAACTCCACCTGCTTTCTAAATCATCTGCTTCTATAGCCTGGGCTCCAGCTTGGGAAAGGTCTGGTGTTTATCTTGCCTTCACTTTTGCTTATTAATTCACTTGCCCCTACATGGCAATATCCCTGCCTCTTCATTTCAATTTCCATCCATTCTTCAAGGCCACAAAGACCTTTGTCTTCCCTTACCTTCATGTGTGTGGGACAGAGCTCCTTTGAACCTTTGAACTCTGGACAAAGTTTTTTCCTCATCTCATATGGCACTTATATAAAACTTCAAATTGCAGATATTTGGCTTTTTAACTCATTCTCCCTAGTTAATTAAAGCTTCATGAAAACAGGAAGTGTCTCACTCATTTCTTGTCAGCTATTCAACCTAGTATGCAAGACCTTATACACAGTTGGTGCTTATTTAATATTAGTTGAACATAATTAAATTAAAAGCTTGAAGGTTTTCATCCCTGGTCTTCTGAAACTTCAACCTTCCAGGTAACTTTTTTAAAAGCGAATTAACCTTCAAGAAGATGATAAAAGGGACTCCCCTGGTGGTCCAGTGGTTAAGACTCCGTGCTTCCGTTGCAGGGGGCATGGGTTTGATCCCTGCTCGGGGATCTAAGATCCCACATGCCACATGGTACAGTCAATAAATAAATAAATAAATGTACTATTGAAAAGATAACGTAGCAACACTTAAAAAAATAAAAAGACGATGATAAAAAAAATGATAAATAAAAGAGTTAAACTTTCAGGAAACAGTGACAGCCTTTGTTTTCTTCGCCAGCCAAGACAGACTCAACCATGCAATTAAAAGCAAATGAAGTGAGCTGGGTTCCTTGGTGAAAAAAACGTTGAATAATATCTCACAGTGGCTCTACGTCACCACAATGCAGTGGGTTAAAGCATTTTCCACTTGGAATCCAGGGCAACTTAAAAGGATTATTGATTTTTTTCCTCTACTTATAAATGAGACTCACATATTAGGAGTGAGAGCTGCAGACACAACTTAATGGCCTTTCTCGTTGGCTTCTTTTTCCTAACATAAACAGAATCACTTTCAGTGGTTAAGAGGATATTAAGCAGTAAATCTTGTAATTGTGTGTATGTGACTGTCTGTACCTTGAGAGCAAAAATTAGCAGCAACGTTTTTAATTCTAAAAAGATCAGTTCTGTTCACTTAGCATTAGAAATCTCAACATCGAAATGTGTGCTTTCTCTTCCTGGTCTGGTGTTGAAAATTCCTATGTTTGTTCATGCCTCAGCACTAATACACAGGTTCAGCTTGAAACAATCACTTTATTGAAGACATAAGAGCTTGCTTGACCTTGTTTTAGACATGAAGTTTAAAATAAACTTATTGATTCCTACCATGTTATCTTAAGGAGAAAGGTACTAAAATATGAAACAGTGGGGGAGCCCATATTAAAGTTGCCCCAAACAAAAGCTATGAGGTTGTTACTCATTAAAATCAGATTTTCTTTCGTACCTGTTGGATTTTGCCTTCATGATTTAATTAGGGACTTTCTGAAAACAAGTTGAGGCTTGATGGGCTTCCTATTTTTTTGGTGCTAGTTCCTTGCTCAGAGTGTTAAATTATTTGCTCTGGCTTTTCACTCTTTGGGAGTGACCTCTTTCAATCATTTCTTTCTTTGTTTCAGAAAGGTTTTCTATTTCTTCTTTCCTGGCTGTTCGTTGGGGTCTATTATCCCCTATAACTCTAGAATAGTCCCACACTTCTCTCCTTTGTGGTCATCCACACCTACAAGCCATCAGGGCCATTTTTATGATTTGAAAGGTACTGAGTAGACACTCTATCTAAACATACAAGCTTCTCCAACACACACACACACCACACAAACACACACACACACACACACACACACACACACACAGAGTCAGTTGTTATATCTGAAGTTCTCCCACTGAAAATTTGTTCAGTTTAGTTCAGTTTGTTCAGCAACAAATACATTGCACAGATTTTGTCAGAATCATTCTATTAGATACCAGAGTTACAAAGATAATATTCTGCGATTTATCTAGGACTGTGTGCCAAGCACAGAGGTAAGTGGTATGTGTATATATATTTATACTCTTTTCATCCTTACAACATCTCTCTGAGGTAAGTATTATAACCCACATTTTTCATATGAAGAAAGTGAGGTTCAGGGAGTTAAGTAATTTAGCTGAGGTCACAGAGACTCCAAAATTAGCAGGGTTTTTTTTTTATTCCAAAGGGTGGGGTCTACCTGAAATTATTTCTATGAGTAAGAGAGTTGCTGTCTCAGTGGTTGATGGTCAGGGAGAAAATGGAAATAACTCTTGAGAGTTTGAAAAGAGCCCTCAATTTTGGCAAGGATACCATTTTTATAGATAAGAGCTTCAGAGAATTTTTTAACTTTGTAAGTTTACAAACATGATGTGTCAGTTATCAATCTGTAATTCTCAGCTTCAAATCCACCCTTCACAGCCAGCTATTCAGTAACAGAGATAGACCCTGTGTATTAGTTTGCTAGGGCTGCCATAACAAAGTACCACAGACTGGGTGGCTTAAAAAACAGAAATTTATTTTCTTATGATTCTGGAGCTTAGAAGTCTGAGATCAAGATGTCAACAGGGTTGGTTTCATTCTGAGGCATTTCTCCTTGGCTTGTAGATAGTTGTCTTCTCCTTTGTCCTCCCATGGTCTCCTCTTTGTGCATGTCTATATCTTAATCACCTCTTCTCAAAGGGCACAAGAAATATTGGATTAGGGCCATCCTAATGACCTCATTTAACCTTAATTATCTCTTTAAAAACCACATCTTCAAATACAGTCAATTCTAAGGTACCTAGGGTTACAACTTCAACATATGAATTTGGAGGGACATGATTCTACCCTTAACACCCTGTAAATATTTCTCCTTTTCAGCCTGCATGGTATTAAGCATTGACAGTAGAAGCTGCTGAAGGCACACTGGAGAAGGAGAGGTGTCTCTCTCTCTCTCCCTGGTTCTGGCATGCTCCTCTAGCTAGGCTTCTTATCATGGGCAGCACAGCATCTGTGACATCAGTCCCTGCAGCAGGGGTGGTTTCTGTAGCACGTGGTTCCAGCGGCATCCACCAAGCAGCAGCACATGGCAACTCTCCATGGACAGCTCCTCCCAGCTTCCTCTTTGGGGGCTTTTTAGTGAAGAGTCACCAGCATGACACCTACCATGAAGAGCATCTCCAGGCACCCTCTTGGGTGGCTATACAACAGAACATGCTGCTAGTCTGGTACTTCCCCATAAAATGCTGCACAGAGCGCTCTGAGATGTAGTGCCTCTCCAGGGCACTTTCTGCCAGCATCCTGGAGAGTGTTTTCCCAGCAAAAGCTGCTAACATGGCACCTCCCTGTGGCTGGCTTCCTCTGAACCCAACCAGGACTCTCTTGGATGATCTTGCAGCCTCAGCAAACATGTCTGCCATCCAGTGAGCTATAGCTGCACCCTCTCTGATAGTCTGGATCTCAGTCCTGGGAAGAAAGGGTCTCCCAGATTTTTTCCTTCCTTAAGTATCCTTTTTTTTTCCTAGGGGTACTTGCTGTTTCCTTTACTTGCAAGTCCTCTATTCTCTAGAGTATTTTACTCCTCACTAGTCAATCTCCAGTTACTCCAGTAACTCCTGTTACTCCAATCCTCTGTAATAATTCTTTATAATAATTTTTTTTTCTCAAATTACTTTGCTATTTCTGTCTCCTAGTTATACCTTAACTGATACAACTGGTAAGCGGCAAACCCAGTACTCAGGTAATCCCGTAAGAAAGAAAATTGCACAGGTGCTCTAAAGGTTGGAAAAGAAACTGTAAAACTACATTCTCTCCAGAGGATGATATCATATATCTAGAACACCCAACAGAATCTCCAGAAAAGCTATTAGAACTAACAAGAACATTCAATAGGCTGGCTATCTCATGCAAATCAATAGCATTCTTTATGCCTGCAATAGACATAGAAAATGTAAGAGAAAACAATAACAATCTATTCTTACAATAAAAAAATTGTAAAGAACCTAAGAATTACTTAGTCAAAGAATAAATAAGACCATTACAAAAAACAAATAAAATAAATTGAAAATAAATTAAAATAAATTATTTAAATGACATCAATAAAGAGATATATACATGTTTATAAACAAGATTAATAAACATAAAAAGTCAATCCTCCACAAATTAAATTCAATAAAATTCCATTCAGAAACTCAGAAGAATTTTAGGGGAATTTGAAACTTATATTTAATTTAAAAAACACTGATTGTTAAAGTGTTAAATCATCTGTGAAAAACAAAAGCAAAGAGTTAAGGACCGATTTTAACATATATTGATAAAACTGAAATCCAAAATAATTAAAATAATGTGGTATTACAGAACAGATAAGTAGGCCACTGAAATAGAATGCAGAGGTCAAAAATAAAACTATGTATATATAGGAACTTGATATGTTAAAAGTAAACAACAGAGCAAGGGGAATAGAATACACTTTTATGTAAATGACTTTGGGAGAGCTGGCACATTCTAAGAAGAAAATAAAACTGAACGCATGTCTTATGTACAAAGAAAATTCAAAATGATTGAACTACACATAAAAGGTAAATTTATAGAATCAGTAGAAGAAAACGTAGTAGAACATTTTTGTGACCTATGTCTGAAGAAAGACTTCAAGAAGCACAAATGATAAAGAAAACATGATTTGACTGTATTAAACTTTAAATTATCTATTCAAAAAAAGGGCACTATAAATCAAATTAAACACATAGATTATAGACCAAGGAAAATATTTGCAATATCTAATGGGTTAATAGCTGAAAGATACCAAGAGCACAAATAAAAATAATAGAAAATCCAATAGAAATTATAGACAAGGGATGTAAAGGCAATTCATAAAAGAAGATGCCCAAGCATATTACAGGATGCTCAAAATCACTAATAACCATAAAAATGAATATTAAAATAACACTGACATACCACTTCACATCTATCAAAATGGCAACAATTAGAAACCTACATAATACCAAGTATTGTCAAGGTTGTGAGGAGATGGGAACTTTCATGCACTGCTGGTGGGAATGTAAAATGATTTAATTATTGTCAAAAGCAATCTGGAAGTATTTTTAAATTAATTATGCATTTGACCTATGATACCATGATCCCATTCTTAAGTAACTATGTAAGAAAAAGTCTATACGAGGACATATACAAAGATTATCATCCAGATACTGCATACATAGGAAATTAGAGATAAATTAGTTGTTTATTACTAAGGAAACCATTAATTAAATTGGGGCAGATGCATACTAGAGAATACCATGCAGCATGTAGAAACAACAAATTCAGCAACATGGAGGTATCTTACAATTCAATAGACTTGAATGAATATAATAAAAACAGAATGAAGTTATAGCACAGTGCCATTTATGAACATTTATAAACAACTAAGACAAATTTTAGGATAGAAGTCTTGTGAGACTATATATGAAACTTGTGCAAATAAATGCCTTCAAAACACAATAATCAAAACAGTACGCTGCTGGCATAAAGACAGACAAATAGACCAATGGAATAGAATAGAGAGCCCAGAAATAAACACTTGGCTATGTAGTCAAATGATCTTCAACAAGGATGCCAAGACCACTCAATAGGGAAAAGCCAGTCAACAAATGGTGTCAGGAAAACTGGAAACATGCAAAAGAATGAAGCTGGACCACTATCTTACACCACATACAAAAATTAACTCAAGATGGAATGAAGACCTAAATGTAAGATCCAAAACTCTAAAACTCCTAACAGAAAAATATAGGAGAAAAAATTCATAATATTGGATTTGGCAATGATTTCTTGGATAGGACACCAAAAGTACAGGTAACAAAAGCAAAAATAGACAAACGGGACTATATCCAACTTAAAAACTTGTATACCAAAGTACACTACCAATAGAGTGAAAAGGCAATCTACAGAATGGGAGAATATATTTGGAAATCATATATCTGATAAGGAATTAATATCCAGAATATAAAAGAAGTCTTACAACTCAACAACAAAAAATCAAATAACCCAATTTAAAAACGGGCAAAGGACATTTCTCCAAAGATGATATACAAATGGCCAATAAGCAAATGAAAAGATGCCCAAAACCACGATGAGATATCACCTCACACCCATTAGGATGGCTACTGTTAAAATATAAACTTTTTTTTTTTTTTTTTTTGCGGTACGCGGGCCTCTCACTGTTGCGGAGCACAGGCTCCAGACGCGCAGGCTCAGCGGCGATGGCTCACGGGCCCAGCCGCTCCGCGGCATGTAGGATCTTCCCGGACCGGGGCACGAACCTGTGTCCCCTGCATCGGCAGGCAGACTCTCAACCACTGCGCCACCAGAGAAGCCCAAAATATAAACATTTTTTAAAAGTGTTGGTGAAGACATGAGAAGTTGGAACACTTGTGCACTATTGATGGGATTGTAAAATCATGCAACTGCTGTGGAAAACAATATGGAAATTCCACAAAAACTTAAAAACAGAACTATGATATGATCTAGCAATCCCACTTCTGGGTATATATCCTAAAGAATTAAAAGTATGTACCAAAGAGATATTTGCACACCCATGTTCACAAAGGCACTATTCACAATAGCCAAGTGGAGGGAGTGACCCAAATGTTCATCAGTGGATGAATGGATAAACAAAATGTGGTATATACATACAATGGGATATTATTCAACCTTTAAAAGGAAAGAAATTCTGTCACATGCTACAACAAGGATGAACCTTGAAGATATTATGCTAAATGAAATAAGCCAGTCATAAAAGACAAAAACTGTATATGTGAGATACTTAAAAGTAACCAAATTCATACAAACATAAGGTAGAATGGTTGTTACCAGGGGAGAGGGGAAAGGGAAGTTGTTATTTAATGGATACCAAGCTTCAGATTTGCAAGATGAAAAAGTCTTGGAGATCTGTTTCACAACAATGTGAATGTACTTAATACTACTGAGCTGTACACTTTAAAAATGGAGAAGATGGTAAATTTCAAATAAAAAATTTCTGTATTTACCACAATATCAAAAAAAGAATGCCTAAGGGCAGAGGGGAATGGAGATGAAGAACATAAATGACAGAAACACAATAAAAAGAAAGAAATGGGTAATAAAACAAAATGCAGTTCCTTGCACAAATTAATAATGTTAAATGGCTATAAATTTATAAGTGTGATTAATTTAACCATCTCGGCAAGTGTAATAAAATTTAATGAAATAAGATAAAGTAAAACAAAACAAAATAAAATAAAGGGCTATAGGAGTAAATGAGATCACCTAAGGAGGATTTATAAGTAGAGGGAAGACGGCTGATCACAATGAGAAACATAGTAGAAAAGAAATAGCAAGTGAAGGGACTGAAGAGAAATTAACAAAAAAGTAGAAGGAAAATTGCGGATGTATGATGTTGACTCCTAAAGAACAGGGGTCAGCAAAACTATAGCCTATGAGTCAAATCTGACCCTTCTTCCACTCTCTGCCTCTGAACTCTCACCCCACCTGTTTTTATACAACCTCTGAGTTAAGAATGATTTCGTCTACAACAGAAAAGTTCGAACATAGACTGTATGGAAGGCAAAATTTGAAATATTTATTATCTGGCTTTTTACCAAAAAACAAATTTGATGATCCCTGCAGAAGAAGAATGATTTTAAGAAAGTGGAATTGGTGAACTATGTCAAATGTTATTGTGAGATGGAATAGAATGAGGACAAAAATATAACCTCTGGTTGCCTTGGATTGTGTGTACTGAATGTGAGCTTTGCATCACTAAATTACAGATATGTAAAAATCTAACCCTTTCCCCCAAATTTGAATTTTACCAACTCTTGAGCTACCATTCTCAAAATTCAAGATATAATCAATCACATATCCATTGTGTTTTCCACAGATTCTTCTGAGTAAATACTTAATCCATTTTAGAGTCCAGATTAAACCCACCTAGGAGTGATCTAAGTTCCAGGCAGTTTACTTACCATTCTAGAATTGAGGAGAAAGACTGCCTGGTCCACAACAACTCTCTTTTCTCCACTGACCTCTACCAAGATGCACATTCCTTATAGATCTTTGATGGTTAGCAATCACCTTTGGCACATTATCTATCCTTTAATCACCATGTTTGATACTAGACACACTCTGTTCTCATCACACCAATTATGATGTCAGTTCAAGTCTTCCAGGTCACTCAAAGTCCCTTTTTCACCCCTCCCACTTGGGCATTAGGAAACCTTAGTATGCTCCGTCATGTACCATACTGAGTAAGCAGAAATCTGTGACCGCTCACCCATCTACTGACATTCTGCTATTCAAAAAGTTTCTCTGAGGACTTGAATTTACACCAGGCTACACCAAGGAAGCAGAGAACTAGTCCTTTCTAATTTTGTTCTACCAAAACTTATCAAAAATGTAGAGGAAGTGAGTGTCTGGGCTTGAGACTTGCTTAGAGATATTTTCCAAGGTCTGACTCTCCTCCTTTCCTCTGACAATTCTGAAGCTTCCCTCAGTTTTAACATCTCTTCCAGTGGAAGAAAAACTAATTCTTACCATTTTTTAATTTGTTTTAAATTCTATTTAGTATGGCAAAATAAGGAATGGAAGAGGTGACGTTATAGCATATTCCACACATATTTAAAAATTAATAAAAGAATATTTCTTTTAAAAAAAGAATATTACTTTAAAAATGTAATGCCCATAAACTCAACAACTTGGATGAAATGACAAGTTCCTTAAAAGGCACAAAATGCTAAAACTCTCCCAAGAAGAAATAGATAAATTTGATAGCCCTGTATATTAAATAAAGTGAATTTTTAGTTAATACTTTTCTCCAAAGAAAAACCCAGTTCCAGATGTCTTCACTGTTGAATTCTATTATGCATTTAAAAAGGAAATAACACAAACTCTTTTAGAAAACTGAAGAGGATTACTCTGATACCAAACTAGAAAAAGACATTACACAATTTTAAAAATCAACAGAATATATCCTTCATAAATATAGATACAAATATTCTAAACAAAATTTTAGCAAATGGAATCCAACATAAGCATTTGGTAAATTATAACATTCATTTCTGACTAAAATTATCCATAATACAGATGGAAGGGCACTTCCTCAAACTGATAAAAGGTATCTATGAAAAACCTACAGTTAACATCATACTTAATGGTAAAGTCAGATTAGGAGCATAATGTGAATTGTGTTGATGTCAGGTTAAAAACTAAGACTTTATCCATAGACCAGAGAGATGATAAATTGATTTCCTCTCTAATACCAACTCTGATAAACTACATTGACGAGGATTCTGAGACCACATTCAGCCTTCATAAGAGAGTCTTGATACTAGAGTGCTGTGAGGTGGTATGTATTTACATGTTATTTTTGCTACAAGCAACAGGAAGTCACTGACTTAGTGAGTATCGGAGTTGCATCGATAGAAAATAATAGAATCTAAACCTTGAAGGGACATACACACTTAAATTTGTGGTTTAGAAGAGTGTACTGATGAGAGAATGTAGAATAATTCAAAAAAGAGACCAGGGCTTCCCTGGTGGCGCAGTGGTTGAGAGTCCACCTGTCGATGCAGGGGACACGGGTTTGTGCCCCGGTCCGGGAGGATCCCACATGCTGCGGAGCGGCTAGGTCCGTGAGCCATCGCCGCTGAGCCTGCGCGTCCGGAGCCTGTGCTCCGCAACGGGAGAGGCCACAACAGTGAGAGGCCCGCATACCGGAAAAAAAAAAAAAAAAAAAGAGACCAAATACGAAGCTATGTATTATAATATATGCCATAATGAGGTGCCTTCCTAAGAATTTAGAAAGAGGTATATAAGATTGCTTATGCCTGTGAGCATCAGAGAAGAGATATGCCAAACCATACTAAACAACCAGATGGTCCTTAGACTAAGACTTTATAGGAACTCAGTAGAAGATTTTGTCATAGCTCAAGAAATAATTATAATCAAAAGGGGGTAGCAATTATTATAATTATAGAAAGTGGAATGCCAACAAAGAAGGAAGTGTCAATCTATCCATAGTACTCTTCAAGGGAAAGGAGGTCCTGGACCATGAAAGGTATTGCCTGATACTAGTGACCACTGTGACTCTAAAGGTGATACGAATCCATTAGACTTTCACAGCTCCGTAACACTAGCCATTCACATCATCTGACCAGCTCATCTTCTCTGATTCTATTCCTACCACCAACTTGCTAATTATCTTTTGGTTTGCATGTAATTAACCTTTAGAAAGAGTATACTGACTAGTGAACTCTGATCTCTGGTCTGTTTGATTTTTATTATAACTTTTAAAACTAGCATTAAGTTCTATATATTCATTTATTATAACTTTAGCCAGTTAAGCCCCAGAGCCCTCTAATTTCCACCTGTATTAACTCTCATATTTCTAAGACTACAGAGCTGAGACCCTCAACCTGAATTGCAATGGGTACATGAAGATATTAACACTATAGAAATCTATAGCTCTGTCTTACTGCTTACCTTCAGATTGTAACAGAGAATAACACATACTGGTTACATTGTAATATAAAGAAGTTAAAGGCAGAAGATATACCTAAGCAGAGTGAATACCTTAACACTAATTCTGTTGTCATATACCCCAAACACAGATAAAATTGAGTTACATAGCACTATAAGACTAATGCAGCTATTATGTTTAGAAACAAAAACTCTATCATATATTTGTATTTTAGAATTTAAATTGACAATTATAGAATATAAGAAAACACTGTCTAGAAATCTGATGAAGAAATGAAATATATTTCACTTCTTTGCCACTCCTGGTATTGAAAAATGACATTTTTGAAAGGATAACTGTCTCACTTGAATATAATTATCCATTTTGCATTAAGTTTTAAATAATTTTGACAGGCAAATATTAACATATTCCCTTACAAAAATATCAAACATTTAAATTATTGTCTCCTTTAACAGTTCATATTCTAAAAAAAAAAATTATTTTTGCAATTCTACCCTACATTGGCTCTTTTATTTCCTGACTCCCATGATATATTTCTTTGAGTATTAATGCCTTCCACATATTAACCTCAGTTCATGTTTTCTGAAATTAAAAAATGTATATGAATAATATCAGGCATGTTTTTGGCATTTGTACATTTTGAAGCTTACAAATATAGTTCAAGATAAGAAACTGCCAGAGACTCCGGGGAAAACAGATAACAAACACTGAATTGTTTGCCATAGGTCATATTGACATCACGTACATTCACTAAGAGAGAGATAACAACATCCTGCTAAATCATTCTAGGAAAAAAGGATAAAAGCTTAATAAAACAATTAGTGGAATATTTTTTCACCTATTTAAAGGCTGATTATGAAATGACTACTTATTACCCCCAGAGTTGTTAGTATAATACCCGGAGAAAGAAGTACGAACATTTGTTTAGACAGTGGTTATAATCAGACCAGGGTCGTATTTTATGTGACTTATGAGGAAATCTTGAAATAGTACAAAGACAGTAAATTGATATCTGTTACACTTTTGTATGAAAAAATATAATATTATCCTCAGGAAATTTGGAGATAAAATTTAAAATTCACAATTTAAATAAATCTATGTAGCTTCCCTTTCTTCTCTTTAACAGTAAACCTACATATATGAGCTAACTTATAAGAGTTCCAAGAAATAAGAAAAAGATGAAAACTATACTAAGAAAAAAACTGTCTCATATCTGATTTTGAGGAAAAAAATTCCTCTCAAAGACCTAGTTTAGTAGAGGTAGACAGTACTATTATTTTAGAATTTGCCTGATGAGCTGGAGGTGTTGCAGAGGGGTGTCTACATCATGGGACCAATAAAACTCATGTTCTCAGATTCAATCAGCAATTAGCCCTCATAGTGTGGAGTACAAGTTTAGGGAGAACAAAAATACATATGCAGAAGTTCCACCATACCATGCTAAAGTAAAATTTAATAAAAAATAATGGGTGTTACATGGCTGGAATTTTCTCCACTTAATTTCCAGACTTATTATTCAAATGCTTAACTGACAGTTTGAAACCAGACAGCTAAAAACTCCATCTAGACATGTCATGAACTGCAAACCCACCATGCTGAAAATTAGATTCACTACATATTCATTTAAAAATTATTTTGAGAAGCTATTCTGTTCAAGGCAATCTGTCTTTTTCCCCTCCCAATTCTACTCCCTCTTTCAGAACACCTAAATCTCAGGGCAGTGGACTGAAGGCTAAGTATTTCTGTTTATATATACACCAAAGTTAGCTACTTTATCAAACACTTTTACTTCTTTATAAATATGGACACTATTCAGTAAATAATTGCACAAAATAACCTGCTAACTTGGCCTGGTGTCTTCAGTTCTCTCTACGCCTTCTCGTTTCAGAAGCTTATTGCATTGGTATTGGTACAATATCCACAGGTCTCTATTTATATAATTGCTACAGTGGCTCTCCATTAGTGCCAGCGTTTTAGTTGACGATAATAGAATCAAAAGAATATAACTATCAAACACAGGAAGAGTAGACTTTGGTTTCAATCATACTAATTTTTTGGGTGATTGAGAAAATCACTGCTTTAGTGAGGGTATTTTAAAACTTTGGTTTATACCTAAAGACAGTAGGAGAATAAAAGATAATTGATGAATTCAGAGCATAAATTCTAAGTAGGGTTGTTTTGTTCCTTTTTAACTACCACAACACATCTGTTATAATTTCCTGTCTCTGAACAAGCACACACACACACACACAAACACACACACACAGAAAATTACATGAATCACTTTTTTTTTTTTAACTGGAACCTGAAAAGGTTTTGCTCTATTTAAGGTCTATGATACTTTACACAATTATATAATAAACCCTTTTTCTAGCTTAGTTTTCTTCCACTTTGCTTCAGGATAAATTGTAACAGTAACTATTTACAATATTCTGACCAAGATTTTAGAAAAATAAAAGAAAAGAAAAAGAAGAAAATGTTAGATCTATTACTTCGTCTACTCAGGCTGCTGTAACAAAATACTGTAGACTGGGGGGCTTAACCAACAGACATTTCTTTCTTACAGTTTGAGAGTCTGGGAAGTCTAAGATCAGATACCAGCAGATTCAATTTCTGGTGAGGACCCTCTTTCTGAGTTGTGGGTTATCACCTTCTTCTTTATTTTTTTAAAAATTTTTATTGGAGTATAGTTGCTTTACAATGTTGTGTTAGTTCCTACTGTATCGCAAAGTGAATCAGCTATACATATACATATATCCCCACTTTTTTGGATTTCCTTCCCATTTAGGTCACCGCAGAGCACTGAGTACAGTTTACCATGCTACACAGCAGGTTCTCATTAGTTATCTATTTTATACATAGTAGTGTATACATGTCAATCCCAATCTCCCACTTCATCCCACCCACAACCCCCCCGGTATCCATACGTTTGTTCTCTACGTCTGTGTCTCTATTTCTGCTTTGCAAATAAGACCATCTATACCATTTTTTTTAGATTCCACACATATGCATCAATATATGACATTTGTTTTTCTATTTCTGACTTACTTCACTCTGTATGACAGTCTCTAGGTCCATCCACGTCTCTACAAATGACCCAGTTTCATTCCTATCACCTTCTTCTTGTGTTCCTACATGGTGGTGACAGCTCTGATGTCTCTTCCTCCTTTATACACGTGCTAATACCATCATGAGGGCTTCACTAGATGAATTTCGGGAGACACAGTTTAGTCCATATCAGTCTGTTTATAGTATTAATTTGATCATCCTCAAAATCACTTCAATGTTATTGAATGATATGGAAAAAACTGTCATATTTAACAAGGCCAAGTTTATTACAACCTACTTTTCCCCTTTATAAACCATTTTTCAGTAGAAGAAGAAATTTATAATACTTGTAAATCCATCAACACAGATCAAAATATTGGCAAAAATAATACCCTGAAAATATTTGTTATATTTACTTATAGTTAGTATGCTTTCTTTTGAAAATATTAAAGAAATTAATTTTGTATATTATAAGATTGTTTTTATCCATTTCTAATGATAGTAACTACTTGTAACTTGTAACTACTTCTATAAGACATGGTGCCACTAGTGAAAGACAAATGCATCAAATAGGAATATTATATGATTTAGGTAAGCTAGGCTGAAGTAGTAAATGGACGCCAAATTTTAGCAGCTTAAGACAATTTGAGCTTGTTTCTCAGTCATGGGTATGTGCCCCTGGCTGATGGAGACTCTTCTTCATGCTACAATTTAGGGACTCAGACTCTTTTCACACTGTGACTCTGCTATGCCCTCAGGGCTTCAATATTATTACCTGGCTTTAGGATGCACAAGAAAAACACTCTTACTTCTTAAAAGTTTTACCTGGAATGTGAACACATAATTTCTACTCACAAGGTCATACCCAGGTTCAAAGGGGATAGAGAAATACAGTTCCAGACTAAGAACAGCCATCATTCTACATCCTGAAAGGGTGAATACATTTTGCTGAACATTAAGCTGCCTTTTCCACCATTATGCTCTATAAGCATAGAAGCATTCATTCAAGAAATATAAGTTTTGGACAAGAAAGAAAAAAATTATTAAAAGTCATAAAAGCTTCTGGAAAATATATATTTGATATCTACATGTGGCATAGTTGTTTTATTTTGATAGTTCTTAAAATTGTTTGAAATCACTGCTTTGTTGACTAAGGACATAAATTTACTCATTTTAGTGTTTGACCAAACAGAAATATTGCAGAAACATGTGTAATGGTGCAACAATATGACCCTGATTCATTCAGTTCCCTAATCATGATTTCTAAAACATTATCTACAGATGGAAAATATAAATGCACATCTGTTTCCTGACTCTTTTTATTTGTATATCAAAAGTCAATAGGTATCTAGGATCCTGACTATGTAAACACTGACATTAAAAACTAGGATGGAATACCAATGAATTTTTCACAAGTTTATTTACTAGTTACAAACAAGGAGTTTCAATATCTATGTTTCTAGCTGCAACCACTCACTCAAACTCCAAATGAATTTCCAGTTGATTAAATTCTCTAACAGTGTAATGTACTGTTTACTCAAATTTAATAAGTCTAACACTAAATGTATCTTCTTCCCCTTAAACTTGAAACTTGCTTCTCTTCAAATATCTTGGTAAGTGAGGCAATAATGAATTATTGGCACTCATGTAAGAGGTGTCAGATCCTCGTCAATATGTTATCAAGGAAAGCATTTTAGGAAAACAGAACCACACAGTGACAAAAAGAAAAGAAAAGAAAAGAAAAGCAATGCAGCTACCAATACTGATCAAGATAGTTCTTCAGGCAGGCATGATTATTAAACAAAGAAGGATCACTAAACATTTAAACAGATTCAGCAGCAAGGAAGAGATGAAAGAATAACAAATCAAACTGATCCTATATAAAAGAAGCAATAACTCAAGAAGAGAAAATAGTTTCATGTAAAATCCAATGATTATCCTCAAATAGATCAAGAGACCATTGAATTCATAAAAAGAAACTGCTTGAGGTATAAAAGAATAAGAAAACAAAGAGTTCATAGAAATTAAAAATACAAGTTCCATTCAATCACCAAATTTTCTGAGTCTAAAGGACCATGCTAGTAGAATTTTGAGATAAAATACAAGACACTCAGCTACATTTGAGTTTCAGATGAGCAATAAGCAGGGTTTTTTTTAGTGTGAGTATATCCCGAATATTGCATGGGATATCCCTATACAAAAGGTCATTTGTTGTTCTTCTAGAGTTTGAGTTTGACTGGGTGTCCTGTATTTTTATTTGTTAAATCTGACAGTCTTATGTGCTAGAAACTTCAGGAGTGAGGGGTGGATATCATATGCAAAGAGCAACACAAAGAAACTGTAAAGAACATTTGGATTTTTTTGATGTTAAAAATATAATTTCCAGATTAAAAATTAAATTGCTGAGTATAAGAATGACATAGTTCAAGACTTAAGTCTAAAAGACAGGGTCAGGGAATTTTCTTATAAGTTGGATCAAAAAAGATAGAAATGAAAACCATGAGGGAAAAATTACAGGATATGGAGATTAGATTTTAAAAGCTAGAGGTAACAACAAGGAAAATGGAGAGAAAGAGGGTTTTTTTAAAGTACTGTGTTTTCAGAGTTCAAATCTCCCCACAACTAAGGCACCTGTTTGATGCTAGTGGGGGACCCTGAAGCCCCAAGAGAAGGGAAGAACCCCCAAGAAAACTGGTAGGGGGACACTGATGAGGGAGGAGAAGTGGAGGCCGGACAGGACCAGCACCCCTGAGGGGTGGCTGAGACAGGGGAGAGTTTCCCATGCCTGGAGGGACCCTCAGGGGGCTCCAATCAGGGGGAAGTGGGTCAAACATTTCCCCTACCCAATCAGCCAGGGAAGGCTGCCCAAATCTCGGCCAAATCCTAAACCCTCAGAGGTCCCTTCTGGGCTGGGTTGGTCCTGGTGGTGTAGGAGGGAGGCCAGGAGAGAACAGGAGAGGCAGGAGGGGCTCTTCAGGACCAGAGGAGTGGGAAAAGAGCAGAGGGTGTTTGCCTCACCCACTTGGGCACTGGAGGCCTGCTGGGCTCCCAGGTGGGGTCCCCTGCCCTCTGAGACCAGAGGTGGGAGGCACACCTGGGCCCCTTCTGTTCTGTTAAGCCTAAGACTCACCCCCCAAACCCCCCACACACACCCGCAACACCCCCTTCCCACCTTTTCAAGCCCTGTAGGTCCTAAGCATAGGCCCTGCCCACTGAACAGCCCTCACCCCTGCTTAGGCCCTGCCCTCCACAGCCAAGGTTTTTTCCATGTTTTCTTTTTTCTCCTACTCTTTTTTTACTATCGTGGTTCTGTTTTTTGTTGCTTCATCTATATTTTTATATTATATTTTTTCTAACATAGCTGTTAGTTTCAGGGGCTAATTTTATTTTTTACTTTGTTATTGTTCTCCTTTTTTTTTTTTTTTTTTGCTTCCCTATGTAGCTTACAGGATCTTGGCTCATGAACCAGGGGTCAGCCCAAAGCTCCTGTGGTGAGAGCTCCAAGTCCAAACCACAGAACTAACAGAGAACCTCAGACCCCAGGGAATATTCATCAGAGTGAGGTCTTCCAGAGGTCCTCACCTAAGCACCAAGACCCAGCTCTACCCAACAGCCTACAAACTGCAGTGTTGGAAGCCTCAGGCCAAACAACCAGTAAGACAGGAACACAATCCCACTCATAAAAAAAAGGAAAAGAAAATGAGACAGCAAAAAAATATGTCACAGATGAAGGAGTAAGGTAAAAACCTATAAGACCAAATAAATGAAGAGGAAAAAGGCAATCTACCTGAAAAAGAATCCAGAGTAATGATAGTAAAGATGATCCAGAATCTCAGAAATAGAATGGAGGCACAGATTGAGAAAATACAAGAAATGTTTAACAAAGATCTAGAAGAACTAAAGAGCAAATAAACAGAGATGAACAACACAAAAACTGAAAAGAAAAATATACTAGAAGAAATCAATAACAGAATAACTGAGGCAAAAGAATGAATAAGTGAGCTGGAAGACAAAATGGTAGAAATAACTGCCAAGGAGCAGAATAAAGAAAAAAGAATGAAAAGAATTTAAGACAATCTCAGAGGCCTCTGGGACAACATTAAATGCACGGTAATTCTAATTATAGGGGTCCCAGAAGAAGAAGAGAAAAAGAAAGGGTCTGAGAAAATATTTGAAAAGATTATAGTGGAAAACTTCCCTAACATGGGAAAGGAAATAGTTACCAAAGTCCAGGAGGCACAGAGTCTCCCATAGAGGTTAAACCCTAGGAGAAACACACCAAGACACATATTAATCAAACTAACAAAAATTAAATTCAAAGAAAAAATATTAAAAGCAACAAGGGAAAATCAACAAAAAACATACAAGGGAATATCCATAATGTTATCAGCTGATTTTGCAGCAGAAACTCTGCAAGCCAGAAGGGTGTGACAGGATATATTTAAAGTGATGAAAGAGAAAAATATACAAACAAGATTACTCTACCCAGCAAGGATCTCATTCAGATTCGACAGAGAAATCAAAAGCTTTTCAGACAAGCAAAAGCTAAGAGAATTCAGCACCACCAAACCAGCTTTACAACAAATTCGAAGGAAACTTCTCTAGGTGGGAAACACAAGAGAAGAAAAGGACTCACAGAAACAAACCCAAAACAATTAAGAAAATGATAACAGGAACATACATATTGATAATAACCTTGAATGTAAATGGATTAAATGTCCCAACCAAAAGACACAGATTGGCTGAATGGATACAAAATCAAGACCCATAAATATCCTGTCTACAAGAGACCCACTTCAGACCTAGGGACACAAACAGACTGAAAGTGAAGGGATGGAAAAAGATATTCCATACAAATGGAAATCAAAAGAAAGCTGGAGTAGCAAAACTCGTATCAGATAAAATAGACTTTAAAATAAAGACTGTGACAAGAGATAAGGAGGAACACTACATAATGATCAAGGGGTCAACCTAAGGAGAAGATATAACAATTATAAATGTTTATGCACCCAACATAGGAGCACCTCAATACATAAGGAAAATGCTAACAACCATGAAAGGGGAAATTGACAGTAATACAAAATAGTAGGGGATTTAACACTTCACTTACACCAATGGACAGATCATCAAAACAGAAAATAAATAAGGAAATGCAAGCTTTAAATGACACAATAGACCAGAAAGATTTAATTGATATTTAAAGAACATTCCACCAAAAAGTGGCAGAATACACTTTCTTCTCAAGTGCACATGGAACATTCTCCAGGACAGATCACATCTTGGGCCACAAATCAAGCCTCAGAAAATTTAAGAAAATTGAAATTGTATCAAGCATCTTTTCTGACCACAATGCTATGATATTGGAAATCAATTACAGGAAAAAAAACTGTAAAAACCACAAATACATGGAGGTTAAACAGTGACCTACTAAATAACCAAGAGATCTCTGAAGAAATCAAAGAAGAAATTAAAAAGTACATGACATGAAAACACAATGACCCAAAACCTATGGGACACAGCAAAAGCAGTTCTAAGAGGGAAGTTTATAGCAATTCAATCTCACCTCAAAAACAAGAAAAGTCTCAAATAAAAAATCTAACCTTACACCTAAAGCAACTAGAGAAAGAAAAACAAAGAAAACCCAAAGTCAGTAGAAGGAAAGAAATCATAATGATCAGAGCAGAAATAAATGAAATAGAAATGAAGAAAACAATAGCAAAGATCAATAACACTAAAAGCTGGTTCTTTGAGAAGATAAACAAAATTGATAAACTCTTAGCCAGACTCAAAAAGAAGAGAAGTGAGAGGACCCAAAACAATAATATTAGAAATGAAAAAGGAGAAATCACAACTGACACGACAGAAATACAAAGGATTTTAAGAGACTACTACAAACAATTATATGCCAATAAAATGGACACCCATGAAGAAATTGACAAATTCTTGGAAACGTACAATTTTCCAAGACTGAACCAGGAAGAATGAGAAACTATAAACAGACCTATAACAAGTAATGAAATTGAAACTGTAATTAAAAATCTTCCAACAAACAAAAGTCCAGGACCAGATGTCTACACAGTAGAATTCTACCTAACATTTAGAGAAGAGCTAACACTGATCCTTCTTAAACTTGTCCAAAAAATTGCAGAGGGAGGAACACTCCAAAATTCATTCCATGAAGCCACCATCACCCTGATATCAAACCCAAAAAAGATATCACAAAAAAATAAAATTATAAACCAGTATCACTGATGAACATAGATGCAAAAATCCTAAACCAAATACTAGCAAACAGAACCCAACAACATTTTAAAAGGATCAAACACCATGATCAAGTGGGATTTACCCCAGGGATGCAAGGATTCTTCAAAATATGCAAATCAATCAATGTGATACACCATATTAACAAATTAAGGAATAAAAACCATATGATCATCTCAGTAGATGCAGAAAAAGCTTTTGACAAAATTCAACACCGATTTATGATAAAAACTCTCCAGAAAATGGGCATAGAGGGAAGCTACCTCAAGATAATAAAGGCCATTATGACAAACCCACAACAAACATCGTACTCAAAGGTGAAAAACACAAAGCATTTCCACTAATATCAGGAACAAGACAAGGATGTCCACTCTCACCACTCTGATTCCACATAGTTTTAGAAGTCCTAGCCATGGCAATCAGAGAAGAAAAAGAAATAAAAGGAATACAAATTGGAAAAGAAGTAAAACTCTCACTGTTTGCAGATGACATGATACTATACATAGAAAATCCTAAAGATGCTACCAGAAAACTACAAGAACTGATCAATGAATTTGTAAGGTTGCAGGATACAAAATTAAGGCACAGAAATCTCTGGCATTCCTATACACTAACAATGAAAAATCAGAAAAAAGAAATTAAGGAAACACTCCCATTTACAATTGCAACAAAAAGAATAAAATACGTAGGAATAAGCCTACCTAAGGAGGTGAAAGACTTCTACTCAGAAAACTATAAAACACTGATGAAAGAAATCATAGATGACATAAACAGATGCAGAAATACACCATGTTCTTGGATTGGAAGAATCAATATTGTGAAAATGGTTATAGTATTCAAAGCAATCTACAGAGTCAATGCAAACCCTATCAAACTACCAATGTCATTCTTCACAGATTTAGAACAAAAAAATTTACAATTTGTATGGAAACACAAAAGACCCCGAATAGCGAAAGCAATCTTGAGAAAGAAAAACAGAGCTGGAGGAATAAGGCTCCCCGACTTCAAACTACACTACAAAGCTACACTAATCAAGACAGTATGGTACTTGCACAGAAACAGAAATATAGATCAATGGTACAAGATAGAAAGCCCAGAGAAAAACCCATGCACATATGGTCACCTAATTTACCACAAAGGTGGCAAGAACATACAATGGAGGAAAGACAGCCTCATCAATAAGTGGTGCTGTGAAAACTGGACAGCTACATGTAAAAGAATGAAATTAGAACACTCCCTAAGACCGTACACAAAAATAAAACCCAAATGGATTAAAGACCTAAATGTAAGACCAGACACTTTAAAACTCTTAGAGGAAAACATAGGAAAAACACTCTTTGACATAAACAACCACAAGATCTTTTTTGACCCACCTCCTAGAGTAATGGAAATAAAAATAAACAAATGAGACCTAATTAAACTACAAAGCTTTTGCACAGCAAAGGAAACCATAAACAAGACAAAAAGATAACCCTCAGAATGGGAGAAAATATTTGCAAATGAAACAATGGACAAAAGATTAATCTCCAAAATATACAAACAGCTCATGGAGCTCAATATCAAAAAAACAAACAATTCAATTAAAAAAATGGGCAGAAGACCTAAATAGACATTTCACCAAAGAAGACATACAGATGGCTAAGAGGCACATGAAAAGCTACTCAACATCACTAATTATTAGAGAAATGCAAATCAAAACTACATCAAATCAAAATCAAAAAACTACATCAAATCAAATCAAAAAACTACAAATGCAAATCAAAACTACAAAGAGTCATACCGGTCAGAATGGCCATTATCAAAATATCTGGAAACAACAAATGCTGGAAAGGGTTTGGTGAAAAAGGAACCCTCCTGCACTGTTGGTGGGAATGTAAATTGATACAACCACTATGGAGAACAGTATGGAGGTTCCTTAAAAGACAAAAGATAGAGCTATCATATGATCCAGCAGTCCCACTTCTGGGCATATACCCTGAGAAAACCAAATTCAAAAAGTGTCATGTACCACAATGTTCATTTCAGCACTATTTACAATAGCCAAGACATGGAAACAACCTAAACGTCCATTGACAGATGGACACATATATACAATGGAATATTACTTTAGCCATAAAAAGAAATGAAATTGAGTTATTTGTAGTTAGGTGGATGGACCTGGAGTCTGTCGTACAGAGTGAGGTAAGTCAGAAAGAGAAAAACAAATACTGTATGCTAACTCATATATACGGAATCTAAAGGAAAAAAAAAAAAACGTAAATGGTACTGATGAACTTAGTGGCAGGGCAGAAATAAAGACGTAGACACAGAGAATCGACTTGAGAACAGGGGGGTCGGGAGGGGGAAGTGAGAGGTGCAGTGAGAGTAGCATCGACATATATACACTGTTGAATGTAAAATAGCTAGTGGGAAACAGCAGCATAACATAGGGAGATCAGCTCAGTGCTTTGCGATGACCTAGAGATGTGGGATAGGGAGGGTGGGAGGGAGGCTTAAGAGGGAGGGGATATGGGGACATATGTATGCATATGGCAGATTCACTTTGTTTTACAACAGAAACTAACACAGTATTGTGAAACAATTATACTCCAATAAAGGTCTATTAAAAATAAAGAAGAAAGTACTGTTTTCATTTTACATAGTGAAAAGTTAGTAGAAACTTTCTAAATTTGAAAATCCTTAAATAAATTATAAATATATTTTAATGTGTTTCAAGAAACCAGTGAATGAATTTATAATGATAATATATCTATCAAGGTGGAAGAGAAAAAATGCTAAAATAATTCTCTTTCAAATGGGAAGAATATAATGTCTCAAGATAAAGGTATTTATTATTTAGTCCTGTAGTGAAATATTTAGTCTGGTTTCCTCCAAAGCAGGGCTTCAGACTAAGGCTTTAATAAATGTAGTTTATTTGGGAAGTGATTCCAAGAATGAGCAAAACAGTGAGTGAAACAGAGAGGAATGAAAAGCAAACATATGAGCAGGTTATTGAGTTGGCTACCATCACAGGTGATTAAAACTCAATTCTAATGCGTTTCTGAGGAACATTAGAAAAATTAGTTTACATTAATCTCCCAGGAAATGAAACAGGAAAACATTTATCCATCCACTCCCAGGCCCATTGGTAAAGCCAACATGTGTTCTATCTAATGTCAACACAATCAAGAATCTCATCAAAAGCAAAAGACCTCAGGCAAGTGAATGTGTACAAACTGTTCTTTCTATGTGAAAACAAGTTGAATTTAACCGTCCACTGATTGGCATTATAAAGATTACATTCACCAAATTAATAGCTATAATATGAAGTACTAGAGGTTGTGTTTATATTTTTTACTAAAGATACCATATCCAATAAAGGAACTGAGAGTACCATTTGTTTAATGCTCTGTTATTGCATCCTAATCTGTCATGATCAATTTGTGTTTGCAGGGGCCATAGAGGAAAATTAAATAGAGATATGATGTTGCCAACTCCTCTCTCCACAATCCTTTCAATCACAATAGCACTAATCTATGTAGTTCCTCTGGGATGTATTGTTGCTTCTGATTTTCTGTTTTTGCTGGGAAACAGGAAACAGATTAAGGGGTATCCACTTGACCCTTCCTACAATGATGGCACTTATTTCACAGGTCAGGAAATAAATTTTAGAGTTCTGCCAGTCATAAAATATATACTCGGTGGCCATGGAAATATCCTCGGAGTAGATACATGGACCATTGAACTCATCAAGAAAGTAACTTGAGCCAGAGTGCCATTTATATCCTGGACTCCATCAGCTCCCACTTTATCCAGAGGACCATAATGATATTTTGGGTCCTCTGGTATCAGTGTTATCTCAGATTTTTATCCAAACAATCATCATAGAGTCTAGGTATTACCCTTTCCCCAGAATAGCTTACTTGGTAAATAACTATAGCCAGCTGGGGAAAAATTAGAATTTCTCTCAGAAATTAATGTGTTGATGTTGCAAAGACTTTTCTCAGTGGAATCTGGCCTCTTTTCAATCAATGGTTGCTGGGTGTGTGAATTGACTTACATCAGGAAACTGGGTGAGGCACTGTGATTTTTCCATTGCAGTGTCTAACTTCAGACTTCTGCTCACCAGACATTCTGTTTTTGTTGTTGTTAATATAAGTCAGATAGTACTATATTTAACTGATGGAATAACATGTGCTATGAGACACCATAATCTTTTAGTTTTACCCAGAAATCGTTCTGAGACAAAATATCCTGATTGTTTTTCCTAGCATGCAGACTCTTTCTCTAGCACAGAAAATTTAGGGAAATCTGAGCATTCAGTATTCTCAATTCTGCTGCACATTTTAGTAATTGTATCTAATTTATCTCTGCAAACTTTGTGTTTCAAGCTGGCTTCCACCATTCTTGAACCCCATTATCCTTGATTCTTGGGAGCCCAGTCTCATAGCATCATCTTCTACTCCTAATCTCAACCTCCAGATGTTAACTAAAACTAATTCTCCAAGAAGCTAGTATAGTTCTCACTAGTACATTTCTTATTGTCTAAGCAAAGAGAACATCCCCTGGGACCTCCTGGGAAACAGCCAGTAGATAGGTTCTCTGGTCTCACATAATGAAAGCATTCAAACATTCCCATTTTCCTGAGCTTTCTGGCCCCTTGCTTATTACTATGTCAAAGTTGTCCCAGTATTTCCATTTTATCATTGAAGATCATTGTTATGTCCAATGTATAAGAAGCCATTCTGAGGTATATTTAAGCAGATTAAATACAATGAGTATTAAACAATTAATTAAAACAGATTAAAGCAATGAGTTCTTCCCTACCCAGGCTTATAACTTAGGATGAATTCTAACATCCTCAAGATCCCACACATTTTCCTCTAGTTCCTGATGGCACATGTTAGCCAAATCTTAAAATTTCTTTAGTTTGTGAGCTCTTTTCTCCCATAGCAAGAACTTTATTTTCTAGCTATTTTCTCTTATCATGATGGGGACTGGCAAGGGCAGAAGTTGCAGACTTTACAAAATATCAAGTTTTGAGATGCTTGTTTTTCTTGAGGCTTTTACAGGTTCTCCAATCAAGAGTAGTCTTTTTTTCCCCTCTAGTATGCAGATTATTTGCTGGCACAGAGAACTAAGGGCAACCTGGCTGTTCAACAGTGCCAAGTTTGCCAGTCCTAATGTCTTCTTCCCACGATTCTAGCTCACCGTCCCTTCTTATCAAGGCCTTGTCTCTGACACCAGGTAACCATTAAGGCTATGCATTCTTTATTGATCTGCTATACTTACAATTAGATGCTGGGCCTAATTTTTCAGAAAAATTCCCTGCAAATACAGGTGGAAATGTCCTTAGAAGCTGCCATATAGCAACTCTGGTTTTGACAGTATGCCTAGAGTTGATCATTAACTAAAACGAACTAGTCATTTTCTTTTTTCAGTGCATCCAAAGTAGTTTACAGTAACCAGACAGCTCCACAATCCTTAAACTGTCCCTTGTCCCCTTCCATTCAAGTGCAATAGTTTCTGCATAACCCAATACTTTCTCTTCTCCCTACACTTTCATTTAAATCCATCCCAGGTGTGTGATTGTGATGGTTAATTTTATGTGTCAACTTGACTAGGTAATGATGCCCATATATGTAGCCAAACATTATTTTAGATGTTTCTGTGAGGATGCTTTTGGATGAGATTAACATTTAAATTTGTGGGCCTTGAGTAAAGCCAGTTGCCCTCCATAATGTGGTTGGACCTCATCAAATCATAGCAAAGACTGACCTTCCTCAAGTAAAAAAGAAATTCTGCCAGAAGTCTTTGGACTTAACTGTAACATTGAATCTTCCTAGCCTGCCAAACTTCAGGCATAAATTGTAGCAACAGTTCTTCCTGGGTCTCCAGTCTGCCAGTCCACCCTACATATTTGGAATTGCCACTCTCAATGATGTGAGCAAAATTGAAGAATACGAAGTCCTGGGTCCTAGTCTCCACCCCCAACAGAAACTATATATGAATGAGGGTGAGAGAGAGAATCTGTGAGAATTATGGAACCCAGGGGAAATGTTACAACACACCAGTGGAGCAAAAATAAATGAGAAAAACTGCATCAAAATGGGTAAGAAGAATACTTTATCCAAATCACTTATCCCTCAATCTACCACAGCACAGTGCTGAAAAGGAGCCCCTGGGACCACAGTTTCTGCTATAGGTGAAAGAGAGACCAAGGTAGACATCCAACTTCCTCAGCATTTGACACTGCCTTAGTGGCTCACTTATATATAAATTCATGCAGAACACTAGGGGATTTGTCATGGCTAGCTTGCCTGAGGGGAGCTAGGAACAAATAAAAGGATCAGAACTTTCAGCTGCCAGCAAGTGTGAATCTTGGCACCAGCCCACTGACCTCCACCAGTGGCTTTGCCAGCCCTGCCAAACTGAAGTCCCTCCAAGTCCTTGCCAGCTTTACCCAACCAGAGAGCCTCCCCTGGCTCTGCAGATGCCAAAAGGCCAAGAACTCCCAGAGCCACCGCACCCAGTGATGGAGGCTATCAGTAGCCTGTGTCCCACAAGGGAGCCCTGCCAGCAGCCTTGCAACTAAGTGGACCCCTTACTAGGCATACCCAACCACAGAGTCCTGTCAGGAGCCCTTTCAGGAACCTCAGGATCACATAGCCCTGCCTACTGGCTCTGCCCAGCCGGAGCACCATCAGGAGCCTGATCTCACCACAGAGCCTTGCCAGCAGCTTCATCTGACAAAGGAATCCCATCAGTAGCCTTGCCCAACCTTGGAATCCCACCAACATAACTGCAGACCCCTGTCTACTGGTTTTGCCCAACTGGCAAGGCTCCATCAGTAGACTCACCTCACTATGGATCCCTGCCAGTGGCTTGCCTGACTGTGGAGCCTCACTAGCCAGCCCCACCTGACTATGGAGCCCTAGCTGCAGGCTCTGACCAACTGTGGAACACTGACAGTGGGTTCCATCTGGCCATTAACCCTAGTAACAAGTCCCTCACAACCTTAGAATCTGATCAGCAGGCCCCATTCACTGACCATAGCCCCCAGTAATAGGTTCCACGCAATTATGGAGACTGCCAGCTAACTCATTCAGAATCCTAGGCCAGGTGATAGGTGAGTGCCTTCTGCTGCCAAAGCCAGCCTGTAAAGTCCAATGCAAGGAAACCAATGCAAGGATACAAGGGTCAGGAAGAAGCAGAGAAACATGACATCACCAAAGGAAACTAATAAAGCTCCAGTAACTGACCCTGAAGAAATGGAGATCCATAAACTACTTGATATCAAAATAGTCATTTTAAGGAAGTCCAGTGAACTTCAAGAAAACACAGATAAACAATTAGAAATCAGGAAAACAATGCATGAACAAAATGAGAAGTTCAACAGAGAAATAGAAACCATAAAAAAGACTGAACAGAAATCTTAGAACTGAAGAATACAATGACTAAACTGAAAATGTCAATATATAACTTCAGCAGCAGACTCTATCAAGTAGAAGAAATAATTAGTGAATTCAAAGATGTCATTTGAAATTATCCAGTCAGGGAAGCAAAAAGAAAGAAAAACAAAAAAGAGTGAAGATAGCCTATGAGACTAATGAGACACCTTCAAGAGAAACAATACACACATTATGGGAGACCCAGAAGGAGAAGAGAAGGAAAGAGAGGGCAGAAAGATTATTCAAAGCAATAATGGCTAAAAACTTCCCAAATCTGCAGAGGGAAATGTACATCCAGATTTATGAAGCCCCAAAGTTTCTAAATAGGTTGAATCTGAAGAAGTCTATACAAAAACCACATTGTAATTAAGTTATCAGAACTCAAAGAACCTAGGGACAGGACAGGAATAAAGACGCAGATGCAGAGAATCAACTTGAGGGCATGGGGAGGGGGAAGGGTAAGCTGAGATGAAGTGAGAGAGTGCCATTGACATGTATACACTACCAAATGTAAAATAGATAGCTAGTGGGAAGTCACATAGCACAGGGAGATCAGCTCTGTGCTTTGTGACCACCTAGAAGGGTGGGATAGGGAGGGCAGGAGGGAGGGAGATGCAAGAGGGAAGAGATAGAGATATGGGGATATATGTATACGTATAGCTGATTCACTTTGTTATACAGCAGCAACTAACACAACAATGCAAAGCAATTATATCTCAATAAAGATGTTTTAAAAAAGTCAAAGATAAAGAGAAAATCCTAAAAACAGCAAGAGAAAAGTGATTTATTAAATTCAAGGGAACCCCATGAGACCATTAGCAGATTTTTCAGGAGAAATTTTGCAGACAAGGCAAGAGTGGGTTGATACATTCAAAGTACTGATTTGAAGGGAAAAAAAAACACAACTGCCAACCAAGAGTACTGTACCCAGCAAAACTGTCCTTCAGAATTAGGGAAGAGATAAAGATCTTCCCAGGTAAACAAAACCTGAGGGAATTCATAACCACTAGACCTGCCTTACAAGAAGTGGATTCGCAAGCCTCCATAATTGTGAGACCAATTCCTCAACATAAATCTATGCATACACACATCCTATTTGTCGTTTCTCTGGAGAATCCTGACTAAAATAGGTGAGACTCAGTATTTTTATGCTACAACAGGTCTGGAGAGATCTTCATTTTCTTAAGATCAGGGACAGGATTACTATTCCTTTTTTAACAGCAAATGATCCTGTTCCAAATTCCCATACAGAGTGTGTGCTATTATTCCTAGAACTAGTTGTCTTAGCATGGGTTCTCCACAAATCACAGCCTGGGGCAGGGTTGTGAGTGCATGTAATTTATTTGTTAAGTAAGGTCAGGAAGTAGGAGTTAGTCATAGGGGTTGTGAAGGAGGAGAGTAGGAAAAGCTAATACAAGGATGAACAATGAATTTGGCTACCACTTCAGGCAACTAGTGTCCTTTCCTGCCAGATCATCTAGCAATTTTTATGAAATGAGTCAGTTAGGTATTGACTCCCAGCTACTGTTGGCTCATAGTGGCCCTATGGGCTTGGAGTCCCCACACATCTGTGTTCCACATATGAGTGCTGAGTAGGTTCTCTGTAGCATCAGTAAGCCTTGGCACAGGGAACAAGTTAGCATAGGGCCAAGATGAGATGCTCTCAGATTACATCTGCATGAGGCTAGTGGAAACCTGCACAGAACTGACTGCCAGAGCAGAGGCTGGAAAATGTGGGGGATGAGATGTTTTGAAGCGTTATACAAGAGGATTCTCTACACAGATTGTAAGCCTCCAGAGACCTAAAAGAGAATCAACTAAAAATGTCTGAAAATGGGAAGTTGGACTGAGAGGTATGATAGGAATAAGAAGGAAGATATTTAATTTTCATTTTATTTCCTTTTGAATGATTATTTTTCATCACAGGAATATGTTACTTTTTAAGTTAAATAGCAATAACAAACTGGCAAATAAAATATGATTCACTTTTTATCATTCTTTCAAAGTTTCTCACTTACTTTGGATATAAAAATCTAAACTCTGCATTCAGAATCTGAATTGATGTTTCTCTCCAACCTCATTGTTTTCCCATCCCTTCTTCACACCTTACATACTTCACATGTAATACTTGGCATTTTTCAACTGTGCCATGCTATCTCTTATTTTCATACTTTACACATGTGATTTAACCTCAGTAGAATGTCTTTGTCATCATTACATTTAGATGATGATAACAGTAATAATAACAGTAACAATAATAATAAAATTAAGGATATGGTTTATTTTTAACATGCCAGGCCAGGCACATTTTTAAAATGTAATTCCTGCATGTTTTTCCAGTTACATTCCAGACAAAGCTTCTTCAAAGCCTCATTTCCAAATTAACCTAGATTTGATAACTTCTTCTGAGACCCCATAAAATCCTTTGCATACCTCTCTCAGAAAAATATATTTATTCCACTTTTTGTAATTAGTTCTTCTCTATTTCTCTCATTAGTTTGTGAATACTGATATCCTTTAGAATAGAGATGTGTGATCTTGATTTGTCTTGCACATAGCACAATGTTAACATTGAAAACTGCATACTTTAGCAATGTCAGCTTATAATTGTAATTATAGTTTATAGCCACCTTGATACTAAATTACTTTACTTTTCAGGGTATGTAGAGATTTAATTATTTTCTTTTCCTCCTTATCTCTGTATAGATGGGTCCTTTAATTCAATAACTATGTAATTACAGTTTCCTTAATACTTATATAAACTTATTTTAACCAATATTTTTATTCCACTTATTTATGCATTGTTGTAGAAGTCTTCTTTGCAATTTCTCTTACGTTGACTTTCAGAATTCTCTTCCCTGACATTCCTAATTATGTTTGATAACAATATATTAGAACTTTGATTATATCTGCATAAAACCTAAAATGCATTCACTTTAGAATATTATTTTATAAGTATGTTAAGTATTGACTCAAAGAACAGCACAGAAATTTCAATAAAGGTTGCACTATCCCAGTGGGAATAAATCTCTACTTTATAACCTAGAGCTATCTGAGTCAAAGTAATTTTCTATATATATCCCTTTATAAGTAATTACAATATTTTTATACTGTTCTACAAATATTAGAGGAAACACTTGAACTCTGATGACTTAACATTACTATAGGAATGAAACAAGAGAAAATGGAATCATATCAGCAGCTCTATTTAAACCCCATTCAAAGAAGTTTGGGTCATGTCTCAAACTGTGTCTGAAAGTAGATATTTATAAATTGCTTTGAATTATATAACACCTTTCTTCTCCCAAGGAACTTATTCTGATAGTATTTATACTGTGGCATTTCAAATAATTGATTTGTTTCAGTGTGCATGTCCAGAGGCCCCAAGGACATGGCCATGTTTTTCACAGACCTAATAAGTAAAATTAAATTGAGGTAAAAACCAATGAAGGTAAGCTAATGCAATCTAGAGCAGGGAACGAAGACTCAGTATGTTGTATGTCATTCATCTCATGAACTAGTTTTCTGTGTGCTACAAAAATATTGAAGATATATAAGTTATTGAATTTTCTATTTCCATCCCTGGTCCTGTGCTGACTCAGTAACTGACAATGGGCAAGAAGTCACTTCACTTTTTGCAGCTGCAGTACATTGACTTGGTAGAAAATATGTTCTTGGTCGGTTGTGTTTTAACAGCATTATCTGCCAGACATGATAGTGGCTGATGAGATCATATTATGAATAAATTTAACTTCCTTAGATGGTGAGAAGTAGCAAATAATAACTCATATCTTCTTTAGTGGAGAAAAGAGACCTCCTGCCACAGCTCCACTGCAGGCAGGCCCACCCTAACGTTACTTGACCAATGAAAATTCCTTAGATTCTCTAATAAACCTTTGTCTCAAGAGAATCTTACAATATTGCCTGAGTCGAGGCACCAATGATCAAAGATCTTATCTAACATAAAAGATTTTGGAAGAGAAAGTGGTGTTAAAACTTCTAGTTCTCAGTAAGTACATTTAATAAGACATTGACACTGTCCCTAGAATTTACAGCTTAGCTATTTTCTATTCTCTGCCTGAATGTAACTCTAAAATATGGCTGAATTTAGCAAAATTAGGATTGTATGAAACACTGTAACCTAAAAAAAAAGACAAGCACATTTTTAAGTCACATTTTTGTTGTTTCAGCCTGAATCTAGAGTTTATTTTTACCCTCAACAAAGTATTTGTTTTGTTTAATTTTAAGTAGATTTCAAAAGTTCATACATTTCCTAGGAGTATATGTCTCAGCATTATTATATGCTCAAGCTGTCAATGTCAGAATTAGAAAAGAAATGAGCAAAGGAGTATGATGTGCATAGGCACATTTATTTTGTACCAAGTTAATGGTGACTAAATCCCACTTGAAATGGAATGCAACTGAAATATTAACATAAAACACTATCTTCTACTTTTGGTAAAATATTAGCATGAATAAAAAGCAACATAATTTAATAAAAGATTTTTTTAAAATAGTCTATTTTCTAAAGACTATTAGAAGACACAAAGAAGGACACTACATAATGGTCAAAAGATCAATCCAAGAAGAATATATAACAATTGTAAATATTTATGCACCCAACATAGGAGCACTTCAATACATAAGTCAGATGCTAACAGCCATAAAAGGGAAAATCGACAGTAACACAATCATAGTAGGGAACTTTAACACCCTGCTTTCACAAATGGACAGATCATCCAAAATAAAAATAAATAAGGAAACACAAGCTTTAAATGATACATTAAACAAGATGGACTTCCTTGATATTTATAGGACAATCCACGCAAAAACTACAGAATACAATTTCTTCTCAAGTGCTCATGGAACATTCTCCAGAACAGATCATATCTTGGGTCACAAATCAAGCCTTGGTAAATTTAAGAAACTTGAAGGGGGCAAGGGTAAGCTGGGATGAAGTGAAAGAGTGTCATGGACATATATACACTACCAAATGTAAAATAGATAGCTAGTGGGAAGCAGCCCCATAACCCAGGGAGATCAGCTCAGTGCTTTGTGTCCAGATAGAGGGGTGGGATAGGGAAGGTGGGAGGGAGATGCAAGAGGGAGGAGATATGGGGATATACGTATATGCATAGCTGATTCACTTTGTTATACAGCAGAAACTAACACACCATTGGAAAGCAATTATACTCCAATAAAGATGTTAAAAAATAAAAAAAATAAAAATAAAATAAATGTACTTTAAAGGGAACAAATAAATTACTATGGATAAGAAGCAGAGACTACATTCAAGGGAAGCATAATTATTCAAATATTTTTATTTAAAGATTTGGTGGTCTAAATATCAATCATGTTTTAATTAACGTTTCATAAAATTTGTAGCTGTACTTAAAAAAAAAACATAGTCTATTTTCTATTAAAAGCTTTTTTTTTTTTTTAACATAGTCCATTTTTTTTTCCCATTAATTAACAGTTCTGTGGGACTCTGCCCTGGGCCAGTAGCTAGGCTCTGATCTCACATGTCTAACAAATATCTGCAAGTGGAGGCAATAGATCTAATGTTACCCACCAGTTCGGTTCAGTTCTAACCTCCACTTCTAATTGCTCTGATGTCCTCAGGATCCCATGTGCCAAAATGAGCTTGTTTCACCGCCCCATGTGTCTGAATCAGTTTCCAGAAATAGTTTCTGCACTAAGGTTTTTTGCAAACACATAGGTTTGAAAGGAACTGTGTGTATTAAATTCACTTCTGCAAAGATTACTGTGTCCAGTTATGAAGATAAAGATTCTGTAAGATTCTTCAGTTTGTTCTGTTAACTGTTTTATTTTCTTTAATAACCTTGGTATTAGTCTTCTACCTTAATAGATATATGTTAATGATATGGATTTTAAGGGGGGACAGTTCTCCTACCTGTGTGTGTTTCTCCTGTGATGTTCAACTGCACAGGTGTAGACACCAAGTATGTCGCAAGTTGGATTTAACCTAGGTTGTCTTCTACAATGGGTAAAATAGAAAAAAAGACTTTAAACGTATTGAAGGTATATACAACAGCATTAAAAATAATTGGTCACTTGATGCTTTCTAAATTTGAACCACTTGAAGCAGATTTCTCATTATGTCTAGGGTAAGAATAGCATTTAAAAAGTGATCTGTTTTTACTTCTGCCTCCAGGAATAAGGAAGTAACAGGTCTAAGATTTACCATACTGCCTTAAGCAACTAAAAAAGCCCAGCAAAATATTTTTTTAAAAAACCAGTGGTTTTCAGATATTGGACAATAGGCAGTACAGCACAATGATCCTTGGAGGGAACGGAAACAAAACAAGGTAAGACCTATGATTGCCCCACCCTGCTGTCTAGGGAAGTTTCCACAATACAGTACAGGGAAAGGGAACTGAAAGAGAATTTGCAGGTATTCCTGAGTTGAAAGACAAGTTCAGAGTCCAGAAAGGTCAAGGTGCCACAGATTTGTAGGGCGGAGAGACAGCTACACAAGAGCAAACCTCAGAAGTCTACAGAGAGTTCCCCTTGAGCTTCGGTTATGAGCATGAGCCTAATTCATACATTCAGTGTGGAGAGCTTCCTACATCATGGGGCACTGGGTAGAGTCCTTAGAAAGGTATTGTTTTAAGCCACACCTAGAGAAGATCAACTTGTTTCCAAGTAACTTACTGCTTCCCTGAATAAAGTCCAAAAAATATTAAAAGAAATGCAAATACTGTAGCACACCACATATAAAATTCACAATGTGACATCAAGTCAGGAAAATACCAGGAGTGCGAAGAAACAAAAGAAGAATCTCTCAGTACAAACAGATGCAGAAATAACACACATGAAAGAATTAGTAGACAAGAATGTTAAAATAGTCACTACAAATATGCTTTGTATGTCTAGGAAAGTGGATGAAAGTGGACATGATAAGGAGAGACATGGAAATTTTTTTTAATTTTAAAAATCAAAGTCAAATTTCTAGAGATTAATAAAACAGCAAAATACACATTCTTTTGGAATATTTACCAAAATAGAAAATATTTGGGGCCATAAAACAAGTCTCGATGAATATAAAATTTTCAAAATATTAGAAGTATGTTGTCTGACCACAGTTAAATTAAACTAGAAATCAATAACATAAAGTATATGGAAAGTCCATAAATATTTTTAAACAAAACAACATGCTTGTAAATAATTGATGGGTCAAAGAAGAAATCACAAAGGAAATTAGAAAATATATGAAATAAAAATGAAAACACATGATATCAAAATTTGTGGGAGGCAGTTCATAGAGGGATAATTATAGCTTTAAATGCTTATATAAGAAAAAAACAGAAAAGGCTGAAATCAACATACTAAACTTTCACAATAAGACATTAGAAAAAGAAGAGTGAATAATATTCAAAGTAAGCAAAATTTTAAAAAGAGCATAAATCAATAAACAAATAAAGTATATATAGCTATATATATACAGAGAGAGAGAGAGAAAGGCTGAGAGAGACAGAGATAGAGACAGAGAGATACAGTATACAGACAGAGAAAGAAAGACAGGGAGAGAAACACAGAGAGAAAATCAATAAAAACAAAAGCAGGTTATTTGAGGTCAATAAAACTGATAAACTTCTAGCCAAAAAAAAGGAAAGAAGATACCTGTTGCCAATATAAATGAAAGAAGGAAACTCACTACAGATGCTACAGACATTAAAAGAATATTATGAAAAATTGCATTGCAATTGTTTCAACAACTTAGATGAAATGAACAAACTTCTTAAAACAATAAAACTACTAAAGTTCATTCAAGAAGAAACAGACAACCTGAATAGCCCTATATCTATTTTTTAAATTGAATTTGTACTTAACAACTTTCCCAAAAATTAAATTCTAGGCATATATAAGACTTCACTGGTGAATTCTACTAACATTTAAGAAAATCAACACCAATTAATATTTCTGCTCATTCTGAGACCAGTGTAACTCTGATACTAAAACCAGACAAAGAGATGAAAGAAAGAAAGAAAGAAAGAGAAAGGAAGGAAGGAAGGAAGAAAGGAAGAAAGACAGAAAGACAGAAAGAAAGAAAGAAATTAAGAAAGAAAGAAAGAAAGAAAGAAAGAAAGAAAGAAAGAAAGAAAGAAAGAAAGAAAGAAAGAAGGAAGAAAGGAAGAAAGAAAGGAAGGAAGGAAGGGAGGAAGGAAGGAAGGAAGGGAGGGAGGGAGGAAGGAAGGGAGGGAGGAAGGAAAGGAGGAAGGAAAGAAACTACATACCAATGACCCTCATGAACATAGATGAAAAATTCTTAAAACCTAATTTTAGAAAATGGACTTCAACTGTATATAAAAAGGACTATACATCATGGCTAAGTGGGGTTTATCTCAGAAATGAAAGTTTTATTTAGATTTTGAAAGTCAAACAATTCATCATAATACTCAAGACTGAATAGAAACATCATATGTTTCTCAGTAAATGCAGAAAAATGACAAAATTCAATATCCATTTATAATTTTAAAACTCAGTAAACCAGGAATAGAATTTTCAGTAAATTGAATAATTGTCTTCTAATCACTGGAATGTGTGAATATTATCTTATGTGATGAGGACTTTGCAGATATGATGTTTAAATGAGATTATCTTGGATTATCTGGTGGGTCATAAATGCAATCACAAATGTCAATGTAAGAGTAAAGCAGTGTGAAGATTTGGCTACAGAAGAGAGAAAGTTTTGTGATGACCTCGGAGATCTGAAGATGTTATATGACAGGCTTTGGAAACGGAGGAAACAGCTGTGAGCCAAAGAATGCAAGGATTGTAGCTCCAGAAGCTGGAAAACACAAGATCATGGATTCTCCCCTAGAGCCTCAGGACACTGATGACACATACCCTGGTTTTGGCCCAGTGTAACTGATTTCAAACTTCTGACCTCCATAACTATAAGAGAATAAATTTGCGTTGTGTAAGCCACCATGTTTGTGACAATTTGTTACAGCAGCCTAAGAAACTAATAGAGAAAGGAACTTCCTACACTTGATAAAAAAAAAATCTAAGAAAAATCAACAACTAACATATTTAATGATGAAAGGCTGAATCCTTTTCCCTTAAGATTGCAAACAAGGCAAGAATGCCCACTCTTACCACTTCTATGCAACATTTTATTATAGTCAGTTAAATAAGGAAAGAAAAAAGAAGTAAAAAGTATAGTGATAGAAAAAGAAGTGACACTATTTACAGAAACAGGTGGGTTTAAGTAGAAAACCCTAAAGAATCTAAAAAAAGCTATTATAACTAATGTGTAATGTTTGTAAAAATCACATGACTCAATCTCAATATTAAAAGTTTTAAATATATAGCAAAGAAAAACCCAGAAAATAAAATGGAAAAAAAAATACCATTTACAAGAGCAACAAAAATATTAAATTCTTTGGAATAAATTTGACAAATGTAGACTATTTGTACGCTAAATTCTACAAAATATTGTTTACGGAATTAAATAAATGGAGAGATATAGCATGCTCAAAAATCAGAAGATCCAATGTTGTTAAAATACAAATTCTTCAGAGATTGATCTATTGATCAGAATTTTGCAAACTTTTTCTGTAAAGAGCCAAATAGAAAATACTTAAGGCTTTGCAGGCCAAATAATGATGTCTGTTGCATATTATTTGGTTTGTTTTTGTTTTGCTTTGTTTGTTACAACCCTTTAAAAATGTGAAAAAAAATTCTTAGCTTGAGGCCAATAGAAAAACAGACTATAAACTGGATTTGATACATGGGCTATAGTTTGCAAACTCTTGCAATGAACCCTAATGAAAATCCCAACAGGCTGTCAAATGGGAATTTATATGAAAATACAAGAGTCCTAATATAGCTAAAGTTTGAAAAAGAAGAACAAGGTTGAAAATCTTATACTACCTGATTTGGACACTTATTTTCAATCTCCAATAATCAAGTTAGTGTGGTAGTAGTATTGTGGTTAGTTGTATAAAGCTAGATATACAGATCATTGGAACTGTAAAGGAAGTCCTCAGAAAAGATTTATGTATAAATGGTCTTTTGGATAAGGATGCCAAAGCAATTCCACAGAGAATCGATCATCTTTCTACAAATAGTGCTGAACAATTTGGATTATTCTTTTGGGATAAGAAAGAAAAAAAATCAGTTCTTATCTCAGGAAAAAAAAATTAGGAGTAAATCTTGGGCTAGGCAAAGATTCCTAAATAGAGCACAAAAGTCATGAACAATAAAAAAATCAATAAAACATTAGATTTCATCAAAACATAAAACATTTGTTCTTTGTTAAGACACTATGAAGAAAATGGAAAGACAAGCCACTAACAAGAAAAATGTACTTGCAAAACATATATCTGACAAAGAACTTCCATCTAGAACAAGAATTATCGAAACGAGGCCCATGGGGTAAGTTTGACCTGCCATCTGTTTTTGTAAATAAAATTTTATTGATACATGGTCGTGCTTATCCATTTGTGTCTTATATGTGGCTGTTTTCATGATACAAGGCCAGGTTTAATAGTTGCAACAAAAATAATATAGCCCATAATGCCTAAAATAGTCACTCTCCGGCCCTTTAAAAAAAAGTTTGCCAATCCCTGATCTCAAATACATAAAGAACTTGTGTGTCATAATAATAAGACAAAGAATCTAATTTTCAAAAATGAGCAAATGATTTGAACAGACACTTCATGAATGCAGATGTATAGATGGCCAATAAACATGAAAAGCTGCTCAACATTGTTAGTTACTAGAGAAATGCAGATTAAAACCACAGCGAGATACCACTCACTATATGACCATGAGAACAGCTAAAATTAAAGACTGTTCATACCAGCCAAGCAAGTGGGGAGGGAGCAAATGGAATCCTCAAGCATTGCTGGTAGGAATGGAAGATGATGTCATCACTTTTGATAATTTGATAATTTCTTAAATAGGTAAACATGCACCTGCTATACAACTCAGTCATTCTCCTCTTGGGAATGAAATAATAGGTTTATACACAGACATCTTCCTGCATGCTCATAACAGTGTTCTACGTTAGATCCCCAAACTGAAAGTGATACAATTATCTATCAGCAGCTGAATGGATAGACACATTGTGATACATACACTGAATGGAATACTAGTCAGTAATAAAAAGAGTATATGCAACTCAATTATGAAACAAAAAAACAATTTTCAAAAATGAGCAAATGGATGAATCTCATAATATTTGTGCTGAGTGAAAGAAGTTGGATAATAAAAAAAAGTATGTATCATATTGTATGATATTTTATATAAAATTCTAGAAAATGGAAAATAATATAAAAAGACAGAAAGTGGATTAGTGGATACATGGGAGGGGGAGGGTGAATAAGGGGAAGATTACAAAGCAGGATAAAGAACTTTTGTGCTATTTTTTTTTTAATTTTTATTGGGGTATAGCTGATTTAGAATTTTGTGTTAGTTTCAGGTGTACAGCAAAGTGAATCAGTTATACATATACATATATCCACTCTTCTTTAGATTCTTTTCCCAAGTAGGCCATTACAAAGTACTGAATAGAGTTCCCTGTGCTATACAGTAGGCCCTTATTAGTTATCTGTTTTATACACAGTAGTGTGTATATGTCAATCCCAATTTATCTCCCCCACCGTTACCCACTGGTAACCATAAGTTTGTTTTCTACATCTGTAACTCTATTTCTGTTTTGTACATAAATTCATTTGTATGCTTTTTTTTAGATCCCACATATAAGTGATACCATATGATATTTGTCTTTCTCTGTCTGACTTACTTCACTCAGTATGACAATCTGTAGGTCCATCCATGTTGCTGCAAATGACATTAATTAGTTCATTTTTATGGCTGAGTAATATTCCATTGTATATATATACCACATGTTCTTTATCCATTCCTCTGTTGATAGACATTTAGGTTGTTTCCATGTCCTGGCTATTGTAAATAGTGCTGCAATGAACATCGGGGTGCATGTATTTTTTGAAATATGGTTTTCTCCAGATATATGCCCAGGAGTGGGATTGCAGGATCATATGGTAGCTCTATTTTTATTTTTTTAAGGAACCTCCATTATGTTCACCATAGTGGCTGTATCAGTTTACATTACCACCAACAGTGTAGGAGGGTTCCCTTTTCTCCACACCCTCTCCAGCATGTATTGTTTGTAGATTTTTTGATGATGGCCATGCTGACCTGTGTGAGGTGATACTTCACTGTAGTTCTGATTTGCATTTCTCTAGTAATTAGTGATGTTGAGTATTTTTCAAGTGCTTTTTAGCTATCTGTATGTCTTCTTTGGAGAAATGTCTATTTAGATCTTCTGCCCATTTTTTGATTGGGTTGTTTGTTTTTTTGATATTAGCTTCATGAGTTTTTTTTTAATGAAAATGTTTGTTATCTTGACTGTTGTAATGGTTCCATGGTTGTATACATATGTCAAAACTCATCAAATTTTACACTTTAAAATGATACTTTGTTGTACATCAATTTCATCTCAAAGCTATACAAAAAGGGAAACTTTACTTGAATAATATTTCCATAGCCACAATTTCTCCAACATAGATATCATTCCAGGAGTGTTATTTGTAAGCGAAAAATAATTCTAGTGACATTCTGTCTAGCTACTAATATTGTCTGAGAAGCAGCAGCCTTGGCCTTGACTAACAGGTTGTCGGAAACACTGAATCCTTTCACTAGCTCAGCCACCGCCCCAGAGATTTTGATCAAAATATAAATTTTGGAAGGGTTTCCAGGTGACTTACATGCACATTAAAGTCTGAGAAACACTGTTCAAGAGACAACAGCTTTGGCTCAAATGAAAAGTAAAAATCAGTACAAATACCTCTCATTAGAGATGTTATTTAAAAGGTTCATTTACCATGCCCTGGATTACTAGATAATTCTAAAGTACTCTTTGAGTCTGATTCCACAGTCACATGTCATTGCCTATTTTTTTTTACCGGGACTGCCACCACTTTTCACAAATGTATTTTCCTGTAATATTCCCCTCTCATTGTAATCTTTCCATACTTAAGCATAAATGTTCATATTCTTATAGGGAGCACTAAGTATTTTTAATTGCTTTAAAATCATATTGGGATCTCTTGCCTCCATTCTTATCCAGGATTTCTGTGTATTGTGGTAAAATGGGACAAAGGGTGGTTTCAGAGGGTTAGTATCTGAGTCAAAATCTCTAAAATTCACTCCAGAAATTATTGACAGAAATAAATAAAGAGAAAAAACTCAACCCTGTAAACAAATATCCACTTAATTCTTTTTTAAAAGAAATTTTAGTAAAATGAGTAAAACTCCAAGAAATGAGATAGAAATAAAGATTTGAAAAGAAACTCATAATAGAAAGCAAGTGCATTAAGAAAAGACCACACACCAGGGAAAATAATACCTTACTTTATACAACTTTTTATAAATTTTACTGTTCTTTCACACTCATTATTTCATTTAATCTTTTCTAAAAATGTATGGATAAGAAGTCAAATGTTATCATCTCCATTTTTCAAATAGTTATGTCATTTGTCCAGCCTCACTCAGCTGGGGATTCAAATCCAGTTGTTTCAACTTCAAGCCTGGTGCTCCCTCTACCATCCCACATCACACATATGAAATGTTCTTGCATGATCTCTTGCAAGCTTCACATACAAGCAGTTCAATTAAAGACTAAAACAAATGTCCCGAGGCATTTGCTAGCATGATGAGCTGAAATCTGAAAGAGTTTGAAGTTAAAATCAAAATTGCCTTTAAGTTACAGAAGCATATAAATGCATCTATATCTCAAAAACATTTATTGTCTTTTTACCTAAAATGAAACAGCAAACAAGATAAATTTCATTTCATTAAAAAAATATAACTTCTGGGTAGGAAGATTTCTTTTTTAATCTGGAGAGATTTTTTCCATTAAGTAGTTAATTCTAGTGAGTTCCAGATGTCGTCTTTTAACAGGCACTGTTCTCAGACTTATTTCTACTAACTAAAGAAATCTCCCCTCTTTAGGTAAATGTATTGTATTTCTACTACCTTTTGTCTTGGAGTCAACCATCTTTTGTATCTTTTTTTTTTTCTTAAATGATGGTTCTCTATCTTATTAAAGGGCTTGACAGAAATAGATAAAGACAACACCTGGAAAAGAACATTTTTACTCCTGGGAGTCATCGAATTTCAAATTTAAACTTGGGGAAGTATCTGAAAAAAGCCCAAACAAGTACAGATCAAGCACAAAGAGAAATGTCCCCCTCCTCCTCCTTCTTGTTTAGTTGGTGGGGAGGAGATTATCTTGTTTTGTTCTGTTTTGTTTTACATTTGGTCAGCTGGCACACTGCACAGTAAGTTGAGTTTTTTTTTCCCCTTTCTCATTTCAGTTGCTTTTAGATGTGTCCTAAATTAGCTCTTCTTTAAGTTGCAGGGAGTTGGCCTCCATTCCCCAAACAGAACAATAGTTCCCCTCGGGTGAGAGTGCCAGCTACATATATTATCGGTCCCGTTCCCAGCAGGAACATTTCAGCGCCTGCTTAGAAAAATTAGTCACATGGATTTTAGATTGGAGAGGGGGTGGCTAGCTTCAGATATCGTCTTTAATTTGTGAGAAAATTGAACTGTTTCTTTCTTTTCATGTCTCCCAGTCACCATTTTTGACTTTCATAGATGCTTCACCTTTCTTCATGAGAGTCAAGAATGAGCCCATCTTTGGAATGCTCCAAAAATTAAGGGCACATTTAGCCTGTTAATTCTTCTTAGTTGGCCCAATTCCACTTTAGCTAATTATATTCTGTTCCCAAAAAAAGAAGAGAAAAGAAAAGAAAAAACCTCTTCGCATTTGGAGATGAAAAACATTGTTTTTCAACCTTCTCTTCTGAGCTAAAGCTCACCCCTCAAAAGCCCAGCATGGATCCATCTGAAGTTGCCCAAGTACAAATGCCTAGAGTGTGGGAGAATCCCAAAGAAGACAGCCATTCCCAGAGGATAAAGTGGCCATCTTTGTAGCCACCCCAAAATCAGTATACAAAGAAAAATACATGATTATCTGGCTACAGAAGTTGGCACTTCGCTTTAAAAGGCACACTTCTTTACCAATGGGTAGTGATGTCATACTTGAGGATCCACACTAAATACCATCCAAGAGAAGCAGGAATTCTCTGGAAAAAGAATGTCTGTTTCTTTTTTGAAAATGAAAAGCATTGCAAAGTAATCCAAATAGTCTAAGTCCTGTAGTTTCTAACCTCTTGTTTGATGTACTGTATGTGGCGAGCTCCAAATGTGTCTAGCATACTTAAGATACTCATTGAAATATATGCCTCATATACCATGATGTTTCTTTTTTGCAACAATGTTTATAACAAGGGCTCTTAACTTTTATTTCAATTGAATGAAACAATGTGACATTTGCCCTTGTTATTTTAGCTTTATTTCAGAAGTTTCTAAAACATTTGTCTCTGCAAGATTTCCTTGATGTTAAGGCACAGGAAAGTGCTTTAGGCTCTGCTGACTCAACATTTACACATTTTTCTTCTAATGAAATATTTGTTTGCTTTAAAACCAAATGATGTAATGTAACTAAAACAATATAGAATTATACTAATTATGGTGTAAGTTGACAGATTTAGATGGAATCATACTTTGTCTGCTCTTGTAGTATATATAGTTATTATCTATCAAGTATTCACATGTAGATAGAAAATTTTCACACCAATTATCAAAACTCCAAACCAACTACTTAAAAATAAAAAAAAAAAAAGTAAATATCAAAAGGCTTACAGGTTTAGCTTGGATAGCACCAGCAGGAAGGGATCTGTGAAAAAATTCATTTTGCCACTCTTTGTGACTAGACAGTTCCCATGATTAAGCATTTTTAAAGGGTACAGCTTAACTTTAAAAGTCATAGGCTAAGGACTTCCCTGGTGGCACAGTCGATAAGAATCTGCCTGCCAGGGCTTCCCTGGTGGCGCAGTGGTTAAGAGTCTGCCTGCAGATGCAGGGGACACAGGTTCGTGCCCCAGTCCAGGAAGATCCCACATGCCGCGGAGCGGCTGGGCCCGTGAGCCATGGCCGCTCAGCCTGCGCGTCCGGAGCCTGTGCTCTGCAGCGGGAGAGGCCACAGCAGTGAGAGGCCTCCGTACCGCAAAATAAATAAACAAATAAACAAATAAACAAGAATCTGCCTGCCAGTGCAGGGGACACAGGTTTGATCCCCGGTCCAGGAAGACCCCACATGCCGTGGAGTGACTAAGCCGGTGCACCACAACTACTGAGCCTGTGCTCTAGAGCCCGTGAGCCACAACTACTGAAACCCACGTACCTAGAGCCTGTGCTCTGCAACAAGAGAAGCCACTGCAATGAGAAGCCCACGCACCACAACAAAGACCCAACACAGCCAAAAATAAATACAATTTAAAAAAAAATTCATAGGCTAAAAATAGGTTCATGGGAGGTTTGTGATTGCTGTCACACTTTTATATGTTCTAATACAAGTTTTGTATAGATGTAAAATTGCACTTATATCTGTCTCATAAATAACTTTAAGAGAAAGAGATGAACCATAATAGTAGGTGTTTTTCCCCAGATATCAGTGATGATAAGGTCTTAGGGGATATAGTTTTAGGTGAGGAGGAAGAGGGGAGACACTGGGAAACCTTTCAATTTTCAGTTAACATTAAATTTTCTTATACAAAAAAAGAAAAAAAAAAGACAAGTTACAAAAAAAAATCTTAAGCTCAATGAGAGGGCATAAAAGCAGTAGATGAAGAGTTAAAGATGATCAATTTATGAAAAAAAATTACTAATTATATGTGAATCATATAAACTGCTCCTAGAAGTTGGCAGCTAAAGAACAGGGTTTTGTTTGTTTTTTGTTTTTTGTTTCTTAAGTTGTTTTGCTTCTGTACCAATATCAAGTCCTTGACTTCAGCAGTTCTAGAATCTATGCCTCAGGAAAAAAATGAACTAAGTTAGCTGTGTTCATAGAAAGGAATTCAAAATGAATAAATGATGAGCTTATTTCTATTTAAGGATGAAAATTTTAGATACCTTTATTGGAAAATGTGAGTACCTTTGAAAAATACAGCTAATTTTTTTAAAATACTTAAAGAATATGGACAGAGTAAAAGCCAGGTCTTAAAATATTGAACTTAGATGTCACTCTGATATTTGAAGGAAGTAGAGTTAATAAAAGAAGGAGAATTAATAAAAGGAAGAAACATTTTTCTAAGTATGTAGTAAATTTGTGATATTCCTGACTCCAAGAAATAGAAAATATTCTATGCTCTGGGTGGGTATGAATTATTACATTAAATATACAATGCAAGCAATAGAGTTTAGTAAAATATGTTTGTGAAATTCAGTTGTAGTCCTAAGCCTTTTATATCTGTATTATAAAGATCAGTTACCATGTTCAGCTAAAATACCTTAGTTTTATTCTCAAAGAAAAAATTATTTTAAAAAATAAGATTTACAAAACTACAATGAGGTGTCACCTCACACCAGTCAGAATGGCCATCATCAAAAAATCTACAACCAATAAATGCTAGAGAGGGTGTGGAGAAAAGGAACCCTCTTGCACTGTTGGTAGGAATGTAAAGTGATACAGCTACTATGGAGAACACTATGGAGGTTCCTTAAAAAACTAAAAATAGCACTACCATACAACCCAGCAATCCCACAACTGGGCATATACCCTGAGAAAACCATAATTCAGAAAGAGTCAAGTACCACAATGTTCATTGCAGCTTTATTTATAATAGCCAGGACATGGAAGCAACCTAAGTGTCCATTGACAGATGAATGGATAAAGAAGATATGGCACATATATACAATGGAATATTACTCAGCCATAAAAAGAAACGAAGTTGAGTTATTTGTAGTGAGGTGGATGGACCTAGAGTCTGTCATACAGAGTGAAGTCAGAAAGAGTAAAACAAATACCATATGGTAACACATATACATGGAATCTAAAAAAAAAAAATGTTTCTGAAAGATCTAGGGGCAGGACAGGAATAAAGATGTAGATGTAGAGAATGGACTTGAGGATACAGGGAGGGGGAAGCTGGGACAAAGTGAGAGAGTGGCATGGCCATATATACACTACCAAATGTAAAATAGATAGCTAGTGGGAAGCAGCCGCATAGCACAGGGAGATCAGCTCAGTGCTTTGTGATCACCTAGAGGGGTGGGATAGGGAGGGTGGGAGGGAGACACAAGAGGGAGGAGATATGGGGATATATGTATACATATAGCTGATTCACTTTGTCATACAGCAGAAACTAACACAACATTGTAAAGCAATTATACTCCAATAAAGATGTCAAAAAAAATAATAATAAGGTTTAACCTAGGATAGGTTTTTTGTTTGTTTTTTGTGCTTTTTTTTTTTTTTTTGAGGATTCTAGTGCCTTTTTCTATAGGACAAAGTTCTTATGATAATGGAAGAGCTGAAGAACCATAGGTGTTGGAATATAAAGAAATTGAAGATACTGAAAAACAGAAATTCCAGAATGCTATATAGACTCCACCGAATTTTTTTTTTTTTTTTTTTTTTGCGGTACGTGGGCCTCTCACTGTTGCGGCCTCTCCCGCTGCGGAGCACAGGCTCCGGACGCGCAGGCTCAGCAGCCACGGCTCACGGGCCCAGCCGCTCCGCGGCACGTGGGATCCTCCCAGACCAGGGCACGAACCCGCGTCCCCTGCATCGGCAGGCGGACTCTCAACCACTGCGCCACCAGGGAAGCCCTCCACTGAATTTTTTATTACTCTCTTTTACCACTAGTCCTTAGGGCACTTTTTGAACTTGGAAGAATCCCATATACTTCACAGATATACTTTCTTTTATAATCTTAGCTACTAATCAAATTATAAAATGTCAAAACTCTCTCAGTAGCCCCCTACATTTTTAAGTTTCTAAGAATACATAAAATGATAGTCAGACTTCTGTTCCTAATATAAAGTGCCAACCTCCCTCTGAGGGACCAGAGTCTATATAAATTGGTTCTTAATATTTTCTGTTATTTTTCTCTCTGAATCTCACTGTATATGACAAAATGAATTTCTAGTAAGACTAAATTTACAGAGGATCCTTGGTGACATTCTTAGTTATTTTGACCAAGAAATAGATTTTGTTTTCCTCTCACACTACTAGAAATTTTGACACAAAAGAACCCTGATTTTTGGGGTCAAGAAAAAAAAAAACTTCAACATGTATTGTCATAACTGTGAAAGAAGTTGCAGGTTATTTGGTGGTTTTCTTAGCTACATGTGACTCATAAAAATGATGTAATTTTGACAGAAGCAACAACTCAAAGGGTACAAAAGAGAATTTATAATGCCAGTGACCTCTGCTGCTAGATGAGTCTACAAATTTAGGAATTAAAATACCAAATTTCTTTAATAGTATTATAGTCACCCTATTCTTAATTTCACTTACTCGCTCAATTTTAACTGTATCACTTACGTGATTTAACACAATAACAAATGGAATTTAACACAATAACAAATGGAAATTTAACAGTGCCATTTGGGACATACTAAACTATCTTTCATGAGTGATGCAATTATTCTGAAATCTAACTGTACAGTAAATGATATACTTGCATGAATATTGGCTTGAGTATTTTGGCTTCAATTTTAACTTTTGTAATAGCTACGGCAAAATTTTCCTATCTAAAAATCTTAAAATTGAGAATGTCTTCATAAATGTTCAAAAAGTCAGGTATCTGGACACTTCCTGGAAGCAAATGCACCTTCCTCATCTATATGTAGCAGAGTTTGAATATAACAAACTTGTTTAGGTTTTTCTTGATAAAAGATGTGGGTATAATTATTCTAGTTAGGGCTCTATCACTCTACCTGCTTGGCATATAGCATCCTGGGCCAATCCTCCAATATTTGGAGAATCTATGATGGAACATTTATAAAGCAACCCCTGATGTTCACGTGGGTTGATGTGATTCAATTGTTTCTGGCTTATAAAACTCAAGAGAGATTGTAATGAGGGTAGAAAATCATGGAGAACTCATACATATACAAGGATAGTGAATTGGCAGACCATAAAATTGGTATTTTAGGCAAAGTGATATCTTGGAAGAATGTATAGACAAGAGAGTAAAAGATGTAGTCAAATGACAAGCTCAAGCAGAAAAAAAGATTAAGAAGAAAAAAATGAACAAAAAAATGTAAATAAGAGGAAGGTGCTGGCACTGAGCATCCCAAAAGTAGAGGTAGCCAAAACCTAAGTCAGAGCAGTCAGAAGTACACTAGAAAAATGTGAGAAAGCTGAATTAAATTATGATATAAATTAATTCAGGAATTAGTCACTAATAATTTTCATTACATGTAATTGGTGACATCTTCTGCTCTACATTCCATGGAATAACTCTTTGAAGGAGAAAAGAGAAAGGGAAAACTAACATTTCCTGATGGCATATTATGAGCCTGACAAAGTGCCATATGGACAACATGCAGTCTTGTCCAATTCTCATGGTCATGAAGGGTGAGGATGCTTTGGAAGGTCTGGTGAGGTGGGAGATACACTGTACCCAGATTCATAAGAATGTCAATTCCCCATTAGAAACAAGAAGTGACCTGGATGCTTCTAATATGATGGGTCAGAATGTCCACTTCATTCCTGGAGTAGAATTAGGGAGAGGAGGGGTACCATCTGATAAACCCTACCTTTAGAAGTATAAGCTGAGAACAGAAGTCTAATACAGACTTCAAGATGGCAGAAAAGAAAATAAGTTGGGATTTCTAGAAGAGGCACAAAAGCTATTAAAAAGTAACATCCCTTAATCTTTCTAATGTTCCCATGGCCTGTTTGATTTGTGATTTTTCATCTACTTTTATAAAATTACTGGCTTTAAAGCAAAAAAGTCCTCATCCTTTCAGTCATAAAATAGATTATTAGTTGGAGAACCCGTGTCTGATTCAATGTTGGTTGAGTAAAGACATTCCCAAAAGCAACGCAACAATACCACCAATCGAAACTTTAGGTTTTGTTTGCTACAATGAGAAAGAAAGGGAAGGAAGGAGGGAGGGAGGGAGAGAGAGAGAGGGAAAGAGAGGCAGAGGAAAGAAGGAAGGAAGGAAAGAAGGGAAGGAGGGAGGGAGGGAGGGGAGGAAAATAGGGCCTAGGACCAGAACCAAAAAGAATGGACCTGGGGGTTTAAGACTTTGCCCAAGGCCTGAACAGAACAGTCCCTGAACTTGATAACCCATGAAGCAGACATCACATCACGTATCTTCTGAGGAAATTTAGGATCACAGAAATTTTGTGATCTGCCCAAGCTCACACGTCTAGCAAATGCTGGAGCTGGAATTTAAGCCCAGCTGTGATGGAGGCTTTAATTATGCTCCATCACAATGACTGGCAGATGAAAATTTTAAGCCAATAATAAGGAAATGGAGCCATAAAAAATAAAGAACAATAGGAATATATAGCAAAAAGTTACTTAACATATATTAATACAATCGCTGTAATTGAAAAAGAAAAGTATTACAGAATTTAATGAAATATTACAGCATAAATATTTATCAGTCTAATGAAGTACAATTTGTATAAGAACAAAAGTTTTTTTAAGTGAAACATCTTAATTTAACATGAGAAAGAATGATAAGCATAAAATAAATTAGAAATTCTTTTGAGTAACAAGTTGAGAAGAACTACATTTTATTGTCACTTAGTGGGATCTGTGTTATACCCCTTTTTTTTTATTGTATTTGAGCCCTACGGGACATAGTCACTGTAGTTTGGGGAATACAAAAGTACAATGAACTAGGGTTCTGATCCTTAGCTTTTATAAGATCTATAATAAATCACTGCAAGGAATGTCTGGACCTAAGTTTTCTAACTTACAACAGTGAGGCACTTGGCCTAGACTAGTGGTTATCATATTTTGTTTTATTATAGAACTCCTTTTTCCAAATAGGTTCTTCAGTTAATTTCAGATAAGTAATGCTGATGAAACTGCAGCTTGACAAATACCAGAAAACAAAGGTTTTATTTTTTTTTTCTTTCCTTGAGCTCCTAGATTTATGTTTTAGAGGAGGCTAAGCCTTAAAACACGTGGAAAAATGATACTAAAATGAAATATATCACAGCATTTCACATATTGTATTCCAAAAGTCCTAGTTCTTGGAAGCAGTGTTTTTAAAAGAATTCTCCGGCTAATAATATTGTTGAATGATGAACACTTCGTCTCCCTTTTGGAGAGTTACAATATCTATATCATGTTAAGAAACCAGTGAAATTCTGCAGGAAACAAACTTGCTTAAATTTCTTTATTCACCTGTAACACAAGTGACCTCAAGTCACCTTTTTTTCTTCACCTGAAGTGAATGTCCCAAAAACCATGCTTTTTAATATCAATTACAAGCTCATGAATACCAAGAACCTTAGTTTAAACATCTTGACCTACTTACAGATTCTGAAATGGCACCTACTGTATAACAGCAAGTCAATGGATATTATTTCCATGAATTCAAAGTTGAATTCCATAAGCACAGAGCTAACTGGGCACAGACCATATTTAAAGTATATTTTAAAAGGGAATACAAAGGAAAGTCAAAGCTCATCATGGAAACGAAATCTGAGACAATGTAGATAAATATCTAAAATGGGGAAAATACCTTGAAAATACCTCTATCTCTCATTTTCTCCTTGGCTTCAAGCTAAGACTTTGTCCTATTGATTCCACTTCTCTCCATTTCTCATCATTTCCCTTAGCCAAAGTCAGGGAAAAATCTGAAGAAAGAGGAAATGCTAGAATCTCAGTATCTGCCCCTCACCTCTATCCTGCTCCTCTCCTAGACCTGGCCATACCCATCTAGGATACTCTGCTCTTGAACATCAGCTCTTATCCCAGCTTCCATAACAAGAGCTTCTCTTCACTCCAAAGCTAGTGCCTTTGGTGAATCTCCAGTGTGACCCAAGTATGGTTTTCCACTGATATGTGGATTGATACTCTTTAAGCCCTTTCTGTACAGAGATTATCTTCCACTAACCATATGCACCTCTAAAATCACTAAGTGAAAGGAGAAAGGTGACATAGGAAAAACTGTTATTGCCTCATTTCTACAATGGCAATTAAACAATGAGAGGGAGAGGTTTTGCTACTTTTAGAAATGGACAATAAAGAAAAAACTAACACTATTTCTTTTAATATTGAACCATGTTGAACAAAAACTTTACTTGTAAGCCATAGACAGTGCTGTGAAGTAGGCAAACCAAAGATGGGGGAGAGGGGGAGCAGAATGTAAGGACAGGATCCAGTAACAAAAAGTGAGTTTTATCCCCAACACTTCAGCTGTTTAAATCCCTAAACTAGCCCTGGTGGTACCCACCACCATTAGTTTGGTAAGCTGTCCCCATCCTCTTGTTAAGAGGTAGGAGTGTTGGGGAGACTTCTGTTATTCCATTGTACTGCTGCCAACCCAACCTGAAAATATGTGGTTTTTCAGAGAAACATTTCAGTATGTGGTGTTAAGTTTCATAGCATTCTTGAGGTAGTATTCTACTTTTGATATACAGTGTGATAGGTGAGCTGGCCTTGGGACTGTAACGCCAGCTGTAATATGATTCCCACCCTTTTGGAACACAACCTGTTCATGAAATAGAGATTGCATTTATTTTCAGGAAAGAAAAGTACTGAGGTTTCTCTAATCCAGAATAGTTTAAATATAGGAAATGTTCCAGAGAGGACAGCAATCAAAATGATGAGTGAGTTAGATTGTTTTATTCATGTGGAAATATAAATGAAGCATAAATTACCCAAGAGAAATTTGCTGAGGAAAAAATAATAATAATTTGGGAAAATTGTGTGATGGTCTATAGAATGTGAAAGGCACAGACCTCAAAGCAAGAGAAATAGCTTAGTATGATTCAAGGCTTAGTAGTACCCATAATAGAATGTCCACAGAGTAAAGCAGAAACTGCCTCCCCTATTGAAAAAGTAGCAGATCTGAATGTGGTTTAGAAATCTAAACCTGGTAAAGACTTAGGAATAGACTCCAACAGTATGTAATACTCATGTTAAAAGGAGATAAAACCACCTAACTAGGAAACCAATAACTGTTCCTCTGCATTTTCTAGACATATCATTTGACTCATTGAGGTCATATTCTTTCGTAGATACTGGACTCAACCAATTTGTTACCAACTTTTCCCACCATTGGAAAAGGCTGTTGAAAACATTAATGTTTGGTGGCAAGCTACTTGTGCTTTCCTCTGGGCATCTAAAAAATCAGTAGATGCATGACAAAAATTAAAGATCATAATTAACTTATTTCTAATGACAAACAAATTAACAATCTCACATATCCGTAACAGTCTTCAATGCTGTCAGGTAGAAATATAATGTGAGCAATACATGTAGTAATTTAAAATTTCCAAGTAGCTACAGTAAAAAAAAAAAGTTAAAAGAAATAGGTAAAATCCATTTTACTTAACCCAATGTATCCAAAAAATTACAATTTTATCTTGTGACACTAGCCACATTTCAATGCTCAGTAAGCACATGTAGCCAGAATACCATATTGTACAGCTGAGGAGCCAGAGGAAAAGTAGAGAAATAATGCAAAAAAGAAAAATTTGTGTGTGGGTCAATGAAGGAACATTCATTTTGACTCAAGGTAATGAACATAATGATTGTATTGAGCACTCTACAGGAAACTTCACTGAGAAGGGGAAGGAGGATCACAGGCACAATATGTGTGGGGTAGAGTGAGAATATCACCAAAATAAAAATGAACCTCCTTATGTGATTTTGAGATAGGTTAATTTTAGAATAAAATGACTTTCTTTATATTCCCTCTAAGTGATCAATTTAAAATATACCAATACGAGCTTCCCTGGTGGCGCAGTAGTTGACAGTTCGCCTGCCAATGCAGGGGACACGGGTTCGTGCCCCGGTCTGGGAAAATCCCACATGCCGCGGAGCGGCTGCGCCCGTGAGCCATGGCTGCTGAGCCTGCGCGTCCAGAGCCTGTGCTCTGCAACGGGAGAGGCCACAGCAGTGAGAGGCCCGCGTACCGCAAAAAAAAAAAAAATTAAAAAACCCCACAACATTTCTAGGACAGTTAAAGCTGTAAATTCAAAATACCAGTTGCAGGTGTTCATACAGAAATATACACACAATTTATTTTTTTATTCAATAAAAATTCTTTTAGCATTTACTCTATACGAGAAGCTTTCCTAGGCCCTGGGGATGCAGCAGAAACAAAAATAGGTAATATCTATGCTCGTTAGGAGCAGATATTCTGGGGTAGATACGTAAATTCATTTGCCTACCAAAGCTTTGTTAAACTGTTTTTAAAGAACTTCCTTTCTCCATCACAAACTAATATGACCTATAGTTTGCTACCTTAAGGGAATGTACTCAATCTGATTGTCAGACTCAAGAAGTATGGAAACTGTTTTATCTATCATGTACATGCCAGAGTGCCTTATTATTATTTAATGATGGTATTAAACTGAATTAAATTGAATCAAGCTGAAATAAATAAAATTGAAATAAAATTGAAATAAAACAAATAAAATTTAAATAAATCAAATTTAATTGGATGTAATAAAATAGATGTTATTGCATTGCTAAAAAACCTAACTCAAAAACCAGGAATATCTCCATTAAAAATTAATATCATTTTTGGATTGGGTTGTTTGTTTTTGATATTGAGCTGTATGAGCTGCTTGTAAATTTTGGAGATTAATCCTTTGTCAGTTGCTTAATTTGCAAATATTTTCTCCCATTCTGAGGGTTGTCTTTTCGTCTTGTTTATGGTTTCCTTTGTTGTGCAAAAGCTTTCAAGTTTCATTAGGTCTCATTTTTTTTTGTTTGTTTTTATTTCCATTTCTCTAGGAGGTGGGTCAAAAAGGATCTTGCTGTGATTTATGTCATAGAGTGTTCTGCCTATGTTTTCCTCTAAGAGTTTGATAGTGCCTGGCTTACATTTAGGTCTTTAATCCATTTTTAGTTTATTTTTGTGTATGGTGTTAGGGAGTGTTCTAATTTCATACTTTTACATGTAGCTGTCCAGTTTTCCCAGCACCACTTATTGAAGAGGTTGCCTTTTCTCCACTGTATATTCTTGCCTCCTTTATCAAAGATAAGGTGACCATATGTGCGTGGGTTTATCTCTGGGCTTTCTATCCTGTTCCATTGATCTATATTCCTGTTTTCATTCCAGTACCATACTGTCTTGATTACTGTAGCTTTGTAGTATAGTCTGAAGTCAGGGAGCCTGATTCCTCCAGCTCCATTTTTCTTTCTCAAGATTGCTTTGGCTATTCAGGGTCTTTTGTGTTTCCATACAAATTGTGAAATCCAAAAATGAGCAGAAGACCTAAATAGACATTTCTCCAAAGAAGATATACAGATTGCCAACAAACACATGAAACGATGCTCAACATCATTAATCATTAGAGAAATGCAAATCAAAGCTACAATGAGATATCTGGGCTTCCCTGGTGGTGTAGTGGTTAAGAGTCCACCTGCCGATGCAGGGGACACGGGTTCGTGTCCGAGTCTGGGAAGATCCCACATACCACAGAGCAGCTAGGCCCATGAGACATGGCCGTTGAGCCTGCATGTCTGGAGCCTGTGCTCCGCAGCAGGAGAGGCCACAACAGTGAGAGGCCTGCGTACTGCAAAAAAAAAAAAAAAAAAAAAAAAAAAAATCTACAATGAGATATCATCTCACACTGGTCAGGATGGCCATCATCAAAAAATCTACAAACAGTAAATGCTGGAGAGGGTGTGGAGAAAAGGGAACACTCTTGCACTGTTGGTGGGAATGTAAATTGATACAGCCACCATGGAGGTTCCTTAAAAAACTAAAAATAGAACTACCATACGACCCAGCAATCCCACTACTGGGCATATACCCTGAGAAAACCATAATTCAAAAACAGTCATGTACCAAAATGTTCATTGCAGCTCTATTTACAATAGCCAGGACATGGGAGCAACCTAAGTGTCCATCAACAGATGAATGGATAAAGAAGATGTGGCACATATGTACAATGGAATATTACTCGCCATAAAAAGAAACGAAACTGAGTTATTTGTAGTGAGGTGGATGGACCTAGAGTCTGTCATACAGAGTGAAGTAAGTCAGAAAGAGAAAAACAAATACTGTATGCTAACACATATATAAGGAATCTAAAAAAAAAAATAATGGCCATGTAGAACCTAGGTTCAAGATGGGAATAAAGATGCAGACGTACTAGAGAATGGACTTGAGGATACAGGGAGGGGGAAGGGTAAGCTGGGACAAAGTGAGAGAGTGGCATGAACATATATACACTACCAAACGTAAAATAGATAGCTAGTGGGAAGCAGCCGCATAGCACAGGGAGATCAGCTCAGTGTTTTGTGACCACCTAGAGGGGTGGGATAGGGATGGTGGGAGGGAGAGAGACTCAAGAGGGAAGAGATACGGGGACATATGTATATGTATAACTGATTCACTTTGTTATAAAGCAGAAACTAACACACCATTGTAAAGCAATTAAACTCCAATAAAGATGTAAAAAAAAAAAATTAATACCAAAACCAGATAAAGACATTACAAGAAAGGAAAACTATAGACAAATATCTCTCATGAACAGAGATGCAAAAACCCTCAATACAATATTAGCAAACCAAATTCAGCAATATATAAAGAGAATTACATATCATGATTAAATGGGATTTATTCCAGTTATATAACTGGTATATCAACAAGTGATATTCAATTAATGCAATCAATCATATAAACAGGCTAAAGAAGAAAACTTATAAAAAAAAAGTATTTGACACACCCTAACGTCCATCTACGATTAAAAAAAAAAGAAAAAAAAACACTTTCAGCAAAACTGGGGATGAAAGGGAAGGAAAATCCTCAGCTTGGTAAGTAGCATCTATAAAAAAAAACCTACAGTTAACATCATACTCAATGGTGAGAAACTAGATGCTTTCTCACTAAGACTGGAAACAAGGCAAGGATATCCTCTCTCATAACCCTTATTCAACATTGTACTAAAAGTTCTAGCAAACATAATAAGACAAAAAAATGGAACTAAAATGTATACAGTCGCTGAAGTAAGAAATAAAAATTATCTTTTTTAGAGATGACATGATTGTCTATGTGGAAAATCCCAAAGAATCAACAGAAATCTCCTGCAATAAACAAGTGATTATAGCAAAAACCCAGGGTAGAAGGTTAATATACAAAAGTCGATTGCTTTTCTATATACCAACAATGAAAACTTGAAATTTGAAATTTAAAACACAATACCATTTACATTAGCACCAAAAATAATAAAATACTCAGATATATATCTTACAAAATATGTAAAGGATCTATATGAGGAAAACTGTAAAACTCTGATCAAAGAAATTAAGGAATATCTAACTAAATAGATATTTCATGTTCATGGATAGGAAGACTCAATATTGTTAAGACATTAATTCTTCCCAACTTGATCTATAGTTTCAAGGCAATACAGATCAAAATCCCTGAAAGTTACTCTGTGGATATCAATAAATTCATTCCAAAATTTATATGGGGAGATAAAAGACCCAAAATTGCCAGTGCTATTTAAAGATGAAGAACAAGTTAGAGGACTGACACTGCCTGACTTCAAGACTTAAAGTTACCAAGACAGCATAGATTTGGCAAAAGAATAGATACTTAGATAAATGAAACAGAAATGGAAAAAAAAAGATAGTCTTTTGAACAATTGGTACTGGACTCATTGGACATTCGTATGCAAAATAATGAATATAGATATAGAACTTACACCTTTCACAAAAATTCACTACAAGTAGATCTTGAACTAAATGTAAAATGAAAAACTAAAATTTCTAGAAGATAACAGGAAAAATCTATGTGACCTTGGTTTGATGATGAGTTTTTAGATACAACATTAAATGCAAGATTATTATAGAAAAAAATTAATAAGTTGGCCTTATTAAAGTTGAAAACTTTTGCTCTGCAAAAGACATTGTTAAGAAAATTTAAAAATCAGCTTCATGCAGTGAGAAAATACTTGCAAAACACATATCTGAAAAAGGACTTGTATCTAAAATATTCAGAGAGGTCTTAAAACTCAACAATAAAAAACAAACAACCCAATAAAAAATGGTAAAAGAATCTGAATATATACTTCATCAAAGAAGATATGCAGATGGCAAATAAGCATATGAGAGGTCCTTATTTTTCACTAGGGAGTTGTAAGTTAAAGCAACGAGGTACCTATTAGAATGACTGAAAATTTTTAAAGGTTGACAACAACTGCTGACAATGAAATACAGCAACAAGAACTCTTGTTTATTGCTGGTAGGAATGCAAGATGGTACAGCCATTCTGCAAGACACTTTAGTACCTTCTCACAAAGCTAAACATAGCGTTACCATATCATTCAGCCATCATGCTTCTAAGTGTTTAGCCTGACTAGAAAACTTATGTACATAAAATATCTGCCCTTAAAGGTTTATAACTATTTTATTTATTTACCCCAAATTGAAAGCAACCAAGATGTTCTTCAATAAATGAGTAGGTAAACTGTAGTACATCCAAGCAATGGAATATCACTTAAGGATAAAAAGAAATGATCTACCATGCTACAAAAAGACATGGAGGAACTTGAAATGCATATTGCAAGTGAAAAAAGATAGACTGGAAAATGCTATAGAGTATATGATTCCAATTATATCACATTCTGGAAAAGACAAAACTAGAGTGACATGAAAGATCCCTAGCTGCCAGGGCTCAGGGTGATGGTGGGAGAAACAAATAGGTGAAGTACAGGGTTCAAATTAAAACATTTTTTAAATTAATAAATCCCACTCTCATGGGGCTCAAAATGACACAGGAGCCAAATAAAAGAGCTCCCAAAGGCCAGAGCTGGAAAAATTGAGGCAATAAAATAAATAAATTAGTATTGGATTATAACTCAAAGGATAAAATAAATATCCATGAGTCCATCTGATATAAATAAATGAATAAATAAATAAACAAGTTCCCATGCAGAAGAATTCCACATAAATTATGTAGATACTCCACCCTAATGGAGGGGAACGTAACTCCCCATCCTTAAGTATGGGCTGCATATAGTGATTTTCTTCCAAGGAGTACAGTATGGAAATAAGGGGGAAAGAGTAGAGAAACCTGACAAACATTACTTCTGCCTGGTGACCCAGGTCAATATCAATGGTCATAAATCATGTAGATTTTATGCGCCCTTGATATGATGTAATAAAAATGACATGCTTTACCTCTGTGAACTTCCTCCCCAAAACCCATAACCCCAGTGTAATCATGAGAAAAACATCCAATTCCAATAGAGGGTCATCCTACAATATATCTAATGAGTACTCCCCAAAACTGTCAAGGTCATCAAAAACAAGGGGAGTCTGAGAAATTACCAAAGCCAAGAGGAGACTAAGGAGACATGACCCTAGAACAGAAAAGGGATAATAAGTAAAAGCTAAGGAAATCTGAATAAACCATGGACTTCAGTTAATAATAATATATCAGTGTTGGTCCATTAATTGTAACAAATAGATGATGCTAATGTAAGATATTAACAATAGGGGAAACCGTGTGTGGGGTTGGGGGGTGGGAGGAGGGTTACGGGAACTGCCTGTACTATCTGCTCAATCTTTCTGTAAACCTAATACTTTTCAAAAAATAGTCTATTAATTAAGATTCTAATATTCTGACTAACCCATTGATGCAAACTTTAATATAAGTAAGATCTATTTTTGGAACCAACATAGCTACTAACCGGACCATGGACCTTAGTGAGGCCCACTAAAATGCAGTGCCAAGAAGATCCATTCTGAAGGAATTTGGCATCTTTACTAATTTATTATGAAAACTACAATACTACAATTCTCTATGAAACCAATTCTAATCAGAATATAGTCTCCTCCATAGTCTTGCAACCAGCACTACCCTAGCCCTTCCTTCCCATTCACAGCTAATCTTGGAAGATTTCTCTGTATTCACTGTCTCTATCTCCTTATTTTCCATTCATTCTTTAATCCACAGTCATCTGTCTTCTGCCCCAATTGCTCTCCCAAGGTCAATAATGGTTTACCTAAACTAGTAGGCATCCACCCATTATCTCATTTTATTTTTTGGAAGTAACTGACACATTATCCATTTCTTTCCTTTTAAAATACTTTCTTCCTTTGTGTTCATCACATTTTCCCTTCCTGGTTTTCTTCCTACCTCTCTTGGATTTTCTTGGGGTGTGTGTGTGTCTGTGTGTGTCTTTGTGTGTCTGTGTCTGTGTCTCTGTGTGTCTGTGTTTCATTCCTATTCTGTCCTTAAATGTTATTGTCCTTTAAGTTCAGTTAAGCTAATTCTTTTCACTCTACAATTACTTTCTTTGTGTGGTTACCTTTACTTTGAAGGTTTTAGTAACTACTATAGGTTGATATATACCAAATATCAATTTCCTGTCCAGGGCGCTCCTGAGTTGGGGAAAACATTATCCTACTTACACTGGTATCTCCACTTTGAAGTTCCACTCACGTGTCAAAGTTAAGAAGTTCTAGACTAATCTATCATCTCCTTTTCCCCCAAACTCCTTATCCTCCTTATAGTCTCTATCTCAGTATACAGTATCATCATTATCTACTCAAGACAATATTGTAGTCATTATAATCAACTTTATCCTCACTTCCAATATTAAATCATTCTTCAATTTTTCTCAACATACCTCCTAAAAATTTCTCAAATTCATCAACATCTATCCATCCTGAGAACCACCGTCCTAGTTCAAGCCTTCATCATTTACCTCAGTTCCTACAATAGGCTCACACCAGTCTCCATATCTCCAGGCTTTTTCCCTCCAATCCATTCCCCACTCTATCTCATCATTCCCTACTTCAAGACATTTTAATGATTGTCTTTTGCTGTTGGTTTGAGGCCCAAATGATTAAATTTTGCTAAAGGGTCCTTCATAATCAGGACCCTGCTTAAGGCGCATCTCCTTTTCTACTTCTTTCCCTACTCCCCTACTTCCACCACACACCTATGTCAATTGCCTCCAGTTCCTCAAACACCTATGCTGCTCACTCTGCCTTCATTATTACTCTACCTAACTCTCATTTTCACTAACCTTAACTTTAGTCTTAGGCCTAAATAGTTCTTCTTTCAAGAATCCTTCTCTGAATACTCAAATCCCTGATAGTAGCCTCTCCTATATATTGATACAGAGCCTTTTATTTTTGCTCTCAAAACCCTTGAGACACACACACAAACACACACACACACACACACACACACACACACACTATTTCAAATTTCCTGATAACTTATCTCTACTGCTAATTAAACTCCAAGCTCTAGGAAGGTAATGAGAATGTCTATATTATTGATTACTCTCTTCCCAAGAATATCTAGGACAATGGCTGACACTGAGAAAATGTTTGACGGATGGATTTATGGATGGATGGTTGAAATAACTCAGAAACAACTTGAAATGTGGAAAATCTATTTAAACGTTTATATATATAAAAAAAACACCTCTCTGGACTGGGTTACGGCTTGCCTAGTGCTTTTGATTCTAATACATTTTCTCAGAAATAGCCTTCGTTTCTGTGTGTATGAAAAATTCACAAAGAATACCCACTGTATCCCAGGTTTAAAGTGAGGATTTAAAGTGAGGATTTTCCTATTATTGCTTTAGGTTGCAATAGTCACATTAATTACATAATACCATGTTTGAACTACACATGAATGGACAAGACCAAAATTCCAAGACATCAAAGGACTCAAGTTTGATAATAACAGCTTGGAAGCAATCAGAGAATGGTGAAGGAAAGAACTGTCAGCAACTGAAGGATAACAGTGGGAATTAACCAGTACCTATCATCGGGCTATGACTGCAAATTCAATATGGGCTGTATAAATAGCTATAGAAGCCAGAATGAACCCCTGGCTCACATAGCCTTTAGACTTGACAACTGGACAGTCCAGGAAGACTTCAAAGCTTCAAGGAATAGACCTAGAGTAGATTAGGAAAGTTTGAGTATTAGTAACAGCAAATATATATAGAATAATAGGGGAAAGATCAAAGATGTTCTATCATGCTTATGCACAGGAGAGGATTGAGAAACAAAATATGGGGTGAAAAAATTGGGGAGTCAAAGATCCATAAGGTATCTTCTCCAAATCAGCTTTTTTCATTCAAAAGCAACAATAGCTAAATCATTTCAAAATGCTTTATTTTTACTTTTTTCTTTTGGTTATACTTAAAAGTAAATAAAAATCCTACGTAAAAACTATTACTAAATATTTTACTTTTAAAATGTATACTCGTACTGTCTTATGTTACAAAGACAAAATGACATTAATGATAAAGTCAATGTTAACACAATTAAAAGTAATAGAGTTTCTTTTGACTCCTACTCTAAAGCCTATTATATTACTCATTATTGGGCTTTTTGTAAATGAAGACTATCAAAGAGGGAATGGTTGTTGATATTTTATCTGTTTTGAAATTCTACCACTAACATTTTCCTTCACTGACGTTATTTCCACTTAGATTATTCACAAAATAGTTGGGTTAGGAAACAACTATATTTTATGTTTATCCCAAATGTTTTAGACACTCTAGGTCTAAAGATCCAAATCACCAAGTTGTTGCAAATCCTCCACTTGATCTTTTCTGTATAGATCTGACCTACCACATGTTCAATATCATTGAAAACCTCTTGAGTCCAGGAGTATGACACCGCTTTTCTTTTTTATCTCCCGTGTGTGGCATAGTAATAAGCAAAGGAAATTCTCATAATAAGTGCCCAAAAAGTATTTGTTTGGTAAATGAGTGAACCAGAAGGAAGAGAAATAAGTCCCTTAATCCTTATCTCACCTTGTGCCAGGTATTATGCCTAGATAAAAAGAATGGATTAGAACATACTTGACCACCTATCTTTACCTATAATAACAAGATACTGAACTGTTAATTTCTGAAAGGTGTGAGATAACTTGGTACATCTTTTTTTTTTAATTCTTTTCTTGATTTACTTCTAGGAGTTCGACATTTTCTCATTATCTCTCTTTTCCTTCAGCCATTTGTGCATATACTTGCTTTTAAACCATAAAGTTGTTACAAACTTTATGGTTTAGAGTTCTCTTTGATGAAGAGGGCTGTACTCAACAGATTAATGATATTAACTTATTTAATAATACCTTATCTTTAAATAAATTATAAGAAATGCAGTTCATTTGTTTATTTTTAGTCCTCGACTCTGTACAGGTTGTTAATACATAGGAAGGAATCAGAGCAAACTCATTTGTGCCTCAGGAACTAGAGTTGAGCTCTTCTCCCAGTGCTGAATATTTATTTGAATTTCCATGCAGAGTCAAGTGCCAATTACATTAAAACAATCTAGACATCTTTAAAATCTAAAGACCCATTCACTAGGTAAGTTGGACTCCAACATTTATGGAAATAGTGATTTCACAGAAGTCTGTAGTAACTTGTTCCCTCACTTAGGGTGCTCAGTGAACTAAACAACCAGATGCAAAATTTTATGGGAAAAATTATATTAGGTAGCCATAGGTGGAAACATCTAACTTCTCAGCTGGTTTCTCCTAAATAAAGACAATTAAGTATCATGAAACAAAATCTATAATTAGGTTTATATCCACCAAAGACTAATTTTAGAAAACAGGACTACTTGTTCATTTAAATTTATAAAAAATGAGAATTTGCTTTAGTGTTTAAGTTTGCTCCTTTAACTCTTAAATTCCATCAGATCTCATTCTTTGAATTTGAGTCTTGGGCATTTTTCTACAATTTGTTTAACTGAATATTCTCTGAGGGTAGATTGTGTGTGTATGTGTGTGTGTGTGTGTGTGTGTGTGTGTGTGTGTGTGTGTGCACTTCTTTGATTTTGTTTTTACTTAATCCAGATACACTTCAACTAACTTCCTCTCCATATTTCCATTTGTTTTGTAAAAATAACTTAAAGCATGTGTATAAAGTTGAATGGAGTTCATTGTGGGAATACATAAGATTTTGGCGAGAAACTTCCCTTGGTTTTTATGAAATATTACATCTTTTTAAAAATTTGTAGACAAGTTTTTGAAGCTACTTATTCTTGGTTTATGGATATACTACCCAATTTTCTAAAATAGATTTATCTAGTTAATTATGCTCTGTTTATATCAGTTGTGACATTCACTGTCACTTCATAATTTTTTAAATTTCAGCACATAAGAGGTCCCACATTAGGTACATTTATTCAAATCTGGGTACTGTGACAAGTTTTTATGATATTGCTACAGCCCATACAAAAAACCTTGAGTCCTACACTAGTTTTCCTTAAGGTTTCACATTGTGGTGGCTGCTGCTCCTCATTTAGATGTGAATGTTCAAAACTGTAACTTTTCCTTATGGCAAACTTGATCAAAAATTTTAAAACCATTATTTTAAAGGTTGTATTTTCTCAACAACTTATAAAAATGAATGCCTTGGGTAAACTTTACTACTGATTCATAACGTTTATTTTTAACACATTTTATTTCATGTTTTACATGAGCTTCAGCTAAGGCCTGAAGTCAGTCTCACAAGACTAAAATCAAATGCTGGCAGGGCTGTGCTCTGTTCTGGAGCCTCCAGGGAAGAATCTGTTTCCTAGTCACTCAAGGGGTTAAGTGGCTGGCAGAATTCAATTCCCTTGCAGTGTGGATATAAGATCTCTGGGGTTTTTTTACATCTTTATTGGAGTATAATTGCTTTACAATGGTGTGCCAGTTTCTGCTTTATAACAAAGTGAATCAGTTATGCTTACCCTCTGAGGACTGTTATCAGCTTTTAGAGGCTGCCTGCATTCCCTGGGTTTTGGTCCCCTTCCTCTAACTTTAAAAGCCACAGCAGTGAGTCCTCATACTTCAAGTCTCTGCTACCTCTTCTTCCATCATTACATCACTCTAACTGACTCTTCTGCCTCACTTTTCTGACTTTCAGGACCTATATGACTATATTTGGCTCACATAGATAATCTGGGATAATCTCTGTATTTTAAGTTCCATAGCCATAATTTCATCTGCCAAGTCCCTTTGCTGTGTATTATAACATATACAAGCATAAGACTAGAGGGCAAAGATCATGAGAGTTAAAACTTTGCCTCTCTCAATGACATACATTCAAAACCACTTACAGAAGCATTGTGTGCAATAGTGAAAAATTAATGAAAACAACCAAAATGCATACCAAAGGGAACTGATTAAATTTATGGAAACTCATACAATGGAATATTGTTCAGTTGTAAATAAAAAGTGAGGAAGAGCTTTATTTTACCATATGGAATGTTCTCCAAGACTTTTGTTGTTGTTGAATTATAGTTGATGTACAATAGTATATGTTACAAGTGTACAATAAAGTGATTCAGTTTTTAAAGGTTATACTCCATTTATAGTTATTATAAAATAATAGCTATATTCCCTGTGTTGTACAATATATCCTTCTTTGTAGCTTATTTTATGCATAATAGTTTGTACCCTTAGTCCCCTATGTCTATGCCTATTTTGCTCCTCCCTATTCCCTCTCCCCACTGGTAACCGCTAGTTTGTTCTCTATATCGTGAGTCTCCTTTTTTGTTATACTTACTTGTTTGTTATTATTAAGTGAAAAAAAAGGAGCAGAAGTGTAATATTATATATTATGTTATGGGATTTTTTTTCTATGAAAGAAAACAAAGGAAATAAAGATCATAGCTTTGTTTTTAAAAAAGGTATTTCAAGTGAAATTAAAAATATATAAAGGTTTTGTAACGTTCATAGATTACAATTTAACTTCAGCAAAATTTTGAAAAGATGGTTAAACAAATCAGTATGAATCTTTTTTTTTTTTTCATAGTTAAAGGGCTTAAGCAAGAGAGGAAAACTGGGCTAAAATTAAAGTTAGACATGAAATTGTCTACAAAGGGAGCTGTATATCTTTTGCAGGTTCTAAACAAGTATATCACTTTCTCTTTCAGTTCCTTATGCATGCTATACATGAGTGGTTTGCTGCTGTCTAAGGATGTGGTAATAACTAAGAAAACTGCAGAATATTAGTTTAAATTAGATTATCATGTTATTCTTTGGATCAAATCAATATTTTTGAGGTAAGTATATTATAAAGTTGAATTATAGTTTTAAGCCTCAAATGCAAAAAGATAAATTCAAATTCCAGCAAGTGGCATTTTTTGACACCTCCAAAATATATGAGGAATTTTCTACAATCTCTCTCTAAATAAGACTAAGTTTACTTTTGTTCTATTTATGTATGAAAGTATGTATTATATATGTATGCATTTTTGGTAACAACAAATCATGTTTCTTTTTTTATCTCTTATTGTCTTTTTGCCTGTCTCATCAATATTTCAGGCTCAATATATCCAAAGTCAGAAAAATATTTCCCTTTTCTACCCTGCCCCAGGTCCCAAGTTTATCTCTTTTTCTGATGTCTCTATTTCTGTTAATACATCAGTCTTAGTTTACTAGGGCTGCCATAACAAAATATCACAAACTGGATGACTTACACAATAGAAATTCATTTTCTCACAGTTCTGGAAGCTGGACAACTAGGATCAAAGTGTTGGCAGTGTTGCTTCCCTATGAAGCCTTTCTCCTTGGCTTGCAGACGGCCACCCTCCTGCTGCCTTTTCATGTGGTTGTCTCTCTGTGCTCATGCACCCCTGGTCTCTCTCTCTCTATGTCCTAATTTCTTCTTCTTATCTGACAACAATTGGATTGAATTAGGGCCCACCCTAATGGCCTCAGTTTAACTTAATTACCTTTATAAAGGTCCTATCTCCAAATACAGTCACATTCTGAGATACTGGGGACTAGGACCTTGACATATGAATTTTAGAAGAACAAAATTGAGCCCATAACTACCCCAAAATGCTAATCATCCAAAACTCAAATTCTTTCTGACTCCTCTCTCTCTTCCTCTTTCCATTCAAATAGGTTTTGTATAAATCCTCCTGTAACATTTTTCCCTACTCTCCATATCCACTCTGTTGGAAATTTCTTATCTAGACTAGTACTATAGGATGCTAACAAACTCTCCAATACTCTCTTACACATTTACTGCTAGATCTGTCTTTCTAAAACTTAGCAGTAATAATGCTACATCAACTCAACATCCTATGGTGACACCTAAATTATTGCCTAATAATAACTTAGACTGCTTTTTAAAGATGACCTTAGATTGCCTTTTAAGGCCTTTCCTGATCTCTTTCCAAAGAAGTCTCCAGTATTATGTCCCTTGACTCTCTGCAGAATCTTTAGTCTTTAAAACAGTATATTTTATATTGTGGGTTAAAAAACTATTGGTAAGTCATAAAACTAATTTCAACCAGCATTTGAGAAACCAAAGAATATAATGAAATGAAATGGAATGAAATGGAATGGAATAGATCAGAATAATACTAAAAAGAATATCTAAACATTCATACATGTTATAAAGTTTTAGTTCAGACTTATTTTTCTTTCCCATCAAGCTATTCTTTGAGACTTTCCTGAGCTTTTTATTTTATGCCTTTCTTTGAATATTTTCAAGAAGATACTATTACTTCATAGGTAATTAGATTGTACAACATATTAATATAAATTACACTGATCTCCCAAGCAGTAATTGTTTTTCATGCACACAAGTACCTGCTTTCTGAAATCTTTCCTCTGACTACTGACTGGAAGGTGGGTTCAGAACCTACAAGTGTGCCACATGACAACTGTGCACAGCAGCATGACAGCAGTGAAAGCATTAAGAACACCATAGTTCTCAGCATTATTAGATTTCAAAACCCCTTAAGCACCCATCACTGGGCAATTTTTAACACTGAATGAACCTGAGATATTAGTCATGTACAAGTGTTACTGCAGGTACTTAAAGAGATTTGTGTTGGTTAATCATCAACAGAGCCAAAGTGCTACAAACCAAGGACAAAATGAAGGCCTAGGAATGAAAGCCTCTCTGAATACTAGGAACAGAAGTGAAGTCTGAGTGTTACAGCAAATAGTGGGATGGGAGGCCCTTCTTTAGCGGAATAAGGTAAGAACATAACAAAATCTCAGGTCCAGAGAAAGGAGAGTCATGGAGAACAGGAAGTTATTTCTGGGATGTTTTATTTTTGAAAGGAAAGAAAATTAAAGCAATGCCGTATAATTAAAACTAATTTTAAATGATTGTATCTATCCAGTGATGTTGCAAACTAGCCTGTGATTGTTCCAGAAATAAAGTAGATGGAGCTGAGTCATCTCTCCCCTGGCAGTCCTTGTTCTGTCTATATATATAGACATATATATATATAGAGATATATATATATATATATATATATATATATATACATCTTTATTGGAATATAATTGCTTTACAATGGTGTGTTAGTTTCTGCTTTATAACAAAGTGAATCAGCTATACATATACATATATCCCCATATCTCCTTTTGAGTGACACTAAAGAGATTAGCAAGGCAGAGAGAAGTTTGTCTCACACAAATCAAAACATGGGCATATGTTCAAAGACTAGTTTTTTTCTTTTTAAAAATATATAGAGGGCTTCCCTCGTGGCGCAGTGGTTGGGAATCTGCCTGCCAATGCAGGGGACACGGGTTCGAGCCCTGGTCTGGGAAGATCCCACATGCCGCGGAGCAACTAAGCCCGTGAGCCACAACTACTGAGCCTGCACGTCTGGAGCCTGTGCTCTGCAATGGGAGAGGCGGTGACAGTGTGAGGTCCACGCACCACGATGAAGAGTGGCCCCCGCTCGCCGCAACTGGAGAAAGCCCTCGCACAGAAACGAAGACCCAACACAGCCAAAAATAAATAAATAAATTTATAAAAAATATATAGAAACATTGGATGAGGAATTAAATCTAGTTCAAGTCACACACAAATTGTCATTTGGACTTTGGTGGAATTGAAAGGGTTAGCCAGGCAAGATTTGTGCTGGAAAGACATTACAGAAAAAATATATATGTATTATATTGTGTTCATTATTGTCAACATAATCAAAAGACTCATGCTCAGACATTTATTATTTTTCTCTATTTTAAACATGTCTCTAAGATCTTGCTTTCAATTTCTACTTTGGATCAGTGGTTCTCAAATGCATAAGAATCATCTAGAGAGCTTGACAAAAATGCATGCTTCAAGGCCATACTCAAGAAAATTCTGAAAAAAAGGTCTAGGATGGGACCCTGGAATCTACTTTTTTAAACCTGTTCCCTTGCCCTACATGGATGTTCCTTTCACCAACAAAGAATTTTATATCAAAGATGGTATACAGACCATATTTTTAGAAATATCACAGGAGATGCTGCTTAATTCCATCCCTTATGTACTTTTCTTAGCTATACAACCAACTTAAGATATTTACCAGACATGGGTATACTTCACCCTGACCAGGAAGAATATCTGCTACCTAAAGTGTGTGACCTAAAAGGCACCAAAATTTCCACTACGGCTAAGAATAATCCTCTCCCTAGCCAGTCAATTCTCTTATTATTTAGTCTGGTTATTCCCTAGTAAGAATTATTAAAGGGCTATGCCAAAATATTGGATATCTTCAGAAGGTCACAATTTATCTGCCTGTATCAATTTGGAGCTGTCTTCTAATAGTTATGCGAGAGTGATTCCTTACTGTATCATTAGTAACTCTTCAAACTATCTGCATCAGAATCACCAGAGAGAATTGTTAAAACTGAAGGTTTTTGGTACCTATTAAGACCTACTCAATCACAAACTCCTGGTCATGACTTAAATATATTTACTTAGGAATGTTTAACAAACCCCTAGACTTTCTTGTGCACCACTACCAATCACTCTCTATGGAAGATTCAGAAGATAAATAAATTGCAATTTCTATTGAGTTATTCTTTCTACAACTTTGGAGCTAATACATAGCATTAAGAAAATGGGAAGTGGAATGAAAGGGAATGGGGGAGTGAGGGAAAACAAGTTAAATCTAAGGGAGATTCTGAAAGACAAGCCTAAATGTGAGGAGATTACTTGCAGAAATAGTCTCCTAATTTCACAGCTTTACTATCACACCCAACTGGGATTTTAGTCCTGCTTTCTTGAGGTGAAGGAAGGTATCAGTTTCTGGGAGAACTTTTGCCTCCCATCATACGTCAACACTGGTAATAAAATCTGCGCTGTAGCTGTGGTCATTTGGGATGATTTAGAAAGGACAGAGACAAGTCTGTCCTGTAGAACTTGAAAGATTTGATTCACCTGACCTTGAATATATACCATGATTGTCATGAATTTAAGCAAAAAAATAACCTTAAGCAGAATCTAAAGGAATTAATAAAGCACAGTACAATTTTTGAGAGAGGCAATGAAGGCTGATATTTATGGGCAGCATTGGATGGTATGGCCCCACCCATAAGTGATGACGTGCTCCACAGTAAAATAAGTGCTATTGCTTATTAGCACTTATTGAAGCAATAAGGTTATTGCTTCAATACAAACAGGTTCCAAAGAGCCATGACACTGTGAGTAATAACAACATTGCTGACCTTTTCTCATGGTGGGAGAAATAAACTTAGACAAGAGTGATGTACTGACAATAAAAAAAAAAATAAAGAAATGGTTCCTAGACCAGAACATAAAGAGGTGCTGCTTGGACCCTATAACAAATCTTCACACGTACATGTACAATAAACAAATAAGTAAGTACCTCTTCCTAACCCTATTATTTCAAGTCATCATTGATAATTGCTATTCTTCATATAGGACCATGAATTTTGTAACATATTTGTAATCAAATTGATTATATAGACATGTGCCTATAAAAATATTTACCTGAGGGACCCCAAGCCCTAGTGGTGACCTTGGTTCCCAATTCCTTCCAAGTACATGTCTGTCCCTCCGTCTCTGTCTTTCTCTCTGCCTTCTGCTATCTGTCTCTCCACTCTACTCTAAGTTACATCTTGTAACCAGCACTGAGGCTGGAGTGGAGGACTCCATCTATGGTCTTATCTAGTGACTTTACCAAACCTTGATATGTATTTGTGGAGCACAATACATGGAACTCAAGAAATCATGTCCTGATTTTTTTTTAAAAAATAACCATTGTTGAAGTTTGGAAACTTACCATAAGGCAGCAGGATACACATATCTTCCTGATGAAGTCAGTCTTCTCTTTCTGATAAAGCTAATTAATTAATAAGTTTGCTGCCTGGATATTCAAAAGTTGTAACCAGGTGATTGGAATAGAATGGGCTGATAGACTATTTTGACATTATTTCAAGTTATTCTTTCATTGGAAAAGTATTGAGGTTGCTTGGAATTGCATATATGCTGGTGATGACTTCTGATTGTAAGATGCTAAAGGCTTCTAAATATTGAAAGTTGAGGGGGATTTTAAGCCATCATAATTTAGCTTTGGAAATAAACTTTGTGGAGAGGAAATTAATCATAATTAACACTGAGCTAGCATAAAGAAAGACATCATCAATTCATGCCCTAGAGTGTATTTCTTGAAATCTCGCTTACGATGGTATTTTCTTCTAAGATAGATAGATAAATAGATAGATAAATAATTTGAGGTTAATAAGTACCCTATTACAGTTTTAATAAATATTTCTATGCATTTCTGTCAAAAATACCTGTTAGGCTGGATAGTTTTTTTTACTTCATCACAATATCCTGCACTTGAGGAATAAAGAACTGCTAAGGTTATTGATTTAGTGAAAGCCATTAATTTGGCAAAGTGCTTTCGAGAAATCAATTAGTGAAGGTCTGACCTTTAGATCCAAACTGTTCTTATCAACCTATAAATAAATAAAAAGCTCCCTTCTGAGTCCCATGCTTTCTCAGACATAAGCCCAGCCTAATTCCACCACCTAAATTTTGCTCTGGCATCCTCTCACATCTCCTGTCTTCGCAATCCTTACCTTTCTGCTCCCACTAAATTCTAATACCTGCCTCTGGTAAGAGTAAAAACAAAGGGTGCTCAGCAGAGACCTAGATAACCAATAAGTCAAGGTCAGTGGTCCCAAAGAAAGCCACTTTATGTTTCTCCTTAGAAGAATAAGGCTGCTGAAAAAAAAAAAAGTAGATTTTACAAAATGGGAAATGGAAAACATATTGCATGTATTTAAAATGAATGATTTGAATATAAAGAAAATCCCTTTCTCCCTCAGTTCGCTCTTTCTCCACCATGAAGACATGAAACTTTAGAAGGAGTCAAGAGGGCTATAAGACATAAGAAAATTTTCAGCTATTCCAAATCATTATCCATATGTAGATTTTAAAAACCATTACTCCTATGAGATTGCTTTTAATTTATAAGGCTCCATGGGGCATTCTTTGGTCTTATATCCTGTATTCCTCCTTTGTCTGGATGTTATAAAGCAGTACAGAAACTCCATAGTTCATTCTGATGAATACCTTTATTTACTTGGGAATATGATCTTCATCTCAGAAGGACTAGATGTAACATTTGATACAAAGGTCACCACTGCTATACTGCTTACAAATTATGATTTTTAATAGCCTTTCTGCTTTACTCTTTACCCCCACCACTCATATATGCCTAGCACGAAAAGATCTGTTCTTCTGACAGGTTGAATATAAAACACTAGAGTTTTTGTTTAAATGAAAATCATTTTCAACAGGGCCTCTCAGTTCAATTAATAAATATGGAAACTTGATGGAAGCTGTTCCTTGTTACTGCTATTATGTTGCTCATCTGGAAATGCGGTATTGTCAAATATATTTTAAATTTATCATACCCTATGGTAAAATATTTTAGACGAAAATTTCCTGTCCATCAGAGAGTGTGGCCAGTTTTCAAATATGTACTGAGAATAATGTAAGTCAGCAAGATGTGATGGCCACATAGAAGAAAACTATGATCCCTGCTCTGTCCTGTCTAGTAGAACTCTATGAGATGTTATGCTCTCACAAAATAATAATAATAATAATAAATTATTATTTTTAACATTGTAACTAGACTGGCCCATAGTTTTGCACATTCAAAGGTCTGTAGAAGCCAAGTTGACCAGGAGACTAGAGAGCATGTTCTCCATCCCACTGAGTATCCACTATTGACTCCAGCCAATATTTGTCATGTAGCAATGTGGCCCTTGACTTGCCAATTCTTCTGGGTTTTCCAAAAGGTAACATCAGATTTCATATGTGAAATCTATCAATTTAGAAATGTTGGCCAGTAACTCAACTAAAAAAAGAAAACATTCTATGAACTAAACCACAAGCATGTGCAGGCCAGATGTGGCTGGCAAGCCATCAGTCTACAAGCCCTAGTCTAGTTAAGTGATTTTAACCTTGCTTATTACCAGCATCACTCAATTATTTGTGGTTTCTGCATTTAGCATTCATCCCTCTATCTGTCTGCCTCCCTCTTCCATTTAATTACTGGATGTGATGGGCTCTTCATCATTTTGATTCCCAGAAGATGCCTCCGAACCTATGGAAATGCACTTATCCAAGCTCATGATCATGATGAAAAGACAAGAAATAAGCCCTGATATAAATCCGCTTATACAGAAGGATACAACTTTGTGATGATGAGAAAACATAAATAGACAAGTGATTGAAAGAAAACATACTAAAATGTCTCCAGTGTATACCTCTGGGTAGTGAGAGGATGGGTATATTTTGTTAAATGAATTTCTGTGTTTTGGACAATAAATGTATATTATGTATGTAACTATTGAAAGAGTTTTCAGAGTATACTTCTCCTAGAAGTTAAGGAGTGGGGATGTATGGGAAGAAGGAAATTAGGGGAAATCATATTTTTTCCAAAAAAGATTGACTGTGGTCATGCCTTTTCAAATACAATTTATCTCACTCATTTTTTAGAGTTATAAATGTTGTAAGAAAAAAAACTAATATTTACCAACAAATAGATGTCCAGTTCAGTTTTTTTAAAAGAGGTCAACCCACCTTGGCCACCTAACCTGTTCCATTCAGGTACCATAAAAGGAAGAAATTGCTCTTAGAGTCTGCACAGCACATCCTGCACGGATCTATCTTTCATGCATGTACCATCTGAATTTTTGAGGCCCCACATATTGCCATGCTTACCTCAAGGACCCACTTTACTTTTATATGCACAGTTCACTTTGCAAGTGGAGAAAAATATGATTTGTCTGAGAATTCTCAAAAGAGAACATCCACAGAGTGGGCAGATCTATCTTGTGGAAAATGCCTGCATTGGTCATCAGAGTGCCTTCATTCCTTTAAGCTTCATCACATTCTTGCTAAAGTCAAATGCCTGCATTTTTGCAAAAGAATGTTATCATAGTGTGGCCGACAAGGGATTAATTTCCAAAATATACAAACAGCTCATACAGTTCCATATCAAAAAAATAAACAACCCAATCAAAAAGTGGGCAGAAGACCTAAATAAACATTTCTCCAAAGGAGACATACAGATGGCCAAGAGGCGCAAGAAAAGATGCTCAACATCGCTAATTACAATATTAGAGAAATGCAAATCAAAACTACAATGAGATACCATCTCACACCTGTCAGAATGGCTATCATCAAAAAGACTGCAACTAATAAATTCTGGAAAGGGTGTGAAAAAAGGGAACCCTCCTACACTGTTAGTGAGAATATAACTTGGTACAGCCACTATGGAAGATAGAATGGAGGTTCCTTAAAAAACTAAAAATAGAGCTACATATGATCCAGAAATTCCACTCCTGGACCTATATACAGAAAAGATACATCATGCACCCCAATATTCATAGCAGCACCATTTACAATAGCCAAGACATGGAAACAACCTAAATATCCATCAATAAAGAAGATGTGCCATATATATATATATATATATATATATATATATACACACACACATACATACACAATGGAATATTACTCAGCCATAAACAAGAATGAAATAATGCCATTTGCAGCAACATAGATGGACACAGAGATATCATACTAAGTGAAGTAAGTCAGACAGAGAAAGACAAATATATGACATCACTTATATGTGGAATCTGAAAAAGTGATACAAATGAACTTATTTACAAAACAGAAATAGACTCACAGACATAAAAAACAAACTTATCATTACCAAAGGGGTAGGGGAGGGGAGGGATAAATTAGGAGTTTGGTATTAACATATATACACTACTATATATAAAATAAACAGTAAGGGCCTACTCTATAGCAAAGGGAACTATATTTAATATCTTGTAATAACCCATAATAGAAAAGAATTTTTAAAAGTATATATATATATAGATAGATATATATTGGTATATATATATAATATATACATAGGTATATATGTATGTATAACTGAATCACTTTGCTGTACACCTGAAACTAACACAACACTGTAAATCAACTACACTTCAATTAAAAATAAAATTTTTTTAAAAGAATGTTATCATAGGCATTTGAAAATATTTTTTAAATAAATTAAGGCACACAGAGACTTACGCAGATAATTAGGCACATAAATTACATTGCATTTTCAAGTTTACTGTTGTATTGTAAATTTGTTTCTTATTAAAATTAAACCCTTTTTTATTGGAGTGTAACTGCTTTACAATGTTGTGATAGTTTCTGCTTTACAACGAAGTGAATCAGCTAAATATATATATATATATATATATATATGTATATATATATATACATATATCCCCTCCCTCTTGACCTCCCTCCCTTCCCACATGCCACCCATCTAGGTCATCACAGAGCACCAAGCTGAGCTCCCTGTGCTACACTGCAGGTTCCCACTAGCTATCTATTTTACTACATGGTAGTGTATTTATGTCAAACCTAATCTCCTAATTCATCCCACCCTCCCCTTCCCCCTCTGTGTCCACATATCCGTTCTCTACATCTATGTCTCTATTCCTGGAACTAGGTTCATCTGTACCATTTTTCTAGATTCCACATACATGTATTAATATACGATATTTGTTTTTTTGTTTCTGGCTTACTTCACTCTGTATGACAGACTCTAGGTCCATCCACGTCTCTACAAATGACCCAGTTTCATTCCTTTTTATGACTAAGTAAAATTCCATTGTATATATGTACCACATCTTCTTTATCCATTCATCTGTCTATGGACACTTACGTTGTTTCCATGTCCTGGCTATTGTAAATAGTGCAGCAATGAACGTTGGGGTACATGTGTCTTTTTGAATTAGGTTTTCTCAGGGTATATGCCCAGTAGTGGGATTGCTGGGTCACATGGTAGTTCTATTTTTAGTTTTTTAAGGAACCTTCATGCTATTCTCCATAGTGGTTGTATCAATTTACACTCCCACCAACAGTGCAAGAGGGTTCCCTTTTCTCCACACCCTCTCCAGCATTTGCTTTTCGTAGATTTTTCAATGATGGCCATTCTGACCAGTGTGAGGTGATACCTCATTGTAGTTTTGATTTGCATTTCTCTAATAATTAGTGATGTTGAGCATCTTTTCATGTTCCTCTTGGCCATCTGTATGTCTTCTTTGGTGAAATGTCTATTTAGGTCTACCACCCATTTTTTGATTGGGTTGTTTGTTTTTTTGATATTGAGTGGCACGAGCTGTCTGTATATTTTGGAAATTAATACTTTGCCCATTGCTTCAATTGCAAATATTTTCTCCTGTTCTGAGAGTTGTCTTTTCATCTTGTTTATGGCTTCCTTTTCTTTCAAGATAACCCCTTCTATCTTCCTTTCCCATAACCTATTCTCGTCTATCTTTTCTCTTTCTCCTTTTCCTTTTCTTTCTCCATTTTTCTCCCTGAAAGCTTCCAAAGGTAGCTGGGTGTAAGAAGAAACCCACATTTATTTATTGAAATACACCTCATCATTCATAATCAACAAGAGATAAGGACAAACTAAAAAATATATATATATATTCATATACATACACACCTCTTAATATTTAATGCATCACTTAAGAGTGGATTTGACTACGAGTAACAAAACACTTAAGAATAATTTAAATAGAACTTATTTTTCTCAACAAGAAGTCCAAAGGTAGGCATTTTCTAGCATTAAGTTTAGCTTTTCTGAGATGCCATCAGGGACCCAGGCTCTTTCCATCCTTCTCCTCCACCATTTTAACAGTGTTCACTTTCATCTGCTTGCTTGTCACCTCATGGTTACAAGTTCTAGCTTGTAACCAGACATCACATCAAGAAAATATGAACAACAGTATCAGCTGCTTCACCCTTTCATCAAGAAAGATACACAGGGAGCTCTACTCAATACCCTGTAATGACCTATATGGGAAAAGAATATAAAAAAGAGTGGATATATGTATATGTATAACTGGTTCACTTTGCTGTACACCTGAAACTAACACAACATTGTAAATCAACTATACTCCAATTTAAAAAAAAAAATTAAATAATAAAGAAAGAAAGATAAATTTTTCCAGAAATCCTTGCAGACATTCACTTCAATATCATTGGTTAGATTATAACCTTTCAAACTATTAGAACTGTGTCACATGGCCAAACCTAGTTGCAAAGAAAGTTAGGAAAGGGAATATATACCTAGATATACTGCTGAATCACACAAAATTCATGTTTTGTTAACAACAAGAAGAAGAAGATGATAGATATCAAATAAGCAAATAATAGTTTTTGCCACAGTGACTTATTTAAAGGGTAGCAAAAGCATTCCCTGATGTCATATACATTAACTCAACTAGGCTAACAGAGGACCCAGTATGACCCTTAGAAACCTATTTGAAGAATAAATTTAAATAATCTCCAATTAGCATAATGGTTGTGCTTAGTGAAGTGGTACTTTTGAATTGCTTTGGTGCTTTTGAAGAAAATTCTCTTAGTATGTAAATTTTTTTCTTTCCAAAATTTTTGTCCCATTGAAACAGGATTTGCTATGCAAAGGTAAACTTGAGTCCTGGCTACTCATATTTTACCAATTCAAAGCCATTAGAATGTGAATGTTCTTTTATTACTACACTGCTTTAAAACAAAGCATGATAATTTAAAGTGCTAAATTCAGGGACTTCCCTGGTGGCGCAGTGATTAAGAATCTGCCTGCAAATGCAGGGGACAAGGGTTTGAGCTCTGGTCCAGGAAGATCCCACATGCCGCGGAGCAACTAAGCCCGTGTGCCATAACTACTGAGCCTGATCTCTAGAGCTGGCGAGCCACAACTACTGAGCCTGCGTGCCACAACTACGGAAGCCCATGCACCTAGAGCCTGTGCTCCGCAACAAGAGAAGCCACCGCAATGAGAAGCCTGCATACCGCAACAGTGTAGTCCCCACTTGCTGCAAATAAAGAAAGCCTGTGCGCAACAACAGAGACCCAACGCAGCCAAAAATTAATTAATTAACTAATTAAATTTAGAGTGTTAAATTCAGAGACTGAAGTAGAATTTTTAATAATACACAAACAGTACTAAAAAGACCATTGAAATGACAAATAATTTTATTTCAAATCCTTTATACAGGTATACATTATTTTGCTTCACTTTATTGTGCTTCACAGATGTTGCATTTTTTACAAATTGAAGGTTTGTGGCAACCCTCTATCAAACAAGCCTATTGGACCATTGTTCCAACTTATTTGTTCTCTTCATGTCTCTGTCACATTTTAACAATTCTCACAATATTTCACAATTTTTCATTATTGTTATATTTGTTATGGTGATCTGTGACCAGTGATCCTTTATGTTACTATTGTAGTTGTTTTGATGCACCCCAAACCTCGCCCATAAGAGAGTGTACTTAATCAATAAATGTTGTTTGTGTTCTGACTGGCCATTCCCCCATTTCTCTCCCTGTCCTCAGGCCTCCCTATTCCCTGAGACATGACAATATTACAATTAGGGCAATTAATAACCCTACAGTGGCCTCTAAGTGTTCAAGTGAAAGGAAAAGTCACACATCTCTCACTTTCAATCAAAAGCTGGAACTGACTAAGCTTAGTGAGAAAGGCATGTCCAAAACCAACATGGGCTGAAAGCGATGCCTCTTGTGCCAAACAGTTAGCCAAGTTGTGAATGCAAAGAAAAAGCCCTTAAAGGAAATTAACAGTGCTGCTCCAGTGAACACATGGATGATAAGAAAGAGAAATAACCTTATTGCTGATATGGAGAAAGATTTAGTGGTTTGGATAGACCATAAAACCAGCCACAATATTCCCTTCAGCCAAAGCCTAATCCAGAGAAAGGCCCTAACTAACTCTCTTTGATTCTTTGAAGGCTGAAGAGGAGAGGAAGCCGCAGAAGAAAAGTTTGAAGCTAGCAGAGTTTGGTTCATGTGGTTTAAGGAAAGAAGCCATCTTTATAACATAAAAAATGCAAGGTGAAGCCGCAAGTGCTGATGTAGAAGCTGTAGAAGTTATCCAGAAGATCTAGCTCAGATAATTAATGAAGGTCACTACACTAAACAACACATTTTCAATGTAGATGAAATAGCCTTATATTGGAAGAAGATGCCATCTAGGACTTTCGTAGCTAGAGAGGAGAAGTCAATGCCTGGTTTCAATCTTCGAAAGAGAGGCTGACTCTCTTGTTAGCGGCTAATGCAGCTGGTGACTTTATTTATTATTATTATTTTTTTTTTTTTGGTGGTACACGGGCCTCTCACTGTTGTGGCCTCTCCCGTTGCAGAGCACAGGTTCCGGACGTGCAGGCTCAGCGGCCATGGCTCACAGGCCTAGCCACTCTGCGGCATGTGGGATCTTCCCGGACCGAGCCACGAACCTGTGTCCCCTGCATCGGCAGGTGGACTCTCAACCACTGCGCCACCAGGGAAGCCCAGCTGGTGATTTTAAGTTGAAGCCAATGCTCATTTGCAATTCTGACAATCCCAAGGCTGTTAAGAATTATGCCAAATCTACTCTGCCTCTGCTCTATTAATGGAACAACAAAGCCTGGATGGCAGCACATCTGTTTACAACATGGTTTACTGAATATTTTAAGCTGACTGTTAAGACCTACTGCTCAGACAAAGATTCCTTTCAAAATATGACTGCCCATTGACAACACACCTGGTCACTCAAGAGCTCTGATGGAGATTTACAATGAGATTAATGTTGTTTTCCTGCCTGCTAACACAACATCCATTCTGCAGCCATACATCAAAGAGTCATTTTGACTTTCATTTCTTATTGTTTAAGAAATGCATTTTGTAAGGCTATAGCTGCCTATAGTGATAGTGATTCCACAATGGGTCTAAGCAAAGTAAATTGAAAACCTTCTGACAAGGATTCATCATTCTGGATGTCATTAAGTGTATTTGTGATTCATGGGAAGAGGTCAAAATATCAACATCTACAGGTGTTTGGAAGAAATTGATTCCAACTCTCATGGATGACTTTAGAGGGGTTCAAGACTTCAGTGGAGGAAGTAACTGAAGATGTGGTGGAAATAGCAAGAGAACTAGAATGAGAAGTGAAGCCTGAAGATGTAACTGAATTGCTACAATCTCATGATTAAATTTCAGTGGATAAGGAGTTGATTTTTATACATGAGCAGAGAAAGTAGTTTCTTGAGGTGGAACCTACTCCTGATGAAGATTGTGTGAAGATTGTTGAAATGACAACAAAGGATTTAGATGACATAAACTTAGTTGATAAAGCAGAAACAGGGTTTGAGAGGATGACTCTAATTTTGAAAGAAGTCCTACTATGGGTAAAATGCTATCAAACAGCATTGCATGCTATAGAGAAATTTTTCTTGAAGGGATCAACGTGGCAAATTTCACTGTTGTCTTACTTTAAGAAATCGCCACAGCCACCCCAACTTTCAGCAAACACCACCCTGATCAGTCAGCAGCCCTCAACATCGAGGCAAGACTCCCCACCAGCAAAAAGATGGCAACTCACCAAAGGCTCAGATCATTGTTAGCATTTTTTAGCAATATAGTTTTTTTTTTTCTTTTTCTGATTCCTGGGACCCTATTTGGACTCAGTGGAAATCACTGAGGGCTCAGGAATATGCTTTTTTTTTTTTTTTTTGGCCACGCCACGCAGCTTGGGGGATCCTAGTTCCCAGATCAGTGATTGAACTCATGCCCCCTGCAGTGGAAGCGTGGAGTCCTAACCACTGGACCACCAGGGAATTCCCAGCAATATAATATTTTTATTTAAGGTATGTACATTGTGTTTTTAGACATAATGCTACTGCAAGCTTAACTGACTACAGGAGAGTGTAAACATAACTTTTACATGCACTAAGAAACCTAACAATTTATGTGACTTGCTTTATTGTGATATTCACTTTATTGCAATGATCTGGAACCAAACCCACAAGATACCGTGTCTGTGTTTTACAGGTCCTAATAACATAATTTTGACTAAATGGAAGTAATCAAAACCTGTGATGTTGAAAATAGTATTTATAGGCCATAAACAAGCTATAGTAGACTCTCACATTTCCAGAAAAATAATAATGGTGACTTCAACTAAGCCAAATTTCCTAATCTCCAAGATGGTAAATACAGTCTAGGAAGAAACTGCATAACTTATGGGCTCCCACTGTTGTTTTCTTTTCTAAATCTTCTGGAATGTACAGATGTCAAGAACCCAAAAGCATCTGAATCACTTTTTCTTTTTTCCAATTATGCCATGCTTCTCTGTTGTTCTCTTTCTCCTTTCAGGTTTTCTCTACCTTCTTCAGATTTCCTCCACCCACAACCACCACCACCTCCCATCCTTCCTTTTTTCTCCTCATCTTATCAACCCCACCAGCTGCCTTCCTTTGAAATTTCCTGAGGTTTGCTTCAGATCTCTCAGAAAGTCAGATCAGAATCGAGGGAAAAATATCTGGTTCCGTAACCCTGAGGGTGGGTGCTGTCTGAGTGCACATTATAGTTTGGAGCTGGGCTGGTGTGTGAGTGACAACCTGACACACCATCTTAAGAGCTTCATGATTTCAGTTTAGTTTGTTTTAGAAGAGATTTTCAGCTCTTTGACACTTTTTCTTACTCTCGTTTTGTCTTTTTTTTCTCTTTTCAATTTAGTTATTGTTTATAGATATTTGACATCAAATGGTTTAAATTAAACTTAATTTATGGTGACAAAAGATTTTCAATTTTAGAAATTGGAAAACCCTCTGGGTAAATGCCAGCCCCTTCTGTCCTCCCTGCCACCACACAAACGTGTTCATCCAGCACAAAGCTGCAATAATAGATTCTGATATGAACTACAAAGAAGTGAGGGATTTTTCCAAATAAAACTACCTTTTATTATTTTTTAGGCCTCCTTATTTAGTCCAAGTATGTGTTATTAAATTAATCTTTAAAGTGCCTCTTTAAATAACTAACAATTCTCATTTCAACTGCTATGGCATAAAATTTAAATGCAATTATACACAAAGAAATTGCTTTCTTCCTTTGTACCTGATAATGACAAGGTCATAATCTGCCCTAAATCTATATTCTTTGCTTAGCCATTTGTGATATAGTTTATTGTAGGTATTAAGTGCTATTTAATGAAATAGCTTATAATATTAAGAAAGTGTTCTGTTCTCTAGAGGCAAAATGGTAGCAATTCAGAACTTTACGCAAAAGCTTTTGAAAAATAAGGGTTTCAACTTGGTTTTGGTATGTGAATTAGTTGTGTAGCCATCTGGATACTTTGCTGCTACACATCACTCTCCACATTGCTGGATTATCAAAACAGAGCCTCAAAGCACAGCTTTGTCTTCCTGAGAGGAGTCTTAATTATGAGTACTGCATATTTGGGATTTAGTTTATTCCCATATTTATTCCCTTATGTAACACATGGAATCTGCTTGTTTTGCTTAAGTTAGGAAGAAAAGGTCACAAAGAAGTAGGTTGTCATAACCAAGTCAGCCTGGGCTGAAGAACAGTAATCACTAAGTAAATGGCAATTCCTAAAACATACCAAATAATTAACAGGAAAAAGTAAGGCAGCGTCGAATGTCTTGAAAATTAGAATTTATGTGTTTTGAATTTTTCCCCCTGGAACTGTAAATGACCTTGGAGATAATCTAGTGGAGAGCCTTCACTTTGTACTGACTGAAATCCAGAGGGCAAAACGAGTCCACTGCGATCCCAAGCCAGTTCATTGCCTGAATCCAGACTCCAGCAAGGTTCGTTTTCCCCCTATGACCTCCCCCTGAAGGTGTGGCCTGAGATAATGTCTGAACATTCTTCAGTAGATACTACTTGGACTTGATGATACATTCAATATGGTTTTAAAACTTGGCCCTTTTGTGTCATAGGTGGGAAAGTGAACAGCGGGAACATGAAAATTGTCTTAGGGTAGCTTTTAAGTGAAGGAATAGTAATATTAATGTGAATAAATATTCAATGCCAAGATGTTTCTGAAAATGTGTGTAATAAGTGTTCGAAACAAGTAAGAATACTCAAATTAATATTAATGTCTATGTTGGTTTATTACCTGCCAAATGTGAATTCTTTCCTCAAATACTCAGGAGAATTGGCTGTTGATTATTATTTGACAGGACACAATTACCTGCAGCAAAATTCAACATTTTACTACCTATAGCATTATTTGAAAGCTAATCAATATTTTTGCTAAAGTTCCAGGCACTAGAAGCTAATCATTTGCAACACTGCTGGATAGAAAGCATAAAATCACATTTACTTGTTTCTGGCTCCCTTTAAAATGGTAGTTGGGTTATAATTATCAGGTAAGATTTGCTATTGAATCATGAGGTTTTGGATTAGCTGTTAGGACATGGGAGTTTCAGCAAACATTGATTATGCTTCTGATAATATTTTCTACATTTAATGAGATGGTCAATGTCAGGTTAGGTAAAAGAGTGCCTGAGAACTCTATTTTGGCTCAGAAAGGCAGAAAAATGTGAAAAATGTAACAATAGAAACCATTCAAGAGACTAAGATCTGGCTTTTGGCTCAATTTAATGAATGAGAACTTGAAGAGGAAACTCATATACTAACAAAAAGATTCAAAATTATCCTGGTATCAGCAGACTTTCAGACCAAGAAAAGAAAGTTTATATGTAATTACTTTGAAAGAGTATCCATTTGCTTTGAGATAGTTATTCACCTTCATTCATACTCTTTGGACCTGAAATTCACAGGTGCAGGAAACTAGGATTACATTTTATCTTTTCCAAAATGCTTGCTCAGTAACTTATATAGAACAGTTGACTGTAAATGCTTGTAAGAACTTAAAAATTGGATCATTTCCCTGATTATGTGTTTTAAAATTTGACTCTTACAAATAGCAAGAAACTATGATCACATTTCACAGAGATGACAAAGACAGGAAGCCAACATGCTAGCATGAAAGATTAATTCTTTAATTATGTCTTCTATTGCCTGTACACATGAAAGAATGCTCAACATCATTAATCATTAGAGAAATGCAAATCAAAACTACAATGAGATATCATCTCACACCGGCCAGAATGGCCATCATCAAAAAATCTAGAAACAATAAATGCTGGAGAGGGTATGGAGAAAAGGGAACTCTCTTGCACTGTTGGTAGGAATGTAAATTGATATAGCCACTACGGAGAACACTACTGAGGTTCCTTAAAAAACTAAAAATAGAACTACCATATGACCCAGCAATCCCACTACTGGGCATATACCCTGAGAAAACCATAATTCAAAAAGAGTCATGTACCACAATGTTCATTGCAGCTCTATTTACAATAGCCAGGACATGGAAGCAACCTAAGTGTCCATCAACAGATGAATGGATAAAGAAGATGTGGCACATATATACAATGGAATATTACTCAGCCATAAAAAGGAATGAAAGTGAGTTATTTGTAGTGAGGTGGATGGACCTAGAGACTGTCATACAGAGTGAAGTAAGTTAGAAAAAAGAAAAACAAATACCGTATGCTGACACATATATATGGAATCTAAAAAAAAAAAAATTGGTCATGAAGAACCTAAAGTCAAGACAGGAATAAAGATGCAGAACTATTACAGTATGGACTTGAGAATACGGGGAGGGGGAAGGGTAAGCTGTGACAAAGTGAGAGAGTGGCATGGACATATATACACTACCAAATGTAAAATAGATAGCTAGTGGGAAGCACCCACATAGCACAAGGAGATCAGCTTAGTGCTTTGTGACAACCTAGAGGGGTGGGATAGGGTTGGTAGGAGGGAGGGAGAGGCAAGAGAGAAGAGATATGGGGATATATGTATATGTATAGCTGATTCACTTTGTTATAAAGCAGAAACTAACACACCATTGTAAAGCAATTATACTCCAATAAAGAGGTTAAAAAATTAAATCAATAAAATAAAAATGTTGATATTCATGTTGCATCTATCATATATCAGCCAGACTCATCAATAATTCACCTCTTTAAACGATTAATAATAATCTAAAGCATTTCTTAACATAATGTTGACTTACATCTTAAACCTAATTCCCAATCCAACACTTTAATATAAAACTGAGCACTGGAATAAACAGCATTAGCTTTTCCTTGCTCAAATACCAAGGTTGGCTTTAAGATAAGGCAGTTTACCATTGTAACATATGATAATGTGCCTTATAAATATGCCTTTTTAAGTGATTAATGAAATGCTTATAATTGTAAATTAGATTGAGGCAGATGGATAGATAAATGAGTCTATATGAAATGTACTTCCTATTGCATTAAACTCGACCTTATTTGGGGCTTGGACAATAATAAGTTTTCAGGTAATTTGGAGTGATTTTCTTCCTGAGCACTGATCACACTCTCAATCAGCTTTAGTGACTGAAATGAGCATTGTTCTCTACTCCTACCCTCAACACATTAACTCAAAATTGATTTTTTTTTTTTTTTTACCATTTTTCTAGAATGCTGCAGTCAGCAGGTGATCACTTCAGGAGGAAAACCAATATTTTCATTCCAGTTCTTTTTATTTTTCCAGGCTCCTAACAATGATGGCTGTGATCATATGTGGCCCACAAATTCACTATGGATGTTAGTTGGATTTCATCAGTGCTCCTCCCTCTTGTACCTCTTTTCTTAATAATCCCCTTGAGGCTTCAGCCCTCATCCATTTATTCAGCAAAATTGTGATAAGTGCTGGCTACACAAAACCAGGACATGATGTTTTAAAGGAAAGATGGTCCACATGGGAAGCGGATAAACATATGATTTAGTTGGATGAAATGTAAAGAGTATTGAATTGGTGGTTTGAACAAAAGGAGTAGAGATTACTTGAGTGGGAAAGAGAAGTCATTTGAATTTGTTTAAAAAATTGAACAAAATTTTGTCAGATTTCTCAGATTGACACAGCATTTCAGGCAAAAGGAAAAGTTTCAGCAAATAACATGGATTTTCATTCACCTTTCTTAAAATTTAATGTAAGTCAAATTATTTTATCACTATGTCTTTTCTGACATTGAGAAGTGCTAATTAAAAAATCACTCATAGGGCTTCCCTGGTGGTGCAGTGGTTAAGAACCTGCCTACCAACACAGGGTACACAGGTTCAAGCCCTGGTCCGGGAAGATCCCACATGCCGCGGAGCAACTAAGTGCGTGCACCACAACTACTGAAACTGCGCTCTAGAGCCCATGAGCCACAACTACTGAAGCCCACGTACCTAGAGCCCGTGCTCCGCAACAAGAGAAGCCGCCGCAATGAGAAGCCCGCACACTGCAGCAAAGAGTAGCCCCCACTCGCCGCAACTAGAGAAAGCCCGCCCACAGCAACAAAAACCCAATGCAGCCAAAAATAAACAAATAAAATAAATAAATTTATCTTTAAAAAGTCGCTCAGAGATGAGATACTTAGAATTAACAAAGAATGAAAGTCAGGAAAATAAAAGGGAGATAGAGTAGATAGAAAAAAAATGTTCTTCCTAAAGCAAATCAAGATTAAAAAAAGCACTTTGGCTTTGAAATTGTATGCCTCTATCTGCCAGTGAGAGTAGCTTCTCAAATTCATTCTTAAGGAAGAGTTGAATCCAGCTCAGAGTGTGTGGCTATATATTTCTCTGTCTATTGTGAAATTTTTGTAACTTTGGGATTTTTCATAAATAGATCTCACCCTTCTTGAGATGTGCCTGCCATGTATATTTAAGACCATAAAATATTTGGGGAAAGCATATAAAGTGGGAAGGAAGGATGATAACGAGTTATATCTAACTGACAGAGTTTTCTCTGGAATAAATTCAAAACTCAGTTCCAAATGATAATGGGAAAGATAGTTCTTGAATAAAGACTTCGGTTTAAGTGTGGGCCTTTCCACATTCTTGTTTCAAGTCCTTGAACAAAGTACTAATTATATTCATTTTAAAAAAAGGAATGGATAAACAACAAAGTCCTACTATATAGCACAGGGAAATATACTCAATATCCTGTGATAAACCATAATGGAAAAGAATATGAAAAAGAATATATATATATGTATATATAACTGAATCACTTTGCTGTACAGCAGAAATTAACATAACATTGTAAAATCAACTATACTTCAAAAAATCAATTTTTTAAAAAAGGAAATAATTATACCTGTCATGCCCAACTCACTTGGGGTGGTCCATCAGTCAAAGTATTTATTATGCACAACTCAATGCACGTGCTAACTGAGCCTTGTTTTCTAATGGATAAGTGTGTTGCGTGTACAGTCTGATAAAAGAAATGCCTAGTACCCCACAAGTGGCAATAGCCCTCAAATATTCACCAACAACTAGCCTGATAATCTAGTGCACCCTACCCTATCATGCTTTGTACTGTCTTTTGTAAGTATCAATCCCTTGATCCGAACTTTGTCAGCGGTATCTCTGCCTTCAAAGACCAAATAGACGTATTTCACCATTTCTGCCCTTGCTGTCCATCTCATCCTCTGGCCAAGCACCCAACACCAAGGAAGGGATTATCATTGCATATTACTCTAGACTACATCCTAGTTGGGTAAAACAGGGACTGTGCTGCTGTGGGAACATAACATGATTGTGTACCTGGTATTGCAGGTCCTAAAATGATCATGCCCAGGTGCTCATTTTCTAATGGGTAACTTATGAGGAAGTGATCATAATTTATTGACATGATTGTTTTAAAAGTATGTACTTAGGGAGAAAAGAGAATAAACTAATTATAGATGAAGAGCATCTGAGAAGGAGGATAGGCTTTGGGATACAAGGACAAGGAAGATAAAGTGTCAAAGCACCAGGGAGAAGAAGAAAATTGGTGTGTCTGGGCAGCTGCATGCATTCTTCTGATAAGGACCACATAGGTAATTCCTACAATATTTTTCTCCAAGCAATTATTAATAATTTAGAAAAAATAAGATGGGTTAGGATATGAATTAGAGGACTAAATTGCTATGAAGAATTATAGTAGCAGCTGAAAAAACTGGAAGAGATTGTTGACAAGATGAAAGATGGCCAAAGGACTTTCTTTCAGAACCCTACTGAGATCGAAAATCTAAAGAGGGCTTACAGTTTTGTGATTTTTTCCAGCACTACTTGTCAATAATAGAATCAAAGACTATGACAAGAGATAGGTACAATGAAGTCAAAGGACAGATTTAATAAAGGATAATGACAGAAATGAGTAAAAATACAGGAACTGAGGACAGAGAGCAGTTTCTTGTCTCAAATTAGGTGACTATACATGCAGCTTATAAACTCTAAAGCCTTATGCAGGTTGGAGGTATTGTTTTTATTATTAACTGAAATACTGTATATATGTTCCCTTAAACCTCTTGGAAAATGATCATTGATAACAACAAGACAAGGAAAAACATACACAAGACATGTGCTTTCATTTCAATTCACCAAAAACTAATTATCTAGAATTAGACCTGAAACTCGCCGTGAAGAAGCTTTCTGTCAATTATGGGAGAAAAATATGTAATTAGAAATTTGAAAATAATATACTAACAGCTACATTAAAAGTGGAGAGAGGCACTTAGCCCTATCTTCCTAAAGGAGATGATACTGAGGAAATTTGGAAATGTAAGTAGAATTTAGTCAGAAAGCTAAAAGGACATTTCAGGCAGAGGGAACTGCATAGAAAGGTCTGAAGCCTAGAAAGAGCATTTAGTTAAATTACCAAATTGAAGAAAACAATAGTTTGCACTAGAATATTTGTATTATCTGTAAAATTGTGAAGCAAATATAAGAAGAAATACCTCGGATTACTGTTCAGGAAATCTTTGCATCCCCACCCCTTCCCTCTATGGACTTAATATATTTATCTCACTGTCCCATTGATTATAGAATTAGCCATACAATTAACTTTGACCTATGGGATGTTAGAAGAAATGATGCAAGCAAGGATTTGAAATGTGCTTGTCTGATAGCTACGTGCTCTCTTGCACAGATGCCCTTGCAGTGAGAAGACTGTGCCCTAACTTTCCCACTGATCCAAGGAGAATGAGAGACATGTGAAGGAGCGCCATCCATCCAACACACTGTCTTGAGTTTGGAATCAAGACCAGCCTGGTCCAGCCTAGATCATTTCATCCCAAGCTGGCTGGTAGGCATATGAGTGAATTCAAATGATTCTTGTTTTAAATTTCCCAAGGTTAGAGTGAATGTTTTGTAGCAAGAGCTGCCTACGCATTGTTAAACATGGCTGTGTCTGTGTTGAAATGCTTTTTAATTTCTTATTTTTGCTTCACATTCTTTAAAAATTAGATGTTTATTTTTTAATGAAGATGATTTTAAAAAGTAAATCATATATGAAAAATATATCATTTATGATGTGAGACTCTCTCAAAGATATATCATTATGAAGTGAGTTATAATGTCTGCTTTCTTTCTGGTTAAACAATTGTCAGTGATTAACTTAATCTTGCAGACTGTGTTAGGTTGCAGTACTGTCATTCTCAATTGTATTTGAGGGCCCACATGTAGTAAAGTAAAATTCTTTCAGTATCCTAATACATTTCTTCTGAAGAACTGCTCTGGTTACTCCCTCAGGAAAAGACACAGTCCAGATAGGAAATAGAAAAAAACAAGTTTCTCTTCTCTAATATGGGAAAGGAAATAGTCAATCACGTCCAGGAAGTGCAGAGACTCCCATACAGGATAAATACAAGGAGAAATGTGCCAAGACACATATTGATCAAACTATCAAAAATTAAATACAAAGAAAAAATACTAAAAGTAGCAAGGGAAAAAAAAAAACAAATAACATAAAAGGGAATCCCCACCAGGTTAACAGCTGATCTTTCAGCAGAAACTCTGCAAGCCAGAAGACAGTGGCAGGACATACTTAAAGTGATAAAAGGGAAAAACCTACAACCAAGATTGCTCTACCCAGCAAGGATCTCATTCAGATTTGATGGAGAAATTAAAAGCTTTACAGACAAGAAAAAGCTAAGAGAATTCAGCACCACCAAACCAGCTTTACAACAAATGCTAAAGGAACTTCTCTAGGCAGGAAACACAAGACAAGGAAAAGACCTACAATAACAAAACCAAAACAATTCAGAATATGGTAATAGGAACATACATATCAATAACTACTTTAAATGTAAATGGAATAAATGCTCCAACCAAAAGACATAGACTGGCTGAATGGATACACAAACAAGACTTGTATATATGCTGTCTACAACAGACCCACTTCAGACCTAGGGACACATACAGACTGAAAGTGAGGGGATGGAAAAAGATATTCCATGCAAATGGAAATCAAAAGAAAGCTGGAGTAGCAATTCTCATATGAGACAAAATAGACTTTAAAATAAACATTATTATGAGAGACAAAGAAGGACACTACATACTGATCAAGGCAGCAATCTAAGAAGATATAACAGTTGTAAGTATTTATGCACCCAATATAGGATCACCTCAATATATAAGGCAAATGTTAACAACCATAAAAGGGTAAATCAACAGTAACACAATCATAGTTGGGGAATTTAACACCCCACTTTCACCAATGGTCAGATCATCCAAAATAAAAATAAATAAGGAAACACAAGCTTTAAATGATACATTAAACAAGATGGACTTCATTGAAATTTATAGGACATTCCATCGGAAAACAACAGAAAACACTTTCTTCTCAAGTGCACATGGAACATTCTCCAGTATAGAGCATATCTTGGATCACAAATCAAGCCTTGGTAAATTTAACAAAATTGAAATCGTATCAAGTAACTTTTCAGACCACAATGCTATGAGACTAGATATCAATTATGCGGGAAAAAACGTGTAAAAAATACAAACACATGGAGACTACACAATACACTTCTATGTAACCAAGAGATAACTGAAGAAATCAAAGGGGAAATCAAAAAGTACCTAGAAACAAATGGCGATGAAAACATGATGACCCAAAACCTATGGGATGCAGCAAAAGCAGTTCTAAGAGGGAAGTATATAGCAATACAATCCTACCTCAAGAAACAAGAAACATCTCAAATAAACAACCTAATCTTACACCTAAAGCAATTAGAGAAAGAAGAGCAAAAAAAAACCCAAAGTTAGCAGAAGGAAAGAAATCATAAAGATCAACTCAGAAATAAATGAAAAAGAAATGAAGGAAACAATAGCAAGATCAATAAAACTAAAAGCTGGTTCTGTGAGAAGATAAACAAAATTGAGAAAACATTAGCCAGACTCATCAAGAAAAAAAGACAGAAGACTCAAATCAATAGAATTAGAAATGAAAAGGGAGAAGTAAAAATGAACCCTGAAGAAATACAAAGGATCATGAGAGATCACTACAAGCAACTATGTGCCATAAAATGGACAACCTGGAAGAAATGGACAAATTCGTAGAAAAGCACAACCTTCCAGGACTGAACCAGGAAGAAATAGAAAATATAAACAGACCAATGACAAGCATTGAAATTGAAACTGTGAATAAAATCTTCCAACAAACAAAAGCCCAGGACCAGATGGCTTCACAGGCAAATTCTATCAAACATTTAGAGAAGAGCTAACAACCATCCTTCTCAAACTCTTCCAAAATATAGCACAGAGAGGAACACTCCAAAACTCAGTCTATGAGGCCACCATCACCCTGATACCAAAACCAAAGATGTAACAAAGAAAGAACACTACAGGCCAATATCACTGATGAACATAGACGGAAAAATCCTCAACAAAATACTAGCAAACACAATCCTTTAGCACATCAAAAGGATCATACACCATGATCAAGTGGGCTTTATCACAGAAATGCAAGGATTCCTCAATATATGCAAATCAATCAATGTGATAAAACATATTAACAAATTGAAGGAGAAAAAACATATGATCATCTCAATACAGGCAAAAAAAGTTTTTGACAAAATTCAACACCCATTTATAGTAAAAACCCTCCAGAAAGTAGGCATAGAGGGAACTTTCCTCAACATAATAAAGGCCATATATGACAAACCCATGGCAACATCGTTCTCAATGGTGAAAAACTGAAACCATTTCCAGTAAGACTAGGACAAGACAAGGTTGTCCACTCTCACCACTATTATTCAACATAGTTTTGGAAGTTTTAGCCAGAGCAATCAGAGAAGAAAAAGAAATAAAAGGAATTCAAATCTGAAAATAAGAAGTAAAGCTGTCACTTCAGATAACATGTTACTATACATAGAGAATCCTAAAGATGTTACCAGAAAATTACTAGAGCTAATCAATGAATTTGGTAAAGTAGCAGGATACAAATTAATGCACAGAATATGCTTGCATTCCTATACACAAATGATGAAAAATCTGAAAGAGATATTAAGGAGATACTCCCATTTACCATTGCAACAAAAACAGTAAAATACCTAGGAATAAACCTACTAAGAAGACAAAAGACCGGTATGTAGAAAACTATAAGACACTGATGAAAGAAATTAAAGGTGATACAAACAGATGGAAAGATATACCATGTTCTTGGATTGGAAGAATCAACATTGTGAAAATGACTCTACAACTCAAAGCAATCTACAGATTCAATGCAAACCCTATCAAACTACCAATGGCATCTTTCACAAAACTGGAATTAAAAATTTCACAATTTGTATGGAAACACAAAAGACCCTGAATAGCCAAAGCAATCTTGAAGAAGAAAAACGGAGCTGGAGAAATCAGGCTCCCTGACTTCAGAAAATCCTACAAAGCTACAGTAATTAAGACTGTATGGTTCTGGTACAGAAAGAGAAATATAGATCAATGGAACAGGATAGAAACCTCAGAGTTAAACCCACGCACATATGGTCACCTTATCTTTTGATAAAGGAGGCAAGAATATACAATGGAAAAAGACAGCCTCTTCAATAAGTGGTGCTGGGAAAACTGGACACCTACATGTAAAAGAATGAAATTAGAACACTCCCTAACACCATACACAAAAATAAACTCAAAATGGATTAAAGACCTAAATATAAGGCCAGACACTATAAAACTCTTAGAGGAAAACATAAGCAGAACACGCTATGACATAAATCACTGTCAGATCCTTTTTGACCCACCTCCTAAGGTAATGGAAATAAAAACAAAAATAAAATAATGGGACCTAATGAAACTTAAAAGCTTTTGCACAGCAAAGTAAACCATAAACAAGAGGAAAAGACAACCCTCAGAATAGGAGATAATATTTGCAAATGAAGCAACTGACAAAGGATTAATCTCCAAAATTTATAAGCAGCTCATGCAGTTCAATAACAAAAAACAAACAATCCAAGCCAAAACTGGGCAGAACACCTAAATAGACATTTCTCAAAAGAAGATGTACAGATCATCAACAAACACATGAAAGGATGCTCAACATCACTAATCAGAGAAAAGCAAATCAAAACTACATGAGGTATCATCTCACACCAGTCAGAATGGCCATCATCAAAAAATCTAGAAACAATAAATGCTAGAGAGGGTGTGGAGAAAAGGGAACACTCTTGCACTGTTGGTAGGAATGTAAATTGATACAGCCACTACGGAGAACACTACTGAGGTTCCTTAAAAAACTAAAAATAGAACTACCATATGACCCAGCAATTCCACTACTGGGCATATACCCTGAGAAAACCAAAATTCAAAAAGAGTCATGTACCCAAATGTTCATTGCAGCTCTATTTACAATAGCCCAGAGATGGAAACAACCTAAGTGCCCATCATCGGATGAATGGATAAAGAAGATGTGGCACATATATACAATGGAATATTACTCAGCCGTAAAAAGAAACGAAATTGAGCTATTTGTAATGAGGTGGATAGACCTAGAGTCTGTCATACACAGTGAAGTAAGTCAGAAAGAAAAAGACAAATACCGTATGCTAACACATATATATGGAATTTAAGGGAAAAAAATGTCATGAAGAACCTAGGGGTAAGACAGGAATAAAGACACAAACCTACTGGAGAACGGACTTGAGGATATGGGGAGGGGGAAGGGTGAGCTGTGACAGGGTGAGAGAGAGTCATGGACATATATACACTAAAAAACGTAAGGTAGATAGCTAGTGGGAAGCAGCCGCATGGCACAGGGATATCGGCTCGGTGCTTTGTGACCGCCTGGAGGGATGGGATAGGGAGGGTGGGAGGGAGGGAGACGCAAGAGGGAAGAAATATGGGAACATATGCATATGGATAACTGATTCACTTTGTTATAAAGCAGAAACTAACACACCATTGTAAAGCAATTATACTCCAATAAAGATGTTAAAAAAAAAAAAAAAACTACATGAGGTATCACCTCACACCGGTCAGAATGGCCATCATCAAAAAATCTACGAACAACAAATGCTGGAGAGGGTGTGGAGAAAAGGGAACCCTCTTGCACTGTTGGTGGGAATGTAAAGTGATACAGTCACTATGGAAAACAGTATAAAGGTTCCTTAAAAAACTAAAATAGAACTACCATACGACCCAGCAATCCCACTACTGGGCATATACCCTGAGAAAACCATAATTCAAAAAGAGTCATGTACCACAATGTTCATTGCAGCTCTATTTAAAATAGCCAGGACATGGAGGAAACCTAAGTGTCCATCGACAGATGAATGGATAAAGAATATGTGGCACATATATACCATGGAATATTAGCCATAAAAAGAAACGAAACTGAGTTGTTTGTAGTGAGGTGGATGGACCTAGAGACTGTCATACAGAGTGAAGTAAGTCAGAAAGAGAAAAACAAATACCGTATGCTAACACATGTATATGGAATCTAAAAAAGATGAAAACAAATTGGTTCTGAAGAACCTAGGTACAGGACAGGAATAAAGACACAAATGTAGAGAATGGACTTGAGGACACGGGAAGGAGGAAGGGTAAGTTGGGACGAAGTGAGAGAGTGGCATGGATATATATACATTACCAAATGTAAAATAGATAGCTAGTGGGAAGCAACCACGTAGCACAGGGAGATCAGCTAGGTTCTTTGTGACCACCTAGAGGGGTGGGATAGGGAAGGTGGGAGGGAGACGCAAGAGGGAGGAGATATGGGGATATATGTATATGTATGGCTGATTCACTTTGTTATAAAGCAGAAACTAACACAACATTGTAAAGCAATTAGACCCCAATAAAGATGTTAAAAAGAAAAAACAAGTTTCAGACACAGGGAGATTTGATTTAAGAAAATTAGACAGTTCTCTTGAAGTGCACCGGACAATGCCTGGTGCACAGTAATAGATGACAAAGAAGTATTTGATTCATGTTCACAGGTATTCCTAGCATTCCCTTTAGCCAGTTTCAGAAAAGCTCACCTGAGTATTTTCAAGTTCATGCTCATTGGCATTTTAGTGGTGGCCCAGGTTAATCATGCTGTCTCTTCAGTGATGCAGTTAAGAGAACAAAAGTCAAGAAGGTTTTACCCTTTTGGATTTTCATGGAATTTTCAATGTCTGTTTTGATATTTGAGCACTTGGTGTGCTGTGATCTGTCATTTACGAGTGCTGCAGTGAATAAGTGAGAGCCATTAAACAACTGCACAATTTGGGGGACTTTTCACAGCCCAGTTATTGGACTCTGCAGGGAATCAATAAGGATTCAGCACAAGAAAAGAGACAGGTATTTTAATTTGAGTAATATTAATACTCACAAACTGTCATATTGTGGAAATTTTTAGCAGTGTGTAAGCTCTGAAACAAAGGAAGGAAAAGCCAAACAACCAGAGCTTGGAATTTCCAGGGTGTCTTCGATGGCTGGCAGCTGATGCAGTAGGTGAGCATCCAGTGTGGATTCAGGAGGAAAAAGAGCAGGACTGAAGGAGACATCTAGGGGAATCCCCAGTAAGTTCCTGGGCTCTCTAAAGCACATTTATACATTTATCCTATTAAAAAAACATTTCTACGAAGAGGCTGCTGTGTTCTGGTCCTGGGCTGTCAGCCAGCAATGTTTCTTTATAGAGGAAAGGACATTACAGAGACACAGGAAGATATAATAAATCTATGGCACAGTCCTTGACTTCAGGGACACTTGATGAAACTATACACACAGGAACCTTCAGTAAAACAATAACTGAAGTACACGTGGGGCGATAACATGTAAGTGAATTTAATACAGCTTAATACAGCTCAAAATTCATTTCTGAATCCTACAGTAATAAAGTTATCAAGAATATCAAGCCAGGCTAACCATGAATAACTCCTTGTAAGAAATTAATTTTGAGATGAGTTTTGACAGAGGTTAACCATAAAGATTGGTGTGCAAAATGGGAAAAATGCACAGATAAGAAAAGCATATTCCATATTAACTGCATGTCTAAAAGTGCTTAGACAAAATTATAGGGCACAGAGGAAAAAAAAGCATAAAGGACATAAAGTCAACCTGTGCAACCTCACAATTTGTTGATATAACTTCAAGTCTTTGTAGTGGCCATTGTGGGTACAAATATGGTAATATCTCTGCCAAATGTCATCTCTACATCACCACTCCTGGAATCTAAGACCCATGCACAGTTTCACATGTAGAACTGATTGGGAACAGAATTGAAGATCTCCAGATTATATGGCAGAAGTGGGACGTGGTGGGTGTCAAAATGAAGTAGCTGGAGCTCTCAGACTATCGAGACACTAATTTAACAACACTCCTGTTCCTTAATTATAGTTCACCAGTGAGATCCTTGAGAAAGGCAAGCTCGTATCTACTGACTAGGATGTGGATGAACTGAAAATGCTAAATAACTTTCCCTTAATCCCCCCTAAAAATCCCTCCTCTCAGGTCCTCACCATGAAAATCAGCCTCAGCCACATGCATGGTAACCAAGAAAGTGAAGCGGGTCTAGAGTAGACAAATGAAATGAGTGTAAAGCTTGTTGCTGAGCTCATTCAGAAGACGTGCTAAAAACCTGTGAATAGATAGAATTTTGGTAAATCGTTTCCGTATTTCCAGTTTTATTTTCATTAAAATATCTGATTTTGTTTTTATATCTTTTTATTTTTCAATTGGCCTCCAGCATTTTGGTCTTTGCCTCTTAGCCACATAGTCAGAAAAAAAATCATTTGATTTTTTTTGAACCTGGAGAGAAATCACTAAAAGAATCCCTCCATAATGCTGACTCACTTATATATGCATCAAAGCATGAGTTTTCTAAAAGTAAGACATATCTTTCTTTTCTTTCTTCTTTTTTTTAAAATTAGTAATTTTATCTTCTTCATGGTTGGGCTTCTCTAATATTAGCATTAGTTTATATTTATTAAAAGCAGATGCTTATATTCTTCAACATTCCACAGTCAAACAACACATGAAGCAGAAAGTTGATAAGCATGTTTTTGGATAAGAAAATACTAGCAGAGCCAAAACAATCTTGGAAAACTGAATTGACTTTTTTACAGCCTCATGACTTTTGAAAATTCTATCAATCATTGGAAAAAAGCACCAACTTCCAACATTTTAGAGTAATATATATTCATATGCAAAAAGGATTTCCAGACAATTGCTTCAGGAAATCCAAATATTGAGGTTAGAAAGACAGCAGTGGGGGGGATGGGGGGGAGTCATTATTCAAGAAATTTTGCAACAGTGGATACTGCTTAAAACATGACCACAGGGCTTCCCTGGTGGCGCAGTGGTTGAGAGTCCGCCTGCCGATGCAGGGGACACGGGTTCGTGCCCCGGTCCTGGAGGATCCCACATGTCACGGAGCGGCTGGGCCCGTGAGCCATGGCCACTGAGCCTGCGCGTCCGGAGCCTGTGCTCCGCAACGGGAGGCCACAAGAGTGAGAGGCCCGCGTACCGCAAAAACAAAAAACAAAAACAAACAAACAAAAAAAAACATGACCACAGAGTAACGGTAGCAAGAAGTCCAGTAGGAAAGGAGACAGAAAGGGAACATGGAAGAATGGAAGAAAGTTAAGAAGAATGAGTGAAGAAGTGAAATAATGAGACAGCAACAATGAGTGTCAGATTAAGGTTCTTTTGGAGAGTGGTTTTCCCAGCCAGATGCTCATCACCTCCCAGGATGGTCTCCCTGCAGGCACCTCTGCCGCCAGCTCCCTTGCACGTTGCTGCTGCATTAGATTTCATGCCTCCTGCTCTGATGATGCTCCTCTCCTGCTTTATGGTTTAGAGAGCTCTTGCATTATTGATCACTGGGCAGAATTCACACTCCTCATCCGGCAATCACATGATCCCATATACTCTACAAGCCCTTAATTTTTTAGTCAGCGTAATATAAAATTCTCTGCTTGTCAAGGCAGCCTTTTTGTATCTCTCCTTTTTTTCCCTCTTTCCCTTTGCCCTGGATTTTTGTACTCATTCCATGCTCTACACCTTTGATTTCTGTTTTCCACAAATGGAAATCTTGCTCTAATTTCAAAGAAATATGGAAAATAACAGTCAAATTTTCTCTCTGCTTCTTGATTCATATTCCTGAGAAAAAAAAATGATCACCCCAGCTCATTGTGTATACACCCGTGGGAGAGGATGATGACCAGGCTAGGGTCACGTGTCTATTTCAGATCCCATCTGCACTGGCTTGGAGGCAAGGACGGGTGGTGTGCATGGGCTTATGTATGTGTGTTGACAGAGTGTCCTGTATCTACATGGGCTGCTATTGAGTGGAAACTCTAACTGTGGGGCTCTCACTTAGATTCAATCTTGCCCATAACTCAAAATATTTGCTTTTTAAATTTCTGTACTTTGGCACAGGGTGTCAGCCCCTATATGTTGCACGTTTTCAGTCAATAGAGAAGCTCTTTTCTTCTTAATCAGTTTGCCACATCTGGGTAATGATTAACAAATAAATTTAGTTCTTTCTATGAAGTATCGTATTCAGAATCATATTGAATTTCCATAATTAAAGAAGACATACATATTGTTTCTAGAGAGAATAAATTTTGGCTGGATATAAAACAGCCGTCAACCTTAATCTTGAAAAATTCTGATTTGGAGCCAACAGCCTTATAGTATTGTGCCTGGTTTAATCTAGACAAGCAATGAAACAGACATATAACCTCTCACTTGATTTTTCTCTTATTTTTCTGTGAAGCTCAAGTGCCTTCCAGTGAAAACTGAGCATTACAAAATGATCAATATATATTATATCCAAAAAATGTACTTGTAAGCATCATGTGCATCTTTCCTTCAAGAAAAGTAGTTTCACCTTTCCTTACGATTTTGCTAAAGGCTGGAGTGCTTGTCTGCTTTCATAATAAATAGGAGGTGTTTGTCTGAACTTAATTGTCAAAGCAAGCCTTCCCCACAAACACTTTGAAATACCCAATACTCATACATTAGTTTATGCTTTGCAACGTCTTCACTTTCTTACCAAGCAAGGTATTATCTCAGTAGAATTATGGAAGTTCTACTTAAACTTTGTTTTACATTGCTCTAAATGTTTGAATCAATAATATGTTAATTGTCTCCTCTCATCAAAGCCTACTTTCCTTCATATTTAGTAAATTTATATCAAAGCCAAATTTTACGTTTTAAAGTTAGCTTTTAATGTAATCTTGATAAGCCACACCCTATTTTTAGAGGAAATACCTTTTTCTCTCAGAGTGGTGGGTTATATCTGCAGACTCAGTGGGTCCTGGGGAATCTGAGGATTCAAGATTTCCAAGTGCATCAAACACTTGTCCTCATTTGTGTCCCATTCTTTGCCAATCAGGGCCTTAGTCTTGTCATGGCAAATCTAACTAGTCAAGGTACTTAAGTTTCTCTAGAGCTTTGCTTGCCTTAAATCCTGAGCCTAGTTCTCCAGCCTTTTCTGCCTTAAGCTGCTGGCAATAAGAATCTCTTTGTGTGTTTCCAAGTCAGCCCTTTGTTTTGCATGTTTAGCCTTTTATTGATGGTTAACCTTCTTCAGTCTTTCATTTTCTCTTTCCAAAAGCATCAATTGCCCCCAGGAAGCATTATTCAATACCATTGCTCTTATAATCACTATTTCCCACATGTATCTCAAATGCTTAATACATTGCACCCACCACTGCATTTTCCTTCACCTAGCCTCCCATTTCCCTTCAAAATAACCTCCCATTTTGCCCATGGTAAAAGCTTTATCATTGCTACCTGATGCCTGGAGCTGTTCGTATTCCACCTCATTACTCACTGAGCAGTGGGTGATCCAGCTCCAAAATCCCATTTTAGCATCTGTTTTTTCAGACTATTTTCAAACTGTCACAAGTTTGGATCTACATGAAGTATACTCAGATGAAAATTAACAAATTGGAGGTTCATTAAGGAATGCTCTTGGGATGAGTAATAGTGGGAGAAGGGAACAAAACCAAATTTGCGAGGAGGAAAAATTTGGTCTGTGATGTAGTCACAACAAGCCCTTAGCCAAATTCACATGGAGCTCTGAAGCTGGCATGACTCTTCCAAGTTGTACCAAATTGAAAAGAAGACGCAAGTCTTTTCTATGCCTTCATTGACCAGTTATCACATTCAGGTTCCTAGCTCTCTCTCCCCACCACCACCCCCTCCACAACACACACACACACCCTCACACCAGAAAAGGAATATAATCTTGAAAAAGGCAGCTATCTTCAGCTAAGGACAATTCCCAAAGAGGGCAGACAGCTGAGGGTGTCAGATGTCAATCTTTGGAACAATTGGTAATAAATCCTTTATCCGTAAAGTAGGGATCTGGATGATGCAAACTAGCATGTTTACTGAAGAATTAAGTATTAATTAGGGACATATCAATAGGGCACGGACTCAGTTGAAAGATATCTCTTTAGGGACATATCAATAGGGACATATCAATAGGGCACGGACATATCAATAGGGCACGGACCCAGTTGAAAGATATCTCACTGGATAACTTTAGACTAATGTAAATATCAAAATAAATGATAATAGGTTTTAAGGTCTTCATTAAAAAAGAATCCGGGAGTCCATAACTATAGTAAAAGGGTGAGTAAGTAGAAGTTCTTCTTTGTAGAATAATGCCAGTTAATTAACGTAGAATGACAGAATTAAAAGAATTAGATCATTTTCAAATATCAAAGTAATGGTTTAGTTATCAATAGGCACTAAAACTATTGGCTGATAAATTATTGAAGATCAGGCTACTCATATAATTTCAAAGTATCAGCATATAGTATGTACATTAATTATCAAGTAGGAAAAGCACCTTTACAACAGCAAGGTCTTGTAGATAACCATCTTAAGCAAGTGATCAACTCTAGTATCACCAATAAGAGGGAAAAAAAACAGATATCATTAACCTTTTGATTTGATGCAGTGGGAAGTACAAAACATTATTTAGGTATTATTCTTTTTTTAAAATTTTTTTAGCTTTATTGAGGTGTAATTGACAAATGAAAGTTGTATATATCTAAGATATACAACTTGATGTATGATTTTTGTATACAATGTGAAATGATCACCACAATCAAGCTAATTAGCATATTACCTAGGTATTATTATTCTTGACAAAATGTTCAACTTGAATCTAATCATAAAGAAGCAATTAGGCAAACCCAGATTGTGAGAGAGTTTACAAGCCCACTAACCTGGGTTCTTCAAAAATATAATCATGAAAAACAAAAAGTGTAAGGTGACTGTCTTAAACTAAAGGAATTTAAAGAAATATGACAAACAAATATACTATAAGAACATTAATCAGATACTGAGTTGAAAATTAAAAAAGAACATTTGGGGCTCAATGGGGTAAATATGAGTATGGATTATGTATTAGCTACTGCTATATTAATATTAAATTTCTTGAGTGTGATTATGTCAGAGTTACCTGCTAAAATACTTAAGGGTCAAGTGTCTTGATATCACCATTGCAGTTTTGAAAGTTATTTTTTTAAAAGGACGTGGAGCGAGAGATATGGCAAAATATTAACAGTTGGTGAATCAAGGTAAAGGTTATATGTGTATTTGTAATATTATACTGTCAATTTTTGTTTCAATTTTTTTTCAAAATAATATAGGAGAAAATTCTAAAATTTAAGCCAAGTCTTGATCCAATTTTCACAAAATCCCTTATTAATAAGGTCTATGTCCCTGAAATTTAATTGCTTTGAATTCTGATTACAATCTCTTCATATCAATCTTTTCTTTCTAGCATTAAAAACGAAGTGATTTTTAAGAGGAAGTAACATACAATAACCACACTTATTTTACCTACATTTCCATGATTCCTATCCAAGTCATTTTACCCTGATAAATTCCTACAACTGCCAAAATGTAATCTCAACCCTAGTAATTTTCCCCAACCCTAGTTTCCTTTTGACATCTTTTTAGGATTCAAGAGACTACTTCTGTTGACTGAGGTAAAAGAGGAGCCTCTAACTACTTTGGCAGTAAGTTAATAAAAAATAAATAACTTACTTTTTTAAAAGCTTTGTTTCAACTTCCCCTTTCTGAGCCATATTTTCTCCTTTCTCATTATCTCATTCCATCAGGATCACATATCAAACCTGGTTTTAAAGAGAAAGAAAGTAAAAGGAAAGTTCTACATTAACCATCTTCCAAAAGAACTAGGGGAAAATAGAAGTTGAGAATACAGACATGTCTCCAAGTATATCTATTAGGACCTAAAGAAACTCTTTAATTCCTCATTTTTTTTTTAATAGCAGTGACCCTCTGTGCTATCACTTTTTAAAGAGCTATGTTGCAGCAATTTAAGGAACATGGCTCTCATTTTCTACAATTACAGGTTTCAATGGAATTCTTACTGGTAAAATATGTCAAAATTATATACACAGGAAATCCTCCACGGGAGATCGGGGAAGATGGCGGAAGAGTAAGACACGGAGATCACCTTCCTCCCCGCAGATACACCAGAAATACATCTACACGTGGAACAACTCCTACAGAACACCTACTGAAAGCAGGGAGAAGACCTCAGACCTCCCAAAAGGCGAGAAATTCCCCACGTACCTGGGTAGGGCAAAAGAAAAAAGAATAAACAGAGACAAAAGATAGGGACGGGACCTGCACCAGTGGGAGGGAGCTGTGAAGGAGGATAGGTTTCCACACACTAGGAAGCCCCTTCACGGGCAGAGACTGCAGGTGGCAGAGGCGGAAGCTTCAGAGCCACGGAGGAGGGCGCAGCAACAGCGGTGCGGAGGGCAAAGCGGAGAGATTCCCGCACAGAGGAATGGTGCCGACCGGCACTCACCAGCCTAAGAGGCTTGTCTGCTCACCGGCCGGGGAGGGCGGGGCTGGGAACTGAGGCTCGGGCTTCGGTCGGATCCCAGGAAGAGGACTGGGGCTGGTGGCGTGAACACAGCCTGCAGGGGGTTATGCAGCACGGCTAGCCGGGAGGGAGTCCGGGGAAAAGTCTGGACTTGCTGAACAGGCAAGAGACTTTTTCTTGCCTCTTTGTTTCCTGGTGCGTGAGGAGAGGAGATTAAAAGCGCTGCTTAAAGGAGCTCCAGAGATGGGAGCAAGCCGCGGCTAAAAGCGCGGACCCCAGAGACAGGCATGAGACGCTAAGGCTGCTGCTGCGGCCACCAAGAAGCCTGTGTGGGAGCACAGGTCACTATCCACACCCCCCTTCCGGGGAGCCAGTGCAGCCCGCCACTGCCAGGGTCCCGGGATCCAGGGACAACTTCCCCGGGAGAACGCACGGTGGGCCTCAGGCTGGTGCAACGTCACGCCGGCCTCTGCCGCTGCAGGCCCGCCCCGCACTCCGTGCCCCTCCCTCCCCCCAGCCTGGGTGAGCCAAAGTCCCCGAAGCAGCTGCTCCTTTAACCCCGTCCGGTCTGAGCGGAAAAACAGATGCCCTCCAGCGACCTACATGCAGAGGCAGGGCCAAATACAAAGCTGAGCCCCGGGAGCTGTGAGAACAAAGAAGAGAAAGGGAAATCTCTCCCAGCAGCCTCAGAAGCAGCGGATTAAAGCTCCACAATCAACTTGATGTACGCTGCACGTGGGAATACATGAATAGACAACGAGTCATCCCAAATTGAGGAGGTGGACTTTGGGAGCAAGATTTATGATTTTTTTTCCCCTTTTCCTCTTTTTGTGAGTGTGTATGTGTATGCTTCTGTGTGAGATTTTTGTCTGTATAGCTTTGCTTCCACCATTTGTCCTAGGGTTCTATTCATTTGTATTTGGTTCTTTGGTTTTTTTCTTTTTAAAAAAAAAAAAAAAAAAAAAACCTTTTTTCTTAATAATTATTTTTTATTTTAATAACTTTATTTTATTTTGTCTTATTTTATTTTATCTTTTCCTTCTTTCTTTCTTTCCTTCCTTCCCTCCTTCCTTCCTCCCTCCCTCCCTCCCTCCTTTCTTTCTTTCTTTCCTTCTTTCCTTTTTTTTTTCTTTGTTTCTTTCTTTCTAGTTTTTCTCCCTTCTATTCTGAGCTGTGTGGATGAAAGGCTCTTGGTGCTGCAGCCAGGAGTCAGTGCTGTGCCTCTGAGGTGGGAGAGCCAACTTCAGGACACTGGTCCACAAGAGACCTCCCAGCTCCACATAACATCAAACTGCAAAAATCTCCCATAGATCTCCATCTCAACACCAGCACCCAGCTTCACTCAACGACCAGCAAGCTACAGTGCTGGACACCCTATGCCAAACAACTAGCAAGACAGGAACACAACCCCACCCATTAGAAGAGAGGCTGCCTAAAATCATAATAAGGCCACAGACACCCCCAAAACACAGAACTAGATGTGGACCTGCCCATCAGAAAGACAAGATCCAGCCTCATCCACCAGAATACAGGCACTAGTCACCTCCACCAGGAAGCATACACAATGGGAACTACGAACCTGCAAAAAGGAGACCCCAAACACAGTAAGATAAGCAAAATTAGAAGACAGAAAAACACACAGCAGGTAAAGGAGCAAGATAAAAACCCACCAGACCTAACAAATGAAGAGGAAATAGGCAGTCTACCTGATAAAGAATTCAGAATTATGATAGTAAAGATGATCCAAAATCTTGGAAATAGAATAGACAAAATGCAAGAAACATTTAACAAGGACCTAGAAGAACTAAAGATGAAACAAGCAACAATGAACAACATAATAAATGAAATCAAAAATACTCTAGATGGGAACAAACTGAGTCAGAAGAACGGATAAGTGACACGGAAGATAAAAGAGTGGAAATAACTACTACAGAGCAGAATAAAGAAAAAAGAATGAAAAGAACTGAGGACAGTCTCAGAGACCTCTGGGACAACATTAAATGCACCAACATTCGAATTATAGGGGTTCCAGAAGAAAAAGAGAAAAAGAAAGGGACTGAGAAAATATTTGAAGAGATTATAGTTGAAAACTTCCCTAATATGGGAAAGGAAATAGTTAATCAAGTCTAGGAAGTGCAGAGAGTCCCATACAGGATAAATCCAAGGAGATATATGCCAAGACACATATTAATCAAACTGTCAAAAATTAAATACAAAGAAAACATATTAAAAGCAGCATGGGAAAAACAACAAATAACACACAAGGGAATCTCCATAAGGTTAACAGCTGATCTTTCAGCAGAAACTCTGCAGGCCAGAAGGGACTGGCAGGACATATTTAAAGTGATGAAGGAGAAAAACCTGCAACCAAGATTACTCTACCCAGCAAGGATCTCATTCCGATTTGATGGAGAAATTAAAACCTTTACAGACAAGCAAAAGCTGAGAGGGTTCAGGACCACCAAACCACCTTTACAACAAATGTTAAAGACCTTCTCTAGGCAAGAAACACAAGAGAAGGAAAAGACCTACAATAACGAACACAAAATAATTAAGAGAATGGGAATAGGAACGTACATATCGATAATTACCTTAAATGTAAATGAATTAAATGCTCTCACCAAAAGACACAGATTGGCTGAATGGATACAAAAACAAAACACATATATAGGCTGCCTACAAAAGACCCACTTCAGACCTAGAGACACATACAGACTGAAAGTGAGGGGATAGAAAAAGATATTCCATGCAAATGGATACCAAAAGAAAGCTGGAGTAGAAACTCTCATATCAGACAAAATAGACTTTAAAATAAAGACTATTAGAAGAGACAAAGAAGGACACTACATAATGATCAAAGGATCAATCCAAGGAGAAGATATAACAATTGTAAATATTTATGCACCCAACATAGGAGCACCTCAATACATAAGGCAAATACTAACAGCAATAAAAGGGGATATTGACAGTAACACATTCATAGTAGGGGACTTTAACACCCCACATTCACCAATGGACAGATCATCCAAAATGAAAATAAATAAGGAAACACAAGCTTTAAATGATACATTAAACAAGATGGACTTCATTGATATTTACAGGACATTCCATCCAAAAACAACAGAATACACATTTTTCTCAAGTGCTCATGAAACATTCTCCAGGATAGATCATATCTTGGGTCACAGATCAAGCCCTGGTAAACTTAAGAAAATTGAAATTGTATCAAGTATCTTTTCTGACCATAACGCTATGAGACTAGATATCAATTACAGGAAAAGATATGTAAAAAATCCAAACACATGGAGGCTAAACAATACACTATTTAATTGCTAAGTGATCACTGAAGAAATCAAACAGGAAATTAAAAAATACCTAGAAACAAATGACAATGGAGACACGACGACCCAAAACCTATGGGATGCAGCAAAAGCAGTTCTAAGAGGGAATTTTATAGTAATACAATCCTAACTTAAGAAACAGGATACACCTCGAATAAACAACCTAACCTTGCACCTAAAGCAATATGAGAAAGAAGAACAAAAAACCCCCAAAGTTAGCATAAGGAAAGAAATCATAAAAAACAGATCAGAAATAAATGAAAAAGAAATGAAGGAAACAATAGCAAAGACCAATAAAACTAAAACATGGTTCTTTGAGAAGATTAACAAAATTGATAAACCATTAGCCAGACTCATCAGGAAAAAAAGGAAGAAGACTCTAATCAATAGATTTAGAAATGAAGAAGGAGAAGTAACAACTGATTGCAAAAATACAAAAGATCATGAGACATTACTACAAGCAACTGTATGCCAATAAAATGGACAACCTGGAAGAAATGGACAAATTCTTAGAAATGCATAACCTGCCAAGACTGAATCACGAAGAAATAGAATATATAAACAGACCAATCACAAGCACTGAAATTGAAACTGTGATTTAAAATCTTCCAACAAACAAAAGCCCAGGACCAGATGGCTTCACAGGCGAATTCTATCAAACTTTTAGAGAAGAGCTAACACCTATCCTTCTCAAACTCTTCCAAAATATAGCAGAGGGAGGAACACTCCCAAACTCATTCTACGAGGCCACCATCACCTTGGTACCAAAACCAGACAAGGGTGTCACAAAGAAAGAAAACTACAGGCCAATATCACCGATGAACATAGATGCAAAAATCCTCAACAAAATACTAGCAAACAGAATCCAACATCACATTAAAAGGATCATACACCATGATCAACTGGGGTTTATTCCAGGAATGCAAGGATTCTTCAATATACGCAAATCAATCAACATGATACACCATATTAACAAATTGAAGGAGAAAAAGCATATTATCATCTCAATAGATGCAGAGAAAGCTTTTGACAAAATTCAACACCCATTTATGATAAAAACCCTGCAGAAAGTAGGCATAGAGGAAACTTTCCTCAACATAATAAAGGCCATATATGACAAACCCACAGCCAACATCGTCCTCAATGGTGAAAAACTGAAACCATTTGCACTAAGATCAGGAACAAGACAAGGTTGCCCACTCTCACCACTATTATTCAACATAGTTTTAGAAGTTTTAGCCAGAGTAATCAGAATAAAAAGAAATAAAAGGACTTCAAATCAGAAAAGAAGAAGTAAAGCTGTCACTGTTTGCAGATGACATGATACTATACATAGAGAATCCTAAAGATGCTACCAGAAAACTACTAGAGCTAATCAATGAATTTGGTAAAGTAGCAGGATACAAAATTGATGCACAGAAATATCTGCCATTCCTATACACTAATGATGAAAACTCTGAAAGTGAAATCAAGAAAACTTTCCCATTTACCATTGCAACAAAAAGAATAAAATGTCTAGGAATAAACGTACCTAAGAAGACAAAAGACCTGTATGCAGAAAATTATAAGACACTGATGAAAGAAATTAAAGATGATACAAATAGATGGAGAGATATACCATGTTCTTGGATTGGAAGAATCAACATTGTGAAAATGACTCAACTACCCAAAGCAATATACAGATTCAATGCAATCCCTATCAAATTACCACTGGCATTTTTCACAGAACTAGAACAAAAAATTTCACAATTTGTATGGAAACACAAAAGACCCCGAATAGCCAAAGCAATCTTGGGAACAAAAAACAAGCTGTAGGAAGCAGGATCCGTGACTTCAAACTATACTACAAAGCTACAGTAATCAAGACAGTATGGTACTGGCACAAAAACAGAAAGATAGATCAATACAATAGGATACAAAGCCCAGAGATAAACCCACACACATATGGTCACCTTATCTTTGATAAAGGAGGCAGTGGAGAAAGGACAGCCTCTTCAATAAGTGGTGATGGAAAAACTGGACAGGTACATGTAAAAGTATGAGATTAGAACACTCCCTAACACCATTCACAAAAATAGGCTCAAAATGGATTAAAGACCTAAATGTAAGGCCAGAAACTATCAAACTCTTAGAGGAAAACATAGGCAGAACACTCTATGACATAAATCACAGCAAGTTCTTTTTTGACCCACCACCTAGAGAAATGAAAATAAAAACAAAAATAAACAAATGGGGCCTAATGAAACTTCAAAGCTTTTGCACAGTAAAGGAAACCGTAAACAAGACCAAAAGACAACCCACAGAATGGGAGAAAATATTTGTAAATGAAGCAACTGACAAAGGATTACTCTCCAAAATTTATAAGCAGCTCATGCAGCTCAATAACAAAAAAACAAACAACCCAATCAAAAAATGGGCAGAAGACCTAAATAGACATTTCTCCAAAGAAGATATACAGATTGCCAACAAACACATGAAAGAATGCTCAACATCATTAATCATTAGAGAAATGCAAATCAAAACTACAATGAGATATCATCTCACACCAGTCAGAATGGCCATCATCAAAATATCTAGAAACAATAAATGCTAGAGAGGGTGTGGAGGAAAAGGGAACACTCTTGCACTGCTGGTGGGAATGTGAATTGTTACAGCCACTATGGAGAACAGTATGGAGGTTCCTTAAAAAGCTACAAATAGAACTACCATATGACCCAGCAATCCCACTACTGGGCATATACCCTGAGAAAATCATAATTCAAAAAGAGTCATGTACCAAAATGTTCATTGCAGCTCTATTTACAGTAGCCCAGAGATGGAAACCACCTAAGTGTCCATCATCGGATGAATTTATAAAGAAGATGTGGCACATATATACAATGGAATATTACTCAGCCATAAAAATGAAACGAAATTGAGCTATTTGTAATGAGGTAGAGGGACCTAGAGTCTGTCATACAGAGTGAAGTAAGTCAGAAAAAGAAAGACAAATACCGTATGCTAACACATATATATGGAAATGAAGAAAAAAAATGTCATGAAGAACCTAGAGGTAAGACAGGAATAAAGACACAGACCTACTGGAGAATGGACTTGAGGATATGGGGAGGGGGGAGGGTAAGCTGTGACAAAGCGAGAGAGTGGTTTGGACATATATACACTACCAAATGTAAAATAGATAGCTAGTGGGAAGCAGCCGCATAGCACAAGGAGATCAGCTCGGTGCTTTGTGACCACCTAGAGAGGTGGGATAGGGAGGGTGGGAGGGAGGGAGATACTCCAATAAAGATGTAAAAAATAATAATAATAATAAATAAAAAGGAAAAAACAATTATATACACATATTCATAAAGTTTAAACTGTCTAGATATGTATATGGTCTTTGAAACATTCTCTTTTAATTTCAGGGTTTCAGATATTTCAGAAGTGAATATTTTCCTTCACTAGTCCATTTTCTGAAATAATAACACTTCAGCAGAACTCAAGTAAATTTTAACAAGTATGTATTCCTCTAAGACGTTTTTTTCTTTGCTATTTAAGGGCCTCTCCCATCCCACAAATGCCCTACTAGCTATAGACTCATATATTAAATATACACATGTATATATATATAACTATAAACCCTCCTAATGTATTTATATAAAGGCACTCCAACACAATGCATAAAACAGGTGAGCTACTTTTAATTTTATCATGGGAAATATGTGTAGTTAATGTGAAAGAATATCAAGCAATGCTAACTCTGTTTTTTTTTGGAAAAACACTCTAGATGTTTTGTGAGAAGAGAAAAATCTCTATAGGATAGAATTGTAACAGTACTTTTATGTAAAGCAGTTTTATTTGAAATATACTGTCCCAGACAGCAGTGAAGAGAACAGTTTTAATCCAAAATGCGTCCAGGCTCAGTCCCTTCTGGCCAATTATTTGATTTCAGTAATGCTCTTGTTGCCTCTGCCTAGCACTAGCTATTAAATATAGTGCTGTGCCTTTTAGAAAACTTTTACTTTACATGAGAGCCAAAAGGTAAATCTGTACAAAATTGAACTAGGAGTTAAAATATGATTTTGAAATGGAAAAACATATTAGCTCAAATTCTAACAAATGAAAATCTTTTTGAAAAAATTAAGTAACAGAAAGTGCTAGTCAGTGTCTATCAACCATCAATCCCATTTAGACAAAGACTGGGCAAAGCTCACAATTACCCAGAGGTTTTCAAATGTTTTTCCTTGATTTAAATCAAGTTTTGAGGGAAATGCCAAAATTTTCTAATAACTTTAGGATAGGATTAAATTCAACAAATATTTATTGGAAAGTCCTGGAATAGTCACTGTATAAAGATGGCTAAGAAGAGACAGTCCCTGCCCTGGGGCAATCTAGTGGATAAAATTAGGCAAGTTTTTTAATACAAGAAGGAATAAGAGAGGAGCTTCAAGATGGTGGAAGAGTAAGATGCGGAGATCAACTTCCTCCCCACAACCACATCAGAAATACATCTACAAGTGGAACCACGCCTACAGAACACCTACTGAACGCAGGCAGAAGACCTCAGACCTACCAAAAGGCAAGAAACTCCCCACGTACCTGGGTAGGGCAAAAGAAAAAACAGAGACAAAAGAATAGGGACGGGACCTACACCAGTGGGAGGGAGCTGTGAAGGAGGCAAGGTTTCCACACATTAGAAGCCCCTTTGCGGGTGGAGACTGTGGGTGGCAGAGGGGGGAAGATTTGGAGCCACAGAGGAGAGCGCAGCAACAGGGGTGCGGAGAGCAAAGGGGAGAGATTCCTGCACAGAGGATCGGCGCCGACCAGCACTCACCAGCCCAAGAGGCTTGTCTGCTCACCTGCTGGGGCAGGCGGGGCTGGGAGCTGAGGCTTGTGCTTCGGTTGGATGCAGGGAGAGGACTGGGGTTGGCTGCGTGAACACAGCCTGAAGGGGTTAGTGTGCCACGGCTAGCCGGGAGGGAGTCCGGGAAAAAGTCTGGAGCTGCCAAAGAGGCAAGAGACATTTTCTTGCTTCTTTGTTTCCTGGTGCATGAGGAGAGGGGATTAAGAGCACTGCCTGAACGAGCTCCAGAGAAGGACACAAGCCGCGGCTATCAGCGTGGACCCCAGAGCCATGCATGAGATGCTAAGGTTGCTGCTGCCTCCACCAGGAAACCTGTGAGCAAGCACAGGTCACTATCCACACCTCCCCTCCCAGGATCCTGTGTGGCCCGCCAATGCCAGGGTCCCGTGATCCAGGGACAACTTCCCTGGGAGAACACATGGCATGTCTAAGGCTGGTGCAACGTCCCGCTGGCCTCTGCCGCCACAGGATTGCCCCGCATCCATACCCCTCCCTCCCCCGGCCTGAGTGAGTCAGAGCCCCTGAATCAGCTGCTCATTTAACCCCGTCCTGTCTGAGCGAAGAACAGATGCCCTCAGGTGACATACATGCAGAGGCGGGGCCAAATCCAAAGCTGAACCCCGGGAGCTGTGCCAACAAATAAGAGAAAGGGAAATCTCTCCCAGTAGCCTCAGGAGCAGCGGATTAAATCTCCACAATCAACTTGATGTACCCTGCACCTGTGGAATACCTGAATAGACAACGAATCATCCCAAATTGAGGAGGTGGACTTTGGGAACAATGATATATATTTTTTTTCCCCATTTTTCTCATTTTGGAAGTGTGTATGTCTATGCTTCTATGTGTGATTTTGTCTGTATAGCTTTGCTTCTACCATTTGGCCTAGGGTTCTGTCTGGATATTTTTTGTTTTTTTTTTAATTTTTTCTTAATTATTTTTTATTTTAATAACTTTATTTTATTCTATTTTATTTTATCTTCTTTCCTTCTTTCTTTCTATTTTTTGTCCCTTTTATTCTGAGCGATGTGGATGAAAGGCTCTTGATGCTCCAGCCAGGCGTCAGGGCTGTGCCTCTGAGGTGGGAGAGCCAAGTTCAGGACACTGGTCCACAAGAGACCTCCCAGCTCCACATAATATCAAACGGCAAAGTCTCCCAGAGATCTCCATCTCAACACCATGACCGAGCTTCACTCAACGACCAGCAAGCTACAATGCAGGACAACCTATGCCAAACAACTAGCAAGACAGGAACACAACCCCATCCATTAGAAGAGAGGCTGCCTAAAATCATAATAAGGCCACAGACACCCCAAAACATACCACCAGACGTAGACCTGCCCAACAGAAAGACAAGATCCAGCCTCATCCACCAGAACACAGGCATTAGTCCCCTCCACCAGGAAGCCTGCACAACCCACTGAATCAACCTTAGCCACTGGGGACAGACTCTAAAAACAACAGGAACTATGAACCTGCAGCCTGCAAAAACCAGACCCCAAACACGGTAAGTTAAGCAAAATGACAAGACAGAAAAACACACAGCAGATGAAGGAGCAAGGCAAAAACCCACCAGACCTAAAACATGAAGAGGAAATAGGCAGTCTACCTGAAAAAGAATTCAGAGTAATGATAGTAAAGATGATCCAAAATCTTGGAAATAGAATATAGAAAATAAAAGAAATGTTTAACAAGGACCTAGAAGAACTAAAGAGCAAACAAACAATGATGAACAACACAATAAAGGAAATTAAAAATTCTCTAGAAGGGATCAATAGCAGAATAACTGAGGCAGAAGAACGGATAAGTGACATGGAAGATAAAATAGTGGAAATAACTACTACAGAGCAGAATAAAGAAAAAAGATTGAAAAGAACTGAGGACAATCTCAGAGACCTCTGGGACAACATTAAACACACCAACATTCGAATTATACGGGTCCCAGAAGAAGAGAAAAAGAAAGGGACTGAGAAAATATTTGAAGAGATTATAGTCGAGAACTTCCCTAATATGGGAAAGGAAATAGTTAATCAAATTCAGGAAGCACAGAGAGTCCCATACAGGATAAATTCAATGAGAAACACACCAAGACACATATTAATCAAACTATCAAAAATTAAATACAAAGAAAAAATATTAAAAGCATCAAGGGAAAAACAACAAGTAACACACAGGGAATCCCCATAAGGTTAATGGCTGACCTTTCAGCAGAAATTCTGCAAGCCAGAAGACAGTGGCAGGACATATCTAAAGTGATGAAAGAGAAAAACCTACAGCCACAACTACTTTACCCAGCAAGGATCTCATTCAGATTTGACAGAGAAATTAAAAGCTTTACAGAGAAGCAAAAGCTAAGCGAATTCAGCACCACCAAACGAACTTTACAACAAATGCTAAAGGAACTTCTCTAGGCAGGAAACACAGAGGAGGAAAAGACCTACAATAATAAACCCAAAACAATTAAGAAAATGGTAATAGGAACATACATATTGATAATTACCTTAAATGTAAATGGAGTAAATGCTCCCACCAAAAGGCATAAACTGGCTGAATGGATACAAATACAAGACACATATATAGGCTGTCTACAACAGACCCACTTCAGACCAAGGGACACATACAGACTGAAAGTGAGTGGATGGAAAAAGATATTCAATGCCAATGGATATCAAAAGAAAGCTGGGGTAGCAGTTCTCATATCAGACAAAATAGACTCTAAAGCAAAGACTATTAAAGGAGACAAAGAAGGACACTACATAATGATCAAGGGAGCAATCCGAGAAGAAGCTATAACAATTGTAAATATTTATGCACCCAACATAGGAGCACCTCAATACATAAGGCAAATACTAAGAGCCATAAAAGTGGAAATCAACAGTAACAGAATCATAGTAAGGGACTTTAACACCCCACTTTCACCAATGGACAGATCATCCAAAGTGAAAATAAAATAGGAAGCATAAGCTTTAAATGATACATTAAACAAGATGGACTTACTTGATATTTAAAGGTCATTCCATCCAAAAACAACAGAATACACATTCTTCTCAAGTTCTCATGGAACATTCTTCAGGATAGATCGTATCTCGGGTCACAAATCAGGCCCTGGTAAATTTTAAAAAATTGAAATTGTATCAAGTATCTCTTCAGACCACAGTGCTATGAGACTAGATATCAATAAAGGAAAAAACCTGTAGGAAATACAAACACATGGAAGCTAAACAAAACACTATTTAATAAACAAGAGATCACCGAAGAAATCAAAGAGGAAATCAAAAAATACCTAGAAACAAATGACAATGAAAACACAACGACCCAAAACCTATGGGATGCAGCAAAAATAGTTCTAAGAGGGAAGATTATAGCTATACAAGCCTACCTTAAGAAACAAGAAACATCTCAAATAAACAAACTAACTTTACACCTAAAGCAATTAGAGAAAGAAGGCAACAAAACCCCAAATTTAGTAAAAGGAAAGAAATCATAGAGATCAGATCAGAAATAAATGAAAAAGAAATGAAGGAAACAATAGCAAAGGTCAATAAAACTAAAAGCTGGTTCCTTGAGAAGATTAACAAAATTGATAAACCATTAACCAGACTTGTCAAGAAAAAAGGGAGAAGACTCAAATCAATAGAATTAGAAATGAAAAAGAAGTAACAACTGACAATGCAGAAATACAAAGGATCATAAGAGATTACTACAAGCAACTATATGCCAATAAAATGGACAACCTGGAAGAAATGGACAAATTCGTAGAAATGCACAACCTTCCGAGACAGAACCTGGAAGAAATAGAAAATACGAACAGACCGATCACAAGCACTGAAATTGAAACTGTGATTAAACATCTTCCAACAAACAAAAACCCAGGACCAGATGACTTCACATGCGAATTCTATCAAACATTTAGAAAAGAGCTAACACCTATCCTTCTCAAACTCTTGCCAAATATAGCAGAGGGAGGAACACTCCCAAACTCATTCTATGAGGCCACCATCACTCTGATACCAAAACCAGACAAAGATGTCACAAAGAAAGAAAGTACAGACCAATATCACTGATGAACATAGATGCAAAAATCCTCAACAAAATACTAGCAAACAGAATCCAACATCACATTAAAAGGATCATACACCATGATCAACTGGGGTTTATCCCAGGAATTCAAGGATTCTTCAATATATGCAAATCAATCAACGTGATACACCATGCTAACAAACTGAAGGAGAAAAAGCACATGACCATCTCAATAGATGCAGAGAAAGCTTTTGACAAAATTCAACACCCATTTATGATAAAAACCCTGCAGAAAGTAGGCATAGAGGGAACTTTCCTCAACATATTAAAGGCCATATATGACAAACCCACGCCAACATCATCTGCAATGGTGAAAAACTGAAATCATTTCCACTAAGATCAGGAACAAGACAAGGTTGCCTACTGTCACCACTATTATTCAACATAGTTTTGGAAGTTTTAGCTACAGCAATCAGAGAAGAAAAAGAAATAAAAATACTCCAAATTGGTAAAGAAGTAAAGCTGTCACTGTTTGCAGATGACATGATACTATACATAGAGAATCCTAAAGATGCTACCAGAAAACAGCTAGAGCTAATCAATGAATTTGGTAAAGTAGCAGGATACAAAATTAATGCACAGAAATATCTTGCATTCCTATACACTAATAATGAAATATTTGAAAGTGAAATTAAGAAAACACTCCCATTTACCATTGCAACAAAAAGAATAAAATATCTAGGAATAAACCTACCTAAGGAGACAAACGACCTGTATGCAGAAAATTATAAGACACTGATGAAAGAAATTAAAGATGATACAAATAGATGGAGAGATATACTATGTTCTTGGAATGGAAGAATCAACATTGCGAAAATGACTCTACTACCCAAAGCAATCTACAGATTCAATGCAATCCCTATCAAACTACCACCAGCATTTTTCACAGAACTAGAACAAAAAATTTCACAATTTGTTTGGAGACACAAAAGACCCTGAATAGCACAAGTAATCTTGAGAAAGAAAAACGGAGCTGGAGGAATCAATCTCCCTGACTTCAGACTATACTACAAAGCTACAGTAATCAAGACAGTATGGTACTGGAACAAAAACAGAAATATAGATCAATGGAACAGGATAGAAAGCCCAGAGATAAACCCACGCACATATGGTCACCTTATCTTTGATAAAGGAAGCAAGAATATACAGTGGAGGAAAGATAGCCTCTTCAATAAGTGGTGCTGCGAAAACTGGACAGCTACATATAAAAGAATGAAATTAGAACACTCTCTAACACCATACACAAAAATAAACTCAAAATGGATTAAAGACCTAAATGTAAGGCCAGACACCATCAAACTCTTAGATGAAAACATAGGCAGAACACTCTATGATATAAATCACAGCAAGATCCTTTTTGACCCTCCTCCTAGAGAAATGGAAATAAAACAAAAATAAACAAATGGGACCTAATGAAACTTCAAAGCTTTTGCACAGTAAAGGAAACCATAAAAAAGATGAAAAGCGAACCCTCAGAATGGGAGAAAATATTTGCAAATGAAGCAACTGACAAAGGATTAATCTCCAAACATACAAGCAACTCATGCAGCTCAATATCAAAAAAACAAACAGCAATGAAAAGGAACGAAACTGAGTTATTTGTAGTGAGGGGGATGGACCTAGAGACTGTCATAGAGAGTGAAGTCAGAAAGAGAAAAACAAATACTGTATGCTAACACATATATATGGAATCTAAAAAAAAAGAAAATGGTCAGAAGAACCTAGGGGCAAGACAGGAATAAAGATGCAGACCTACTAGAGAATGAACTTGAGGATATATGGGGAGGGGGAAAGGTAAGCTGGGACAAAGTGAGAGAGTGTCATGGACATATATATACACTACCAAATGTAAAATAGATAGCTAGTGGGAAGCAGCCGCATAGCACAGGGATATCAGCTTGGTGCTTTGTGACCACCTAGAGGGGTGGGATAGGGAGGGTGGGAGGGAGGGAGATGCAAGAGGGAAGAGATATGGGGACACATGTATATGTATAACTGACTCACTTTGTTATAAAGCAGAAACTGACACACCATTGTAAAGCAATTATACTTTAATAAAGATGTTAAAAAAAAAGGAATAAGATGACTGTATTAGTTATCTATTCCAACACTTAGTAGTTTAAACAACAACCAGTTGATTAGCTCACAATTCTGATAGACAGTTGCTGGTCTGGGCCCGGTTTGGCTAATCTGGCCTGAGCTTGACCATATATCTGTGGCATTTGCAAGTTCAGCTAGGACTGCCTATTCCCAGATGGCCTCATCCACATGTTTTGCCATTTGGCAAAAAAATAATAGTAATTCTTACCAAAACTAGGGTGGTTGAGGAGAAAGTGGGGAGGATGTGATAGACACTTTAAAAATAAAAAGAATATGTCTTTTGGATTTAAACTTTACACTATTATCAACTACTGTTAAATTCATTTCTAAATGAGATATTTCAGCACATTTTATCCCATCTTGGTCATCTCACTGTTGCCTCAAACAGTTTTTTTGTGTGTCTGGGAGGGGTGGTGGGAGAAGGGGAGGAATTATGCAAGATGTATAAGTTCAGATTAATAGAACCCTTTACCCTTTCAACACATAATAATTTCTATTTCTTCAAATAGCACAGTTTCAAAACATCCAAATATGGTTTCCCTCTTTTTTTTCTTCTCCATTTTCCCTATGTAATTATTTGTCTCCAGCATCCTCACCCCATTTCTATTCCCACTGTTTTCACTGTATTGCAGACCCTACTTGTTTCTTGCTTAGACTACTGTACTATGTCCCCTCATAGTCTCATCACACCCAGGTTTACTCTTCACAATCCTGCTGTTGCCTCCAAATTAGTCTTCTTAACTCATTTCCTCCTGCACACAGGTTTCTATAGCTCCCCATTTTCACCTGAATTTCTCAGCCTAGCATTAAAAGTTTTCTACACTTAGCCCCATTTATATTTCTAAACTGTTATTTCTCATTGTTCTATGACATCAACACTATACATCAGTCAAAATGGAAGACTCAACATTCTTTCAAACTCCAAGATACATTTGGTCTTTCCTCCCACGTGGAATATCTTCCCTGATCTCAAAAATCCCAAATATCCTTCCACATCCAGTTCATAAACTAGCTCCTATTTGAAGCCTTTCCCAATCATCCTAGTTGGAAATTCTCTTTCTCGTTATTATATTAGCAGTTTGTTTCACCATCATGATATTCATTTGTGTTATAGCTATTTAAATACATATTTTATTTTCCTTGAGAGGTTCTAGTTCCTTGAATAAAGTGACATGCCTTATTCAACCTTATCTTCCCCGTAATGTTTTAATACTGCACATGAACATGATTCTGCCAATTAAAGAGCTACCAGTCTAGGGTGAGAGGTGGGCATGTAAACAAATATCAAAATAACAAGTTAATTTTAGTAATATAAATATACTAGGTACAACTACACAAAGAGTAATCAATTCCACTTGAATAGAACAGAAAGAATTTCACAGAGGAGAGGTTAATGAGGCAGGTTTTGAGGAATAAGCAGAAGTTTTCTAAGTAGTCCAGGGGAAAACCATTCCAAGTAGAATAACTAAACCATTCAAAGACATAGAGGCATGGAATAGCTCCATACGCTTAGAGACTCTACTATATAATGATCATTCATGGGAGTGGTGAAAGATCAGATACACAATTTAATTTTATTGGATTTCATGAACCAAAAAACTGTTTTCTTAAATTGGAGTCATCCTTTATTTTGCCACATAAGGACACTGAAAACAACAACAATAAAAACAATAAGCAACTACTCTTCTATTTCTTAGAATACTAAAATTACATTCTGAGATTATATCATTTTAAAAGATTGTCCTTTATGCTGAATTTAGTTTTCAGAATAGCGCTCACCCTAATATCCCACATTTCCTCATGCAATTTGTCCACAATATTTGGAAACCATTATTTTAAGTGATAAAAAATGGAGTAGATATTTAAAATTTTTAACCACAGAAATAAATCTTTATTACATTTAGACAAGAATCCTCAGAGACCAATATGGAGATATGGAGAATATTTTGGTAAGGAGTAAGACAACGCATGTTGAAAAGGTCTTAATGACAAGTGACAGATGAAGAGGGCGTATAATGTGGTGCTGAGCAGTAACAACCTTACAGAGGCATCCAAACTATGGATGTTAAAATGGCCAGACCTACTGGCTGTCCATGGAAAGTGAGGACAATAGATGTTCCTGGCTTTAGCATGTAAAAAATGAAGGAAAAGAGACAGATGTGTAAAGTGAAAACAATAATGAGCTTGGTTTCAGACACCTTCTGGTTATCTATTGTTTCATAACAAACTACTTCAAAACATAGTGACTTAAAACAATAACATTTATTATCTCATGGTGTCTGTGGGTCAGGAACTCATCAGTTCTTCCCAAGGTGATGCTGGGTCAGAGTCTCTTGTTAGGTTGCAATCAAGATGTTGACCAGAGCTACAGGCATCTGAAGGATAGTCTGGAACTGAAAATCTCCTTCCAAACTCACCCATGGAGGTGAGTGGTAGGAGGCTCCAGTTCCTCACCTCCTGGCCCCTCCATCCGTGACTGAGTGTCCTAACAACAGAACAGCTAGCTTGCCCCAAAGCTAGTGATACAAGAGAGAGAACAAGGAGGAAGTGGCTATGTCTGTATGGCCTAGTCTCAGAAATCACATGCTAATCTTCCCACCATGTTCTGTTCATTGGAAGTGAGTTACTAAGTCCAGCCCATATTCCAAGTGTGGGTAATCAAGCCTCAACTCTTGAAGGGAGGAACATCAAAAAATGTGTGAACATGATTTAAAACTATCACAAACATGTTGAGTTTGAGTTTCCTGAGGCATACACAAATGGAGTGATCCAATAGCTAGTATACAATGCAGAATCAAGATCTAGAGTGAGAAGACACATTTGGGGATCGTCAGCTCTCTGTGGAACTAGGAGCTGTGGATAGGGAAAACAGCGGACAAGATTGATATTATTCTGTGTGAAGGCTGAAAGAGAAGATGGCCAAAGGTGGACATATGGGGAATATCTACATTAATGGCAAAAGCAGGGAAAGAGCCAGCCAGTGGAGCTGAGAAGAAAAAATAAAGAGAATATTTTTCATTTCCTATCATAAAATCCAAGAGAAAAAAATATATATCCAGAAAATATTGTGTGCCTCAACATTGGGCAACAATAGTAAATGTTAAAGAAATATGAAGTGAAATAAGGATTTAAGGTTATCCCTGAATTTTTTCTTCAAGTAAGATAAACTCTACAGAATGTCTCATAAGGAGGCAGCAAAGTAGAAATTACATTTTCCAACACACATAAAAACTTTCTAAAATTCCTCCTCATTCACTTCTCTCCCTAAAGTCCTACATCTCATGCTTACATCTCTTCTTTTCTTTCTCTCCTTCTCACAAAATTAAAAATGAAAACCTCCTTCAAACTCTTCTTCTTCTAAAATATTTTATTCTTACTGGATCTCCATGCATTTTCTTCTTTCAGTTTTATTGTGGTATAATTTCTATAAAAAACTGTACATAATTAATCTACACAATTTGGTGAGTATATATATATATATATATATATATATATATATATACACACACATACACACTCCTGTTACCATCACTATAATCAAGATAATAAACATCTATCACCTCCGATATCTTCCTTGTGTCTCCTTGTTTGTTTGTATTGTGGTAAGAACACTTAACATGAGACCTACCCTCTTAGCAAATTTTTAAGTGCATAATTATCTTATTGCTAATTGTAGGCATTATGTTGTAGAGCAGATCTCTGAAACTTACCTTGTATAACTGTCAATACAGAGTTTATGGTGGGGGGTAGGGATAAATTGGGAATTTTGGATTAACAGATACATGCTACTATATATAAAACAGATATACAACAAGGACCTACTGTATAACACAGGGAATTATATTCAATATCTTGTAATAATCTACAATGGAAAAGAATCTGAAAGGATGCAAAAGAACATATATATATATATATATATATGTATGTGTATATATATATATATATATATATATATATAAAACTGAATCACTTTGCTCTACACCTGAAACATAAATCAACTATATTTCAATTGAAAAAATACAGAGTTTATTAGTGACCATTTTTCAGTTTCAAAGCTCTGAAGGAGATTGGAGACAGGCTGCAGATATGTGCGCAGTGATGGAGAATGAGGAAGTGATACTGTTGTTCTTGCAAGAAGTTTAGCTGAGAAGCAAAGGAGAGAGATGGATCTATGTACAAAAGTTTTGTTGCCCTTCATGTTTGTTTTCTTCTTAACTTTTGATTACAAAGTTTTCAATCATGCAATAAGTAGAGACTAGTATAATGAACTTCACATACCCATCATCTAATTTCTTGTCTCTTTTGTAACTGCATTTCCTATAAACTGTAGGCACATCAAGAGACTTGAGAACACATGTGCTTTTCTAATATAGAGTTTTGAGCATAATCATATGAAGTGAAGGCCAATAAAAATTGAGGCTAAAAACTCAGAAAGGAAAATAGATCATGAATATCAGGTCAATTTTCATGTAATTCTTTTACATTTTTCCTGATGTTATTCTCATGTTCTGTAAGTGATGAGATGCTACTGGGAAGAGGAATAAGCATGTGATTTTGAGTCAGAAAACCTATATGAAGATCCTGGCTACGATATTTATCAGCCCTATGACTTTGGTAAAATTGTTTAACATCACCAATTTGAGATTTCTTATTATAAAATGCTGGTGTCAGTAAAAGGAGAGTGCAGTGTGATAATACTTATGTCAAATAAAGAGTTCTTTGAAGAAATAAATTAAATAATGTAAACAGAAATATTTGAAAAAGCTAAAGAACTGTACTGAGTCTACTTACTATTCACATGCATCAAGCAAAACTGGGGTTCAGGATAAGTATGCTATGTAATATTGTTCAGCTAGCAGTAAGTGAAAGAGTCTGAATGCTGCTCATCCCATCCCAAATTCAGGGCTCTTTCTACTTTACTATGTTGCCTTTCTTGCTTACAGTTGATACTCAACAAATAATTGTTAAATTAAAGCAAAAGATAAGCATGCCTGAAGGAGTAAGAACAAAGATCCACATACCAGGGTTGTTTCATGGTCTAGAAACTTCAGGATTCGAAACACCAAACCCTAAAAAAAGTTTTAATATCTCTGTTGGTTAAGGCAACCCTAGCTACTGGAATAAACAAAAGCAAAATGTTAGTGAGTTAACACACTAGGGGTTTAATAATAAGAGAGTATCTTCCATACGATAAGTGACAATTTCCTATAGGCTCACATCTCTTGGCAAAATCTAGTTGCTTGGCTATGGGTGAAGGGAAGTGGGTAAAGTATAATGTAAAGATTGGCTGAGCAGCAGCTTTACATCAGTAACTTAGGAGAAAGGATCAGACCAAGATTACATGTTAAAAATCAGCAGCTCTGGTTTTCCAAAAACATTGTCATCAGCATCCTTGTCATCAGCATCCTCTAATTAGAGCACTGATCCATGGTGGAATGGCCAACTGAGCAGGCAACACTTTACCTCTCACTCTCCATGCTCCAGTCACCATAAATGTCATTCATTTTCACTCATATACCAGTGCTGTCTTCCACAACAGATCCATTCTATATACTAATTCCTCTGCCTGGATGTAATTGACCTCTTTTTCTCCTGGACCACCATGTCTTCTTGATTCATCAAATATTCCTAATACATCCTGAACTTGTCATGTCATAAATGTCATTATACTTCTTTTTCTTTTGAACAAATTATAGCCTTCTGTAGAAGTTTCAAAAATAGTTCAGAGTTTCCATATATTCCTCACTTAGTTCCCCTAATGTTAACATTTTTAAACATTCTTTAAAGTTCCAAGAAGGGCAATAATTTTTAGGAGAGCCTGTCTGCCTCATTCACTGCTGTATCCCTAATGCCTAGCAAAGTGCCTCACCCACAGCAGATGCTCATCAATTTTTTTTTTTTTTTTTTTTTTTTTTGCGGTACGCTGGCCTCTCACTGTTTTGGCCTCTCCCGTTGCGGAGCACAGGCTCCAGACGCGCAGGCTCAGCAGCCATGGCTCACGGGCCTAGCCGCTCCACGGCACGTGGGATTCTCCCGGATCGGGGCATGAACCCGTGTCCCCTGCATCGGCAGGCGGACTCCCAACCACTGTGCCACCAGGGAAGCCCATCAAATAGTTTTTGATGAATGTATGGTGACTTTACCCCAGCTCCTCCTCATTACTTCTTCTGTATTTTTTTATATTTGAAAATGACCCTGGGCTACTTACAAAGGAGAAGAGGATTTATCCTTTAAATTTTCAAAAGTTATAAATACAAAACTATATTTAAGTTTCTGCAACTTGAGTGCAACTGCTGTGTTCCTCAAACACAAACTGTTTTGCATTTCCATTATTTGCAAGCTGCCCCTGAAGCAGGTAAATTAGCATGTTATTTGTGAAATATTCCTTACCTCCTGATTTATGCCATCACCGCTTCTGTGCAGCATGCTATTCTTTATTTCTATGTGTCAGAATCCATTTCCTCATGGTACATTCCTTAACACTCATCTTACTCATCTTGAATTTCAAGTCTAAAATTTTTGTAAAAGTTGATCTTATTAGACTAGTTTCATTAACTTAGAGATTCCTGGTCTACAGAAGTTTAGATACAACAAATTAAAAAGAAATGGAGAGTACCAGAAGGTACACTATAGCAGTAAGAAGTAACATCTAATAATGACGACCTGTAACAAGGGGAGAAATAAAAAATGACAAGGAGCCCATTTAAGGCACTAAGCTTAGGAGCCTGGCCATTTAAATAAGATCAAGAAACCTGCCAGAAGAGAATCTCTGAATTAGAGCATAAAAAGAACAGGATCATATCAATAAGTTATCAGTTATCAAGAACAAATTAAATAATGCCCAATGTACTTCAACATAAAATGTAGGGAGTGTTATTCATTTCAAAAATATTTTGTTTTAAAATGATTAAAATGAGGACTTCCCTGGTGGCACAGTGGTTAAGAATCTGCCTGCCAATACAGGGGACATGGGTTCGATCCCTGGTCTGGGAAGATCCCACATGCCATGGAGCAACTAAGCCCATGTGCCACAACTACTGAGCCTGTGCTGTAGAGCCCGCAAGCCACAACTACTGAGCCCACGTGCCACAACTCTGAAGCCCATGTGCCTAGAGCCCATGCTCCACAATAAGAGAAGCTGCCACAATGAGAAGCCCACTCATCACAGTGAAAAGTAGCCCCCACTTGCTGCAACTAGAGAAAGCCATGTGCAGCACCAAAGATGCAATGCAGCCAAAAGTAAAAATTAGGTAAATAAATAAAAATAAATTTAAAAAATAAAATGATTAAAATGAGATTCACTTAAAAACTTAAAGATAGTTTCAATTATCTTACAAACTAGCTACAATTCATTTTAAACTAATGATGGATCAAGAATTGTTACTGTGCTTTTAACCTTCTCTTAAATTGGCATTAAAAACATTTATTCCATTTCCTTTTGTGAGATATATGTTATTTCAAGCATTCTTTAGAAAACCATTTTTAAACTTTATGAAAAGTATTTTCACTAGAAAAATCTAACCTTAAAATTAAAATATCAAAGGAATGAATTGGAGAAATATGTTTCATTACCAACTAGAATCAAAATTGTTCTCAAGGGAGGTCCTAAAAATGACCCACCCTGTATTAGGTGCTAATACAGGTAGACAATGGAATTCAATTATTTACCCTCCTTTATAATTTTTTGTGATGTCCATGATAGTGAGTGAGTGATTCCCTTTCTAAACCTCAATGGCAATGCAAGGACCATTTCATCATTAGGTTTCTGAGATTTATATAGGATAAATTTGGATCTTAGATTTTATAGGTGAGAAATTGGAAGGCATTAAACAATTAGGCAGCCTGTCTAAATGCACAGAGCAGTTTATTTGCAAAGAATGGGACTCTAACTCACAATCTCTGCATTTGCCATTCCAAGACATATGGTTTTATTTTTTTTCTATAATCTGATTTCCATAAACAGATCTATGAGAGAGAGAGTGGTTACAGAATTGCAGAATCCATGCTCTTTAAGTTCAACATCATAATCTGTCACCCTAAGTAGATGCCTCCTTATGTGGAAACACTTTACGGCCACCCAAAATCCCATCTGAACCATAACTTCACAGATTTAAAGAATAAAATCTGAAATAAGGAAGACTTCCTAAATTCAGGGGATTTTTTTTGTTCCTCTTGAGTGTTAGGAGACATAACTGATGCTGTTGACACTAGATAGTATTTCTTAGGGTATAGTTCTTACATTTATGATGTTTCCTACATGGTAAATTCATTCCCTTTAACCATGAAACTGATTTCCTCCCAGGCTGACCTCCTTCAAATTACTTTTTCTGCATTTCCTCAGAGCCTCTGAACCCAATTAAGTGAAAGAAATTTCCATCTGTTCAGTTCCTGTACTTTACTAGACTGTGTGCCTTTGTGTCCCTTTTTGGTTTTGAGAGAATGACTACTTTCCATACAGAAACAGTTTCAGAGCACTTGATGGTTGTGAATAGAACACACAAAAGACACAGTCTCTGTTCTCCCTCTTACTATGAGATGAAGTGTTCAAATATTCTCCTCTCTCTTTTCCTAACTTTTGGTGGATGAATAGAGGTAATGTCAGGTTTACTTTGAACTTACTCTTTTTTCTCTTCTCCTACTCACAGGAAAGCCCCAGGACTTAAGGAAGAAGAATGATTTTACCACCTGGAAGAAATGAGATCCCAGAAGATTCACACTGAAGGAATCAGGAGCTAATATGCATATATTATAATAAATATTTAGCAAGTAAAAAGGGTGAACATGTACCCAATAAGATAGGAAAGGAGGCAATGATCAGCTATATAGAAGGTTTATCCTGCAAAATTCATAGTTGCTACTGAATAAGATAATGATACCCATGGACCAGAGGAAATATTTAATGTCTAGCAATTTCTTAGACACTTTGAATGACATTAGATTTGTAGAGTTGTCTTTCTCAATTGTCCTACCAAAAAACCCATGCTTTCCTTAAATTCTCAGACTGTTCCTTCTTTGGCATTATTAATACATAATGATAAACTCCACAACAAATTAAGGGACAATTGTGTCTTATTATACTATGTTTTAAAACTTATACAGCAGCTCCAGAACTTATACATAGGAGGGATTGGGGTGGAAAAGATGATTGTAAGGTAGAAAATTAGGGAGCTTCTTTTGAATCTGCTTATATATAACTAGATCATTGTATTTACATAAATTTCATAGGCATTTAACATAGCTTTGGGGAGAAAGACAACACTCCCTTCACCAAAGCCACCACTGGTGATGCCACAGATTTATAAAAACTTTCTACAACAAGCCTCTTAGATAGCTGCATAAACCAGAGGGCAGACAGCAGAGGCAAGATGAACTACAATCCTGCAGCCTGTGGAACAAAAATTCACATTCACAGAAAGATAGACAAGATGAAAAGGCAGAGAGCTATGTACCACATGAAGATACAAGATAAACTCCCAGAAAAACAACTAAATGAAGTGCAGACAGGCAACCAACCAAAACAAAAAAAGAAATTCAGAATAATGATAGTGAAGATGATCCAGGACCTTGGAAAAAGAGTGGATGCAAAGATGGAGAAGGTGCAAGAAATGTTTAACAAAGACCAAGAAGAATTAAAGAACAAACAAACAGAGATGAACAATACAATAACTGAAATGAAAACTACACCAGAAGGAATCAATAGCAGAATAACTGAGGCAAAAGAACGGATAAGTGACATGGAAGACAGAATGGTGGAAGTCACTGCTGCAGAACAGAATAAAGAAAAAAGAATGAAAAGAAAGGAAGACAGCCTAAGAGACTTCTGGGAAAATATTAAATGCAACAACATTTGCATTCTAGGGGTCCCAAAATGAGAAGACAGAGAGAAAGGACCTGAGAAAATAGTTGAAGAGATTATAGTCGAAAACTTCCCTAACATGGGAAAGAAAATAGCCACCCAAGTCCAGTAAGTGCCAAAAGTCTCACACAGGATAAACCCAAGGAGAAAAACACTGAGACACAGAGTAATCAAATTGGCAAAAATTAAAGACAAAGAAAAATTATTGAAAGCAGCAAGGGAAAAACAAAAAATAACATACAAGGGAACTCCCATAAGGTTAACAGCTGATTTCTCAGCAGAAACTCTACAAGCCAGAAGGGAGTGGCATGATATACTTAAAGTGATGAAAGGGAAGAACCTACAACCAAGATTACTCTACCCAGCAAGGATCTCATTCAGATTCAATGGAGAAATCAAAAGCTTTACAGACAAGCAAAAGCTAAGAGAATTCAGCACCACCAAACCAGCTCTACAAACAAATGTTAAATGAACTTATTTAAGTGGGAAACACAAGGGAAGAAGAGGACTTACAAAACCAAACCCCAAACAATTAAGAAAACGGTAATAGGAACATATATATCGATAATTACCTTAAACGTGAATGGATTAAATGCTCCAACCAAAAGACATAGGCTTGCTGAATGGATTCAAAAACAAGACCCATATATATGTCTACAAGAGACCCACTTCCAACCTAGGAACACATACAGACTGAACGTGAGTGGATGGAAAGAGATATTCCATGCCAATGGAAATCAAAAGAAAGCTGGAGTAGCAATTCTTATATCAGATAAAATAGACTTTAAAAAAAAGAATGTTACAAGAGACATGGAAGGACACTACATAATGATCAAGGTATCAATCCAAGAAGAAGATATAACAATTATAAATATATATACACCCAACATTGGAGCACCTCAATACATAAGGCAATTGCTAACATCTATAAAAGAGAAAATTGACAGTAACACAATAATAGTGGGGGACTTTAGCACCTCACTTACACCAATGGACAGATCATCCAAAATGAAAATAAATAAGGAAACTAGCTTTAAAGGACACAATATGCCGGGTAGATTTAAATGATATTTATAGGACATTCCATCTGAAAAGAGAAGATAACACTTTCTTCTCAAGTGTGAATGGAACATTCTCCAGGATAGATCACTTCTTGGGTCACAAATCAAGCCTCAGTTAATTTAAGAAAATTGAAATCATATCAAGCATCATTTCTGACCACAACACTAGGAGATAAGAAACGAATTACAGTGAAAAAAAATAAAAAACACAAACACGTGGAGGCTAAACAATACATTACTAAATAACCAAGAGATCACTGAAGAAATCAAAGAGGAAATAAAAAAATACCTAGAGACAAATGACAATGAAATCACGATGACACAAAACCTATGGGATGCAGCAAAAGCAGTTCTAAGAGGAGATTTATAGCTATACAAGCTTACCTCAAGAAATAAGAAATATCTTAAATAAACAATCTAACCTTACAGCTAAAGGAACTAGAGAAAGAAGAACAAACAAAACCCAAAGTTAGCAGAAGGAAAGAAATCATAAAGATCAGGGCAGAAATAAATGAAATAGGAACAAAGAAAATGATAGCAAAGATCAATAAAACTAAAAGCTGGTTCTTTGAGAAGATAAACAAAATTGATAAACTATTAGCCAGACTCATCAAGAAAAAGAGGGAGAGGACTCAAATCAATAAAATTAGAAATGAAGGGCTTCCATGGTGGCGCAGTGGTTGGGTGTCCACCTGCCGATGTGGGGGATGCGGGTTCGTGCCCTGGTCAGGGAGGATCCCGCATGTCGTGGAGTGGCTGTGCCCGTGAGCCATGGCCGCTGGGCCTGCGCTTCCGGAGCCTGTCGTTCCGCAGTGGGAGGGGCCACAGTGGTGAGGGGTCTGTGTACCGCAGGAAAAAAAAAAAAAAGAAATGAAAAAGGAGAAGTTACAACAGACACTGCAGAAATACAAAGCACCCTAAGAGACTACTACAAGCAACTCTATGCCAATAAAATAGACAACAGGAAGAAATGGACAAATTCTTAGAAAGATATAGCCTTCCAAGACTGAACCAGGAAGAAATAGAAAATATGAACAGACCGATCACCAGTAATGAAATTGAAAGGGTGATTAAAAATCTTCCAACAAACAGAAGTCCAGGACCAGATGGCTTCACAGGTGAAATCTATCAAACATTTAGAGAAGAGCTAACAACCATCCTTCTCAAACTCTTCCAAAACACTGCAGAGGAAGGACAACTCCCAAACTCATTCTATGAGGCCACCATCACCCTGAAACCAAAACCAGACAAAGATACTACAAAATATATATATATATACAGATCAATATCACTGATGAATATAGATGAAAAAACTCCTCAACAAAATACTAGCAAACAGAATCCAACAAAACATTAAAAGGATCATAAACCATGATCAAGTGGGATTTTTCCCAGGGATGCAAGGATTCTTCAATATACTCAAATTAGTCAATGTGCTACACCATATTAAAAAAATTGAAGAAGAAAAACCATAAGATCATCTCAATAATTGCAGAAAAAGCTTTTGACAAATTTCAACACCCATTGATGGTAAAAACTCTCCAGAAAGTGGGCATTGAGGGACCTACCTCAACATAATAAAGGCAGTATATGACAAACCCACAGCAAACATCATTCTCAATGGTGAAAAACTGAAAGGATTTCCTCTAAGATCAGGAAAGAGACAAGGATGTCCACTCTCACCACTGTTATTCAACATAGTTTTAGAATTCCTAGCCACAGCAATCAGAGAAGTAAAAGAAAGAAAAGGAATACAAATTGGAAAAGAAGAAGTAAAACTGTCACTGTTTGCAGATGACATGATAATATTATACATAGAGAATCCTAAAGATGCTACCAGAAAATTACTAGAGCTAATCAATGAATTTGGTAAAGTAGCAGGATACAAAACTAATGCACAGAAATCTCTTGCATTCCTAAACACTAATGATGAAAAAGCTGAAAGAGAAATTAAGGAAACACTCCCATTTACCATTGAAACAAAAATAATAAAACACCTAGGAATAAACCTACCTAGGGAGACAAAAGACCTGTATGCAGAAAACTATAAGACACTGATGAAAGAAATTAAAGATGATACAAACAGATGGAGAGATATACCATGTTCTTGGATTGGAAGAATCAATATTGTGAAAATGATTATACTACCCAAAGCAATCTACAGATTCAGTGCAATCCCTATCAAATTACCAATGGCATTCTTTACAGAACTAGAACAAAAAAATCTTAAAATTTGTATGGAGAAAAAAGGCCCTGAATAGCCAAAGCAGTCTTGAGGGAAAAAAAAACGGAGCTGGAGGAATCAGACTCCCTGACTTCAGACTATACTACAAAGCTACAGTAATCAAGACAATATGGTACTGGCACATAAACAGAAACATAGATCAATGGAACAAGATAGAAAGCTCAGAGATAAACCCACGCACCTATGGTCAACTAATCTATGACAAAGGAGGCAAGGATATACAATCGAGAAAAGACAGTCTCTTCAATAAGTGGTTTTGGGAAAACTGGACAGCTACATGTAAAAGAATGAAATTAGAACACTCCCTAACACCATACACAAAAATAAACTCAAAATTGATTAGAGACCTAAATGTAAGACCAGACACTATAAAACTCTCAGAGGAAAACATAGGACTAACACTTTTTGACATAAATCACAGCAAGATCTTTTTTGATCCACCTCCTAGAATAATGGAAATAAAAACAAAAATAAACAATGGTGACCTAATGAAACTTCAAAGCTTTTGCACAACAAAGGAAACCATAAACAAGATGAAAATACAACCCTCAGAATGGGAGAAGATATTTGCAAACAAATCAACGGACAAAGGATTAAACTCCAAAATATATAAACAGCTCATGCAGCTCAATATTAAAAAAACAAACAACCCAATCCAAAAATGGGCAGAAAACCTAAATAGACATTTCTCAAAGAAGACATACAGATGGCCAAGAAGCACATGAAAAGCTGCTCAGCATCACTAATTATTAGAGAAATGCAAATCAAAACTACAGTGAGGTACCTCCTCACACAAGTTAGAATGGGCGTCATCCAAAAATCTACAAACAACAAATTCTGGAGAGGGTGTGGAGAAAAGGGAACCCTCTTGCACTGTTGGTGGCAATGTAAATTGATAGAGCCACTATGAAGAACAGTATGGAGGTTCCTTAAAAAACTAAAAATAAAATTACCATATGATCCAGCATTCCCACTACTGGGCATATACCCAAGAGAAAACCATAATTCAAAAAGACACATGCACCTCAATGTTCATTGCAGCACTATTTACAATAGCCAGGTCAAGGAAGCAACCTAAATGCCCATCGACAGATGAATGGATAAAGAAGATGTGGTACATATATACAATGGAGTATTACTCAGCCATAAAAAGGAACAAAATTGAGTCATTTGTTGAGACATTGATGGATCAAAGCCTGTCATACAGAGTGAAGTAAGTCAGAAAGAGAAAAACAAATATCGTTTATTAACGCATATATGTGGAAACTAGAAAAATGGTACATATGAACCGGTTTGCAGGGCAGAAATTAAGACACATATGTAGAGAACAAACCTATGGACACCAAGGGGGGAAAGTGGCAGGGGGTTGGAGGTGGTGGTGTGATGAATTGGGCAATTGGGATTGACATGTGTACACTGCTGTGTATAAATTGATGACTAATAAGAACCTGCTGTATAAAAAATAAAATAAAATTCCAAATTTCAAAAAAAAAAAAAAAAACTTTCTGCAAAATAAAATATAAGGAGGGGGCAGGAGGAATTTATTTGCCAGGCTCTAACTACTTTTCTGTAGGTCAGAACCCAACAAGGTGAATTTCTAAAACATTTGCTTAGACTAGGGTTTATATCTTAAACCAAACCAATTTCCTTCCATCTACTTCATACTTTGTGTAGGTGTATGCATGTGTGTATACTTCTTTTATTATTCACTCCAGATTTGTTTGCCTCTTGACTCTTGTTGTTTGCTTTAACCTCATCACCCCAACTAGGACGCTTGATATATGTTTGCAGTTTCCAAATTCTGGCTTTCCTGTAAGCACCAAATGGTTTTATTTAACAAGCCATTATACAGGTTTTATTATTAGAACAGTGTCAGCCACTATTCTAAGCATATCACACATACTATCTCATTTAATCATTATAACTACCCAGAAGCTAGATAAAATTGCTGTTCCCATTCTCAAGATGTTTACCATCCGGACAAAATATTACCAACCTGTGAAACTCACCAGGGTAATTTACCAGGGGATAATCACATATGCATGGAGTCTCCACATGACTGACTTTAGCTATTCAGTCTCCAACCCCTCCAGAGTTGAAACAGATACATCCTGGCTCAGGGCCCAAGGCAAACAAAAGCAAACATCCACCATAAATCAGCATTAGCAAGAACAAATTGGTGTGGCCCAAAGCCCGAGGCATACAAAGACACTCTTCTCAGACCGTATATTCCAAGGGCTTAGAGGTTATATCACAGAATCTAATTGGGAACCAGGCCTTTCTCTGGCATGTGGAGGGTTTGAACACCATAAACCTACTGAGTTAACCTTATTCCACAGATAGCTTCTGGGAGAACTCATGTATCTCACAAGCAAACTTATCTAGCATTGTTATATGAGTGATCAGGGTCAGAGGCTCTAGAATAATAATGAATGTGACATAAGCATCAGCCCTGTAAGTATATGGTAGAGGAGGATAAATGAGTCTTGGAATTATGGAGCCAGAATCCATTGTATGGGAAATTCTTCCAATTATCAGACATGTAAAATGTTTTTAAAGACTTTAATTTTTATTTCAATACCTGGTCAAATGGAAATTCCCTTCTACTGGAAACATATTTGATAAGGCACTATATAAAATCATAAATCCACCAATTACATATTTTTAATGAAAATCATACAAAATAAAATTTATCAGAATCTCTGTGTTTTAGGACTCAAATCTGTGGTACTTAGTGAGTATACATGTTCATACATGAAATAAACCTAGATCTTCCCTGATTTAAACCACACTTTTACAAATAAAATTTTAATGTTAATAAAATTTTGTCAATCTTTGACCTTGATGACGTTGGATTTTGTGGATCTCTACTTAACTGGCATTCCTTAACCTGGATTTTTCAATTATCTTTTCATATTTTGGGGCTAATAATTTTTCCTAAACCCAAACATGGTCATAGACTGTTAAAGCACATGGTTCTAGACTAGGCACTGTACTTACATTGCCTATTAAACAGAGTGACTTGATCTTGCTAATTTAGTACACATCATTTTTTTCATATCATACCATAGTGCTCCAGATTTTTGATGATACGTCATGAAGAATAACACTCTTCTCTCTCTCCCTGTCCCCATATTCTTCTACTTTGTCTTTTATGGAAAGCAGCCTTAGAACTTATAAGATTTAGTTTAAAGGCCTCAACATTAATATATTAGCTACCAATTTACAAATTATGCCAAATCCTCAAATGTTTTTTAATGTGCAACACTTGGAATTATACATAATATTCCAGATGTATATTAATCATATGAGGAGATTTTACTTCTTTGGTTTGGACTAATGGACAAACACACTGGGAATCAGACAGACCTGGAAATCACCTACTGGCCTTCATAAATTGCATAAACTTGGGTATTGAATTAAACTCACTGAGGCTCAATTGCACTCTTTATAACAAGCATAATGATAGCTATTTTGCCAGGTTTCATGAAATAGTAAAGAGATAAGTTAATAGATCCTCAATTAACATTAGTTCCTGCCTCCCTATATTTTTGTATTACATTTTTTGAAATATAACATATATAAAGAAATTGCATAAAACATAAAGACTGTTAACAAATTGAAAAGAAACTGGCAGAGTTCCCAACATAAAAATGAGCAAGAGACTTTAATCAGCACATTGTCAAAGAGAAAATACAAACTGCCAAAGACATACAGAAGGTGTTAAACCTCATTGATAAACATGGAGATCATACACTTTGTCAAAGTCTAAATTTAATTGAAACCATTATTCTCTTCCTAAATAATATAAAGACCTTACAAATCTTAATTCCATTGACTCCATTATAAAATCTAAATGAATTATTTGTATCTAATATTTTAATTCTATCTGTTTTTTAAATCTCAGCTTGACATTACTACTGTTTTATATAGTTAATGTTTATTTACATTTACTCACATATTAATACTTTCTTTGTTCTTCATTCTTTTTTGCATATTATACGTTTCATCTGGAACCATTTGCCTTCAACTTGAGACATTTTACTGGTGTTTTGAAATGTCTTTATTTTTCCATAATTCTTGAAGGACATGTTTACTGGTTATAGAATTCTATCTTGGTGGTTATTTCTTTTCTTCACTTTAAAGATATTTGGTTAAACCATACACCACTGATGATGTTCGACAATTTTCAGTGTACAAAAATAGCAATATCATGTGGTTCAACTTAATATTATCCACTGGCTTCTGATTTCTGTTGTTACCTGTTAAGGAGTCTGTTATCAAATTAACTATTGCTCTTTGAAGGAATATCTGTTTTCTTTTCCTTAACTGCTTTAAGATTTTTTATTTATATTTTCTTACTGTGTTGTACTTGGGAGTATGTTATGGAATAAATTGTGTCCTCCACCACCACAAAAATTCATGAATTTCAAACACAAAGTATACTGGATAATGCTTGGCTTTTTAGCTTTATCTAGTATTAATCTTTGGCTTACTTTCTGTGACCTAGCCACCCTTGTCACCTCTGTTTCTGCTAAGCTTCACACTGCCTTAGGACCTTGCACTAGACAGTATCTCTCCTTGAAAATACCTGCCTTTAAAATTCTGCCTGCTTACTTCTTTTGAATCATTCAAGTCTTAAATAAAACACTTCTCAAAAGGATTTCTTTGACCAACAGAGTCAAGATAGTTTATTGTTTAAGAACATATCCCTTCCTGAAATTATCTTAATTTCCTTGTCTGTCTTGCCATTATAGCCTCAAGGTGTGAACAGGGACCTTGTCTATTTGTTCACTGCTATAATACTCATGCCCAAAACAGTGCCTCTGAAGAGTAGGTACTTCTTAACTATTGGATAAATTGAGTGGAATATCTGTAAAATTGCCAAGGGTAATAATACCTACATCTTAGAATTCCTATAAATATTAAATGAAATAATGCAAGAGAATATTTTAAATGACTGGTTTAGGTTAAGCACTGTGTGTGTTAGCAGAGACAATAGTACTCCTGGTAGAATCCACTGTGGTAGCTGTATTTACTCTTTTACTATATTAGTTCTGCCAGGCAGGTCTCGTTATTGTCAGTAATAGAAAGACAACTATGGTAAATTGAATTAGTCTTAATTCTCTATCCCTCCCTTTATATTTGCCCTTTGTCATGTGGCTTTGTAATTTCTCTTGCTAAAGGAGGGGGCATATTTTACTGACTCGTAACTTTGGGTTTCAACATGTGGCTTGCTTTAGCCAATTGAATGAGGTGATTGTGTCAGGATATCTCTTTTCTACTTATTCTCTCTGGCTTCTGTCATTGCCATGAGAAGAAAACCCCTGGTTATCCCACTGGTCCAAGTGGAGGAGAGACATGTGAGCAGAGCACACTCTAAGTCAAAATATGGATGTGTGAACAAACCCAAATGACATCAGCAGTACAGCCCAGACAACCCATAGGAGAAAGAAATGCTTATTGCTGTTTGCTATTATGCTTTTGTGGGGTGTTCTATTTTTGTTTTATTGTTGTTGTTGTTGTTGTCTTACTATGACAAGAGCAAAGCAATATAACTGTGCTTGGTTAAAGCTAAATAGAAATCAGAAATTGTACTGAGCATGTTGTATTTCCACCTTCATTCTGCTGAATATCTGAGGCTGCAGCTGAACTGCTGAATAAATGAGGTACTTTAGAATAAAAGAAAGGAAGCCACACTCAATATTTATAGCAAAGTATATTTTCTGAAAATGAAATTAAGGAGCTAGAAAGTTTCAGAAAACAGTCATTCTGAAAAGAGGAAAAGTAAACATGTTGCCTGAGAATCACATACCCAAAGTCAAGAGGAAGGAACTAGGAAAGATGGAGATGAAATAGATGAGGTAAAATCGAAATAGATGATGTATGCAATATGCCAAAGATTTTCTGAAAAAGCTCCAAAATAATTATCTTCTCTCACTGGAAACTGTAAGAGCATAGCTGATGCTGCAGACAATAAAAATCTGTGAATTTTTATTCCAGTGAATACAAATTTTATTCTGTGAAATACAAAATATGAAAATATAAAACAAAGAGATGAAAATATAAATGAGAAAATGATGGAATTAGAAAGCATAGAATGAATGACGAACATATAAATAATAGGTGATAAAGACTCAAAAATAATCATAAATAAAATTTATTAAATTTGACAAGTAGACATGGCCAAGGAGAGAGGGGTACAGGGCCTGGTAGAGCAAACAGCATGTACACATTCACACTCTCATTGGATTTAAATACAGAACAGCTGTGTTAATATATTCTATAATTTTCTTATAAATAAACCATATGTTAAAGTCACACCAAAAAAAAAAAAAATACTTCTAGAGGTAAAGCGCAATCTGCAGAGCTCATTCGCCTGGAAACATTTTTTAACTACAAAAGTAAAAAAAAAAAAAAGTCCAATGTGTTAGGGGTTTATTATGAGCTTTCTGAGGATAAATAGCATGCACAAGGCATAAAGAAAGGGAAAAGGAACCTGTTTATGAGATCATGGGTGAAACAGAAAACTGAAATTGGCAAACATCAACCAAAAATCAGAGAATTTTTTTTTTTTTTTTTTTTTTTTTTTTTTGCGGTACACAGGCCTCTCACTGTTGTGGCCTCTCCCGTTGCGGAGCACAGGCTCCAGACGCACAGGCTCAGCGGCCATGGCTCATGGGCCCAGCCGCTCCCCCGCATGTGGGATCTTCCTGGACCAGGGCACGAACCCGCGTCCCCTGCGTCGGCAGGCGGACTCTCAACCACTGCGCCACCAGGGAAGCCCTAAAGAGAATTTTTTAAGTGTCCTGAAAGCCAGACTGAAGATGTTGAACTGATTGTCAAATTAAAGTTACTACAGATTATTTATCAGGTATGTGACATGACTGAAATAATATACGAGGCAGAATTTTTTAGTAGATAAATGTAGAATAAATCAACAAGGCAAAACCTGGAGAAAGAAATATGACTTCAAGACTGGGAGGAGATCAGTTTCTATATGACAATATTATTTTACAGTATATGGTAGAGACCTCTGAGAAAAAATAATCAGTACTTAGTAAAGGATTAAACTACTAAGAGAAGAGAACAAATAAAGTAATAAGGATCAAAGATTTGGGGGAAAGTTGTGCTAATTCACTGAATTTGTAGGTATCAGAACATTTACAAGTATTCTTGTGCTTACATTCTACAGAATATTTTGCCCTACTAAAATAATAACTATCTCTTTGCATGTATATATGGTTAAAAATGCTTAACATATAGTGTCTTTCAAAAGATGCTCAGGACATTATCCTTTCAGGGCTACGGTACCACTTATTCTAAGATGCAGCTTGATCACATGGCCTATTACCAGAGAACTGAAGAGAATAAAAGAAACAATCTAAGGACTTCCCTGGTGGCACAGTGGTTAAGAATCCACCTGGCAATACTGGGGACACAGGTTCAATCCCTAGTCCTGGGAAGATCCCACATGCCACGGAGTAACTAAGCCTGTTCACCACGACTACTGAGCCTGTGCTCTAGAGCCTGTGAGCCACAGCTACTGAGCCTGTGCACCACAATTACTAAAGCCTGAATGCCCTAGAGCCCACATGCTGCAACTACTGAGCCCGCCTGCTGCAACTACTGAAGCCCATGAGCTTAGAGCTCATGCTCCACAATAAGAGAAGCCACCGCAATGAGAATCCCGTGCACCACAAGGAAGAGTAGTCCCCAATCGTGGCAACTAGAGAAAGCCCACACACAGCAGCGAAGACCCAATGCAGCCAAAAATAAGTAAAAATTAAATAAAAAGAAACAATCTAGAAACCAAATTAAAACATGTAGAGAAATTTAAGTTCTAAGTGTAGAATTGTCTTAAAATATTCTATTATATCAAAATTATTGTTATAAAGATAGCAATGTTAAAAGAACAAACTATTTTTTCAGGGAAGAACCACTCTTTAATTAGGGCTTTCTTTATACTTATTAACACCAATTATTTATAAATGTATTTTCAAAAACATTTTAGAACATGTGCACAGTTTCAAAATTCAAACAGCATGTACTGTACTGTTATTAAATAAAAACTCCATTTCACCTCCCCTACCCAATTCCCACACATCATTGGAAACCCCTTTAAACATTTTGTTTTTAATTCTTCTGATAAGTTACCACCATAACTCTAAACGATATGCTTAGATCTCAGTTTCTTAATTTACCAGCAGTAGAAATCAAGTCATCTCCATCCTCTTTGATAGACAAGGAATTCAGCTCACATCTCCACTTGTCTCTCTCTCTCCCCTGAGTTTTGATACTTATATTAGTATGTGTGGTTTTTCTATTAGTTTCCTTTATACTTTTAAGTAATGTATACATAATCCTGTATTTTCGTTCCGTCTTCTTTACATAGTATCTCTTGTATCATCCCAAAGTAAAAGGAGGAAAGTAGCACCCCTACACTCACCCTTCCCTCCTCCTGCTCTCAACTTGACTTCTGCCATCTGGAGCATTACCTTTACAATGTCTTTTATGACATGAACATTCTATTCTATAAAATTAGGTTTTATGTTTGGATTATAAAAATTGAAACTAGTAAACATCTAACTATAATTATGTAAATGTGGTCATTCAACTATTTGTCACTGCAGAAATAGTGTGATTAGGTCCACTGAAAATGAAATATAATGATTTGTCACTGATTCTCTCAAAGGAGAAAGTCCCAAGTGTTAAAGTCAAATGACTTCTCATATTCCTCAAGTGATCAGGCCACAGTTTTGCTGATCTTGTATTTGAATCAAAACTTTCTTCTCTAATTTTTCAATTGTTTTCTCGGCATTTCTAATTTCTTGGGGTTCTTTTTTCTTGTTGAGAGGAAAAAAACCTAAGTCTTCTTCCCCACTGAGCTAAGAACTCCCAGCTTCTTAATTGTCTTGGCTGTTAAATCTTCCTCTTTCTATTCTTGGAGGAATACCTTTTAGGATCTTTTGATCTGGTGTTTTAAATTGAGCTGTGTTTTTTTGGGCTGCTGCAGAGGTGTTATCCTTTCTGTTTCACACCTAGAATTCCCCACTGTTTCCTGGACCATGAGCTGCTTCTCCCTCTCCTGTACTCTACCTGTAGGTAGAGTACATCCTCAAATATCGTAAAATTTTTTAAAAGAAAGGTTGCTTGGTAGATAAGGATTCTGAAATCATTCTGAATCAACATGGATGGAAAATTGTTTATTTTACATTCATATTTATTATTTTTAATATTTATTTATTTGTCTGCCCCGGGTCTTAGTTGCGGCATACAGGCTCTTAGTTGGAGCATGCGCGATCTAGTTCCCTGACCATGGATCAAACCTGGGCTGCCTGCATTGGGAGAGCAGAGTCTTAACCACTGAACCACAAGGGAAGTCCCTTTCCCTTCATATTTAATTGATAACTTTGGCAGGATATTAAATTCTAGATTTAAGATTTCTTTTACACTTCAGAAATTTAAAGACCATTATTTCTGTCCTCCAGTGTTTTGATAAGAAGTCTTATGCCTATAATACTCTTATTCTTTTATTAGTAACACCTCCCTCTCTCCCTCTTTCTCTTGATGCTTCTAGAACAGCAACATACAATAGAAATATAATGTGAGCCATATATGTAATTTAAAATTTTTCAAGCAGCCATTTAAAAGTAAAGAGGAACAGGTGAAATTAATTTTATAGCATATTTTCACTTAATGCAATATATCCGAAATAGAATTTCAACATGTAATGAATATTTTACGTTATTATTTATCAATTTTTTTAACATCTTTGAGTATAATTGTTTTACAATGGTGTGCGAGTTTCCACTTTATAACAAAGTAAATCAGCTATACACATAGATATATCCCCTTATCTCCTCCCTCTGGTGTCTCCCTCCCACCCTTCCTAACCAACTCCTCTAGGTGGTCACAAAGTACCGAGCTGAACTCCCTGTGCTATGTGGCTGCTTCTCACGAACTATCTATTTTACATTTGGTAGTGCATATATATAAATACCTATGCCACTCTCTCACTTCATCCCAGCTTACCCTTCCCCCTCCCTGTGTCCTCAAGTCCATTCTCTACATCTGCATCTATATTCCTGTCCTGTACCTAGGTTCATCAGAACCTTTTTTTTTTTTTTAGATTCCATATATATGTGTTAGCATACGGTATTTGTTTTTCTCTTTCTGACTGACTTCACTCTGTATGACAGACTCTAGGTCCATGCACCTCACTAAAAATAACTCAATTTCATTTCTTTTTATGGCTGAGTAATATTCCATTGCATATATGTGCCCCATCTTCTTTATCCATTCATCTGTTGATGGACACTTAGGTTACCTCCACGTCCTGGCTATTGTAAATAGAGCTGCAATGAACATTGTGGTAAATGACACTTTTTGAATTATGCTTTTTTCAGGGTATATGCCAAAGAGTGGAATTGCTGTGATTAGGGGGCTCTGGCTCATTCATGCTGGGGGGAGGGAGGGGTACGCAATGTGGGGTGAGCCAGCAGTGGCAGAGCTCATCATGACGTTGCAACAGCCTGAGGCATACCATGTGTTCTCCCCAGGGAAGTTGTCCCTGGATCACAGGACCCTGTTAGTGGTGCGGTGCAGAGGCTCCTGGAAGGGGGGGTGTGGATTGTGACTTGTGCTTGTACATAGGCTTCTTTGTGGCTGCAGCATCAGCCTTAGCATTTCATGCCCATCTCTGGTGTCTGTGCTGATAGCCGTGGCTGACACCCATCTCTGGAATTCGTTTAGGCGGCACTCTGAATCCCCTCTCCTCGCGCACCCCAAAACAATGGTCTCTTGCCTCTTAGGCAGTTCCAAACTTTTTCCCGGACTCCCTCCTTGCTAGCTGTGGCTCACTAGCCCCCTTCAGGCTGTGTTCACGCAGCCACCCCCAGTCCTCTCCCTGGGATCTGACCTCCGAAGCCCGAGCCCCATCTCCCAGCCCCCACCTGCCCCGGCGGGTGAGCAGACAAGCCTCTCGGACTGGTGAGTGCTGGTCAGCACCAATCCTCTGTGCGGGATTCTCTCCACTTTGCCCTCTGCACACTTGTTGCTGCGCTCTCCTCCATGGCTCCAAAGTTTCCCCCCCGCCATGCCCGTCTGTGTCAGTGAAGGGGCTTCCTAATGTGTGGAAACCTTTCCTCCTTCACGGTTCCCTCCCACTGATGCAGGTCCCGTACCTGCTCTTTTGTCTCTGTTTATTCTTTTTTCTATTGCCCTACCCAGGCACGTGGGGAGTTTCTTGCCTTTTGGGAAGTCTGAGGTCTTCTGCCAGTGTTCAGTAAGTGTTCTGTAGGAGTTGCTCCACATGTAGATGTATTTCTGATGTGTTTGTGGGGAGGAACGTGATCTCCACGTCTTATTCCTCCGCCATCTTGAAGGTCTCCCCAAACATATTTAAATACCAGCATCCTTGGCTTAAAAATTGTAAAAAAAGAGGAAAGAAAAAATGTACTGCTAAATATTTAAATCACTATGTTGTATAATAGGAACAAGCAAACAAACAAGCTCATAGAAAAAGAGATCACATTTGTGGTTACCAGAGGTGTGGGTGGAGGAGGGGAAATTGGATGAAGACAGTTAAAAGGTACAAATTTCCAGTTATAATATAAATATGTACTAGGGATGTCATGTACAACATGATAAATAAATGAACACTGCTGAATGTTACATATAAAAGTTGTTAAGAGAGGAAACCCTAAGGGTTCTCACAAGGAAAAACATTTTTTTCTATTCCTTTAAATATGTATCTATATGAGATGATAGATGTTCACTAAACTTATTATGGTAGTCATTTCACAATGCATGTAAGTCAAATTATTATGCTGTACACCTTAAACGTATGCAGTGCTGTATGTCAATTATATCTCAATAAAGCTGGAAAAAATATATATTAAAAAAATAAAAAATAATTTTTTTTAAAATACTGCTGTTTCATTTACTTATTTTTCCCTTACAGAAGATAATGCACAGAAGAGAAAGAAAGTCAAGGTTAAAGGCATCAAATGGAAATTTTTCAGTACGAGGAAAGGTTATGAGCATGAGTCAGTTTAAGGTATTTTTGCATTGAGTGATATTCTCTCTGTATTACAATATGAAGATTTTCACCCAACGTATATAACAGTTAAATAAAACATTGAAGCACATAAATGTAATGCCTACTATTTCAAATGTAATCTATGGACATCTGGGCTCCAATCCTAAATCTGCCACTAACAAATTTGATGATTTTAGATACATAACAACCTCTCTAGGACTCAGTTCTTACCCCCCTATGATGAAAGAGTTGAATTGACATCTTCCATAGGTCTATTTTAAAATAGACTCATTACATAAGTAATTTATTCTCCTGAATGAATCCAAGTTTGCCAAAGGACTTATCTATAGAACAAAGAAAAAGAATAATCCCTCAGCTTCCTCTGAATTTTAGTCAAATCACTTGTGTTAACGTGCAGGAAAGTCAAAGATTGAAAGATGTTCACTGAATATTGAGATAATATATTAGTACATAGGAAGGTGTAAAAATCCCTGTTATTATCAGCACAGGAAAAAAATTAATAACTAGGGAAAAAATTTCTCTTCAAAAAACAACTAACTGCTATGTGTCAATTATATCTCGATTAAGGTGAGAGTGGTAGTGTGTATATGGACATATGTACACTACCAAATGTAAAATAGACAGCTAGTGGGAAGAAGTTGCATAGCACAGGGAGATCAGCTGGGTGCTTTGTGACCAGCTAGAAGGGTGGGATAGGGAGGGTGGGAGGGAGGGAGTTGCAAGAGGGAAGAGATATGGGGATATATGTGTATGTATAACTGATTCACTTTGTTATAAAGCAGAAACTAACACACCATTGTAAAACAATTATACTCCAATAAAAACGTTAAAAAAATAAAATTAAAAATAAAATAAAATGCTAAAATAAATAAATAAATAAAATTGAGAAGCAGAAACAAAACAAACAAAAGCAACAAACATATCTTTGTTTTAGATGTCCTTGAATTGAAAACTGATCAAAACAAGAGGCTTTCCCCCAAGATTTGTTTGCTTTGGAAAATGTAAAGAAAATTAGTGTCATCTTTTAACTAAACATCAATTTATTAGTAATGTCTGTCACCAAGTGTTTATTTAGCATGTGTCATGTATTTATTTCTACTAAGTGTTGTGGGAGCTATAAAAAAGTTTAGGCAAAGTCTGTATTCAGAAACCAACATGTTTTTTATCCTTTAATTTTTTTATTGAGGTATAATTGACATATAACGTTATATTAATTTCAGATGTACAACACAATGATTTGATATTTGTATATGTTGTGAAATGATCACCACAATATGTCTAGTTAATATCCATCACCACAGTTACAAAAAAAGTTTTTCTTATGGTAAGAACTTTTAAGACCTACTCTCTTAGCAACTTTCAAATATGCAATACAGTATTGCTAACTATAGTCACCATTTGTACATTACATCCTTATGACTTGTTTATTTTATAACTAGAAATTTGTACCTTTTGACCCCCTTCACCCATTTCACTCACCCATTACCCCCTACCTCTGGAAACCGTTGGTCTAGGAACCAAGATTTTGTTTGAGGAGGTGAGAATAATAAAAATCTTAAAAATTATCTAAGTATAAGGAGATAACATTAAGTCTAAAATTTAGAGTAGGGACTCAAACTCTTTTAAGAAAGTTAGAGAAGAGAGACTAATTTAGCCAGGAGTAACCAGGGAAATTTTAATGAATTAAGAAAAGAAGTTTAGAAACAGGGTAGAACCATAGTAGGTAGAAAGAAAAATATCTTCCAAACATGCATTAGAAAAGAAAGAAACATGAGCAAGGACTTAGAGGCAAGATGAAGGTAGTGTGATGAGGACAATAAGCAAACATAAAATTTCAGATTTCCACCAGAACCAAATGTTTTTCCTTCTTCTTTAGCTGTTATTTTGGTGCCAAAGTAATCTTGGAGAGTATTCATGGCAATAGAAAGTAAGAACATATGCCCAAAAATCAGTGCATTAATTATTATTATTATTATTATTTATGGTCCATACTCAGCACCACCCCTAAACCTAGAGGAAACTGGGAAGTCAGGTATTTTCCCCAGGCAAGGAAATCTTGCCATGGAACTCTGGATGCCCAGGACTTTGTACTTATTTAGGCAAAATCTTCACTTGAATCCAAATGAGCTTTTGAACGTTTGGCAGAAAACATGAACCTAGGGCTGAAGTTTCTGTTAGCTCATACCACCAAAAGTGGCTACAACGCAGTGCCTGGTCCTGTGGTAGGGAGACACTTAGATATTCTATCTGAAGGACCTTCGAAGAGAGATGGTACAGAAAGCAGAATGAAAGTCTCCTTAGAAAATCAATGAAGGATTCTAATTAACCCTATATCAGGCAGAAGTGACAGGGAGGGGTTGCTGGGCATTATATGGCAGGAGAACAGGGAACCATGGCTATAGAAGAGTTTGACTTGGACTTTCTTCTTTAGCAGAGATAATTATCTCTTTAAGTGCTATGATCAATAACAAAATAAAGATACTCAAAATCTAGTTTGGCTATATAAAAATTAAATTAACAACACCTATTAATGATTATTGTCTTACCATCTTTGTTAATTCCTATGTGCACAATAATCATGCATATTATAAATATATATCATACTAATGGGATTGTATGCCAATTTAATAAAAACATTAATTTCTATTTAACATTTTTTATTGTTACTTGGACCTATCTAATGTTGCATACTTTCTTGTTTATCACTTTAAGAAATTAAAGAATACTCAGAAGCTAGGTCTGGACATGCCCCTGATCTAGCCCCATGGCAGGAAAAACCACCTTGGACCTATAGGGATTAAGAGAATGTGTCCCATAACTGACCTTCCCCACAATAATACAAATAAACAAATAAGTCTTTTGAGCAAATTATGAAATGAATCAGAATTCCAGAATCTTCCTGCCTGTCACTTGAGGAAATAAAAAATAGTAAAATGTAGTAAAATTTATACTGTTTATACTATTTATACTGAACCTCAAAAAGAGGTCACCAAAGGAAAAGTCAGTAGATCTGACATGGTAGGCTCCGCTGTTAATCCCATTATGCCTTCAACACTAAAGGTGCTTGGATGGGCAAATGAGGACCAGTTGAGCCCAGCTGGCTATACCAGGGGCTCTTTGCCTTAAACTCCCCAAACACCCTAAAATTATCTGGAAGAGAACAAACTATGGCCCAGCTATCACCCCCAACCCCTCTTGCTCCCCAAAAACCAGATATATTTTTCTAGTGAATGTGGTGGATGGTTCAAAGAAAACATGGAGGAAAGTGTGATAAAATATATTTGCAGAGTACGAGTACAAAACAAGAAAGACAATGAAGCATTAGATGCAAAATAAATGGATAAGACAGATAATGCCTATTTAATAAACTTTTTTCAAGAAAATAAAATTAATTTGTCAACTCATCAGTATAATCCTGATACTTCAACTAAATACAGAATAGGACATAATACAAAGTTTAATCCAAATCCACAAAATTTTATATACAGAGATATTGATATATGCAAAGAGATATAATGACACTCATGAAGGAATTTTTCCAATAATGCAAGGATGATTTGATCCCATATATGTAATGTAATTTGCCACAAGAAAAAAATAAAGGAGAAAAATGCACAATCTTCTGAATAAATGCAAAAAAAAAAAAATTAAATAACATTCAATGCCTATTTATGATCATGAGAAAAAGAGAAAAACTTTTAGAAAACAGAAACCAGACAACAACCCTGCTTTGATAAAGATTTTCTAAACTACAGTAAATTTTATACTAAATGGAGAAACTTCAGGCAATTCCCTTTACAGTCTGCAATTAGATAAGGATGTTCAGTACTAACTAGTTAAGGCAATACTCTAAGAAAAAATTTTGTTAAGGCAATAATGTAAGAAAAAAGATTTTAAGGATTGGAAAGGAAAAGGTAAAAAATATTTTTAGATGTAATTGGTAAATAATTCTTACATGAAACAACCAAGAGAATCCTCAAACCATTAGAACTATTAAGAGTATTCATCAAGTTTGTTAAATATAAGTTTAATATAAAAATAAATTCATCAACAGCAGCGGTTCTCAAAAAGGGGTGATCTTGCCTACCAGCAGACATTTACCAATGTATGGGTACATTTTGTTGAGAAGAAGATGCTACCGGCATCTAGTGAGTAGAGGCCAGAAATGATGCTAAACAGCCTATGATGCACAGGACATCCTCCCATGCAGCCCCTAACGTCACTAGTAAGGCTATTGAGAAACCCTACCCTTTTTGAGTAGTTGGTAAATTCTTGCAAAAAATGCAGTTAAAAAGCAGATGGAAAAACACACTGAAGTTTGGCATTTAGGGGCATTAGTTTTTTAGTCCAATGAAAACTGTAGCCATCTTCAATATATCGAGTTCAACCTCTTTGAAGATAAGCAAAGTTTTTTATCTTGAAGGATAAAATTATATGTCTACATTCACTAGAAAATCAGTTTTTAAAACATTAATGATATTTTAACATCATTCTTTAAAGTATGCATATCTATAGCTGCATACTAAATAAAGACTAAATAATCAGAAAATTTTGAATGTCGTTTTTCCTCTGTTCTTCCCTAACGTGGCATTCTACTAATTTTGTACATGTTTTATATCAAAACTCCCTAACTCTAACCTCTCAGAAACTCATTAATCTGCGTTAATAGCCTTTCTGGGAAGCTGTAAGTTGAATCAATTCTTATTTGATAAGGGTATCTAATGCTTTCAGTGATGGGAGATGTACAGAGCAGCAAACTGATTCAGACGCATCAGCATTTTCTGAAGTCATGTCAGGTACTGATAAAGTGAAATTCCTCATACAATACAGGAATGTAATTCTCAATTCTTTATCCACTGAGGAGGTTAATAAAATAGAAGGCACTCAAAATGTTATCTAAATACTCGAAGAGAGATAACTTATTAAAACATAGTATTTCTTCATAATCTGGATACTTTTGTATAAGGATAATGTAAGCTGTTTTCTCAGTGACCCAACAGAGCTACAGAAGTCACTGTTAGGCTCACCTTTTAAATGTCTATCCACCAAAATGAAGGCAATAACTATGATTAAGTGCTATTTTTTTGCAGCAAATGCCCTAACTTTGAGCTACGCCCTAATTCAGTGCATTTATATAGCTTCTTTTTTTAATTTACATAACCCTTTACATCAACCATCTTATTTTATCCTCACAATACAGTGAAGCAGGAGAGAATAGGGATGTTGCTGTTATCAATGGGAAATGGAACTCAGTAACCTTATATGCAGACATCTAGAAAGGAACAAAATTGGAATCAGGACCTGGGCCCTTACACCGGAAACTAACACAACATAGTAAATCAACTACACTCCAATAAAATTTTTTAAAAATAATAAAAAAAGATTCTTTAAGTTAAAAACAAAGGACTCTCATCAGGCTTAAAGGACTTTTTTATGGTCATTTAATAAAGTACTTACTCAGTGTTAATGAGTTGTTCTTCATATGAAAAGTTGATGCTGCTTGTCAGCCATTAAAATAAGATGCTTACTATTTGTTTTCTCCAAAACTGGAGGGGTTTGGTACCAACTCCCATTGCTCTTCTTATCTGAAGGCTCTGTCCAATCTGTCAGGACACACTGAGGAGCTCGATGTGGGCAGGAGGCACTTGGTGGCTAGCAGCCTGCAGGATTCTTGAGTGTAATGCTATCTTATTCTTCTCTGTGTCCCAAGTGCCCAGTATAATGCCTACTACATACAGAAATATATGCATACATACACATACACACCCCCCTACATACAGACCCACACATTTACTTATTTTTATATATATATATTTTTTAATATCTTTATTGAAGTATAATTACTTAAAATGGTGTGTTAGTTTCTGCTTAATAACAAAGTGAGTCAGCTATACATATACATATATCCCCATATCTCCTCCCTCCCACTCTCGCTATCCCACCCCTCTAGGTGGACACAAAGCACCTAGCTGATCTCACTGTGCTATGCAGCTGCTTCCCACTAGCTATCTATTTTACATTTGGTAGTGTATATATGGCCATGCCACACTTCGTCCCAGCTTACCCTTCCCTCTCCCCTTGTTCTCAAGTCCATTCTCTATGTCTGCATCTTTATTCCTGCCCTGCCCCTAGGTTCATCAGAACCTTTTTTGTCTTTAGGTTCCATATATATGTGTTAGCATACAGTATTTGTTTTTTCTCTTTCTGACTTACTTCACTCTGTATGACAGACTCTAGGTCCGTCCACCTCACTACAAATAACTCAATTTTGTTTCTTTTTACAGCTGAGTAATATTCCATTGTATATATGTGCAACATCTTCTTTATCCATTCATCTGTCAATGGACACTTATGTTGCTTCCATGTCCTGGCTATTGTAAATAGAGCTGCAATGAATATTGTGGTACATGACACTTTTTGAATTATGGTTTTCTCAGGGTATATGTCCAGTAGTGGGATTGCTGGGTTATATAGTAGTTCTATTTTTCATTTTTTAAGGAACCTCCATAGTGGCTGTATCACTTTACATTCCCACTAACAGTGCAAGGCTTCTTCTCCACAGCCTTGCCAGCATTTATTGCTTGTAGATATTTTGATGATGGCTATTCTGACAGGTGTGAGGTGATACCTCATTGTAGTTTTAACTTGCATTTCTCTAATGATTAGTGATGTTGAGCATCTTATCCTGTGTTTGTTGGCAATCTGTATATCTTCTTTGGAGAAATGTCTATTTAGGTCTTCTGCCCATTTTTGGATTGGGTGGTTTGTTTTTTTGATATTGAGCTCCATGAGCTGCTTGAAAATTTTGGAGATTAATCTTTTGTCAGTTGCTTCATTTGCAAATATTTTCTCCCATTCTGAGGAGTGTCTTTTCATCTTTTTAATGTTTTCCTTTTATGTGAAAAAGCTTCTAAGTTTCATTAGGTCCCATTTGTTTATTTTTGGTTTTTTTTCCATTTCTCCAGGAGGTGGGTCAAAAGGATCTGGCAGTGATTTATGTCATAGAGTGTTCTGCCTGTTTTCCTCTAAGAGTTTTATAGTGTCTGGCCTTATATGTAGGTCTTTAATCCATTTTGAGTTAATTTTTGTGTATGGTGTTAGGGAGTGTTCTAATTTCATTCTTTTCCATGTAGCTGTCCAGTTTTCCCAGCACCACTTATTGAAGAGGCTGTCTTTTCTCCATTGTATATTATTGCCTCCTTTATCAAAAATAAGGTGACCAGGAGATTGGTTCAATATGGCGGAGTAGAAGGACGTGCTCTCACTCATTCCTGCAAGAACACTGGAATCACAAATAACTGCTGAACAATCATTGACAGGAAGACACTGGAACTCACCAGAAAAGATACCCCACATCCAAAGACATATGAGAAGCCACAGTGAGATGGTAGGAGGGGCGCAATCACAATAAAATCAAATCCCATAATGGCTGGGTGGGTGACTTACACACTGGAGAACACTTATACCACAGAAGTCCACCCACTGGAGTGAAGGTTCTGAGCCCCACATCAGGCTTCCCAACCTGTGAGTCCGGCAACAGGAGGAGGAATTCCTAGCAAATCAGACTTTGATGGCTAGCAGGATTTGATTGCAGGACTTTAACAGAACTGGGCGAAACAGAGACTCTACCCTTGGAGGGCACACACAAAGTAGTGTGTGCATCAGGACTAAGGGGAAGGAGCAGTGACCCTATAGAAGACTGAACCAGACCTACCTGCTAGTGGTGATGGGTCTGCTGCAGAGGCAGGGGGTGGCTCTGCCTCACAGTGAGGACAAGGACACTGGCAGCAGAAGTTCTGGGAAGTACTCCTTGGCGTGAGCCTTCCCAGAGTCAGCCATTAGCCCCACCAAGGAACCAAGGTAGGCTCCAGTGCTGGGTAGCCTCAGGCCAAACAACCAACAGGGAGGGAACCCAGCCCCACCCATCAGCAGACAAGCAGATTAAAGTTTTACTGAGCTCTGCCCACCAGAGCAACAACCAGCTGTACCCATCACCACTCCCATCAGGAAACTCGCTCAAGCCTCTTAGATAGCCTTATCCACCAAAGGGTGGACAGCAAGAGCAAGAAGAAATACAATTCTGCAGCCTGTGGAACAAAAACCACATTCACAGAAAGATAGACAAGATGAAAAGCAGAGGGCTATTTACCAGATGAAGGAACAAGACAAAATGCCAGAAAAACAGCTAAATGAAGTGGAGATATGAATCCTCCCAAAAAACAATTCAAAATAATGATAGTGAAGATGATCCAGGATGTTGGAAAAAGAATGGAGACAAAGATGGAGAAGATGTAAGAAATGTTTAACAAACACCTAGAAGAATTAAAGAAAAAACAAACAGAGATGAATAATATAATAACTGAAATGAAAATTACACTAGAAGGAATCAATAGCAGAATAACTGAGGAAGAAGAATGGATAAGTGACCTGGAAGACAGAATGGTGGAATTCACTGCTGTGGAACAGAATAAAGAAAAAAGAATGAAAAGAAAAGAAGACAGACTAAGAGACCTCTGGGATAACACTAAACGCAACAACATTCACATAATAGCGGTCCCAGAAGGAGACAAGAGAGAGAAAGGAACCGAGAAAATATTTGAAGAGATTATACTCGAAAACTTCTGTAACATGGGAAAGGAAATAGCCACCCAAGTACAGGAAGTGCAGAGAGTTCCATACAGGATAAACCCAAGGAGAAACATGCCAAGACACATAGTAATCAAATTGGCAAAAATTAAAGACAGAGAAAAATTATTGAAAGCAGCAAGGGAAAGACAACAAATAATATAAAAGGGAACTCCCATAAGGTTAACAGCTGATTTCTCAGCAGAAACTCTACTGGCCAGAAGGGAGTAGCATGATATACTTAAAGTGGTGAAAGGGAAGAACCTACAGCCAAGATTATTCTACCCGGCAAGGACGTTATTCAGATTTGATAGAGAAATCAAAAGCTTTACAGACAAGCAAAAGCTAAGAGAATTCAGCACCACCAAACCAGCTCTACAACAAATGCTAAAGGAACTTCTCTAAGTGGGAAACACAAGAGAAGAAAAGGACCTACAAAAACAAACCCAAAACAATTAAGAAAATGGGCATAGGAATATACATATCAGTAATTACCTTAAACGTGAATGTATTAAATGCTCCAACCAAAAGACACAGGCTTGCTGAATGGATACAAAAACAAGACCTATATATATATGCTGTCTACCAGAGACCCACTTCATACCTAGGGACACAAACAGACTGAAAGGGAGGGGATAGAAAAGATATTCCACGCAAATGGAAACCAAAAGAAAGCTGGAGTAGCAATACTCATATCAAATAAAATACACTTTAAAATAAAGAATGTTAAAAGAGACAAGGATGGACACTACATGATGATCAAGGGATCAATCCAAGAAGAAGATATAACAATTATAAATATATATATGCACCCAACACAGGAGCACCTCAATACATAAGGCAACTGCTAACAGCTATAAAAGAGTAAATCGACAGTAACACAATAATAGTGGGGGACTTTAACACCTCACTTACACCAATGGACAGATCTTACAAAAAGAAAATTCATAAGGAAACACAAGCTTTAAATGACACAATAGACCAGATAGATTTAATTGATATTTATAGGACATTCCATCCAAAAACAGCAGATTACACTTTCTTCTCAAGTGTGCACAGAACATTCTCCAGGGTAGATCACATCTTGAGTCACAAATCAAGCCTCAGTAAATTTAAGAAAATTGAAATCATATCAAGCGTCTTTTCTGATCAAATGCTATGAGATTAGAAATGAATTACAGGGGAAAAAAAAAACTTAAGAAACACAAACACATGGAGGCTAAACAATACGTTACTAAATAACCAAGAGATCCCTGAGGAAATCAGAGACGAAATCAAAAAATACCTAGAGACAGGGCTTCCCTGGTGGCGCAGTGGTTGGGAGTCTGCCTGCCAATGCAGGGAACACGGGTTCATGCCCCCGGTCTAGGAGGATCCCACATGCTGCGGAGAGGCTGGGCCCGTGAACCATGGCCGCTGAGCCTGCGTGTCCAGGGACTGTGCTCCACAGTGGGAGGTGCCACAACAGTGAGAGGCCCAGGTACCACAAAAATAAATAAATAAATAATAAATTAAAAAATGAAATAGATAAAATGTAAAACACCATATAGGTACACATAGTAAGGATAAGTATTTAAAAAAAAATAAAAATACCTAGAGACAAAAGACAACAAAAACACGATGATCCAAAACCTATAGGATTCAGCAAAAGCAGTTCTAAGGGGGAAATTTATAGCTCTACAAGCCTACCTCAAGAAACAAAAAATATCTCAAATAAACAGTCTAACCTTACACCTAAAGGAACTAGAGAAAGAAGAACGAGGAACAAGCAAAACCCAAAATTAGCAGAAGGAAAGAAATCATAAAGATCAGAGCAGAAATAAATGAAACAGAAACAAAGAAAACAATAGCAAAGATCAATAAAACTGAAAGCTGGTTCTTTGAGAGGATAAACAAAATTGATAAACCATTAGCCAGACTCATCAAGAAAAAGAGGGAGAGGACTCAAATCAATAAAATTAGAAATTGAAAAGCAGAAGTTACAACAGACACTGCAGAAATACAAAGCATCCTAAGAGACTACTACAAGCAACGCTATGCCAATAAAATGGACAACCAGGAAGAAATGGACAAATTCTTAGAGAGGTATAACCTTCCAAGACTGAACCAGGAAGAAATAGAAAACATGAACAGACCAATCACAAGTAATGAAATTGAAAATGTGATTAAAAATCTTCCAACAAACAAAATTCCAGGAACAGATGGCTTCATAGGTGAATTGTATCAAACATTTAGAGATGAGCTAACACCCATCCTTCTCAAAATCTTCCAAAAAATGCTGAGTAACGAACACTCCCAAACTCATTCTATGAGGCCACCATCACCCTGATACCAAAAGCAGACAAAGATACTACAAAAAAAAAGAAATTACAGACCAATGTCACTGATGAATATAGATGCAAATATCCTCAACAAAATAGTAGCAAACAGGATCCAACGACACATTAAAAGGATCATTCACCATGATCAAGTGGGATTTATCCCAGTGTTGCAAGGATTCTTCAATATATGCAAATAAATCAATGTGATATATATACCATATTAACAAATTGAAGATGAAAAACCATATGATTAACTCAATAGATGCAGAAAAAGCTTTGGACAAAATTCCACAATCATTTATGATAAAAACTCTCCAGAAAGTGGTCATAAAGGGAACCTACCTCAACATAATAAAGGCTATATATGACAAACCCCCAGCAAACATCATTCTCAATGGCTAAAACTTGAAAGTATTTCCTCTAAGATCAGGAAAAAGACAAGGATGTTCACTCTCAGCACTATTATTCAACATAGTTTTGGAAGTCCTAGCCATGGAAATCAGAGAAGAAAAAGAAATAAAAGGAATACAATTTGGAAAAGAAGTAAAACTGTCACTGTTGGCAGATGACATGATACTATACATAGAGAATTATTAGAGCTAATCAATGAATTTGGTAAAGTTTCAGGATACAAAATTAATGCACAGAAATCTCTTGCATTCCTATATACTAGTGATGAAAAATCTGAAAGAGAAATTAAGCAAGCACTCCCATTTACCATTGCAACAAAAATAATAAAATACCTAGGAATAAACCTAGCTAGGGAGACAAAAGACCTGTATGCAGAAAACTATAAGACACTGATGAAAGAAATTAAAGATGATACCAAGATGGAGAGTTATACTATGTTCTTGGATTGGAAGAATCAATATTGTGAAAATGACTATACTACGCAAAGCAATCTACAGATTCAATGCAATCCCTATCAAATTACCAATGGCACTTTTTACAGAACTAGAACAAAAATTCTTAAAATTTTTATGGAGACACAAAAGACCCAGAATATCCAAAGCAGTTTTGAGGGATAAAAGCGGTGCTGGAGGAATCAGACTCCCTGACTTCAAACTATACTACAAAGCTACAGTTATCAAGACAATATGGTACTGGCACAAAAACAGACATATAGATCAATGGAACAAGATAGAAAACCCAGAGATAAACCCACGTACCTATGGTCAACTAGTATATGACAAAGGATACAAGGATATTCAATGGAGAAAAGACAGTCTCTTCAATAAGTGGTTTTGGGAAAACTGGACAGCTACATGTAAAAGAATGAAATTAGAACACTCTCTAACACCATACACAAAAATAAACTCAAAATGGATTAGAGACCTAAATGTAAGACTGGACACTATAAAACTCTCAGAGGAAAACCTAGGAAGAACACTCTTTGACATAAATCACAGCAAGATCTTTTTTGATCCACCTCCTAAAGTAATGGAAATAAAAACAAAAATAAACAAATGGGACCTAATGAAACTTAAAATCTTCTGCACAGGAAAGGAAACCATAAACAAAACGAAAAGACAACCCTCAGAATGGGAGAAAATATTTGCAAATGAATTATCGGACAAAGCACTGACAGCCAAAATATATAAACAACTCATGTAGCTCAATATTAAAAAACAAACAACCCAATCCAAAAATAGGCAGAAGACCTAAATAGACATTTCTCAAAGAAGACATACAGATGGCCAAGAAGCACATAAAAAGCTGCTCAACCTCACTAATGATTAGAGAAATGCAAATCAAAACTACAGTGAGGTATTCCCTCACACCAGTTAGAGTGGGCATCATCAGAAAGTCTACAAACAACAAATGCTGGAGAGGGTGTGGAGAAAAGGGAACCCTCTTGCACTGTTGGTGGCAATGTAAATTGATACAGCCACTATGGAGAACAGTATGGAGGTTCCTTAAAAGAATAAAAATAGAACTACCATACGATGCAGCAATCCCACTACTGGGCATATATCCAGAGAAGACCATAATTTTAAAATACACATGCTCCCCAATGTTCATTGCAGCACTATTTACAATAACCAGGTCATGGAAGCAACCTAAATGCCCATCGACAGACAAATAGATAAAGAAGATATGGTACATATATACAATGGAATATTACTCAGCCATAAAAAGGAACAAAATTGGGTCATTTGTAGAGATGCTGATGGATCTAGAGACTGTCATACTGAGTGCAGTAAGTCAGAAAGAGAAAAACAAATATTGTACATTAACGCATATATGTGGAACTTAGAAAAATGGTATAGATGAACTGGTTTGCAAGGCAAGAATTGAGACACATATGTAGAGAACAAACATATGGACACCAAGGGGAGAAAGTAGCAAGGGGTGACGGTTGTGGTATGATGTATTGGGAGATTGGGTTTGACATGTATACACTGACGTGTATTAAATGGATGACTAATAAGAACCTGCTGTATAAAAAAATAAATAAAATTAAATTCAAAAAAGAAAAAAATATGGTGACCATAGGTGCGTGGGTTTATCTCTGGGCTTTCTATCCTGTTCCATTGATCTATATTTCTGTATTTGTGCCAGTACCTTACTCTCTTGATTACTGTAGCTTTGTAGTATAGTCTGAAGTCAGGGAGCCTGATTCCTCCAGCTCCGTTTTTCTTTCTCAAGATTGCTTTGGCTTTTCAGGGTCTTCTGTGTTTCCATACAGATTGCCACACACTTATTTAAATTAAATTCTGAATTCCAGTGGACTGCTCCTCTGCTATGACATTGACCCTACAAACCTGTCCAAATCTACACACCATATGGACCCACCACTTGTGCCTAGAGCTCATGAAATTTCTTATTTGGTGATGCAGGACCCCAAACACTCTGCTTTTTTCCCACATCCCCATCTTTGTACCTTGATGCTAGTATTCCTTCCCCCTTTGCCCTCCTGCAGAACTAAGTTCTCCTCTCCTCTGCCTTCAAGACACAGACCAAATGTCACTTTTCTTTAAAGCTTCTCCGACTCCATGACAGGCCAGTTCACAGGAATAAATCCTGCTTTGAACCACCATCACACCTTTCACTGCCCTCAATTATTGCAGAGTGAGACAAGATCTGTGATGTAAGTGGCTGGTCTTAGGAGGGATTATAACACTAAAAGTGCTTGAGAAAAAAGAACAAATCTACTCTGGTTTGATATTACTTGAATAAGCTACTTCAGTGAAGCATCATTACCCTGTGTTCAATCAGAAATTTTTTGTGCCCAGGGATTCCTTTGTTTAAGAGGTAAAATTAAGGGGTTAAATCTAGCATGGAAGGTGAGAAGAATGTTCCAATGCTATAGAACCATTTTTTAGTACCTTGTAATTTCCATACATAATGTAACCATAAGCCAAATATGGAATAACTGTGGTGGGGAAGACTGATTAGCAAATGTATTGCTTCAAATTCTATATAAAATGCACATTATAATCTTCAAACAATCATTTGGGTCAACTAATGTCTTATCATCAATATTATCAATATTATTAAAAGTAATAGTTTATTTTTATTTACCAAGAACAATTCCACCTGGACTAGATTCAATCATTTTGGATTAAGTTTTTCGTTTTGTCTTCATGAATAAAGCCATGGTATAACTAAAATCAATTTCCAAAAAAAGCAATTTTATTCTGTGAAGACATTGGACTATTTTTATTAATCATAATGTATAATTAAGGCTTTGGTTCTGATCAGATTTTAGCACCTATAAATATTCAAGGACTCTAACTTATAGTGTGAAGTCAAGGTTTATAAATATAGAATAGTATCTCTTGGCCTCCAACTTCAAATGGTGAAAACACTTACTGAATTAGCTTTGGGAATACAAGCATTAAAAGAAATGAAATTGCTAATAGTCCTCTTCTCTGGACATTTTTCTAATTTTCTGAACACAGAAATCTCTGTATATTAAATTCATGTGAAACAAAACAGTCTATTATTACTTAACCATGGGCTGGACCTCCCTCCCTGACTGATTTCTTTAAATAATAAATCAAAACTGATCAAATGAGAAAATACATATGAAATCACTTGAAAATTAAAAAGTGCTGTAAGTATGTAAGATATTATTATTATTCAACCACACTAAATTAAACCATCTGGAGATTAACAATCTGCCATCCAGCTTATTCTTTTCATAGTTCCAAGAAGACCACTGGCTTACATTGCCTATGTTAGAATCTCTACATAGTCAACTCTAGGAAGAAAAGCAAACAAATCTAAAATATTTTTTTCTCTGAGTATTAGAGGCAAATCCTTATGGATACTTCCAAAGAGGTACTCAAATCACCTTAAAAAAACATTATTATAGCAAGTAATGTGTGCTCCATTTCTTTTTTGGTCCTGGACTACTCTTTTTTTTTTTTTTTTTCACTTTTTCACCTTATACAATGTATATTGGAAATATGTTTCCCATTGTTCTTATTTTCTAGAAACCATGTATACTGACTTGGGTCTCTGGTTTTGCTTATTGAATTTTCTCACGTGGCATGGAAATTTAGCTTCCCCTTTTCTAACAATATAAAAGAACAGCAAGTATCCAAGAAGAAAGCTTGGTCTCTCCCATTATACAGGTTCAACATAAACTTGAACAGGCCAGGCCAGGTGAAGGCAGGCCAACAAATATTCTATCTCTATAAAGGCAGGTCAGGATGCCAGCAGACTCAGAGAGATGAGACACTCAGGAACAGAGGATGATGATCCGGCTTTCTTGTGGTCTATGAAATTGGAGTTACTACAATATTTGCCTAGGAGGAAAATGCATTTATATTTTCATCTTTCACTTTATTTAAGCATGTCTATTCCTGCCATAAACTGAATAGTTAGGTCCTGCAGATACAGTAAATATCACAGAAGTCTGAAGCTCCTACTGATGAACTCTTTTCTCCATGACGTAGGAGAAAGAAAGAAAACTGGGTTTATGTTTGGCACAGGGAAAGCTGTTCTAGTTTGCCTTCCGAGCTGAACAGGACAATGACCTTTTACAGTCTCTTACACATGGGAGTGTTAAAAATGCTTTCACGAGCAAGGCTTCACTCACCTTTCTTGGGAAGCTTCCCACAATTACATCATTCTCAATTTTAAAGTATCTCATTTTCACTTTCCTGATGTTGAGTCAAAATGTTTTTCTTTCTAGACTTAGTCTTGTTAATTATAGTTTTATTCCTTTGTACCATGTTAAATAATTCTCTTTACCACTTGAATCTTTTAAAAATGAGTAGGTGGTTATTATGTTTCTCTCCTTGTCCTTTGGCCAGGCAATGTATATTTTATACCCTTTATTTTCCCTCATAAGAGGAATTCTATTTTTTAAGTATTTCAATTGCTCTTCTCTGATTCCTTGTTCTCCAAGAGTGTTTCCAAATCTGAAGTGATTAGATGTCCGAATATTAGTTAAACCTGTATCGTCATTATTCTGGACTCTTAGCATTTCTTAACCCATTGAATCCTCACAAGGGCTCTATGAGGTCAAGCCTGGTATTTTAGCAATTCGACTGATGGGCTCGGAAAGGTTAAGTAATTTTTTATCACTTAACAAATTTATTCACCTAATGGTAACAGAACTAGGATTGTAGTTTAGGCCTTCTGGTTCTAGAGCCTTTGTCTTAACCACTATACCATACCGTGTCTCAGTAATATCTGGCCTTTTACATTAAATTTAAACTATTATTTCCTTTATTCACAATATGAACATATTTATGGAAAATCAAGTTAAATCAGAGTTGGAAGAGAGTGTATTTAAATGACATTTTCTTATGCTGTAATAACACAACTCGGTATACATTCTATCTTCTCGTACTATTTAATCCCAACTCAAAATGAAGGAAACAGCCTGCCATTTTCCCATTGTCATTTTATGGGCTCTTTGAGATATTCTGACTCCAAAAACTGCCTTTTACAATACAAATATTCCCAGGGAGCATTATGTCTTAGTTATTATCAGCTAATAATGTATGTGTGTTTGTGTATGTGTATATACACAAACATAAAACATTATATATATATATTCTTCCCATGGTAATATATACTTTTTATTACCATAAAAAGAATAAAGGGGGCTTCCCTGGTGGTGCAGTGGTTAAGAATCTGCCTGCCAATGTAGGGGATACGGGTTCGAGCCCTGGTCTGGGAAGATCCCACATGCCACGGAGCAGCTAAGCCCGTGTGCCACAGCTACTGAGCCTGAGCTCTGGATCCCGTGAGCCACAACTGCTGAGCCCACGTGCCACAACTACTGAGCCCGCGTGCCACAGCTACTGAAGCCCGCGTGCCTAGAGCCCGTGCTCCACAACAAGAGAAGCTACTGCAATAAGAAGCCCATGCACCACAATGAAGAGTAGCCCCTGCTCGTCACAACTAGAGAAAGCCCGTGCACAGCAACAAAGACCCAACGCAGCCAAAAATAAATAAATTAAATAAATAAATTTAAAAAAAGAATAAGGGAAAGTTCAGTGGCAACACAAACTGAACATTTACATATATGTTGCTTTTCTGAAAGGGGACACTTCTTTCTGATTTTCTATGATTAACATTTATCAGTATGTCATCAAAAGATATTTATTTTTTGGAAGCAGCTGCATAGCACAGGGAGATCAGCTCCGTGCTTTGTGACCACCTAGAGGGGTGGGATAGGGAGGGTGGGAGGGAGGGAGATGCAAGAGGGAAGAGATATGGGAACATATGTATATGTATAACTGATTCACTTTGTTATAAAGCAGAAACTAACACACCATTGTAAAGCAATTATACTCCAATAAAGATGTAAAAAAAAAAAAGTTACGAGTAAATCTGAAAGTCTAGAGAAACATTGACTAGATTAGCTGACATTTGAACCTATCATCCACGCTGATGGAAGACGTGTGAATGATGTCAAGCCTGCTTTTCCTCCATTGTTGTCTGGCATTGTTGCCAGTCAGTGACTGGCAGTTTCAGGCCTATAAGAGAGCTTCCTGGACCTTCTAGCATCACTCAATGGGTACCATAAGGGATGGCACTGCTTGTGGAACTCACAGCCCCTCATAAGTAGATGCTCAGGCTATATTCAATCTAAAAAACTTTCTGAAGATTAAAATAATGGTCCATTAAAAGGAACTGTCTAAAACATAGGAGACATGGAGATCTGATGGCAAGCATGCTAAAGACTGTTCCAGGATATTTTCATAAATGCCTTAGTAGCTTCCACACTGAGTTTCCATGTAGTTACAGGATTTCAGTTACTCAGGGTGGGTTTTTGTCTGGTTGACTTTTTTTTTTTTTTAATGGAATTACTGTTTCATGGCACTCAGACCAAGACCAAACCTTTAAGTATAGGTTCTGTTATTTTTCTTTTTTCTATCCAGTGTCACTTGCCTTTTCATTTCCTGATTTCTTCCTAAGGTGAGGGAGCCAAAATACATCACAGATCACAGCTAGATTTAGACAACAGGCATCTCCTTCACAGGGACCTTCGCAGAGTCTGATTTATTTATGACCATTTCACTGCTCACTATGTAAAGTTATGGACTCCTTGACTAGTTACTGATCTTATACCTTCTAGTGGTTAACCCAACCTGTATTCAAAAGTCCAGTTGAGGGCTTCCCTAGTGGCGCAGTGGTTGAGAGTCCGCCTGCCGATGCAGGGGACACGGGTTCCTGCCCCGGTCCGGGAGGATCCCACATGCCGCGGAGCGGCTGGGCCCGTGAGCCATGGCCGCTGAGCCTGCGCGTCCGGAGCCTGTGCTCCGCAGTGGGAGAGGCCGCAACAGTGAGAGGTCCGCGTATCGCAAAAAAGAAAAGAAAAGAAAAAAAAACGTCCAATTGAACATCAAAGTAAAATAAAATATTTTTCTTGATTATTTCACCAAAAAAAAAAAAGATTTATTTTTTAAACAGATTACTCTGAATTGTAGAGTATGTTCTGGGTTATACAGTATCTGTATATTAAATTATATATATACATATGTGTATATATAATATATTCACTCATTCATTCACCAAATCTCTATGGGGTACTTACGCTATTGTAGGCATTGAAAGAGATGTGACATATTTAGGAGACAGAGAGGTGTCAAATATTTATTTGAGCATTCCACCCTGGAGCATGGAAATGGAGATGAAACAAGAATTGAAAACATATGCCACTAATAAAACCACTATAGATAGAACAATTTCCCAAATAGAGATGGCAAATTATACTTTTCATCTTTAAACCTGAGCAAACATACGTATTTACAATAATTAGAGCAGTGAAAAGAGCAACCTACAGCCATAATAAAGTGTGTACTGAAAAAGTTAACCATGAAAATGTCTTAGGTAACATGACTAATGAATAAAATGACTAGCCAGTCCCTTATTTATAGCTAGTATCAATAAATATTTGTAGAAGGAGAAACAATGTACATAATACAACTCCTCTTGTGCAAAATTTTGTTGCTTCTTTTAATTGTATAATGGATCTGACCCTATCGTCCAAGAGCCCACCTTCCACTGGGTATCAGGGGAAAATTACATCATCATCCTCATAATAATAATAGTAATAATTAATAATGTAAATTATTATCTTACTCCCTTCCATTATAAAACATTCTCTTTCAGATAAACCCAGTCTCTAAATTCTAGGCTTTCAGGAATTTCTCCAGCCTTACTCTACAAACACCAAATAAAAACAAAACAAATAGTGTATCCAGATAGAGGAGGACCCCCTTGACATTCACTGTTCCCTGAACTTTTACTGTTGTCTGACACTGAGTAGCTGTTCTTCAGGGCCCTGGAGAGCTGACCCTCCCTATCTGTAGTTGTACCTGGTGGAACCCCTGGTCTCCTATCACCTAAATCTAACTGCAGGTGACCTCATACCTAATGTCTAATGTCGGGTCTCGATGAATTCAGCTGACGGCTCTATCTAAGCAGCACATGCAGTGGCATCTGGGTGTCTAGCTGGGTACACTGTGTAACCTCTTAGAGAAGGTGACTCTAAAACCACTCTCTCCTTTTGCCATCCTGTTTCTCTTACCTGAGTCCCATTCACACATATCAACAGAATTGAATCTGAAAATCTACCAACACAAACACTGAAAACAAAGCAGACGGAATGGCCCAATGTCGTCTTTAAAAGACTAAAAACCACTCAGCTGCCCCTGGTACCTTCCCAGTTTATGATTCCCTGTTCCAGTTTCCTAGTGTCTGCTAATAATTTGAACATTTCAGAATCAGTTCACTTTACTTTTGGTCTTTGTTATGTTTGCTTAATATTTATTATCTTTATGTAAGGCCCATTCAAGTCCTTAACCAAACTTAATAAAGAGAACAACATTTTATCTTTTCTTCATGAAGTACAGAATGAATGGTTGCATTAAAATCAGCTTTACTTTCTCCCTAGTCAGATTTATGTATAAATTAAAAAGAAGAGAAGAGAAACATACTGAGACAGAGCTCTCTCTATAACCACTACAGACTTGCCCTTTCCCTCATCCCCAATTTCAAAAAAAGATAACACAAAGCTTCATGCTGGCATGTTCCACAGTCAGAAAGAGCATGAGCTCAACTGTGTATGCAAAAACTTAGTTGTTTTTCTTTGATTCATCCGATAGCATCACACTGGGTCACTTTCTTGTTTATGCTATCTTTATTGTTTCTGGTCTTAGAACAATAAACAGCCCTAAGTGGTTTCAATTACAGCAGCAAAACTGTGCAAATGAACTTTGGCTTTGTTTCATGTTGAATAGAGGGTTTTTATGGTTTTATAAATGGTGATGTTTAGGAATCTTGCCAATGCTGTTCTATAAACAGTGAAGAGTCACATTTGCCAGCTCTAGGCCTTTAATCACCCGAATATTCTTCCCCTGATATGGATAAAATATTTTTAACCTTGTTCCATGGAGATGAATAGGAATGATCAAATTATCTGTGGATTCAACAATTTTGCATAAACAAGGTAATGGGATGTTTTTTGCTGGTCATAGATCCATAGGCTGACACCTGATTTTTTTGTATGTCTTCTTTAATTGCAGGAAAATATTAGTTAGTTGTCATTCATTTTTAATGAATGTAATACACAGTTGTATCAGAAAGGATAAATTTTTGGTAACAAACAATGACTCCCCCCGCCCTTCCCAACCTCAGTGGCTTCACAGAAAAAAAGTTTATATATAAGATGCATAGTCAGTCAGGGAGAAATCCTACCTCATGTTTTCACAATCACCTGGGCAGAGGGAATTCTGGAGATTCTTGCACCAGCAGTTAAATGCTCTAGAACTAGTAACACAGGCCCTGCATCCACAAGGGGTCCAGGAAATTCAATCTCCCATTTGACTTAGAGCAGTGACATAGTAAAGCACTGATTCGTTTACAGAACCCGAAGTTTCAATCTCACAGAATGTTTTGGAAAAAAGTCATCTGTTAGTGAATGTATTAGCTAGGACTGCCATAACAAAATTCCACAGACTGGGTGACTTAAACAACAGAAATTTATTTCTCACAGTTTTGAAGGCTGGGAGTCCAGTATCAAGGTAACTTTCTCCTGAAGCCTCTCTCCTTGGCTTGTAAGTGGCTGCCTTCTTATTGTCCCCACAAGGTCTTTTCTCTGTGCACATGCATCCTTAGTCTCTCCTTCTCTTCTTAAAAGGACACATGTCACATTGGATTAGGGCTCCACACAATTGACCTCATTTTAACTTATTCACCTTTTCAAAGGCCCAGTCTCCAAATACAGTCACACAGATTAGGGCTCACCAATCTGACCTCATTTAACTTTAATTACCTCTTTAAAGTTTTCATCTCCAAATGCAGTTACATTTGGAGATACTGGTGGTTGGGACTTCAACATACCAATTTTGGGGGGAGGGTGAGACATAATTCAGTCCATAATGGTGAGCATCACAGTCCTGTCAGTAGGTCTTAGCAATTCAGATCACAAAATGAAAATTATATGCAAGTGAAAGTAAGATGGATCCATGTTGTAAAGCCTACTTGTGGCATTTAAAGTCTTACTTCCAAACTCCCAATCTATCGCTTAATAATAAAGTAAGGTTTACTAACTGAAAAAAAGAAATCTAAAAAAAGTCTCAACTATGAGAAAATTTTCTGAATACATACAAATCTTTTTGATTCAATTTAATTTTGGAATTTTAAAGAAATCATTGAATAGGGAATTTAGAACATTGCCTATATTGTTCCAAGTAGCTGTTTCAAGTTTTGAAGAATATGCTAAGTCTTAATTATCACTAAATTGAAAACAGACACAACTTACTGAATGGATACAAAAACAAGACCCATATATATGCTGTCTGCAAGAGACCCACTTTAGACCTAGGGACACATACAGACTGAAAGTAAGGGGATGGAAAAAGATAATCCATGCAAAAGGAAATCAAAAGAAAGCCAGAGTAGAAATACACATATCAGATTAAATAGACTTTAAAATAAAGAATCTTTCAACAGACAAGGAAGAACACAACATAATGATTAAGGGATCATCCAAGAAGAAAATATAACAATATTAAATGTATATGCACCGAACATAGGAGCACCTCAATACATAAAGCAACTGTTATCAGTTTAAAAGAGGAAATGTACAGTAACACAATGATAGTGGGGGACTTTAACACCTCAATTACACCAATGGACAGATCTTCCAAACAGAAAATTACTAAGGAAACAGAAGCTTTAAATGACACAATAGACAAGATAGATTTAATTGATATTTATAGGACATTCCATCCAAAAAGAGCAGATTACACTTTCTTCTCAAGTGCACTTTCTTCTCAAGTGCACATCTTGATCACAAATCAAGCCTCAGTACATTTAAGAAAATTGAAATCATATCAAGCTTCTTTTCTGACCACAATGTTATGAGATTACAAATGAATTACAGGGAAAAAAACGTAAAAAACACAAACACATGGAGGCTAAAAAATACATAACTAAATAACCAAGAGAACACTGAAGAAATCAAAGAGGAAATCAACAAAACCTAGAGACAACTGACAATGAAAACATGATGACCCAAAACCTATGGGATGCAGCAAAAGCAGTTGTAAGAGGGAAGTTTATAGCTATACAAGCCTACTTCAAGAAACAAGAAAAATCTCAAATAAACAATCTATCCTTACACCGAAAGCAACTAGAGAAAGAGGAACAAACAAAACCCAAAGTGAGCAGAAGGAAAGAAATCATAAAGATCAGAGCAGAAACAAATGAAATAGAAACAAAGAAAACAATAGCAAAGATCAATAAAACTAAAAGCTGGTTCTTTGAGAAGATAAAGAAAATTGATAAACCATTTGCCAGACTCATCAAGAAAAAGAGGGAGAGAACTCAAACCAATAAAATTAGAAATGAAAATGGAGAAGTTACAACAGACACCACAGAAATACAAAGCATCCTAAGAGACTGCAAGCAAATCTATACCAATAAAATGGACAACCTGGAAGAAATGGACAAATTCTTAGAAATGCACAATGCGCTGAGATTGAACCAGGAAGAAATAGAAAATATGAACAGACCAATCACAAGCACTGAAATTGAAACTGTGATTTAAAATCTTCCAACAAACAAAAGCCCAGGACCAGATGGCTTCACAGGCAAATTCTATCAAACTTTTAGAGAAGAGCTAACACCTATCCTTCCCAAACTCTTCCAAACTATAGCAGAGGGAGGAAAATGCTCAAGTTCATTCCACAAGCCCACCATCACCCTGATACCAAAACCAGACAAAGATGTCACAAAGAAAGAAAACTACAGGCCAATATCACTGATGAATATAGATGCAAAAATCCTCAACAAAATACTACCAAACAGAATCCAACAGCACATTAAAAGGATCATACACCATGATCAAGTGGGGTTTATCCCAGGAATGCAAGGATTCTTCAATATATACAAATCAATCAACGTGATACACCATATTAACAAATTGAAGGAGAAAAACCATATGATCATCTCAATAGATGCAGAGAAAGCTTTCAACAAAATTCAATACCCATTTATGATAAAAACCATGCAGAAAGTAGGGATAGAGGGAACTTTCCTCAACATAATAAAGGCCATATATGACAAACCCACAGCCAACATCGTCCTCAATGGTGTAAAACTGAAAGCATCTCCACTAAGACCAAGAACAAGACAGAATTGCCCACTCTCACCACTATTAGTTAACATATTTCTGGAAGTTTTGGCCACAGTAATCAGAGAAGAAAAAGAAATAAAAGGACTCCAAATCGGAAAAGAAGTAAAGCTGTCACTGTTTGCAGATGACACAATACTCTTCATAGAGAATCCTAAAGATGATACCAGAAAATTACTAGAGCTAATCAATGAATTTGGTAAAGTAGCAGGATACAAAATTAAGGCACAGAAATTGCTTGCATTCCTAAACACTAATGATGAAAAATCTGAAAGTGAAAATAAGAAAACACTCCCATTTACCATTGCAACAAAAAGAAAAAAGATATATCTAGGAATAAACCTACATAAGGAGACAAAAGACCTGTATGCAGAAAACTATAAGACACTGATGAAAGAAATTAAAGATGATACAAATAGATGGAGAGATATACCATGTTCTTGGATAGGAAGAATCAATATTGTGAAAATGACGTTACTACCCAAAGCAATCTACAGATTCAATGCAATCCCAATCAAACTACAAATGACATTTTTCACAGAACTGGGACAAAAATTTTCACAATTTGTATGGAAACACAAAGGACCCCGAATAGCCAAAGCAATCTTGAGAACAAAAAATGGATCTGGAGGAATCAGGCTCCCTGACTTCAGACTGTACTACAAAGCTACAGTAATCAAGACAGTATGGTACTGGCACAAAAACAGAAAGATAGATCAATACAACAGGATAGAAAGCCCAGAGATAAACCCGCGCACATATGGTCACCTTATCTTCCATAAAGAAGGGAAGAATATACAATGGAGAAAAGACAGCCTCTTCAATAAGTGGTGCTGGGAAAACTGGACAGGTACATGTAAAAGTATGAAATTAGCACACTCCCTAACACCATACACAAAAATAAACTCAAAATGGATTAAAGACCTAACTGTAAGGCCAGACACTACCAAACTCTTAGAGGAAAACATAGGCAGAACACTTTATGACATAAATCACAGCAAAATTCTTTTTGACACACCTCCTAGAGAAATGTAAATAAAAACAAAAATAAACCAGTGGGACCTAATGAAACTTCAAAGCTTTTGCACAGTAAAGGAAATCATAAACAAGACCAAAAGACAACCCTTAGAATGGGAGAAAATACTTGCAAATGAAGCAACTGACAAACAACTAAACTCCAAGATTTACAAGCAGCTCATGCAGCTCAATAACAACAACAAAAAAAAACAACCCAATCCAAAAATGGGCAGAAGACTTAAATAGACATTTCTCCAAAGAAGATATACAGATTGCCAACAAACACATGAAAGAATGTTCAACATCATTAATCATTAGAGAAATGCAAATCACAACTACAATGAGATATCATCTCACACTGGTCAGAATGGCCAGCATCGAAAAATCTAGAAACAATAAATGCTTTGAGGTTGTGAAGAAAAGGGAACCCTCTTGCACGTTTGCTGGGAATGTAAATTGATACAGCCACTATGGAGAACAGGATGGAGGTTCCTTAAAAAACTACAAATAGAACTACCATATGACCCAGCAATCCCACCACTGGGCATATACCCTGAGAAAACCATAATTCAAAAAGAGTCATGTACAAAAATCTTCACTGCAGCTCTATTTACAATAGCCAGGACACAGAAGGAACCTAAGTGTCCATCACCAGATGAATGGATAAAGAAGATGTGGCACATATATAGAATGGAATATTACTCAGCCATAAAAGAAACGAAGTTGAGTTATTTGTAGTGAGGTGGATGGACCTAGAGTCTGTCATACAGAGTGAAGTAAGTCAGAAAGACAAAAACAAATACCATAAACTAACACATATATATGGAAACTAAGAAAAAAAAAAGGTCATGAAAAACCTAGGGGTAAGATGGGAATAATGATGCAGACCTACTAGAGAATGAACTTGAGGATATGGGGAGGGGGAAGGGTAAATTGTGACAAAGTAAGAGAGTGGCATGGACATATATACACTACCAAATGTAAAATAGATAGCTAGTGGGAAGCAGACACATAGCACAGGGAGATCAGCTTGGTGCTTTGTGTCCACCTAGAGGGGTGGGATAGGGAGTGTGGGAGGGAGGGAGATGCAAGAGGGAAGAGATATGGGAACATATGTATATATATAACTGATTCACTTTGCTATAAAGCAGAAACTAGCACACTATTTTAAAGAAATTATACTCCAATAAAGATGTTTAAAAAAAAAAATTTCCAACAAACAACAGACCAGGACCAGATGGCTTCACAGGTGAATTCGATGAAACATTTAGAGAAAAGCTAACACCCATCCTTCTCAAACTCTTCCAAAAAATTGCAGAGGAAGGAAAACTCCCAAACTCATTTCATGAGGCCACTATCACCTTGATACCAAAACCAGACAAAGATACTACAAAAAAGAAAATTACAGACAAATATCACTGATGAATATAGATGCAAAAATCATCAACAAAATACCAGTAAACAGAATCCAACAACACATTAAAAGGATCATACACCATGATCAAGTGGGATTTATCCCAGGGATGCAAGGATTCTTCAATATATGCAAATCAATCAATGTGATACACTATATTAACAAATTGAAATAGAAAACCCATATGATCATCTCAATAGATGCAGAAAAAGCTTTTGACAAAGTTCAACACCCACTTATGATAAAAACTCTCCAGAAACTGGGCATAGAGGGAACCAATTTCAACATAATAAAGGTCATATAAGACAAACACACAGCAAACATCATTCTCAAAGGTGAAAAACTGAAAGCATTTCCTTTAAGATCAGGAACAAGACAAGGATGTCCACTCTCACCACTATTATTCAACATAGTTTTGGAAGTCCTAGCCACGGCAAACAGAGAAGAAAAAGAAATAAAAGGAATACAATTTGGAAAAGAAGAAGTAAAACTGTCACTTTTGGCAGATGACATGAAACTATACATAGTGAATTCTAAGGATGCCACCAGAAAACTACTAAGCTAATCAATGAGTTTGGTAAAGTTGCAGGATACAAAATTAATGCACAGAAATCTCCTGCATTCCTATACACTAATGATGAAAATCTGAAAGAGAAATTAAGGAAACACTCCCATTTACCACTGCAACAAAAAGAATGAAATACTTAGATATGAACCTACCTAGGGAGACAAAAGACCTGTATGCAGAAAACTATAAGACACTGATGAAAGAAATTAAAGATGGTACCAACTGATGGTGAGAAATGCCATGTGCTTGGATTGGAAGAATCAATATTGTGAAAATGACTATACTACCCAAAGCAATCCACAGATTCAATGCAATCCCTATCAAATTACCAAGGGCAATTTTTATAGAACTAGAACAAAACAATCTTAAAATTTGTTTGGAGACATAATAGACCCTGAATAACCAATGCAGTCTTGAGGGAAAGAAAATGTAGCTGGAAGAATCAGACTCCCTGACTTCAGACTATACTACAAAGCTACAGTAATCAAGACAGTATGGTACTGGCACCAAAACAGAAATATAGATCAATGGAATAGGATAGAAAGCCCAGAGGTAAACCCACGCACCTATGGTCACCTAATCTATGACAAAGGAGGCAGGGATATACAATGAAAAAAATACAGTCTCTTCAATAAGTGGTGCTGGGAAAACTGGACAGCTACATGTGAAAGAATGAAATTAAAACACTCCCTCACACCATATACAAAAATAAACTGAAAATGGATTAGAGAACTAAATGTAAGACTGGGCATTATAAGACACTTAGACGAAAACATAGGAAGAACACTCTTTGACATAAATCACAGCAATATATTTTTTGATCCACCTCCTAGAGTAATGGAAATAAGAACAAAAATAAACAAATGAGACCTAATGAAACTTAGAAGCTTTTGTGCAGCAAAGGAAACCATAATCAAGACGAAAAGACAACCCTCAGAATGGGAGAAAATATTTGCAAATGAATCATCGGACAAAGGATTAATCTCCAAATTATATAAAGAGCTCATGAAGCTCAATATTAAAAAAACAAACAACCCAATCCAAAAATGTGCAGAAGACCTAAACAGACATTTCTCCAAAGAAGACATACAGATGGTCAAGAAGCACATGAAAAGCTCCTCAACATCACTAATGATTAGAGAAATGCAAATTAAAACTACAATGAGGTATCACCTCACACAAGTTAGAATGGGCATCATCAGAAAATCTACAAACAAACGCTGGAGAGAGTGTGGAGAAAACGGAACCCTCCTGCACTGTTGGTGGGAATGTAAATTGATACAGCCACTATGGGCAAGAGTATGGAGGTTCCTTATAGAACTAAAAATAGAATTACCATATGACCCTGCAATCCCACTACTGGTCATATACCCAGAGAAAACCATAATTCAAAAAGACACATGGACCCCAATGTTCATTGCAGCAATATTTACAAAAGCCAGGTCATGGAAGCAACCTAAGTGCCCACTGACAGATGAATGGATAAAGAAGAAGTGGTGCATATATTTAGTGGAATATTACTCAGCCATATAAAGGAACGAAATTGGGTCATTTTTAGAGATGTGAATGCATCTAGAGACTATCATACAGAGTGAAGTAAGTCAGAAAGAGAAAAACAAATATCATATATTAACGCATTATCGTATATGTGCAACCTAGAAAATGGTACAGATAAACCAGTTTGCAGAGCAAAAATTGAAACACAGATGTAGACAACATACGTATGGTCACCAAGGTGGGAAATCGGCAGGGGGTGCGGTTGTGGTGGGATGAATTGGAAGATTGGGATTGACAGGTATACACTGTTGTGTATAAAATGGATGACTAATAAGAAAAAGTAAATAAATAAATAAACATTTTTTTAAGTAATATGCATTACGAAAAATAAAGGAGAGGAAAATTCCGAGTAAAAACTATCTGATACTAAGAATTAGAATTTACTACTCATCAAACTGAAGGAATTATATCAATAAAATTATTTGCCTTTAGAGGTTTGTGGCTTATTCTTTATGACTTTTCATTAAGCATTATGATTCAGCAGAATTTTAAAAAGCTATTTTTACATTAATGTGAAAAGTATTTTCAAAATGTGGTTCTGTGGACTAAACCTATGTTCCACTTCTAATTCTGAGCACATAACTATTTATAATTTTTGTGTATCCTTGTTCTATTCAGTTAACCTCGCTGAGTTTCTATTTCACTACATGCATAAAAGAAGACTGACTTTTCGCCTTTAACAGAGTATAATATTTGAAAGTGGGTTGTAAATAGGCAATCATATAAAATGTAATGAAAGCCAACTTCAGAAGATAAAGATCCCTAAGATATAAAAATTGAGTTTTACGAGGAATTGTCAGGGATGGTGAACCATCAACAAAAAAAGGTTGTTAATTTTTGTAAGATTCGTTTATACCCTTCCCTACTGTAGATGTATAAACAAGTTCAATAATTTAATTCAGATTTCTTTTGGTGGATCCTTTATTAAGTCATTTCAACTAATATAAATCATAGAGGTCACCTAATACAAGGGGTAGTGCTGATCACTTTAAAATTAATCAATTTAAAATACACAGTATGTGTGTCAAAACTGTATTATTTTATTTTTTTAAAAAACTGCACAGATGTTTCGGCAAAGAAAGCAATATTGCCAATAGCAGTCCAGAAGTAATGTTAAATGATACTGAAGAACTAGGAAATGGGGGTTGGGGAGAGGTATCATAGTACAATGCAAGGCTAAAGGACAAGTTGTGCAAGTTGTTTACAAGTTGTGCAAATACAGGGCTTGTGCAATGATTTAAATGTTATTAACATCATTACCTATTAAAATGATTACATCATTGATATTAACGAATAATATATAAAACATAGTATTCCATTTGGTAGCCGCATAGCACAGAGAGGTCAGCTTGGTGCTTTGTGTCCACCTAGAGGGGTGGGATAGGGAGGGTGGGAGGGAAACGCAAGAGGGAGGAGATATGGGGATATATGTATAGTTGATTCACTTTGTTATGGATCTAACACACCATTGTAAAGCAATAATACTCCAATAAAGATCTTAAAAATAAATAATTTTTCTAAATTAGAATGATAAAAAAATCCCATAGTGTTCCAATTCTTTACACTTTTAAGAGCATTCTTTGTTTTTTCTTCTAAGAATCTTTTCTCTATATGAAAATATTGGATGACAATTGCTTACCTTGCACAACTCGAATGACATTCATTTCCAACCTACTTCTACTCTTTACAAGAAACACTTATTCCTTGTAGCTGAATATCATTCTGAATTTTTTAATTCCTGAAGTCCAGAACTCAGAATTTCTCTTATCCTGCCATCAGGTTCATCCTAATGAACCTATTGTCATTTGTCCTCACAGGCTCCATTTCCTCCACTCCCTGGATCCTCCTGGTCAATTTGTCTTTCTGCACTGTTTTGTCTACTAGCCAGCCCTGAAGCCCACAGTTTGTCCCTTTAACAATTTTCCCACCAGCATCTTAAAAGCCCACACAGCACCTACCCACTTGATTCAGTCCGTAATATTCAGTATATTTCATAACTTCTTTTCCCACTTTGACTTACAGGATGCCAAAACAGTGCCAAAAAATGACTCATTCCACTCAAATTCTTGCACTCAAAACACCTCCAAATAATTAAAAACTTGTCATTTATCTTTATCAAAATAAAAATTAGCTTATTCATAAGAATTCCTTTTCTTGAGAAAAATACGAAAAGGATACAAATGAGAACAAAAATGAGTAAAATCTGACAATCCAAAGAAAAGTATAATCAACATTTTAATAAACACATTTCTTATCTCTCTCACTCTCCAACTTAAAAAAAAATAAATTAGAGCCAATCAAATTGACAAATGTTTTCCTCTAAGTATTTTTTTGGGGGAGGGGCTGTGACATTTATTTCTCCCTTATTCTATAGGCATGTGAAAATGTAAATGGTGTGGGTTTTTATTTTTTGTTTTTTCTTTTTGTTTTAACAACTTTACAATGGTGTGGCAGTTTCTGCTTTATAACAAAGTGAAACAGCCATACATACACATATATCCCCATATCTCCTCCCTCTTGAGTCTCCCTGCCACTCTTCCTATCCCCCCCTTCTAGGTGGTCACAAAGCACCGAGCTGATCTCTCTGTATTATGCGGCTGCTTCCCACTAGCTAGCTATCTTACATTTGGTAGTATATATAAGTCCATGCAACGCTCTCACACCATCCCAGCTTACCCTTTCCCCTCCCCATGTCCTCAAGTTCATTCTCTATGTCTGCTTCTTTATTCCTGTCCTGGCTCTAGGTTATTCAGAATGTTTTTTTTTTTTTTTTTTTTTTAGATTCCATATATATGTGTTAGCATACAGTATTTCTTTTTCTCCTTCTGATTCATTTCACTCTGTATGACAGACTCTATGTCCATGCAACTCACTACAATTAACTCAATTTTGTTTCTTCCTATGGCTGAGAAATATTCCATTGTATCTATGTGGTGCATCTTCTTTATCCATTCATCTGTCGATGTACACTTCAGTTGATTACATGTCCTGGCTATTGCAAATAGAGCTGTAATGAACATTGTGGTACATGACTCTTTCTGAATTATGGTTTTATCAGGGTATATGCCCAGTAGTGGGATTGCTGGGTTCTATATTTAGTTTTTAAAGGAAACCCAGACTGTTCTCCATAGTGGCTGTATCAATTTACATTCCCACCAACAGTGCAAGAGGGTTCCCTTTCCTCCACACCCTCTCCATCATTTATTGCTTGTAGATTTTTTGATGATGGCCATTCTGACCGGATTAAGGTGAAATCTTGTTGCAGTTTTGATTTGCATTTCTCTAATGATTAGTGATGTTGTACATGCTATCATGTGTTCGTTGGCAATCTGTATACCTTCTTTGGAGAAATGTCTATTTAGGTCTTCTGCCCATTTTTGGATTGGGTCTTTTTGTTTTTTTGATATTGAGCTGCATGACCTGCTTGTAAATTTTGGAGATTAACCCTTTGTCACTGGCTTCATGTGCAAATATTTTCTCCCATTCTGAGTGTTGCCTTTTCCTTTTATTTACGTTTAACTTTACTGTGCAAAAGATTTTAAGTTTCTTTAGGTTCCATTTGTTTAATTTTGTTTTTATTTCCATTTCTCTAGGAGGTGGGTCTAAAAGGATCTTGCTGTGATTTATGTCATAGAATGTTCTGCCTATGTTTTCCTCTAAGAGTTTATAGTGTCTGGCCTTACATTTAGGTCTCTAATCCATTTTGAGTTTACTTTGGTGTTAGGGAGTGTTCTAATTTCATTATTTTACATAGAGCTGTCCAGTTTTCCCAGCACCACTTACTGAAGAGGCTCTCTTTTCTCCATTGTAGATTCTTCCCTCCTTTACCAAAATTAAGGTGACCATATGTGCATGGGTTTATCTCTGGGCTTTCTATCCTGTTCCATTGATCTATATTTCTGTTTTTGTGCCAATACTATACTGTCTTGATTACTGTAGCTTCGTAGTATAGTCTGAAGTCCAGGAGTGTGATTCCTCCAGGTCCATTTTTCTTTCTCAAGATTGGTTTGGCTATTCAGGGTCTTCTGTGTTTCCATACACATTGTGAAATTTTTTGTTCTAGCTCTGTGAAAAATGCCATTAGTAGTTTCATAGGTATTGCACTGAATATGTAGATTGCTTTGGGTAGTATAGTCATTTTCACAATGTTGATTCTTCCTATCCAAGAACATGGTATATATCTCCATCTGTTTCTATCGTCTTTAATTTTTTTCATCAGTGTCTTGTATGTTCTGCATACAGGTCTTTTGTCTCCTTAGGTACATTATCTCTAGGTATTTTATTCTTTTTTATTTGCAATGGTACATGGAAATGTTTCCTTAATTTCTCTTTCAGATTTTTATAGAAATGCAAGAGATTTCTGTGCATTAATTTTGTATCCTGCTACTTTACCAAATTCATTGATTACCTCTAGCAGTTTTCTGGTAGCATCTTTAGGATTCTCTATGAAGTGTATCATGTCATCTGCAAACAGTGATAGCTTTACTTCTACTTTTCCAAAATGGATTATTTTATTTATTTATTTATTTTGTTCTCTGATTGCTGTGGCTATAACTTCCAAAATGATGTTGAACAATAGTGTTGAGAGTGGACAACCTTGTCTTTTTCCTGATCTTAGAGTAAATGGTTTCAGTTTTTCACCATTGACAATGATGTTGGCTGTAGGTTTGTCATATATGGCCTCTATTATCTTGAGGTAAGTTCCCTCTCTGCCTACTTTCAGGAGGCTTTTTATCATAAATGGGTGTTGAATTTTGTCGAAAGCTTTTTCAGCATCTATTGAGATGATCATATGGTTTTTCTCCTTCAGTTTGTTTAAATGGTTTATCACATTGATTGATTTGCATATATTGAAGAATCCTTGCATTCCTGGGATAAACCCCAGTTGGTCGTGGTGTATGATCCTTTTAATGTGCTGTAGGATTGTGTTTGCCAGTATTTTGTTGAGGATTTTTGCATCTATGTTGATCAGCGATATTGGCCTGTAGATTTCTTTCTTTGTGACATCTTTGCTGGTTTTGGTATCAGGCTGATTGCGGCCTCGTAGAATAAGTTTGGGAGTGTTCCCCCCTCTGATATATTTTGGAAGAGTTTGAGAAGGATAGGTGTTACTCTTCTCTAAATGTTTGATAGAACTCTCCTGTGAAGCCATCTGGTCCTGGGCTTCTGTTTGTTGGAAGATTTTTAATCACAGTTTCAATTTCAGTGCTTGTGATTGGTCTGTTTATATTTTCTATTTCTTCTGGGTTCATGCTTGAAAGGTTGTGCTTTTCTAAGATTTGTCCATTTTTTCCAGGTTGTCCATTTTATTGGCATATAGTTGCTTGTAGTAATTTCTCACGATCCTTTGTATTTCTGCTGGGTCACTTGTTACTTCTACTTTTTCATTTCTAATTCTACTGATTTGAGTCTTCTCCCTTTTTTTCTTGATGAGTCTGGCTAATGGTTTATCAATTTTGTTTATCTTCTCTCAAAACCAGCTTTTAGTTTTATTGATTTTTGCTATCATTTCCTTCATTTCTTTTTCACTTATTTCTGATCTGATCTTTATGATTTCTTTACTTCTGCTAACCTTGGGGTTATTTGGTTCTTCTTTCTCTAATTGCTCTAGGTGTAAGGTTAGGTAGTTTGAAATGTTTCTTGTTTCTTGAGGTAGGATTTTATTGCTATAAACTTCCCTCTCAGAACTGCTTTTGCTGCATCCCATAGGTTTTGGGTCATCGTTTTTTCATTGTCATTTGTTTTTAGGTATATTTTGATATCCTCTTTGGTTTCTTCAGTGATCTCTTGTTTATTAAGTACTGTACTGTTTAGCCACTATATGTTTGTATTTTTTACAGATTTTTTCCTTTAATTGATATCTAGTCTCATAGCCTTGTTGTCGGAAAAGATACTTGATATGATTTCAATTTTCTTAATTTTAGCTAGACTTGATATGTGACCCAAGATATGATTTATCTTGGAGAATGTTCCATGAGCACTTGAGAGGAGAGTGTATTCCATTGTTTTTTGAAGGAATGTCCTATAAATATCAATTAATTCCATTTTGTGTAATGTATCATTTAAAGCTTGTGTTTCCTTATTTATTTTCATTTTGGATGATCTGTCCATTGGTGAAAGTGGGGTGTTAAAGTCCCCAACTATCATTGTGTTACTGTTGATTTCCCTTTTTATGGCTGTTCACATTTGCCTTCTGTATTGAAGTGCTCCTATGTTGGGTTCATAAATATTTACAATTGTTAAATCTTCTTCTTGGATTGATCCCTTAATCATTATTTAGTGTCCTTCTTTGTCTCTTGTAATAGTCTTTATTTTAAAGTCTATTTTGTCTGATATGAGAATTTCTACTCCAGCTCTCTTTTGATTTCCATTTGTATGGAATATCTTTTTCCATCCCCTCACTTTAAGTCTGTATTTGTCACTAGGTCTAAAGTGTGTCTCTTGTAGACAGCATATATACGGGTCTTGTTTTTGTATCCATTCAGCCAGTCTACGTCTTTTGGGGGTCATATAATCCATTTACATTTAAGGTAATTATCAATATGTATGTTCCTCTTATCATTTTCTTAATTGTTTTGGGTTTGTTATTGTAGGTCTTTTCCTTCTCTTGTGTTTCCTGCCTATAGAAGTTCCTTTAGCATTTGTTGTAGAGCTGGTTTCGTGGTGCTGAATTCTCTTAGCTTTTGCTTGTCGGTAAGGTTTTTAATTTCTCGGTTGAATCTGAATGAGATCCTTTCTGGGTAGAGTAATCTTGGTTGCCGTTTTTTCCCTTTCATCACTTTAAATATGTCCTGCCACACCCTTCTAGCTTTCAGAGTTTCTGCTGAAAGATCAGCTGTTAACCTTATGGGGATTCCCTTGTATGTTATTTGTTGCTTTTCCCTTGCTGTGTTTAATATATTTTTCTTTGTATTTAATTTTTGATAGTTTGATTAGTATGTGTCTTGGTGTGTTTCTCCTTCGATATATCCTATCTGGGACTCTATGTGCTTCCTGGACTTGATTAACTATTTCCTTTCACATATTAGGGACATTTTCAACTATAATCTCTTCAAATATTTTCTCAGTCCCTTTCTTTTTCTCTTCTTCCTCTGGGACCCCTATAATTCAAATGTTGGTGTGTTTAATGTTGTCCTAGAGGTCTCTAACACTGTCCTCCATTCTTTTCATTCTTTTTTCTTTATTCTGCTCTGCAGTAGTTATTTCCATTATTTTATCATCCAGGTCACTTATCCGTTCTTCTGCCTCAGTTATTCTGCTATTGATCCCTTCTAGAGAATTTTTAATTTCATTTATTGTGTTGTTCATCATTGTTTGTTTGCTCTTTAGTTCCTCTAGGTCCTTATTAATTGTTTCTTGTATTTTCTCCATTCCATTTCCAAGATTTTGGATCATCTTTATTATCATGACTATGAATTCTTTTGCAGGTAGACTGCCTATTTCCTCTTCATTTGTTAGGTCTGGTGGGTTTTTCCCTTGCTCCTTCATCTGCTGTGTGTTTCTCTGTCTTCTCATTTAGCTTAACTTACTGTGTTTGGCGTCTCCTTTTCACAGGCTCCAGATTCCTAGTTCCCGTTGTTTTTGGTGTCTTCCCCCAGTGGGTAAGGTTGGTTCAGTGGGTTGTGTAGGCTCCCTGATGGAGGGGAGTCATGTCTGTGTTCTGGTGGATGAGGCTGCATCTTATCTTTCTGGTGGGCAGGACTGAATCTGGTAGTGTATTTTGGGTTGTTGAGACCTTATTGTGATTTAGTCAGCCTCTCTGCTAATGGCTGGGGTTCTGTTCCTGTCTTGCTAATTGTTTGGCATAGGGTGTCCAGCACTGTTGCTTGCTGGTCATTGAGTGGAGCTGAGTGGTAGAATTGAGATGATCTCTGGAAGAGCTTTTGCTGTTTGATATTACGTGGAGCTGGGAGGTCTCTGGTGGACTAATGTCCTGAACTCAGCTCTCCCACCTCAGAGGCACAGACTTGACACCCCACCAGAGCCATAAGACCCTGTCAGTAACACAGCTCAGAAGAAAGGGGAGAAAAAAGAAAGAAAGAAATTAAAAAGAAAGAAAGTTGTTAAAATAAAAAAATAGAAAAATTTATTAAAAATAAATAATTTAATAGTATTCAAAAAAAAAAGAAAGAAGAGAGCTACCAAACCAAAAAAACAAATCCACCAATGTTAACAAGTGCTAAAAACTATATTAAAAGTATTCAAATAAATAAATAAAACAGACAGAAGCTTAGGACAAATGGTAAAGCAAAGCTATACAGACGAAATCACACAAAGAAACATACACACTCACAAACGGAGAAAAAGGAATTTTATATATATATATATATAATGATAAAGGAAGAGAGCAACCTAATGAATAAACAAAACTACCAATTATAACAAACTCCAAATACTAAACTAAGATAAACATAAAACCAGAAACCAGTCAGTTGCATGCAGCAAACCCCAAGTCTACAGTCCCTCCCAAAGTTTACGGCCTCAGTTTGGGGATGATTCACTGTCTATTCAGGTATTCCACAGATGCAGGGTATATCAAGTTTATTGTGGAGATTTAATCCACTGCTTCTGAGGCTGATGGGAGAGATTTCCCTTTCTCTTCTTTGTTCGCACAGCTCCTGGGGTTCAGCTTTGGATTTGGCCCCGTCTCTGTGTGTAGGTCGCCTGAGGGCGTCTGTTCCCGCCCACACACAACAGGGTTAAAGTAGCAGCTATTAGGGGGCTCTGGCTCACTCAGGCTAAGGGGATGGAGTGGCATGGTACAGAATGTGGGGTGAGCCAGTGGCGGCAGAGGCCGTCATGATGTTGTAACAGCCTGAGGCACACAGTGTGTTCTCCCAGGGAATTTGTCCCTGGATCACAGGACCCTGGTAGTGGTGCGCTGCACAGGCTCCTGGAAGGGGAGGTGTGGATAGTGAGTTGTGCTTGCCCACAGGCTTCTTTGTGTCTGCAGCAGCAGCCTTAGTATTTCATGCCCATCTCTGGTGTCTGCGCTGATAGCCGTGGCTGATGCCCATCTCTGGAGCTCGTTTAGGCGGCGCTCTGAATCCCCTCTCCTCATGCACCCCGAAACAATGGTCTCTTGCCTCTTAGGCAGTTCCAGACTTTTTCCCGGACTCCCTCCCAGCTAGCTGTGGTGCACTAGCCCCCCTTCAGGGTGTGTTCACACGGCCAACCCTAGTCCTCTCCCTGGGATCTGACCTTCGAAGCTAGAGCCTCAGATCCCAGCTCCCACCCACCACCACGGGTGAGCAGACAAGCCTCTCGAGCTGGTGAGTGCTGGTCAGCACTGATCCTCTGTGCAGGAATTTCTCCACTTTGCCCTCTGCACCTGTTGCTGCGCTCTCCTCCATGGCTCCGAAGCTCCCCCCCACTCCCGCCACCCCCATCTCTGCCAGTGAAGGGGCTTCCTAGTGTTTGGAAACTTTTCCTCCTCCATAACTCCCTCCTACTGATGCAGGTCCCATCCCTATTCTTTTGTCACTGTTTTTCCTTTTTTCTTGACCTACCCAGGTACATGAGTAGTTTCTTGCCTTTGGGGAAGTCTGAGGTCTTCTGCCAGTGTTCAGTAGGTGTTCTGTAGGAGTTGTTCCACATGTAGATGTATTTCTGATGTATTTATGGGAGGAAGGTGATCTCCACGTCATACTCCTACGCCATCTTGAAGGTCTCCCCAGTGGTGTGGTTCTTCAAGAATGGACAGTCAAATCTCTGCTGTGTCTAACACTTGTACAAGTGAAATAGACATTCTTTCCTTCCCACACCTGACACCAGGACTTTACTCACTTCAGTTCTTCCTTTAAGTTTTGAATTTGTTTTCATGCTTATAAAGAATCACCTACCTTGAGATATCAAAATATTCACCATTTTTATTTCCTTCACTTTCATAATTTTGCTTTTATACTTAAGTCTCAGAGTCATTTGCAATTTTTTGGTATGAAGTATAAGGCAAAGTTTGGACCTTATTATTTGTACAATGTTAGCCTGATTTTTAACAATTGTAAAACGTTAACAATTTGTTTGATCCAATATTACATATTGAAAAATCTATCTCTCCTTCTTCTGATCCTTAATATCTTCCTCATCATGTGGTAATTTGTTATATTTACTCATATCTATGTCTAGACTATGTATTCTGATCCATTGATCAGTCAGGCTGGTCATGTTATAAATTCATATTGCTGTATTTACTGCAACCTTGTTATATGTTTTAATATTCAATCAAATACATTTTTCCTCATTATTCTCCTTTGAAAAACACTTTTTAAATTTTTATTATTATTTAATTTTATTATTTTAATCTTAATTAAAATTAGTTTTAGTTTATTAGTTCCCTTTTGAACTTGTAGCCATGGTTTTTCAGTTTTCCTCTTCCTTCACATCCTTTACTATTCAACAACTTTCTTCACTCTCAGCAAATTCAATCACCTCATCATATGAAGAATGCAAAAGATGTTCATTCTGAAACTCTTCACCTTCCCAGTCTCCCTCTCAAGGTGTCTCTAAATCCTTACCTTGTCACTTTCTCCTCTTCCGTAACAGAGAAGAGTATCTCCTTCTTTCTATATCTAACTTCCCTGTAGCACCCTTGGTTTTATTTCTTCCATCTCTTGAGAAAATCTTGCCCACCTGACGCCTCCTCGCAGCATATTTTTTAATTTTGAATTTTACCTTTCAGCCCAGAAACAAGCTAAAATTTCTCTACATTTGCCTTTTTTGGCATCTCCTATCTGATGGCTTTCCTGACCCTGAGTTCTCTTCCTTCTCTGATATCTCTTTAGTGCCCTTCTCTGGTTCCATCTCCTGTACTTCCCACATACCTATATTGTTGGTGCTCTTACTTCTAATTTTACACTTATTCCCTCTGTGGTCTCAACTATTTCCACAATTCAAACTATGACATCTGTGCAATACCCAAAAGTGAAACTCAGTATCACAGAATCACAGATTATTAAACCTATAAGTAATCTCATCCACAAACCATTTCAAAACAATAGCCTTACAAATGAGGAGAATAAGAAAGGATTTATCCAAGTTTGGAGCATATTCAGAAATAAAATTTAGTTTTTTGACTCTAAACTTCACTTGTCTCCTACTCTTCTGGCACACGTGTTTGAACCCCGCCTGGAAAATCTCTTCCTATGATTCTCCTTGGCTCTGCAAATGCATCAAACTCCTTTGCCTGTAGACCCAAGTCCAAAACTTCTAAACACAACATTTAATGTCCTCTGAACACACTACTCTCTGCCTTTCCATGCTATCTCCTCTTGTTAAGCCCTTTTATATATACTATGTTCCAAACAATCCCATCTATTCCTAATCTGGAATATATTTTCTTAATCTGTTCCTAAATTAAGATCTGTTTTATTTTACTCCTATCATTTAGTTCACATTATTTCTCTCACCTGAAACATCCTTTTCTCTCACTACTTCTTCCATCTTCACCTAATAAATCCCTACCCATTATCCAAAGTTCAACACAAGTAACAACTATATTATGGGTCCAGTCTGATGACCTTCCCAATCTGTCATCCAGAATATATTATTTTCCTACATTAAGCTCCAATATTACATGATATCTCTCTCATGGCACCCATATTTTGACCAGTATTGCAGTTATTTGTGTATTGTTTTATTTCATTAGTAGATCATAAACTCCATGAGGTCAAATATTCCTCTTTGTATCATACATATGCTCTTGGTCATAGTTTACAATCAAATATGTTAACAGACTAAAATGAATTCCTTACTTTCAGCATCAACTGTGTTCTGCAGTTTTTAAAAGGATTTAGTTGATCTTATTTTATGTAATAAGATTTTATTTCATGAAGTTGATCTTATTTCATGTAATTTCATTAGATTAATAAAAGGAGAATCTTCAGACACTTCTAGAGATACTCAACCTGTACCAAGACCAAAATTCTTCTGTTAATATCATAACACTAGGACTTATTAAGTAGCATAATCCATCCACTGAGGGGAAATATTTTAATTAACAAAACTATTAAGAAGAGAGGTATATCCACTTTCTATTGCTGTTGCAACATCACACCACAAACTTACTGGCTTAAAACAACACAAATTTATTATCATACTCCTAAAAGTCAAAAATCCAATATCAGTTTCACTGGTTAAAATCAAGGTATCAGCAAGACTGTTTCCCTCTGGAGGCTCTAGAGGAAAATCTGCTTCCTTGTCCTCTCCAGCTTCTAGAGGCAACCTACATTCTTTGGCCCATAGTGCCTTCCTTCATTTTCAAAATCAGCAGTGTAGTGTTTTCCCTCTTCTCCAACCTCTGCTTGCAACCTCTTCTTCTCTCTTTCTCTCACTCTGATACTGCTGCCTCCCTCTTCAAAGAACCTTTCTGATGACACTGGGCCCACCCAGATAATCCAGGATAATTTCCCCATGTCAAGATTCTTACCTTGAGCACATTTATGAGGACCCTTTTACCATGTAAAGTAACATATTTACAGGTACCAGGGATTAGGGCATGGACATCTTTGGGGGGACAATTATTCAGCCTACTGTAAGAAGTTAATGCAAAGAATATTAAAATCTAAAGTCTTAAGAAAACAAAACATCTAATCATAAGTATTAGAACCACCTTTCTAGAGCATCGTGTTCCCTAGGTGATAGAAGAACTCTAAACAGGATGGGAAAACCTAAATATGACTCAGTGGCAAGAGTCACAAAAAGAAAAAACAAAATGGGGGGTGGGGAATGGGAGTGGTATTTCTATGCAAGTTACATCTACCACCTCCCACTGATTCTGTTCTCTACTTTGACCAATAAGTAAGCCAGGACGAGAAGCACTGGACATGGTCAACAAAATGGATAGTGCTAAGCAGAGAAAAAAAAACAGAACACATGGACATCATGTAAAGTGTTTGAGGACATGACATTGGCAACCCAAGGTGGGGAAATTCTACCACTGATATGGCCTGAATGTTTGTGACCCCCAAAATTCACCTTGAAAGTTGAAATCCTAACCCCCATATTGATGGTATTAGGAAGTGGGGTCTTTGGGGGGTGATTAGGCTACAATGGCAGAGCCACAAGCATAGGATTAGTGCCTTTATAAAAGAAATCAGAGAAAGATCTCTTGCCTCTTTCACCAAGAAAGGAAATAGTGAAAAGTGGCCATTTATGAACAAGGAAGCAAGCTCTCACCAGACACCGAATCTGCTAGCACTATGATCTTGAACTCCTAACATTCAGAACTGTGACAAATAGATGTTTGCTGTTTATAAGCCACCCAGTCCATGGTATTTTGTTATACCAGCCCAAATAGGCTAAAACAATCACCAAGCAATAACAATAATAGTGATAGTAATAATAACTACCTTAGGTAGTTAATTATTATTACTTAGGTCCCTTGGCCATTTGCGAATAACATTCAAGATGCCCTTAAGCAGAGAATTCTGGTGGAGCCAAGATGTGTGGGAGTTCAACAAGACTCAGAGTTCAAGATAAACATGTTACCTTTATGACTAAGTGGGAATGTCAACAGTCTTGAGAGGTCATGCTACCCATTCAAACCAGCACTTGTTGAAATGCAGAAAGAAGACAATAGAATTGCCTTTCAGAAACAGAAATGGCAAAGGAACGCCATCATATCCCTTCTGACTCATGTTACTTCCCTGTGTTAACTGACCACTTATGCTGAAAATGATCACATAGAAGGAAAGAGAAAGATAGGACAATCCGTAGTACCTTTTCCTTTCAATCCTTTCTTATTTATCAGTAAGCTGAGGGTAGAGGATATTAGTAGAATGTGTGCATATCAAAAAGTGATATAGAAAGAGGTGAACCAGTTTTCAGTAGCATTTCCACTGTTCTGGTAGGAATAAAATAAATATACATATATGAGCTACAAAATATGAACTGTGTGATTTTGGTGGTTCTGTGTAAGAATTAAATGCCCTAAAATTTGCATTAAAACTGGTATTGCACAAGGTAAAGACAAACAGTAAAATTCATGCTAATGATTTAAATTTTTTATTTTTCTTGACTTATAATGGCATTAAATAGCAAATAAAATTCATCATGATAAGTCAAAGACAAACCATGAATGGAAGGAAAAAACCTTTATACATTAGTACCTTTAGCAAGATTTTTTCCTGCTTTTTGAACAAGGGGTATCTCATTTTCATTTTGCACTGGACCCCACAAATTGTGTATGGTCCTTCACACCTGGTAGCTGATTGGTTTGAGCATAAGATCATTGATTTAGGATTGGCCTGCATGAAGATCAAATCCTTGAAGGAATTCAATCACATTTTTGCTGTCCTCTCCTAAACATAGCTTAGCTCTAAACCTTCACTGCTTCCTGCATCACACAAGTCTCAAATCTTTCTTTGTTCTGCCTTAAAACTCTAGGTAATCTGTCTCTTTCATACATAAAAAGTTATGTTCTCTCTTCCTATGTTACCTTGACTCTGTAACCTTTGGTTCCACGTCACTAAGCCACAGATTACCCTCTCCTCTATTAAAGTAAGAGGCTGGCATGTGTGGCATGCTGAACCCCATGTGCAAGTGTCTGAATAAATCTGTTGTGGCCTTAATTACAGGTAAAACCATGTTAAACTTAACTTCAACAGATGTTCTCTATGAAAATGTGATACCTCCATCATTTTAATGGAAATGTTGAAATTCAAACATTTCCATGGTAGAAATTGTAAACTCCTGAAAACTGACCACAATTTACAAGCTTGCAGCGTTTTAGTGGAGTTGTTTTTACAAGTGTTAATGGTGGGAGGGACAATATATGGATTTACTACTGAGAGCAATGCTGTGTTGCTTTATGCTTCAAATTCATGGTTAAAACTGGCTTCTCCTGGAGCCCAGATCTCTGGAGTTGCATCAGGGGCCAACAAAGAGAGCTGGATCAAGGATGCCAGGTGAACAGAACTCCAAACCCTGTCCTACACCACCTTTCCCGCAGGCATAGCAGCTCCTTGTGATAAACTAGACTCCCATATAAACTTTTGTTTGAAGAAACTATTCTGCAACTTAAAGGAAAACACATCAAATAACAAAACTCTGCCCATTACTTCACAGAATGACCTGATCTTTATAAGGCAAAATAATCAAAGATAAAGTGAACATGAAGAATTTTCTAAATAAAACAAGTTTCTTCTTTTAGCAATTATTTTTTATAAGGTCACTACTGAGAGATTAATTGAAATTATGCATTTTATACTCCTTTCTTCTTAAATGGAGACTCTTAATTTATCTTAAAAACTAGAGTCATTGGAATGAAGTATAACATATTGATGTTCCAGGAAACATTGTACATTACAGGCCATCTGTCCCTTACACTAAAGGGACCCACAAAAGCATAATCTGTAATATTGAGTTAGGGTCTATATTTTGCCTTTTTCCTGTCAATTTAGTAGAATAACATCATACTTACATTTGACTTACTGTAAATTTACTACATATTAAGTTTACTAAGTTAAAACTACATTAGATTGATTTGGCATTTAAGAGCAAGAAATAATTTGCAAAGTCTCTGCAATTCCAATTCAAACATTCCATTTAATTACTCTGTGTGCCAGGTATTAGATGTAGTCATTCATTATATGGAATGAATATGTAAATTAACTTTTAGAAGTCCCTAACTATTGACAAAGCGGTTGAAATTGAAAGTAATTGTTCCTTTTAACACACACCATTTTTAAGGTAGGTGATGGTTTCTTTTTCTACAGCCTTGCAGAGCTGTCAGCCATCAGTCACAGACATTTGTCTTCAAGGACATAGATCCACTTAGGGCTTCTGATACAGTATATGCAAGATAAAGCTCCTGCTTTCCAACTGCTGATACACCAAAGAGAGGCTTTCTCATCAGCTAGGTATTATAATCCAACTGAATGCCAACAAAGCAAAACTATTTTTACATTACCTTTTTCTTCTACTCTTTTGGAAAAATAGTCTAGATTGTGAAATTCTAGGACCCAGAATGGCCTAACATTCCTTCCCATATCAAAGGGTGCTGACAGTCTAAACTCTGATGTGGAGGTATTCCAATAGCATGCTTTGAGACATTTTGATTAGTGTTATCCAAATCAGTGCCAACTGAGAAAAAAAAAATCACTGATCCATTAACAACATTTTTAAAATATCATGAACTTGGTGTCAAATTTAAGCTGTGCAAACATTGGATGCTTCACATAGTATTATTTATCATACCTTTGTGGTCATAAATAAAAATTTGCATTTCCATATTTTTTTACATCAAAGATCTCCAAGTTCTCACCACTTCTCACATTTTATACTCTTTTATATTGCAAAAGCAACATGTTCTTTTAAGATTTCAGCAAATAACAGTAAGTGAAAAGTAGAAAATAAAGTTTACCTAACACACAGAGATATCTTATCTCTATAAATGTTCAGCGTGGGTTTCTTACTGGTGTTTTCCCAATACATAGTTATATAAATAATTTTTTCTTAAAAATAAATAATCTAAAACACTTAAAAATGGTTAAAATGGTAAATTTTTTTGACATCTTTACTGGAATATAATTGCTTTACAATGGTGTGTTAGTTTCTGCTGTAGAACAAAGTGAATCAGCTATACTTATACATACATCCACATATCCCCTCCCTCCTGTGTCTCCCTCCCACCCTCACTATCCCACCCCTCTAGGTGGTCACAAAGCACCGAGCTGATCTCCCTGTGCTACGCGGCTGCTTCCTACTAGCTATCTATTTTACATTTGGTAGTGTATATACATCAATGCTACTCTCTCACTTCATCCCAGTTTACCCTTCCCCCTCCCTGTGTCCTCAAGTCCATTCTCTACGTCTGAATCTTTATTCCTGTCTTGACCCTAGGTTCTTCATAACCATAAAATGGTAAAATTTATTTTATGTGTTTTTTACTACAGTTAAAACTTTCTAAAAATGAATAAGCCCTTTGGTATATACTCTCTATATAAACTTTTATCACAATATTTTGAACATTTTTGATATTGTTGTGTTCTTCCATAATATACTTTTAATGGATAAATACATTGTATCATAATAACGTATTATAATATATTAGCAAATACCTTATTGATGGGAGTTTCTCTTGCATAAGGTTGTGATGATCCCCCTCATAGCTCCATATTTTCAAACATCCTGTTGCTTAGATTAAATTCCTAGATAGAAAATTAGTAGATCAAAAACTAAGAAAAAATATAAAACTTTAACATTTTTGCAAAAGCTCCTGGGTAGATTATATTATTTTTCCCAATTAATTTCCTCCCTTCCACTAAGAGGATTATTCATCCATTGCCATGTGATTTATAATGCCTTCTGTGGAAGGAGTATTTATTCATGTCCCATTGCGACTGAGCATGGATAAATGCCTTGCTTTGGCCAAGCGCATATAGGAAGGTGTGACCTATATCATATCACAGTAGAAACTTCAAAAGACATTGCGTTTTTGCTGCAGCTCTTTTACTCCTCTTTCTCTGACATTAGAACTGTATGTTCCAGATGAGGGCTTGTCCCATCAGCTTGGAATAAAATGATCCATGCAACAGAACCAAGTAGATAGCAGCTACCAGCCTCCTGTGGTGACATCAGTAGCCATAGATATAGCTATAGACAACAAGAATAGAACAAAGCCCACCACACACACACACACACACACACACACACACACACAAAGATGTAACATCAGCAAAAAATATGCCTTGGTCTTGATAAGCTACGGAGATTGGGGCATTGCTTGTGACTAATATACTGTAGCAAATGCTGATTGTAATAAATTACACAAATGGCTGCATTTCTTCACATTTACCAAGTATCCACACTGTTGTGCCACTCAGGATCAACCCCAAAATTTGATTTTGGTATCAAGGTTAATGATGCCATACACATACACCAAGAGGGTATGAAAAGGTGTATCACTTAAATAATGAGACTTTTAGGGGAAAGCATAGCACCTCTCCAACTCTGACTCAAGTATGAGAGCAGGAAGAGGACCTGGCTGCTTGGAGTTTTATGTTGATGAAGAGGTGGTGCTCAGGTCAAGGTTCCTGCATGGGCAGGAGCTTAGCGGTTTGAACTCCCCACTGGCTCCAAAGGAGGGTGCACCCAGGCTTTCTTATCAGCTTGCCCAGATATGGGGCAGAAGGGGAAGAGGGAGGAGAAAAGATGAAAAGCTACCAGCAGTCTAACATCAAAAAATGAGTCACTTTTATGACACACACTTTTGCAATGTGATTATGTAGCTCCTCTCATTAAAAATTGAAATCTTTTTTTCACCCCTTGAATCTGACTTGAGCTTGTGACTTTTTAAAAAAAATTTATTGGAGTATAGTTGATTTACAATGTTGTGTTAGTTTCAGGTGTACAGCAAAGTGAATCAGTTATACCTATCCATGTATCCACTCTTTTTTAGATTCTTTCCCATATAGGCCATTACAGATTATTGAGTATAGTTCCCTGTGCTATACAGTAGGTCCTTATTAGTTATCTATTTTTTTTTTTTTTTTTGCGTTATGTGGGCCTCTCACTGTCGTGGCCTCTCTCGTTGCGGAGCACAGGCTCCGGACATGCTGGCTCAGCGGCCATGGCTTATGGGCCTAGCCGCTCTGCGGCATGTGGGATCTTCCTGGACCAGGGCACGAACCCGTGTCCCCTACATCGGCAGGTGGACTCTCAACCACTGTGCCACCAGGGAAGCCCTAGTTATCTATTTTATATATGGTAGTGTGTATATGTCAATCCCAATCTCCCAATTTACCCCTCCCCCCGTACCCCCTGGAAACCATAAATTTGTTTTCTACATCTGTAAGTTTATTTCTGTTTGGTAGAATCACTGTTGTGGGAATGTAAAATAGTACAGTCACTATGGAGAACATAGAGTTGAGCTTGTGACTTGTTTGGCCAATACAGTTTGGTAGAAGGGACCGTAAATTCCAAGCCTAGGTCTCAAGAGGCCTTGTATGCTTCTTCTCAGTCTCTTAGAATCCTGATACTGCATGTGAACAAGCCTGTTCCATCCAGCTGAGTACAAACAGGATCCCATTTATCCCAGGCAAAGCCATCCTAGAAAAGCCTGTAGCTAGCTGATCTCAGACCCGTGAGAGAGCCCAGCCAAGATGAACAAAGCTACCTACCTAACTAGAGCTTACCACGGATAAATAACTAAGACTAACCCAAACTAGCAGAACTTCCCCGCTGACTTGTAGACTTGTGAAGAATAATGATATATGATATACCATTTAATATAAATAGCTACACAAATGTTTTATGAATTTGCACTCACACCAATAGTACAGTGGGATATTTATAGTTCTATATCCTTGCCAATTCTGGGTAATATCACTTTCTAGGCTATTTGTCATTTTTAGTGTTTCTCTTTTATTACTAATGTAAAGTGATCTCTGATAAGGCAGGTACAGAATACTGGAATAGATTTTCTTTGTACAGAGACATTATCACCTGAGTGACCTTAGTTAGGCAAGGTTAAGACAAAGAGATATAAATTTTATTTGATTTTTTAAGTCTGCTTTAGGCTTTAATACAAAGTTTGGGCTCATACCACCACCCCAATCCCCCCCACACACATATCCCAACAGGAGTTATGGGGCAATTTCCATAGGAGCAGAGAGACATAGAGGAGGAAAGGTATTGAGAACAAAAACTTGGCTTTCCAAGATTCAAAATAAGGAAAAGCTGTTAAAGTGGACAAGAATTGCTCTATCCAACATCAGTACTGAGAAAGGAAATGGAAGAGGAAACTCCCACATCAGAATTTAAGAAAGGGGAAAGGGAGTTTCAGCTAGGAATCCAGGCTCAATGCAAGGCACTACAAGTTGATTATAATGGGAAAGGAGCTGGTCTGGTCTAACTTGTAATGGAGGTCTTCAAGTCCAGGTACCCAAGCATGATATCTTATTCAAGATCAGAAGCTGAAACTCTGAATTAGAACAGAAATACATATTCCTAAGCAGCCCAAGTGAAGGGCATGATAAACTTAGAATGATGAACTTGCAATGAACTTAGCTGTATCCATCACAATGAGCAGAATCAGTCTTCAACAGCAGCTTCAAATGGCAACCTAAGAAGGAACTGTGTCAGTGGGCAGGGCAGATTACCAATTCCTCCCCACCTAGACCTTAAAAGCAGGATTTATGCCTTTGGGATCAATTAAACACTCACAGTTCTTGGAAGAGCTGGGGTGAAGAAGCCTCAAGAAAAAAATAATTGACACCAATAAGGACAGGTTGGGGGTCCCAGGTTGTTAACTAGAAAGAAAGAAAGGAATGGTAGATCCTTTATTTTATTTTATTTTATTTCATTTCATTTTTTTGCAGTACGCGGGCCTCTCTCACTGTTGTGGCCTCTCCCCTTGCGGAGCACAGGCTCCAGACGTCCAGGCTCAGTGGCCATGGCTCATGGGCCCAGCTGCTCCACAGCATGTGGGATCTTCCTGGACTGGGGCATGAACCCGTGTCTCCTGCATCGGCAGGTGGACTCTCAACCACTGCGCCACCAGGGAAGCCCTCATTGTAGTTTTGATTTGCATTTCTCTAATAATTAGTGATGTTGGGCATCTTTTTATGCGTTTGTTGGCCATCTGTATGTCTTCTTTGGTGAAATGTCTACTTAGGTCTACCACCCATTTTTTGATTGGGTTACTTGTTTTTTTGATATTGAGCTGCATGAGCTCTTTGTATATTTTGGAGATTAATCCCTTGTCAGTTGCTTCATTTTCAAATATCTTTTTCCCATTCTTAGGGTTGTCTTTTCATTCCCTTTACAGTTTCCTTTGCTGTGCAAAAGCTTTTAAATTTAATTAGGTCCCATTTGTTTTTCATTGTTTTTATTTTCATTACTCTAGGAGGTGGGTCAAAAAAGATCTTGCTGCGATTTGTGTCAAAGAGAGATCTGCCTATATTTTCCTCTAAGAGTTTTACAGTATCTGGTCTTCCATTTAGGTCTTTATACATTTTGAGTTTATTTTTGTGTATGGTGTTAGGGAGTGTTCTAATTTCATTCTTTTACATGTAGCCATCCAGTTTTCCCAGCACCACTTATTGAAGAGACTGTCTTTTCTCCATTGTATATTCTTGCCTCCTTTGTCATAGATTAGGTGGCCATAGGTCCGTGGGTTTATCTCTAGGCTTTCTATCTTGTTCTACTGATCTATATTTCTGTTTTTGTGCCAGTACCATACTGTTTTGATTACTGTAGCTTTGTAGTATAGTCTGACGTCAAGGAGCCTACTTCTTCCAGCTCCATTCTTCTTTCTCAAGATTGCTTTCACCATTTGGGGTCTTTTGTGTTTCCATAAAAAAATGTAAAATTTTCTGTTCTATTTCTGTGAAAAATGCCCTTGGTAATTTGATAGGGATTTCATTGAATCTGTAGATTGCTTTGGGTAATATAGTCATTTTCACAATATTGATTCTTCCAATCCAAGAATATGGTATATCTCTCCATCTGTTTGTATCATCTTTGATTTCTTTCATCAGTATCTTATAACTTTCTGAGTACAGGTCTTTTGCTCAGGTTTATTCCTAGGTGTTTTATTCTTTTTGATGTGATATTAAGTGGGATTGTTTCCTTAATCTCTCTTTCTGATATTTTGTTGTTAGTGTATAGGAATGCAAGGGATTTCTGTGAAATAATTTTGTATCTTACAACTTTACCAGATTCATTGATGAGCTCTAGTAGTTTTCTGGTAGCATCTTTAGGATTTTCTATGTATAGTACCATGTCATCTACAAACAGTGACAGTTTTACTTCTTCTTTCCTGAATTGGAATCCCTTTATTTATTTTTCTTCTCTGATTACCATGGCTAGGACTTCTAAAACTATGTTGAATAAAAGTGGCAAGAGTGGACATCCTTGTCTTGTTCCTGATCTTAGAGGAAATGCTTTCAGCTTTTCATCATTGTGTATGATGTTAGCTGTAGGTTTGTCATATATGGCTTTTATTATGTTGAAGTAGGTCCCCTCTAGCCCACTTTCTGGAGAGTTCTTATATAAATGGGTGTTGAACTTTGTCAAAACTTTATATGCATCTATTGAGATGATCATATGATTTTTATTCTTCAATTTGTTAATATGGTGTATCACATTGATTGATTTGCATATATTGAAGAATCCTTGCATTCCTGGTATAAATTCCACTGGATCAGTGTGTATGATCCTTTTAATATGTTGTTGAATTTGGTTTGCTAGTATTTTGTTGAGGGGTTTTGCGTCTATATTCATTGGTGACATTGGCCTGTAATTTTTTGTGTGTGTGATATCTTGGTCTGGTTTTGGTATCAGGGTGATGGTGGTCTCATAGAATGAGCTTAGGAGTATTTCTTCCTCTGCAATTTTTTGGAAGAGTTTCAGAAGGGTAGGTGTTAACTCTTCTCTAAATGTTTGATAGAATTCACCTGTGAAGCCATCTGGCCCTGGACTTTTTTTTGTTGGAAGATTTTTAATCACATTTTCAATTTCAGTGCTTGTGATTGGTCTGTTCATATTTTTTTACTTCTTCCTGGTTCAGTCTTGGAGGGTTGTGTCTTTCTAAGAATTTGTCCATTTCTTCTATGTTGTCCATTTTATTGGCATATATTTGCTTATAGTAATCTTTTATGATCCTTTGTATTCCTGTGGTGTCTGTTGTAACTTCTCCTTTTTCATTTCTAATTGTATTGATTTGAATCCTCTCCCTTTTTTTCTTGATGGGTCTGACTAAAGGTTTATCAATTTTGTTTATCTTTTCAAAGAATCAGCTTTTCATTTCATTGATCTTTACTATTGTTTTCTTCATCTGTAATTCATTTATTTCTGCTCTGATCTTTATGATTTCTTTCCTTCTACTAACTTTGAGTTTTGTTTGTTCTTCTTTCTCTAGTTGCTTTTGGTGTAAGGATAGGTTTTTTATTAATGGTAGGTACTTTAAAATGGAGAATCAGTTCATAACAATTAGATTAGAGATTATGATCATGTTTTCAGAATTCGCCATTGATTATTCAGCTTTATTGCTTATCCTTATTCATTGCCTATTTTTTATTAGCATACCTCTTTCTTAATTGTTGTGATAGTTCTTCCACATGTACTGCAATTCTTTTCCTGTTTACTTTCTACTTTTTAACTCTCATTTTCCTTTCTATAAAATTTAATCTCTCTATCATTTTCTTTCACCGTTTGGAAGAGGGTATCTCCTACTTATTCTTTAATTTGTGGATTTTCACATTTTTCACACACACACAAAAAAAACCAAAAAGCCAAGTTCAGGCAGCAAGCTAAAATTCCATAAATTTTAACTCCCAAAGACATTATTTGACCATAATATTGCTAATTAATATTAAGAGACCCAGAAAATGCTCGGCTGGCATGGTTCAAAGCCAATGCCTTGATTTGTTTATCTGGTTTCCCAAGCCCCTGAAACTGTATTAGTTAAGTTCTTAAGGGCATTTCTTCCCATTTGGGGTTTTTTTTTTTCATGTCATAGTAAAAATAATAAAAATGAGCATATTAACTTGACTTGTGAGTTACTGGATCAGGAAAAGCATGACACTCAGAACAAGAGACCTTTTGGCTAAAATCATATGAATTTCTTTTTTTCTATATTTTAAAATATAAAATATTATTATTTTGATTATTAGAATTTACTTTATTAAGCTGGTTCCCAATGTCTAGTTATGGGTCAAATCTACAACTTATTTGAAATGACCACAGGTTAAAATCCATGAAAGGATAGAAAATTACACAAAAATGGCATCACTTATATATGCATATTATGCCCTGTTACTTGGGAAGCCTAGATTTGAAATTGCTCTTTTCTATTTATTTTCCAGAAAAAAATAAGAGAAAGTAAATTAAATAATTAGAGCAAATGTTGAAAAAACATGATGATAAGATGTTCTTTGTTCTGTATTTACCTGTCATTTCCTCCAAGATTCTGAGGCTTAGTACAATGTCAGGACTGTACACATGAAAGCACCTTGAAAGACTAGAATTTATCTTGGTCTTTAGGGATTGGAGGACAGACAGTAGATACTGGCAGAAATGTTTGGCCAACTTAACCTACTTTTCTTTTGATGATATTGAAAATAAAATAAAATTTAAATTAAATTAAATTAAAAATAAAATAAAATAGGATCTTAGAACCTCAAATAATTGTAGCTGCCTAAAACTGGATTAACTGAAATTTGGAGAAAACAGAAGGCAAGTTCAAATAACATTTTGATGTTGACTACTTTGCCCATACCCTCCAATTACTCTACCCTTCAGTGAGATGACTTGAAAATAATAGGCACTCAACAAACACGTGTGAACTGGTTAAAGGGGACAGTCCCAAAATCATTAGTTCAGCCTGTTTTTCATGGATTTCTTCTTTTTCTCCATAATCCAGCTCCTCTCACAAGTGTAGTTTAAATACCCAGCACAGAACTCTCAGCTCTGATGAATTTTCATCAAAATTGAGAAAAATAGAGAATTAAATGAGAACAAATTTATTTTGCCACCACAAAAATCCATCACCTTTCCTGCCATATATACTAAATATCTTGCTCTCTCATAGCAACTGATGAGGTCTCCGTTTTGTATCAAAATGTATCCTCAACACTTGTGCTTGCTCCTACCTACACAGACTTCAGCCTTCTTCACCCACATGATCAACTTTTCCCTGTCTCTGAGAACATTCCCAGTGGCATTTCAATATGCTTTACTACAGTCCATCTTTCTTGACCCATGACTCCTTCAGCTACAGCACCATTTCTCTCTTCTCTTCACATATAAGAGTTGGTAACTCATGACCTCTATTTTCTCAAACCATTCTAGTTGGAATTTTCCCCACCATTTTAGTTGATCTTGCCAAAGTCACCTATGACCACCATCTTACAAAATCTAAACCACTACCTTTCAACAATATGTGACATGAGTGATCACTCATCTCTACTCACTTTTAACAAATATATATTGATCTAAATGCTGGGGATGCAGAAGTAAAAAAAAAAAAAAATAGACAAATACTCCTGCCGTTATGGAGTTTGCACTCTAATAGGAAACCAAAAATAAGCAATATAAAAATAAGTAAAATATGTGCTAAACTAGATAGTGATGAGAGTTAAGAAGAAATATAAACTAAAAAAAGAGAGAAATAAGGAGTATTGGAAGGGGGCTTCAAATTTTAGATAAGAAGATCAGAAGAGGTCTCTCTGAAAGGTGACATTAAAGCAAGGCCTGAAGGAAGAATTTGTCTTATGTAGGGAAAGATAGTTGAAGGCAGAGGGAAAAAATTTTTAAGGCAAGTGTAAAGGCTCTGAAGTATAAATGTGACCGGTATGTTTAAGCAAAAGCAAGAATGCCATTACAAAAATGGTGGAGCTGAGGAGGAGGCAAGTGGGTGAACTATGATGAGGATGAATTGTGTGTGAAGATGCAGTTAGCTGATGGGACCTTTGAGACCTTGATCAGAGATACTAATGACGTTCTGAATCAGATCAGAGAAAAACAGGGGAGAATGCTACTTGTGTGACATCTTGCAAATAAATTGAATACTGAGTGCTAAAAAAAAATAAAAATAAAATGGTGGAGCAAGATGGATAGAGGATGTAAGAGATGAGGTCAGTAAGGAAATTGATGGCCAGACCACAGTAAGTACTTGTTGCTTTTTATTCTAAGTGAGATGAGAAGCTACTGGAAGACTTTAAGCAGTGGAGAGACTGGATCTGATCTGTGTTTAACAGAATGACTCCAGCTGCTTTGTTGTGAATAAGTTATGAAAGGGTGAATACAAGAGGAGCGAGACCATGAGGCTACTAGTATAATAACCTAGGAAAGAAATGATGCTGGCATGGAAGCATGGTAGTGTGGAAGTAGGAAGAAGCAGTTGGAGTCCAGCTACATTTTTAGAGGTAGAACAGACAGAATTTACCAAAGGATTGGATTGTGGGGAATGAGAGAAAGTGAGAATTAAAGATGACTCCCAAGATTACTGACATGGGAGACAAAGATGATTTACTAAAGTGAAAAGAAATGCAAAAGAGAAGGTTTGGTGGGGAATTATCTGGATCTCCATTTTGGACAGTTAAGTTTAAGATACCTGTTAATTATCCAAGTGGAAATATAGATATGAGTCTGGAGTTTGGGAAAGAGATTTGGGCTGAATACAAGTTTGGGAAGATATAGAGGAATGAGCAATGGAGACTCAAAAGCCACCAAGGTGGGAGATGAACAGGTGGGTGTTGTCACCTGAAATCAAAGTGAGGAAAGTGTTTCAGGGGGAAACATTCATCAGCACATCAGATGCTACAGGTACATCAAGACAAATGAGTGAGTACTGAACATGAGTTCAACAACATGAACTGGTAGACTGGAGACTTGTGAAAGCCTAACTGGCAAGAAGTCAAAGGAGACTATTAGGTAGAAATTGGACACGGAAAGTGCAAATAAATATTTCAAGCAGTTTTCCTGTAAAAAGAGAGAAAAATGGAATAGTACTAGGATGGGGAAGTGGAATTCAAGAGAAATAATAGCTTGTTTTATGATGATGGGATAGATTAAATAGTCAGGGAGAAACTGCTGTCAAAGAAGTAAGGGTGAGAGTATGAGGGACTAAAGAAATATCTTTGACTGAGGAAAAGGAGATGGTAGAGAGTGGATGGGCTGGGCTTAGCAAGCAGCACAGACATGCATTTAACAGGAGAGATGATAGAGTATATGGGCATCGTGATAGGAAGTGGATGGACTTGGGTAAGTCCTCTTTAGATTGCTTTATTTTTTTCAGTAAAATTGGTAGCAAGTTAATCAACTGGGATCAAAGCTGGAGAAAAAAAGTGTTGGAGGTTAAAGGAGAGAAGAGAAGATATAAAACAGATACTCAGCAGATGTGGAAAGTGACTTGATGAGAAAATACACAATTACTAGCCAACTTGGCCAGGTAGTAAGAGTCCACTGCAGGAGTAATCATGACTTAAAGTGATACCAGTACATCTTGTAGAATTTCTAGGTACCTTGCATCATATCCCCTTGGCCTGCTTCTAATTCAGCTGCAGTTGTGGTAAATAATTAACACACATCCTCACAGATTTCCACCTCAGGCCCCTACTGAGTCACTCAGATATTCTTCAAGAGGTCTTTCACTGATACATGGAAATTTGCTGTGCCCTAGCATAAGATATCCAAGAAGGATGAAAATGTTAACATCACCAGTTATGGGCTATATTCCATCTGCTCAGAAATTCATATGTTGAAGTCCTAACTTCCAGTATTGCAGAATGTGACTGTATTTGGAAATAGGGCCTTTAGAGAGGTAATTAAGCTAAAATGAGGTCATTAGGATAGGCTCTAATCCAGTAAGACTGGTGTTCTTACAAAATGAGGAAATTTAACTACCAAACTTTTAAAGAAAAGTTAACACCTATCCTCAAACAATTCCTAAAAATTAAAGAAGAAGGTATGCTTAAGGTATACTTCCAAACTCATTCTACAAGGCCAGCATCACCCTGATAACAAAACCAGACAAAGAGACCACAAAAAAATAAAATTTCACGCTAATATTGCTGATAATCATAGATGCAAAAATCATCAACAAAATATAAGCAAACCCAATTCAGCAAAACATTAAAAGGATCAGACAGTATGATCAAATAGAATTTATCCCAGGGATGCAAGGATGGCTCAATATCTACAAATCAATCAATATGATATACACATTAACAAACCAAAAAATGAAAATCATCTGATCATTCAATATATGCAGAATAAGCTTTTGACAAATTCAACATCCATTTACAACAAAAACTCTCCACAGAGTGTGTATACAGAGAACACACATATATGACAAACCTATAGCCAACATCATATTTAATAGTAAAAACCTGAAAGCATTTCCTCTAATATCAGGAATAAGACAAGGATGCCCATTCTCACCACTTTTATTCAATATAGTATTGGAAGTCCTAGCCACAGCAATCAGAAAAGAAAAATAAATAAAAGGAATCAAAATTGGGAATAAGTAAACTGTCACTGTTTGCAAATGACAAGATACTATATTTGAAAAATCCTAAAGATGCCACCAAAAAACTATTAGAACTCATCAATTAATTCAGTAAAGTTGCAGGATAAAAAATTAATATATAGGGCTTCCCTGGTGGCACACTGGTTGGGAGTCCACCTGCCGATGCAGGGGACACAGGTTTGTGCCCTGGTCTGGGAGGGTCCCACATGCCACAGAGCAGCTGAGCCCGTGAGCCATGGCTGCTGAGCCTGCGTGTCCAGAGCCTGTGCCCCACAATGGGAGAGCCACAGTAGTGACAGGCCCGTGTATCAAAAAAAAAAAAAAAAAAAAAAAACTAATATATAGAAATTTGTTGTGCTTTTACTCAATAACAATGAACTATCAGAAAGAGAAACTAAGAAAATAATCCCATTTACCATTGCATCAAAAAATAAAATAAAATACCTAGAAATAAATCTAACCAAGGAGGTAAAAGACCTGCACTCAGAAAACTACAAGACATTGATGAAAAAAATTGAAGATGACACAACTAAATGGAAAGATACACTGTAGTCATGGATTGGAAAAATAAATATTGTTAAAATGACCATACCCTTCAAGGCAATCTACAGATTCAATACAATTCTTATCAAAATAGCAATGGCATTTTTCACAGAAGTAGAACAAGTAATTCTAAAATTTCTATGGAAACACAAAAGACCCCAAATAGCCAACACAATTTTGAGAAAGAAGAACAAAGCAGGAGGCTCCCTGATTTCAAACTATACTACAAAGCTACTGTAATCAAAACAGTATGGTACTGGCAAAAAACAGACACACAGGGTTTCCCTGGTGGTGCAGTGGTTGAGAGTCCACCTGCCGATGCAGGGGACATGGGTTCATGCCCCAGTCCAGGAAGATCCCACATGCCACGGAGCGGCTGTGCCCACGAGCCATGGCCGCTGAGCCTGTGCATCTGGAGCCTGTGCTCCACAATGGGAGAGGCCACAACAGTGAGAGGCCCGTGTACTGCAAAAAAAAAAAAAAAAAAAAAAAAAAAAAAACAGACACACAGATCAATGCAACAGAAGACAGAGCCCAGAAATAAACCCAGGCTTATGTGGTCAGCTAATCTAAGACAAAAGAGGCAATAATATGCAGTGGGGGAAAAAAGGAGCTCTTCAATAAATAGTGTTGGGAAAACTGGACAGCTACATGCAAAAGAATCAAACTGGACTACTTTCTCTCACCATATACAAAAATAAACTCAAAATCAATTAAAGACTTAAATGTAAGACTTGAAACCATAAAACTCCTAAAAGAATAAACAGGCAATATGTTTTTTGACATTGGTCTTAGCAATATATTTTTGGATATGTTTCCTCAGGCTAGAGCAACAAAAGCAAAAATAAACAAATGGGACTACCTCAGACTAAAAAGCTTTTGCACAGCAAAAGAAACAACAAAACAGAAGGGCCACATACTGAATTGGAGAAGATATTTGCAAATGATATACATTAAGAAGGGTTAATATCCAAAATATACAGAGAATTCATACAACTCAACATCAAACAACCAACAACAACAACAACTCGATTAAAAATGGGCAGAGGGCCTGAATAGACATTTTTCCAAAGAGGACATACAGATGGCTAATAGACATATGAGAAGATGCTCAATGTCACTAATCATCAGGGAAACACAAATCAAAACCACAGTAAGATACCACCTCACACCTGTCAAGAATGGCTATTATCAAAAAAACAACAAATAACAATTGTTGGTGAGGATATGGTGTAACGGGAACCCCTGTGCACTGTTGGTGGGAATGCAAATTGGTACAACCACTATGTAAAACAGTATGGATGTTCCCAAAAAAATTTTAAAAAGAGCTACCATACAATCCAGAAACTCAACTCAAAGTATTTTTTTCTAAGAAAAAAAAACACTAACTCAAAAAGACATATGCATCCCTATGTTCATTGTAGTGTTATTTACAATAGCCAAGATACAGAAACAACGTAAGTGTCCATTGATAGATGAATGGATAAAGAACACATACACACACACAGGAATATTATTCAGTCACAAAAAAGAATGAAATCTTGCCATTTGCAACAACATGGATGAAACTAGAGGGTATTATGCTAAGTGAAATATATCAGGCAGAGAAAGACAAATACCATATGATTTCACTTATATGTGAAATCTAAAAAACAAAACAAATTAACAAACATAACAAAACAGAAACAGACTCATAGATACACAGAACAAACTGGTGGTTGCCAGAGAAGAGGTGGGTGGGAGGATGAATGAAATAGGTGAGGGAGATTAAGAGGTACAAACTTCCTGTCATAAAATAAATAAGTTACAGAATGTAATGTACAGCACATATAATAAAGTCAATAATATTACAATAATGTTGCAATTCTTAAAGTCATCTTTGATTCCTATTTTTTCTCAGACTTCACACATCCAAATGATTGGAAATGTTATTGTGTCTACCTTTTTAATACATATGCAGAAATGAAGAAGAATTGATAAACTTAGAAGATTACCCCTGTATAATGAGTCTAAGAAATGATTATCAACAGCAGCTAATAACCCAAAGAGAAACCATCAGAATTATATGCCTCCTAAGTGTGATGTAAGTACACAATACCATCTCTGAAGCTTCCTTGCCAGAAAACCAACTCTGAATTGAATCAAGTCTCTAGACATAACCACAAATTTTAAAGAATTTATAAGAGATAGAAGAACTTATTACCAATAAATTAACCAATAAGGGTACTATTAACATGATCTAGAATGTGGCAAACACAAAAAGGCAAAGCGATCCAATGTCTTCTAAACATAAACTCTAAGAGGAAAAGAAAGAGATGAGAGAGAGAAAAATCAAACCTAAAGATTAAAAGATTTAAGGTACACAGCAATGCACCTCCACAAATACAACATGCGGATCTTGTCTGAATACTGATTCAAACACAAAAATTCAAAAATTACAAGACAATTGGGTAAATTTACACATTGAATAGATATTTGATATCCAGCATATAATTAATATTTTAGGTATGATAATTATATTTCAGTTGCACTTTTAAATAGTCTTTATCTTTTATAGATATATACTGAAATAAATATAAAGTAAAAAACATTATACCTGGTGATTGTTTCAAAGTAATCAATAGAGAGAGGTGGAAGGGATGACCACAGATGAAAACAGATTAACCATGAGTGAAGAACTCTGAAGGTGGGTAATGAGGATTATTCTACTTCTCTCTACTTTTGTTTAGGTTTAAATTTTTCTATAATAAAAATATTTTTAACTCTATTAAAATTTACTATTATGATAACTAAAAAAGGCAGTGAAAACATTATTACAGAGATGGTGGCAAAGGACTGACTTAAAGAACTAATAGTATTTTTATTGACATTACACTAATAGAAAAACAATACATTCTGAGAAATAGAATAATAAAGTACTCTTGACAAAACTTTATTTGAATTTCTTTTAGGGATAGCTTTTTATTTTAAAAAAAATTGTTAGGACAAACAACTATAATGACTTTTCATTAGTAAAAAAAAAAACAAAACTATTTTCAGATTCAGCATACAGGTAAAATTCAATTCATAACTTTCTGAAAGCAGGCTAGAGTACTTTCCTCTCTCTTTTCTCACTTCATACCACATGATTTCATGCTATTTTTAAAGATACACAATTTGCCAAGTGGAAAATGTTTTGATGTGCTGTAAAAGATAAAGAGCTTTTTTTTTTTTCCAGGAGTGTTATACACATTAACCTGTTTTGCTTTCTGAGTCTTAATCACATGTGCAATTGTTCATATCTTTTGACTTACTTTGCCCTGATGAAGGAAAAACCATGCTTGTGGGGAACTTCAGTCATTGAAGTCCTCCAAAGATGCAGCTCCTATAATCAGCCCATGCTCAATGCCAGTTATTACCAGAACAGTCCTCCATCATCAGGGCTCTTGACAAGCTTCTGCAAAGCAGACAATTGGCTTGTCTCAATAGCAGCTGCCGATTGTCATCCCCTCAGTTTGAAACTCAAGGTCCTGCTTTGGTGTGGAGGCAGAGCTTGCTTGGCAGGTGAAACATTGCTGAATGGAGACAGCAGTGTCAAATGGAATATGTCTGAAGCCTGTGAGAACAAGGTCACCCTGACCCTCAGTGAAGACCACAAAAAAACCCAGGGACACTGTTCTTCAGATGTGGACTTCAAACCAAAAGGAAAGTGGGCCACAATTATCAAAACTTTTCTCAACCTTCAGGTTAGAGCCTGAAAAATAGAATCAAAGGTCCTCCTCATTTTCTCCTCACCATCCTCCTTACCCAAGCATTGGTTTGCAATGTAGGCAGAAGGCAATAGTAAAATATAGTAACACTGATGAACTTAAATAAGGATGCTTTGCAGTCACGGAAGACCAGTGCTGTATACAGTTTACCAAAGATTGCAGATATTCTTTCTGCTTAATCCACATCACAATCATATAAATTAGCTATGACTAACGAACCACATTTCATGGGTGACAAAATGAGACATGCCATCTCAGGGACATGCCCGTGAGTAGACCGCACATTAAATAAAGAGGAACATGCTTTCTCAGGCTTGGCTCCTTCAGTCCTTATGCCATGCACTCTTATGGCAGCTGTTCAATGTGGTGAGGACCAATCCATCTGCCTTACTGCAGTTTTCTCACCCTCCTCTCCCCTAATGCTACCTAAGCCCCAAAAGTGTAGAACTTCAAACTATTCTCTAACTACCCTGGTTGAAGCCTCAGTGGAGAAGCCTCCACCTCTCAAGGGCAGCCCAGGACCATGCAGTGATTCGGGGCATCCTGAGGTTCACTCTTGTGGCTGGATGGCAAGAACTCTCTATGGGGTAGGAATGTACTACCTACCCAATGAACCAGCACACCGGAAAACTATTGGAAAAATGTTTACATTTTTCCAATAAAATCCAGACAATAAATTTGGTTCCTTTTATATTTTTAATACTGCAAATATGTTTGTGATTAAAACAAAATAATGTCTCTCAGAGGAAATAGAATATACATAGGATTCAACAGTTTCAGGATCCCTTGTCAAAAAAAATTGCATAACTTTAACATAATAATTTGACATTATCTAGATGCCAGAAAGCCCGTAAAATGTAACATGGGTTTTAGCTTATAAGGATGATATCTGAAGACATGTAAGCCAGTATTTATAACCAGATGACTAGGCAGTTCAAAAAGTCATGGACACCAGTACTGCTAAAAGGAGATCAAGGAAAGATGCACATTTTCTGTCAATGAGAGTAGTTCCCAGGTTTGCATAGGAACACAACCCTGTGGGACTTTGTAAGAGGCCCATAACTGTCCCTAAAAATAGGGAACATTCAAATTTTCTTCCCTCAAGTGTTAAGAGTAATCGTTTAAATAACTTACATAATGAATAGTTTGTAAAGATAACACAAAGGAACTTTGTGAAAGTGTGGCTAGAATATTAGATTGGATAGTTAGGCCTACTTTAAGAAGTTTAAATTTTATTTAGAAGAGAGAAAGAGGAAGAGGCTATTTGTTATCCCCGATTCACCTGCTCTTTCTCATATTCATGCTTTCACTTGAGGATGGTACTCATCAAATTTGGACTTAAGGAAACAATGACCTTTCAAGATTCTGCTGAACTTCAGCTCCTTCCCAGATCATTCTATCAAAACACTCTCCCTTTAACAAACTGCTCATACCTATGAACTGAACCAGCACTTACTGTATATTCTAATCATCACTGGATAATAAATAAAGTTCATTGAAAGAGATGACAGACATATTTTATGCATCCTAAAACAAAAATCAATGTTATTGCCATTCCTATAATAAGTAATGAAGAAAGAATCTAAATTATTTGATCTACTTTATAAAGGAAAACACATATAAGGTAAATAAATATTCTGGGTGATTATATAGAAAATAATAAAGATTATTAAGAAAGATTAGAACACTCTTGAGGATTAAAGCAGTTCTAAATGCATACTAATAATTAATTTTTCTAGTTATCAAATGCACTTGAAACTGTGATTGAGGTAGACTGTGAGTTACGAATTTTATTCTGGCAACCTTGAGTTTTTAGTAAACTAAGATTCTCCTATTCAGTTTCACACTGTAACATTTGTTATATAGTATACTGTCATCATTCCACTGAAGAAATTTTGCCAAATTGGTACATTTATATTTACATTCTCACAGGTGAATTCTATCAAACATTTAGAGAAGAGCTAACACCATTCCTTCTCAAACTCTTCCAAACTATAGCAGAGGGAGGAACACTCCCAAACTCATTCTATGAGGCCACCATCACCCTGATACTAAAACCAGACAAAGATGTCACAAAGAAAGAAAACTACAGGCCAATATCACTGATGAACACAGACGTAAAAATCCTCAACAAAATACTAGCAAAGAGAATCCAACAGCACATTAAAAGGATCATACACCATGATCAATTGGGGTTTACCCCAGGAATGCAAGGATTCTTCAATATACGCAAATTACTCAATGTGATAAACCATATTAACAAATAGAAGGAGAAAAAAACATATGATCTTCTCAATAGTTGCAGAAAAAGCTTTTGACAAAATTCAATACGCATTTATGATAAAAACCCTCCAGAAAGTAGGCATAGAGAGAACTTACCTCAACATAATAGAGGCCATATATGACAAATGCACAGCCAACATCATTCTCAATGGTGAAAAACTGAAAGCATTTCCACTAAGATCAGGAACAAGACAAGATTGCCCACTCTCACCACTATTATTCAACATAGTTTTGGAAGTTTTAGCCACAGCATTCAGAGAAGAAAAAGAAATAAAAGTAATCCAAGTCAGAAAAGAAGAAGTAAAACTGTCACTGTTCGCAGATGACATGATACTATACATAGAGAATCCTAAAGATGCCAGCAGAAAACTACTAGCTAATCAAAGAATTTGGTAAAGTAGCAGGATACAAAACTAATGCACAGAAATCTCTTGCATTCCTATACATTAACGATGAAAAATCTGAAAGAGAAATTAAGGAAACACTCACATTTACCATTGCAACAAAAAACAATAAAATACCTAGGAATAAACCTACTTAAGGAGACAAAATACCTGCATGCAGAAAATTATAAGACACTAATGAAAGAAACTAAAGATGATACAAACAGATGGAGAAATATACCATGTTCTTGGATTGGAAGATTCAACATTGTGAAAATGACTATACTACACAAAGCAATCTACAGATTCAATGCAATCCCTATCAAGCTACTGATGGCATTTTGCACAGAACTACAACAAAAAATTTCACAATCTGTATGGAAACATAAAGATCCCGAATAGCCAAAGCAATCTTGAGAAAGAAAAACAGAGCTGGAGGAATCAGGCTCCGGAACTTCAGATTATACTACAAAGCTACAATAATCAAGACAGTATGTATGGTACTGGCACAAAAACCAAAATATAGCTCAATGGAACAGGACAGAAAGCTCAGATAAACCCACACACATACGGTGAGCTTATCTTTGATAAAGGGGGTCAGGAATATACAATGGAGAAAGCACAGTTTCTTCAATAAGTGGTGCTGGGAAAACTGGACAGGTACATGTAAAAGAATGAAATAAGAACACTCTCTAACACCATACACAAAAATAAACCCAAAATGGATTAAAGACCTAAATGGAAGGCCAGATACTGTAAAACTCTTAGAGGAAAATATAGGCAGAACTCTCTTTGACATAAATCACAGAAAGATCTTTTTTTGACCCACCTCCTAGAGTAATGAAAATAAAAACAATGAAAAACAAATGGGACCTAATTAAATATAAAAGCTTTTGCACAGCAAAAGAAAGCATAAACAAGACAAAAAGACAACACTCAGAATGGGAGAAAATATTTGCAAATGAAGCACCGGACAAAAGATTAATTTCCAAAATATACAGGCAGCCCATGCAGCTCAATACCAAAAAATCAAACAACCTAACTCAAAAATGTGCAGAAGACCTAAATAGACATTTCTCCATAGTAGATAAACAGATTGCCAACAAACACATGAAAGGATGCTCAACATCACTAATCATTAGAGAAATGCAAATCAAAACTACAATGAGGTATCATCTCACACCAGTCAGAATGGCCATCAACAAAAAATCTGCAAATAATAAATTCTGGAGAAGGTGTGGAGAAAAGGGAACCCTCTTGCACTGTTGACAGGTCGGTAAATTGATACAGCCACTATGGAGAACAGTACAGAGGTTCCTTAAAAATCTAAAAATAGAACTACCATATGACCCAGCAATCCCACTACTGGGCATATACCCTGAGAAAACCATAATTCAAAAAAAGTCATGTACCACAATGTTCATTGAAGCTCTATTTACAATAGCCAGGACATGGAAGCAATCTAAGTGTCCATCAACAAATGAATGGATAAAGAAGATGTGGCACATATATACAATGGAATATTACTCAGCCACAAAAAGGAATGAAACTGAGTTATTTTTAGTGAGGTGGATGGACCTAGAGTCTGTCATACAGAGTGAAGTAAGTCAGAAAGAGAAAAAGAAATACCGTATGCTAACACATACATATGGAGTCTAAGAAAAAAAAAAAAGGTAATGAAGAACCTAGGGGTAAGATGGGAATAAAGACACAGACCTACTAGAGAATGGACTTGAGGATATGGGGAGGGGGAAGGGTAAGCTGGGACGAAGTGAGAGAGTGGCATGGACATATATACACTGCCAAATGTAAAATAGATAGCTAGCAGGAAGCAGCCGCATAGCACAGGGAGATCAGCTCGGTGCTTTGTGACCACCTAGAGGGGTGGAATAGTGAGGGTGGGAGACACAAGAGGGAAAAGATATGGGAACACAGGTATATGTATAACTGATTCACTTTGTTATAAAGCAGAAACTAACACACCATTGTAAAGCAATTATACTCCAATAAAGATGTTAAAAAAAATTAAAAATAAATAAAAATTTTTAAAAAAGAAATTAAAAAAACAGAAGATGGGGCACATATATACAATGGAATATTACTCAGCCATAAAAAGAAATGAAATTGAGTTATCTGTAGAGAGGTGGATGGACCTAGAGTCTGTCATACAGAGTGAAGTAAGTCAGAAAGAGAAAAACAAATACCATATGCTAAGACATAAATATGGAATCTAAAAAAAAAAAAAAAAAAAGAAAGTTCTGAAGAACCTAGGGGCAGGACAGGAATAAAGACTTAGTCATAGAGAATGGACTTGAGGACACCGGGAGGGAGAAAGGTAAGCTGGGATGAAGTGAGAGAGTGGCATGTACATATATACACTACCAAATGTAAAACAGATAGCTAGTGGGAAGCAGCCACATATCACAGAGAGATCAGCTCGGTGCTTTGTGACTACCTAGAGGGGTGGAATAGGGAGGGTGGGAGAGAGACTCAAGATGGAGGAGATATGGTGATATATGTTTATGTATAGCTGATTCACTTTGTTATACAGCAGAAACTAACATACCATTGTAAAGCAATTATACTCCAATAAAGATGTTTAAAAAAATTAAAAATAAAATAAAATACAGGGGAAAAATAAAAATGAATTTACATCCTAATGTTATAAAATGCAAAAAGATTATTGAGCAGAACTGCATGAAATTTTCATCCCAAGTGCGTTTTAAGAACTAGATAAGCAAATAGGTATAACCAGAGTCTAAGAGAATTCAAAGGAGCTCGAGTATGAGTTTCCTTCCCACTCCTTGACCCTCAATTTAACCCACTTGTGTTACGAAGAGTAGTGTGTATGTTAAGAATTTTTTCATGATTATAATTAACATTATGAAAAACTCATTTACATAAATTGGCAAATAATTTACATAGTCATCAAAGGTCTACCAAACAAAAACTTGCTTAAAAAAGGCAAACTCAGAGCCCTGGAGACTTAAACTTAGTATGTTCTACCCAAATTTGCTGAATGAACTTTAAGCCATTTATCTCCTCTTTATCAATTCTTTCAAGTGAAAAAGTGAGATAATAATTCCTAGCTACCTCACAGAGTTGGTGTAAACATCAAATAAAACAATGAATATTCATGTTCTTCATAAAGCACAAAATGCTTACCCAACATAAATCATTATTTTTATCGTGTGAGCAGAATGAGAAAGGAAAGTTTGAGGTCTCCAGCTAATTGTCTTTAAAATCTGAAACACATGTTGTAGCAATTATCCTTTTGTGTATTGCTCTCTCTCTCTCTTTTTAAGAATTCTTGAGTGATGGATGATACAGATCTGAAAATCATTATGCTGGAATATTTCCAGCCCTCCCAGCCACAAAAATGTGTCTGTGTATTGCTGCAACTCCCTAATGGTATTAATAGAAGCAGAGGTTCTAAAATATTGTTATGAACTTTTTAAAGGTTCCGTTATTTCTAATTGGTTCATGGATGTTTAAGAAAAATAGTGAGTTTAGTTTGAAGCAACTCAGAATGACAAAATGAGACTTTACTCAAAGCCCCTATGTAATTTCAACTCAATTCTAGAGTCATCTGATAAGTTATGTCAATTATTTCAATAGGCAATAAAGAAATTAAAACAGGACATTACATGGGAATTCTCCTTATCATTCTAGGCACAGTATTTTGGTAGAAAACTGTTTAACAACTAAACTGTCCGTAGTGAAACTACACCAGCTTATAAATAAATCAGAGATATTTTTTGCCAGTGGGCTCCAAAGTGGGGTACACACACACCAGAAGATATACAAGAGAAGCTATAGAGGTATTGGAGAACATACTAGAACTTCCAATATTTATTCAAAAGTCAGTGATCAAGCTCTATTAATATTTTATATTTAAACTTACAAATTATGTTACTAACATAAATAAATATACCTGTATTTACGTTGCTGGGTGCAAGTTTGTTCAAATAGTTCTTATTGAGAGTCACAAATCAAAAATTTTGGAGAAGAACAGATTTAGACAATAAGGAAAATTTTACATTAGGTCACATTCTCTCTAGAAGTTACTCTAGCAACTTCTTAGGATAACAGTAGTCTACAAAGAAAAAATCATATTAAATAACAATGTTAAGAGTAGAAAATGACCCATGGGTCTAATTCAGCATTACTTAAAATGGGTAAAGGTAACTATGAGGAAAATAAGAAAGAAAACAGAAGAATGAGAGAAAGAGGAAGGAAGGAAGGAAGGAAGGAAGGAAGGAAGGAAGGAAGGAAGGAAGGAAGAGGGAGGGAGGGAGAGAGGAAGGGAGGGAGGGAGGGGAGATAGAGAGGATTGGGGGAAGGAGAGAAGAGGAAGGGGAAATGGATGAAAATTTTCTGGAAGAGGAAGCGGAAATAGTGTAGGAGTAAAGGCTAGTGATTTACTATTAAACAATGACAAAAAAAAGAAAACATTTTAGCAGCTGATATACTGTTTTGAAATTTCCCTGACTTCAGAAAACCATCTTCTGTGGTTTCCTCAACTAGAGACAGTCCAGAAAATTCAGGTGCAAACTGGTGTGAAAGCAAGTTTTCTTTAGTGTGAAAATGAAGTGAATAGAGCTGCTATTCACATGTTTTCTGCCATGTTGTTCTGCCTCTAGCTCTGTACAGTCTCTGGTCTGAAGAAGGAGGCAACAAGCCACTGTGAGTCTTACTTCTTCCTGGAAACTATGAGTTGTACAACTGGATACAAATCATAGTTCAAGACCATTAAACCAAGAACCAGAGAACTTGGACTCTAGAACTATTTCTGTCAGAGTATAACCTTAACAATGCATTAACTTGAAAAGGTGGGGTTGTGTCCCTTCTGTAGAACCCTAATGTTGTCACTGATTTCTAAGTTCATAGCTCTAATTGATCCTATATTATTTCATCACATTAATTTGAAATGTGACTGTTGGGGAAAACTTGTACAGCATGTAAGTCTCTGTGATTTATTATATTATTTCCTCTATGAGCTGCCATATGTACCAAATGTGAACATGAAATTCATTCATACATTCATTTAGAAAGTATTTATTGATCCTCTAAGATTTGTCAGGTACTGTGCTAAATTCTTCACCTACAACAGTGATTAGAAATATATTTTTCCTGTACTCACAGAGCTTAGGGGCTGCTGGAAAGCAATTATACAAGTAATATGCTAAGGACTATGATGTGGATTCAGGGTGTGTAGAGCCACACAGCAGAATATTTAATCTTGATTTAAACAGTTAAAAATTCCTGGAAGAATCAACTAATAAATCACCCTGAAATATGAATAAGAATTGGCCCAAGAAGGATGATGAGCAGCACAAGATAAAAAGAAATCATTGGCGCCATACAGAGCAAGAAGAGACACATTTAGAAATCAAAGTCAGGGCTGCCATGTTTGCATCTCTGGGGAGAACCTCTGAAGTCATAGCCCGCTTGGCATCCCTTGAGCTGTGCAGTCTACAGTATACGCGGTGTAAGACACACCTCTTCCAGACTTAGTTCATTATGGTTGGGTGAGAAGTGTGAATGTGGACATTGAGAGGTAAAAAAGGTCAAATATAAAAGGACAATATAATCAAAGTGTCGGAATTTGGGTCAAAGTATTTTAAGCAGAGAAAGGAAACATAATCATATCACCATTTTGCAGTGACTCTCCCTGTATCTTGTGTCTGAGGCTCTTCCAGATTCCAAGCTACCATGCCAGCCCATGTGCACCTAATAAAAGCCTGGCTGGGTTTGCCTTTCCCCAACAAAGCTTCTCTGCCTATGTCAAGCATGTTCCTGTGACTGCCTGGGTACCCACATGCAGTAAATATGCTGAGGGGTGAAAGTAGCTCCATTATCTGCTAGGATCAGCCTTTCTGTACTTTATCGCATTTTGACATTTTTACTTCCACAGCTCTTTGATACTTTTAAGGAAAAAATTGACTCTTTGGTTTAGACAATGTTGTTTCATTGTTACAGCAAGAGTAATGGTCTTTCCCAATATATTCTGAGGTACTACAAACTAACTGAGGGTAGAACTCACTACTTCTATTTTTTTCTGTTTGGAGAGGTTCCTTATATGGCATTCTTCACTTAGGAAAGCTCCAAACAATGCCAGATTATTACAGCCCTGATTATCTAACAAACATGCCATCCTATATTACACATTTACATACATTTATAAATCCATTATGTGGGCAAACAGTGTAGTCGACATTTTTCCCTTTAGGGATCATCAACAAGTTACAGTAAAGTAAGTGCTTTCCAAGTGTGAATGACAATGGTCAATCTGTTTACTCCTTTGACATTATGAAGATCATGATAATGGCTAAAGCCTGTGTAATGGATACCCGATGGGCACACATTCTCATAACCCATCCTTTTACTTAGGCACACAATCAGCTGCAAGCATTTGTAACCTGACAGCTGATGCTTCGGCTGTCTTCTATAGCTCTCATCTGCATCCCTGGGGCTTCTCTGTCACCACCTCATCGGACTCCTTTAAGGACTGGCAAAGATTTTTTAAGGAACATCCATACTGTTCTCCATAGTGGCTGTATCAGTTTACGTTCCATCCAACAGTGCAAGACGGTTCCCTCTTCTCCACACCCTCTCCAGCATTTATTGTTTGTACATTTTTTGATGATGGCCATTCTGACCAGTGTGAGATGATATCTTGTTGTAGTTTTGATTTGCATTTCTCTAATGATTAATGATGTTGAGCATTCTTTCATGTGTTTGTTGGCAACCTGTATATCTTCTTTGGAGAAATGTGTATTTAGGTCTTCTGCACATTTTTGTATTGGGTTGTTTGTTTTTTTGATATTGAGCAGCATGAGCTGCTTGTAAATTTTGGAGATTAATCCTTTGTCAGTTGCTTCATTTGCAAATATTTTCTCCCATTCTGAGGGTTCTCTTTTCATCTTGTTTATGGTTTCCTTTGTTGTGCAAAAGCTTTTAAGTTTCATTAGGTCTCATTTGTTTATTTTTATTTTCATTTCCATTTTTCTAGGAGGTGGGTCAAAAAGGATCTTGCTGTGATTTATGTCATAGAGCGTTCTGCCTATGTTTTCCTCTAAGAGTTTGACAGTGTCTGGCTTTCCATTTAGGCCTTTAATCCATTTTGAGTTTATTTTTGTGTATGGTGTTAGGGAGTGTTCTAATTTCATTCTTTTAGATGTAGCTGTCCAGTTTTCCCAGCACCACTTATTGAAGAGAATGTCTTTTCTCCACTGTATATTCTTGTCTCCTTTATCAAAGATAAGGTGACCATATGTGCGTGGGTTTATCTCTGGGCTTTCTATCCTGTTCCATTGATCTATATTTCTGTTTTTGTGCCAGTACCATACTGTCTTGATTACTGTAACTTTGTAGTATAGTCTGAAGTCAGGAAGCCCAATTCCTCCAGCTCCATTTTTCTTTCTCAAGATTGCTTTGGCTATTCGGGATCTTTTGTGTTTCCATACAAATTGTGAACTTTTTTGTTCTAGTTCTGTGAAAAATACCAGTGGTAGTTTGATAGGGATTGCAGTGAATCTGTAGATTCCTTTGGGTAGTATGGAGGTTCCTTAAAAAACTCAAAATAGAACTACCATATGACCCAGCAATCCCACTACTGGGCATATACCCTGAGAAAACCATAATTCAAAAAGAGTCATGTACCAAAATATTCATTGCAGCTCTATTTGCAATAGCCAGGACATGGAAGCAACCTAAGTGTCCATCAACAGATGAATGGATAAAGAAGATGTGGCACATATATACAATGGAATATTACTCAGCCATAAAAAGAAACAAAGTTGAGTTATTTGTAGTGAGATGGATGGACCTAGAGTCTATCATCCAGAGTGAAGTAAGTCAGAAAGAGAAAAAGAAATACCGTATGCTGACACATACATATGGAATCTAAAAAAAAAAAAAAAAAAGGTCATGAAGAACCTAGGGGCAAGACGGGAATAAAGACACAGACCTACTAGAGTATGGACTTGAGGATACGGAGAAGGGGAAAGGTAAGCTGGGACGAAGTGAGAGAGTGGCATGGACATATATACACTACCAAACGTAAAATAGATAGCTAGTGGGAAGCAGCTGCATAGCACAGGGAGATCAGCTTGGTGCTTTGTGACCACCTAGAGCGGTGGGATAGGGAGGGTAGGAGGGAGAGAGACTCAAGAGGGTAGAGATATGGGGAAATATGTATATGTATAACTGATTCACTTTGCTATAAAGCAGAAACTAACACACCATTGTAAAGCAATTATACTCCAATAAAGATGTTAAAAAAGAAAGAAGAAAAAAAAAAGAACTGGCAGAGACACTCTGACTCATGCACAAAGCTGAGGTGTGGGGAAGCTAACACCACAGGGCAATCCTTGACCAACTAGGAATGAAGGGAAGCAGTGGATAAACACTCCCTTCTGTCATGTCTTGCTGACCATGTCTGAAGCACAGCTCCTCAAGGGTCTCTAGGAGGATTGCGCTCCTGTCATCCACAGAGGTGATTAGCTCAATGAAATACCCTTGGATGGGCTTTCTCTCTTGCCCTGTGTCACTCTTCCCAGGGCCCTAGGACTCTTTCTTGGGATCACTTCTCAGAATAAACTGCCTGTATGTAAGCTCTCATATGAAGCTCTGCTTTTTGGGGCATCAATGTTAAAACAGCCTGGGAGGGTTGACCAACAATTAGAGATGGAAGAAAATAGAGATGGAGGCAGTTCATGATTTCAGAGATGTGAAAAGACTAAAACCATCACCACCGTGTCAGGCAACAACATATCATTACAGAAAATATCTCTAACAACCTATTTAGTGCATTCATTTCCTACAGTGACACATCCCATGCTGACAGTATCTGAATGAATAGTTTTAAAATTTAAAAATGCCAAATGTTTTTAGAAAAGTTGGGACATACTTTGAAATATTTCTATCTTAAATGTTAACACTTTAACACACATACAAAATGATCAACTGCATAAAATAGTGTTATTCAAAAATATTGTAGAACTCAAAAAATTCACAGAGCACCACAGGTTGTTACATCTGATAAGACACAAATGTTTTGTAATGTGTAATGAAGATCCATCTTCACGTGTGTGTGTGTGTGTATGTGTGTGTGTCCCAGGCAAAAGAGCCTTCTTACTCCTATCTACCCTAAACCACCTACAAGCCCGGAATGGAGGAATGGAGACTGTATGATGAGGGTGAATGTGGTCACTCAAATGACAGCTGGAAGGCTGGGCAGCCATGGTGATACCGAGGAGTAGCTGATTTCCATCAACCCCTCACTCCCACTATTCTCCTCAAATAAAGCTACTACTACTGTTATCTGTGTTATTATTCATATTCTACTACTACTACTAATAATAATCTTTTATATGGACAATTGATATTTTATTAGTAAATTTTTAATAAAAACCTTTTTGGAAAACATTTCTATTTTTTTATCTCTAACCTAAAATATAAATAAAAATTTAAGCAAATACAGCTCTAAGACAAGTCCTCCAGGTATCTCTTCTTTCCTGACAGGTCATATCTGATTGTTGCTCCCGTAGAGAAGTACCAGGATCAACAAGTAGAGCAGCAACCTCAGTGAGACATGATGGTGGAGTGAAACAAAGCAATTCAATAAGAATGGAGTTAAAGTTAAAGATGTGAAAGATATTTAAGGAACTTGGTGATTGATTAGATGTGAGGGATGACATATAATCTAGCACATATTATAAGACATTAGTTTTATATTCCCTTCCAATCCATTTCTAAGAATAGCTGCTAGTGAAATGCTTTGTGTAGATGACAAGGCGTCTTAATTAGGGTGGAAAAAAACTTGGGTGATCAAGAGAGAAGGACCTGGGAAAAGCACAGAAATGACAATCATTCAATCTGTGTAGAGGATTAAAGACAGAAAAGGCATTTGTAATCAGATAAAGTCTGACTAAGAGAAGTACAGTCAACTCATATCTAACTGGAATAAATACAGCTTCTCTTGGACCAAACCCTCATTAAATGCTGGATTTCACTGATTTTTCATGTAACTCACTGGTTCTCAATGAGGGATGAATCCGCCTAAGGGCATTTGGCACTGTCTGGAAATATTTTGGGCTGTACTAGAGGGTACTACACAGTGGCCAGGGATTTGCCAAACATCCTATAATGCACAGGACATCCCTCTACAACAAAGAATTATCCAGCACAAAATATCAATAGTGTCAAAGTTGAAAAACCCTGGAACCCACTGACATCAGAAATATGAAATCCAACATATAGGCACTTGTTATGTTGTGGAAGTCACTAAGAAAAGTAAGTCACAGGCCCTGCCATGAAGAAGAGAATATTTAAATTCATTAATTTTCAATATAAAAGCAGGTATTAATAGTTCAGATAATAACAGTAAGTATGCCATAAATCACTATGTCTATGATTGCTGAATAAATGGTACCAATGATAAGTGCTCTGGGCAGTTGGTAGATTTTTCTAGATTGGAGAGCAAAAATCAGCCTAGAAAAGACTACAGTTATCTTGTGAACAAGGCAAAACCTGAGGGGTCCTGAGAAGAGATAAGTTAAGATTTAGCTCCTCAAAGAACAAGAGGTCATGTGACAGATGAAACAGCACACACCTGAGCCTGATTTGGGGAAAGTTCAAAAGTTGTCCAGAGAATGAAGGATATACTTCTTTGCTTAACCATAGAGCCAATTAGGCTGGTAAATAGTTTAAGGCCAGATTGTAGAGAGTCCTATTTTGTTTAACTAGAGGTGGAGTTTGGAGCAGTAGACTAATGAAATGAAATCTGTATTTTAGGAAACAGAATTATGTGACAGTGAGTGGAATTGACTATCGGAAGCACTGTGAGCAAAGAGAGAACTCAAGATGGATACAGTGTTCGTGGTATGACAATAGATTCTAGCACCAAAATGGTGGCTCTGAGAAAGAAGAAAGGAGGGATAAGAAAGGCAACTTGAGGAGTGAGGAATGGACAGGACTATTCAGAACTTATAAGGGCAAAGAAGAGTACATAAATGAAAGCAATTTGTTTTATTTAAAAGATTATTAAAAATTGACCTAAGCTGGGCTTCCCTGGTGGCGCTGTGGTTGAGAATCTGCCTGCCAATGCAGGGGACACGGGTTCGAGCCCTGGTAGGGGAAGATCCCACATGCCGTGGAGCAACTAGTCCCATGAACCGCAACTACTGAGCCTGCGCGTCTGGAGCCTGTGCTCCGCAACAAGAGAGGCCGCGATAGTGAGAGGCCCGCGCACCGCGATGAGGAGTGTCCCCCACTTGCCGCAACTAGAGAAAGCCCTCGCACAGAAACAAAGAGCCAACACAGCCAAAAATAAATAAATAAATAAAATTAAAAAAAAAAAGAAAGAAAAAAAAGAAAATTTGACCTAAGCCAATCTGATCTTTCATCCACTGTGATTCTTTTTGTAAATAATTGTAGATTCTGGTAATTATAAGTAACGGTGCTTTATACAATGATGATGATGATGATGACAACAACAACAAAGACAGTAATTATATCACCTATCTCTTAGGCACCGCAGAGAATTCTCTTGGCCTCACCTGGCTCTTATTCCAGTCCCTGGGCAGTGCCAGTCCTGCATAAACTCTCTCCAGCTTCCTGTAGGTGCCTCCTGACAGTGCCTTGTCCCAGGTCTGTACTGTATGTCTCCTCCCTCCTTACCCAGGGCTTTGCTGAGTGGAATCCCATAGTAATCTACTTGATGCCCATACTTGTACAATCTGAAAGTACATGGGAGTTAGTACTCCATGGGGGCACACATTAACCAATCAAGGATGGAAGCCAGTAGATATATACTCTCTATCCCCTCCCCCGTCTACAGGGGATCCCAGAGCAGAGTTTCTACTGCTTCCCAGGTGGTCCTATTAGATCAAGAAACCAATCACCTGCACCTATTAAGTGGCCAACTTAATGAGGCATCCTTACATTGCCTTTTGCTTCCTTTTGCTTCCTTCCGCCTGTCACTCTCACCTGGATCTCTGTGGCCACACATTCCAATTAAGCACTTGCCTTTAAGTCTTGTTTCAGGTCTGCTTTATGAAGAACCCAGGTAAACGCAATGGTGATGATGATGGCAGTAATAACTAACATTGTTGATATTGCTAAGTGTCAGTCACTATTACAAGCACTTTCACCCTTGTTACAATCCTATATGGTTGGTATTATTATTCCCGATTTTACAGATGAAGAAACTAAGGCTAAGAGAGGTTCCTGCTTTTCTTCTTTGATAAGTTATTTGACAGTGACTTGTTGATGAGCCTACAGATACGTATTCTTTTTCCCTCTCCAAACAAAACAAGAGAAAAAAAGGGGGAAAATAGATGGCTACATTAAATGGATATTTCTAGTTTGTTTTGGTAACAGAAGTAACACTGATTCCTGAATACATTACAAAGTAGACTTTGAAATTACCTATTATTCATTATCATCTCATTAATTCTAGTGGTGAAATAATTTATTTATGACTATCCTTCTTTTGAGAAGGTATCATCAATATAAGATTGATTTCTAAAATTTTAGAAATAATGACAATTCTGGGGATAGAATAGCAAACACCTTGTTGAGTAACAAAGTCATATCTTTCAGGTATATGTTAGCTGTTTCTGGCAGTCTTCGGTATTTTAGGGATATCTTAATGATGAATCTCCAAATTATATTATGAAAAATGAAGTAAATATATATGCATGAAACATGTTTACATTTCTCCCCGAGGTACTTAATTTTGTGCTTGTGCCACAAACAGCACACCCAGACTTGTGCCATAATCTTTATTTAAAAAAAAAAAAAATCCCCTTTCTAGGGAATTCCCTGGTGGTCCAGTGGTTAGGACTCAGAGCTTTCACTGCTGTGGCCGGGTTCAGTCCCTGGTCGGGGAACTAAGATCCTGCAAGCCGCATGGCACGGCCAAAAACAAAAAACAAACAAACAAAGAAACCCTTTCCATAATTGGTGCTTCCTACTGATTTAGCAAATTCTGGGCACCAAAATCCAGGTTCTAATAACAAGTAGGGGCCTCCTAGATATTTATAATGTAACAATACTGAGAGGCATTCTTTAAATCAAGATTAATCAAGATAAAATAATTTGTTAAGAATCACTGGATATTTATTCTGGAATAAAAATGATATAGTTTATGAACTAGTAAGTATAAACATTATTATAAGCACAGTGGATGTAACATATTCTGTAAGTTGTTTATTTTTTACTCAGGCTCACTTCAAGGAATGCGTGAAACACTGACCAAGAATAGTCAAGTATGATGCTGCTATCCTGCTCCTGTTCAGATCTGCTTTCTTCATCTAATACTCCTCCTTGGTGTGCCACACCTCCTGCATGCTCTGTGATCTCCATTGCAGTGATCACTTTCTGGTATCACAGCTTCTCATTCAACTGCCATAACATTTTGAGTTTCTCTAGTTATGAATGCTTAGAGTTTACATTTAAGTTCATCAACTGACTGATGCTAAACTTTTAAGATTTCTTGTCCTTGAAAAGTGTTGTAAAATGTCACACAATTACAAAGAAAGGACACCTTTCCCCTGCACACGTTCTCATTTGTACCACTTCTTTGAGCCTCTGGAAGCCAGCATCTTTCTGACTACTTAATTTGCAAGTTGCATACTCTGCACCATGCTTCAGACAGAGTTTTGGAATGAAGTAGATAGAACTGAGTTTGGAAGTACAGTTGTGAATAATGGAATTTGAAGATAACTGGGAATAGTTGGTAGACTTGAGTATGTGAGTGTTTTTAAATACTGATGACACAAACAATAGAAACAAAGTTTAAAAATAAACATCAATATTTACAATATTTATAAAAGACAAATAGAAAGTAAAGAGCTCTTGCAAAATAATAAGAGAATGATGAAAACTACAGTAGAAAAAGTTAAAGCACATTAAAAGGAAATTTACAGAAGAAATATAAATGATCAATACACCTTATTAAGGCTTATAATAATAATTTAAAAAAATACTAATTTGGGGGACTTCCCTGGTGGCGCAGTGGTTAAGAACCCATCTGCCAATGCAGGGGATACGGCTTTGTCCCTGGTCCAGGAAGATCCCACATGCCAGGGAGCAAATAAGCCCGTGTGCCACAACTACTAATCCTGCGCTCTAGAGCCTGCTAGCCACAACTACTGAGCCTGTGTGCCACAACTACTGAGCCCACATGCCTAGAGCTCTGCAACAAGAGAAGCCACTGCAATAAGAAGGCCGTGCACCACAATGAAGTGTAGCCCCCGCTTGCCACAACTAGAGAAAGCCTGCACACAGCAAAGAAGACCCAACGCAGCCAAAAATTTAAAAAAGAATACTAATTTTTAAAAATGAGATTCCGGGCTTCCCTGGTGGTGCAGTGGTTGAGAGTCTGCCTGCCGATGCAGGGGACGCGGGTTCGTGCCCCGGTCCGGGAAGATCCCACATGCCGCGGAGTGGCTGGGCCCGTGAGCCATGGCCGCTGAGCCTGCGCGTCAGGAGCCTGTGCTCCGCAACGGGAGAGGCCACAACAGTGAGAGGCCCGCGTGCCACAAAAAAAAAAGAGATGCCAAGCCTATAAAATTGTCCAATGTTTGAAATAATCTCCATCATTTGTGAGGCTATTAAGAAATAGAGACTCTCATATACTACTGTTGGCAGTATACATTGGAACATCCTTTTTCAGGAGCATTTTTGCATTACAAATATTTCAAAAGCACACCTTGCGACTTAGAAATTCAATTTGTTAAACATTTCCTAAGGAAATAATTACTTAATTACATAAAGGTGTAGCCATGTTGATGTCCTTTACAATTCTACTTATAGTTGCAAAAACAACAGAATCAACCTAACTAATGGTACTTTATGCAACAAAATATTGTATAGCCACTAAAATAAATATATAGATATAGTGCTATGAAAAAATCAATATAAACTGTAAACTTTTAAATGTAGTCTACAAGCAATGTTATAATCTTACCTTAGAATGAAAGATATATGCATATATTTTTTTAAAAATACAGAAGTATATGTGAATCTGAAAAAGAATGTGTGTGTGTGTGTGTGTGTGTGTGTGTGTGTGTGTGTGTGTAAACGGAATCACTTTGCTGTACACCTGAAACTAACAGAACATTGTAATCAATTATACTTCAAGGGAAAAACGTTTATGTGACAAAATACCAAAATGTTATCGGGGCTTGTGCCTAGATAACGAGATTTTGGTTGAAATTTTTTATCTCTTTTTTCAAATTTTCTATAGTAATAGTGGATAACTTGTGAAATATATTAATATAGAAATATAACTGAAGTATTGAAAGAAATTCCTGTAGGAGAAAAACTTTTTGTATGCCAATCGAATTATTCGGAGAGGTAAATATTAATTCTTTTGAATAACTCCTACTCTACTACAGCTTACAAATAACAACTTCTTGATGCTTTTAAAATATGTATGTGATTTCAATAGAGGTAGATACTTTCTAACATAAATACTGTACTTGGAAGACTTCCAGTTTAAAACAGCATGCAGTTAACAGACCTTGATGCAACATTTCTAAATTTCCCATAAAAATATTTGCAAATACCCTGAAAAATGCAAGACATATAATGCTACAAATATTTGGTCTGCAAGAAGGTACTTACTTATTTACTTACTTAGGGAACTAGATTGAAGGATGAAATTAGTAGCCCTCCATCTGCCTGAAAATATATCTTTTGTTCCCCTAATGGTCAGCCAAGTGCCAGGGAAGGCAGCACAGCGAAAGGGCTAAGAGTAAGGACTTTGGAGTGAGGCAGTGCTTGCAAGGTTAGACCAAGTGCATTCGAAGTTGACATCCTGGGTTTATGGCAACTTGCTGGAAATACAATTTTAACAGAAGGATAAAGAGGGGAGAAAAGAAAATTCATAATACCTTGAATATTTTCTACATGCAGAAACAAAGGACAATTGTTGTCTTGCTAATCAAAAGCTAAAAGCCAAATATATATCTTTAAGGATTAGAGAAAAGGGCACAGATATGAGTAGCCTTAGGAATTTAGAATTGGTGGAACAATGTAGATAATTATGAGGTGGCTTCTTTTTTGGCAGTTAATTTGGATACATTAATCATAATCAACTCTCTTTAATCAGAAATTGGGATTTCCTGAGGACTTTTCATTAATTGCGAACCAGAGCGGTAGGCAAATTATTCTTCACTGTAGATCAGAGTACTCCTTTGTGGGTTATGTTCATATCCCACAGAATTAAGTTCAAATAGAATTTTTACTGAATTTTGCTATCATATTACTACATATCTCTCATTAATTCATTATTGCTAATAGAAAACATATGTGTCCTTAAACTGGCATCCCATGAAATGACAGCTGATGAGTGAAAGTGAGCTTTAGCAGGTACAGCTGGGAGCATGTAGGTGAGTGGTTGAAGGGCTGATGTTTTATTCAGCACAGAACCAGTTACACCAGCTCCATAATCTCTATTTTGTGCTGTCTTCTACTGACATTAAAACAGATTCTATTTCTTTATAAGATATAATGTTTAGCTTTTCTAATTTTACTTTTATAATGAAATTGAAGTAGGCTGTGTGCAGTCGTTTGGATAGAACTACAAGTGCCAACAGCTATATTCTTTCAATTAAAGAGCAGTCCTTTTTGGTTAACTTTAGTAAGTGGTCTGATAGCTTTATGTGAAAATTTTCTACCTCTTTTGTTGGAATTTGACCAAAAGTCTTGAAACTGCAAGTGAAACTGCTTATCATAAATGTATAATTCTCAGAAAGAAAAGTTTAATCGTAATGCAACTATTTGAGTTAACGTTTGTGTTTGATGATATATATTACATATATGGGTAATTACCCACCCTTTTGATATTTACATTTAGTAATTCACGTTCTTCACTGTGTAAGGCAGTTTAACCAGGGCAGTGGCTTCCAGAATTACTCTTCACTTTCATCTTGAACTTCTTGAAAACTCTGTGTAAGAGGTAGCCTTATTCCAGCAAAAGCAGCAGCGTAGGACTCAGTGACCAAAATCTCTTGCAGGTTTTGAAGCTGCCAAAAGCACACAATTTTGCCCAAGTGCTTTAACTCTCCAAGCCTATTGTTTCTTCGATCATAACATTAACAAATGGTAATTATTAATTATGTTACTACTGTTATTAAAATAACAGTGGCTAACATTTATTTGGTAATTGCCATATGTCACATAACACTCTGTAAGACTTCAGTTAATCACCACAAGGACTCCATGTACAGTAAGAGTCATTTTCCCATTTTACTGATGAGGACCCTGAGGTACAGAGAGGGTTAGAAACTTGCTCAAGTTCTCATAGCTAGTAGAGGGCAGGACCAGAAAATTAACTAAGGTCTAAATAGTAATAAAAGATATTGAAAGGCCCCTTCAGTTCTAAAATTCAGATTAAAATAGGGATCACCTGATGAATTATAGCTCTGCATAAAGGTAAGACTGGATTTAAAAAAAAAATCGTATGAAAATTATACTTATGGAACAAACACATTACCCATAGTTCTAAAAAGTATCCTTACCGTAATAACTTTATAATGATAGTTAATATAGTTTATTTATAAACCTTTTTTTTTAAGTTACTATTTGAAAGGAGGATGACCCGTAATTTTTATATAAAGTACAAGGCATTGTAATATTACTTCTTGTTAATTTTCAATTGACCATTTTGCTCTCTTAAGTCATGTCTACTATTACCATCTGTGCCACTTCTGGCTGTGCAATTGGAATCTTTGAAAGGTACTTTCATTATTCGCAAAGGCAGAAACAATGAAACTGTGTTCATATTACATTTAGTAGGGCATATACTCTAAAATGTTTAGTCAGAGTAACAAAAATCACATCAATTCTAGTTATTGTCAGCCTAGAAATCTCTTAAAATTAGACTTCACTGAAAGTCAATTCAAGGGTTTGAGTCTCTTGGTAAATCAGGACTGTCTCACTAAACTTCCAGGAATAATGGAATGTTTTTATATTGATAGTTTTCTTCACACCATGTTGAAGCTTACCCCCATGCCTTTGCTCATGCTAAATTTTGACTTGTAATATTTTCTTCTCCTTGGTAAACTCTTACATCTCCTTCTTTTATTCTTTAAGACTCGGCTTTGTTTCAAGTTTTTCTAAAACATCTTCTTCATGCCCTACTAAAATTGACACATACCCAGAAAAAATGGTGCTCTTTTATGGAGCTCTCTATTGCTGTATGTACTGCATTACAGTACAATTGTCTGTTTATGTATATTTCTTCCCTACAAGATAGTGTATTACTTGTTTCAAGCAGACTTTGTATGTAGAAAAGGAACCATAAATTCTCAAAGGCATACAATAATAATTATGTTTCTCACAGATCTGTGAGTCACCTGGTAGTTGGTTGATCTAAACTGGCTCAACTGGCCAGTTGTGCTTCAAGCATGGGTCCAGCTGGGCTTGGCTTCTTACTCAGGTCTGTATGTATACTACTCCTGAGGCCCAGTTTCTACTTGTGGTGATGGAGAAAAAAATAAATCAAGCCCCACTGCACAAGCACATTTTATATTACTGCTTTCATCACACCAGCTAACATCCTTTTAGCAAAAGTAAGTCACATGGGCAAACCCAAACTCAGAGGGGCAGAGAAAGATACTCTACCCCTATGACCCCAAGACAAGGCTATGAATGCACAGAATCAATTCAATGGAGTGAAAATTTGTATCCAATAAGTAAAATACCATGTAATAAATACCCTCTCTAATTCATCTTTATTTGTATATCCAATGCCTGGAATTGTACTTAACCATAGAGAGTACAGAAGACATGTTTGAAGAAGAAATGTCTCTGACATAGCAGTCCCCACACTCATCCATTTTATGACGCATACTCCAAATCACATAAAACTGCCAAAGAATTGAAACAGAAGATGATGATCTGTTCACTTTAATTTACTGAGACATGAGACTTTCAATAGCTCCCAAACAGAAATACAAAGGCTTTCCTACAGTAAACTGCTAGGTTATAATTTTGACAAAGGAGCAGACAGCAGTAGACTTAGAAATGTAACTCATTCAGATATCATCTCACACCAGTCAGAATGGCCATCATCAAAAAATCTAGAAACAATAAATGCTGGACAGGGTGTGGAGAAAAGGGAACACTCTTGCTCTGCTGGTGGGAATGTGAATTCATACATCCACTATGTAGAAGAGTATGGAGGTTCCTTAAAAAACTACAAATAGAACTACCATATGACCCAGTAATCCCACTACTGGGCATATACCCTGAGAAAACCAAAATTCAAAAAGAGTCATGTACCAAAATGTTCATTGCAGCTCTATTTACAATAGCCTGGAGATGGAAACAACCTAAGTGCCCCTCATCGGATGAATGATAAAGAAGATGTGGCACATATATACAATGGAATATTACTCAGCCATAAAAAGAAACGAAATTGAGCTATTTGTAGTGAGGTGGATAGACCTGGAGTCTGTCATACAGAGTGAAGTAAGTCAGAAAGAGAAAGACAAATACCGTATGCTAACACATATATATGGAATTTAAGAAAAAATAATGTCATGAAGAACCTAGGGGTAAGACAGGAATAAAGACACAGACCTACTAGAGAATGGACTTGAGGATATGGGGAGGGGGAAGGGTAAGCTGTGACAAAGAGAGAGAGAGGCATGGACATATATACACTATCAAACGTAAGGTAGATAGCTAGTGGGAAGCAGCTGCATAGCACAGGGAGATCAGCTCGGTGCTTTGTGACCGCCTGGAGGGGTGGGATAGGGAGGGTGGGAGGGAGGGAGATGTAAGAGGGAAGAGATAAGGGAACATATGTATATGTATAACTGATTCACTTTGTTATAAAGCAGAAACTAACACACAATTGTAAAGCAATTATACTCCAATAAAGATGTAAAAAAAAAAGAAATGTAACTCATTCTTTTGTATTTGTGGTGTATTGTTCCCCAAATGGCAACAACAACCCCTCCTTTCTCATGTGTCTCTTTGCAATGTGACTATGCCACTCCTCCCATCAAGGAATGGAGTCTATTTCTATTCCCCTTGAATCCATGACTTGTTTGACCAATAGAATATGGTGGAAGTGACCCTGTGCAGTTATGAGCCTATGTCTTCAAAGTCTTGGAACTTCTGCTTTCGTTCCTTCAGAATTCTCCTTTCATGTAAAGAAACTCAGGCAAGGCAACTAAAAATGCAAGACTATGGGAAAACAGGCAAGATACTTGGTGGAGAAGCCCTGCTGACATTTAGCACCGAGGTCACAGAAATGTGAGTAAGGCCATCTTCAATCCTTCAGCCCCAGTTGAACCACCCAAGCCAAGACCAGATGAGACAGAGACAAGCCATCCCCAGTGAGCTCTGCCTGAATTTCTGATCCACAGAACCATGAGTAATAAAATAGTTATTGTTTTAAGTTACCAAGTTTTTAGGTTTGTAGCACAGCAATAGATATCTAAGAGTTTTTAAGACCATCTTGAAAGAAGAGAAAATTGATGCTGCAAAGTCTGAAATAAACCAACTGGAATCATTTTACAAATAACTGTTACAAAATTGCTTCATCTGAAGAAAAGTACATTTTTTATTAACATATAAAGAAAATAAGCACAGAAATGTTCAGACAGAAAGAAAGCAGACCTCCCACTATTTCTTGTCTAAACTTGAATGTATGGATATAAATATTATTCAGTTTAACTTAGTTAGAAAAATCAGCAAGTTGTCAGAGCATTTTAAACATTAAAAATGTGATACAAATGATATACTTGAGTATATTACAATTTTAAATGTTCCTGCTTTTATCTAAATAATCTTTGTACCATTAAAAAATCTCCAGTTTCTATAAACCTAAAAATTAAACACTTAACCTCATGTAAAAATAGTAATCCATAAGTAAGAAATTAGAAAGACTCAATTCCTAGCAAAAATTCAATGGGCTACTTTTGGAAAAGGTCCACTGATAATATAAACTTAAAATAAACTGATCTTCTGAAAGGTGTGATTCAAATCAAGAAGAGGTAACATTTTTTAGGAATACTTTTTTCCATCTGAGTGAGATGAAAATGCACTCATGTGGATGCCAAACTTCTTTAAAGCTTGTGTAATGAATGTAAAAGTAAACACATTTCAAGTTTGAATTCAATTCTAACTGAATATATTACAGGGCAAGTATGTCACATCCAATATTGAGGAAAACATGAGGCTTCTTAGGAAGTGTAAACATTTCTACTTTAGCAAGTCTAATCTGATTTATCATCATCAGTAAGTACCAAAAAAAAAAAAACAAATAGTTTGGAAAGATTCCAAAGATCATTAAAAGTGACCAAAAATGCTATTAATTTTGCATTTTGACTATAGAATTAGAAACAGATCATGTTAGTTAAGGTTACACTCGTTTTGCATTATATTTCCTAATACTTTATTATTATTAGCTCCTGGCAACCTGTTAAAGAGAATCTCTCTCAATTGTGATCCTTCTTTCTGAGGAAACATGACACTGTTCATGATGACTATGGAAGGACTGGTGGGGGCATGGAGGGAAGAGGCATAACCAAGAGTCATTCCATGCTCAGTACTCTTATAAGAATGATCCTGTGACAGTCCCCTCCATCTGCTTTTTGCAGTGCATGTTGTATCTTAGCTTTTCCCTTTGAGCACTATAGACAGTTCAAAGTTTTGCTCAGAAAGATCCACTCATCTTTGGATATTATTCATAAGCTACCCTATCTGCTGCTTATTTCCCATCAACCACAGTTACAGCATGTTATTTGAATGGTTAATCACTGCATCCTTAAACCATTGTTTCAGGTCACCATTGCTCTCCTTCAGCTTACGAGAAGTTTATGGCTATTTGTGCCTGATCCTTTATCAGGTCCATTTCAGTCAAGAATGACATGAGTTTTGCCATGATGAGCTTCCATTCAAGACACTGTCCTGTTGCTGAGCTAATTAATAAGACTGGATGAGCTTGAATATGTTGCTTAACCTCACTAAGCCTTATGTCTCTTATCATCTATGAAGGTTATAATTTTTGCTGTATCTGTTTCTCCCCACTTCTGGACACATGGTGGATCCTGCTTCCTTCCCCTTTTATATTGGGTGTGGCCAGGTGACTGGTTTTGGCCAATGAAATGTAAGTAGAAGTGGCATACTCTACTTTGGGGCAGAAATTTTAAGTGTCAGTGTGCAAGGTGCCACGTTTCCTTTCTAACTTGACAATTATGAAAGCATATATTGAAATGAAGCCTCTATCTGCCTGTATCTCTAAGTAATTAGAATGAGCACAGCTCCCGTCAACAAGGATAGACATGCACCATCTATTATTTTAAGCCACTGAGATTTGAAGGTTGTTTGCCATGCAGCATAATCTAGTCTGTGGCATCTTGCTCAATCTGAGTACAGCTTCACAATATTTATTAGGAAACATTTTCATAAAAGCATCTCCTGATCTGCTGTATTTATGAGAGACGATGTCTCAAATGTTCAACACACCTCTCCCAAGTACAGTGCAGCAAAGAAGGCAGAACATAAAAAGACCACACTCATCAGAGCAGAGAGAAAGAGGGTGTCTTGTGAGCAAGGAGAAGAAATTCACTTTGGGAGGAGCTTCAAGATGGCGGAAGAGTGAGACGCAAAGATCACCTTCCCCCCCCACACAAATACAACAGAAATACATATACATGTGGAACAACTCCTACAGAACACCTACTGAACTGTGGCAGAAGACCTCAGACCTCCCAAAAGGCAAGAAACTCCCCACGTACCTCGGTAGGGTAAAAGAAAAAAGAATAAACAGAGACAAAAGAATAGGGACGGGACCTGCACCAGTGGGAGGGAGCCGGGAAGGAGGAAAGGTTTCCACACACTAGAAGCCCCTTCGCGGGCGGAGACTGCTGGGGGCGGAGGGGGAAAGCTTCGGAGCCACGGAGGAGAACACAGCAACAGGGGTGCAGAGGGTAAAGCGGAGAGATTCCCGCACAGAGGATCGGTGCCTAACGGCACTCACCAGCCTGAGAGGATTGTCTGCTCACGCCCCAGGGCAGGCGGGGCTGGGAGCTGAGGCTCCGGCTTCAGTCAGAGGGCAGGGAGAGGACTGGGGTTGGCGGCATGAACACAGCCTGCAGGGGCTAGTGCACCATGGCTAGCCGGGAGGGAGTCTGGGAAAAGTCTGGAGCTCCAAAGAGACAAGAGACTTTTTCTTGCCTCTTGGTTTCATCGCGCACAAGGAGAGGGGATTAAGAGAGCCGCTTAGAGGAGCTCCAGAGACGGGTGCGAGCCGCAGCTATCAGCGCAGACTCCAGAGACGGGCATGAGACGCTAAGGCTGCTGCTGCAGCCACCAAGAAGCCTGTGTGCGAGCACAGGTCACTATCCACACCTCCCCTCATGGGAGCCTGTGCAGCCCATCACTGCCAGGGTCCCGTGATCCAGGGACAACTTCCCCAGGAGAACGCATGGTGCGCCTCAGGCTGGTGCAAACTCACGCCAGCCTCTGCTGCCACAGGATCACCCCACATCTGTACCCCTCCATCCCCCGGGCCTGAGTGAGCCAGAGCCCCCGAATCAGTGGCTCCTTTAACCCCGTCGTGTCTGAGCGAAGAACAGATGCCCTCAGGCGACCTACATGCAGAGACGGGGCCAAATCCAAAGCTGAACCCCAGGATCTGGGCAAACAAAGAAGAGAAAGGGAAATCTCTCCCAGCAGCCTCAGGAGTAGCGGATTAAATCTCCACAATCACCTTGATGTACCCTGCATCTGTGGAATACCTGAATAAACAACGAATTATCCCAAATTGAGGAGGTGGACTTTGGGAGCAATGATATATGTTTTTTCCCCCTTTTTCTCTTTTTGTGATTGTGCATGTGTATGCTTCTGTGTGTGATTCTGTCTGTATAGCTTTGCTTTTATGTTTGTCCTAGGGTTCTGTCTGTCCGTTTTTTTGTTGTTTTACTTTAAAAAATTTTTTTCTAAAAAAATTTTTTTGTAATATAATTTTTTTTTTATTTTAATAACTTTTATTTTATTTTATTCTATCTTTTTCTTTCTTTCTTTTTCTCCCTTTTATTCTGAGCTGTGGGGATGACAGGCTCTTGGTGCTCCAACCAGGCACCAGGGCTGTGCCTCTGAGGTGGGAGAGCCAAGTTCAGGACACTGGTCCACAAGAGACCTCCCAGCTCCACATAATATCAAATGACAAAAATCTCCCAGAGATCTCCATCTCAATGCCAAGACCCAGTTCCACTCAACAACCAGCAAGCTACAGTGCGGGACACCCTATGCCAAACAACTAGCAAGACAGGAACACAACCCCACCCATTAGCAGAGAGGCTGCCTAAAATCATAAAAAGGCCTCAGACGCCCCAAAACACACCACCAGACATGACCTGCCCACCAGAAATACAAGATCCAGCCTCATCCACCAGAACACAGGCACTAGTCCCCTCAGCCAGGAAGCCTACACAACCCACTGAACCAAGCTGAGTCACTGGGGACAGACACCAAAAACAACGGGAATTAAAAACCTGCAGTCTGCAAAAAAGAGACCCCAAACACAGTAAGTTAAGCAAGATGAGAAGACAGAGAAACACACAGCAGATGAAGGAGCAAGGGAAAAACCCACCAGACCTAACAAATGAAGAGGAAAGAGGCAGTCTACATGAAAAAGAATTCAGAGTAATGATAGTAAAAATGATCCAAAATCTTGGAAAAAGAATGGAGAAAATACAAGAAACGCTTAACAAGGACCTAGAAGAACTGAAGAGCAAACAAACACTGATGAACAATGCAATAAATGAAATTGAAAATTCTCTCAAAGGGATCGATAGCAGAATAACTGAGGCAGAAGAATGGAGAAGTGACCTGGAAGATAAAGTAGTGGAAAAAACTACAGCAGAGCAGAATAAAGAAAAAAAAAATGAAAAGAATTGAGGACAGTCTCAGAGACCTCTGGGACACCATTAAATGCACCAACATTCGAATTATAGGGATTCCAGAAGAAGAAGAGAAAAAGAAAGGGACTGAGAAAATATTTGAAGAGATTATGGTTGAAAACTTCCCTAATATGGGAAAGGAAATAATTAATCAACTCTAGGAAGAACAGAGAGTCCCATAAAGGATAAATCCAAGGAGAAACATGCCAAGACACATATTAATCAAACTATCAGAAATTAAATACAAAGAAAAAATATTACAAACTTTACACACAGCCAAAAGCTAAGACAATTCAGCACCACCTACCCAACTTTACAACAAATGCTAAAGGAACTTCTCTAGGCAGGAAACACAGGAGAAGGAAAAGACCTACAATAACAAACCCAAAACAATTAAGAAAATGGTAATAGGAACATACATATCGATAATTACCTAAAATGTAAATGGAATAAATGCTCCAACCAAAAGACATAGATTGGCTGAATGGATACAAAGACAAGACCCGTATATATGCTGTCTACAAGAGACGCATTTCAGACCTAGGGACACACAGAGACTGAACGTGAGGGGATGGAGAAAGATAATCCACACAAATGGAAATCAAAACAAACCTGGAGTAGAAATTCTCATATCTGACAAAATAGACTTTAAAACAAACACTATTACAAGAGACAAAGAAGCACACTACATAATGATCAAGGGACCAATCCAAGAAGAAGATATAACAATTGTAAATATTTATGCACCCAACATAGGAGCACCTCAATACAAAAGGCAAATACTAACAGCCAAAAAAGGGGAAATTGACAGTAACACAATCACAGTAAGGGACTTTACACCTCACTTTCACCAATGGACAGATCATCCAAAGTGAAAATAAATATGGAAACACAAGCTTTAAATGATATATTAAGATGGACTTCATTGATATTTATAGGACCTTCCATCCAAAAACAACAGAATATACATTCCTCTCAAGTGCTCATGGATCATTCTCCAGGATATATCATATCTTGGGTCACAAATCAAGCCTTGGTAAATTTAAGAATATTGAAATCGTATCAAGTATCTTTTCTGACCACAACGCTATGAGACTAGATATCAATTACAGGAAAAAATCTGTAAAAAATACAAGCACATGGAGGCTAAAAAACACACTACTTAATAACCAAGAGATCACTGAAGAAATCAAAGACGAAGTCAAAAAACAATTAGAAACAAATGACAATGAAAACACAACAACCCAAAACCTATGGGATGCAGCAAAAGCAGTTTTAAGAGGCAAGTTTATAGCACTACAATCATACCTTAAGAAACAAGAAACATCTCAAATAAACAACCTAACCTTACACCTAAAGCAATTAGAGAAAGAAGAACAATAACAAAAAAAAAAACCCAAAGTTAGCAGAAGAAACGATAAAGATCATATCAGAAATAAATGAAAAAGTAATGAAGAACACGATAGCAAAGATCAATAAAACTAAGAGCTGGTTCTTTGAGAAGATAAACAAAATTGATAAAACATTAGCCAGATTTATTAAGAAAAATAGGGAGAAGACTCAAACCAATAGAACTGGAAATGAAAAAGAAGAAGTAACAACTAACACTGCAGAAATACAAAGGATCATGAGCGATTACTACAAGCAACTCTATGCCAATAAAATGGACAACATGGAAGAAATTGACAAATTATCAGAAATGCACAACCTGCCAAGACTGAATCAGGAAGAAATAGAAAATATGAACAGACCAATCACAAGCACTGAAATTGAAACTGTGATTAAAAACCTTCCAACAAAACAAAAGCCCAAGACCAGATGGCTTCACAGGCAAATTCTATCAAACATTTAGAGAAGAGCTAACACCTATCCTTCTCAAACTCTTCCAAAATACAGCAGAGGGAGGAACACTCCCAAATTCATTCTACGAGGCCACCATCACCTTGATACCAAAACCAGACAAGGATGTCACAAAGAAAGAAAACTACAGGCCAATATCACTGATGAACATAGATGCAAAAATCCTCAACAAAATACTAGCCAACAGAATCCAACAGCACATCAAAAGTAACATACACCATGATCAAGTGGGGTTTATTCCAGGAATGCAAGGATTCTTCAATATACGCAAATCTATATTTCCAGAGAGACTTCTCTGGAAATATACGCAGTTTATTTATCATTGGGATAAACCATATTAACAAATTGAAGGAGAAAAACCATATGATCATCTCAATAGATGCAGAAAATGCTTTTGACAAAATTCAACACCCATTTATGATAAAAACCCTGCAGAAAGTAGGCATAGAGGGAACTTTCCTCAACATAATAAAGACCATATATGAAAAACCTAAAGCCAACATCATCCAGAAAGATAGATCAATGGAACCGGATAGAAAGCCCAGAGATAAACCCACACACATATGGACACCTTATCTTTGATAAAGGTGGCAGGAATATACAGTGGAGAAAGGACAGCCTCTTCAATAAGTGGTGCTGGGAAAACTGGACAGGTACATGTAAAAGTATGAGATTAGATCACTCTCTAACACCATACACAAAAGTAAGCTCAAAATGGATTAAAGACATAAATGTAAGGCCAGAAACTATCAAACTCTTAGAGGAAAACATAGGCAGAACACTCTATGACATAAATCACAGCAAGATCCTTTTTGACCCACCTCCTAGAGTAATGGAAATAAAAATAAACAAATGGGACCTAATGAAACTTCAAAGCTTTTGCACAGCAAAGGAAACCATAAACAAGACCAAAAGACAACCCTCAGTATGGGAGAAAATATTTGCAAATGAAGCAACCGACAAAGGATTAATCTCCAAAATTTACAAGCAGCTCATGCAGCTCAATAACAAAAAAACAAACAACCCAATACAAAAATGGGCAGAAGACCTAAATAGACATTTCTCCAATGAAGATATACAGACTGCCAACAAACACATGAAAGAATGCTCAACATCATTAATCATTAGAAAAATGCAAATCAAACCTACAATGAGATATCATCTCACACCAGTCAGAATGGCCATCATCAAAAAATCTAGAAACATTAAATGCTGGAGAGGGTGTGGAGAAAAGGGAACACTCTTGCACTGCTGGTGGGAATGTGAATTGGTTCAGCCACTATCGAGAACAGTATGGAGGTTCCTTAAAAAACTACAAATAGAACTACCATATGACCCAGCAATCCCACTACTGGGCATATACCCTGAGAAAACCAAAATTCAAAATGAGTCATGTACCAAAATGTTCATTGCAGCTCTATTTACAATAGCCCGGAGATGGAAACAATCTAAGTGCCCATCATCAGATGAATGGATAAAGAAGATGTGGCACATATATACAATGGAATATTACTCAGCCATAAAAAGAAACGAAATTGAGCTATTTGTAATGAGGTGGATAGACCTGGAGTCTGTCATACAGAGTGAAGTAAGTCAGAAAGAGAAAGACAAATACCGTATACTAACACATATATATGGAATTTGAGGGAAAAAAATGTCATGAAGAACCTAGAAGTAAGACAGGAATAAAGACACAGACCTACTGGAGAACGGACTTGAGGATATGGGGAGGGGGAAGGGTGAGCTGTGACAAAGCAAGAGAGAGGCATGGACATATATACACTACCAAACGTAAGGTAGATAGTTAGTGGGAAGCAGCTGCATAGCACAGGGAGATCAGCTCGGTGCTTTGTGACCGCCTGGAGGGGTGGGATAGGGAGGGTGGGAGGGAGGGAGATGCAAGAGGGAAGAGATATGGGAACATATGTATATGTATAACTGATTCACTTTGTTAAAAAGCAGAAACTAACACACCATTGTAAAGTAATTATACCCCAATAAAGATGTTATAAAAAAAAAAAAAAAGTCTTCCAACAAACAAAAGCCCAGCACCAGATGGCTTCACAGGCGAATTCTATCAAACATTTAGAGAAGAGCTAACACCTATCCTTCTGAAACTCTTCCAAAATATAGCAGAGGGAGGAACACTCCCAAACTCATTTTACAAGGCCACGATTACCCTGATACCAAAACCAGACAAAGATGTCACAAAGAAAGAAAACTACAGGCCAATATCACTGATGAACACAGACATAAAAATCCTCAACAAAATACTAGCAAAGAGAATCCAACAAAACATTAAAGGGATCATACACCATGATCAAGCGGGGTTTACCTCAGGAATGCAAGGATTCTTCAATATACGCAAATCAATAAATGTGATACACCATATTAAAAAATTGAAGGAGAAAAACCATATGATCATCTCAATAGATGCAGAGAAAGCTTTCAACACCCATTTATGATAAAAGCCCTCCAAAATGTAGGCATAGAGGGAAATTTCCTGAACATAATAAAGGCCATATATGACAAACCCACAACCAACATCATCCTCAATGGTGAAAAACTGAAACCATGTCCACTAAGATCAGGAACAAGACAAGGTTGCCCACTCTCACCACTCTTATTCAACATAGTTTTGGAAGTTTTAGCCACAGCAATCAGAGAAGAAAAGAAATAAAAGGAATCCAAATCGGAAAAGAAGAAGTAAAGCTGTCACTGTTTGCAGATGACATGATACTATACATAGAGAATCCTAAAGATGCTACCCGAAAGCTACTAGAGCTAATCAATGAATTTGGTAAAGTAGCAGGATACAAAATTGATGCACAGAAATCTCTTGCATTCATATACACTAATTATGAAAAATCTGCAAGTGGAATTAAGAAAAGACTCCCATTTACCACTGCACAAAATGAATAAAATATCTAGGAATAAACCTAACTAAGGAGACAAAAGACCTGTATGCAGAAAATTATAAGACACTGATGAAAGAAATTAAAGATACAAATAGATGGAGATATATACCATGTTTTTGGATTGGAAGAATCAATATTGTGAAAATGACTCTACTACCCAAAGCAATCTACAGATTTAATGCAATCCCTATCAAACTACCACTGGCATTTTTCATAGAACTAGAACAAAAAATTTCACAATTTGTATGGAAACACAAAAGACCCCTAATAGCCAAAGCAATCTTGAGAAAGAAAAACGGAGCTGGGAGGATCAGACTCCCTGACTTCAGACTATACTACAAAGCTACAGTAATCAAGACAGTATGGTACTGGCATAAAAAACAGAAATATACATCATTGGAACAGGATAGAAATCCCAGAGATAACCCATGCACATATGGCCACCTTATCTTTGATAAAGGAGGCAAGAATATACAGTGGAGAAAGGACAGCCTTTTCAATAAGTGGTGCTGGGAAAACTGGACAGCTACATGTAAAATAATGAAATTAGAACAGTCCCTAACACCACACACAAAAATGAACTCAAAATGGATTAAAGATGTAAATGTAAGGCCAGCCACTATCACGCTCTTAGAGGAAAACATAGGCAAAACACTATGACATAAATCACAGCAAGATCCTTTATGACTCACCTCGTAGAGAAATGGAAATAAAAACAAAAGTAAACAAATGGGACCTTATGAAACTTAAAAGCTTTTGCACAGCAAAGGAAACCATAAACAAGATGAAAAGACAACCCTCAGAATGGGAGAAAATATTTGCAAATGAAGCAACTGACAAAGGATTAAACTCCAAAATTTACAAGCAGCTCATGTTGCTCAATATCAAAAAAGCAAACAACCCAATACAAAAATGGGCAGAAGACCTAAATAGACATTTCTCCAAAGAAGATTTACAGATTGCCAACAAACACATGAAGGAATACTCAACATCATTAATCATTAAAGAAATGCAAATCAAAATTACAACGAGATATCATCCCACACCGGTCAGAATGGCCATCATTAAAAAATCTACAAACAATAAATTCTGGAGATGGTGTGGAGAAAAGGGTACCCTCTTGCACTGTTGGTGGGAATGTAAATTCCTACAGCCACTATGGAGAACAGTGTGGAGGTTCCTTAAAAAACTAAAAATAGAACTACCATACGACCCAGCAATCCCACTATTGGGCATATACCCTGAGAAAACCATAATTCAAAAAGAGTCATGTACCAAAATGTTCACTGCAGCTCTATTTACAATAGCCAGGACATGGAAGCAACCAAAGTGTCCATCAACAAATGAATCGATAAAGAAGATGTGGTACATATATACAATAGAATACTACTCAGCCATAAAAAGAAACGAAATTGAGTTATTTGTAGTGAGGTGGATGGACCTCGAGTCTGTCATACAGAGTGAAGTAAGTCAGAAAGAGAAAAAGAAATACCGTATGCTGACACATATATATGGAATCTAAAAAAAAAAAAATGGTCATGAAGAACCTACTGGGCAAGACAGGAATAAAGATGCAGACCTACTAGAGAATGGACTTGAGGATATGGGAGTGGGAAGGGTAAGCCGTGACAAAGTGAGAGAGTGGCATGGACATATATACACTACCAAATGTAAGATAGATAGCTAGTGGGAAGCAGCCACATAGCACAGGGAGATCAGCTAGGTGCTTTGTGACCACCTGGAGGGGTGGGATTGGGAGGGTGGGAGGGAGGGAGATGCAAGAGGGAAGAGATATGGGTACACATGTATATGTATAACTGATTCACTTTGTCATAAAGCAGAAGCTAACACACCATTGTAAAGCAATTATCCTCCAATAAAGATGTTAAAAATTAGAAAAAAATGTTCACTCTGATCAATGTAAAATAGCAAGAATTCTAGCAAACTTAGAGGAGAAAGCAATCATCTCTAACAATTCACAAAATTGATAAAGGCTGTAATCTGAGTAAGTCCATTAGTATAGGCTGAGAATTGGAGCCCAGGTATCCAAATGTGATATCACACATGGTTGTAGCACAAGACTCCTTTGGAAGGCAGAAGTGAATCAAGAGAATAAAAAGAACAGGTTTTCAAACAAGATCAACATCAAATTTTAGAAAATGATTTTCACATTCCTTAATAAAATAAATTAGAAATTTTCTGAGAACCCTACGATACATTAATTGTAGTTGTTGTTTACAATCAGACTTCATTCTATCACATAATGTAGGATCTCTTTTACCATCTTTAAACAACCACCAATTAAAGAAACACTGTAGTTACTATAAATGTTATCAGATACCTACTTTGAATGATATATATATATATACTTTCCAATGGTTAAATCAAGGTTATGGTGCCTAGAGTAAACAAATCGAAAAGCAGCATCAGGTACACTGAACTGCTCTACCCATTTTAAGCTGTGTAGTACATTCAACCTGTTTCTGTCTGTATGGTATCCATGGGTTCCACATCCTCGAATTCAACAAACTGTGGACCTAAACTATTCAAAAAATAAATTTCCAGAAAGTTCCGAAAAGCAAAATTTGCATTTGCCACACAAAGGCAACTATTTACATAACTTTTACATTGTATTAGGTACTATAAGTAACCTAGATGTGATTTAAAGTATACAGGAGGATGTGCGTAGGTTATATGAAAATACTACACTTAAGCATCCATGGATTTTGGTATCCACAGGGGTCCTACAAGTAATCCTCAGAGAGCACCAAGGGATGACTATGTATTTCACAAAATAGACAGTCTCTAAAGCACCTATCAAATTTAAAGTAGAATGAAATCTACATCTCGCTAATCAACTATTCCTGAAGCTAAATATATTTATTTATTTGTTTATGATTGTTTTAGTTTAGTCTATTGTCTAATACCTATTGGTTACTATGTTCTGTCTGCTAGCCTCAAAGGATACACTCACTTGAAATGCTAGTCTTGTAATTTTAAAAAGCAGTGGTATATTATGACACAAAATGCTTTGAGTCAACTCCGCTTAAGAAATAAATTTGGAATTCTGTTATGTGGGATTTTTAAAATCAAGGACTACCAGTACTTGTCTAGAAGATGGTCATTATTCCTTTTTATTCATAATAATTGCTATCCCTGACTGAGTGTGTTACTATGTCCATGTTCAAATGGCTAGAAAACAAGGCTGAAATTTAAAGACTTTTGAACAACAAAAACTGTATTCTTTATACCACACTCTCTATTTAATTAAGCTCAGGTAATTAAAAGATTGTCTTGGAATATTATAAAAGATTATTTCTCATATTCCTTCCCTTATGCTTAGACAATTCTAACTGTTGCAAGTAGATTGAGTTTTTCTCTCCTTGGTTTTATGCTTTTTTACTCATAACCTTTCATTCTTGGTTTAGTCAACAATAATTTTTTAAACATCCTTTTAGGCCAGACACTTATCTAACCTCGGGAGACTCAAAGGTGGTTACTGGTCTCAATGATTTTAGAATCTGGTGAAAAAATAAATAAAAACACTATCTAGTGAAGAAACAATACAGGCTTCCTTCATTGTTTTCTGAGTGTGTATGATTGTTAGAGACATCTACTTTTGTTTTCAAAAAACCATGAGACCAGGGGCTTCCCTGGTGTCGCAGTGGTTGAGAGTCCGCCTGCCAATGCAGGGGACACGGGTTTGTGCCCTGGTCCGGGAAGATCCCACATGCTGTGGAGCGGCTGGGCCCGTGAGCCATGGCCGCTGAGCCTGCACATCCGGAGCCTGTGCTCCGCAACGGGAGAGGCCACAACAGTGAGAGGCCCGTGTAAGGCAAAAAAAAAAAAAAAAAAACATGAGACCAGTGGAGTCTCAGAAAGTTGGGGGACCAGGTGGGGAAATTCACCAATATTGGTTGAATTTCCAGGATTCTAGGAATCTCATAATCCATGAAGAAGTTATGGTAGAGAGAGTATAAATAGAGGGTAGGATGTGAAGTTCCACTTATAGGTGAAACTCTATGCATTTTGACTCCTAATACAGAGCTGAATATAAACACAGTTTCTATTTCTAAGTGGAGCACATTGGGAGTTTTCAAATGTGGCTTTCCATGGCTAAAAAGAAAATTGTCTTTAAAAACTCATGCAAGAGAAAAGTAATAACTTTCAAACAGGATTAATATGAGTTATGCCTGTGAAGGTAGTGACTAATAAATTTTACACCTCAGTGAAACATGTAATCTCTCATTTTTATATGGGCGTCTAGTATACGGCTTTCAGGGTCCTCAGAACACATTTTCAATATTCTTTAGGTCTTGGGAGGTTCTTTTAAGCTGATGGAATAAAGTGGAGACAGAGAAAATAAGCACATGGAGTTCAAAGGCTATAGAATGAAGCATGCTCTTTCAAGTGTCTATATAGTGATAAATGGGACTGGATGGCAATGAAATCTCATAAGCACCTTTGATTGTCCCTGTTTAAACCATATTTATAATAGGACAAGTTTTAAGCTTCATGTTTATAGGAGTTGTTGAAAATTGTGATCAGTATAGAAGAAAACAATCAGGAAGGGGAGAAGTCCAAGGACTCTGTCGATTGTGGAAGAGCTAATGAAATGAATATCATTCATATTTAGATAAACCAAATGAAGTCTTGCCAGGTAGAAGGGGCAGGAAAACTTCATCTGTTTTTTCCAGGAGATTAGTCTGTATTCAACATGTAGAAGATACAAGGAGACAAGGATCAAAATAAGAATGTGAAAACAAAGCTGTTTAACAATGAGAAAAACTCCCTATTAGGCAGCGAATTTCCCCTCACTTAGTGTATTTTATAAAGTGGCCAACTAAGTGGCCTTTCACTTAAAAAGTGGTGCATACCTCACTCATTTTATAAAACATTTTTGTTACATCCAGACAAGGGACTATGTTATGCTAGCATTACATGGATTGTGTCATTTGGTACTAATTGACACTTTGACATCAAAACTGTTATTATATCTGTACAGAAATCTGTTGCATTTCTGTATACTAACAAGAAACTATCAGAAAGAGAAACTAAGGAAATAATCCCATTAACCATCACAGCAAAAAGAATTAAAATATCTAGGAATAACCCTATCTAAGGAGGCCAAATATCTCTACTCTGAAAACTGTTAAGACACTGTTGAAAGAAATTAAAGATGACACAAACAGATGGAAAGATACACAGTGTTCTTGTATTGGAGGAATTAATAGTGTTAAAATGACCATACTAACCAAGGCAATCTACAGATTCAATGCAATCGCTATCAAATTACCAGTGGCATCTTCCACAGAACTAGAAGAAACGATTTTTAAATATGTATGGAAACAGAAAAGGCCCCAAAGAGCAAAACAATCTTGAGAAAGTACAGAACTGGAGGAATCATGTTCCCTGACTTCAGACTATACTACAAAGCTACAGTAATAAAAACAGTATGGTATTGGCTCAAAAAGAGACACACAGATCAATGGAAGAGGAGAGCCCAGAAGTAAACTCAAGCACTTATGGTCAATTAATCTATGAAAAAAGAAATAAGAATATACAATGGAGAAAAGGCAGTCTCTTCAACACGTGGTTCTGGGAAAATTGGACAACTACATGTAAAAGAATGAAATTAGAACATTCTCTAACACCATATACAAAAATAAACTCAAAATGGATCAATGCAGACTAGGAATCAAGATGGCAGAGTAGAAGGACATGCTCTCACTCCCTCTTATGAGAACACCAGAATCACAACTAGCTGCTGGGCAATCATCAACAGGAAGACAGTGGAACTCACAAAAAGAGATACCCCACATCCAAAGCCAAAGGAGAAGCCACAATGAGATGGTAGGAGGGGCGCAATCACAGTAAAATCAAATCCCATAACTGCTGGGTGGCCGACTCACAGCCTGGAGAACATTTATACCACAGAAGTCCACCCAATGGAGTAAAGGTACTGAGCCCCACGTCAGGCTTCCCAACCTCTGAGTCCAGCAACTAGAGGAGGAATTCCTAGAGAATCAGACATTAAAAGCTAGTGGGATTTGGTTGCAGGACTTTTACAGGACTGGTGGAAACAGAGACTCCACTCTAGAAGGGTACACATAAAGTAGTGTGTGTGTCGGGACCCAGGGGAAGGAGCCAGGGGAGACTGACCCAGACCTATCTGCCAGTGTTGGAGAGTCTCCTGCAGAGGCGGGGGGTGGCTGTGGCTCACCGTGGGGACAAGGACACTGGCAGCAGAAGTTCTGGGAAGTACTCCTTGGTGTGAGCCCTCCCAGAGTCTGTCATTAGCCCCACCAAAGAGCCCAGGTAGGCTCCAGTGTTGGGTTGCCTCAGGCCAAACAAACAACAGGGAGGGAACCCAGCCCCACCCATCAGCAGTCAAGTGCATTAAAGTTTTACTAAGCTCTGCCCACCAAAGCAACAGTCAGCTCTACCCACCACAAATCCCTCCCAACAGGAAACTTACACAAGCCTCTTAGATAGCCTCATCCACCAGAGAGCAGACAGCAGAAGCAAGAAGAACTACAATCCTGCAGCCTGTGGAACAAAAACCACCTTCACAGAATATAGACAACATGAAAAGACAGATGGCTATTTACCAATTAAGAAACAAGATAAAACCCCAGAGAAAAAGCTAAATGAAGTGCAGATAGGCAACCTTACAGAAAAAGAATTCAGAATAATGATAGTGAAGATGATCCAGGACCTTAGAAAAAGAATGGAGGCAAAGATAGAGAAGATGCAAGAAATGTTTAACAAAGACCTAGAAGAATTAAAGAACAAACAAACAGAGATGAACAATACAATAACAGAAATGAAAACTACAAGAGAAGGAATCAATAGCAGAATAACTGAGGCAGAAGAACGGATAAGTGACCTGGAAGACAGAATGGTGGAATTCACTGCTGCGGAACAGAACAAAGAAAAAAGAATGAAAACAAATAAAGACAGCCTAAGAGACCTCTGAGACAACATTAAATGCAACAACATTCGCATTACAGGGGTCCCAGAAGGAGAACACAGAGAGAAAGGTCCAGAGAAAATATTTGAAGAGATTATAGTCAAAAAATTCCCTAACATGGGAAAGGAAATAGCCACCCAAGTCCAGGAAACGCAGTGAGTACCATACAGGATAAACCCAAGGAGAAAAATGTCGAGACACATAGTAATCAAATTGGAAAAAATTAAAGACAAAGAAAAATTATTGAAAGCAGCAAGGAAAAAACAATGAGTAACATACAAGGAAACTCCCATAAGGTTAACAGCTGATTTCTCAGCAGAAACTCTACAAGCCAGAAGGGAGTGGCATGATATACTTAAACTGATGAAAGGGAAGAACCTACAAGCAAGATTACTCTACCCAGCAAGGATCTCATTCAGATTCTAAGGAGAAATCAAAAGCTTTACAGACAAGCAAAAGCTAAGAGAATTCAGCACCATCAAACCAGCTCTACAACAAATGCTAAAGGAACTTCTCAAAGTGGGAAACACAAGAGAAGAAAAGGACCTACAAAAACAAACTCAAAACAGTTAAGAAAATGGTCATAGGAACATGCATATCGATAATTACCTCAATCGTGAATGGATTAAATGCTCCAACCAGAAGACACAGTCTTGCTGAATGGATACAAAAACAAGACCCATATATATGCTGTCTACAAGAGACCCACTTCAGATCTAGGGACACATAAAACTGAAATTTAAAAAAAATAAAAAAAATAAATAAATAAAAAAATAAATAAATAAAAACTGAAATTTAGGGGATGGGAAAGATATCCCATGCAAATGGAAAGCAAAAGAAAGCTGGAGTAGCAATACTCATATAACATAAAATAGATTTTAAAATAAAGAATGTTACAAGACACAAGGAAGGACACTACATAATGATCAAGGGATAAATTCAAGAAGGAGACATAACAATTATAAATATACATGCACCCAACATAGGAGCACCTCAATACATAAGGGAACTGCTAACAGCTATAAAAGAGGAAATTGACAGTAGCACAATAATATTGGGAGAATTTAGCACCTCACTTACACCAATGGATACATCATCCAGAATGAAAATAAATAAGGAAACAGAAGCTTTAAATGACACAATAGACCAGATAGATTTAATTGATATTTATAGGGCATTCCATCCAAAAACAGCACATTACACTTTCTTCTCAAGTGCGCACAGAACATTCCCCAGGATACATCACACCTTAGGTCACAAATCAAGCCACAGTAAATTTAAGAAAACTGAACTCATATCAAGCATCTCTTCTGACCACAACGCTATGAGATTAGAAATGAATTACATAGAAAAAAAAGGAAAAAACACAAACACATGGAGGCTAAACAATACGTTACTAAATAACCAAGAGATCTCTGAAGAAATCAAGAGGAAATCAAAAAATACCTAGAGACAAATGACAATGAAAACACGACAATCCAAAACCTATGGGATGCAGCAAAAGCAGTTCTAAGAGAGAAGTTTATAGCTCTACAAGCCTACCTCAATAAAGAAAAATCTCGAATGAACAATCTAACATTACACCTAAAGGAACTAGAGAAAGAAGAACAAACAAAACCCAAAGTTAGCAGAAGGAAAGAAATCATAAAGATCAGAGCAGAAAGAAATGAAATAGAAACAAAGGAAACAATAGCAAATATTAATAAAACTAAAAGGTGGTTCTTTGACAAGATAAACGAAATTGATAAACCATTTGCCACTCATCAAGAAAAAGAGGGAGACGACTCAAATCAATGAAATTAGAAATGAAAAAGGAGAAGTTAAAACAGACACCCCAGAAATACAAAGAATCCTAAGAGACTACTACAAGCAACTCTGCCAATAAAATGAACAACCTGGAAGAAATGGACAAATTCTTAGAAAGGTATAACCTTCCACGACTGAACCAGGAAGAAACAGAAAATATGAACAGACAAATCACAAGTTATGAAATTGAAACTGTGAATAAAAACCTTCCAAAAAACAAAACCCAGGACCTGATGGCTTTACAGGTGAATTCTTTCAAATATTTAGACAAGAGCTAACACCTATCCTTCTCAAACTCTTCCAAAATACTGCAGAGGAAGGAACACTCCCATCTCATTTTATGAGGCCACCATCAGCCTGAAACCAAAACCAGAGAAAGATACTACAAAAAAAGAAAATTATAGACCAATATCACTGATGAAAATAGATGCAAAAATCCTCAACAAAATACTAGCAACCAGAGTCCAACAACACATTAAAAAGATCATATACCATGAAAAAGTGGGATTTATCCCAGGGATGCAAAGATTCTACAATATAAGCAAATCAATCAGTGTGATACACCATATTAGAAATTGAAGAATAAAAACCATATGATCATCTCAACAAATGCAGAAAAAGCTTTGGACAAAATTCAACACCCATTTATGATAAAAACTCTCCAGAAAGTGGGCAAGAGGAAAACTACTTCAACATAATAAAGGCCATATACGACAAACCCACAGCAAACATCATTCTCAATGGTGAAAAACTGAAAGCATTTCCTCTAACATCAGGAACAAGAAAAGGATGTCCACTCTCAACACTATTATTTCACATGGTTTTGAAGTCCTAGCCAGAGCAAGCAGAGAAGAAAAAGAAATAAAGGAATACAAATTTGAAAAAAAGAAGTAAAACTGTCACTGTTTACAGATGACATGATACTATACATAGACAATCCTTAAAATGCCACCAGAAAACTACTAAAGCTAATCAATGAATTTGGTAAAGTTGCATGATACAAAATTAATGCACAGAAATCTCTTGCATTCCTATACACTAATAATGAAATATCTGAAAGAGAAGTTAAGCAAACACTCACATTTACCATTACAACAAAAAGAATAAAATACCTAGGAATAAACCAACCTAGGGAGACAAAAGACCTGGATGCAGAAAATTATAAGACACTGATGAAGAACTTAAAGATGATACCGACAGATAGAGAGATATACCATGTTCTTGGATTGGAGGAATCAATATTGTGAAAATGACTATACGACCCAAAGCAATCTACAGATTCAATGCAATTCCTATCAAATTACCAAGGGCAATTTTTACAGAACTAGAATAAAAAATCTTAAAATTTGTATGGAGACACAAAAGACCCCGAATAGCCAAAATAGTCTTGAGGGGAAAATAACTGAGCTGGAGGAATCAGACTCCCTGACTTCAGACTATACTACAAAGCCACAGTAATCAAGGCAATATGGGACTGGCACAAAAACAGAAATATAGATCAATGGAACAAGATGGAAAACCCAGAGATAAATCCATGCACCTATGGTCAACTAATCTATGACAAAGGAGGCAAGGATATACAATGGAGAATAGACCATCTCTTCAATAAGTGGTGCTGGGAAAACTGGACAGCTACATGTAAAAGAATGAAATTAGAACACTCCCTAACACCATACACAAAAATAAACTCAAAATGGATTTGAGACCTAAATTTAAGACTGGACACTATAAAACTCTTAGAGCAAAACACAGGAAGAACACTCTTTGACCTTTGACATAAATCACACCAAGATAGTTTTTGATCCACCTCCTAGAGTAATGGAAATAAAAACAAAACTAAACAAATGGGACCTAATGAAACTTCAAAGCTTTTGCACAGCAAAGGATACCATAAACAAGACGAAAAGAGAACCCTCAGAATGGGAGAAAATATTTGCAAATGAGTCAACGGACAAAGGATTAATCTCCAAAATATATAAACAGCTCATGCAGCTCAATATTAAAATAACAAACAACCCAATCCAAAAATGGGCAGAAGACGTAAGTAGACATTTCTCTAAAGAAGACATACAGATGGCCAAGAAGCACATGAAAAGCTGCTCAACATCAGCAATTATTAGAGAAATACAAATCAAAACTACAATTAGGTATCACCTCACACCAGTTAGAATGGGCATCATCAGAAAATCTACAAACAACAAATGCTGGAGAGGGTGTGGAGAAAAGGGAATCCTCTTGCACTCTTGGTGGGAATGTAAATTGATACAGCCACTATGGAGAACAGTATGGAGGTTCCTTAAAAAACGAAAAATAGAATTACCATATGATCCAGCAATCCCACTACTGGGCAGATACCCAGAGAAAACCATAATTCAAAAAGACACATGCACCCCAATGTTCATTGCAGCACTATTTACAATAGCCAGGTCATGAAAGCAACCTAAATGCCCATCGACAGACGAATGGATAAAGGATATGTGGTATATATATATATATATATATATATAATGGAATATTACTCAACCACACAAAGGAACGAAATTGGGTCATTTGTTGAGACGTGGATGGATCTAGAGACTGTCATACAGAGTGAAGTAAGTCAGAAACAGGTAAACAAATATCGTATATGAACACATGTAAGTGGAACATAGAAAAATAGTACAGATGAACCAGTTTGCAGGGCAAAAGTTGAGACACAGATGTAGAGAACAAACATATGGACACCAGGGGGGAAATCCGTGGGGGGGGTGGGGATGGTGGTGTGATGAATTGGGCGATTGGGATTGACATGTATACACTGATGTGTATAAAATTGATGACTAATAAGAACCTGTTGTATAAAAAATAAATTAAATTTAAAAAACTAATACTAAACTTTCTTTGGGTTATTTGTATGGAAATATGTTAATGTAAATTTTTCAGACATTTCATGAAATTCCTAAAAATCTTTTATATTTTGGTAATGTTATGTCATAATTCTAGTTATTATTTTAAAATGTATATCTCAGAAATAACTAAATTTCCTTGTCAATTGCAGTATTATGAGCTTTCATCAAATCTTTAACCATGGTCATTTTTAAGTCCTTTGTCATTTACAGACAGTTCTGGGTGTACTCTGATGCTTTTGCAAAATGTTCCTATAAAAGGGTTTCATCTTCATGTAATTCATGGAAAAGACTCTGACAAGTACAGGTTTCTGGTAACTGACTATACTGCTGAACTGAATGAATAAGCATTTTCCGAACTCTAATAGAAAACTGATGAATTCATAAAAGTGCTAACAAAAAATCAAGATAAAAAAATTAATTACATGGGACTGAGTGAACTGATGAGGATCATTATAATTCTCCTGACTTTCTGTTTGAATAAAAAAAAATGGATCAATGCAATTCTTCTCAAAATGTGAACTGCCCTCTTTGAAAAACTTGGAAGATGATCTTCAATTTGCCATGGATGCAAGAGACCCAGACTAGCCAAAGCAATCTCTAAAAGGTAGGACAACGTTGGAGGACTCACAATTACAATTTCACTTTACTACAAAGTTGCAGGAATCAGTAGAGTGTGATACTGGCATAAAGACAGACATATAGATCAATGGAATAAAATTGTGAATCCAGAAATACACCTTTCCATTTATGGCCAATTAATTTTTATAAGGGTCCCAAAGTAAGTCAATGCAAAAAAATAGTCTTTTTTAAAAACATTGCTGGTCTAATTGAGTATCTACATGCATAAGAATTAAGTTGGACCCCAACCTCATACTATTTACAGACATTAACTCAAAATAGGTCATAGAATTAAATGTATTAAGAACTAAAGCTAGAAAACTCTTGTAAGTAAACATAGGTTTAAATCTGTGACCTTGTATTAGGCAAAAGTTTCCTACATAAAACACCAAAAGAACCAGCAAGAAAAAAACAGATAAATTACACTTCATTAAAATTTTTGTGCTACAAAGGTCACCACTAAAAAAGTATGAAAACCCACAGAATGAGAGTAATATTTGAAAATCAGGTACCTCCTAAGGGATTTGTATTCAGAATACTTTAAGAATTCTTACAACTCAACAGCAAAAAAACAACACAATTTAAAAATAGATGAAGAATTTCAAAAGATATTTCTCAATATACAAATGACCAATAAGCTAATGAAAAGATATTCAACATCATTAGTCATTAGAGAAATGTACATCAAAACCACAATGAGATATCAATTCATATACACTAGGATAGTTATAATAAAAAAGAAAGGACAATAACAACTGTTAGTGAGGATGTGGAATAATTAGAACCTTTGTAAAATGCTGGTAGAAATTTTAACTTATGCAGCCACTTTGGAAAACAGTTAAGCGACTCCTTAGAAAAGCTAAACATAAAGTTACCATTTGACCCAGCAATTCTAATCCTAAGTATATAACTAAGAGACTTGAAAACATATGTCTACACAAAAACATGCACAGGACTGTCATAGAAGCATTATTCATAATAGCCAGAACGTGCAAAGAATCTAAATGTCCATCAATTGATAAATGGATAAATAAAAATATATCATATCCACACAGTAGAATACCATTCAGCAAAAAAAGGAAGGAAATATTGACACATGCTACAACATGGATGACTTTGAAAACTTTATGCTAAGTGAAAGAAGTCAGACACAAAAAGCCATGTTTTGTGTGATTCCATTTACATGCAATACACAGAGCAGGTAAATCCATACAGATAGAAAGCATACTGGTGGTTGCCAGAGGCTGGAGGTTGGAAAGAATAGAAAGAATGGATATGGGCTTTCTCTTTGGGGTGATAAAAATATTCTAAAGTTAGTGATGATGGTTGCGCAACTCTGTGAATATATATATAACTTTAAAAGAATTTTATAATTTTTAAAATTTTATAATTTTATAATAAAAGAATTTTATAATTTTATAATTATAATTTATAATTATATAATTATAAATTATATAATTATAAATTTATAATTAAATATAAATTTTAAAGAATTTTATATGTGAATTATATCTCAACCAAGTATTATAGAACAAAAACCACATTCACAGAAAGACTGATAAGATGAAAAGGCAGAAGGCTATGTACCAGATGAAGTAACAAGATAAAACCCAGAAAAACAACTAAATGAAGGGGAGATAGGAAACCTTACAGAAAAAGAATTCAAAATAAGGATACTGAAGATGATCCAGGACCCTCAGAAAAAGAATGGAGGCAAAGATTGAGAAGATGCAAGAAATGTTTAAAAAAGATCTAGAAGAATTAAAGAACAAACACAGATGAACAATACAATAACTGAAATGAAAAATACCCTAGAAGGAATCAATAGAAGAATAATTGAGGGAGAAGAATGAGTAGGTGACCTGGAAGACAGAAAGGTGGAATTCACTGCTGTAGAACAGAATAAAGAAAAAAGAATGAAAAGAAATAAAGACAGCCTAAGAGACCTCTGAGACAACATTAAATGTAACAACATGCACATTATAGGGGTCCCAGAAGGAGAAGAGAGAGAGAAAGGACCCGAAAAAATATATGAAGAGATTATAGTCAAAAACTTCCATAACATGGGAAAGGAAATAGCCACCCAAGTCCAGGAAGCGCAGAGAGTCCCATACAGGATAAACCCAAGGAGAAACATGTCGAGACACATAGTAATCAAATTGGAAAAACTTAAAGACACAGAAAAATTATTGAAAGCAGCAAGGGAAAAACGAAAAATAACATACAAGGGAACTCCCATAAGGTTAACTGCTGATTTCTCAGCAGAAACTCTACAAGCCAGAAGGGAGTGGCATGATATACTTAAACTGATAAAGGGAAGAACCTACAAGCAATATTACTCTCCCTAGCAAGGATCTCATCCAGATTTGAAGGAGAAATCAAAAGCTTTACAGAGAAGCAAAAGCTAAGAGAATTCAGCATCACCAAACCAGATCTACAACAAATGCTAAAGGAACTTCTCAAAGTGGGAAACACAAGAGAAGAAAAGGACCTACAAAAACAAACCCAAAACAATTAAGAAAATGGTAATAGGAACATACATGTCAATAATTACCTTAAACGTGAATGGATTAAATGCTCCAACCAGAAGACACAGGCTCACTGAATGGATGCAAAAACAAGACCCATCTATATGCTGTCTACAAGAACCCACTTCAGACCTAGGGACACATACAGACTGAAAGTGAGGGGATGGAAAAAGATATTACATGCAAATGGAAATCAAAAGAAAGCTGGAGTAGCTATACTCATATCACATAAAATAGACTTTAAAATAAAGAATGTTACAAGAGACCTGGAAGGACACTACGTACTGATCAAGGGATCATCCAAGAAGAAAATATAACAATTATAAATATATATGCACCCAACATTGGAGCACCTCAATATAAAAGGCAACTGCTAGGGCTTCCCTGGTGGCGCAGTGGTTGAGAGTCTGCCTGCCGATGCAGGGGACACGGGTTCGTGCCCTGGTCCGGGAAGGTCCCACATGCCGCGGAGCGGCTGGGCCAGTGAGCCATGGCTGCTGAGCCTGCGCGTCCGGAGCCTGTGCTCCGCAACGGGAGAGGCCACAACAGTGAGAGGCCCGCATACTGCAAAAAAAAAAAAAAAAAAAAAAGGAAAAGGAAAAGGCAACTGCTAACAGCTATAAAAGAGGAAACTGACAGTAACACAATAATAGTGGGGGATTTTAACACCTCAGTTACACCAATGGACAGACCATCCAAACAGAAAATTAATAAGGAAACACAAGCTTTAAATGACACAATAGACCAGAGAGATTTAATTGATATTTATAGGACATTCCATCTGAAAAGATCAGATTACACTTTCTTCTCAAGTGCACACGGAACATTCTCCAGGATACATCCCATCTTGGGCCACAGATCAAGCCTCAGTAAATTTAAGAAAATTGAAATCATATCAAGCATCTTTTCTGACCACAACAGTATGAGATTAGAAATCAATTACATGGAAAAAAACATAAAAAACACAAACACATGGAGGCTAAAGAGTACATTACTAAATAACCAAGAGATCACTGAAGAAATCAAAGAGGAAATCAAAAAATACCTAGAGAGGGCTTCCCTGGTGGCGCAGTGGTTGAGAGTCCGCCTGCCAATGCAGAGGACACGGGCTCGTGCCCCGGTCCGGGAAGATCACACATGCTGCGGAGCGGCTGGGCCTGTAAGCCATGGCCGCTGAGCCTGTGCGTCCAGAGCCTGTGCTCCACAACAGGAGAGGCCACAACAGTGAGAGGCCCGTGTACCACAAAAAAAAAAAAAAAATCAAAAAATACCTAGAGACAAATGACAATGAAAACACGACAATCCAAAACCTATGGGAGGCAGCAAAAGCAGTTCTAAGAGGGAAGTTTATACCTATATGAAGAAAAATCTCAAATGAACAATCTAACGTTACATCTAAAAGAACTAGAGAAAGAAGAACAAACAAAACCCAAAGTTAGCAGACGGAAAGAAATCATAAAGATCAGAGCAGAAATAAATGAAATAGAAACAAAGAAAACAATACCAAAGAACAATAAAACTAAAGGCTCATTTTTGAAAATATAAACAAAATAGATAACGCAGTCGCCAGACTCATCAAGAAAAAGAGGGAGAGGACTCAACTTAATAATATTAGAAATAAAAAAGGAGAAGTTACCACACACACCACAGAAATACTAAGCATCCTAAGAGACCACTACAAGCAACTCTATGCCAATAAAACGGACAACCTGGAAGAAATGGACATATTCTTAGAAAGGTATAACCTTCCAAGACTGAACCAGGAAGAAATAGAAAATATGAACAGACCGATCACAAGTAATGAAATTGAAACTGTGATTAAAAATCTTCCAACAAACAAAAGTCCAGGACCAGATGTCTTCACAGGTGAATTCTATCAAACATTTAGAGAAGAACTAACACCCATCCTTCTCAAACTCTTCCAAAAAATTGCAGAGGAAGGAACACTCCCACACTCAATCTATGAGGCCACCATCACCCTGATACCAAAACCGACAAAGATACTACAAAAAAAGAAAATTACACACCAGTATCACTGATGAATACAGATGTAAAAATCCTCAACAAAATACTAGCAAAAAGAATCCAACAACATATTAAAAGGATCATACACCATGATCAAGTGGGATTTGTCCCAGGGATGCAAGGATTCTTCATTATATGAAAATCAATCATTGTAATACACCATATTAAAAAATTGAAGAATAAAAACCATATGATCATCTCAATAGATGCAGAGAAGTTTTTGACAAAATTCAACACCCATGGGCTTCCCTGGTGGCGCAGTGGTTAAGAGTCCGCCTGCCAATGCAGGGGACACGGGTTCGTGCCCCGGTCTGGGAAGATCCCACATGCCGCGGAGTGGCTAGGCCCATGAGCCATGGCTGCTGAGCCTGCGTGTCCGGAGCCTGTGCGCCACAACGGGAGAGGCCACAACAGTGAGAGGCCCACATACCAGAAAAAAAAAAAAAATTCAACACCCATTTATGATAAAAACTCTCCAGAAAGTGGGCATAGAGGGAAGCTACTTCAACATAATAACAGCCATATACAACAAGCCCACAGCAAACATCATCCTCAATGGTGAAAAACTAAAAGCATTTCCTCTAACATCAGGAACAAGCCAAGGATGTCCACTCTCACCACTCTTATTCAACATAATATTGGAAGTCCTAGCCACGGCAATCAGAGAAGAAAAAGGAATAAAGGAATACAAATTGGAAAACAATAAGTAAAACTGTCACTGCTTGCAGATGACATGATACTATACATAGACAATCCTAAAGGTGCCACCAGAAATCTACTAGAGCTAATCAATGAATTTGGTAAAGTTGCAGGATACAAAATCAATGCATAGAAATCTCTTGCATTCCTATACACTAATGATGAAAAATCTGAAAGAGAAGTTAAGGAAAGACTCTCATTTACCATTGCAACAAAAAGAATAAAATACCTAGGAATAAACCTACCTAGGGAGACAAAAGACCTGGATGCAGAAAATTATAAGACACTGATGAAGAACTTAAAGATGATACCAACAGATAGAGAGATATACCATGTTCTTGGATTGGAGGAATCAATATTGTGAAAATGACTATACGACCCAAAGCAATCTACAGATTCAATGCAATTCCTATCAAATTACCAAGGGCAATTTTTACAGAACTAGAATAAAAAATCTTAAAATTTGTATGGAGACACAAAAGACCCCGAATAGCCAAAATAGTCTTGAGGGGAAAATAACTGAGCTGGAGGAATCAGACTCCCTGACTTCAGACTATACTACAAAGCCACAGTAATCAAGGCAATATGGGACTGGCACAAAAACAGAAATATAGATCAATGGAACAAGATGGAAAACCCAGAGATAAATCCATGCACCTATGGTCAACTAATCTATGACAAAGGAGGCAAGGATATACAATGGAGAATAGACCATCTCTTCAATAAGTGGTGCTGGGAAAACTGGACAGCTACATGTAAAAGAATGAAATTAGAACACTCCCTAACACCATACACAAAAATAAACTCAAAATGGATTTGAGACCTAAATTTAAGACTGGACACTATAAAACTCTTAGAGCAAAACACAGGAAGAACACTCTTTGACCTTTGACATAAATCACACCAAGATAGTTTTTGATCCACCTCCTAGAGTAATGGAAATAAAAACAAAACTAAACAAATGGGACCTAATGAAACTTCAAAGCTTTTGCACAGCAAAGGATACCATAAACAAGACAAAAAGAGAACCCTCAGAATGGGAGAAAATATTTGCAAATGAGTCAACGGACAAAGGATTAATCTCCAAAATATATAAACAGCTCATGCAGCTCAACATTAAAGAAACAAACAACCCAATCCAAAAATGGGCAGAAGACCTAAATAGACATTTCTCCAAAGAAGATATACAGAGTGCCAACAAACACATGAAAGAATGCTCAACATCACTAATCATTAGAGAAATACAAATCAAAACTACAATGAGATATCATCTCACACCAGTCAGAATGGCCATCATCAAAAAATCTAGAAACAATAAATGCTGGAGAGGGTGTGGAGAAAAGGGAACCCTCTTACACTGTTGGTGGGAATGTAAATTGATACAGCCACTGTGGAGAACAGTATGGAGGTTCCTTAAAAAGCTACAAATAGAACTACCATATGACCCAGCAATCCCACTACTGGGCATATACCCTGAGAAAACCATAATTCAAAAAGAGTCATGTACCAAAATGTTCATTGCAGCTCTATTTACAATAGCCCAGAGATGGAAACAACCTAAGTGTCCATCATCGGATGAATGGATAAAGAAGATGTGGCACATATATATAATGGAATATTACTCAGCCATAAAAAGAGACAAAATTGAGCTATTTGTAATGAGGTGGATAGACCTAGAGTCTGTCATACAGAGTGAAGTAAGTCAGAAAGAGAGAGCCAAATACCGTATGCTAACACATATATATGGAATTTAAGAAAAAAAAAATGTCATGAAAAACCTAGGGGTGAAACAGGAATAAAGACACAGACTTACTAGAGAATGGACTTGAGGCTATGGGGAGGGGGAAGGGTAAACGGTGACAAAGCGAGAGAGAGGCATGGACATATATACACTACCAAACGTAAGGTAGATAGCTAGTGGGAAGCAGCCGCATAGCACAGGGAGATCAGCTTGGTGCTTTGTGACCGCCTGGAGGGGTGGGATAGGGAGGGTGGGAGGGAGGGAGACGCAAGCGGGAAGAGATATGGGAACATATGTATATATATAACGGATTCATTTTGTTGTGAAGCTGAAACTAACATACCATTGTAAAGCAATTATACTCCAATAAAGGTGTTTAAAAAAAAAAAAAAAAAAGACATACAGATGGCCAAGAAGCACATGAAAACCTGCTCAACATCAGCAATTATTAGAGAAATGCAAATCAAAACTACAATGAGGTATCACCTCACACCAGTTAGAATGGGCATCAGCAGAAAATCTACAAACAACAAATGTTGGAGAGCGTGTGGAGAAAAGGGAACCCTCTTGCACTGTTGGTGGGAATGTAAATTGATACAGCCACTATGGAGTACAGTATGGAGGTTCCTTAAAAAATGAAAAATAGAATTACCATATGATCCAGCAATCCCACTACTGGGCATATACCCAGAGAAAACCATAATTCAAAAAGACACATGCACCCCAATGTTCATTTCAGCACTACTTAAAGTATCCAGGTCATGAAAGCAACCTAAATGCCCATCGACAGACGAATGGATAAAGAAGTTGTGGTACATATATACAATGGAATATTACTCAGCCATATAAAGGGACGAAATTGGGTCATCTGTAGAGATGTGGATGCATCTAGAGACTGTCATACAGAGTGAAGTAAGTCAGAAAGAGAAAAATAAATATTGTATATTAACACATGTGTGTGGAACCTAGAAAATGGTACAGATGAACCAGTTTTCAGGGCAGAAATTGAGACACAGATGTAGAGAACAAACGTATGGACACCAAGGGGGGGAAGCAGCAGGGGGTGGGGGGATGGTGTGATGAATTGGAAGATTGGGATTGACATGCATACACTGATGTGTATAAAATGGATGACTAATAAGAAACTGCTGTATAAAAAAGTTAATAAAATAAAATTTAAATAAAAGAAAATAGTTTCAGATTTTTGTGATGACATATGGCCCTGTAATTCTGGATTCTGTAATAAAGCAGTTTGACTTCTCTCTTATTCATTTGGATAATGCTCTACCATCTAGGAGACTAAAGTGTGTCTTAAAAATAGGACAGGCTTCAGCTTGTGTATATGTTAGACTTGGGGGAAAAAAATATATTATAAAAATATTTTAATAAATAAATAAGCGACAGCTGAGTTCCCCCAAAATAAATGCCCTAAGTTATCAGCTAAGAGGCAAAGAAGCTGGGAAATACACTATTCTTATTCTAAGCCCACATTAATAACCATTTTATTATGCATAGCCATTTCTTTTTTTTTAATTGGGGTAGAGTTGCTTTACAATGCTGTGTCAGTTTCTGCTGTACAATGAAGCGAATCAGCTATATGTATACATATATTCCCTCCCTCATGGATCTCCATCCCAATCCCCCATCCCACCCCTCTAGGTTACCACAGAGCACCAAGCTGAGCTCTGTGTGCTGTACAGCAGGTTCCCACTAGCTATCTATTTTACACATGTTAGTGTATATATGTCAATTCTAATCTCCCAGTTCATCCCACCCCTCTTCTGCTCCCGTGTCATAGCCATTTCTAAATAGGAAATTGGAAAAGATCACCAAAAAGCTGTACTCCATCCCTCAAATTCCTCTATTTGATAATTTAGTGCAGGGAGATTTTGTAAGTTTATACCTTATTATTATAGAACAATTTCGTATGACAAATAACAGACCCCAGTGACTTTAATGTGAAATCAGAAAAAAAGAGCTAACTCTCCAAACACTCAGCATGAGGATCACGACTCCAGTGTGCATAAGCAAGTAGTTCTCAGCTTAAATATATATATATAGATATTCCCTTCAGTATGTAAGATTGTCCACTATTGACCCGGTTTCTCTGTCAGTGCCTTTATTACCCGAACCCCACTTTTCAATACTCTGCATGTTACCAGCCTTAGCAAACAAAATCCCCATCATCAAACACTTCTACATTCTGCCTCATAAAGGTATCTCCAAGAATCTAAAAGGACTGATCGTATTCCATAATCAAGTCAATCAACAGGTCAAGAAGTAGAAACTGAGTTATCTAATCAGTGTTTCCCAGATGTTAAATTTGTAAGGCACAGATTTCTACAGAACAGAAAACACAGGTAAGAAAAATAGTGATGAATAGGGGAGGACATTCAAATATTCACAGGCCTTTGCCAGATATTTATTACATATTTATTACACTCAGTATACTGAGGAATCACAGGTGTTTCAGTTCTTAGAATAAAGCAAACCTAGAAACATTAATTTTCAGAGCTTGAAGAGATCTTAGAAATCATTTAAATCAACCTCCTTATTTTATGGGGTAGAATACTGCAGAGTAAGAAGAAAACAGATAGGATTACTTCACACAGTGAGCTGCAGATATGGAACTTGAAGGCAGATTTCTTGATTCATGGACGAGTCGTCCCTTGGCAGATTTAAGTTCACCTCTTCAGAACAACTGCAAATTGTTTGGAAAAGTTGTCCCATCTTTTTTAACAAGACAAAGTGTGCAACCTATAGGTAAAGTCCATATAAGGATGTTTAAATTACTCCCCTAAGTTTCTCAAAGACAACCCCAGCACCATGAAATCTATTTTCTATTTAGTCTCAGATTATTCCTTTGGTTTAATACTATGCAGGTAGGTTAACTGTCTCAAAGACTTGACTTATTAGAAGACAGTAAGTGTCACTTAGTAATGTCCTTTACCTAGAAACCAAGAATTCAACCATATAGATGACTCAAGAGAATAGTTTCCTCACCACTATTCCATCCTACTTTTTTCTTCTGCACCTCTTTGATGTTTTAAATGTCTTTAAATTTCCCTCTTGCCTTATTTCCATCTTCTGCTCCTATTTGATGTTTTAAATGCCTTTAAATTTCCCTCTTGCCTTATTTCCATCTCTGCTCAAACATCCAAATATATAGCAGAAAGGGTAGGACCAAGACAGAGGGTTGGAGACTGATATTTTGTTCCCTTTGCTCACCACGAAGAATCTCCCTATTCTCAGCACCCAAAATATATAAACAAGCTTCCCTCACTGCCTGCTCTATTAGTTCCATCCTCATTTATTTTAGGCTCTCAGTACATTGTAGAGAGATACAGTCCTCTCACAATTTTTCATGAAATAAAAATCTGGTAATGGTGGTGGGAAGGATTGACGTTCTGATCATCTAACAGTAGTATTTTGTTTTTTGGTTTTTTTTATTTTAAACAAACTGCAGTTTGGAAAAGCAATGTATTTTGTTTATCATGTCAAGTTCTTATGAACGTATTTGAGTTGGATTTCATCCAAAATCTATAACTCACCATGTAATGCATAATTTTGCTGTCATATGGCTTCAAATTTTAACACTTATTTTGCCAAAAAAACATAGGTATGAATATGAAAGAGGCCCCCTCTGAGATTTATTGCTTAGTACCCCACTAGTTCCCCAGTCTTTCATTGTCAAAGCTCAACCATCCATTATTTACCAAGCAGATTTTGCTGCCCTTTGTTTATGCACGGATTCACTTAAAAATCACCTTCTGAAAGGTGCATAAGTTAATTTATTATAATTGTTGTTAATTGTTTTGACTCTTTTAATATTAAATGCCATAAACTGTCCTGGATAAAAGATTTTCATAGCAAAAATAAATGTAGACAATTCTACAGTTCCCTTAAAATGGCCATAGTTGTAGATATTAACAGTGAAATTTTTTATTGTCATTTCAATTTTATATTAAAGAAAACTCCTTCCCTTCACATTTTGCTTCAAAATTCTTTGCTTCAGGTATATAAAGGTCATTAGTGAAAGAAAATGGGTACTTTTTTAAACCTAAGAACTATTAAATTTTAAATAACTCCAAAATTCAGCATTTTCTGGGTTAAATTAGTGCACTACTTCAGTATCTGCAATTCAAATAAGTCCTCTGAGAAATTGGCCTCCATAACCAGTGACGTGCTGCTGAACTGAACAGATCTCCAAAATATCCTAACAGATTTCTTTCTTTCATTGTAGAATTGTTTCCATCTGGTGCTTAGATATTAAACCTGGAATATGTAAAGTCTCTCCCCTCTCACCCTGTTTGACTCCCAAATGCTGACAAATAATTTGCATTGTCAATGAATTGAGGATTAAAATTTTGAATTTAACTGCTTAGTTGTAGGATGCACAATTTAAAATGATATAAAGTAGTGGATTTTTCTCGTAATTTTGAGAAGTGGAGACTTGAAACATTTGTTGTTCGTAAATATTCTAATTCAAACCTGTTTATCTTGAAAAGAATAAAACTCTTCTTAATTTTTCCCAAGTTCAGGATATTGAAACATGAATTTATGAACAGTCTTGGAGGTCGGCTTTAGTGAGTATGCATATATTTATAACTGAATGTGAGCATCTAAAAAGAAATGTATGTGTATAATTAGGTAGATAAGCAGATAGATATTTAGATGTATACATGTAGAAGTTTCTAAGATCCTAGGTCATTGACAATGATTTCTTCATAGGAAGTTTAAAGATCCTTCGCGGGAATAGAAAATGTCTGACTTTTAAGACTGGCAACATTTTTCATAGCATCTTAATTGGAAAGCAGAGAATTACTTCTAAGAAACATAATTGCTTCCAGAAATGTTTAAACCACTAAGGGAATGTTTATATGAAGTGAGCAATAGTGGAAAGGAGTGAATAAACCAATTCTATGCACATTGCAGTGTAAAAGTCTGGAGCACACACATGGAGATTTATAAGGAAGCCATGTGCAGGACACAATCATTATGTTCAATCTTTCTTCTTGTCATGAGTGTTGAAACTTCTACCCACCTCTCTTAGCCTAGCAGTGGATCTCACACACCTTCCAGAGCAAATAGTCATCCAGCAATCTTGTTCAAATCTTCACATATCATGCCTGTCCTCCTCTCACCAGTCTTTTCTTTTTGATGTCTCATCATACTTTCTTCACATTGTCTCTTATTTAATTGCTTCTTTTGATCTCTTTCTCTTAAATTTGATCTGCCTTGATCTTCTGGAATATTCTTTGATGCTCTGAAGTAAAACTATGCATTTTTCCAATTCATGTCCATTTCATGGCTTGTGAAAAATAACTGTAAGGGCTTCCCTGGTGGTGCAGTGGTTAAGAATCCACCTGCCAATGCAGGGGACATGGGTTCAAGCCCTGGTCCGGGAAGATCCCACATGCCGCAGTACAACTAAGCCCGTGCACCACAACTACTGAGCCTGCGTGCCGCAACTACTGAAGCCTGTACGCTTACATCCCGTACTCTGCAACAAGTGAAGCCACTGCAATAAGAAGCCCACGCACCACAATGAAGAGTAGCCCCCGCTCGCCACAACTAGAAAAAGCCTGCGTGCAGCAACAAAGACCCAATGCAGCTAAAATAAAATAAATATATTTTTAAAAATAATAACTGTGAGTTTCTACATAGCACATGAGACTCCTTACTATCTCTGTTCAGTATGCTCACATTTAACTTTTAAAAAAAAGAGTTTGAGTGACTCGCAGGAAAGGAATTGACACAACTTTCAGGAGGACAGTTAAGAATGTTTTGCTGATAAGCATATAATCACTTAGCTGATTCTAATAAACATTTGTGGGAGTCATTCAAAGCATGTTAGTTCAGCTAGATCTCAGCAGGACCCATCATCTTGACCCCAAAATCTCCAAACAAAAAGATTCATTAAAATCAGTGAGAATTTTCCATAAAGCTTTAAGATGTCATGGAATGAATTTTTATAGTTGCCTGCCATGCAAAATATTATAGTATAAATTTGGAGCTAATATTGGAACTAGACTAATCTTCTAGGACAGGCATTCTCAAAATATTGTATATGCCTTAAACTAAAATCTGAGAAAGATCCAAAACACCCATTGCAGTTGGCAACATGTGACTATTACAGAAAATCACAATGTGTTCTGGCTAAAAGCAGCAAAAGCAAAATATCTGTGTTAGGAGGTGACGGATGTGATTGCTTTGTATTTTTTCATCCATTCAGAATGCAGAAAGAAAGGAAAATTTAATTTCATCTGATGAAGACCTGCATTTTCTTTTGTCTCCTTTTCCCTTCCTCTCTCCTATCTGCCCTCCACTCCACACAATCCCTTGAAGTTCCTGCATTTGTATCATAGCAGCACAAACTCAGAGAAAAGGTGGGGTCTGATACTTCAGGTGGTCTTAGCAAAGCTTGAGTCTTTGGCTAACCTCTCTTTAGATTGGTAAGCAATCAAGAATTTCCAATATTAGTGAGAGTCACTTTGAAAAGCTGTACATGCATGTCAGGTTGCATGTCAATATATTTGCTCTGATTATAATGCAAAAACTGAACAACAGGGTCTCATCAGCCAAAGCAACATTTCTCCCAAACTAAAACATATCCTTTTGTAAGTTATGGTTCTTATTTGGTTTCAGTGTTCATTTATTTCAGTTTATTGCTTGACATCTCCCACTAGTTGAGCCAGGAAACTCATGGCAGTGGCTTAAAAAAAAAATAAATCCATCCCCACATTTATTTTTCAATTTGTTCTGATTCTTTACTCTCTTACACTCACAAAGTGGGATAAGTGCTCAAAAAAAAGTATTTGTTCTCTGTAACTAAGTATAGTTTTAGAAACCATACATAAAATCTCCCTTGCAGCTTCTCCTTTCTATTATAAAATTATATTAGATTCAGATTTGTTTTGAAGGGCCAGTTTTACTTTTTTAATTAAAGGGAGACATAAAATGTCCTTTTTCCTAAATCAGACTCACAAAGAATGAAGAAGTTATTTCCCCCAGTAATGACTTAACAAATGAGATTTAAGTTCCCTGAATTAGGGTGAAGATTAGGGGAAAAAAAATCATTTGCGCAGTAAACATACAGAATCGTGGAATTTGGAAGGACCTATCTTTTTGGTACTTGGCAACACATAGTAAAAATATCCACAAAGGAAAAAATGCCAACATCGTTTCAACGAAAATAGCCAAACTGCTGCCAGATGACAAAATAGCAAATTCATCTAGGCTCATTGATGCATGTCTGGACTTTCCAAATGAAACTTTACATCAAAGGAAAGTTTGAGCACTTTCCTATAAGATCGATCAAAACAAAACTACAGTTGATACAGGTTTTAGGAGTTACAAATTTCCACTATTCTAATCTCTCTATCTCTTAGAAGCAATCTTATTTTGTTTGATTGCAGTTGAGTCAGAAACAAGAAAAGGAATATTTTAAATGGAGAATTTGTAACACATTACTGGTTTCCTTTCTTAAGCGGCTTTCCCTACAAAGACTGCCAAAACTTTGTAAACTTGATTGGACTGGAACTGGAAAATGTAAACAACACTGCAAAATAATGAAAGGAACATTTTATCCAGGTTAGCACAAATGGATAAGCTTTGTTTTTGAATGAAAAATTCCATGGAAACTGATGCACAGAGAAGGGAGCATTTCAAGCTCACACTAGAAAGGTCATTGGCAGAAACCACCTACATAGTATTTAGTGTATCTGTCCTGGAACAAAATCGGGCTAAATTGATTGAGCAGGGTTTTAAGCTTACAAAGAATAAATCCAGGTATTACAGATTAATGTTTAAAGAACTATAAGCTATTTATTTTCAACATTGTCCTTATATTCATTTAGTTCTTGAATAGAACAACTCCATTGAGCCCAACCATCTTCAAAGTGATAATGCACAGGAAAGCCCCAAATAATCAATCTTTAAATGTGCTTCCATTTCAGAAGAATGTGAGAATTAGGTTTCTCCAGAAAGTGAGAAACCTAATTTCAATGATGATGACTTTTCCTTACTTTCAATTGAGAAAGGGGCAAAGAACTAACCTTTTATTTAAAGTTTTACAAGTCTATTTTTTGAGAATATCTTTTTATCCTGAGAATATTTAGTATAGTGCTAATAGTTAATATTTACTAACATTGACTCTGTCCTAAGATGGCAGATTGAGCACATGCATCTAACTGCAATATTTTCTGAAAGCCTACTAAAAATACAATAAAGTATTTTTTAAAAGCACTTTATTGAGGTATGATTGACATACAAAAAGCTGCACATATTTAATGTATATAATTTCATGAGTTTGAAGATGGGCATACACCCATGAAATCATCACCATAATCAATCTCATAAACATACCGATTACCTCCGAAAGTTTCCTCCCACCCTATTTATTTATTCATTATTTATTTATTTATTTATTTGTGTTTGTGTGTGTATGTGTATGTGATAAGATGACTTAATATCAGAGAAATGCAAATCAAAACCAGAATGAGTTATCACCTTACACTCATTAGATTGGCTATTATCAAAATAAAAGATAACAAGTATTGGTGAGGTTGTGAAGAAAAGGGAACATTTGTACACTGTTGATGGGACTGTAAATTGGTACAGCCTCTATGGAAACCAACACTGAATTTCTTCTGAAAAATTAAAAATAGGACTACTATATGATCCATCAATTTCACTTCTGTGTATATGTCCAATGGAAACATAAGCACTATCTCCAAGAGCTATCTGCACTCCCATGTTCATTGCAACATTATTCACAGTAGCCAAGATATGGAAGCAACCCAAGTACCCATTAATATATGAATGGATAAAGAAAATGTGATATATTTATACAATGGAGTATAATTCTGCGTTAAAGCAGAAGGAAATCCTGCAATTTGTGATAATATGGATGAACCTTGAGGACATTATGTTAAGTGAAATAAGCCAGACAGAAGACGACAAATACTGCATGATCTCACCTATATGTAGAATCTAAAATAGTCAAACTGATATAAGCAGAGAGTAGAATGTGGTTACGAGGGACTGGGGTTGGAGGGAACTGGGGAGATGTTGGTCAAGTGTACAAACTTTCAGTTATAAGATGAATAATTTCTGGAGACCTAGTGTATAGCATGGAGACTATAGTTAGTAATGGTAATTTAAAATTTGCTGAGAGTTCACACCAAAAAAAATTTTTAGGATTACTATACAAGGTGATGGATTAATTAATTTCCTTGATTATGGTAATCATTTCACAGTGTATTTGTATATCAAAAACATCACAGTGTACACCTTAAATATATATATACAATTTGTATGGGTCAATAATACCTCAGTAAAGTTGAAAAATTACCAGGCATGCAAAAAGCAGGAAAATATGATTCAATGAGACAATAGATCGTTCAATATAATGAATCCGACCCAAATCAAACTTCTAGAGCTTAAAAAAATACATTGTTCAAGGTGAAAATTCTCTGAATGAGATTAATGGTGATTAGAAATTGAAGAAGAAAAAAAAAGTGAACTTAAAGATATCACAATAGAAACCATCAAAATGAAACAGGGAGAGAAAAAGGAAATGAAACCCTCCCAAATCATGAACGTAGCATCAGTGAGCTGTGAGACTTCAGGCAACCCAAGATATGTGTCCTTACAGTTTCCCATGGAGAGGAGAAAGAGAAACCTCCAAAACTTTCTAAATTTGATGAAAACTATAAACCTCCAGTCCAAAAAGTTCAATAAACCCTAGCACAGGAAACATGAAAAACACTACACCAGGGCACATCATAATAAAATTACTCAAAACCAGTGATAAAGAGAAAGTCTTAAAAGCAGCCAAAGAAAAAAAGACATGCAATATACAGATTTAAAAAACATAAAAATGACAGTAGATTTCCTGTTGGAAACAATGCAAGAGGGAAGACACTGGAGCAATATGTCCAAACTACTAAGGGGGAAATAAAACCATCTACCTAGAACACTGTACCCATAGGAAAAGTCTTTGGAAAATAAAGTCAAAATAGAGATTTTTTTTCAGACATACAAAGGCCATAAGAATTCAGTCACAAAAAATTAAATTGAAAATTTCTCCAATATTTGAAAACTAAAAAACATGCTTTTAAATAATCCATGGGTCTAAAAAAAGAAGTCAAAAGACAAATTAGAATTTTTTTTGAACAGAATGAAAATAAAAACACAATTGTTAATTGGTTAAATTGCTCCCCCCCTCAAAAAAATTTATGTTCAAGTTCTAAACCTCAGAATGTGAACTTATTTGAAAATAGGGTCATTACATGTATAATTAGTTAAGATGAGGTAATACTGGATAAGGTGGGCCCTTAATCCAATATGACTGGTATCCTTACAAGAAGAGAAGAGACACACAGGAAGAACATCACATGATGACAGAGGCAGAGATTGGAGTGATGCACCTGTAAGCGAAGGTATAGTAAGGATTACAGCCACTATCAGAGGCTAGGAAGGGGCAAGGAAGGATTCTACCCAGAGTCTCAGAGGAAGCATGGCCCTGCTGACACATTGATTTGAAACTTCTAGCCTCCAGAACTATGAGAGAATAAATTTCTGTTGAAAGCTACCCACGTTATGGTGCTTTTTTATGGCAGCCCCAGGAAATTAATACAACATATCAAAATGTGTGGGATGCCATGAAAATAGTACTTAGGAAGAAATTTAAAGCACTTAATACTTATACTGGAAAATAAGAATAATCTCAATTTGATGAAAATAAGAATAATCTAAATTTGATGACACCAACTTCCAAAGGAAAAAGCAGAAAGAAATAAATATCACAGCAGAAATCAATTATCTAGAAATCAGAAAATTTTTAAAATCAATGAAACCAAAAACTGGTTCTTTGAGAATATCAATAAAATTGACATACTTCTCACCAGACTGATGAAAAAAGATAAAAGAAAAGATGGCAGTTGCCAATATTAGGAATGAGAGAGGTAACATCGCTGTAGATTCTATGAATATCTAAAAGATGATAAGATAACACTGTGAAACATATTTGTGTCAATAAATTCAGAGATTTATATGAAATGGAAAAATTCCTTGAAAGATACAGTTATGAACACCCACTCAAGAAGAAACAGAAATATTATCTACTAAAATGTTTAATTGTAGTTAACTTTCCCATAAAAAAAATTCCAGGCACAAATAGTTTTACAGATCATTTCTTCCAGACATTTAAGGAAAACAATTAATTCTATACATATGCTCCTAAAACATTAAAAAGAAATTAATAATCCCTCAATAATTATATAATACCAGAATTACTCTGACATCAAAGCCAAAGACATTATAAGAAAATAAAACTAACCAGTATCACTCATTAACCTAGATTTTTTTTAATTCCTAATCAATTTTTAGAAAAAAAAATGTCAGTATATACAGAGTATAATACACTGTGATCAAGTAGGGTTCATCCAAGAAATTCAAGGTTAGTTTAACATTTGAAAATCAATCAATCAATGTAATTCACCATATTAACAAACTAAGAAAGACAAAGCGTATGTTCATTTCAATACATGGAAAAAAGAACATTTGAATCAATCCAACTTCTATTCCTAATAAAAACTTGCAGAAAACAAATAATAGAAAGTAACTTTCTCAACTCAATAGGGAGTATCTATGAAAAATCCACAACTAACATCATACTTAATGGTGGCAAACTGAATGCTATCCCTCTAAAACTAGAAACAAGACAAGGATGTCCACTCTCACCTATTCTACTCAATATTGTACTAGGGCTTCTATCCATGACAATTAGGCAAGAAAAAGAAACAAACCCCTTCCAGATTGGAAAGGAGGAAGAAAAACTATCTTTAATCATAGAGAATGTGGTCATCTGTTTAGAAAATCCTTTGGAATACATACATGAAAACTTCTAGAACAAATAAGTGAATTTAGAAAATTATTAGGATACGAGCTTAATATAAAATGCCAATTGTATTTCTAAAGACTATCAACAAAAAATCTTCTCCTTTGGAGAAGAATGCAAGATAATAAATATACAATGAATGTGATAATCAGAAAAATTATTTTGCAACCCCAATATAATCATTAAATCAGGTGAGGATCAGCAATTGATGCTAAAACATGGTTTACAGTCTTATGTATCAATACATTTCATATATGTCACACTTTATTAAAGCTACTAACCTTCTTCATCTATTAATTTTATGTTTGATGATATTTATCACCATTTCCTTTGCATAAACTCAACCTGGTGAGCTTCTCTTGTAATGAGCAGCAGTTCTGATAAAGGTATGGTGAACTATAATGTCATGGCAGCATTCTTCAGGGAAGACTTTCTTTAATACCAATGAATAATCCTAGTAATAGTACACAGGTTATTTACAAGTCCTCCTCTAGTCTGTAAAATAACCTAGATCTCTATTTCAAGTCATTCTCACAAACAACAGAGATGCATAATCATGACTCAATTTTAAAAAAGATGCTTTTTTACTAGGTTTTCTAAGCATTTTGTGGTAATGGCAAGGATAAATATAAAATCTACTTCAATTTCTATACATTTTATGAGATGATTTGAAGCAAAGAGAGTTCGTTATGTTTATTTTCCTTTCTCCTTGCAATTTGTGACAGCTCGTTTCTCTTTTCTAAAGAAGCAAAAATAAAATAGAAAAAAATCTCAAACGTTACTGACATGTTTTCAGCAGTAAAGTACGCAAGTTGAACATTTCACCTCTAGCAATTTCAGTATTATTTTATTTCAATTAGCTAGGGAACGACTGCTTTATATAGCTGCAGGTGTAAAAAGGAGTAAAATCCCTCCAGTGATTAAAGCTGCTGCAAGTATTCTAGTAGGAATTTTGAATGTACATCTTTTGCTTCTCCTGTCTTCTGTCTTCCTTTAAAGCATCAAAACACCAGGGGAAATTAAGTGAATTATGAAGTGTTCTGTTGTACTTAGAATATTGCCTTTGTTTAAAAAAAAATTAAGATTTACACTACTAGAAAGCTGTACTTGTTCTTATGAAAAGGCTGAAACTATCTGAGAAGCAAAACCAAAAAAACAAAGATCATATTAAATATTTCTGAATCTGAAAGTGGTGTGATGATAATTCTTTAGGAAATAAGGTAGACTTGAATGATTTCTTAAAGAAAACTATGAAAACAAAAAAAATATTTATATTTCTCTTTCCTTTATTTTTTTTAGTTTCACTAGGAATATATTTCTCAGTTCCTGCTTCCTATGTCTACCTAAGGCAGCTGAAAATTTCTTCCCACTTAAATCTAGGGAAATGTTGATTTATTCAGTGGTGTACTACTCCATTTCCACCCCAAATGGCCTAACACCAGTTGGGTGCACTGCAATCCAATTTTGACAGGAAGTTAGCATCAGACTCCACATTTAAGAGCTCAGTCTTCCAAAAGACTGCTCTCACTTTAGAGGCCAATTGCAAGTCTCAGAGGGTCTCCCAGACCACCTGCACTTCTGACCAACTGGCTACCAATCCAGGAGGTCCCATGACCCACTTTAGGTTCAATAATTCACTAGAACAACTCACAGAACTCTGAAAACTGCTATACTTAGGAATATAGTTTTTTTATAAAGGTACCTCCTGGTCTATTTATGTGTTCACCAACAAGAAAACTCCACAGGGCTCAGTGTCTAGAGTTTTTATTGGGTTTCTTTACATAGGTATGATTGATTAAATATTGACCACATGATTGAACCCAATCTCCAGCCCTTCTCTCCTCCCCCTGAAGACAGGCTGGCCCAAAGTCACAACCTTCTAATCATATGGTTGGTCTTTCCAGTGACCAGCCCCTTTTTGAAAGCTATTTAGGGGCCTACGGTGAATCAATCACCTAGTAAGCATAATAAATATTCCTGTTGCTCAGGAGATTCCAATGGGTTTAGGAGCTCCATGCCAGTAACACAGGACATAAAACAGGCAAATTATTTATTATGCCACGTATGCCTAGCTGATCCTGGTGCCGTTGAGCAGCCACGCAAGCTACTTCCACATTGCCTGTTGTCTAGGGTTCAATACTGGGAACTCTCCTATATCCCACCTATTCTGGGTTATCCCACCTATTCTGGGTTTGATGCTCACTGCATTTACTCAACTCCTTCCTGTTATTCACTAAATAGGCTGAATATTCTGTCATCATGCCCTAACCTCCACCTCTCCACCCTTGGCCCATATCTTTGATTCTACCAGATTACACCTCATCTCTCCTATCCACAAATTTTCTTCCATTTAATCAATTAAATAATGTCCTTGGATTAACATATTAATGCCTTGAGAGAACAAACTGCCTACAAGTAAACACCTTAGTGGAACTAAGACTTTACAGACAAAGAGGACAGACTTGTGGTTGCCAAGGGTGAAGGGCATGGGGGGAAGGAGGGACTGGGGGTTTGGGATTAGCAGATGCAAACTATTACATACATTTTTAACTGAATCTCTTTGCCATACACAGAAACTAACACATCACTGTAAATCAACTGTACTTCAATAATATAAATTTTTAAAAAAGAACTAAGACTGTCTATATGAACATGACTACTATTGCAGGAAATGTTTGCCCAATAAGACAAAGTTACAGAAATACTAAAAATCCATTTATCCAAATAATCAACTCTTCAACAAGCCCCCTTTCAAAACAATAGATTGCTCATCAGAGTAAATAGCTCTTCCTGTGGACAATACATAATGCAAAAGGGCAAATTACTTGCTTATCAAATAACTGTTTAATTATCAAAACTTAATTCAACATCCTCACCTTTCTGTGATCACTAATTCTAAACTACTAGAGGATCCTTCAATCCCAATTAGCTCCCTGTTATTGAAAGACTCCCTAAAACCAGACCCTAAATTCTTATAAATATCCACCCTTGATCTCTCCTTTTCTAAGATACTAAAATTCTGTCAAGAAGGTGGTTTCCCTTACTGGAGAATAATAAACTTGATTTTATTTAATCAACATATTATTTCAGTGGTCCTTTTAGGAAGTTGGCCACCAATAGTAGCCACTGAAACTTTTTAAGATTCATATAAGGGTAGCCCTCCATTTAACCAGTTTGACCTAGTCTCACAGAAATGATTCTGATATGGGATGGTGATGATCATCTGGCTACTGCTATTCCTGGGAGTAATAAACTTTGACTCTGACCCAGGAGTCTTGCATCTTCTGACAGCATCCACAAAACTGTGGCAAGCTAACAACTTGCAAGCAGGGTAAAATCCTAGAATCTTCACGTTTCTTGACAACCTGTTATATTAGAAAATGGAAATAAAGGATTTCTAGATAATAACATGTAAATGATAATACTCTTAGGTGGCTCTTTTATATGAAAGAACAAAATGGAAAATGAAATTGACAAAAATCCATTAAGCTTCCTTCTGGTGAAGTTGGATATTTGATTTTAAGCAGTCCACAGAATGTCAAAGAAAGAGTTGGTGACATAAATCAGACATTTTAAATGAATTTAAACCATTTGCAAGTGGAGATATAATACAAAAATGAACACAAATGATTGTTTTTCTAGAAAATATCAACCCCAATGAAAATAATATTGCTTATTTATTGTCTAGGTAGAAATGCCAGAAGTTTTCTTTTGACTTAATTATTTTAATTCTTAGGAAAGGTACAGGTAAGAAATTTTACCATTCAAGAATATGAGTTGGTTGAGGACAATAACCCTTCTTATCATATTTGTGTACCTTACAATATACAACAGTGTCCTGAATGTAATACATTTTCAATAAAGAAAAAAGGATGGGAGAAAAAGAAAACAAAACATGAGAAACTAAAGGCGAGATGGTGAAAAATGGAGAAGCATAAAAATAAAAGTAAGCTTATGAATAAATGAGAGAAGAAAGAAGAGGAGGTGAAAGAGAAAATAAATGTAAACAAGGTAAAGGTCATGAAGGAGAAGAAAGACAAAATAAAAGAATTCTTTTTGAATCATACAACAGTAACATGGCAAGGAGTTCTCAAGACTTAGTCAAGTTTTGGCAGAAGCTATAGAGATTACAGAACTTCTGTTTAAAAAGTTAATAAAGTGAATCAAGTCACACAAAGGGCATAAAGTAGCATTCTTTCATTTTTCTCATCTGAGGATGACTGCCTAAGGCACTGTTTTCTGTGGGCTCCCGAACCATAGCCAAGAGGTGCTGGAGCCAATTCACAGGTCACTGCAGGGTCCATAGCTGAGACAAGATCTATGTGCCTCATACCCAATACACGGGTGAGCGAGATTCCTCCCAAGTCCTTTGGCATGTGATTCTGATCTTACAGCTCCCACAAAGGCACTTTTCTACATGGATACATTGTTTTTGTTGGGGGAGTGGGAGGAACGTGACAAAGAACATATTCAGCAGCTGTACTGGAGTTGTCACCCTCGAGAACACTCTATTTATTTATTTTATTTTTATTGAAATATAGTTGATTTATAATATTGTGTTTCAGGTGTACAGCAAAGTGATTTAGTTGTTTTCTTTTAGTTTGCTTTTTTTAGTGATTTAGTTGTTTGTTTCAGATTATTACAAGATATTGAATATAGTTCCCAATACTATACAGTAAATCCTTGTTGCTTATCTATCTTATGTACAGTAGTTTGTGTCTGTTAATCCCAAACTCCTAATTTATCTCTCCCTCTCCTTCCCGCTTTGGTAACCATAAGTTTGTTTTCTATGTCTGTGAGTCTGTTTCTGTTTTGTAAATAGATTCATCTGTATTACTATTTAGATTCTACCTATAAGTGATATCATAATATTTGTCTTTCTCTGTCTGGCTTCACTAAGTATAATATTCTCTAGGTCCATTTGTGTTGCTGCAAATGGCAGAATTTCATTCTTTTTTTATGGCTGAGTAACATTTCATTGTATATATATTCATATATACCACATCTTCTTAAGCCAGTGGGAACTTGGGTTGCTTCCAAGTCTTAGCTATTGTAAATAGCACTGCTATGCATATTGGGGTGCATGTATCTTTTTCAATTAGATTTCATCTTTTCTGGATATATACCCAGGAGTGGGAATGCTAGATCATATGGTAGTTCTATTTTTAGCTTTTTAAGGAAACTCCATACTGTTTTCCATAGTGGCTGCACTAATTTATGTTCCCACCAACAGAGAACACATCATTTCTAATGTGATGGTATATCTATATTGGATATTTGTTCAGTTTTTTGTTGTTGTTTGTTTTTTTCTTTGTTTTTTGGCCACGTTGTGTGGTTTGCAGGATCTTAGTTCCCTGACTAAGGACTGAACACAAGCCATGGCAGTGAAAGCGCTGAGTCCTAACCACTGGACTGCCAGGGAATTCCCTGTTAAGTGTTTGTCGAGTTAATAAATTTAAGGTATAATTCTGGTAAATTATACTTCATATTTTTAAGACATCAGAATTCAAGGATTCAATAAAATGGCTTTCTTTTTGCCCTTAACCTGGTTTGATTGAATTTTTTTATATACTTCAAGTGCTTAAAGTCTTACCATCTATAACTTAAAGGAAACGCTTCCCGGTGGAATCTCAGTTTTTTCATTTAACCAAATTATTTTTACGTATAGAATATAGTTTTGTTCCTCTGAAGTGTATCTTTATCACTATAGGGATTCTTTTTTTCCTTTATTGGTTATCTGATTGGGAAATATGGCCATTATCTTTTGTCTTGAAGTGATAGATTAAGCCTAAACCTAGAATAAAAAAATAAAACACACAATCTATCTGGGAATAAGTAGAAAAGAGAATCTACAAACTAACACATCTCCTTCTCTTTTTCTGTGAATGATGTAACTGAGCAGAAATCAAGACAGAACAAGCAGAGTGATTTAATGGATCAAAGTAATTCTCTTGTTTTGTTCAGAATCCAACAAACCATTCATTTTCAATACAGCTATAAATTCTCAATGTGTGCAAAATTAACTGTATACAGGAAGAGATTTGGAAACAAAGGCCCCAACCTCTACAAAGTTCAGCTTGGCTAAGGTTGTACTAGATTTTAACTGTTAAAAACCTCACAAAACTTCATCTAGTTTTATATATGATGCACAAATTTTCAATTGCTTGAAATTTGCCTCACAAAATTCTTGCAACTTGAAACTACAGATGAATAGCATCATCAGGGTATAGGATATGCTCACTGTTTTAATGTTGCAGAGGAAGTCTGGGGCTAAGTCAGAATGAGTCTGAATACTGCTTCAGACTGGGGTGGGAGGGGGGAGGAGGTGTAAGATAAGGCCCCAAAGAAACAAGCTCATTGCAGCAGGGCCAGAGCTGGTAGATGACCAGCTGACAGTAAAGCAAACATTCAGAAGCCCATCAGGGTATTGAAGGCATGAGAGTATCACACTCCTTTTCCCTTTCATACACTATTAATGCATCTATTCACATGTACGGGACCCAGAAGCAGGGAATCCAGGAGTACACGGAGACAGACATTGACAATGATTAGAAATCAGATGAGCTGCGGTCATTGCCGGGTATTATTCCATGTTAAGCAGGACCAGCCAGCATCCTATAAGGAAAGGTGGGAAGGACTGGCCTGGGACAGAGACCCAAAAGATCTAAACAAGTTCCCATCCAATAGATCCAACAGCGATTTACATAGGGCCCTCCCTGCGGAGGAGGCAGGGTCATTACTGAATTGTCTACAATGGTATGTTTATATTAGAGATTCTTTTAAAAGGCCAAGCCTCACTTATGTCAAGAGAGTCTTCCATTCTCACAGATAAGGTTGTGTGCTGCCCAGATCTGACTCAGCACCCTCTCATCCGCCAGCTCCTGGGAGTGTTGATTGCCGAGGGCTTGCAGATGAGTCCCTCTCCAGGAATTGCCCTTGGCCAAAGAAAGCCACTAGCACTATATCATGCTTGCCACCTCAGGGGTAGGCTGCAACCAATGAGTGATGCAGTGATATAAAGACCCAGTCCCTCTGACTCAATTAGCAATTCTCTGAAGGATCACAGTTCTAGGTCTCCCCATAGGAGAGCTGAGATCCCTTTGCAACTGCACCCTAGTTCAACTTCTCCTCCTAATGCTGCTTCCCTCCCACTTCCACAGTGTTTTTGAAAGCACTTCTGTGAGCTATCAAGTCACACTTTGAGGAGGTTTACTATAGCATATTCATGTATTTTTCCCTTCCTTCCTAGCTTCCCTCCTACCTTCCTTTCTTGCTTCTAATTTGACAAATCCACAAGGATTTGAGGCAGCTGCAATTTGTCATATAGGAAAATATCAGTAGTTAGCCTTATCTCTCTTCCTTCCTTACAGTGTTCACTTTAATTAGCTACAGTTTTATTCTGAAGCAAAAAAAAAGAATATAAATTCTATTTAGCTTTGACCATTCAAAAATATTTTATTTGTAATTGATATGCTCTATGGCAGTTGGACTCAGAATTTTAGCTTAAAAAGTTTCTGTTAGCTCAATACTGTCAGCCTAATTTCTAAGGAAAATTTGAATTTTCTATTAGAATGTAACTTCTCCTCCATTTTATATTGAGATAAACTGAAGCTTGTTAAGATTTCAAATTCAGAAAACTTTCTAAAGTGGATTGTAAAGAAGAAAAACTGAATCATTTCAACAAATCAATTATTATTTACAAATAATATATTTATAGAAGAGATGGATGCATAGATGATATATACATATATATTCATGAGGGAAAAAATGGTTAAGATGATAAAAGCAGCTAAGCAAATTCATACTTCCAGATGAAAGATGAATTCTTCATAAAAATAATATGATATAGTCACTTGTGGTTTAAAAAAAAATAGATGCTAGTAGTGTAAAGGAAGGTTTATAAATGAACCAAGCACGGTTAAAATTATTCTGGCACCTTTGACCATAACTCTTTTTATTGTAAAAAAAAAAATGCAATTGAACACAACTTTGAACTAGAAATTCCAAATCTTGCCATTTATCTTCCAAAATAAATTAGTTAATGGCTGTTTATATGGGGATATGACAGAAGAAAGAAATCTATTATCAATGCAGTTATAATTCATGTTTATTAAAAAGACTGTACAGAAGGAGGAGGAACCAAGATGGCAGACTAGAAGGAGGTGCTCTCACTCCCTCTTGCGAGAACACCAGAATCACAACTAGCTGCTGGGAAATCATCAACAGGAAGACAGTGGAACTCACCATAAAAGACACCCCACAGCCAAAGACAAAGGAGAAGCCACAATGAGATGGTAGGAGGTGCGCAATCACAGTAAAATCAAATCCCATAACTGGTGGGTGGGTGACTCACAGAATGGAGAACACTTATACCACAGAAGTCCACCACTGGAGTGAAGGTTCTGAGCCCCACATCAGGCTTCCCAACCTGGGGGTCCAGCAACAGGAGGAGGAATTCCTAGAGAATCAGACTTTGAAGCCTAGTGGGAATTGATTGCAGGACTTTGACAGGACTGGGGGAAACAGAGACTCTACTCTTGGAGGGCACACACAAAGTAGTGTGTGTGTTGGGACCCAAGGGAAGGAGCAGTGACCCCAGGGGAGACTGAACCAGACCTACGTGCTGGTATTGGAGGGTCTCCTGAGGAGGTGGGGGAGGGGGGGGGCTGTGGCTCACCAAGGGGACAAGGACACTGGCAGCAGAAGTTCTGGGAAGTACTCCTTGGTGTGAGCCCTCCCAGAGTCTGTCATTAGCCCCACCAAAGAACCCAGGTAGGCTCCAGTGTTGGCTTGCCTCAGGCCAACCAACAGAGAGGGAACCAAGCACCACCCATCAACAGTCAAGCAGATTAAAGTTTTACTGAGCTCTGCCCACCAGAGAAACAGTCAGCTCTACCCACCGCTAGTCCCTCCCATCAAGCCTCAGAGATAGCATCATCCACCAGAGGGCAGACAGCTGAAGCAAGCAGAACTACCATCCTGCAGGGTATGGAAAAAAAACACATTCACAGAAAGTAGATAAGATAAAAAGGCAGAAGGCTATGCACCAGATGAAGGAACAAGATAAAACCCCAGAAAAACAACTAAATGAAGTGGAGACAGACAACCTTCCAGAAAAAAGAATTCAGAATAATGATTGTGAAGATGATTCGGGAGCTTGGAAAAAGAATGGAGGTAAAGATCGAGAAGATGCCAGAAATGTTTAATGAAGCCCTAGAAGAATTAAAGAACAAACAAACAGAGATGAACAATACAATAATTGAAATGAAAACTACAATAGAAGGAATCAATAGCAGAAGAACAGATAAGTGACCTGGAAGACAGAATGATGGAATTCACTGTGGCAGAATAGATTAAAGAAAAAGAATGAAAAGAAATGAAGACAACATAAGAGACCACTGAGACAACATTAAACCCAACAACATTTGCATTATAGGGGTCCCAGAAGGAGAAGAGAGAGAGAAAGGACCAGAGAAAATATTTGAAGAGACTATAGTCGAAAATTTCCCTAACATGGGAAAGGAAATAGCCACCCAAGATCAGGAAGCGCAGCGAGTCCCATACAGCACAAACCCAAGGAGAAACACACCGAGACACATAGTAATCAAATTAGTAAAAACTAAAGACAAAGAAAAATTACTGAAAGCAGCAAGGGAAAAATGAAAAATAACATACAAGGGAACTCCCATAAGGTTAACAGCTGATTTCTCAGCAGAAACTCTACAAGCCAGAAGAGAGTGGCATGATATACTTAAACTGATGAAAGGGAAGAAACTACAAGCAAGATTACTCTACCCAGCAAGGATCTCATTCAGATTCTAAGGAGAAATCAAAAGCTTTACAGGTAAGCAAAAGCTAAGAGAATTCAGCACCACCAAACCAGCTCTACAACAAATGCTAAAGGAACTTCTCTAACTGGGAAACACAAGAGAAGAAAAGGACCTACAAAAACAAACCAAAAACAAATAAGAAAATGGTGATAAGAACAAACATAACGATAATTACCTTAAAACATGACTGGATTAAATGTTCCATCCAAAAGACAGAGGCTTGCTGAATGGAGACAAAAACAAGACCCATATATATGCTGTCTACAAGAACCCACTTCAGACCTAAGGACACATACAGACTGAAAGTGAGGGGATGGAAAAAGATATTCCATGCAAATGGAAATCAAAAGAAAGCTGGAGTAGCTATACTCATATCACATAAAATAGACTTTAAAATAAAGAATGTTACAAGACACAAGGAAGGACACTACATAATGATCAAGGGATCAATCCAAGAAGAAGATATAACAATTATAAATATACATGCACCCAACATAGGAGCACTTCAATATACAAGGCAACTGCTAACAGCTATAAAAGAGGAATTCGACAGTAACACAATAATAGTGGGGGACTTTAACACCTCACTTATACCAATGAACAGATCATCCAAAATGAAAATAAATAAGGACACAGAAACTTTAAATGACATAATAGACCAGATAGATTTAATTGGTATTTATAAGACATTCCATCCGAAAACAGCAGATTACACTTTCTTCTCAGGTGTGCATGGAACATTCTCCAGGATATATCACATCTTGGGTCACAAATCAAGCCTCAGTAAATTTAAGAAAATTGAAATCATATCAAGTATCTTTTCTGACCACAATGCTGTGAGATTAGAAATGAGTTATAGGGAAAAAAACGTAAAAAACACAAACATATGGAGGTTAAACAATATGTTAGTAAATAACCAAGAGATCACTGAAGAAACCAAAGAGGAAATCAAAAAATACCTATAGAAATATGACAATGAAAACACAATGATCCAAAACCTATGGGTTGCAGCAAAAGCAGTTCTAAGAGGGAAGTTTATAGCTATACAAGCCCACCTCAAGAAACAAGAAAAATCTCAATTAGACAATGGAACCTTACACCTAAAGGAACTAGAGAAAGAAGAACAAACAAAACCCAAAGTTAGAAGAAGGGAAGAAATCATAAAGATCAGAGCAGAAATAAGTGAAATAGAAACAAAGAAAACAATAGCAAAGATCAATAAAACTAAAAGCTGGTTCTTGGAGAAGATAAACAAAATTGATAAACCATTAGCCAGGCTCGTCAAGGAAAAGGGGGAGAGGACTCAAATCAATAAAGTTAGAAATGAAAAAGTAGAAGTTACAACAGACACTGCAGAAATACAATGCATCCTAAGAGACTACTACAAGCAACTCTATGCCAATAAAAGGGACAACCTGGAAGAAATGGACATATTCTTAGAAAGGCATAAACTTCCACGACTGAACCAGGTAGAAATAGAAAATATGAACTGACCAATCACAAGTAATGAAATTGAAACTGTGATTAAAAATCTCCCAACAAACAAAAGTCCAGGACCAGATGGCTTCATGGGTGAATTCTATCAAACATTTAGAGAAAAGCTAACACTGATCCTTCTCAAACTCTTCCAAAAAAATGCAGAGGAAGGAACACTCCCAAACTCATTCTATGTGGCCACCATCATCCTGATACCAAAACCAGACAAAGATACTACAAAAAAACAAAATTAAAGACCAATATCACTGATGAACATAGATGAAAAAATCCTCAACAAAACACTAGCAAACAGAATCCAGCAAAACATTAAAAGGATCATACACCATGATCAAGTGGGATTTATCCCAGGGATGCAAAGATTCGTCAATATATGCAAATCAAGCAATGTGATACACCATATTAACAAACTGAAGAATAAAAACCATGTGATCATCTCAATGGATGCAGAAAAAGCTTTTGACAAAATTCAACACCTATTTAAGATAAAAACTCTCCAGAAAGTAGGCATAGAGGGAACCTACCTCAACAAAATAAAGGCCATATATGACTAACCCACAGCAAACATCATTCTCAATGGTGAAAAACTGAAAGAATTTCCTCTAACATTAGGAACAAGAAAAGGATGTCCACTGTCACCACTATTATTCAACATAGTTTTGGAAGTCCTAGCCACAGCAATCAGAGAAGAAAAAGAAAGAAAAGGAATACAATTTGGAAAAGAATAAGTAAAACTGTCACTGTTTGCAGATGACATGATACTATACATAGAAAATCCTTAAAATGCCACCAGAAAACTACTAGAGCTAATCAATGAATTTGGTAAAGTTGCATGATACAAAATTAATGCACAGAAATCTCTTGCATTCCTATACAGTAATGATAAAAAATCTGAAAGAGAAATTAAGCAAACACTCCCATTTACCATTGCAACAAAAAGAATAAAATACCTAGGAATAAACCTACCTAGGGAGACAAAAGACCTGGATGCAGAAAACTATAAGACACTCATGAAACAAATTAAAGATGATACCAACAGATGGTGAGATATACCATGTTCTTGGATTGGAAGAATCAATATTGTGAAAATGACTATACTACCTAAAGCAATCTACAGATTCAATGCATTCCCTATCAAATTACCAATGGCATTTTTTACGGAACTAAAACAAATCATCTTAAAATTTGTATGGAGACACAAAGGGCCCCGAATAGTCAAAGCCATCTTGAGGGAAAAAAAACAGAGCAAGAGGAATCAGACCCCTGACTTTCAACTATACTACAAAGCTACAGTAATCAAGACAATATGGTACTGGCACAAAAACAGAAACATAGATCAATGGAAAAAGGTAGAAAGCCCAGAGATAAACCCATGCACCTACGGTCAACTAATCTATGACAAAGGAGGCAAGGATATACAATGGAGAATAGACGGTCTCTTCAATAAGTGGTGCTGGGAAAACTGGACAGCTACATGTAAAAGAATGAAATTAGAACACTCCCTAAAAAATAAACTCAAAATGGATTCGAGACCTAAATGTAAGACCAGACACTATAGAAATCTGTGAGGAAAACACAGAAAGAACACTCTTTGACATAAATCACAGCAAGATCTTTTTTGATCCTCCTCCTAGAGTAATGGAAATAAAAACAAAAATAAACAAATGGGACCTAATGAAACTTCAAAGCTTTTGCACAGCAGAGGAAACCATAAACAAGATGAAAAGAGAACCCTCAGAATGGGAGAAAATATTTGCAAATGAATCAATGGACAAAGGATTAATCTCCAAACTATATAAACAGCTCATGCAGCTCAATATTAAAGAAACAAACAACACAGTCCAAAAATGGGCAGAAGACCTAAGTAGACATTTCTCCAAAGAAGACATAGAGATGGCCAAGAAGCACAAGAAAAACTGCTCAACATCACTAATTATTAGAGAAATGCAAATCAAAACTACAATGAGGTATCACCTCACACCAGTTAGAATGGGCATCATCAGAAAATCTACAAACAACAAATGCTGGAGAGGGTGTGGAGAAAAGGGGACTCTCTTGCCCTGTTGGTGGGAATGTAAATTGATACAGTCACTATGGAGAACAGTATGGAGGTTCCTTAAAAAACTAAAAATAGAATTACCATATGATCCAGCAATCCTACTACTGGGCATATACCCTGAGAAAACCATAATTCAAAAAGACACATACACCCCAACGTTCATTGCAGCACTACTTACAATAACCAGGTCATGGAAGCAACCTAAATGCCCATCGACAGATGAATGAATAAAGAAGTTGTGGTACATATATACAATGGAATATTACTCAGCCATAAAAAGGAACGAAATTGAGTCATTTGTTGAGATGTGGATGGATCTAGAGACTGTCATACAGAGTGAAGTAAGTCAGAAAGAGAAAAACAAATATCATATATTAACGCATGTATGTGGAACCTAAGAAAATGGTACAGACGAACCAGTTTGCAGGGCAGAAGTTGAGACAACAAAGGTATGGACACCAAAGGGGGAGAACAAAGGTATGGACAACAAAGGTATGGACACCAAAGGGGGAGAACAAAGGTATGGACACCAAATGGGGAGAACTGCGGTGAGGTGGGGATAGTGGTGTGCTGAATTGGGCAATTGGGATTGACATGTATACACTGATGTGTATAAAATTGATGACTAATAAGAACCTGCAGTATAAAGAAACAAACAACAACAAAAAAAACAAGTAATGCTAAACTTTCTTTGGGTTATTTGTATGGAAATATGTTAATATAAATGTTTCAGACATTACATGAATTTTCTTAAAAATCTTATATGTTCTGGTATAATATTATAAGTCATAATTCTAGTTATTACTTTAAAATGTATATCTCAGAAATAACCAAATTTCCTTGTCAATTGCATTATTATGAACTTTCATCAAATCTTTAACCGTGGTCATTTTTAAATCTTTTGTCATCTACAGACAATTCTGGGTGTACTCTGATGCTTTTGCAAAAATGTTCCTATAAAAGGGTTTCATCTTCAAGGAATTCATGGAGAAGACTCTGACAAGTACAGGTTTCTGGTAACTGACTATACTGCTGAACTGAATGAATAAGCATTTTCAGAACTCTAATGGAAAACTGATGAATTCATAAAAGTGCTAACAAAATATCCAGATAAAAAAAAATTAATTACATGGGACTGAGTGAACTGATGAGGATGATTATAATTTTTGTGACTCTCTATTTGAATAATAATAAAAAAAATCCCACAAGGACTCAGAGGCAAAAAATATACAAATCAATTTTCACTGCAAAGTAAAGGAGCTGTTACAGTGGAGGATTACTGGACTGAATGTCAATATTATGACATAGTATGAGTGTGTTTCGTGTTTGGTAATTGCAATCATTGTTGCTTTTGTTGTGGTCATCCATTTACAATGCTTGGTGTCAATTTATTTATCTCTTGTAAAAATAAAATACAGTGTGTTAAAAAAAAAAGAAAAAATGTTCCTTGTATTCCTAAAGCTATTCACTCTATAAAAGAATTCCTTAAAATAAAATAGCAACTGATTTACTTAAAAAAAACAAAAAATAAAAAGACTGTACAGACAAAATAATGTGTAGGGTTGAATAACTGCCTGATACGCTACATTAATGTAGGTCAAGGTATTAGGTTCTTCAGATTTCACATAAGCCACATGCCACTCAGTAAAGACAGTTTTACCTGAATTATCTCAATAATCAATTTTTCAATGATTAAACTATGCCAATTCAACATAGTACCAAAATAACAATTTTCTTCAATTAGTAGTAAAAAGAAAAGTTGTCAGCTAAGTGTATTTGGAGATATGATCAATCATTTTCATTGCTTTTGCTAACATTTCTGACCCTTTTTGATCAGTCCAAGTATTTTTTGTCGAGTTATCAATAGTTGACCCAAACACGTGGTAAAAGTACTACTTTGCTCTGAAGATAATCAGCAAAATATCTAACCAATTATGGAGACAAATGCAAGTCTATGTGTGCAAGAATGCATCCTGAATATACCAAAATAGTGCACATATTTGCTTTTTTAAAACTTCTTTTATTAGAAAGAAAATTTAATGTGGTTTATAGCACACAATTGAAGTTAAGAGGCATGGTTCTATTTTTAAGCACAACAGAGTAATAAGGTTTAGGCTCATGTAAAATCCCTGCTGGGTGACTTATTTGCTATATGTTACTAAACAAGCTGTTAAACTGTTGGAAAATCTATTATATCCTCTGTACAACGGAAAAATTAACAACCTTGAAGAGTTGTGAAAATGTGTGAGAATATATAGAAAAGGACTAGGATGATACAGGTGCACAGGATGTGCTCTCCACGTTGACTTCCTCCCCTCCCATGGCCCCAGTCCTGGTACTAGTGTACTAGGAGGTTTTAAGTAAGTCCCTCTTTAGGTCTGTTTTACTCTCTATAAAAATACAGCGCTGGGCTTCCCTGGTGGCGCAGTGGTTGAGAGTCCGCCTGCCGATGCAGGGGACACAGGTTCGTGCTCCAGTCCGGGAAGATCCCACGTGCCGCGGAGCGGCTGGGCCCGTGAGCCATGGCCGCTGAGACTGCACGTCCGGAGCCTGTGCTCCGCAACGGGAGAGGCCACAGCAGTGAGAGGCCCTCATACCGAAAAAAAAAACTACAGAGCTGAACCTGTGCAACAATGTACAACTCCAGCGTCATGACACAATGTTGTGTCATGAGAGCTGGGCAATGCGTCACGAGTAGTTCAACCTATCAGTAGTTAAATTATCAAGATTTACAGATAATTTTCTTCTAAAAATGTACAGCTGTTCCAAGGTTATCGCATTATAACATCAAAATCAGTCACTGGCACTTCCACTTGCTTTTAAGGTGGAGTAAATAAAGTAGAGTTTCAAAGAACAAAGATGGAATTGCTCACAATGCACAGGCTACGTTATCTCCGATAAAGCCTTTATGTACCCTTAATACTTCGGTGATTATGAGTTATTACCATCATAAATTATACTATTTTTAACTGAAATTTTCTTAGTGATTTTCATCTGTGCATATGCTTTTAAAAGGAAAAAGATAAAGCTAGTTGGGGTAAGAAAAACACGTCTGTATTTCTATATGCTTTACTTCCCTGCAAAACAATGGCATTTCTCAAATCAGAGTATACCAGAGTGTTCTGTAGTGCAAACATGGTCATCTTTGATATTTGTTCCAGTGGAGAAAATGTTGGGAATCATGGGATTACATCGTCTGTGAAAATCTCTTCAGCCTCAAACCTTTGTGATTGTATATTGTCCCAAGCATTTTTGCAAGTAAACACCCATTGACAAAGAAACACTTTGAGAAACTCTTGGGAAAACTTGTAATAGTAAACATTACAAAGTACTATGTAATCTGTATGTATTATAGGAGAGATTAAACACAATGAAATTATTTTTCAATTCAAATGACAAAACCCACTTTAGAAAAGGACATGTCTAAAACATGTCTGAGGCACAATTGGTGGTTCATAAACAAAGGAAAGGATCACCAAGGCATGACTTAGTTTTGCAGTACCTCTGATTAGCTACCCAATCACAACCCTTTAATATCTTATACTTCTTCTAATATGGAAAGTATAGTACTCCTGGTAAAATAAGGCAATATTTTACTTCCATGTTCAACCTATTTGAAATGTCAACTCAAAAATATAATAGTATATACCTTGGGAGCAAAATGTAAGTATTTTATTTTTTGGAATATACATTGTATTAGTTCCCTAGGGTTGTATAACAAATATCATTACCTGGCTTCAAACAACAGAAATGTATTCTCTCGCAATTTTGGAAGCCAGAAGTCAGAAATCGAGGGGTCATCTGGTTGATTCCTTCTGCAGGCTCTGAGGGAGAATGTGTTTCATGCCCCTCACCCAGCTTCTGGTGGCTGTGGGAGTCCTCACCGTTCCTTGGCTTGTAGATACATTACTCCAATCTTTGCTCCATCTTCACATGATCTTCCCCTCTGTGTGTTCTCATCTGTGTCTCCACATGTCTCAAATTTTCCTCTCCTTTCTCTTATTAGGGCACTTGTCATTCAATTCAGGGCTCACTCTAAATACAGAAGACCATATTTCTAAATAAGGTCATACTCAGATATACCAAGGACATATCTTGGACATATCTTTTCGAAGGACACAGTTCAACCACTACAGTCTGTCCTATGGTCCCCCAAAATTCATGTCAGTCCCATATGCAAAATACATTAACCCCATCCCAGCATGCCCCCAATTCTCACCCACTACAGCATCAACTCTAAATCTAAAATCTCATCTAAATATCACCAGCTCAAAAAAGTCCCAAGTCTCATCTTCTAGATCATCTAAATTAGGTGTAGGTGAGACTCTCTATATGATCCATCCTACAACAAAATTCCTCTCCATCCGTGGATCTGTAAGACTAGAAGACAATATATCTGCTTCCAAAATACAATAGAGGGGCATACATAAGATAGATATTCTCATTCCAAAAGGGAGAAAGTGAAAAATATAAAGGGATAATTGGTTCACAAGCTAGTTTGAAACCAAACAGGGAAAATGTCATCAGGTTTCAAGGCCTAAGAAAATCCTCTGTATCTCAAAACTCTGCCCTCTGGATCCACAGATGCTCCACTGGCCCCTGCATCTGGGTCTATAGAGGTTCTGTCAGTCCCTGTCTCTGCATTTGCAGCACTGCCCTTGGAGTCATCCTTCCCTTCAGAGCAGTCAACTAGCTCTGTCAGCCTGTTTCCTGATTGTAGAATTCTGGGAATACAACATTCTTTCACTTTGTCCAATCTCAGTCCAAGGTAGTAGCGTCTCAGCTGGTATAAAATTCTAAAAACCTTGTCAGTCTCCTGTGTAACTCATAGGGATCCACACAATTAGACAAGAGGGTTTTCAGCATAACCTTCCTGGATAACCCCATCTCTATGCTTAGCTTCTGCTAAAAAGGTTAAACCATAGCAATAGGCATTGTGCTAGACACTTGCTTCATAATAATCCAGAAAGCAAGAGTTGTTGTTTCATTCTACCTATGAGGAAACTCAAGGCTCAGCTATGTTAAGTTAATTGCTGCTTATAAAAGTCAGGATTCAAATATGTTCTACTTGGAATCTGCTTGATTTCACAGTCCATTCATTCTGTACTGCTCCCAACAGCCTCTCCTAGGAATGCTCACAATGTTTATGGGAATGGATATCCAGTGTACACAGAAAGAAACCTCTTCCTGATGCCCAGCTCAACACACCACCAAATTGACTTTATCATGATCTAGTTGGCTTTTTAAAAAATAACTAAATAACTTCATAGAAAGTACACACACACACCACCACCACCACATCATAAGAAAGGCTTTATACACTAAAAGGTGAGCTTTATTCCCAACCTAGACATATGTTTCACTCCCCATGGATAACTATCGCCAACATTTCCTAGGTATCTTTTCAGAAATTCCCAAGGCCCATAAATTCTTCTACAACTTTTTAGAGACAAAAATGAGAACCATATTTGACACTTTGTTCTGTACACTGTTTTCTTTTTTTTCTTTTCCTCTCTCTTTCTTTCCTAACAAACAGAATATTTTTCCTCAGTACATAAAGATCTACTCATTCATTTTAATGAGTAGTTTCACTTAGTTTATTTCATGTCTGTGCATCAATACATTTAACCAGTTCTCTATCAATTCGCTTTTAGGTTTTTTCACTTTTTAATATTTAAACAAAACTGGCTGCACCTTTTCCACACATGTGAGTTTTGGTTTCTTTTGCTATAATTCTTCTCCAGCCTGGCTACTCACACATGGGTGGTACACAGACCATGGTGTTTGCTGTCTACCACTCCTACACAGATCAGCCACCTCTTCACATAGGAAAAAGTCTCTGGGGAAAGTCTTGCTTGCTCTTCTCAACAGAGCTTTAAGAACAACGTGAGTAAGCAAGTGTCTTGTTGTTTAGATGTTTCTCTTATTGAAAACAGACTCTTTACACATTAACTTCCAACCCCGACCGCTATACAGTGTTGTAACAAACAGCATGGAAAAGAGACGAGAAGTGCTTACCAAAGTTAAAAGAAAACAATCACCTTTCATTAGACTTCTTAAAATTTCATTTAGCTCCATTTGGAAGCCCCTACCAGCCTGAAGATTCATACATTATTTTCTTAGTGATTTCCTAACCCTTATGCACTTTCTCAGTTATCAGGCAGAAACCTAATTTCATTTTATGGAATGGATATTCAACAATACTCAACAATATCTCTTTTTTATTTGTTTTTTGGAACACTAATTATCTAATAGGATACCACCTGAACTTGTCTTCTAGTAACACCGGGGCACAATTTATCATTATTTGTAACACTATTGTGTAATCTTTGCAACTACCTTTCATGAGGCTTTACTTATAACAGATGGGGGCCAAGTCGTTTCAAAAGTAATGATTCAATTAAACTTCTTCAATAAAAAGGTACGTAAGTGGTAGAATGAACTGGTAAAGTGCTCAATAAGTGTTTGCTAACAGCAGAACAAGAAGAAAGAATTAAAGTGGACTACGGTTTGGGCCAGGATTGCCCAAGTATCCCTGGATGACCATAACTTTACAATTTTCAACAACTGCACTGTTATAGGGCAGATCAGCACCTCATAAATCACTGTTCCACAGAACACTGTTCATAGAATGTTAATAGTTATAACAACAAAAATAAGAGGGGGGAAAGGGGCATTTACTGTGTAAATGTGCATTTTGAAACTCCAAATAGGTACACAGGATGCGTCTCTTCATTTTTTTCCTCTTAGCCCACTAGTTAGCATTTCCTGGTATTCCAGGAAAAAAACAGTATTTAAGCATAACTATGAATACCTATGGAACAACAATTCTTTAAAAAAAAAATTATTTGGAATAACATAACCTAGAATGAACTATCCCCAGCATTATGAGAAATACTTTTCTAATAATTTTACCAACCTTGATTGACATATACACACTACTATATATAAAATAGATAACTAATAAGGACCTACTGTACAGCACAGGGAACTCTACTCAATACTCTCATGGCCTGTATGGGAAAAGAATCTAAAAAGAGTGGATATGTGTATATGTATAACTGGTTCACTTTGTTGTACTGCAGAAACTAACATGACACTGTAAACCAACTGTACTCCAATAAAATTTTTTTTTTAAATTTTCACCTACCTTAATGGATGTAACAAATGTTTCTAAACATATAAATCTCTTTTTTAAAAAGTCACTATTTGACCTGATTTTCAAAATCTGTTTCCTGCCTACCAAACTACTCCTTCCCACATTCTCAAGTCCATACATTTATTTTTTGAGATTTAAGCAAGAGATTAGCTCTCCTGTTAAGCATTGACTCCTCAACTGTCACCCACCCCCCTCGTCTAAGTTCCCAAGCACTCTGGAAACCCACCACTTTAATGCATTAATCACATGTTCCCATAATTAGGCATTTATTTTTCTGCTTGTTTTACTGGATCCAAAGAACCTGAGAGTCAGTGACAAATTCTCAGTACCAGTGTTAGTGTTAGTGTAAGTATTAGTATTTAGAGGCACAGCATTCTAAATAGGCACCTGGAACTCTCCAGCATTCAATAAATGTTTGTTAAATGAGTAAATGAGCAAAAGCATCAATAGAGCCTCCATGTTATTAATGTTTTGTCAATGATTTAAAACAGGGACTAAATCAGGCCTGTACCAATTTTTAAATTGATTTTTGCCAGAGCAACATCTTTAAGTTAAATTTTAATACCTTTAGGCAGAGCATGCACTCCTTTTTCCAAAGTACCAACATCACTGTTTTCTCGTATCTGGCAGCTTCACACACGACTGTTCCCTGACTGACCCTCAGAGTAATTGAGTTTGCTGCTCCTGGACTACACGTTACATGAGAAATGATAGTCATGTTTACAGGTGTAAAATAAGTTGTACGTACAGATTGAAACAAGATGTCTTTTAATAGAAATAAAATAAGATTTGTACACTTAGGTGGGTAAAGAAATGAGAAAAATAGATTAGAAAGAATATAACATGATAGTTTTTTAAGGAAGTTCTATAATATGATAGCTACATAGTAGCCATTAGAGTGTATAATCAGCCCCACATCCTTAATATCCATCTAGACCAAAATCAGAGGCTGACATTGAAAATTTGGAGAGGGTTCCCAGGATAGCCGCCCCGATGATGACAGTTAGAGGAAAAAGCCTGAAGGTGGAGCTTATCCCCAGGGAAGGGTAGAGAATCACATCACCTGGCTGTTTCTAAAGGTGGACTAGGTTGAGAAGAAGCAGTGTTACCATTCATTTCAGTCAGCTGGCCAGAGCTCTGGAAACAGGAGAGGAGGAAAAACTTTAAAAGGAAAACAAATTTTGTGGTTTTTTTTTTTAAAGAGTTATAAATAGACAAATTCCACTAAAGTAAGAGCAAAGAAAAGGGAAGTTTCAGACATTCTGAGAATACGTGTCTTCTCTGATTAAATAAGCAATCAGGTTCTTTGAGCAAGAATAACTACTGCCAAGAGAGCAGTTCCAATAGTCATCAGCCCAATTTAGAGAACATGTTCAACTAAGGTGTGAGCATTAGAATTCTCCAGGGAAACAGTACCTAGAGGATGTAGAGAGATGCACATAAGAGGAGACACTGTAGGAACTGACTCACATGGTTATGGAAGCCTAGAAGACCTACGATCTGCCATCTGCAAGCTGGAAAAACAAGAACGTCAGTGGTAAAATTCAGTCCAAGGCCAAAAGCCTTGGAAGAGGGTAGGGGGTGGGGATGCTGGTGTGAGTCCCAGAGTCAGAAGGCCTGAGAACCAAAAGCTCCAGTGCTGGAGGACAGAAGAAGGTGGGCGTCCTGGCTTAAGAAGAGAAAGAAAGAGAATTCACCGTTCTTCCACCTTTCTACCCTCAGCTGATTGCGCCCTCACGTTGGTGAGGGCAGATCTTTACTCAGTCTGCTGATTCAGATGCTAATTTCTTCCAGAAACACACTCACACACACTCAGAAATAATATTTACTAGTTATTTGGGCATTCCTTAGCCAGTCAAGTTGACACAAAATTAACCATCACACTGTGTAAACACATTCTGACTTCAGGTTTGTTTCCCTAGTACCAAAATAGATCCAAATAACATTAATAAATAAGTACTTATTGAATATTTCCTCTGTGCTAGGTTCCACTATTGGTGTTGAGAAAAAAAGAATGACAAAGGCAAGCCATAGTTCCTTGTTTTCTTTCATCTTTAAGCCTTTTCTTTCTTAAAACATACATGTACAACAACTGTTCCATCAGCAACATGTTTCTACGCTCAATGACTTCTGTGAGCGTTCCTCTACTCTTCAAGGGTACATATCAGAATCTTTGAGAAATCATAGTGTTTGACGTATTTTGAAAAGTCTCCACTTTGAGGTTTTGACACATGCCCCCAACCAACGACATGCTATTCCTCAGTTGAAGATAGTAGGGTTAGTGGGCCTTGTGAACTGGAAAATAGAGAAAGTAGTGGAGAGTAACATATCAACTTTAGGCTACATTTATTCATTCTAAAGTCATAGCATAATTCAAAATTGTGTCCTACAAAGTCACCTATAAAAATCCCTAAATTTGGGGCTTCCTGGTGGCGCAGTGGTTGAGAGTCCGCTTGCCGATGCAAGGGACACGGGTTCGTGCCCCGGTACGGGAAGATCCCACATGCCGCGGAGCGGCTGGGCCTGTGAGCCATGGCCGCTGAGCCTGCGCGTCTGGAGCCTGTGCTCTGCAACGGGAGAGGCCACAACAGTGAGAGGCCCACGTATTGCAAAAAAAAAAAAAAAAAAAATCCTTAAATTTGCTGTAAAATACAGTGTACAGTTGACCCTTGAACACCACAGGGGTTAGGGGTGCCAAACCTCCACAGGTCAAAAATCCACATATAACTTAGAGCCCAACCTCCATCCTCGTGGTTCCTCTATATCCATAGTTCCACTTCCACAGATTCAACCAACCACGGATCGTATAGTACTGTAGTATTTACTACTGGAAAAATCCACATATAAGTGGACATGCGCAGTTCAAATCTGTGTTGTTCAAGGGTCAACTGTACATAGTTTTATATATACAACTTTATTCTGTAATGTGTATATAAATGTGCTATATATTCAATAATGTAAAACATCTATTTCCTTAGAAAGATCATATTCAGAAATTATAGCACATCTTACAACTTGAAAAACTTTAGCAAAGTTATATCAACTTGTTAGCTCTTCCTGTTTCTTATAATCATTTTCATCTTATGGAGACAATTTTTATCTCTTTCTATAACTCTTCTAATCAATGTTTCTGAATTGTTCTTGGTACAATATTCCTACGCCACTCTTAGGAAGCCATCCTCATCCACCTGCTCAACAGCATAAACTACATTTCTCTTCTTTGCCAAAGATGGAAGAGAGAAAATCCTCAATATAATTCACAGCTCTCTTTCTTTAGGTATATACAGCCTGTTTGAGATCTGAGGACATCCACAGCCTGAGGTGTACACTTTTGCCCCACATTTTAATTTATTCCTCTCATTGGCAAATACTGTAGATGTGACTGAATTTGTATAAGTTAAATGTCCATCTGATGTGATTCCACTATTGTTATAAGATGAATTAATGGTGTCTACAGCAAAGGCATGTAGAATATGATGCTACAGATGCACTGAGGAAAAAGCCACTAACCCTCTGAGAGGAAACATTGGGAAAAGCATCACCAAAGAGGTAGTATCTGGAGTCTTGAAGAATGTATGGGAAACTAACAATGAAAGATGGTGGTGGTAGATTGAGCATTCTGGTAAAAATATAAATGAATAAAAAAGACAAAGGAATCTAATATGGTCAAGAAATTATGAAAAGTCCAAATCATTGAAGAAAAAGACATTGGTGAGCATATAAAGAGAGAACTTTTGGCGAAAGGAAAAATAAAAACAAAAAAAGTACCAGTAGAACCAATAAGATTATGGTAAGTTCCATATGCCTTGGAAAGGCATATGGCCTTTATCCTATTATTAAATGGTAACTAACAAGAGGATTTAAGCAAAGAGTAACATGATTAGTCTTTTGCTTGCTCTTTTTGAAATGTAACTCAAATAGCAATAAGGAATATGGATTAGGGACAGAAAAGAAGAAATATGTACATCCATTAGGAGGATTTTGCTTAAGCCCAAACTGTAATTTTAAAAAGGTGACAGAATCAACATATGGACTCAGCCAATGTGTCCAGCTCTACCCTATGCCAGCTCTACCCTATGCCTGAACATGACTGCCAGAGACATGCAGTACAAAGGCAAGAAGAGGCTGCCCTGGATTCTGGCTAAGAGCTTCATGGCTGCCTGTCCTGTCAGCATGTTCACGTCCAAAGAGAAAATCCCTAGTCCTCACAGCCTGAAGCTTAGTCTCAAGGTCAATGGTGAGGGTGAGACTCAGGTTGGAGGGTGAGACATTGTCCATGATTCTTTTCTATCCCCTACATCATCAATTCCATTTCTAAAAATGAAGAAGATATTATCCTTCTCCTAGTAGAAGGAGATATTACCTTAACCAGGATGCCAAAGAGAATAGGACACATTAAAGAAAACTATGAGATACAAGTTGGTATATATGGGGTCATCAGTATGAGATTTAATGTAGAAACATCAGAATATCGAGTCTACACAAACCACCCTAACTTCCTAACAAGTTTCTGGAGAGAAAGGAGCAAGAGAGAGCAAGCAAAGGTTATCTAATATAACAGTCCTTTAATACGGAACAAATTTTTTTTAATGATTTGAATGGTTTGCTATGCCTCAACTTAAGGAAGATTGACCCTTCAAGGAAAGTGTGATCTAGAAGAGCTGGGCCAGAAATGGAAAAAAAAAAAAAGTGTCTTCTAGGAAACAACCAGAATAAAGTATTTATTTTTCAAACCAAATGTTCAGAAAACTTACTTTTCTTTCCTAAAACTGGACTGTATAAGACTTCTCAGTGGGTCATTCTGGGATCAATAATTTAAGACTGAGTATATGCAAATGAAGCTGAAAATCATGTTTCAAATTTCCTTGATCAGGATAATCATCTGTAGGTATTTGTAAAAATAAAAATTTCCAAATTACTGGCCCATAACAGGCCCACTCTGTAAATTAGCAGAATTAACTAATCTCCAGACTCCCAGTGATTCTTATCATGGAATTTTGGGAAAATGTTACTCCACATTAACAGTTAATTAAAAATTTTATTTAATAAGTAAACAGTTAATGAATACCTCCAGTCATTTACTTAGGGTAAATGATTCTGGGTTTGAAAGATAATTTTGAAATTATTGTTTCCTATGAAAAACTGGTGGTCCATAGATTCTGGGTTTGAAAGATAATTTTGAAATTATTGTTTCCTATGAAAAACTGGTGGTCCAGTGGTTAAAGGACTCAGCACTTTCAATGCCCTGGGCCTGGATTCAATCCTTGGTCAGGGAACTAGGATCTCACAGGCCGTGTGGTGTGGCCAAAAAAAAAACAACAAAAAAACAGAAAGAAAGAAATTACTGTTTTCTAAACAAATATTCTGTCTTTTGGGGAAAAATATGAGATCTCACAGACCACAAACTTATATTTCTGCTTCCCAGTTTGCTGCTATTCAAATTGAACTTCACTATGTACATAGTAATTCAATTTGGGGTAGAATGTGAGAAGCCTGTGGGACATCCTTGTGAAGATGGCTTACTATGTCTAAAGACAGATTTGAAAGTCATTGGTGTAGAGATCATGTCGAAGTTATGAAAGTTGATTAAGGAGCAAAAGCAGAAAGTGAACAGTTACATAAGAGAAGGCAGAACCATAGGTAACACCAATATTTTAAAAATAGAGAGGGAGAAATTACTTGAAGAAATAAAGAAAGAATAAATGGAGAGATTGGAAAGTAATCCAGAGACCAGGGTTGCAGAAAAACTAGGAGAGGAGGAAATAATTCTAAAGAGAAAAACAATCAACACTGCCAAATTCTTCAGAGGTAAGAAAGATAGAATAAGGGCAGAAAAGAGGGTGCTAAGGTGTGCTCCCTAAAGGCAGAAGAAAGGGAGAAAGAAAGAAAGAAAGAAAGAAAGAAAGAAAGAAAGAAAGAAAGAAAGAAAGAAAGAAAGAAAGAAAGAAAGAAAGGAAGGAAGGAAGGAAGGAAGGAAGGAAGGAAGGAAGGAAGGAAAGAAAGAAGAGGAAGGAGGGAGGAGAGGAAAGAAGAGAAAAGAAAAGAAAAAATCCTAAGTCTGCAAGTCTGTTGTGCTGTCAATGATTAGAGACCTTGCCTAATACTAGCTAATGAAGATGTGTCTAAGCATCTGATGGAAGAAATTTTCACATACTGAGGTATGGGAATATCATTCTGGCTTACACATAATTTGGCTTGAATTTCATGCTAACTAGAACAGCCTGTTTTGTGGCCTATCAAATATGCATTGTACACCCACTTTAACCATATTTTAAAAACGCATTTAAAAAATCAAAATGGAGTAACTGTGGTTCAGGTATTCAAAAAGAAGGAGAGTGGCCATTGTGAATGTGGTTTCAGACACATTCTTGCATTACTGAGAACTTAGATTTTCTAACTGTATCAGACTCAAGGACACCAGCAGCCATTATCAAAACAATCTACTAGCAGCTGCAACCTTACGGTCTCAAGGTCTCCCCTTTTAACTAATGCAACCATTTTGGACCCCACCAATCCTTGCTTAACAAGTAGCCCTCTTAACAGAGCCAATCTAATTCTTGACAAACAACTTATGTAATTTTGTGGTATTTGCCTTTATAAGCCATTTTGTAGTCCAACAGAACACAATTCATGTGCCTCTTGAATCTGTCCTCAGTTTGGCTCAAATAAAACTCTTTTCTATTCCTATTATAGATTGTTTATTGATTATTTCTGTTGACACACCATAGGAACTTAAAATAGAGATTATTTCTTATATGTTATGCATATTTAAATAACATCAAATATATTCGTGAGCTATTAAAAAGTATGGGACAGCTATATAGTAAATTAACATTAGCATTTTATAAACAGAAATCTCTCTACCTGGTTTTAAATACATGACTCTTTGGTGTTCATTTCTTCACTCTAATCAGAAAGTTACAAATAGGACAATTCCCATTTGTGTTACAGTTAATTGTACACTTGTCCAGGCTTTCTACAAGCTATTTGCACTCAATAAATGAGGCAGGAATAAAAGACAGAAGAAACTTATGAGAAAAAAATTGAATACTTTGGTACCAAGATTTTTATATCAAATAATTACTTGTTTGCAACATTGAAATTTCTCAGTCAGCAAATCTTCATCAGAAATTTCAGAATTTGATGGCTGATGTGGCTCAGTGACCAAAAGAAATTGTGATTAAGTAATATAAATGACTAAAGTCTGTGACAGAAGGTTGCACCTAAATATACCACAAAATGAGTTAGCAATATTAATCACACAATAAATGGAAATATTTGGTTTCATATTTGACACACTGGTTCATGATCTAATTTTTCTTTGAACTGAAAGAGTCAAAAGTATTTGTCCAGAGGGATATTATGTTTTCAGGGATAGTCTAATGGGGATGCAATGTATCTGTCTCTGTAAATACACTATATTATGTACAATTATTATACTGAGTGGGGTGCTGGGTGTGGAAGACTTCTCTTTTCTGGGTGATGCTCCCACCATAAATTTTGTACATATGTTGAATATTTAGTCTCCACTGAGATATTTTCATCAGTTACTGACAGAAATATATCTATGATTGCCCACCTGCTCAGCAAGAACTATGCCAGCCTTCAAACGTTGTAAGTGAGAAGGCCTTCAGGTAATGAAAGTATGAATTTGCAAAAATATAACTTGCCCTGTGATTTGAAGAGAATACTATTAATTGTTAGGGAATTTCACCCTTAACATCCAGATTGGGGAAGGGGGTGAAGACAAAAATTCTGGAACTTAAATTTCCAGATGTTGCTTCCAGGAGTTTCTTCCCCTTACCTTGAGAACAAGGGCTGAAAGTGTTGTTCTGTGCACTGTAACGTCTTACATATAAATGTTTTACATAGAAACTGATCATTCTATGCCTGGGATCTAATGGTGTGAACCAGGGGCATGCCACCCACACGCACCCTTCTGAACCAAGGCACTCACACCCCAGCTTCTGGGAATAGAGGCTGCTGATAGCTCAGGCCTGTGTTTCCCTCCTGGAATCTGAGAGCCACCTAACCCTAGGTTATGCCCCTCCCCTAAGGGCAGTCCACATTCAACGACTGGTTACCTGATGGGGGAAGGACAGTCCCCATGCCTTAATTAAGGACAATTCTAAAGAGCCGTATATACTCCAGAGCCTCTTTATTGCAACTGCGAGACAGTTTCAATCACTCCCTCTGCTTAATCCTACTTCTTTCAATGCCTTCAAATCCAATTCCTGAGAGCATTCACTAATAAAATTTGCACATGCAAATCTCCATCTCAAAGCCCATTTCCAGGAACACTCACCTAAAGCAGTAGAAGTCAGGAGTGATCTAAAGTGGAATTTTGGAGCTGAATCATCTACTGAAGGCTAGCAGTGAAGACCCGCATCACCGATGATGGGTGGAGTGCTAATAGCCCCTGGCATACTATAGCAATGCAATTTTTAACACTTTCACCTGGAGTGAACCGGATAGGTAGGGAAAGCACTGGCTGCAGGCAACATCTCAAGCATCTGAGGGATCTGGGGGAAGCAGTAATTATAGGGACTATGGAAGGAATGGCTGTTGCTGAGGGCTATCAATTCATTGGAGAAAAGCAATGAAAAGCTGGAGGTAATTAATCACCAATTTAAGGTAAATTGTGAAAGCCAGAGGGATTCCTTGGCAGAACATAAAGAATCTCTGCCCTACTGTAACTAAAAGGCAAAGAAAACTGAGGTTCATTTCCAGAACTGAATTATAAAGTTAACCTTCCAGAGAAGGTTAAATTGTAAAACAGGCAATTCTGCAGTGTCAAGACCAGCACCTGGATTACTAAACCTGAAAAGGGAATGTCTAGGTCTTTATGCACAAAAATCTCTAGTATCCATATCCTCTTGGCCTTTCTGGGCCCATCAGAAGTGGTCTATTCCTCTTTGTAAAAAAACAGCCCCTTATTGAAGACAATGCAGAAACTCTTGCCTTTCAATACAACATATGTTCCTCTCAAGATCTACCCCAGTCTCTTGTATGGGCCTCCAGTAACTAAAGAAAAGGTCAAGAATCCATGAGGAATCACCATGCACTACGAACACAATATTATACAGTAATGTTTCAACCAGTCCTTCACAGAAACCTATGACCATTCACTCAGGTAATCATACACTAAAGAAGGAAAATACCCAGAAATTTCGAGGTCACATTTATTATTCAAGAACTCAAAGTTATCCAGTTAGCCACATCAAAGTGGGAACACATGGTAATAAATAGTTTCACTAGGTGCAGTTTACAAAGCAGGCATGGGACGTGGAACAACCCAGTAATCCTGTCCTCTATCCTTCTGTTTTATTGGAATAAACATACTTGATAGTTAACAGACTCCATCCCCTACCCCCAGGTCGCTGGCTTGGCCTTTGGAGACAAGTGCCATCAGTGGGAAAGACCAATTAGATGCCTCTGTTCAGATTTGACATTAAGTAGTTAGGCTGCTGCATGGCCTGAGAAGAACTTGGTCAGGATCACCCACTAGATAAGCTACTTAGACTAGCAAAAGTGTTAACCCAGGGTGCAGAGAGTCTAGGATGAGTAGAAGAGGAATAGGGCAATAAGTATCAGTTGTACCCTCAAGACCAGCTGCCACACTGGGGTTGCTTTTCATTACATATTTAAATGATAATACTTTGGAAGTACTGCATTAAAGAAAATATATCATTAAATTAAGTTTTTTAAAAATGTAGCCACTTGAAAATTGAAAATAATGTTTGTGGCTTATATTTGTGGCTTGCGATATATTTCTATTGGACAGGTTTGCTTTATAATATCTGCGTGCAAAAAAAATTTCACCTAAAACCTCTAACCAATAGGAAGCTATCAGTAGCTAAATGCATGTGATTTGGCCAGTTGAGTAAGAGCCATTTGGGTGACTATGGTCTGCAGTGGGGGAAGTTCATAATACAGTCTAATGAGAAACTGTAAAGGGCAAACAGGAGAGACCTTCAAGATGGCAGAGGAGTAAGATGTGGACATCACCTTCCTCCCCACAAATACATCAGAAATACAACTACACGTGGAACAACTCCTACAGAACACCTACTGAATGCTGACAGAAGAACTCAGACTTCCCAAAAGCCGTGTGACTGACAGGGTCTTGGTGCTCCAGCCGGGTGTCAGGCCTGTGCCTCTGAGGTGGGAGAGCCGAGTTCAGGACTTCAGTCCACCAGAGACCTCCCGGCTCCACATAATATCAAGCAGCGAAAGCTCTCCCAGAGATCTCCATCTCAATGCTAAGACCCAGCCCAACTCAATGACTAGCAAGCTACAGTGCTGGACACCCCATGCCGAACAACAAGCAACACAGGAACACAACCCCACCCATTAGCAGAGAGGGTGCCTAAAATAATAATAATGTCACAGACACACCAAAACACACCACCAGACAAGGTCCTGCCCACCAGAAAGACAAGATCCAGCCTCATCCACCAGAACACAGGCATTAGTCCCCTCCACCAGGAAGCCTACAAAACCCATTGAAGCAATCTTAGCCACTGGGGGCAGACACCAAAAACAACAGAACTATGAACGTGCAGCCTGTGAAAAGGAGAACCCAAACATAGTAAGTTACGCTAAATGAGAAGACAGAGAAACACACAGCAGATGAAGGATCAAGGTAAAAACTGACCAAACCAGACAAATGAAGAGGAAATATGCAATCTACCTGCAAAAGAATTCATAGTAATGATAGTAAAGATGATCCAAAATCTTGGAAATACAATGGAGAAAACAAAAGAAACGTTTAACAAGGACTTAGAAGAGCTAAAGAGCAAAGAAACAATGATGAACAACACAATAAATGAAATTAAAAATTCTCTAGAAGGAATCAATAGCAGAATAACTGAGGCAGAAGATAGGATAAGTGACCTGGAAGATAGAATAGTGGAAATAACTACTGCAGAGCAGAATAAAGAAAAAAGAATGAAAAGAATTGAGGAACATCTCAGAGACCTCTGTGACAATACTAAATGCACCAACATTCGAATTATAGGGGTCCCAGAGGAAGAAGAGAAAAAGAAATGGACTTCAAAGAAACATTTGAAGAGATTATGGTTGAAGACTTCCCTAATATGGGAAAGGAAATATTCAATCAAGTCCAGTAAGCACAGAGAGTACCATACAGGATAAATCCAAGGAGAAACACGTCAAGACACATATTAATCAAACCATCACAAATTAAACACAAAGAAAAAAATATTAAAAGCAGCAAGGGAAAAACAACAAATAACATACAAGGGAATCCCCATAAGTTAACAGCTGATCTTTCAGCAGAAACTCTGCAAACCAGAAGGGAGTGGCAGGACATATGTAAACTGATGAAAGGGAAAAACTACAACCAAGATTACTCTAACCAGCAAGGATCTCATTCAGATTTGACAGAGAAATTAAAACGTTTACAGACAAGAAAAGCTAAGAGAACTCACCACCACCAAAGCAGCTTTACAACAAATGCTAAAGGACCTTCTCTAGGCAAGAAACACAAGAGAAGGAAAAGACCTAGAATAACAAACCCAAAACAATTAAGAAATTGGTAATTGGAACATACATATCGATAATAAGCATACATGTAAATAGATTAAATCCTCCACCAAAAGACATAGACTGGGTGAATGGATACAAAAACAAGAACCATATATATGCTGTCTACAAGGGTCCCATTCCAGACCTAGGGATACATACAGACTGAAAATGAGGGGATGGAAAAAGATATTCCATCCAAAAGGATATCAAAAGAAAGCTGGAGTAGCAATTTTAATATCAGACAAAATAGACTCTAAAGTAAAGACTATTACAGGAGACAAAGAAGGACACTACATAACAATCAAGAGACCAATCCAAGAAGAAGATATAACAACTGTAAATACTTATGCACACAACACAGGAACACCTTAATACATAAGGCAAATGCTAACAGCCATAAAAGGGGAAATCAAAAGTAACAAAATAAGAGTAGGGGACTTTAGTTCCTCATTTTCACCAATGGACAGATCATCCAAAATGAAAATAAATAAGGAAACACAAGCTTTAAATGATACATTAAACAAGATGGACTTCATTGATATTTGTAGGACATTCCATCCAAAAACAACAGGATACACTTTCTTCTCAAGTGTTCATGGAACATTCTTCAGATAGATCATATCTTGGGTCACAAATCAAGCCTTGCTAAATTTAGGAAAATTGAAATAGTATCAAGTATTGTTTCCAACCACAAAGCTATGAGACTAGATATCATTTACAGGAAAAAATCTGTAAAAAATACAAACACATAGAGGCTAAACAATACACTACTTAATAACCAAGAGATCACTGAAGAAATAAAAGAGGAAATCAAAAAAAAACCTACAAACAAATGACAATGAAAACATGATGACCCAAAACCTATGGGATGCAGCAAAAGCAGTTCTGAGGGAAGTTTATGGCAATACAATCCTACCTCAAAAAACATCTCAAATAAACAACCTAAACTTACACCAAAAGCAATTAGAGAAAGAAGAACAAAAAAACCCAAAGTCCTCAACAAAATGCTAGCAAACAGCATCCAACAGTACATTAAAAGGATCATACACCATGATCAACTGAGGTTTATCTCAGATGCAAGGATTCTTCAATATACTCAAATCAATCAATGTCATAAACCATATTAACAAACTAAAGGAGAAAAACCATATGATCATCTCAATAGATGCAGAAAAAGCTTTCGACAAAATTCAACACCCATTTGTGGTAAAAACCCTCCAGAAAGTAGGCATAGAGGGAACTTATCTCAACATAATAAAGGCCATATATGAATAACCCACAGCCAATATCGTTCTCGATGGTGAAAAACTGAAACCATTTCCACTAGGATAAGGAATAAGACAAGACTGTCCCCTCTCACCATTATTATTCAACATAGTTTTGCAAGTTTTAGCCACAGCAATCAGAGAAGGAAAAGAAATGAAAGGAATCCAAATCAGAAAAGAACAAGTAAAGCTGTCACTGTTAGCAGATGATATGATGCTATACATAGAGAATCCTAAAGATGCTACCAGAAAACTACTACAGCTAATCAATGAACTTGGTAAAGTTGCAGGATACAAAATTAATGCACAGAAATCTCTTGCATTCCTATACACCAATGATGAAAAATCTGAAAGAGAAATTAAGGAAACACTCCCATTTACCATTGCAACAAAAACAATAAAATACCTAGAAATAAACCTCCCTAAGGAGACAAAAGACCTGTATGCAGAACACTATAAGACAATGATGAAAGAAATTAAAGATGATACAAACAGATGGAGAGATATACCATGTTTTTGAATAGGAAGAATCAACAATGTGAAAATGACTAGACTACCCAAAGCAATCTATAGATTTAATGCAATCCCTATCAAACTACCAATGACATTTTTCACAGAACTAGAACAAAAATTTCACAATTTGTATGGAAACACAAAAGACCCCAAATAGCCAAAGCAATCTTGAGAAAGAAAAACGGAGCAGGAAGAATCAGGCTCCCTGACTTCGGACTATACTACAAAGCTACAGTAATCAAGACAATATGGTACTGGCACAAAAACAGAAATATAGATCAATGGAACAAGATAGAAAGCCCAAAGATAAACCCACGCACATATGGTCACCTTATCTTTGATAAAGGAGGCAAGAATATACAATGGAGAAAAGACAGCCTCTTCAAGAAGTGGTGCTAGGAAAACTGGACAGCTACATGTAAAAGAATGAAATTAGAACACTCCCTAACACCATACACAAAAATAAGCTCAAAATGGATTAAAGACCTAAATGTAAGGCCAGACACTGTAAAACTCTTAGAGGAAAACATAGGCAGAACACTGTATGACATAAATCACAGCAAGATCCTTTTGTACCCACCTCCTAGAGAAATGGAAATAAAAACAAAAATAAACATGGGACCTAATAAAACTTAAAAGCTTTTGTACAGCCAAGGAAACCATAAATAGGATGAAAAGACAACCCTCAGAATGGGAGAAAATATTTGCAAATGAAGCAACTGACTAAGGATTAATCTCCAAAATTTATAAGCAGCTCATGCAACTCAGTATCAAAAAAACAAAAACCCAATCCAAAAATGGGCAGAAGACCTAAATAGACATTTCTCCAAAAAAGATATACAGATTGCCAACAAACACATGAAAGTATGCTCAACATCACTAATCATTGGAGAAATGCAAATCAAAACTGCAATGAGGTATCACCTCACACCAGTCAGAATGGCCATCATCAAAAACCTACAAACAATAAATGCTGGAGAGGGTGTGGAGAAACGGGAACCCTCTTGCACTACTGGTGGGAATGCAAAGTGATACAGCCACTATGGAGAACAGTATGGAGGTTCCTTAAAAAACTAAAAATAGAACTACCTTATGGCCCAGCAACCCCAGTACTGGGCATATAGCCTGAGAAAACCATAATTCAAAAAAGTCATGTACCACAATATTCATTGAAGCTCTATTTACAATAGCCAGGACATGGAAGCAACCTAAGTGTCCATCGACAGATCAATGGATAAAGAAGATGTTGCACATATATACAATGGAATATTACTCAGCCATAAAAAGAAATGAAATTGAGTTATTTGTAGTGAGGTGGATGGACCTAGAGTCTGTCATACAGAGTGAGGTAAGTCAGAAAGAGAGAAACAATACTGTATGCTAACACATATAAATGGAATCTAAAAATAAAATAATGTTTCTGAAGAACCTAGGGGCAAGACAGGAATAAAGATGCAGATGTAGAGAATGGACTTGAGGACACGGGGAGGGGGAAGGGTAAGCTGGGATGAAGTGAGAGAGTTGCCTGGACATATATACACTACCAAATGTAAAATAGATAGATAGTGGGAAGCAACCACATAGCACAGAGAGATCAGCTCTGTGCTTTGTGTCCACCTAGAAGGGTGGGATAGGGAGGGTGGGAGTGAGACGCAAGAGAGAGGGGATATGGGGATATATTTATATGTATAGCTGATTCACTTTGTTATAAAGCAGAAACTAACACACCATTATAAAGCAATTATACTCCAATATAGATGTTAAAAAATAAAAGGCAAACTTCCTTCCAGCTGACTCCCTTCTCCCTCTCTATAGGTATAACATAAACACCACCGAAGAAGCAAGATAGGATGCTGCAGAGATCAGAATATTTCATAATTTAAAAACATCACTGGAATCTTCCCTAAATGTTTTGTCTGAACTCAAAATCTGTATCCATATCATTGCATCAAACAAATACCTCTGCAGCAGTTTGACCTGTCTAGATTGTAGAAGGTCCTACAGATCTGCATGTATGGAAAAAATGCATCTTAAAAATGAAAGTTCTAAATAAATATAGTCATTGCATTTTAGAAACAAAGTTTTAAGTAAGCGGTAACTGTAATACTCAGTCATCCACCATAAAATTTTCTGTTGTAATCTCCATTTCTGGACATGAATAGCTAAATAGCAATATATAAACAGACAATAGCAAAGTACCTTTTTTGGCTAACTACCACCCTGCCACTTCTGAACTGAAGCCAATTATAGTGACATCACTCTAGCTTCATGTCCTTTACTGACCTTCCTACTTATGTTGCCAAAATATATTAAATTTCTCCTCTACAATTTGTCTTTTCCATTTGTCTTTGTTTCTTTAAATAATAACTTGACATACTTGACCTCAACCTACAATTTTGGCTGATAATATCACTGAGCAATTCACTTACATAAATGGCCTTGCATAATCATCTGTTGTGTCACAGAAAAATTCATGCAAAAAACCAACAATGAATTTTTATGATTTGCAATGGAAGAAAATTCTTTTAAATACTCTAAATACTATACCGCCATTAGGCAGTTAAGATGAAATGTCCTATCAAGTTGTAGACATCTAGTTTCCATAGTACTATAATTATAAAAATATATACTTAGTAAACCCACCTGCACATGTTTACTTTAGAATTCTTTAAGTAAAAGTCACTCTGACCACTAAATTGAAGTTGAAAGTGGTATCCCATTAGCTGAGGTCTTCAAACATGATTGAAGTCTTGAATATGTTTGAAAACCTACAAACACTAAGAAGGAAAATTAAAATAACTTTATTTGAAAGAAAATTAACATCTTCGGAATGTTAAAACAGAAAGTTATTTTTCTGGAAAAAATATGGCTCATTTAAGAATATTTACTGATAAGATGATATGTTATAAAATGTATGCTAGTCTATATTATGATATTGACTCATTATCTGTGAATTTGCACATGCTAATTAAATGAAGGTCATTGCAGTTGTTCAGCATGAGGTTTTTAATTTGATAAAAGAAAAAAAATTCTTCACCTGCACAGATGTTTAAAAGGCTGTGAATAACCCTGCCTTTTCTTTATTGTACCCTCGGTATTTAGCACAGTGCCTGGCATGTATTTTGTATTAATACATGTGCTCTGAATAATTTAGTAGTGTCAACTTTAAAGACTACTAACAGCTCATAGTCATTAAGGGCAGGGACTATACTGTCCAATTACCTGGGTTCAAGTCCTGTCCTTTACTGAGAGTGTGACTTTTGACAAGTTGTTTTATCTCTCTTCTATCTGCTCATCTGTAAAACGGGTATAGTAATAGCCTTGGCCTCATAAGAAAGTCATGAGGAATAATGAGTTAGTATACGTGAAACTTTTAGAACAGTATATGCAGCATAGTTAAGAGCACAATCAACTATATATTTTATTAAATAGAAGCACTTCTTTGCACTTTAGAATGTACAAGTTCTTTTTACATATAACTTTCAAAATCTTACAAACTCTTGTGACCTACATAAGACTCCCTATTATTAGCCTGGTTTACAGTTGAAGTGAAGGCCCAAGGTCACACTATCAGCAAGGAGCAAAGCCAAAACTTGAATCCAAATTCTCTGAATATGAATTCTAAATCTTTTCCATTATACACAGCTAAAAGGGATTCTTTGGATTTTTTTCCCTGATAATATCTGAAATATGAGTATAGATGTTAAATAATCTTGGTAAAACTGTTGAGATTCATTACTCTCAGTAACCAAGTTATAGTAGAAGAATTAACATAATGAAAGATCAGTTTTTTTAAAATAAATAAATAAATTTATTTATTTATTTATTGGCTGCATTGGGTCTTTTTTGCTGCACACGGGGTTTTTCTCTACTTGCAGTGAGCAGGGGCTACTCTTTGCTGTGGTGCTCGGACTTCTCATTGTGGTGGCTTCTCTTCTTGCAGAGCATAGGTTCTAGAGTGCAGGCTCAGTAGTTGTGGTGCACGGGCTTAGTTGCTCCGCGGCATGTGGTACCTTCCTGGACCAGGGCTCAAACCCATGTCCCCTGCATTGGCAAGTGGATTCTTAACCACTGTGCCACCAGTGAAGTCCAAGATTAGTTTCTTTTTTCAGTGATTTGCTCTTGTGATCATGGGTGATTTTTTTTTTTTTAACTTCTTTATTGGAGTATAGTTGCTGTACAATGTTGTGTTAGTTTCTGCTATATAACAAAGTGAATCAGCTATATGTATACATATATCCCCATATCTCCTCCCTCTTGTGTCTCCCTCCCACCCTCCCTGTCCCACCCCCTAGGTGGTCACAAAGAACTGAGGTGATCTCCCCATGCGATGCAGCCGCTTCCCACTAGCAAACTACTTTACATTTGGTAGTGTATATATGTCAATACTACTCTGTCACTTCATCCCAGCTTACACTTCCCCCTCCCCGTGTCCTCAAGTCCATTTTCTACATCTGTGTCTTTATTCCTGTCATGGGTAATTCTTAAGCACCAGCCTTACTGAGCACTATAACATAGGTTGACAGGTTCTGCCTGCCCTCAAAGTTCAAAATCTAAAAGAAGAGATAGAGGAGAGGTGGCCAAATGGCAGAGTAGGAAGAACCTGAACTCACCTCCTCCCACTGACACACCAAAATTGTAACTACTTACAGAGCACCTATCTATGAGAACAACCTGAAGATGAGCAGAAAATTTTTTCCACAACACATGAAGGAGGAGCCACCACAAGACAGGTAGGAAAGGCAAAGACTCAATATAGTCTGGATCCACCACCTGGGTTGGTGACCCACAAACGGGAAGACTATCTCAAGTGTAGAGGTGCTCCCCAAAGAGTGAGGGGACCAAGCCCCACATCAGGCTCTGCAGCCCAAGGGTCCTAAACTGGGAAGATGAACTCCCAGAACATCTGGCTTTGAAAACCAGCAGGGCTTATGTTCAGGAGGGCCAGAGGACTATAAGAAACTGACTTCCCTCTTGCAGGACATGCACAAAATCTCACATCCTCCAAGTCCCAGCACAGAGGAAGTAGTTTGAATGAAGCCTGGGTCAGACCCACTTGCTGATCTTCGAAAGCCTCCAGGAGATGCAGGAAATTACTGGGACTTCCCCTGAGGATGAAGATGCTGGCAGCAGATATTTTTGAAAGCTTTTATTTTTACCACAATAATACCACACTGGCAAGGGCCTTTTGGGAATCCTCCCTCTAGCATATTAGTGCTGGGGACACAGCCTGCCCACCATTAGGCCAGCACCAACCCTGAGCCCACCAAGGCCAAGCAGACATCCATGCAGGGACCCTGCCACAAGTACCCCCAGCTACAAAGAAAGCCACACATGGACACAGCCCCACCCACCAGTGTGCCAGCACCAGCCCTGAGCCCCCTGGGCCATACAGCCAACCACACAGGATGCCCACCCCACCCTCTAGAGGACCACAGTCACCACACAAGGCACGGCCTCACAGCCAACCAAGACACACACATACAGAAAGTTAGAAAAGGAAAAACGTTTTCCATGCAAATGGAAATGTAAAGAAAGCTGAGGTAGCATACTTTTATCAAACAAAATAGACTTTAAAACAAATAATGTAACAAGAGCTAAAGAAGGATATTACATAATGATAGATCAACAAGAAGATATAGTAATTATGAATACATATGTACCCAACATAGGAGCACCTAAATACATAAAGCAAATATTGACAAACATAAAGGAAGAGATTGACAGTAATACAATAATAATAGGGAAGTTTAACACCCACTTTACATCAATGGACAGATCTTGCAGAAAGAAAATCAGTAAGCAAACATTGACCTTAAATGACACACTGGATCAGTAGAGTTAATAGATACATAAAGAACATATCATCCAAAACTAGCAGAATACACATTCTTTTCAAATGCACATGGAACATTCTACAGAATAGATCACAGGCTGGACCACAAAACAAGTCTCAATACATTTAAGAAGACTGAAATCATATCAAGCAACTTTTCAACTGCAATGACATGAGACTAGAAATCAGCTACAAGAAAAAAACTGCAAAAACACAAGCACATTGAATCTAAACAACATACTACTAAGAAACCCACAGGTCACTGAAGAAACCAAAGAGGAAATCAAAAAAAATACCTGGAGACAAAAATGGAAACACAACAATCCAAAATCTATGGGAGGCAGCAAAAGCAGTTCCAAGAGGGAAGTTTAGCGTGATATAAACCTACCTCAAGAAGCAAGCAAACAAAAAATCTCCACTAATTTGACCTTAAGCCTAGAGGAACTAGAAAAAGAACCAAGAGAAAAAAAAAAGTTAGTAGAAGGAAAAAATAATACGGATCAGAGTGGAACTAAATGAAATAAATACTAAAAAGACAATAGAAAAGATCAATAAAGCTAAGAGGTAGTTCTCTGAAAAGATAAACAAAATTGACAGATCTTTAGCCAGGCTCATTAAAGAAAAGAAGAGAAAGGGCCCAGATCAATAAAATTAGAAATGAAAAAGAAGTTACAATCAACACCATGAAAATACAAACAATCATAAGAGAGTACTGTGAACAATTATACACCAATAAAATGAACAACCTAGAAGAAATGGATAAATTCCTAGAAATGTACAATCTCTCAAGACTGAATCAGGAAGAAACAGAAAATATGAACAGACTGATTACCAGTAATAAAATTGAATCAGTAATCAAAAATCTCCCAACAAACAAAAGCCCAGGACCAGATGTTTTCACAGGTGAATTCTACAAAATGTTTAAAGAAGAATTAACATCTATTATTCTCAAACTATTCCACAAGATTGAAGGAACACTTCTAAACTCATTCTCCTCAAAGACATCACCCTGATACCAAAACCAGACAAAGATATAACACACACACACACACACAAAATTACAAGCTGATATCACTGGTAAACATCGATGCAAGAATCCTCAATGAAATATTAGCAAACTGAATTCAACACTACATTAAAAGAATCATACCCCATGATCAAGTGGGATTTATCCCAGTAATGCACAGATGATTTAATATCCACAAAACAATCAATGTGATACACTACATTAACAAATTGAAGAATAAAAATCATATGATCATCTCAACAGATGCAGAATAGGTTTTTGACAAAATTTAACATACATTTATGATAAAAACTCTCAACATAGTGCATATAGAGGGAATATACCTCAACATAATAAAGGTCATATATGGCAAACCCATAGCCAACATCATACTCAACAGTGAAAAGCTGAAAGCATTTCCTCTAAGATGAGAAACAAGATAAGGATGCCTACTCTCTCCACTTTTATTCAACATGATACTGGAAGTCCTAGACACAGAAATCAGAAAAAAAAAAAAAAAAAAAAAAACCAAATTGGAGAGGAAGAAGTAAAATTGTCACTGTTTGCAACTGACATGATACCATATGTAGAAAATCCTAAAGACACTACTAAAAAACTATTAGAACTAATAAATGAATTCAGTGAAGTTGCAGGATACAAGATTAATATATAGAAATCTGCTTCATTTCTATACACTAACTAAGAACTATCAGAAAGAGAAATTAAGAAAATAATCCCTTTTACAATTACATCCAAAAGGATAAAATACCTAGAAACAAATCTAACCAAAGAGGTAAAAGACTTGTACTCAGAAAACTACAGGACATTGATTAAAGAAATTGAAGGTGACACAAACAAATGGAAAGATGCACCATGCTCATAAATTGAAAGAATTAAAATTGTTAAAATGACCATGCTACCCAAGATAATCTACAGATTCAATGCAATCCCTATCAAAATGCCAAAGGTATTTTTCATAAAACTAGAACAAGTAATTCTAAAATTTGTAGGGAAACACTAAAGATCCCAAATAGCCAAAGCAATCTTGAGAAAGAAGAACAAAACTGGAGGCATCAAGTTCCCTGATTTCAAATGATACTGCAAAGTTACAGTAATCAAAACAGTATGGTACTGACATAAGGATAGACACATTGATCAATGGAATAGAATAGAGAGCCCAGAAATAAACCCACACTTAAATGGTCAATTAATCTTCAACAAAAGAGGCAATAATAAAAACTGGTGGAAAAGCCACCTTTTCAATAAATGGTATGGAAAAAACTAGATAGCTATGTGCAAAAAAACTCAAACTGGGCTACTTTCTCATACCATGTACAAAAATAGACACAAAGTGGATTAAAGACCTAAATATAATACCTGAAACCATAAAATACCTAGAAGAGAACATAGGCAGTACACTCTCTGACATCAGTCTTAGCAATAATTTTTTGGATCTGTCTCCTCAGGAAAGGGAAACAAAAGCAACAATAAACAAACAGGACTACATCACACTAAAAAAACTGTTGCACAGCAAAGGAAAATATCAACAAAATGAAAAGGCAGCCTACTGAATGGGAGAAGATATTGGCAAGCAATATATCTGACAAGGGGTAAATTTCCAAAAAATACAAAGAACTCATACAACTCAACATCAAACAAACAACCTGATTGAAAAACAGAGGATTCACACTGGTCAGAATGGTCATCATCAAAAAATCTACAAACAATAAATGCTGGAGAGGGTGTGGAGAAAAGGGAACTCTCTTGTACTGTTGGTGGGAATGTAAATTGATACAGCCAGTATGGAGAACAGTACGGAGGTTCCTTAAAAAACTAAAAATAGAACTACCATATGACCCAGCAATCCCACTACTGGGCATATACCCTGAGAAAACCATAATTCAAAAAGAGTCATGTACCAAAATGTTCACTGTAGCTCTATTTACAATAGCCAGGACATGAAGCAACCTAAGTGTCCAACAACAGATGAATGGATAAAGAAGATGTGGCACATATATACAATGGAATATTACTCAGCCATAAAAAGAAATGAAAATGAGTTATTTGTAGTGAGGTGGATGGACCTAGAGTCTGTCATACAGAGTGAAGTAAGTCAGAAAGAGAAAAACAAATACCATATGCTAACACATATATATGGAATCTAAAAAAAAAAAAAAAATGGTTCTCATGAACCCAGGGGCAGGATAGGAGTAAAGACACAGATGTAGAGAATGGACTTGAGGACACAGGGAGGGGGAAGTGTAAGCTGGGACAAAGTGAGAGAGTAACATTGACATATATACACTACCAAATGTAAAATAGATAGCTAGTGGGAAGCAGCCACATAGCACAGGGAGATCAGCTCGGTGCTTTGCGACCACCTAGAGAGGTGGGATAAGGAGGGTAGGAGGGAGACACAAGAGGGAGGGGATATGGGGATATACATATGCATATAGATGATTCACTTTCTCATACAGCAGAAACTAACACAACATTATAAAGCAGTTTATATTCCAATAAAGATGTTAAAAAGAAAAGAAAAAGAAAAACAGAGGATCTAAATAGACATTTTTCCAAAGAAGACATACAGATGGCCAACAGACACATGAAAAGATGTTCGTCATTAATCATCAGGGAAATGCAAATCAAAACTACGAGACATCAGCTTACACCTGTCAGATTGACTGCCATCAAATAAAACAAGAAATAACAAGTGTTGGTGAGGACATTGAGAAAAGGGAATCCTCATGCACTATTAGTGGGAATGCAAGTTGGTATAGCCACTACGGAAAACAGTATGGATATTCCTCAAAAAATTTAAAAAAGAACTACCATACAATCCAGCAATTCCACTTCTGGGCATTTTTCTAAGAAAAAAACCCACTAATTCAAAATTATATATGCACCCCTATGTTCATTGCAGCACTATTTACAATAGCCAAGATACGGAAGCAACCTAAGTGTTCATCAATGGATGAATGGATGAAAAAGAAATGCACAATGGAATATTACTCAGCCATAAAAAATGAAATCTTGCCATTTGCGACCACGTGGATAGACCTAGAGGGTATTATGCTACATGAAATAAGTCAGACAGAGAAAGACAAATACCATATGATCTCACTTATATGTGGAATCTAAAAAACAAAACAGAATGAAAACAGACTCATAGATACAGAGATCAAACAAGTATTTGCCATAAGGGAGGGAAGTGGCACCAGGGGGCAAAATAGGTGAAGGGGATTGAGAGGTACAAACCTCTAGTTATAAAATAAATAAGCTGTGGAGATATAATATACAGCATAAGGAATATGGTTCCTAATATTGTAATAATTTTGTAGGAGGACAGATGGTTACTAGACATATAGTGTCATCATTTCATAATGTATGCAATGTCAAATCACTATGTAGTAAACCTAAAACTAACATAATACTGTACATCAACTGTATTTCAATAAAAAAATAAATAATTGATAGCTAGATAAATAGCTAGATAGATAGATAAATAGTTTAAAGAAGAAAGAGAATATATACACATGCGTATATAACATGGAGAGTTGCTGCAGAGCCATGTCAAACAAAAGAGCATAGAGAAAAATGCTGCGACATTGTGGTGTACAATAAATTGCCAGGACTTGAGACACCTGGGGCTCATTCTTAAAAAAGGAACTTAGCTTGAATTAATATATGTAAGATCATATTTTCATCTTATGTAAAACTGAAGTGTGGACAATTTCCACTTTACATTATTATTATATACTCTCATAAACCAATAGAGGAGTACAAATTAGTAAAATCTTTTTTGGGAACAACTTGCAACAATTGAAAAACCACTATCACATTGACTCAGTAATTTCACTGGATCCACTTGTTTTCATTACTACTAGCACTGATCGAAGCCACCATCGTATCTTGTCTGGACTTCCACAATGGCCTTCTTGCTGATCCCACTGCTTCCATTCCAGCTCCAATACAATCCTTGCTTCATACAGCGACTGGAGAATTCATCCTAAAATGCAAAGCAACTTGCCCCTCTATGCTCCTTAAAATTCCCCAATGGCTGCTCACCATCCTTGGAAGGAAATCCAAATTCCTTCCATGGCTTATAAAGCCCTAGGGATTTGCCTAGGTTTCTGATCTCAATCATACCACTTTCTCACACACCAGACTTTGACCCTTGTGGCCTTCCTTCTGTTCCTGTCTTAAGGTTTTGCATACACTCTTCCATCTGCCTCAAATACTCTTTCTCTTTTCGGCCATTCAGATTTCAACTTAAATGTCACCTATTCAAATAGACTGGACCTGACAACCCAATTGAAAGTGACTTCCTAACCAATCTCCAGTACATTACTGCTATTTTAATTCTCTGTACAGCACTATCATGACATGGTGCCTTCTCGCTTACTTATTCAATCTTTTTTGCATGCACATATTTTTGAACGTATATATGCACGTCGGTACACATTTAGTATTTATTTGTTTTTTCCCTCCCTTTACCCACTGCACACAATTTAAGTTTCTAAGAATAGGGACCTTGCTTGTTCTGTTCATCAGTGTATCTCCAGCTCCAATAACAACGGCTAGCACATAATGGGCATTTAACCAATGAATATTTAATTCAAGTAGTATAACCAATGAGCATTTTGCATGCATTAATACTATGGTTCCAAGTACACACACAGAGTAAATTTCCCATTTGCCTTACTCATTCCTTAAGTTTCTATTATCTGCTAGTTAAGGAATGGAGAATAAAATGTGAGTAAGATGAATACCAGATGATCTAGAAGAAAATTTGAGTTCACATCCCAGAACATAAAAGGTAAAAAGGTAAGGAAAAGACATTTAATAAAAAAGAAAATATAAATGTTACATAGGATCAATCATGGACGTCTAACATCCACCTAATAGGATGACAGAAAACAGAGAAGACAAAAATGGAAGAAAAACGTCAAAGAAACACAGAAAAGCAATTCTCAACGCTGAAGAAAGACAAGAGTCTCCAGACTAAAAGGGGCCTACTACATGCTAAGTGGGCAGAATTAAAGAAAAGCAAACAAACAGACAAAAAGCCCTTATACTACATATCTTCATTAAGATTCAGAATACCAAGCATAAATAGAAGATCCCAAACTTAACTTCTTCCACACTTCTGAAAACTGCTTGAAGATCCACTCTGTGAGGGTGTTTCTGGATGAGATTAGCATTTGAATCGGTGAACTCAGTAAGTAGATTGCCCTCCCTAATATGGGTGGACATCACCCAATCCATTGAGGGCCTGAATAGAAAAAAAGCAAGGAAAAGAAGGACTTGTTCCTTTCATGCCTTCCTACTTGAGCTGGCATATTGGTCTTCTCCTGCCTTGAACTGGGATTTGTAACATCAGCTACCCTGGGTCTCAGGCTTTCAGACTCTAAGTGAAATTACACCACCAGCAGCTTTCCTGGATCTCCAGCTTGAAGATGGCAGATCATAGGACTTCTTTGCCTCCATAATCACATGATCCAATTCCTCATAATAAATCTCCTTTTTTTATTTCTGCATATATTCTGTTTCTCTGAACCCTGACCAATACAGAAAACTAGAAAGAATATGATTAGAAACCAAGAGGTAAAGAACTGGACCTTAGCTAGAAAGAAGGACAGTCCATCCTTTGTAGAGGAGGACTGAAGAGAGGATGAATGTCAATGTATCCATGTATGGGTAAATGCATAGATTTGGTGCTGAGAAGCTGAGAAAATTCATCTAGTGGTTTCTATATACTATGTCAAGAAATGTAAAAAACTTGCATCCAGAAGTTTTAGAAGAGTAGAAAATTTTTGAAATTGTTTCTGCACCGAGTGGGAGAGAGTTGGCCAGTAAAGTGTAGCAGGCTTGCTGAGCAGTGTTTAGAGTTCAAATAAGGAACTAATGGATTTGTGTTAGAAGCAATCTGCTGGGCCAATGATTTTCTCTCATAGTGGTCATTTGCTCATGCACATGATTAGAGAAAGCAAATATTTGGGTTGGTTCAGGGTTGGTGTTTTGCCAGAAGGGTGTGGTAACAGACAAGAGCAAGGAAATTTTGCAGTTTTTAGAGAGACATTAAGATTTTCGTATATATGTTATTTGTGAAAAATAATATAACATTCTATTTTTCTCTAACTGAACTTGATTTCACTCTAGATCTCCATTTAACCCAGAAGCAGAAAAAATTATTTTGAAAAATTATTAATACATAGAATCTAAGCTGGATAGGAAGAAAAGTAGAGACTGGAGAGGGGTAATGATTAGGAAGATGACACAAGACAGACTGGGCTTAAGTAATTCCCATCTATGTATGATTAGAATTGGCTCCAAAACTGGATCATGCTAGACCTGAAGGTTTGGAACTCTCTTATTCCACATGATCAATACTGGGGAAAGTGGGGTCTGAGAGTAAGTTACTGCAGCTGCAAAAGCTGACCAGAATATTAAGAAGCTCATGTCTTGGCAACTGTAATACCCAAGGGATTTCCCATCCATTTTTATTCCATCCCAGTTTTTTCATATGATTTGTATTTAGATCGAGGATAAAGATACTTGATTGTTGTACTAGCTTTGTTGGCTGCTTTAAAGCTAATGTCATTTTCAATTCTTGTTTTGAAATAAAGTGAAATTACTTCCGACTTCATAAGCAAGGTGCTATTTAGTAATCTAAATCCCTCTCCTATGCTTAAAATGAGTCTCTGTCCCTAGCATTAGTTATACAACTGTCTACCCTTTGCATTTTAAGTGAATCGTAGCCACAAGAGCTTACTCAGCTGAGTTGTTTCTTAATCCTATCAATTCAAGTCAGAATCATCCTTTTCCACCCACATACACTTAGCTTTCAAGTCTAAAATCCACAGAAACATTTAAATTATTGAAGTCAATCTTGTGAGACAGGATTTGTCACACTGAGGGCAAGTAATTTAAAGAAATTCCAATGTAAATTTGAACTTACATTGGCTAGCCAAGGCTCCTTCCCAAATCAAACCAGTAAAATAATACTTGTTATGTTTTCATGCTTTGTTTACATGACCAATTTTGAGCATTTTTTATGTCAGTATTTTTATTGTTCCTATAATATGGAGTTCATAATAATAAAACAATTAGTTAAACAAATATCTATTGAGTATCTGCTATGCTTAAGACACTACACTTCGTGCCCCAGGCTTAAAAAGTAGGAAGTAACAATTTTTGCTATAAGGTTCTAAATCCCCTGATGCAGGAAAATCAAGTGCACAAGTAGATCTTACAGTAGCACTTGAACTAAGAAGAGGAAGCAGTATTAAGCTGTGAACTAAAGCAGTGATAGGCAGAATTTTAAATGGTAAGGAAGAAGGAGATAACTGATTAAGCAGAGATGAAGGACTCCACATTTTTCAGGCTGAGTCAGAGAGAAAAGTATTATATTTGGCAGAGCTTGGAAATTTAGGAATAATGAGTTGTTTTGTGGAGGAAAGTGATAAATCTGGTATGAGAAATTTTTAGCGTAAGGAAACCACAGAACATGCAAATAATGATGTCTAGCAGACAGTTGGAAATGTGTAGCTAGAGCTTTGTAGCAAAGTCAGGGAGAAGAGCTGTCAAACTGGGAGTCATTTTCAAGAAGCAATAAAAAGCTGTTACAATCTAGGATGGTAAGAATTAGATAAAAACAAACTGTGTCTGTTGGTAGGGTGGTGGGGGGAAAAGAAAGAAATTTGTAGCATTGTGGGAAGAATAAAAAGACACAGCAAAAGGAGACAGCAAAGGGAAAAACATAAAATTAGTATTCAGAGATAGCCAAAGAGCCAAGATAACATCAAAGAAATCAGAAGAGAAAAAATTCTCGTTATGAATATAATGTGATCAATCCTGTCAAATGCCACAGAGATTTTGGAAATAAATCATTTCCAAAATCACTCAGTATTGTTCATCTTGGGAATACAGAGCATGTTACTCCTAATAAGAGCTACCAGCATTAATTAACTTTCAAACTAATAATTATATTGTAATTGTGTTTTCTAGTTTGAGACAGGACCAAACCCATAAGAATGATGTACCTGAGCTTGTCTGCGTTGAGTCTCTCCTTTACTAAGCAAGCATTTGCAGACATCCCCAGAAGTGATGCCTCCTTTTGCCATGGGAATTACACAGGCTTTTGTAACCATTGTTCCCAAATAGATATCACTGGTCTCGGAGCAGGAAGGCTCCTTCTCTCAGTTCAGTGTCCACTAGAACTCTGCTCTGTTCTTCATCTTCAGTCACTAAATGCCCCATAACAGCTGGAGAAAGAGTTGCGGGCCAGTGCTAATGTTCTGAGGAGCATTTGCACTGAACATTCAAATCACCAGAAAAGAAAATTAAAATTCATAGGAATGAGTTTCTAAAGATCACAGCATTTGGTTGAGGAGATATTTAGGGAGAAGCACCCTTTAAAATAACCTCATGTAGGCAACCTCTAAACTTATCCTAAAACTGGCATTGTAAGTGAACAAGTTTGATTAAGATTATTCTGTGAATTTTTTAAAGCCATACGATGATGCTGTTATTTCAGTCCCAGAATCACCTTTCCTAAGAGGGCATCAAAGATTTGCAAAGTAAAGGAGTAGCCTCTCCTGGTCTTGTCCTTTTGCATTTGAAAATGCTTTTCATTTGAGATTGGCAAGGAAATTTCTGTTGCCAGTTTTTTCTAGTATCCACTTTCACTGATCGTAGCAGTCAAAGAGAAATCTTACTACCATGGACACAGCTGGCTGACTTATTTGCCTTTATATATGCATTATATTTTCTTCTTTGGAAGTGCTTGACCATCTTTTCCCTTCTCAAATGCTGTTTTCTTTTTTCTAGAATATGAAGATAGATGTTATTTAAATTGAGCTTTTCAAACATAATATTTTAAAATACTAGTTAAATAACTATGGCCTGGAAGAGAAGCCAAGTCAGCCAGAGATATGAGAAGGCTCTTGGGGGAGGTGGGGAGTGGTTGGAGGAGGCCTCAAAAGATGGCCATTTAATAATAGAGAAAAGACAGGTATATCAGTATTTTTTAAACAACTGGTATGGTCATATGAGTTCCTACTAGCTGAATTTCCACCCAGAGCAAATTTTTCCTTTAAAAATTATTTCTCGGAGGGCTTCCCTCGTGGCACAGTGGTTGAGAGTCCACCTGCCGATGCAGGGGACACGGGTTCATGCCCCAGTCCGGGAAGATCCCACATGCCACGGAGCGGCTGGGCCCGTGAGCCATGGCCGCTGAACCTGCACGTCCGGAGCCTGTGCTCCGCAATGGGAGAGGCCACAACAGTGAGAGGCCCGCGTACCGCAAAAAAAAAAAAAAAAAAAAAAAAAAAAAAAAAAAATTATTTCTTGGGGACTTCCCTGGTGTCGCAGTGGTTAAGAATCCGCCTGCCAACGCAGGGGACACGGGTTTGAGCCCTGGTCCGGGAAGATCCCACGTGCCGCAGAGCAACTAAGCCCATGAACCACAACTACTGAGCCTGCGCTCTAGAGCCCGCGAGCCACAACTAATGAAGCCTGCTTGCCCTAGAGCTCGTGCTCCGCAACAAGAAGCCACCGCAATGAGAAGGCCGCGCACCTCAATGAAGAGTAGCCCCTGCTGGCCACAACTAGAGAAAGCCCGCGTGCAGCAACAAAGACCCAACACAGCCAAAAATAAATTTAAAAATAAAGAAATTAAATAAAATAATTTTTTAAAAAATGATTTCTCTTATATCCCAATTCTTATCTGTTAAAACATAAGGGAAGCTTTCCATATGCTCTTCTCTACTTGCCAGGTTAAACCTACTAACGGTGACGTGTCTATAATCCATGACTCAGCTCTGGCCTCTTAGAAAAAGAAGACTGAAGCAAGCATGTAGTGTAACTTTCCATTACTGATTACTTTGTCATCCCTAAAACTTTTCCCTCCCTCACTGTTCACCTTGAAAATGTACCCACTCAAAAAAAGTCAGCCAAAAAATTTGTCCTCAGAAACTCTTGAGTTAAATAACTCAGAAATTTCTTGTGAACATAAGTTGAAGGTACAGAGGTACAGAGTTGGTGTGGAAAGGAAGAACAGTTTATTTTTAATTATGCACAAACATACATTCTAGATATTATAATTTCAAATAGTGTGTCATTTTTTTAACCACGTTCACCACTGTTTCATTTAGTCACTATAGTCCATAATATAGTGCATATAACAAATCTTATGTAAAGCATTACAATACTCGTGCTCTGAGAAAATAAGAAAATCAAATATAAGAATAAATACCTGGTGAAGGGTAGAGAGGTGTGGTATCAAATGGGTTAAGATACTTCCTTTGTAAGTTAATCAGGAAAGATTAAGGGCTTGGAGACCACCTTTTAGCTTTACACAACCAGTCCTTCAAGTAGACCATGCAAGAGAACATATATTTTTCCGGAGATAAGTCAGTTCAGACAAAGTCAATATATGTGTGACCACTCCTCAGTTGGGTACAGAGTTGCTGAGAAGTTGTCGTCACTTGAAAATACAAAATTTTAATACATTCCCACCTAAATTGCTTCTCTTCACTTGCTGTCTGCAAGCTCGACTTAGTGTTTTTTAAACCCAAATATAATTTGTTGCTTTTTATTAATAATATTTAGACTTACATTTTATTTTTTTCTCAAGGAAAGCACCCACCCCTTGATTTATAAAATCACAAAATATAAGGCTGGAAGTAAGTCTTTTATTCATACAACAAGTATGTTTGCAGGCTCAGCTTTTTATTCCACACTTTCATTTCACAGATGAGAAAATTAAAACCCAGAGATTTAAAATGTCTTAACCAAGTTCAGCAATCGGAACAAATTTGTTTAAAAGACAGAAGTAGGATGAGTCTATAAAAACTAATTCAGTTTAAATCCAGTTGTTAATATAGTTGGTTTCCTTCTGAGCCTTTCAGGAAATATTAACGTAGAAAAAAAATTCTATTACAGTCAGGCAGTGTGTATCTTGATGCAAAAAAAAAAGAGCTTTTAAAAAGATCACCCCAAGAATAACTGCACTTAGACAGATGTTTTAGATCCCTGTAATTAAAAGTAGGGCCCTTAGATCAGCAGCACCTGGGGGCATGTTAGAAATGCAGGATCTGAGGCCCCATCCCATAGTATTTATGCATTTTAACAATATCCCCAGGTGATGAGTATACGCATTAAACTTTGAAAAGCACCATTTTAAATAATTTTGGAAATGACTTCTAGTCTTAAAAGTGTATGAGTTAAAATGTGTGTGTTTAAATGATATCAAGAGTATCTTCTTATTCACAGTAATTCTGGTGTGAATATTCTCATAAAGTGAAGACTCCCTTCTAACACAAAATATCTCCAATTTATCTTAGGTATCAATAGGAAATTTTTGTATATGGACTTCATACTGCATAAGATGAAGTCAGTCTAAGATTCACAGAAGTAGAAGTATGAAGAAATAAAATGTTCTCAAAAGAAAATATCAAACAAGCAACACATAAGTTGCTCTTATTTGAAATGCAGTGGTTCTACAGTTCATTAGTTCAAAGTTGATTTATATAGAATTTATTTTAATTCAATCAGAAGTTGGATGAACTTACTTTTTCACTACTTAACAGACAAGAAGCTAAGTTAATTCCAAAGAAAAAAATTTTTTCTTCCTAAAGAAAAACATTACTTTAAAAATTTACAAGTCTCTATTTTCATGCAAGTAATTGCTATATAAGCAAGGGCATATATGGTTATGTTTGTACACTAGACTAATTGCAAATGATTCTTAGCTGGTAATTAAAGTAACTTTAAAAAGGCAAAATTTGGTTTACTTGGTTTGCCTGCCTGCGCACATAAAAATAAAAAAAAAACTGTTTTTAAAGACCGTAGACTATTTATGAATTTAGACAAATCCAAATTAGTCTCCGTTACTAAATTTTAATCAATTTCCCTCTTAATATCTGAATCTTTTCTTCCCCTAAGATCCTTTGACAGTGCTTAAGGACAATGTTATCTTTTCTATTTTATGAACTTCTAAATATCTAAACTAAATAGATAGTATGACCTATCTATCAAAACTAATCAATCTCCTGCATGTAAATAAGACCAATGTCTTAACCTATAGGTTCAACATTTTGTTTTGTAAAGCAAAAATCTTTATAGGTTTAAACATACAATTTTATTACTTTTAGGTACATGTTGTCTTATAAGTGCCTTTCAACAATGATCCCATTTTTAGCAGCTGTTTGCTGTCTGCTTTGGTGACTATTTTGAGAACTTTGCATAAAATAAAGAAGTTGCACTTAAAATAAAAACTAGTTGTAATAGTAAGATGCAGATCTTTTTTGAGCGTAAAAACAAAAGGGTTGTATTACATGCCTGAAACTTCCACAGCTATTTATTTTTACTACACTCCTTTTAAAAAAACATTAATTTAGAAAATGCATGTATACCCTAGCAAATATAATTTTTCCTGACTCTTTAGGCTGTCTCTGAACTTTAAGCTTTTCAAACAGTATGACATACAACTTAGTGGTACATACAGCACATGCTCTTATTGCATTTAAGTCTAAACTTTTATACTTCTTTCATGTGTTTAAAAATCTTTCACTAAATAGAGAATCCTAAGCTCATTAACAACAAACATCTGCTGACCATTTTCTTCTGTCTGTGACATAGCTAATAGAGTATATAGTATCATTCATTTAGTGGTGTTATGTAACATCATGTTTCTAAATTCCTAAAAGAAAGTTATGTCCAGAATTACATACTAAAAAGTGTTAAAGAATATATTACTTGCTTCTATGAATATGTTGTTTATAATAATCTAAATGAAAATGAGAGCAAAATATTTTCTGACCTTCTCTGAAGTGGTAAGCAATGTTGAGGGGTTGGTTAATAAGGAAGAGAGTTGAAAGTAAACAGCGCTTATACGTAATTGTCTCCTAGGACACTATTTTATGAAGATCCTACGGAAAAGAAGTTTGCTTCTGACTGCTTGTGCTGTGTAAACATTACCTCAGATAAATGCCGTATTTTGACTAAATAAGTCTGCATAAACATAAGACTGTTTTATGTTGGTTTCCTTACTTTTCTGCATTAATTCAAAATTCAAGCCATGAATAAAACACTCTTTAAAATAGTATTCATGACTTCATACAGTGAGGATGATATTTTCCTTTATAAATGCCACGTCAAGTCTGTGGTAAATTTTTAAATAGAAAAATTGTGAAAATCCCAACATAACCACAGATTGCCCTCCATCGCCTGGCCAATAAATTCAAACTTTAGGTTTTTACTATCTGACAGAAATCCTTTACAGTGTTGAGGAAAAAGAAGTAGGCTTTTGTTTCTTATACATTTGTCTGTGTGACTTTCTCTTTTTCAGTTGAGAATGCATTGAGGATAAACATTATAATTCATATCTGCATAGAAAAAGTTTGAAGAGGATGTTTTCTTCATATATAATACTGAGAAAACCTAAAAGAGAATTTTACCATTCAGGAAGAAAATAAACAAATGAAGATTATTTTTTTAATGTACATGTAGTTATCAAAAATATACTGGAGCCTAATCTATAAAAAAAGAAATAACAATAATGAATAAAAAATAATATCTACTTTAAATTAATGTTGATTATTATAGTCATAAATGAGAATTTGTTTATTAAACCTAGAAGGCCAAAGCTCAACATGCTTTATATTAGAATATAAGTTTTTCGATTACCAAAATTAGCAGCTGCTATAAAAATGTAAGAATTCATTTAAATTAGCTACAAAAATATTGCATATAACTTCATATTAAAGTAGTAGAAACAGTAAATATTCATCCTTGGAACTTTTTAAGAAGAGGAAAACCCTGTGGTTGTCATATATTACAGAACTGACAAAAAAATATCAGTGGAAAATTTTCTGCCTAAAAAAAGATGAGGGGAACAGATAGCTAATATTATAACTGTTATCTATTCTGAGTATATACAGGCAGTAGCTCCTTTAACTGAGTCACATACTGGAATACACTCATCTAAGAAAGACCAGCCCCTCTGTTGTATGTAACATGAAATGTTAGTTTCTTCTTTATTAGGTGAAGTGAATTATCACATCTGCATTTCACGATATCATTGCTCCTCACACAGCAGGCTTCTAGATCTTTCACATTCTACGTACTCAGTACTATCTCTCCTTTTTTCTTATTTTTGCAGTTATTTTGGATAAAGATTTTGAGAGGAAGAAATATTTCGTGTACCTGAAATATTTCTGATCCATGTTTGAGAGACTGAATCTATGGTTTTCCAGTTCCCAATAAGATAGCTAGAAAAATTAATACAAAGTAATGTGTTAACAAATTAATGCTAGGAAACTCCTTCTTACTGCTGTGTCCTAGATAAAACATCTCATTTCCAGACAGTGAGGACAGGAAACACAAGAAAGCAAAATACTCTGTTCAATACTGAAAGAGAAAAGATTTTTCACACGGCAGGTATTTCCCCATTGACCAATTAAAATGAGAAACCCCATCTTCCCTTCTTTAACTGGAAGATAGTCACAACAAAGGATTTTTGAGCAGGAGATAAAATAGAAGCAAACTGATGAGCATCTTCAAGGCTTCTCAGGGACATTAAACGACCCCTAACAAAGACCAAACAGAAGAAACACAGGGATATGCTTCATGGTTTTTGGACTATGTAGATATCTTAGGGAGGAACTAGCAATTTTGTCCTTTGAGACCACAGTAAAAAACCATATATCCAACCATGTCAAACCCACTTCAGGAAAGAAAAAAAAAAAGTATACAAAATGCATACCTCATTAAAGCTGTCATTTCCTTTCTTTTATATATCTCACATGACCCCACTGTTAAAAATTAATTATAGAAGTAATATTTACAGCTAAAAAGGAATATTGATTATATTTTGACTCATGGTTCTGATGTTGTCAGAGCTCATTCTCTCTCAGTCTCACCCTTTAACTTGCTATTGAGTTGTGAAGTTTGGCTTTTTAAATGCAATTTATTTTTTCTTTATTTGCACATTATTAAAAACAAAAAGAATATTAAAGACTACCAAAACATAAAGAGAGATACTCTGAGATAGAATACTTTCTCTGGCTCCAATGATTAAAATGTTAAGAAAGTGGACAAGCATCAATTTCAAGAATATGAGGCAATAAACATGAAGGAAAGAAGTTAAAAAAAAAAAAAAAAAGAGTGCTGTGAGCTGTCAATGTCACATACTGAATTCTCATTACCACTACTAAAGATTATTCACTGCAAGTGTATTATAGCCCACACCTTAAATAAACACATTACTCCTGAATCAGCCACAGGACAAACTGGAAGCAACTCTGTGTATACCTATTCTCTTAAAAAATCAGCTAATATTGAATATGGTCTATTTAGAAAGTATGTTCTCAAAAAATATCCACAGTCTTTGCTTGTTAAAATGTGAGGGTCTATTGACAACATGGATGATATAGATTAAGCCAGCAACCATGAATATGTTCCAGTGTGCCTAATGTCTAAAACTGTAATTTAGGTATCATTTAGTAGCTTCATTAAATAATTTTCTATACAGGTAATCATGTATTCTTTTTCTTTCCCAATGTGGTAACCTTGAACTCACAGAATTGGAACTAATAAAATCTGGGGAAGGGGGCTTCCCTGGTGGCGCAGTGGTTGAGAATCTGCCTGCCAATGCAGGGAACACGGGTTCAAGCCCTGGTCTGGGAAGACCCCACACGCCGCGGAGCAACTGGGCCCGTGAGCCACAATTACTGAGCCTGTACGTCTGGAGCCTGTGCTCCGCAACAAGAGAGACCATGATAGTGAGAGGCCCGCGCACCGCGATGAAGAGTGGCCCCTGCTTGCCAAAACTAGAGAAAGCCCTCACACAGAAACGAAGACCCAACACAGCCATAAATAAATAAATAAATAAATAAATATTTTTTAAAAAAAAAAAGAAACAAGAAAAATCTCAAATAAACAACCTAACTTTAAAAAAAAAAAAATCTGCGGAAGGGAAATCTAAATTATAAACCATTCTTTTACTGATTCTGTGACTTACCCTTGGCAAAATTAAGCCCATCCTCCCACCATAGGTCACAAAAAAATTATTTATAATTTGTAGGTATTAGTGACTTAATATAGCACATATTCTCCTTGGGTGTCTACATTTTAAAAGAAAAGTTAAAGACAAAAAGCTTAATGCAGAGTAATAAACTGTTAATAAAATTATTTTAGAACACAGTGAAGGGAAATTGTTTCTCCTAAGAAACTAAACAACTTGTATAATTTCTCTTTATGGATGATAAAAAATAATTTGCTTTGCTGTAAGCTTTTATATATAGAATGGATAAACAACAAGGTCCTATTGTATAGCCCAGAGAACTATATTCAATATCCTATGACAAACCATAATGGAAAAGAATATTTTTTTAAAAAGGGAATGTATATATGTATAACTGAATCACTTTGCTGTATAGCAGTGATTAACACAACATTGTAAATCAACTGCACTTCAATAAAAAAAATTTTTAATAATAATAATAATTTGCTTTGAGTATCAAGAAAGAACAGCTATATAAAGGTAAAGGTGCAGACCACCTTTATCAATTGATAAAGGTTGCAGACCACCTTTATCAATTTTTTTCAGGTCCTATCCTATATTTTTCCCATTCCTGACCTCCTGTTGTAATTTGTATTTTCTCTGGTCCTGAATGTTTATAAGTTGCCCCACTCCCTGAGGATTAAAGCTGCGTGCATAATACCAGCATCACTTGTCTCTTCCCAAGATTTGGTCCCTACCATCACCACCACCCAATCTCACCAGCCCACAGTCTGGCAGTTTTCTCTTTTCAGCTTTCCTCTTTCCGTGCTTAAGCTGCCCTATGTAAAACATAGGTTCTCCTTCTACGTGAAGAAAAATTAACTCAGAGTGACTCTTATAAAATTGTGAAATAAGATCAATCTGTGGTCTTTCCCTCTGTCCTCCCTAGATTCCTGGTGTCAGGCTTCTAGGACCCCCTTATAGGGGCCTCAGCCCCAGCTTCCCCTTAGCTCCACTGCCTCCATTCAACAAACTTCTGCATTCCTGCCCCAAAATTTGTTTAGATTGCTCCTTTCAATAATAAAATAGCTTTGTAGCAAAGCTTGAAGTGACTTTACCTAGTTTGTTTTCTTAGTGTGAACTTGATACTGAACCAAGCCAAACTTCTCTTCAAATGCAAATGGGTAGTGTTTTCTAATTTACACAGGGCTTGCACCTTATCCCATTTACTCAAGGAAAAATAATAATGATAATAAAATTTACTGTAAGACATACACAAGTTTCTCAAAAAACATTGTGTATAGAATTCACAGTAGTTGTATTTATTTTAAATATTTCTAGGAAAGTATTCCAAAGGAACACTCTAGTCTCTCTTCTTATTAAATAGGAATGGGGTGGGTTTTCTGTAACTTTTTTTCATACTAAATAAGAGCATTAATTGGTCTAAATATCCCTTGCGGAGTTTCCACATTTCTAATTAAATTTCAAACAGGCCCAACTTCTTAGAAAACACACATATTAATGCCCTAAATCTAAACTAAAACAGATGAAATGCTGCATCTTAATGAAAGTCAAACATTATTGACAAGGCTTCCTAAATTTCAAGTCAGTCCACCTTCAGGTAACAGTGGTTTCCATTCTGCGGAAGTTGCTGGTGTTCTAAATATTGAAATTTTTCATTTAGCCCTTTGTATCATTTTAACAAGTAAGTAGTATGCTTAGACACCTTTCTGCATGATCCTAATTTTCTCTCATTAGCTTTTAGCTCTGTGGTATTCAAAATTCATTCCTCTTTGTTTTTAGAAAATATTTTTAAACGACTTGAAGTTAATATCAGACATAAACGGTTCTACTCGTTTTATATTTGTGTTACGTTGAAGAATAATTTCTCTAAAGTTCTATGTAGGGAAACATACTACTCCTTTCTACCTCTAGCTATATTCAAAATGGGTTTAATGAATCTTATTCCCTTATTTAAAGTTTTAGGAAATAGTAATTAATCACCATTATTTAGCAAGCAACAATTATGGAGACAATTGTTTCAACAAATCAACTCAAAGGATCTCACAAATGAAAGGGTTTTCTGGGTTAACACTATAAAAACTTTACAGTCCTGAACTGCTTCCTGATTGTTCTACTATTAATTATTTAAACAACAAATCTCAGCAAAAGTACAGATGACGTTTTACATTTGTCCAAGTCATTAACTTAATAACCAGATAAGAAGGCAGTAGAATGACAAAACATGTCATTTTCCTCAACACTGAAATGAAATCTTTCAGAAACTCATTTGTACACATGAAAATGCACTTACTTGATTATGCACTCTACCATTATTTTGAAAATTCACCAAAACAATAGGACTCTTATCACAGCAAAAATATTTTTTAAATATTGTGAAATTTGGTCTGGGTATAGAAGACAATGTTATATGATGATATAAACTATGGAACTATAATCATAGTTTCTATCTATGAAGAAATTTTATTTTGGTGGAAGGCTTGCAGTTCGGTCCACCAAAAAATGTTATTTTTAGAGCAACCTATAACTAAGCAGTTACTTATCAATTGATTCCCAGTTGTTTAACAGAATATGAAGTAATTTTTGCCCACACAAATAAACCATGCCAATAATTTAAGATTAATTGCTATAGTATTTGAGATTTCCTTTAAGACTAATTTAAGTTTAGAGCTGACATTTAAATTATTATTAAAATAGTCATTGATCACAATGATCAGCCAATATTCAAAATTATGAAACCAAACGACATAAGTAGACAAGCTGCAGAAGCTGACAATAACATTGGAGGCAAGTGCAAATTACCTTTTTAATTGAAATCACCGTAATATAAAGAAAAGAAAAAAGCTCCAAAGCATATTCCAAATAGAAATTGTATGACCAAAAGAAGTTCTTTGCATATATAAAAGTGCTTCCAAACTAAGGTGTATATGTAGAATTGTTACCCGTAGAACTTATATTTGGCTTATGGGAGAAGTTGGCATATTCTCCTGACAAACATTTCAGAGTCTACCATTAAACTATCAACTATTTAAAAGACTTTAACAAAATAACTAAATTTTCAGTTGGTAACTTTAAGACTTGTAAAAAATTAAATTCAGTACTGCAAATAAAAAGAATTAATTTTTCTTCCTACCCACAAAAAAATTTTCATTATGCTTCTGAATCTGTGCCATTTCCTGCCTGAAATACTTTATTCAGAACTGCTCTTTTGTGTTAACTGTTTTTCAAATTTCGCTAGATGATCTCAAAAACCAATAGGGATTTAAATCATCATGAATAATGATAGAGTCAGATTGATGTGCAATTAAAGCAAAGATAACTTACATTTGTAACACCAGTTATAAATAATAGGACATTAAGGAATTTTATTAGAAGAAAAATTGCCTGAAAACTGAAATTAACCTTCTAGAATTTCTCAGACAAACCAAATTATTCTACAGAACCACAGCCAATATCCAAGTTGGTTTATAAAAATCACCCATTCAAAATGTTATTTGTCCCTCTCTTTTAAATGGTCTCTTGTCCTCTTTTGTGTTTTAGCTGAATTTGTGTGCAGTACATTCAGCTCAAAAACCTCCTGTGTGGCAGAGGGCTTGGCAGCCCAGAGAAAGGCAGTGAACATTGTTGAATTCAGTGCAGTGCCTTTGGTAACACAAGGAGAGCATGAATAATATTTGGGGATCTAGCACACCTTAGTGGAAACAGTTATAACTACAACTGCTTTGAAGACATTTAAATTTTAAATTCCATTGTTTTAGTGAAATTCCATTTTATCTAAATAGATGAACCTTGTTCAGGTTTTTTTTTTTCCTTAAGTTGTGTTTCTTTCCCAAACTCCCCACGGATAAAAAGATAAATTTGATCATGAATTTCTAAAAGTAGACATCAAGATTTCTTTTCAGAATATCCATAAATATCTGGACAACTTCCATAAAGCTATCAAATTAGGGGCAATGCCATTTTCTTTACCATTGTGATCAAGTGAAAAGTGTCAGATTTTTCTTGTTAAATGATTGCTGTGCATTTGATCTGCAAAAGCTTGTCAGGTCAGCTCTTGGGTTACTTCAAAGACTTGATTTCAAATAAGTTGAACAGTTTCTACTGTTAAAGTCTGACTCCCTTTACTTCGTACTACTAAAATGTCATCAAGAAAAAAGAGAAGACATCATAAATATCCATTCTACTATCTAGACAATTTCAAGAGCTTTAGAGCTGAGATAGGTAAAACATTCAAAAATAAGTATAAAACATTAATTTCAAAACATGAAAAAATGAGCCCTGGTCATGTACACTTCCATGTATACATATATTTATAGAAATTAGAATATAATACTTATAGAGCCCTAAGTAAAACACACTTGTGTATTATCTAGGCATCTCAACCACATGACTGAAAACTAAGAAGGAGGCAAATAATGTTTATCAATAATTAAGTATTTCAGAAAAGGGGACTTCCAAAATGGCAGAATTAGAAGCTCAGCAAATCTTCTCCCCAAAAGCAACAATGAAGCTAAAATACGGTCAAAAAACAACTATTTCAAGACTCTAGAATTACCAAAGGCATAAAACAAATTGAGATGCAATTATTCAAAAAAAGCTTCCAGAAAGAACAGTAGGTGTCTGTCATTTTGGTCTGGAGCTATTCCCTTTCCCTTTGTCCTCCAGCTTTGTTGGCATGGTAGAGAGCAGGCAAACTGAAAAACAGCAACTTTGCTCTTGGGGCGTGCTCACTTGGTTTGGAGTAGACCACTGAACTCCATGCCTGTGGGCATTGTCCAAAATAGTAGCAATCTCTGTTGCAAACAAACAGAAGGTCAATGACAAAGCTAGCCTGAGGGTATAGCCCTGGTCAAAGCAAGCAATAAAATGGCAGACTGGCAAAAAACTTAACACTAGGATTGAGGAATGAGAAAAGCTTGGTCTCGTAGTCTCATTCAGGTGGGACTCCATAAGTTCTCACAAGTCTCTGGAAATTTGGAAGGCTGCACAGGCTGCACATGGGAAAGAGAGACCAGAAAGGGCCCTACCTATCCACTCATCCCTGGCTGAACATGAGGCCTGTGCTTGCACAGGAGAGATGTTAGGGGGCCTGGTAGAAAACAAAAGCTGGGACAGACATAAAGTGTCTGAATTTTCAGTATGCTCCCAAACACACAGTCAGATCAGTAGGAAGAGAGGAAGAGTCTTACTGGGTCAAGGTGTTTGAGAACAATTTCTGAACAATCATTGGCTGACCACTAGGCTATACTGTTACAGGGGTGATCCCTAGGAGGCCAATTAAATATTGAAGCAAGAATGTTTTAAAAACTGAGCATATCAGTGCTTTGTGTCCACCTGGAGGGGTGGGATAGGGAGGGCGGGAGGGAGACGCAAGAGGGAGGAGATATGGGGATATATGTATATGTATAGGTGATTCACTTTGTTATACAGCAGAAACTAACACAACATTGTAAAGCAATTATACTCCAATAAAGATGTTAAAAAAAAAAAACTGAGCATAAATATCAGAGGACACATATTGGGAAAGAGAACAGACTCCACATATTTTGTCCAGGCAAGTTACTGAACAACACACACACATGTGCACACAGCAGCAGCAACAACAATCTATGTGGTGGGGGGAGGGGCGGGGGGCAGGGGTGAGAAATGAGAATCCAGATTTGCTACCATATACTATTAAATATGTCTAGTTATCAAAAAAAAAAATCAAGACAGGTAAAGAAACAGGAAAAGGTGGCCCATGGCATTCAGCAGAAAACGTCTCTGAGGGTGCTGAGATGTTAGTCCAACTTAACAAAGAATCCTAAGCAGTCATTATAAATAGGTTTAAAGAACAAAAGAAAATCATGTTTAAAGAATTACAAGAAAATATGATGACGATGAATTATCAGAGTCTCATAAAAATTGAAATTTTAGTCTCTCTAAAAACTGAAATTATAAAAAATAATCAAATAGAAATTGTAAAGTTGAAAAGTACAATGACTGAAATGAGTATTTCACCAAAGTGATTCGACAGTAGATTTGAGATGGCAGCAAAAAATAATCAGTAGACTTGAAAACAGATCAACAGAAATGATCTAATGTGAAGAACTGGTGGGAAAAAAATAAAGATGAATAAAGGTGATCAAGTAGGATAAATACAGATTGATCCACACTTAGACACATTACAGTCAAACTGTTGAATGCCAAAGACAAAGAGGAAATTTTGAAATCAGCAAGAGAAATTTAACTAATCACATACAAAGGAAAAACAAAATTTACAGCTGACTTCTCCTAAGCAACAGAAAAAGCCAAAAGTCAGTGGGATACCATATTTAAAGTACTGAAAGAAAAAAACTAACAAACATGGATTCTGTATCCAGAAAAACAATCCTTCTTTAAAAAGTTAAATATAAACTTAACATACAACCCAGCAATTTCACTTCTAGGAAATCACCCAAGAAAAAGGAAATGTGTCCATTCAAAGACTTATATGTGAATGTTCATAGAACCATTATTCATAGTAGCCCCGAACTAGTAAAAATCTAAATGTCCGTTAACTGGTAAATGTATACACAAAATGGAATACTATTCAGCAATAAAAGGAACAAACTATTGTTATATGCTATAACAAGAATAAACCTCAAAAGCATTATGCTAAGTGAAAGAAGCCAGAGACAAAAGACTAGAAGATACTGTATGATCCCATTTATTTAAATTGCTCAGAAAAGGCAAACCTATACGGCAGTGGTTACCTGGGGTTGGGAATGAGACTGGAGCTTGTCTCCAAAAGAGCACAAGTACTCTTTGAGGCCACGGAAATGTCATAAACCTGGATTGTAACAATTGTGAGGAATCTATAAATTTACTAAAGACTATTAATATTTACACTTAATGATGAGTGAATTTTACTTCAAATTAAACTTAAATAAAGTCAATAAAAATTAAACACTGAAAATTCATATGTTAAATATCATAAATTTTACTCAAAGGAGAGCAACCTTATATAAAAAATGACTTTGACCTTTTAACCCAGAGTTCTAAGAAATCTTCAACCCAACCATTTCTTTCTTTTTTTTTTTTTTTTTTCTTTGCGGTACGCGGGCCTCTCACTGTTGTGGCCTCTCCGGTTGCGGAGCACAGGCTCCGGACGCGCAGACTCAACGGCCATGGCTCACGGGCCCAGCTGCTCCACGGCATGTAGGATCTTCCCGGACAGGGCCACGAACCCGCATCCCCTGCATCGGCAGGCGGACTCTCAACCACTTCGCCACCAGGGAAGCCCAGTTTGTACCTTTTGATCACCTCCATCCAATTACCCTACCCCTGCCCCCACCTCTGGTAACCACAAATCTGATCTCTTTTTCTATGAGTTTGTTTGTTTGGTTGGTTAGTTTTGAAGTATAATTGACCTATAGCACTATGTTAGTTCCTGGCGCACAACATAGTGATTTGATATTTCTCTACATTATAAAATGATCACAGGTATGAAATATACAGTATGGGAAATACAGTGAATAGTAATATAATATCTTTGTATGGTGACAGATGGTAACTAGACTTATGGATCATTTTGTAATGTATAAAAATATCTAACTTAATACTGCAATTAATTAATTTACATGTATGTGACAACCTTCTCACTTTTAAATTACTTTTTAAAGTAGACAGACAGGAGGATAAACAGGCAGAGGCGAGGAGTCTTGTCTTGGGTTTGGATCCAAAATTAAATGTTACCACCACTGCTTTCAATATTTCACACTGAAACTTTCTGATTTTCTCTCCATCAGGAGGGATACATTCTCAAACAATCCCAGTAACGGTATTACAACTATAATGGCTTTTACAACTATAATGTGCAATTTTCAAAGGGTCAGAGATATGTCATTCTTTTATAAGATGAAAGAAAGAAGAATGTTAAAGGAAAGTTAGGAAAGAGACCTGGTAAATCAGAGAGAGAGATGCTCAGGCAGATTAATTTCAAAAGAAAGCTTATGGAAGTTGTAGATACAATAATTAATTTCCTTATAATGATCCATGATGACATATCCTCTAGAAAACCTTCTCGGACTCCAGGAATATGCATACTTCAGCTTAAAGATTACTGTATTTGAAGACTCTAGATATGAAGACTGGTGTCATTTTACTGAATATATATTTAGTTCAAACTGAGATTTTTTTTTTCCATTCTCACCCTAGAGATGACGAGCTAAATGGTAGCAAATATTAAATTCATATTTTAAAATGTATAACTGTTACAAAAAGGATTACTTGAGAACTGGTGTGTAATACATTATAATAATAGTAACTACCCAATTTTGTTTATATCTATGAGAATTTCTCAGCCTTGGCACTATGGAAATTTTAGCCAGAAAAGTCTTTGCTGTGAGGCACTGGTTTGTGCATTGTAGAAGGTGCAGTAGCATCCCTGATCTCTACCCACTAGATGCCACTAGCAACCTACTTGCATTCTACCCCACCTTGCCCTGCCCAGATTTGACAACCAAAATATTCCCAGACATTGCCAAATGCCCCTGACAGGCAAAACCACCTCCAGATGAGACCTACTCAACTAGATTACCTTGCATAGTCCTTTCTGGGAGCACACGGAAAGTTATGTTTTTGTTTTTGCTTATTATAATCTAATTTTGTCTCTTTTTTACTTCTAAATGTTTAACCCTATCTTCTCTGGAACCTCTGTAATAACTTGAATATTCTGTATTTCCATAGTGAAAGTTCTCTTTATTTCTGCGATTTGAACGAAAGTCCCAACTCCCCTAAGACCATACTTCTACAAGCCTGTTAAACTGAGCTTGCTTATTCAGTATTGGGAGATGGGACAAGCAAGCTCTTCACTTTTTCCTCCTGTTTTCACACCATTCTTTCTCTACCTCTTTTGTTTATAATAAAACAAAAACACTACTGCCTTGTGGTTCATGCCATTTGTCCATCACGTTGGTTACAGCCTGCCATTTGTCTATGCCACCAATTCCCCATCCCCTTTATTGTCATCTATGACCTCATGTTTTCTTACCTTACAACACATGAATCCCAGGCTCTCTTTCAAGGCTGAGTTGTATCATCCATCCAATCTATCTTTCCCAATAAAGCCAAAATAATTCATGTAAAAATGTAGGTCTCTCCAGTCTTCTGCCTTAAATGCATCAACAACACTTCAATGACCTTAAGATAATATCCAGGCCTTCCCTGGTGGCACAGTGGTTGAGAGTCCACCTGCCTATTCAGGGGACGCGGGTTCGTGCCCCGGTCCGGGAAGATCCCACATGCCGCGGAGCGGCTGGTCCCATGAGCCATGGCCGTCGAGCCTGCGCGTCCGGAGCCTATGCTCCGCAACGGGAGAGGCCACAACAGTGAGAGGCCCGCATACCGCAAAAAAAAAAAAAAAAAAAAAGATAATATCCAAATCCCTTCATGTGGTGTAAATATCCCTTCATAGTCTGGCCCACTCTTATGTCTTCAGCCTGGATACTATTATCACACACACACACACACACACACACACACACACACACACACACACACACACACCCCACACGTTGCTCAGCTCCAGGCATGCTGAAGTTCTTTCAGTTCCCTAAACATACTGTGTTCTTTCTTGCGTCTAGACTATTACCTGCAATGTTCCTCTCAGATGAATACTTCTTCCTCCCTCTTCATCATCTAGCTATCCCTATTCATCCTTTGAACTCACTTTCCTAGTTGCCCCCAGCCATCCCACCAACCCAAATCATGTGTCCCTCATAAGGATTTCCATATCCTCTAATATTTATTCACAAACAAGTAAGGACTTATTTACTTCTCTTTACCACCATTAAAAGGTAAACTCTAAGAAAGGTGGGACTCTGTTTACCACTAAATTCCCAGGGCTTATAGAGAATATATTGCATGCATTTGTTGAATGAATGAAAGGATGTTACTGTACTATTTATCATCTGAATAACTTATGGCAAGCTCATACTTCATTTAGATTAATTTGGAAGCCATCTGGCTAAATATTATATATTTCTTTCCCTATCTATTCTATCTATTCTTTCATTCCCTTCTTGCTATGGAAAATTCTGACAGCACTTTATATTTGTGAAAACTCTCTGGGCCATTTCTATCCTTTTCATCCTGGAGTTTCTGATTATTACAGCATAGTAGACATACAAAGAAACAATCTTACATTCACTTAGCTACCAACACATTTTATCATGGAGTCAAAGCCAACTTGGGGAAAATGTTGTCTAATCAAAACTTCAAAATCTGCCATGGGGAAGAAAAGGACAGAATCTGATACCTTTGGACTTGATTTTTGATAACTGAGTACCTGGTCTCAGGTATTCCAGGCCGAAATATTTTTAGATATACTCTTGTGTGACCTAAAACATGGTGGAGTTTTTCCCTTGTCCTCAATTCTTAAAATTAAATTAGATGTATCACTGTCTGTAACTCATTGTGAGTCTTCCTAACAACTACTTGTCTATTTCATTTGAGGTTAATTACTAAGAAGTAAAAAAAAAAAAAAAAAAAAAATAGGGAGCATCTTTAACTAATTCTCCAAGTCTTTAAAATTGTAAAAGATATCCATGATAGACATAATTTCTAAGACTGTTTGTAGAGATTCTTTTTAAAGGCTATATTGTTTATTATGGATATCACTGTACAGTCTAATTATTCCTGATGGGTTGCCTATTGTATAACTGCCTTCTTCAAATTAAAAGAAAACAGGGAGTTCCCTGGTGGTTTAGTGGTTAGGACTCGGCCCTTTCACTGCTGTGGTCCAGGTTCAATCCCTGGTCAGGGAACTGAGATTCTGCAAGCAAAGACATGGCCAAAAAAAAAAAAAAAATTAAAAGAAAATAGCAAGTAGAGCTTTAGATCAAAACTGTCTTATTTGCTTGGAAAAATGTTTCACAGTAAGCTCTAACTAGGAGGAGAAAGAAAATTATTCTGAGTTTATAACTTTTTAAAAATTTGTTACTACAATCAGTTATAGCAGCTCTATGTAGCATAATATTTTATTTGTTCCTTTCACTGAATGATAGACACATTTGCCCTTTTGTCCTCTTTTTCTTCCAATAGAAAAAGTAAACTTTTTATCGCTGGAGACAGGAAAAGCAGCAAAGTCCCCAACACCTGCAATTTGTTGAAAGAAGTACTATTCTGCTCCATCAAACTCCTTTCTCATAGGTCATACAATTAATACAGGTGTATTGATATTTACATCCTCCTCATTAAGTTAATCAGCTTCCAACTGTAAAAAGAAGATACCCCAAACTGTCCACCTATATAATGAAAAACATTTCAAATAGCTACACTTTTTTAATCTACAGCTTATCCTATTTGCATATCATTTTTTGAGCATCAATATTTTTTTGATTTTCAAGACTTTGGTCCCATACACTCAATGACAAATCTAATTTTCTACAGCCAATATACATTACTACATCACACCTGCTAGATAGAAAAGAGGTGAGAGCCAGAAATATTGATGATGATCGTGGTATTTTTGGCCTAAACTTATATATCAAGGTAAATTGGATCACAGTCGATTCTTTCAAAGTCAAATAGATATGGGTCCATCCATTCACTGAACAAATAACTTAGTGAAAGCCAACTATGTGCCAAGCACTGGTTTGAATTTGACCATTGGTATTTTATTCTGTTGTCAACAAAAGATAATACAACATCATCCACAAGCCACAAGCTATCTATAACTCTTCTCCAAATACCTTTTTTCATACTTTACTGAGCTATTTTGGACTCTTCATGCTACTAAATCCATGAGTCTGGAAGCATTCTTATCCCTAACCATTCTGATACCAACTTGCATGCTGACTGCTCCCATGATGGCTCTCTTTCTTGTGACCTCTAGTTTATTTCAAAGTCCACCTTCTTCAATCCATCATATCTTCTCTGTCTTCACTTCCTTCCTTATCTACCTGGTATTCTATGTCTTTTTTCCACCAAATCTTTGGCTAATACTCAAAATTCCTCTGCTTTACTGACTTCTTATGATATACTATGGCAGTCAGGGTTCCACCAGACAAACAGAACCACTAGGAAAAGTATAGAATCTGGGCTGAATTATAGGCAATTGACTTTATGTGACTGTGGGAGTTGTTTTAATAGTTCACATGACTGTTGCTTCTGTTTCTGCTCCTGAGCCTAGTCTAGAAACAGAAGAAGTTGAAGTTGGAGATCCAGCAGGAGCTCCAGAACCTGTGTGCCTGACTGCTGGCCATGCCAACAAAATCAGTCAATCAACTACCATGTATGTGAGTTGGAGCAGCTCCTGCAGCCACCACACTGACCATCTAGGCATAAAAAGAATATAACTCCTGCTTCCCTTTGACCTTCCAAATCTACCATAAAATGTCTCTTGTGGCCCATGTTAACCCAGACCTATGCAGGGAAGAAAATATAGGTCCAGCTTAGCTAATGCCATGCAAATTCACCACACTTTATTCTTTGCCAACCTGGCATCAGTATACACCTCTTTTAACAATACCGAACTTCCAAAATTATGCTTCCACCTCAACTATCCCTCATACAACCAAAATACATTATTATTCTCTGTAAAAGAGAATACAAAGTTTTCATGCAGCTTTAAGTGGTGTTCCTTCCCCTTCTTTCTGAGATTAATTCCTTTTTGATAGTCTGTAACTTAAAAACTAAGATATCAAGTTAAATGCTATTAAAACAGCTTATGTTGATGGCAGGGAAATGGTAGAAGGGAAGAAAAGAGGCTTATTATATATACATGACATATCAATATCAAAATTGAGAAAAAATTATCTTTATTATCATCCTTATATCTAAAGGTGTTCATGTGGTCAAAGTTAGTAGTTACAACTGCCTTCTTCTACTATCCACTTCATGTCCTTTTGCCTTCAGCAAGCTCCTCAGTTGGTCATGGTTCCTTGCCTGGGAAGAGTGACTCAACCCTTCAACCTTAAGGGATCTGGATCATTGGTATTCTGTCTGTTTTGGGTTGTAGTTTCCCAGTGACTTCATTCAGAGGATATAAGGGTAGTAAGTAGCACCTCAAGGGATGTCCTGCATTCCAGAAATAGTCCTCCTTACCCCCATTAGATTGAAGCAATCTAATTTCCTCTTATAGTCAGGATCAATCGCCTCAGCCAGTTGAGTTAAACCTTTCCTTGCTTATTGATTTACTGGCTGAAGAGTCCACAGTTGTCCACAGGGCAGAAAGCAGAAGCAAGAAGAACTACAATCCTGCAGCCTGTGGAACAAAAACCACATTCACAGAAAGATAGACAAGATGACAAGGCAGAGGGCTATGTACCGGATGAAGGAACAAGATAAAACCCCAGAAAAATAACTAAATGAAGTGGAGATATGCAAACTTCCAGAAAAAGAATTCAGAATAATGATAATGAAGATGATCCAGGACATTGAAAAAGAATGGAGGCAAAGATCGAGAAGATGCAAGAAATGATTAACAAAGACCTAGAAGAATTAAAGAACAAACAAACAGAGATGAACAATACAATAACTGAAATGAAAACTACACTAGAAGGAATCAATAGCAGAATAACTGAGGCAGAAGAACGGATAAGCAACCTGGAAGACAAAATGGGGGAATTCACTGCTGTGGAACAGATTAAAGAAAAAAGAATGAAAAGAAATGAAGACAGCCTAAGAGAACTCTGGGAAAACATTAAATGCAACAACATTTGCATTATGGGGTTCCAGAAGGAGAAGAGAGAGAGAAAGGACCCGAGAAAATATTTGAAGAGATTATAGTCGAAAACTGCCCTAACATGGGAAAGGAAATAGCCACCCAAGTCCAGGAAGCGCAGAGAGTCCCACACAGGATAAACCCAAGGAGAAACACACTGAGACACATAGTAATCAAATTGGCAAAAATTAAAGACAAAGAAAAATTATTGAAAGCAGCAGGAAAATATGACAAATAACATAAAAGGGAACTCCCATAAGTTTAACAGCTAATTTCTCAGCAGAAACTCTACAAGCCAGAAGGGAGTGGCATGATATACTTAAAGTGATGAAAGGGAAGAACCTATAACCAAGATTACTCTACCCAGCAAGGATCTCATTCAGATTCGATGGAGAATTCAAAAGCTTTACAGAAAGCAAAAGCTAAGAGAATTCAGCACCACAAAACCAGCTCTACAACACATGCTAAAGGAACTTCTCTAAGTGGGAAACACAAGAGAAGAAAAGGACCTACAAAAACAAACGCAAAACAATTAAGAAAATGGTAATAGGAACATACATATCGATACTTACCTTAAACATGAATGGATTAAATGCTCCAACCAAAAGAAACAGGCTCGCTGAATGGGTACAGAAACAAGACCCATATACATGCTGTCTACAAGAGACCCACTTCAAACCTAGGGACACATACAGACTGAAAATAAGGGGATGGAAAAAGACATTCCATGCAAATGGAAATCAAAAGAAAGCTGGAGTAGCAATACTCAGATAAAATAGACTTTAAAACAAACATTGTTACAAGAGACAAAGAAGGACACTACATAATGATCAAGGGATCAAACCAAGAAGAAGATATAACAATTATAAATATATATGCACCCAACATAGGAGCACCCCAATACATAAGGCAAGTGCTAACAGCTAAAAGAGAGGAAATTGACAGTAACACAATAATAGTGGGGGACTTTAACACCTCACTTACACCAATGGACAGATAATCCAAACAGAAAATTAATAAGGGAACACAAGCTTCAAATGACACAATAGACCAGATAGATTTAATTGATATTTATAGGACATTCCATCCAAAAACAGCAGATTACACTTTCTTCTCAAGTGCACATGGAACATTCTCCAGGATTGATCACATTTTGGGTCACAAATCAAGTCTCAGTAAATTTAAGAAAATTGAAATCATATCAAGCATCTTTTCTGACCACAACACTATGAGATTAGAAATCAATAACATGGAGAAAATGTAAAAAACACAAACACATGGAGGCTAAACAATATGTTATTTAATAACCAAGAGATCACTGAAGAAATCAAAAAGGAAATAAAAAAAAAACCTAGAGACAAATGACGATGAAAACACGATGATCCAAAACATATGGGATGCAGCAAAAGCAGTTCTAAGAGGGAAGTTTATAGCAATACAATCCTACCTCAAGAAACAACAAACATCTCAAATAAACAATTTAACTTTAAAACTAAAAGAACTATAGAAAGAAGAACAAACAAAAACCAAACTTAGTAGAAGGAAATAAATCATAAATATCAGAGCAGAAATAAATGAAATAGAAACAAAACAATAACAAAGATCAATAAAATTAAAAGCTGGTTTTTGAGAAGATAAACAAAATTGATAAACCATTAGCCAGACTCATCAAGAAAAAGAGGGAGAGGACTCAAATCAATAAAATTAGAAATAAAAAAGGAGAATTTACAACAGACACTGCAGAAATACAAAGCATCCTAAGAGACTATGACAAGCAACTCTATACCAATAAAATGTACAACCTGGAAGAAATGGACAAATTCTTAGAATGGTATAACCTTCCAAGACTGAACCAGGAAGAAATAGAAAATATGAACAGACCAATCACAAGTAATGAAGTTGAAAGTGTGATTAAAAATCTTCCAACAGGGCTTCCCTGGTGGCGCAGTGGTTGAGAGTCCGCCTGCCGATGCAGGGGACACAGGTTCTTGCCCCGGTTTGGGAGGATCCCACATGCCGCGGAGCGGCTGGGCCTATGAGCCATGGCCGCTGAGCCTGCGCGTCCGGAGCCTGTTCTCCGCAACGGGAGAGGCCCACGTACAGCAAAAAAAAAAAAAAAAATCTTCCAACAAACAAAAGTCCAGAAGCAGATCACTTCACAGGTGAATTCTATCAAACATTTAGAGAAGAGCTAACACCCATCCTTCTCAAACTCTTCCAAAATATTGCAGAGGAAGGAAAACTCCCAAACCATGAGGCCACCATAACCCTGATACCTAAACCAGACAAAGACATTACAAAACAAGAAAATTACAGGGCTTCCCTGGTGGAGCAGTGGTTGAGAGTCCGCCAGCCAATGCAAGGGACATGGGTTCGTGTCCCGGTCTGGGCAGATCCCACATGCCACGGAGCAGCTGGGCCCGTGAGCCATGGCCGCTGAGCCTGCACATCCGGAGCCTGTGCTCCACAACAGGAGAGGCCATAACAGTGAGAGGCCTGCGTGCCACAAAAAAAGAAAAGAAAAAAAAGAAAATTACAGACCAATATCACTGATGAATATAGATGCAAAAATCCTCAAGAAAATACTAGCAAACAGATTCCAACAACACATTAAAAGGATCATACACCATGATCAAGTGGGATTTATCCCAGAGATGCAAGGATTCTACAATATATGCAAATCAATCAATTTGACACACCATATTAACAAATTGAAGAATAAAAACCATATGATCATCTCAATAGATGCAGGAAAAGCTTTTGACAAAATTCAACACCCATCTGTGATAAAAACTCCCAGAAAGTGGGCATAGAGAGAAGCTACCTCAACATAATAAAGGCCATATATGACAAACCCACAGCAAACATCATCCTCAATAGTGAAAAACTGAAAGCATTTCCTCTAAGATCAGGAACAAGACAAGGATGTCAACTCTCACCACTATTATTCAACATAGTTTTGGAAGTCCTAGCCACAGCAATCAGAGAAGAAAAAGAAAGAAAAGGAAAACAAATTGGAAAAAAGAAGTAAAACTGTCACTGTTTGCAGATGACATGATACTATACATAGAGAATCTTAAAAATGCCACCAGAAAACTACTAGAGCTAATCAATGAATCTGGTAAAGTTGCATGATACAAAATTAATGCACAGAAATCTCTTGCATTCCTATACACTAATGATGAAAAATCTGAAAGAGAAATTAAGGAAACATTCACATTTACCACTGCAACAAAAAGAATAAAGTATCTAGGAATAAACCTACCTAGGGAGACAAAAGACCTGTATGCAGAAAACTATAAGACACTGATGAAAGAAATTAAAGATGATAGCAGCAGATGGAGAGATATACCATGTTCTTGGATTGGAAGAATCAACATTGTGAAAATGACTATACTACCCAAAGCTATCTAAAGATTCAATGCACTCCCTATCAAATTACCAATGGCATTTTTTACAGAACTAGAACAAAAAATCTTAAAATTTGTATGGAGACACAAAAGACCCTGAATAGCCAAAGCAGTCGTGAGGGGAAAATAACAGAGCTGGAGGAATCAGGCTCCTGGACTTCTGACTATACTACAAAGCTACAATAATCAAGACAGTATGGTACTGCCACAAAAACAGAAAAATAGGTCGACGGAACAGGATAGAAAGCCCACAGATAAAGCCACACACCTATGGTCAACTAATCTATGACAAAGGAGGCAAGAATATACAATGGAGAAAAGACAGTCTCTTCAATAAGTGGTGCTGGGAAAACTGGACAGCTACATGTAAAAGAATGAAATTAGAACACTCCCTAACACCATACACAAAAATAAACTCAAAATGGATTAGAGACCTAAATGTAAGACCAGGACCCTATAAAACTCTTAGAGGAAAACATAGGAAGAACACTCTTTGACATAAATCACAGCAAGATCTTTTTTGATCCACCTCCTAGAGTAATGGAAATAAAAACAAAAATAAACAAATGGGACCTAACGAAACTTAAAAGTTTTTGCACATCAAAGGAAACAAGACGGAAAGACAACCCTCAGAATGGGAGAAAATATTTGCAAATGAATCAATGGACAAAGGATTAATCTCCAAAATATATAAACAGCTCATGCAGCTCAATATTAAAAAAACAAACAACCCAATCCAAAAATAGGCAGAAGACCTAAATAGACATTCTCCAAAGAAGACAGATGAATGGATAAAGAAGATGTGGCACATATATACAATGGAATATTACTCAGCCATAAAAAGAAATGAAATTGAGTTATTTGTAGTGAGGTGGATGGACCTAGAGTCTGTCATACAGAGTCTTCATACAGAGTGAAGTAAGTCAGAAAAAGAAAAACAAATGCTGTATGCTAACACACAGATATGAAATCTAAAAAAAAACATCCGAAGAACCTAGGGGCAGGACAGGAATAAAGACGCAGACGTAGAGAATAAAGATGCAGACGTAGAGAATGCACTTGAGGACACAGGGAGGGGGAAGGGTAAGCTGGGACGAAGTGAGAGAGTAGCATGGACATATATACACTACCAGATGTAAAATAGATAGCTAGCGGGAAGCAGCTGCATAGCACAGGGAGATCAGCTCCGTGCTTTTTGACCACCTAGAGGGGTGGTCTAGGGAGGGTGGGAGGGAGATGCAAGAGTAAGGGGATATGGGGATATATGTATACATATAGCTGATTCACTTTATTATAAAGCAGAGACTAACAGAATATTGTAAAGAAATTATACTCCAATAAAGATGTTAAAAAATAATTATACTCCAACAAAGATGTTAAAAAAAAAAAAAAAAAAAGAGGGCTTCCCTGGTGGTGCAGTGGTTGAGAGTCCGCCTGCCGATGCAGGGGGACACAGGTTCGTGCCCCAGTCCGGGAAGATCCCACATGCCGCGGAGTGGCTTGGCCCGTCAGCCATGGCCGCTGAGCCTGCACGTCTGGAGCCTGTGCTCCGCAACAGGAGAGTCCACAACAGTGAGAGGCCTGCGTACCGCAAAAAAACAAAAACAAAATCCTAAAGGTCAATGTGCTATGATTTACCTATAGGATCCTGCCAAAGGCCCCACAGAGCAACCCTATCCACCACTCAAACTTCAAGCACAATCACATATCCTATATTTGCCCAAGTGGGAGAACAACTTGCAGAGAAGTCTGAATTTATTATAGGGCCTTCTCTAACTCTTTCAATACTGAAAGCTTTTCAAGTCACCTGGTAAGTGGGTCAGAATAGCATAGCTGAATGAAGAGCATGTTACCTCTAAAGGCCAAAGAGGCTTACTAGGCATCATACCTCTTTCTTCACGGTAGAAGAGGCAAAATGCAGAAACTTATCCTTAAGCCTGGAAAAGATATCTGGAAGTATCCCAGACACTGGACCCCTAAGAAATTTCACAGTGCTGGCAGATCACTGAATTTTGTGGTATTTATCTCCCACCCTCAGGCATGTTTGTACCTTAACAAGGTGTCTAGAATCATTACTACTCCTTATCACCTAGTCCAATCAGCATGCTCTCATCAATGAAATGATTCAGTGTGATGCCCTATGGAATGGAGAGGTGATCAAGGTCCCTGCAGACTATAATATGATGTAAGCCAGGAGAGCTGAAATAGCCCTGAAAAAACAGTGAAGTTGTAGTGCTACCCTGTCAGCTGAAAGTACATTCTGTCTTATGGTCTTTAATAACAGGTATAAAGAAACAATCATTTGCCATGTTTAATAGCTACATACCAGGTTCCAGGATATGGGATGATTTGTTTAAACAATAAAGCATATCTGGAACAGCAGCTGCAATTGAAATCACCACCAGATTACATTTGCAATAATCACTATCATTCTCCAAGATCCATCTGTCTTCTGCACAGGCCAAACAGGTAAGTTGAATGAGGATACGGTAGAAACCACCACCCCTGCATCTTTCAAGTCTTTGATGAGGGTATTAATCTTTGCAGTTTTTTTAGGAATATGGTATTACTTTTTGGTTTACTATTTTGATAGGTGGAAACAACTCAGGTGACCTAAATTGGGATTTCCTACCACAGATCAGGGAACCAATATGGGAACTCTGCCAGTTTCTGAGTATGTCCATGCCAGTCACACATTCTGGAACTGAGAAATAACCACAAGGTGCATTGAGAGACCCACAAGGCCTAGTGTTCAGTTGATACAAGTCAAAACTCCACTGATCACCTGACCTTATTAAGCCCCAACTCTGATAGGTGAACTCTGACAGCATTTAGGATCTCTATGAATTCATATCAGTTTAAAGTCAGTGTCCAGAAATCCCTAAAAATCTGATTATTTACTCTTCCCCAGTGCACAAGCATCCTGGGAGGAGGCCACGGGCCTCTCTCTTGACGTTTAGGAGGAATATTTATATTATATATTTTTTGCTGTGTAGCAAGGTCCTTTCTCAATGAGGCCCAGCGTCCCCCCATTCATGCAAGGGACCCTGGGTCTATGAACCTGTGTAAGTCTGGCAATTGCTTGCAGGATTATTCTTCTCTTCTCAATTACTAAGCTCTGTAGACTCCCCAATATTATCCCTAGGGTGCCTTGTCTGCTCACTCTGCCCTCTCACCATAATAAAATTCATCTACACTGTGGCTTCAATTACTGCTCATAATCAAATGCTGTACATTTCTATCTACAATTCAGACCACTCCTCTGAGCTTCAGCTGCCTATATAAGCACCTACCAAAAATATGCCTCAGATTCAATAAGTTTGACTCCAAATGCATCTCCATTCCAGTGCTCCACATTATAGCCAAAGACACCACCGTCTCTCCATCTGAGAGAATCCCAGTCCTAAGAGCCATCTCCAACACCTACCCACACCTCACTCAATCCATCACTGATTCTCATGGATTTTATCTCCCAAGTATTTCTCAAACCCACTAATTCTCTCCATTTCTACCACCGCTAGTCTAGTCACACTCTCTACTATTGCAATAAATTCCTATTTGTTCTCCTCCCATCCATTGTTGGTTTTGTCTCATTTTTCTCCACACTGCAGTCAGAGTTTATGAGATTATAAACTCCTCAAGGTCAATGTGTTTCCATATAATTCATGTACCCAGCACAGTATCTTACCCAATTATTAAGCAGGTATTTACTGCTTCTGCTGCTATGTCTACAGCTAATGATTTTTATGGTGAAGAAATTTTAAATGGACACAACAATACCTTATCCAAAGAATCTTGAAGAAATAAAAACCAATAGTTTGATTCCAAAAGATACAACATCCACTTTAAGCTTCTTCTTGCAAAAACCCTTCATCTACACCCCTCATAATATCAGTGAGCTCCACAAACATGCCTTTGTCTGTGAGCCCTTATCTGATCCTAGAGTTTAAAAAGGATGAGTTGGTTTAGATATCAAAAGAGAGTTAAATGCCTGAGGAGATCTGAGGTATTATACTGATTAAGAAATCTCTATTATTAACTTACAGATATTTTATTGCTATTTTTATCATATTTCTTCTTATTAATCAATATTGTTCTATGTTCCTGGCATCTGAAATATGCTTATCAACTTATTGAGTTAAATCAGTTTCTGGCCAATATTTTGTCATATAACCTTGTCTAACCAGAGATGAGCCCAGGAAACATAGTCTAATTGTGTGTCCAGAAGAAAATAAAAGAAATGGGGAAAACATAGCATTCTCACTAGTACAGTCTTAACAGAATTTTGTTCTACTGTTTTTCTGATAGACTTTAAATCAATTCTTATTTTATTTTTTCAGTTATCATCATTTTACCTTTTAACAAACATTTCCACTTATGTTGTAGATGCCCATGGTTTTCACTGCAGCCATATCCCCCTTTTAAGGAGCCTAATCAAAGCCACTTCATTACCAGTCTGGTCCTTGATAAGTGGTCAGTAGGCTACATACATGTGCTCAGTATCTGGCAACAGAAGTTACAACAACGGGGTATCAGTTTCCTAGGATTCTGTAACAAAGAACTACAAACCAGGAGACTTAAAATTATAGAAATTTATTATCTCATAATTCTAGAGGCTTGAAGTCTGAAATCAAGGGAGGATTCTCCCTTGCCTATTCCTAGCTTCTGGTGGTTGCTGACAATTCTTGATGTTCCTTGTCTTACAACTAAATCACTTCCATCTCTGCTCCGTCATCACATGGTGTTCTCCCCTCATGTATCTGTGTCTTTTTTCTTCTTGTAAGGACCAGAATCATACTGGATTAAGGACCCAACGTACCACAGTGTGCACTCACTTTAACTAATCACATCTGCAACAGCCCTATTTCCAAATAAGGTCACCTTCTGAGGTACTAGTAGTTAGGACTTCAACTTATCCTTTTGGAGGACATAAGTCACCCCAGAACAAATGGGTAAACACCTGACAAACCAGACTGTCTCAGCACAGCTTTCCCGAAAAGCAGAGTCTGTGATAGGACTTGTGAGTAGGTTGACTTAGATATCAGAAGGGAGCTAGCATTGGGGAGAAGTGATTCCAGTGAGTAGGAGTGAGGGGATGAGAAGAGTGAGATGGAAGGAGGAAGAGCCAATAGCAGGGCATGTTATTGAGACTGACGCTGAGGACACAAGGGGCTCAATTCTGCTTTGTCTTCCAGAAAAGTCTCAGAACACCTCGTAGAATTACATGCTAGAAGGAGGGAAAGCAGATGCACTTATGCAGCCACCCTCACTCCTTACTCTTTGAGGGAGTATGAATTCACAGGGATGTTGACTTCCACGTCCTTACACGCCAATGTACATGGACAAAGTGAGCTCACTCCCAGCGGCATAACTAGCATCCAAGGATCTTTACAGGGCAGAAAGCAAAGATGCACGACTGTCAACCTGAAGTCAGTGAAAACCTGCCCAGAATGTCCCACTCCAGCCACAGCTAAATCAGAGTTGTGACTGAGTGGACATAAACCAAGCCACTAACTTCTCTCTCCTGGGGACATGGAATTGGGATTCAGAATCTATAATCAGTTGATTGGTGGCACTTGAACAAGCAGGAACTGTAAGCTCCTACAAGAGCCATATTAGAAAAACAATTTTGGCCTGAAGAAGCAATGCAGACACACAGCAATATCAATATGAATAAAGTGGACACCTAGAAGATGCAAAGAACAGAGAGCATGCTTTCCCTGATGAATGACAGCTAGACAAGGGGTCTGCTTGGCTGCCTGACTGCTCTCCAGGGTTTCCACAAAACTGATCTGCCTCTACTGGTGTCTGCGGGACAACTCTCTATCCTCCCAATAAATGCCTTTTTTCGGTTTGTAGCCCAGATGTCATATGAAGCCTCCCTGCCACTCAAGATCTGGATAAACTTGGATGCATCTCTATATATGTGGAGATCTAAACACCTATTTCAAAATTACTATTCAGATTACTATGAATGTTATTCATCCTTTGAATAAATTACAAATGAATAAATAAAGCACTATGAATTATAAGGAAAGAGCTGGAGTGTGCATCTGCTGCCCATCTGATTGTAGCTGGGGAAATGTATGCCCATTACTGCCAGATTTTACAAGATGGGCAAGATATCTGGATCTCTATTAAAATCTTCCCAATTTTGAATGATGTCATATAATTTAAATGTTTTAAGGCATTCTATAAACTAATCACGTTTGTGTACCAGAGCTGGCTTTGTGGGTCTAGTTTCAACCTCTGTCGTATTCCTGGAGCCACCTCCTCTTCCTCCAGGCTCTTGCGATTTCTTCAGAATCCTCTGACCCGACCACGTTGTCCCTCATGTGAAATATGCCCCTTTCATTGATTTCCCCAACACAAAATAAGCTCAATAAGAATTTCTCACTAGACACTGATGAAAGAAATTAAAGATGACAGAAATAGATGGAGAGATATACCATGTTCTTGGATTGGAAGAATCAACATTGTGAAAATGACTAGACTACCCAAAGCACTCTACAGATTCAGTGCAATCCCTATCAAACTACCCATGGCATTTTTCACAGAACTAGAACAAAAAATTTCACAATTTGTATGGAAACACAAAAGACCCCGAATAGCCAAAGCAATCTTGAGAAAGAAAAATGGAGCTGGAGGAATCAGGCTCCCTGACTTCAGACTATACTACAAAGCTACAGTAATCAAGACAGTATGGTACTGGCACAAAAACAGAAATATAGATCAAGGGAACAGGATAGAAAGCCCAGAGATAAACCCACGCACATATGGTCACCTTATCTTTGATAAAGGAGGCAAGAATATACAGTGGAGAGGGGCTTCCTTGGTGGTGCAGTGGTTGAGAGTCTGCCTGCTGATGCAGGGGACATGGGTTTGTGCCCCGGTCTGGGAAGATCCCACATGCCGCGGAGTGGCTAGGCCCGTGAGCCATGGCCGCTGAGCCTGTGTGTCCGGAGCCTGTGCTCCAGAACGGGAGAGGCCACAACAGTGAGATGCCCATGTACAGCAAAAAAAAAAAAAAAAAAAAAAAACAGAATATACAGTGGAGAAAAGACAGCCTCTTCAATAAGTGGTGCTGGGAAAACTGGACAGGTACATGTAAAAGTATGAGATTAGAACACTCCCTAACACCATACACAAAAACAAGCTCAAAATGGATTAAAGACCTAAATGTAAGGCCAGAAACTATCAAACTCTTAGAGGAAAACATAGGCAGAACACTCTGTGACATAAATCACAGCAAGATCCTTTTTGACCCACCTCCTAGGGTAATGGAAGTAAAAACAAAAATAAACAAATGGGACCTAATGAAACTTAAAAGCTTTTGCACAGCAAAGGAAACCATAAAAACGACAAAAAGACAACCCTCAGAATGGGAGAAAATATTTGCAAATGAAGCAACTGACAAAGGATTAATCTCCAAGATTTACAAGCAGCTCAATAACAAAAAAACGAACAACCCAATCCAAAAATGGGCAGAAGCCCTAAATAGACACTTCTCCAAAGAAGATATACAGATTGCCAACAAACACATGAAAGAATGCTCAACATCATTAATCATTAGAGAAATGCAAATCAAAACTACAATGAGAATCATCTCACACCGGTCAGAATGGCCATCATCAAAAAATCTAGAAAAAATAAATGCTGGAGAGGGTGTGGAGAAAAGGGAACACTCTTGCACTGTTGGTGGGAATGTAAATTGATACAGCCACTATTGAGAACAGTATGGAGGTTCCTTAAAAAACTAAAAGTAGAACTACCATATGACCCAGCAATCCCACTACTGGGCATATACCCTGAGAAAACCATAATTCAGAAAGAGTCATGTACCACAATGTTCATTGCAGCTCTATTTACAATAGCCAGGACATGGAAGCAACCTAAGTGTCCATCAACAGATGAATGGATAAAGAAGATGTGTCACATATATACAATGGAATATTACTCAGCCATTAAAAGAAATGAAATTGAGTTATTTGTAGTGAGATGGATGGACCTAGAGTCTGTCATACAGAGTGAAGTAAGTCAGAAAGAGAAAAACAAATACCGTATGCTAACACATATATATGGAATCTAAGGAAAAAAAAAAAAGGTCATGAAGAACCTAAGGGTAAGATGGGAATAAAGACACAGACCTACTAGAGAATGGACTTGAGGATATGGGGAGGGGGAAGGGTAAGCTGGGACAAAGCGAGAGAGTGGCATGGACATATATACACTACCAAATGTAAAACAGGTAGCTAGTGGGAAGCAGCCGCATAGCAAAGGGAGATCAGCTCGGTGCTTTGTGACCACCTAGAGGGGTGGGATAGGGAGGGTGGGTGGGAGGGAGATGCAAGAGGGAGGAGATATGGGAACATATGTATATGTATAACTGATTCACTTTGTTATAAAGAAGAAACTAACACACCATTATAAAGCAATTATACTCCAATAAAGATGTTTAAAAAAATAATAATGTCTCACTAAAGAACAAATATTGTATGACCCCGCTTAAATGAGGTACTAGGTAATCAAAATCATACAGACAGAAAGGAGAATGATGGTTGCCAGGAGCAGGGGGAGTAGGGAATAAGAATTTAGTGTTAAATGAGTACAGACTTTCAGTTTGGGATGATGAATAAATTCTGGAGATGAATCATGACAATGGTTGCACAACACTGTGAATACACTTTATGTCATTGTACACTTTACAATGGTTAAAATGATATATTTTGTGTTATGTAGATTTTACCATAATTTTTTAAACTGAATTTTTTTAATTTTGTGAGTTTAGGGGACTTTGCTGAAGGTTCTGGGAGTTTTCGAGGAGGATTCACATTATGCTAATGCAGTCTTCTACTTTCTTCTCTCTTCCTCTTCCTAGTTGTGACCCTCTCACCTTCTCTTCCCTTTGCCCTGGGCACACCAAGATTCACCTCCTCTATTAGAAAGCTCATTGTTTTTCTAAATAAAGACACTTCTGTGTAAAAACAATTCTGGTGATTGCTACTAGAAAAATAAAAGTCTCCGTCTTATTAAACATTAAGTTAGACTGACTGAATTTCTGATTTTTCAGGACGAAAATTATCTCTGACTAAAGCACGAGTACTTATTTACGTATTTTCTAGAAAGAGTGGGATATCTTTCTTAAGACAATCTTTAATCTATATCTGTGTGATATGATCCCAAGAAAGCTGTAGCATAGCGAATGGGTCATATCACACATTAATAGTTCCATACTTCTGAAGTATGTAACAGCAGAGATAGAAAAGATGAGGTGTTGGAAGATATTAAAACAGAACTTCCATCTTCTGGATTCTAAATTAGCAACGTATTAGAAAGCCATGCCTGGATATCTGTAAACAGCAGAAAGGAGAGCTGCCGCCTCTCTAATTTAATACCAACCCCCCAGGAGTAGTTTACTGTCAGAGTTTTATCATGTATTATGGAGACAAGTACTGGCAGGCTTCCACAAGATCCATATAAGCTTTTATCTCTTCCCTAGATCAGGTCACGTGACAGACAGCTGGATCCTTACACAGGCTTTTACCATCCTTTTAGTAATACACTTGGTGATTGAGTTGAGTCCCATAAATCTAGTCCAGAGTTACAACCCCACCGGGGTTTATCCTGTTGGTCCTCAACCATCCACCACACGTGTACATTAACATTTCATAAAAATGCCACTTACAGGTCTCTTAAAAGCTTTCTCATTTATAGACTAGAGTCTTCAAAGATCTCTTCTTTCTTGATAACTGAAAATAGTTGTTAGACCTTAATAATAATTCAAAAACAGAAGATGACTAACTTCTATTCTGCACTAAAATTCCACAATGTTATTCAGGCAGAAACAATGTATCGATATCAAAGTTATTAATAGGTGGCCCTGACTTATTCTTAGTTCTTATCTAGTCCTATAGAATCACAAAACATCAGTAATAATGGTATTTGAAGATTAGTTAAAAATTAGTTAATCCAGTGGTTACAAATTGCTCAGCCATGAAGAAATCTGGCTTGCAGAGATGTGCAGTTTAGCACACACCATCTTTTTAAACCTTTAGAATTATTTGCCCCATTTTAAAATGTGGAGATTGCCCATCAGTACTTAAAGATCTGGCTACACTAGGCTGGTGTCCCCATGTGGTAATGATGGCCTGGAGCCTGGAAGCCACCGAGGTCTGTGGACAGGACATGTGTTTGCCAGTTCACCACAGTCCTTAACAAACCATGCTTTATTCATCTAAGTATCCTGCCTGGACTTTGTAAAAATTTGAAATGTTGACCTGTGCCATTTTAGAAATTAGAAAATATGAGATTAAGAATGCTGAAATGACTCCTTTAAGAGTGGATAGACAAAAAGTGACAAAGGTACCTGATGTCAAATCTTGTGTCTACACGAGTTTCTTGTGGTTCCTAGAACTTACTCTTCATGAAATGCTACAGCGTTCTAGGGGATACAGTTTGAGGAACTTTGTGCGTTCACTACAGTATTAATTTTTTAAAGTTTTTTAATATGTTGTTATCTCTATTGTTAACACAGCTTCAGTTTAAACAACAAATGAGGGGACTTCCCTGGTGGTGCAATGGTTAAGAATCCGCCTGCCAATGCAGGGGGCATGGGTTCGAGCCCTGGTCCTGGAAGATCCTACATGCCTTGGAGCAACTAAGCGCATGCGCCACAACTACTGAGCCTGCACTCTAGAGCCCGTGAGCCACAACTACTGAAGCCCACATGCCTAGGGCCCACTCACTGCAACTACTGAGTCTGTGTGCTGCAACTACTGAAGCCCGCGCACCTAGAACCCATGCTCCATAACAAGAGTAGCCACCGCGATGAAAAGCCCACACACTAAAACAAAGAGTAGTCCCCGCTCGCTGCAACTAGAGAAAGTCCGCACGCCGTGACAAAGACCCAACACAGCCAAAATAAATAAATAAAAGTAAACAATAAATGATCAACAAATTAGTTCTGAATATCTAAATATAGTCCAACAGTTTCTTACAGGCTTTAGTTATGTTTTTTGTTCTGTGAGTGACAACTTTTATTTAGAATTTTTTTTAATCTAACAAAGTTAACATCAAAAAAGAAAACATTAATGGTCAGATGAATGCACTTTTTCTTCTGTATCTTGAACCATTTCAAATAATGGCTATGTTTTTATAACGTGAATGTGTATCTATTTGTCCCCTTCTGTTGAAAACACAAGTTTACCCCAAGACCAAAAAAAGAAAAAATGAAGGAAAGAAAAAGTGAATGCTGAGGGCCCTTGCGTTGAGCTACATCAAAAATCCTCGACTTTCACCTGTAGATCTTATCTCCGCTCTCTCTCTCTGCCCCAGGAAGCCGACCTATATCAAGATTCCATGACTTCTGTCTGCTAGTTGGCTCCTACCAATAGAAAGCTGTGCAGCAGAGGTAAAGAGGCAGAAGAATGAAACTAGTGTATTTATTCCTCTAAATCTCTCCTTACAAGGTCACCTTAAGCTGGCTGTATCCTCAGTCCAGACGTCAATACCCCATTCGTGGTGACACCCTACACAACTTATTCCTTCCGAACTAAAGAAACCATTCCCTCTCCTTGTTTCTTTAGACCTGGGGGCTGATGACATCTTGGTTGCTACTGAGCTCTAGGTCAATGCACCATTACTCTAGTTCCCCCTTCCTGCAGCTTTGTAAATAGTCACTTTGTAAACAAACTCTCCTTGAATTTCCTATTCTAAATGTGCTGTTAGGGCTTCCCGGTGGTGCAGTGGTTAGGAATCTGCCTGCCAACACAGGGGACACGGGTTCAAGCCCTGGTCTGGGAAGATCCCACATGCCACAGAGCAACTAAGCCTGAGCTACAACTCATGCCACAACTACTGAGCCCACGTGCCACCACTACTGAAGCCCATGCGCCTAGAGCCCGTGCTTGGCAACGAGAAGCCACTGCAATGAGAAGCCCACACACCACGACAAAAAGTAGCCCCTGTTCGTTGCAACTAGAGAAAGCCTGCGCGCAGCAGTGAAGACCCAACACAGCCAAAAATAATAAAATAAAATTGTTTTTAACGTTCTGTTCATATTAAGATCCAGACTAACAAGAGTCACATTTTATTTGTATAATATTTTTTAAATTAATATAAACAAAGTGAAGTACTAGATGAATGTAAATAGTATGCACAATCACCAGAAGAAGCCAAAAGGAACTTCAGCTAGAAGCAATTAATCAAGAGATTTCTAAACAAACACAATTTCCTCTCTGAGACGAATTATAGTAAGATCTATTAATATAATTCTGTCACCTCCACAAAACATATTTTTGCTAGTTCATATCTCTTTTAAAGATTTTTCCCACTTCATTAAATTAATACATGCATTATTCCATCTTCTTCCATCCACAAGCCCATTTCCAAGAAGCAGCTATTCTACCCCTATATCATTTTTGCTTGATTTTTTCTTCCATATCTTTTAATAATATGCTTCTCATTCTATTTCCTCATTTATAAATTTTACATATAACCTAATTTATTATAAGTGAGGAATGAGCTGGCTCACCACCAACCCCCTGCCAACCAGTTGTTATATTTCTATTTTGAGTTCCTCATATAGTTACTTTGTATACTTAGTAAAATACTAACATCTCTATTCTTTATTTCTACAGCTGTGGACAGTATATTGTATAGCAGTAAACCAAATGCATACTTTGGCCAAATACCAATGCAAACCCAAATGTGTCATATCCATAATTTTTCTTCCCACTTTTTAAGAAGATATTAATGACCATAGTTTTCATCTCAGCATCACTCTGTTCTTTTCTCCTGCAATTTCTATCATCTGTGTAATAACTTTTGCAATGTCAAGCTCAATAGTAGATACATATGATTAATTCTTCGATGCTTTATCTGTAAGTTGGTGTAAAGGATGAAAGTCAATAAGAGTATTAAGAACGTAAAAGTACTTCTCTGCTGATCCAAGCAGCGTAGATTGATTATTGTGATATATTTTTCACAGTTTTCTAATTGTAGTGATTTTTCTTTGCCTTTATGCCAGCACCAGTTGATATAAAATAATAGGTGTTCTATTGAATCCCCCTTTCTCCTGCTGCCTCAGTGTAAACTGGCTGAACTCCAGGCCTGCTGCATAACTGTAGTTCAGCGGTTTCCCTTCACTGTTCTTCTAGAGACAAGTTGGCTCCACTATTTCAAGGATGCCAAGATTTTTTATGTCTTAATTTTCTTCCCCTTTTGGATATAATCCAACCTCAAATAACCTCCCTTTCAAGGGTGCAGGAAATTTTCTATGACTCTTAAGACATTATTCATTAGAAGTTTAAAGCTCTTTCTTCACTGTCTTCCAACATTCAACATTGTTGATGGAAAATATGATCCCAGACTTGTCATGTTTCTGTAGGTCACATTTTTTTTCTCAAGAAAAATTTGAGAGTCTTCTCTTTACCCTTTGTAATTTGAATTTTCACAGTGATGTGTCTGGGGATGTGTTTTCATTCATTGTACTGAGAACTCAGTGCTGTCTTTAACTATTTCTAGCACTAAGAAACTATCTTGTATTTTTTATTTGACAATGTTCTCCATTCCATTCTCTTTGTCCTTTTTTCTGGAATTCCAGGTCTCGGATTTTTTTCTGTCTCTTAAATTATGCATCTTTTTTAGCTTTGTTCTACTTTCTGTTTAATTTCTTACCTTTATCTCCCAGAGTTTCTATTAAATTTTTTCTAGCAGTATTTTGGTACCCTCAGGGTCAGTGCCTTGGATAATTCCCTTGGAAGCAATATCACAGAGGATACCAAGGACATTGGCATGGTGAGGGCAACAGACACTAACCTAGTGTGAGAGAGAAGAGGGAACGGGAGTGGAAAAAATGAACGAATCCCACAGACCTCTGAAGTAACCATGTAAAGTATGTGAATAAGGAAGGAAACCAAATTTAATGGGCATTTATTAAATTATTTGCCCAGCACTGTTATCCTGGATTTCTTCATTAACATTCCTGCCCCCCTACACACACACACACACACACACACACACACACACATACACACACAGACACATACACACACACACACCCCAACATGACTATGGCTACAGTAAGCTGCCATGTCCTGGAGCTTGGCTTCATCACTGTGTCCTCACCTCATTGGTTCAAGGTGGATATCTGAGCCAAAATTAGTTCATCAATCCCTTCTTCAAGGACTTTTTTTTAGCAAACTTTTTATTTTAGACTAGTTGTAGATTTACAGAAAAGTTATGAAGATAGTATATCCCTATACCCTCTTTCCCCTATTTTAACATCCTACATTAGTATGGTACATTTTTTGCAATTAATGAACCCTTATGGTACATTATATTAATATTTTCCTTATATTTTATGACCCTGACAGGTTTTTGGGGTTTTTTTTTTATAATTTAAATACCTTTTTTAATGTAAAAAGGCATAAAATTTCCTTTATAGACAACTTCTCATTTATCTACCATGTAAAGTCAAATGTGCCTGTAATCCCATAAAATAAGTATGATTCTTATGAGAGAACAGAGCCAGATCAAATGCATCATTAGGAAAAAACATGCATACTAGACTATGAATTCTACTGAGGACAAAGGCCATTACTTTAAATACTTTTCAATTCCCCAGTTCCTGATGGGGTTCTCAGAACAGAGTTTCTTGGTTAATGAATAGCAAATTGATTTATTGGTTAAATTAGCAACTATGGAGCTTCCTGACAACAACATAAAATTAGTGGATAACTCACCAGAAACTGGCTTCTAGATTTTCATTTTAATTACTACCTTGAAACAACATAATTTAGTACCAAAGGTTTAAACACCCAATATAATTTCTAGACTGTGAAATCAGCATTATTTATATCTCATCAGCTATACAAAACTCATCAATTTTTCTTTTGAAAACGGTAGTAGAAATCCCAAAGAATAAGGGAGAGACTACTAATTAAAGGTCATGTTTACTAATCTAGCACCATAATTCCATTCTCAGGACCTCCCAAGTGGCTGGAAGGAGGAAGGGAAGAAGTGAGGATGTTGGAAAAGTAAGGGCTGTTCTTAACTTGTGGCCCCATTTGTGCTGTAAGGCAATGCAGGGTCTAGCAAAGAAGAAAATTGCTGAGGCTGGAGATGAAAACAAAAGCTTTTGGTTCAGATGGTAAAGGAGGCCCTCAAGAACAGTAGAATCAGTTTATCCAGGAGGCAGTGCTGGAGTCGGCCTCATGAACTAGGGGGTTTCTTCTTGGCATCCACGTCCTTTTTAATTTCTTCAAGTTTTTTAGCCAGGTTTGGTATGTCATAGTTCTGAGCCAGATACATTCCCACCACATTGCCAAGAGTAAATCCAAGCAGGAGCTGGAGCATAATGTTGGTAAGGAAGACTCGTAGGTCAGCTGCAGCTCCGTGAGCACCCTGACAGTTTTAAAATCAGATATTATGTAAAATGTCCCTCAGTTGAAATTTATCTGATATTTTTCTAATGATTAGACTGGAGTTGCTGGTTTTGAGGAGAAAGACTACAGAGGTAAACTGTCATTCTCATTACAAAATATCAAGAGTCCTTACTATCAACATGACTTACCACTGTTGTTAATCTTTTTTTTAATTAATTATTTATTTATTTATTGTTGGTTGCTTTGGGTCTTCGTTGCTCCACCGGGCTTTTCTCTAGTTGCAGCAAGCGGGGGCTACTCTTTGTTGCGGTGCACGGGCTTCTCATTGTGGTGGCTTCTCTTGTTGCGGAGCACAGGGTCTAGGCACGCAGGCTTTGGTAGTCGTGGCATGGGGGCTCAGTAGTTGTGGCTCGCGAGCTCTACAGTGCAGGCTCAGTAGTTGTGGCACACAGGCTTAGTTGCTCCCAGCATGTGGGATCGTCCTGGACCAGGGATCAAACCCATGTCTCCAGCATTGGCAGGCAGATTCTTAACCACTGCACCACCAGGGAAGTCCCACTGTTGTTAATCTTAATCACCTGGTTGAGGTAGTATTTGTCTGTTTTCCCCACTGTAAAGTTACTCTTTTTCTCCCTTTTCACATTGTAGTTTTTGGAAGTCACTATGTGAAACCCATACTTAAGAAGTAGAAAGTTATTTTCCATCTACTTAAGGACACAGTATCTACATCAATTATTTGGAATTTTTCTGCATGGGTGATCTGTCTTTTTTCCTTATTTATTTATTTAATCACTATATTAGCATGAGTTCATAGATATTTATTTTACACATTGAGTTTTAATTCAATACCACTTTTTTGGTTGCTCGAATTTTTCTAGTTTTGGCCATTGGCAGCTCTTTGCCCAGGGATTTTTGACCTGATTATAAGAGACTTTCTGGCTGGCTGAGCATATTTTATGTAAAACTTGAAAGTTGTTAGAAGCCAAACTTTTTCTGTCAGATTACAAAAGTGATGAAATCAAGTATGCAAAGAGAAAGGAAAGAATTAAGCAAATGTAGCTTAAAAAGCCAAAAAAGCGCTCAAAGCATATAGCTTTTTGCCCTCACTTCTTTTGTTAGACCTACATCCTGAGATCCTGGTTTCCCAGCCTGAGATTTTGTGTGCCTCCAGTTTCCGCAAACAAAATCATCTTTTTTTTTTTTTAATTTGATCTATTTTTTTGAAGAGTTAAAACAACTGCAGGAAGGTACTGCATTATTCAGGTGAGGGCACAGGTGATGAAATTTTGAGAAATAGGTATTAATGTGATCCCTTTGATAACTAAAGACCCAGAGTTCAGTTGCACTTCCCTCAGTTCCTATCCTATTCTGCCATCCACAGTCTGTCCTGGAGGCCTCTGATGATGATGACTGCTACAAACACGCTTAGCTCTGCCCACCCTCGGAATCAATAAGGTCCAGACCAGGTGGTACATCAGGAGTCCTTTGCTTCTAAATTGAATTTAGAGCCCCTGGAGTCTAAATAAGCCCTTGTCAGAAGCTTCCAAGCTAACATGGAAAACCAGCACTGATCAAAGGACTCATAGCATGGGTCCCTCTCTCCTGGACATCTCAGGAAAACTGATGCTGATGGAATTGGTCTGATGTAATCCGAGACTGCATCTCCACTTAGGTCTCCATCTCCTGGTCTGCCAACACCTCTTCTGCTGCTCTGGTCAGTTTTACTGGTAATATTCCTACTACCTCCACTTTATCTCCTCCCACTCAATCCAACTTCTTCTTTTCTGTAATATATTTGGTCCCATTTTCTTCAATCCTTAGTGGAAAGTCCCAAAATATCACATTGGTCCTGGGTGTTCGCATATTATACTCTATATTATGATGACAGGATAAGATTTGAAAAGAAATTTCATTCTATTTTAACAAACTTTTAAGGTAGATATTATTCCTATCTCACAAACTAGGAAACGGTCATTCAGAGAGATTTGTTGACTTGTCTGACACAATATATAGTGAAGCTGGTGTTCAACCAAGGTCTTTGGATTCCAAGAATAGTGCTCATTCCACAATACCACACCGCATGCATTAACATGTTACTGTGTTAAACTGAAATCTTATACTTTGGTTGAAGGGAAGATAGAGTGACCTTATATGATAGCCTTCTTAGCATAGCCAAGAAAACCATCAGATCTGCAGGTATTACCAACACAGCATCCATCTAGATCATCATTTTACAGAAATGTTGAGAGCAAATTCTTCCTTTCACAAATATTTTGTAGTAGGTATGAGAAAGTTAAAGGAGCAATCTGGCTTATTATTTTTAATAACGTAATAACAACTGAAAACATGATTCCAACTTTATCTTCTTTAGATAAACTATAATTCAAAACACTGTTAGGTATTTTAGGAGTTGGATTGGATTTTGTTTTTAACTGGAAGTTAAAAGCCAGCTCCATCTAAAAGTTATATTAAGGGCTTTAGTACAAACTTGTCTGGACTGGGAGATTTACTAAAGGCCGTTTATTTAATAGTTATGCATATTTCAAATAAAGTTGCTGAATTAGAGTTCCATTGCTGTTCCAACAATTTCAGTGGTTTAAAACCATACAAATGTATTATCTTACAGTTCTGGAGATCAGGAATCTGACCTGGGTCTCAACACCCTAAAATCAGATGCTGTGTTCCTTTCTGGAGTCTCTAGAAAGGATCCATTTCCAAGGTAATTCAGGTTTTTAGCAGAATTCAGCTCTCTGTAGTTGTAGGACTGACATCCTCATGTCCTTTCTAGCTGTCTGCTGAGAGCCCTTTCCTGCATTCCTTTGCTCTCAGCCCCCTTCCTCCATCTTCAAAACCACCAGTGGTGGGTGGAGTCCTTCCCAGTCTTCAAATCTCTCCTCCTTCTGTCTTGTCTCTCCGACCCAGCCTGGAAATGTTCTCCACTTTTATATACTCATTAGATTAGACTGAGTCTCCACAGGTGATCCAGGACAATCTCCTCATTTCAAAGCCTATTCCTTTCATCGCATCAGCAAAGATTCTTTGGCCATGTAAGGTAACATATTCACAGGTTCCAGGCATTAAGGCATGAGCCTGTTTGGGGGCCATTACTCTGCCTACCACAGCTGTACTATCACTGTAACTTTCAACCACATAGACTTTTAAACTCCTCACATTTATTTGCTGTATTAAAATAAACAAAAAGTTTTAAACTTTTTTCTTCATTCTGAAGTGTTTCTTAATTCCCCCCCAAAAAATGTATGCTGTGTACATAAAATTTAAGAAGTGAATTTATACAAGAATTTCATTCATATTAAATTTTCTAAAACATTTTCATGAACAACACATTTGATAAGTTCTGTTTGCCTTCTTTTCATTTCTTCATACAACCCTCCACTGACTTAATTTGATTTCAGAGGGATTCAGGGCTGCTTTCTCTCTTCTTGAATGTTGAAATTATGCTGTCACAGCAGTAGACTTCCTGAGGAATAAGAATCACTTGTGCTCTTCTCTATATGAGGAAATTAAAACTGTAAATTTTACAATACCAGAGATTATTCCATCTTTGAACAATGACTAGTTAGCTTTCAGTAATGTTACCTCACTCCTACTCAACCTTAATAAAACATATAAAATACTGCTTAACTAACAATAATTGATTTTTCCATTAATCAGTTACCCAGAAAATGCATTATATAACTCTCTACTTCTTTTCTTTGTCAATACTTAGCAACTTAGCTCCTATAGTAGAAAGGTGGGAAGAAACTAAAGGTACAATTGAAAATCAGTTGGTATTATTGTAATTCTCTAGTAGCTCTGGTAAAGGACGGATATTATGTTGCAATTCTAATATGTGGGTTAAATGAAACATCTTTTTCTTTTCTTGCTTTGTCTTCAACTATCTTCCCCACAATCTTATGCACAAATAGCTTCAAATATCATGTCGATGCAGGTGACTCTAAAATCTGTACTGCCAGGCAGTCGAATGGCCCATTCTCCCCTTCCTAAAAGCTGTATTTGAACACTTATTAACTCAAACTCAAAACATCAGAAACGTTAGTCATCGATTTTACTCTCATTATAATTACTGTACTTAGAGAGTTGAAGAGGGAGAGAACAAAGAAGGCTGGACAAGAACTCTTTGGTAGAATGTCTGAGAAATTCACAGAGATGAGGAATTTGCTCACATAGTATCGGAAAGTGAACCAGTTCCCTACAGCAGTGCTGACTTCTACACACAACTCAAGGAGAAAGAGAACTGAAATGAGGTCACTGGTAAATTAGCAAACGGCTCTTCTAAAGGTAGCGACAACTCATCCTCCTGGAATAATATATGAGGACTATTTGGGGAAAGATGGAAAGAATGGGGTGAAAAACAGTGAATGCAGCCAGAGTGATGGATTGATGTCCTCAAGATATAAATCTGATCATGTCTCCACCTTCCATCTCTTGAGACAGGGCTAGTTCACCATGCAGGCTACTGCCCTTGGAGTCTTCCACGTCTTATAGAAACATGGAACAACGCCTTTGTTCTTGATAATGTTTGATGAGTTCCTTGTACACCAGCAAGCTCTTTAGGCCTGCAGCAGTGGAGACAGTGCCAGAGAGTCCAGGCATTAGCCAATGGCATGGAGACTGCCGCACTAGAGTGCAGCACGCAGAGCTGGTCTGCCTGTGAGCTCTCTAGGGAGGAAGACACACACAGCCAGCTTCATGGCTTCTACTCCCCCTGGTGCTGGCATCAGATCCAGGCAGGGGAAAGGAGATACGGATAAGTAGTAAGTTAGCCACCACATGCAAAGGTCTTAAAGTTCAGAGAACCTAGGGAATCAACTATTCTAGCAATGCATTGCACAACGCCTCCTTAATCATCCTGGAATTTCTCATTCTACTCTATCTGTTTGTATTTACCTATTGCTATCTAGTAAATGATCCCCAAATTTAATGGCTTAAAACAACAAGCATTTATTATCCCAGTTTCTGTGGGTCAGAACTTAGTTATGTGATTCTGGCACAGAGTCTCTCATGAGGTTGCAATCAAGATGTCAGCCAGAACTACAGTGGTCTGAAGGCTTGACTGGAGCTGGTTCACTTCCAAGCTCACTCATCACTCATACAGCTATTGGCCAGAAGCTTCAATTCTTTGTCATATGATACTTTCCACAGAGCATAGAGTAAGTGAGCTGAGAGAAAGAGCAACCACAAAAAAAAAAGTAAAATATATTTTGTGACTCTCACAACCTCTGGGAAGGCCAAAGCATCAATCTTAGGAATTCCACAGGCAAAAACAGCACCCAAACCAGTAGGACTGCCCCACTGGTGATCTCTCAGATGGCATTACTGGATACAGATACTGCAGTTCAAGCCACTGATACCAAACACTAAAAACCAGAATCTCCACCACAGATTTCCCTAAAAGCCACATGCCACCATTTCCCTTAACAGGAAAGAGTGGATTCTGTATGGCACACAATCCTCAAGGTCAGTTCTTCCATGTCAGAATGTGAAGCACCTCATTGGTGAAGCCAGTGCCTATGCCCCAAGTGCAAAAGGAAACTGGGAAAATTCATTTCTGATTCCTATCTGGGGGAATATTACCCCCCAATATAATATGGAAAATTTCCCGAACTAAAATAGGGTACTCTAATGATGCTGACAAAAACAAAGCCTAAAAGGGTGTACTCCACTTAGTTTCCCAAAATCAACAAATACCCTCTTCTATACTTAATCTTGCAAACAACAACAAACATAATTCTTTTTTTTTTTTTTTTTTGCGGTACTCGGGCCTCTCACTGTTGTGGCCTCTCCCGTTGCGAAGCACAGGCTCCGGACGCGCAGGCTCAGCGGCCATGGCTCACGGGCCTAGCCGCTCCAGGCATGTGGGATCTTCCCAGACCGGGACACGAACCCGTGTCCCCTGCATCGGCAGGCGGACTCTCAACCACTGCGCCACCAGGGAAGCCCGATAATTCTTAACATAATACCACTATCTTTCCTATAATTGAAAATGAAGGTATCTCCTTAACAAGGAATCAATTTTATAATTTCACCACATAAATATATACCATATGTATATATTTATATGTGTGTGTGTCTATATATATATATATATATATATAAAATATCTGTGGTCTATGGATATTATCTTTAGATCTATATCACGATAATGTCCCCATCATGACATTCTATAATCAGTGGACTAATTTGTAAAGTTACACACTACCAGAACAGCCTATATAAAATAGTAGAATATTTGTTGGAAAAATAAAATAACTAAGAGAGCAATGATAGAAACAGAAATAGATAACACATTTCTACAACTGGTCATAAAGCTATGGTTGACAAGGTAAGACTTACTTCCTCCACAGCATCTTCCATGCTCCTTTGTTCTAAGCCAGCATCTGGGGGAATAACCCAAACTTTATTCCTACTGGGTTGCAGTCCTTGGTGCCAGAGCATATGGGATTACTGCCATCTAACATGCATCTTTACCACTTGACATGATAGGGAGCAAAGTGACCTCCTGGGCTCAAGACATTTGTCTCACCCACTCCCAATATAGCAGCAGCCCTGGTACTTTTCTTTTCTTTTTTTAACATCTTTCTTGGAATATAATTGCTTTACAATGGTGTGTTACGTTCTGGTTTATAACAAAGTGAATCAGCTATACATATACATATATCCCCATATCTCTTCCCTCTTGCGTCTCGCTCCAGCACTCCCTATCCCACCACTCCAGGTGGTCACAACGCACTGACCTGATTTCCCTGTGCTATGCAGCTGCTTCCCACTAGCTATCTATTTTACATTTGGTAGTGTATATATGTCCATGCCTCTCTCTCACTTCGTCCCACCCTACACTTCCCCCTCCCCGTGTCCTCAAGTCCATTCTCTAGGTCTGTGACTTTATTCCTGTCCTGCTGCTAGGTTCTTCAGAACCTTCTTTTTTTTTTTTTTTTTTTTAGATTCCATATATATGTGTTAGCATACCGTATTTCTTTTTCTCTTTCTGACTTAGTTCACTCTGTATGACAGTCTTTAGGTCCATCCATCTCACTACAAATAACTCAATTTCATTTCTTTTTTATGGCTGAGTAATATTCCACTGTATCTATGTGCCACATCTTCTCTATCCATTCGTCTGTCAATGGACACTTAGGTTGCTTCCATATCCTGGCTATTGTAAATAGAGCTGCAATAAATATTGTGGTACATGACTCTTTTTGAATTATGGTTTTCTCAGGGTATATGCCCAGTAGTGAGATTGCTGGGTCATATGGTAGTTCTATTTTTAGTTTTTTAAGGAACCTCCATACTGTTCTCCATACTGGCTGTGTCAATTTACATTCCCACCAACAGTGCAAGAGTGTTCCCTTTTCTCCACACCCTCTCCAGCATTTATTATTTGCAGATTTTTTGATGATGGCCATTCTGACAGGTGTGAGGTGATACTTCATTGTACTTTTGATTTGCATTTCTCTAATGATTAGTGATGTTGAGCATTCTTCACGTGTTTGTTGGCAATCTGTATATCTTCTTTGCAGAAATGTCTATTTAGGTCTTCTGCCCATTTTTGGACTGGGTTGTTTGTTTATTTGATATTGAGTTGCATGAGCTGATTGCAAATTTTGGAGGATAATCCTTTGTCAGTTGCTTCATTTGCAAATATTTTCTCCCATTCTGAGGGTTGTCTTTTCGTCTTGTTTATGGTTTCCTTTGCTGTGCAAAAGCTTTTAAGTTTCATTAGGTTCCATTTGTTTTTGTTTTTATTTCCATTTCTCTAGGAGGTGGGTCCAAAAGGATATTGTTGTGATTTATGACACAGAGTGTTCTGCCTATGTTTTCCTCTAAGAGTTTGATAGTGTCTGGCCCTACATTTAGGTCTTTAATCCATTCTGAGTTTACTTTTGTGTATGTTGTTAGGGAGTGTTCTAATTTCATTCTTTTACATGTAGCTGTCCAGCTTTACTAGCACTACTTATTGAAGAGGCTGTCTTTTCTCCATTGTATATTCTTCCCACCTTTATCAAAAATAAGGTGAGCATATGTGTGTGGGTTTATATCTGGGCTTTCTTTCCTGTTCCATTGATCTACATTTCTGTTTTTGTGTCAGTACCATACTCTCTTGATTACTGTAGCTTTGTAGTATAGTCTGAAGTCAGGAAGCCTGATTCCTACAGCTCCATTTTTCTTTCTCAAGATTGCTTTGGCTATTCGAGGTCTTCTCTGTTTCCATACAAATCGTGGAATTTTTGTTCTAGTTGTGTGAAAAATGCCATTGGTAGTTTCATACGGCTTGCTTTTAATCTATAGATTGCTTTGGGTAGTATAGTCATTTTCACAATGTTGATTCTTCCAATCCAAAAACATGGTATATCTCTCCATCTGTTTCTGTCATCTTTAATTTCTTTCATCAGTGTCTTATAGTGTTCTGCATACAGGTCTTTTGTCTCCTTAGGTAGGTTTATTCCTAGGTATTTTATGCTTTTTGTTGCAATGGTAAATGGGAGTGTTTCCTAAATTACTCTTTCAGATTTTTCATCATTAGTGTATAGGAATGCAAGAGATTTATGTGTATTAGTTTTGTATCCTGCTACTTTACCAAATTCATTGATTAGCTCTCATAGTTTTCTGGTAGCATCTTTAGGATTCTCTATGTATAGGAACATGTCATCTGCAAACAGTGACAGCTTTACTTCTTCTTTTCTGATTTGGGTTCATTTCTTTTTCTTCTCTGATTACTGTGGCTAAAACTTGCAAAACTATATTGAATAATAGTGGTGAGAGTGGAAAGTCTTCTCTTGTTCCTGATCTTAGTGGAAATGGTTTCAGTTTTTCACCATTGAGAATGATGTTTGCTCTGGGTTTGTCATATATGGCCTTTATTATGTTGAGATAAGTTCCCTCCATGCCTACTTTCTGGAGGGTTTTTATCACAAATGGGTGTTGAAATTTGTCAAAAGCTTTTTCTGCATCTGTTGAGATGATCATATGGTTTTTATTCTTCAGTTTGTTAATATGGCATATCACATTGATTGATTTGCACATATTGAAGAATCCTTGCATTTCTGGGACAAACCCCACTTGATCATGGTGTATGATCCTTTTAATGTGCTGTTGGATTCTGTTTGCTAATATTTTGTTGAGGATTTTTGCATCCATGTTCATCAGTGATATTGGCCTGTAGTTTTCTTTCTTTGTGACATCTTTATCTGGTTTTGGTATCAGGGTGATGGTGGCCTCGTAGAATGAGTTTGGGAGTGTTCCTCCCTCTGCTATATTCTGGAAGAGTTTCAGAAGGATAGATGTTAGCTCTTCTCTAATTGTTTGATAGAATTCACCTGTGAAGCTATCTGGTCCTGGGCTTTTGTTTGTTGGAAGATTTTTAATCACAGTTTCAATTTCTGTGTTTGTGGTGTTTATATTTTCTATTTCTTCCTGGTTCAGTCTCAGAAGGTTGTGCTTTTCTAAGAATTTGTCCATTTCTTCCAGGTTGTCCATTTTATTGGCACAAAGTTGCTTGCAGTAATCTCTCATGATCCTTTGTATTTCTGCAGTGTCAGTTGTTACTTCTCCTTTTCCATTCCTAATTCTATTGCTCTGAATCTTTTCCCTATTTTCTTGATGAGTCTGGCTAATGGTTTATCAATTTTGCCTACCTTTTCAAAGAACCAGTTTTGAATTTTATTGATCTTTGCTATTGTTTCCTTCATTTCTTTTCCATTTATTCCTGATCTCGTCTTTATGATTTCTTTCCTTCTGCTAACTTTGGGCTTATTTTATTCTTATTTCTCTAATTGCTTTCACTGTAAGTTTAGGTTGTTTATTTGAGATGATTCTTGTTTCTTAAGGTAGGATTGTATTGCTATAAACTTCCCTCTTAGAACTGCTTTTGCTGCATCCCATAGGTTTTGGGTCATTGTGTTTTCATTGTCATTTGTTTCTAGGTATTTTTTGATATCCTCTTTGGTTTCTTCAGTGATCTCTTGCTTATTAAGTAGTGTATTGTTTAGCCTCCATATGTTTGTATTTTTTACAGATTTTTTCCTTTAATTGATATCTAGTCTCATAGCATTGTGGTTGGAACAGATACTTGATATGATTTCAATTTTCTTAATTTTAGCTAGACTTGATATGTGACCCAAGATATGATCTATCTTGGAGAATGTTCCATGAGCACTTGAGAGGAGAGTGTATTCCATTGTTTTTGGAAGGAATGCCCTATAAATATCAATTAATTCCATTTTGTTTAATTTATCATTTAAAGCTTGTGTTTCCTTATTTATTTTCATTTTGGATGATCTGTCCATTGGTGAAAGTGGGGTGTTAAAGTCCCCAAGTATCATTGTGTTACTGTCGATTTCCCTTTTTATGGCTGTTCGCATTTACCTTATGTATTGAGGTGCTCCTATGTTGGGTGCATAAATATTTACAATTGTTAAATCTTCTTCTTGGATTGATCCCTTGATCATTATTTAGTATCCTTCTTTGTCTCTTGTAATAGTCTTTATTTTAAAGTCTATTTTGTCTGATATGAGAATTTCTACTCCAGCTCTCTTGATTTCCATTTGTATGGAATATCTTTTTCCATCCCCTCACTTTAAGTCTGTATTTGTCCCTAGGTGTGAAGTGTGTCTCTTGTAGACAGCATATATATGGGTCTTGGTTTTGTATCCATTCATCCAGTCTGTGTCTTTTGGTTGGAGCATTTAATCCATGTACATTTAAGGTAATTATTGATACGTATGCTCCTATTACCATTTTCTTAATTGTTTTGGGTTTGTTATTGTAGGTCTTTTCCTTCTCTTGTGTTTCCTGCCTAGAGAAGTTCCTTTAGCATTTGTTGTAAAGCTGGTTTTGTTCTGCTGAATTCTCTTAGCTTTTGCTTGTCTGTAAAGTTTTTAATTTCTACGTCAAATCTGAATGAGATCCTTACTGGGTAGAGTAATCTTGGTTGTAGGTTTTCCCTTTCATCACTTTAAGTATGTCCTGCCTCTCCCTTCTGGCTTGCAGAGTTTCTGCTGAAAGATCAGCTGTTAACCTTATGGGGATTCCCTTATATGTTATTTTTACCTTGCTGCTTTTAATATTTTTTCTTTGTATTTAAGTTTTGATAGTTTGATTAATATGTGTCTTTGTGTGTTTCTCCTTAGATTTATCCTGTATGTGACTCTGTGCTTCCTGAACTTGATTAACTATTTCCTTTCCCATATTAGAGCAGTTTTCAAGTATAATCTCTTCAAATATTTTCTCAGTCCCTTTCTTTTTCTCTTCTTATTCTGGGACCCCTATAATTCGAATGTTGGTGCGTTTAATGTTGTCCCAGAGGTCTCTGAGACTGTCCTCAATTCTTTTCATTCTTCTTTATTCTGCTCTGCAGTAGTTATTTCCACTATTTATCTTCCAGGTCACTTACCCATTCTTCTGCCTCAGTTATTCTGCTATTGATTCCTTCTAGAGAATTTTTAATTTCAATTATTGTGTTGTTCATCATTGTTTGTTTACTCTTTAGTTCTTCTAGGTCCTTGTTAAACATTTCTTGTATATTCTCCATTCTATTTCCAAGATCTTGGATCATTTTCACTATCATTACTCTGAATTCTTTTTCAGGTAAACTTCCTATTTCTTCTTCATTTGTTTGGTCTGGTGGGTTTTTACCTTGCTCCTTCATCTGCTGTGTGCTTCTCTGTCTTCTCATTTTGCTTAACTTACTGTGTTTGGGGTCTCCTTTTCACAGGCTGCAGTTTCCTAGTTCCTGTTGCTTTTGGTATTTGCCTCCAGTAGCTAAGGTTCCTTCAGCGGGTTGTGTAGGCTTCCTGGTGGAGGGGACTAGTGCCTAGGTTCTGGTGGATGAGGCTGGATCTTGTCTTTCTGGTGGCCAGGTCCATGTCTGGTGGTGTGTTTTGGTGCTTCTGTGACCTTATTATTATTTTAGGTACCCTCTGTGCTAATGGGTGGTGTTCTGTCTTGCTAGTTGTTTGGCATAGGGTGTCCAGCACTGTAGGTTGCTGGTCGTTGAGTGGAGCTAGGTCTTAGCATTGAGGTGGAGATGTCTGAGAGACCTTTCGCTGTTTGATATTACATGGAGCCGGGAGGTCTCTGGTATACCAATGTCCTGAACTCGGCCCTCCCACGTCAGAGGTTCAGGCCTGACACCTGGTCAGAGCCCCAAGACCTTGTCAGCCACACAGCTCAGAAGAAAAGGGAGAAAGAAAGAAAGAAAGAAAGAAAGAAAGAAAGAAAGAAAGAAAGAAAGAAAGAAAGAAAGAAAGAAAGAAAGGAAGGAAGGAAGGAAGGAAGGAAGGAAGGAAGGGAAAGAAGGAAAGGAAGGAAGGAAGGAAGAGAAAGAAAAAAAGAAAGGTTATTAAAATAAAAAATAATTGTTAAAAAAATAAAATGTAATAAAAAAAGAAAGAAAGAAAAGAGCAACAAAACCAATAAACAGAACCACCAATGATAACAAGCATTAGAAACTATATTTTTTAAGAAACGGACAGACAGAACCCTAGGACAAATGGTAAAAGCAAATCTATACAGACAAAATCACACTCAGAAGCATACTCATACACACTCACAAAAAGAGAAAAAGAAAAAAGTATATGTATATCGTCACTCCCAAAGTCCAGCGTCTCAATTTTGGGATGATTCGTTGTCTATTCAGGTATTCCACAGATGCAGGGTACATCAAGTTGATTGTGGAGATTTAATCCACTGCTCCTGAGGCTGCTGGAAGAGATTTCTCTTTCTCTTCTTTGTTCGAACAGCTCCCAGGGTTCGGCTTTGGATTTGGCCCCGCCTCTGCGTGTAGGTTGCCTGAGGGCATCTGTTCTTTGCTCAGAGAGGACGGGGTTAAAGAAGCCGCTGTTTCGGGGGCTCTGGCTCACTCAGGCCGGGGGGAGGGAGGCGTACGGATGCGGGGCAAGCTTGCAGTGGCAGAGGCCAGCATGATGTTGTTCCAGCCTGAGGCGCGCCATGCGTTCTCCCCGGCAAGTTGTCCCTGGATCCCGGGACCCTGGCAGTGGCGGGCTGCACCGGCTCCCGGGAGGGGAGGTGTGGATAGTGACCTGTGCTTGCACACAGGCTTCTTGGTGGCTGAAGCAGCATTCTTAGCGTCTCATGCCCATCTCTGGTGTCCGTGCTGACAGCCGCGGCTCGCGCCCATCTCCGGAGCTCGTTTAGGCGGTGCTCTGAATCCCCTCTCCTCTTACGCCCCGAAACAATGTCTCTTGCCTCTTCGGCAGCTCCAGACTTTCTCCTGGACTCCCTCCCGTCTAGCTGTGGTGCACTAGCCCCCTTCAGGCTGTGTTCACGCAGCCAGCCCCTGTCCTCTCCCTGCAATCCGACCGAAGCCCGAGCCTCAGCTCCCAGCCCCGCCCGCCCCGGCGGGTAAGCAGACAAGCCTCTCGGACTGGTGAGTGCCGGTCCGCACCGATCCCCTGTGCGGGAATCTCTCCGCTTTGCCCTCCGCCCTCTCCTCCGCGGCTCTGAAGCTTTCTCCCTCCGCCACCCGCAGTCTGTGCCCGCGAAGGGCCTTCCTAGTGTGTGGAAACCTTTCCTCCTTCACAGCTCCCTCCCACTGGTGCAGGTCCCGTCCCTATCCTTTTGTCTCTGTTTATTCTTTTTTCTTTTGCCCTTCCCAGGTACGTGGGGAGTTTCTTGCCTCTTGGGAGGTCTGAGGTCTTCTGCCAGCGTTCAGTAGGTGTTCTGTAGGAGCTGTTCCACATGTAGATGTATTTCTGATGTGTTTATGGGGAGGAAGGTGATCTCCACGTCTTACTCTTCCATCATCTTGAAGGTCTCCCCCCGATCCCTTTTAATAACTAATTTTTCACTCTCAGACAACACTGCAACCCTGTATATTTGCCTATTTATTCAGTGGCATGAGCAGACAAAATGGGCAGGTGTTGCTCTCAACTTTCAATTCAATGATACTATTGTTATGCCCTCTGGTGAAATATTCTTATTCGGGTGGGAAAACCTCAATTTAAATCCGTAGAAACATATTAGGCTCTCTAGGTGTCTCTAGGAAGTCTCTCTTATTTTGGTTACTTAAACTTTCAGACAAATTAAGCCAGAATTATTGTGGGAATGGCAGCAAACTATTGTTACCAAAAAATTGATGTAAGCGTACGAGATACCCATCTTATTTGCACTCTTCATTCTCAGATCCATGTATTCTGACTTTAGGACAAATACATATATATATATATATATATATAGAGAGAGAGAGAGAGAGAGAGAGAGAGAGAGAAACAGGGACAGAGAGACAAAGAAAGAGACAGAGATGTAATTAAGGTTATTAATCAGCTAGCTGACCTTAAAATATGGAGATTTTCCTGGATTATTCAGGCCCAATGTAATTACATGAGCCCTTACAACAGAAGAGGAAGACAGAGGAGTCAAAAGAAGAGATGTGACAGAGACATGCACAGAGAGATCTGAAGCATGAGAAGGACTCGAAGGGCCACTGTTGACTTCGAAGGAGGCCATAACCCAGGGAATGTGGGCAGCCTTTTGCATGATCCCAGCTGACAATCAGCAAGGAAATGGGGACCTCAATCCTACAGCAGGATGGAACTAAATTCTGCCAACAACCTGAACAGGCCTGGAAATGGATTCTCTCCTAAAGCCTCCAGAAAGGAACATGTCTCTGCCAACATCCACCCTCACCCTCAGTGGTCATTTTTTTTTTTTTCTATTGGAGTATAGTTGTTTAAAAATGATGCATTGTTTCAGGTGTACAGCAAAGTGATTCAGTTATACCCATACAAGTATCCATTCTTTTTCAAATTCTTTTTCCATTTAGGTTATTACAGAATATTGAGCCAAGTTCCCTGTGCTATACAGTAGGTCCTTGTTGGTTATCTATTTTAAATATAGTAGTGTGTACATGTCAATCCTGCCAACATTTTGATTTTAGCCTTGGAAGACTCTAACAGAGCACAAGCTAAGCCATGCTGTTCCTGGACTTTTGACCCAAAGAAACCCTGAGGTAACAAGCAGGTGTTGTTATAAGCCACTAGATTTACGGTAATTTGTTACGGCAGCAACAGAAAGCTAACACAATAAGGCATTTGGTAAGTCTCCAGAGTATTGGCACAGAGACAGCGTCATCAGAGAAGGCAAGTGGAAATACAGAATAAATCATCTAGTCTACCAAGAATAAATTACTTCTCCTCTATGACTCTCTGTGTCCAATGTAATCAGCTAAGTGGCTGGCTGGTGTCCTAGGCGTATGATAACATACAGCAGTTCAGAATTGGTTGATGCGGGTAGCAAATTGGACACCCAACCATGACAGCCGCCATGTCAGCTATGGTATGAGAAAGTCTATTTCATTGTAGCCATGCATAATCTATGACCCTATCTATGACAATCTACCTTGTATATGAACCCATTAAGCAAGTACTGGGGTAACTAGAAAAAAATAGAATAACAATTCCTCTTGTCTACTCAATCACTGAGTTCATCTTCTGCAGTGGGACACCTCTCATAAACATACACATGGGGCATAAATCTTCCCATAATCCAAAAGATGGATCTACCTACCAGTTCCTTAAGTGTCCTAGTCACCAATCCTCTAGTGTTATTCCATATAATTCTCTGAAAATATTCTGGATGTAGAGTCATTTTGTCAAGCTATCTCTGCTCCTAGCAAATTGGGCAAAGAAATGTCCTTGTCCAAGTGTTGTACACTGGGAGGATTTCTCTTCCCCACTCTCCTTAGGGTTACCTCGAAGTCTGTAACTGGGCCAAAATCCAGTTCTGGCTGGTGCATAGCCATCAGTAAACAGGCTCATTCTTTTTCTTCCTTATCAACTCATCTAAAGAAAGTTCCTCTGTGATCAGAGTTGAGGGGGAATGTGACTATGCAGTATATTGGAAGCACAAACCACCTGTTTATTCGATTTAATTTGGTCTTTTGGAACTGAAATACACCCTTTCAACTTGATGTTAAAGGGCTGCTGAACCACCCAAGCGTATGGCTTAGGCTCAGATATCACCCAGTCCTTGTTGGCCAATGCAGGTCCTAGGAATACCTAGGGTGCCATGGCCAGGAATTTAATCTCTATTAGGAGCAAGGAGAAAACCAAGAGCTTCTTCTCAAAAAAACAGTTATCTGTCAAAGAGAGCATTACAATTCCCCTAGAAGTGCCAACCATAGACTTCATTCATACAGATCTACCGTGGATATTTGGATCCCCTGGGTCTTAAAAGACACAGCAGGTCTGCTGACCCAGGTAAAGAGCCCTCTCTTGCTCTGGAGCCCATTCCAAGCTGTCAGGCAGCCTTTCAGGCTACTTGGTTAAAGGTTTGGGGTAGGTATATACGTCCCTTCTAAAATCTAGAGAAGACCACCAAGCATTGTGCTGGTTTTTTAGCAGTAAGGGAAGCAAATCTCACAAATATTGAAAAACAAACAGAACCAGATGTTTTGCTCATATCTATGCTCTGTCCAGCAAAGATTTCCATTTCACAAATCTGAAGAAAAAAATTAAATTTTTTAAAGTACAGTATCTAAAACTTTGATCTAGTGTCAATCTCTGGAAGGGAGAAAAAAGTAAAAAAATATTTTAATGCAATAGAGTAGAGCTTAGTAACACTTATTCAGGGAGTTATTTTATCTTATTATCTAAGTTTATTAATCTTTAATCTCATGGACTATTGAAAAATAGAGATTAAAAGTTTTAATTTTTTTCATTTCAGTTTTAACTTAAAAATACATCGATCCAGTTACTAAAAATCATAAATGTGTTTGGAACATTTGTTTTAAGTGTATTTAGAGCAACTAGATATGTGAATCTACTTCTTTGACTGCAAATTTTGTATCTAAATACAGATCAAATATTTGCAATGAAAATTTGGTGTCCAAATGGGTGGGTTCTAAGTATAAAACACTAGATTTTAAAGACAGTATAAAAATGTAAAATATTTTTAATCAATTACATGTTGAAATAATATTTTAGATATATTGAGATAAATATTTTTTTAAATTTTTTAAAAGAAAAATACAGAGATTAGTAAGGCACCTACATGAAGATGACTCAAACTCATAAAGCATTTCATATTTTTCCAGTACCTACCACAGTGTCTGGCTCTTTTTATAATCTCAGTAAATGTTTCTTTGAATGACTGATGGGATCCTCATTAATGTGGTAGAGCAGAAATCGTGTGAACATTGGAGCCTAAAAACATCTAGATCCAAATCTCATCTCTAATACTTATTAGCTCTGAGACTTGGGGGAAGTTAGGATAAAAAGCCCCTCCAAAGATGTCCACCTTCTTGTCGCTGGGACCTGGAAATATGTCACTTTATATAATAAAAGGGACTTCTGTAGATGTGATTATATAGAGGATCTTGAGATGAAGAGATTATCTTGGGTTATCCAGGTGGGCCCATTGTAATTACAAGGTCCTAATAAGAGGAAGGCAGAAAGGTCAGAGTCAAGCACAGAGCTGTAATGATAGAAGCAGACATTTGAGGAATGTGGCCCTGCTGAAACCTTGATTGTAGGATTTCTGACCCCCAGAACTGTAAAAGAATACATTTGTGTTGTTTTCAACCATTAAAATTATGGTAATTAGCACAAATGGAAACGAATTCAGGCACTTAGTTTCCTTCTGGGGAAAACTGAAAGACATCTATACTGGGAGGATTAAACGTAATTTTAAAGCACTGGGCACATAGTATGTACTCAATAAGTGGCAGCTGTTATGACACTCACTGTATTGTCAGAGGTGCGGCTTAGCGTTGATTAAAAGCCTGGGCTCAGGAGTCAGACGGACAGGTGCTCCTTTCCAGGCTCCACCACTGATCGATTCTAGGTTTCCTCACTTGTAAAACAAAGTTAAGGGTAGGCTCATACCATAACACTGTTGTGAGGATTAATTAAAACATGTCATATGAAATACTGAGCCCCATGCTTGACACAAGGTTAGCCCATCATAAATGATGGCTACAATTACTAGTGCTTCTACTACTACTACTGTTTGTTTTCACAATTTCACTACAGACACACCCAAAACCGTCTCTGTAATTTAAAAAGATGTCCTGTAATTTCCTGCTACCATACAACTATATCTTGCCATAGTCACTCACTCTGAACTTCAAAGACCAAAGTTGGCCTGGGGCTCAAATGGTAGCTCCATCCTGAGCTCACCTAGATTTAACCTTAATCATTAATTCCTCCCATTTCATTCCAAGAAGAAAAAAAGATCTCTTTATTAAAATAACCAAACCAGGCTTCAGTGAACATTAACAAATACTAAAACCAATAATGCTTTTAGCTTTAGTAAACCAAACCCTTAAGATACAATTACATTTTTCTCTCTTGTCCTAAGCATGTCTTTACCAGCTTATTCTCAGCTGATCTTTATATATCAATACAAGCATTTCTGCCTGGCCTTTATATAATTTAAAATATATATTCTATTGCTCTCATTTTGAAAGATCATGAAAAGTGCCTTTAAAAGCCCCTGTTTCAATACCCCTGTTATACTCATAGTAGTTATAAATTATAGTTATAAACTAAAGATAAAATATAATAAAAAATATAAATCAAAATGTTCAACATGAATAGCCATGACTTATTACTACTTTTAAAACACTAGTTTTAAAATGAGAAATTGAAGAAAATAAAGGGAATTACTTATTTTCATGAAGTCTTTTTCTGATAATATGTTCATCACCATCATTGTTACCATGAAAAATAAGAAAAAGGAAAAGAACATTCCACTTACGTGGAAACAATTCACTTTCTATTTTATTGTTTTGGCCACTCCATGCAGCTTGCAGATCTTAGTTCCCTGACCAAAGATTGAATCCACGCCCTCAGCAGTGAAAGTGCTGAGTCCTAACCACTGGACCACCAGGGAATTGTCATTCCTTTTCTGTTTTAGATGGAAGGTTAATGTGTGTGTATTCACAATATTTATATTTGTACTCGTTCACATCACATGAGTTTATCAACATAGGAAATGTATTTTTTCAAGGAACTCAATTTGAATTAGTGTATATATACTTCGTCAACCAAATGAGGACATTTCTGAGAGTAAAAGGGGGCACTTTTAGTAATTATATCAGGAAATATATGTAAACTGGGACTGTCCTTTAAAGGGTTGGTTGGCTCTCTGGGTTTCAGACTACCTTAGAACAGGAACCAGAAGAAGAAGGAGCCAGAAGCATTTAGATACTCATCAGCATTCACCCCATCCCCATGATTATCTTCTTTCATCCTCTGTTTCTGGCATAATTTCAAGCACATTTATTATTCAACATACTTTGCTTTAAAATCTATTACATGCTAAGTAATTTAGGGATTAATAAGAACTCATAACTTTTCATCTTGCAAAACTGAAACTGTACCCATCAAACAACATCTCCTCATTTTCCCCTTCTGCCAGCCCCTGGCAACCATCATTCTCTTTTCTGTTCCTATGAGCTTGACAAGTCTGATATTGAAAGAACACAATGCCTGTCTTTTCCGCTTATTTCCAAATGTCTAATGATTGCTCTGATAAGCAGAACAGTATTTTATTTTCCCCTACACACTATTCTCTGATGTGAAGAAAGGGGCAGGAGAGAGATAATGGAGCTGAAGGAAGAGGGTGGAATAATTGGAAACAGTGCCGACTATGTGCACTGTTGTAAAAACACTTCACTTTACTTTCCTAACAACACTTTGAGGTAGATGCTATTTTTAGCCTCATTTTTCATAAGAAAATAGAGGCACAGAAAGGTGAAGTAACTTTCTCAAGACCACGAGGCTAGTAAATACACTAGGTCCACAGAGTGGACACTCCAAACCAGCGCCGAGGGGTGGCCTCATCCACATCTTGTGGCCCAACAAGGATTTGTTTCCACCAGGTAGGCGGACACTGTGGAAGTGGCCTGGGATTAAACCACATCACCAGTGCTCAGCAAGCAGGCTGCCTGTAAAGCATATGTTCATGCGTTTAGGAGAAGAAACCAATGAAGAGAGAAAGGTTGAAGAACTAGAGGGGACAATAATTGATAGAGCAGGGTCTAGAGGTGAGGCTTCCATAGCCCAGATGAAAGGATTGCCTTTTACCAGGAAAAAGAACAAGAGGTAAGGATGCAAGTAGCTTTTTGGACACACGTTGGAAACTGAAGGGGTTCACACCTAATGAAGCAGGAAGCAAAACCTGTGCTGAGAGGTGAAAAGTGGGGAGTGGCCTGGAGTGTTGACAATCTGGAGTTGCCACTTAGAGGAAGTTAAAACAGGTTTAGCAGGGCTTCCCTGGTGGCGCCGTGGTTGAAAGTCCGCCTGCCGATGCAGGGGATGCAGGTTCGTGCCCTGGTCCGGGAAGATCCCACATGCCGTGGAGCGGCTGGGCCCGTGAGACATGGCCGCTGAGCCTGCGCGTCCGGAGCCTGTGCTCCGCAACGGTAGAGGCCACAACAGTGAGAGGCCTGCGTACCAAAAAAAAAAAAAACAGGTTTAGCAGCTTCAGAGGCAGGACTGGCCATAGCTTGTGGCTACAGAGGTGAGGGCCCAGTGCAAAACGAAAAGAAGGGTTCCTTGTCCAAAGAAGGTTAAGAATTTCCAGATAACAAAAGTACAGCATTGAAACAAGCACAAGACCCTTCTGAGTATGGGGCCCTGTGAGACTGCAGAGGTCATATACCCTAATCAAATCACAGGAGGGATGAGTCTACAATTCTATGCTGGCCTCCACCTGAATCTACACAGCCCAGATTTCTGATTCACTCCACTACATCCAACCAAAATCTCTTTCCATGGGGAAGAAGAGAGACCAGGGATGAGTAAATTCCCTCTGATCGCGGGCAGTTTTCCAACCTTCTGATTTTGTAGCTGAGTGAAACAATTACTCCCCTCCTTTTGTGATGGAGGGTGTTGATTTTTATTTATGAGCAAGTTTTGCTTATTATCCCAGAGTCCTTTTTATATTGCTCCTTAGTAATAACATCAGATAAATTATCAGCTTAAAAAGTGACAGTATTTCTTAAAACAGAGACCACATTTCTTTTTAACATCTTTATTGGAGTATAATTGCTTTACAATGGTGTGTTAGTTTCTGCTTTATAACAAAGTGAATCAGTTATACATATGTCCCCATATCTCTTCCCTCTTGCATCTCCCTCCCTCCCACCCTCCCTATCCCACCCCTCTAGGTGGTCACAAAGCACCGAGCTGATCTCCCTGTGCTATGTGGCTACTTCCCACTAGCTATCTATTTTACGTTTGGTAGTGTATATATGTCCATGCCACTCTCTCACTTTGTCACAGCTTACCCTTCCCCCTCCCCGTGTCCTCAAGTCCATTCTCTAGTAAGTCTGTGTCTTTATTCCTGTAGAGACCACATTTTTTAACCATATGAAACTATTTCATTTCAAGAGATTAGAGAATGTCATCACAGGGCAACAGGAAGAAAACAAATATGTTTCTGTGAAGGAACTTTGGAACGATTCAATTTCCTATATCCGTATAGAGGTTAAATAAGCTCTGAGTCATGTCGTATAAACATTACATAGCAGGTTCCAAATTATATTTAATTTCAGAAAATTGACACTTTATCAGTGTATTTCCTTCCCACATAAATCTCACTTGCTTACCAAAAAAAAAAAAAAAATTAGTGTTTTTACATATAGAAATTTTTCTCAGTCATTAGCTGGAAATATTTATGTTAGAGCTAATGAGATAATCAAATACTTGTTTAAATACTTGAGCAACCTGACTGTGTATATAACTCTTCATTATTTTTTGTTGCCGTGAACTCTCAAAATACTGAGCATACCTGCTGGCTAGGTTTTCAGAAACATCTGTATTATCAGACGAGCTGAAACTATTTTAACTATGTTTGTAGAGATGTTGTGGCAACCAGAATGCACATGAAGAAACCTTTTTCAAGACAAATAAAATTGCAGAGATAAAAAGAAGCAGCTGGTATCTTCCAGACCTCCCTCCTGTCTTAAGAAAATTTGCTAGTATAAATATACCATTTTCAAAAATCTTTAGGAATGTAAACTGCAACGGTTTGGTTGTACATGTACCTCAATTCTCTTTTTTTTTTTTTCCTACCACTATAGAAAATTCCATGGAGTTAAGCTTAAGGCAAACTTCGAGTCTGATAATTATTATGTCTCCACCTTGAGCAGTCTGTCAAAATCTCTGAAACATCTTCATCTGTGCAATGGAAGTTCCCATTTCTGAAATGATTACAGAGCATGCTTAGAAAGTGCAAAGCATATGGAAAGAGGAGTTATGCACATCACCCTGTGTTTTAACCCTAACTTCATTATAACAGAGGGAGTGAACTTGGACACATGACCTCCCAGAGCCACAGTCCTTCAGCAATAGTAAGTATAGGGGCTTCCCTGGTGGCGCAGTGGTTGAGAGTACGCCTGCCGATGCAGGGGACGCGGGTTCGTGCCCCGGTCCGGGAAGATCCCACATGCCGCGGAGCGGCTGGGCCCTTGAGCCATGGCCGCTGAGCCTGCACGTCCGGAGTCTGTGCTCCGCAACGGGAGAGGCCGCAACGGGAGAGGCCACAACAGTGAGAGGCCCGCGTACCGCAAAAAAAAAAAAAAAGTAAGTATACAATAATAACAACAACAACACACAAAGGGCTTAGATGAGGATCAAATGAGTTTATAATTTAAAACACGTTGCTCAACTGTAAGTAGATAGATAGATATCTAGGAGATAGAGAGGAATAAGATGCTGCAGAACACAGTTTGTACTCTCAGAGATTACCATTGTAAGAGCAGAAACAATATGGATTCACAAATAACTGTAGCACATGGGAAGACTACAACTGCCAAAAAAGTAGTATATGGGAGCATCTCTCTTTGTTCCTGATTTATTCTCAGCCAGTTCAGGCATCCTGGCCTCACTAACTTGTGTTTTTGAAAAAGAAATATTAGCAATCAGCATTGTTAGGTACAGCAGGACCACCTACACAATTTGAGGGGCCCAGGACAAAATAAAATGCAGGTCTCCGTGTTAAAATTATTAGGAATTCCAAATGCTCAGTTTAAAAGCTGAGCATTAAACCAAAGGCAGAGGCAGTTCTAAGGGCAAAGCCCTGTGCAATAACTCGAATCACAAGCCCAGAGCCAAGCCTGGGTACAAGCAAGATGCTGATTCTGGCTAATTTCAGCACAACCATTGAATTTCCAAAAAGGCTGCATACAAGGCTCAGAGCTGCACAGAAAGAACCATCATGAGAAACTACAGCCCTGTATTTATGTATTAAAGCTATCTCAGCCGCTGCCTTGACTACTTTGTGTTGCTGCCACCGTAGCCTAGGGAATTTAATTCTATTGCAACCACTATCGAGGCTAAGAGAAAATTCTCCATAGTCCCTGGGTTTCTATGGGTCAGTAGCTCCTGATTCAGTGTCTGGGGTGGTAACATCCGATTGACAGAGCCTAAGCCACGTGCCTGTTCTTCTAGCTGCAGGGAATACGGGAAAGCATGTAACTGGCATTTTCCTCAGATAGCAGCAGGTGGGCTATGCCTCCCTGCAGGCCACATAAAGTAGGGAACTCCCCAAACATGAGATAGAGGGGATATGTACTAGGCAGCCAATAAAGATGGCAAAAGTCTATTAGAGAAATAAAATAATTTCCTCCAGCAGATAAAGTTATGAAGTTTGGTGCACTGGTTTATTTCACACTGAAACTCACAAGTTTATCTTGTAACAGAGGCCCTGATATACCAGATGTGTATAATATATAAAATATATACATAGATGCTCTCTTCTTTACAGCTTCTTTCCATTAGAAATGACCTTAGAAGTCCCCAGTTTGTTCTCAATATTTTCTCAAAAATAAGATTGATCTTAAAAACATAATAATAATAAGATTGATCTTAAGCCAGTCCCTTCTTCTGACCAAAATGATCATTCATGAGTTGCAGCGATAATGCACTTTTTTTTGCTGCCCATTCATACACTTCAGGGTTAGGAGCTTTCACCCCAATCACTTGATTCTGGTGGAGCTGCCCATCACCCTCCCATACCCCTATATTCATTTTAATGCCAATGAGACCCAGGCCAAGCCAATTATAAAAACTCCTTTTCCTAGCCACAGTGGCCCAATACTTTAATGTGCACACCAACAACTAGGGATCTTTTTAATATGAAGATTCTGATTCCATAGATGTGGGATCACCTGAGAGTTTGCATTTCTAACAAGTTCTCAGACGGTCCTCTGCTACTGACCTATGGGCAAAAACACAAGCTAGGACCTTACTCTCTCCTGGGGGTCTAGGGTTATGCACTCTAATCAAACCAGGCCAGTTTGTCAACACAGAGAAAGCCAAGGCATGACTGAGCAGAGATGGGAAGAAAGGGAATGATCACTTTGTCTCCACATTGACCTACTTGTACCTGGTGCCAGTTCCTCCTCACAACAGTCACACAGGTCAATAAATTGACTTCCTGTTTACATAAGGCTGAGTTGGATTTCTTCACTTGCAGTCAAAAGTATACATAGAGGGCTTCCCTGGTGGCACAGTGGTTGAGAGTCCGCCTGCCGATGCAGGGGACACGGGTTCATGCCCCGGTCCGGGAAGATCCCACATGCCGCGGAGTGGCTGGGCCCATGAGCCATGGCCGCTGGACCTGCGCGTCCGGAGCCTGTGCTCTGCAATGGGAGAGGCCACAACAGTGAGTGGCCCGCGTACCGCAAAAAAGAAAAAAAAAAAAAAGTATACATAGAGGGGCTTCCCTGGTGGAGCAGTGGTTAAGAATCCGCCTGCCAATGCAGGGGACACGGGTTCGGTCCCTGGTATGGGAAGATCCCACATGCTGCGGAGCAACTAAGGCCATGCACCACAACTACTGAGCCTGTGCTCTAGAGCCCGTGAGCCACAACTACTGAGCCCGCGTGCTACGACTACTGAAGCCTGCATGCCTACAGCCCGTTTTCCGCAACAGGAGAAGCCACCGCAATGAGAAGCCCGTGCACTACAACCAAGAGTAGTTCCCGCTCACTGCAACTAGAGAAAGCCTGCCTGCAGCAACAAAGACCCAACGCAGCCAAAAATAAATGAATAAAATAAATAAATTCATTTTTTAAAAACGTATACATAGAAAATAAACTTTCCTTAGATATAATCTAACAGTGTCCAAGTTGCCCTGTACAAAGCTATTCCTCATTTGCTGCATTTGGAACCTACTTACTTTAAGGAATTTTGAATTCTGACTCAAGATTATAAGAAATAAGTAGGAACAAATAGATACTTGCCAAACTAGTTGTTGCATGTTTAAAATTCACTTAGTTTTCTATTAGAGTAGTCATTATCTAAGTAAAGGCAATACAAAATCTTTTAAGGCTTTTCTTTGATCAATTAAGTAAAAAAATTGTATTCTTCAGAGATGTTTATTCCCACTTTACCAGCTTTCTGTAAGTGTTTCTCCACTGATTTTCTAGACATGAATATACCTCTGGAAGCAGGAAAAGGGGTGCAATACATGTCCAGTCTGTTGTGGGGTACAGTCATTTGCAGAGCTAAACTAGTAAATGACATGCTGTTGGGTCCTACAATTCCACCAAGCTCATGTATGTCTATCACCTACACCTATTCACAAAAGTGTAAACTAATTGTTTTTAATTCACGTTAAAGATCAGTTGAGATCATTTTGCATTTTTAAAATTAGTTTTTTTGTTAACTGCATTGTGGGTTAAATCAGTCTTCCTCTGTTTACATGGCATGAATTATTAATCACCCTTGAAGAATAGATGGGTGGCAATTCTGAAAATAAGATTAAATAAGTACTTGGAGACGTCTTCCCAGTGAAAAATGACTCATTGTTCTGAGAGGTGATAATGTCACAGTTCTCAGAGACAAAATAGATTTTCCTATTATAAATACAAACAGTAGAGTAATTAGCAAATTCACAAAGCATGGTTGTTATCCTTTTATTAGAGCAACGTATTCTTAGTTCAAGCAACAGTTTATTAAAATCTACATTTTGTGAGACGCCAGGATAAATCAATTCAGCAAAATAGCTTTAGCGGGTCGTCTCTAACTCACAGTCTGTATGTGCTTCTTCGTCCTGGAGACCTTGCCTGTTCCCTTGGACCAAGGTGAGGTTTTTTACGTGGACTCTCAAAGCACCCACTTACCCCATCATCCACAGAACCGCCCCATACTTGTTCACTTTTCTGAATCTCTCCCTGCCTCTTCCCAAACCCCTCTACACAGTTAAATGTTTAGCACAAAGTTAATGTTTTAAATATTTGCTTACTACACAGACAAGAAAGTTGGAAGTTGCTACATTACAACCAATTTAATTCATTTAATGTGAAGAGCACCTTACGCTTGTAGGTCGCTAATAGTAATCATGCAGTCTGCCTTGCGAAAATTTTATCCTTCATTGAGTTTATTCTTTTTTTTAATGTAAAAACATGAATAGATTTTGTTTTTCCTATATAAAATAAAGCTACCCAGTGCTGCTGAATTTGGCTAAAAAAATTCATGAGTGTTGTGCTTGCATTCCAAAAACTTCAAATCCAAAGTCATAACCAAGGATTTAACAGTATCAATGACGTTAAAAAACAGGTTGCGTGTCTTTTAAACACTGTCCCAAGGTATAGGAAGGACTTGTGTTAACAATTCTTTTCTGCCACTAAACTATATCAACAACTACCACTAGGGGGAGCTTCATCTCTTCTTATTTCCAGTGAACAGGCTGCTGCATTGAAGGCACATAAGGCAATATCCACTTTTCATTGTATGTATAATTTATTCTCAAATTTTGTATTAGGCCCTATATATCTGATATCTATAAGCCAACAATTTCATTTATGTTGATTGAAGACGATCCAATTTACTCTCAAATGATCACTTTCCTAGACGGAAGTTAATTCGACATGTAATTATTTTTCCATTTTCATGGCTCCACTGACATAAAAAGAAAAAAGTATGTTCATAACCAAAGGTAATAAACTTTTCCATTCCAAAAACAGATAAAAATTATGTATCTGCCTAAATAAATTAAAGGAAACAAATGTTATAAACTGTCTTTAACTTAACGATCAGCTTTCCAAACTTTGACAGTGTACACAGCACACTCAGCATTGCAGTAACTTCCTCATCGTGTCCCAGACAAAACAAAAAGCCCAAAGTTAGTTTACTAAGTAGTTAAGTTTAACAACTTAAGAATTATTTAGGTTCCAACAACTTATTAGCTGTTTGAAAAAAAAGTAATATTTTATTTCATGATTTCACAATTATTCTACTAGTCATCTATTGCTGCCTAACAAATTATCCTCAAGATTTAGTGGCTTAAACAGCACTTATTTATTATCTTATCATTTCTGTGGGCCAGGAATCCTGGAGGGGCTTAGCCAGGTGACTGTGGTTCAGAACCCCTCCTGAGGTTACTGTCAGGATGTCAGCTGGGGCTGCAGCCACCTGGAGGCTTGACAGGGGCTGGAGGATCCACTTCCAAGATGGCTCACTCACATGGCGATTGGCAGGAGGCCTGAGTTCCCTGTTGGCTGCTGGAAAACAGGCTCAGTGCCTCACCACGTGGGCACCTAAGAGAGCTGCTAGAGTGTCTTCACAACACGGCAGCTAACATCCCCAAAAGTGAGTGACCTGAGAGAACAAGCAAGGAGGAGGGTGCAATGCCTTTTATGACAGGGACTTGGAAATCACTTACCATCACTTCTGTCATATTCTATATTTTAGAAGCTAGTTACTAAGTTCAGCCCATACTCAAGAGGAGAGGAATTAGTCTCCATCTCTTAAAAGAAAGGTTATCAAATAATTTTGGACACATTTTTAAACCACTACATTTACCAGTGAGGTACATGCATCTGTTAGGCACTGTAATGGTTAACTTTATGTGTCAACTGGGCTAAGAGATGCCCAGAGAGCTGGTACAATATTATTTCTGGGTGTGTCAGGAAGAGATAAGCATTTGGATCAGTAGACTGAGTAAAGAAGTTACCTTCTTCAATTTGGGTATCATCCAATCCGTTGAGAGACTGAATAAAACAAAAGGGTAGGGCTTCCCTGGTGGCCCAGTGGTTGAGAGTCCGCCTGCCGATGCAGGGGACATGGGTTCGTGCCCCGGTCCGGGAAGCTCCCACATGCCACGGAGTGGCTGGGCCCGTGAGCCATGGCCTCTGAGCCTGCGCGTCCGGAGCCTGTGCCCCGCAACGGGAGAGGCCACAACAGTGAGAGGCCCGCGTACCGCAAAAAAAAAACAAAAAACAAAAAGGTGGAGGAAGGGCAAATTTTGCCCTCTGCCTAGGCTAGAACATCTATCTTCTCCTGCCCTCAAACATCAGGGCTCCCAGTTCTTGGACCTTCGGACTCAAACTGAAACTTACACCATTGACTCCCTGCTTCCCAGGCCTTCAGGGCTGAACTAGAACTACACCACTGGCTTTCCTGGGCCTCCCCCTTAAAGACAGGCAAACCATGGGACTTCTCAGCCTTCATAGTCACGTGAGTCAACCCCTCACAATAAACCTATTTCTATATATCAATAGACATATACAGACGTATGTCCTATTAGCTCTGTTTCTTTGGAGAACCCTCATACACGCATTGTACACTTGAACTTCAGAATCAGATTATAAAGCATCAGCCTCATTTCCCGTTCCACTCGGTTATCGTGTGCTATCTTCCTTTTACCACAGCAACTACTGAACACTTAACCTCATAAAGATACGTCTTCTATAAAAGCATTGTAGCATAATCTAAAGCTGAAAGTAAGCTACCTTGAGCTAGTAAGTCACATGGTGGCCAACAGATGTTGCTGTGTTTCCATCAGACTTTTAAAATATCTCACCTATGAGTTCAGGGCAGCCCCCTGGACAGCCTTGGTGCACCATTTGGGAACCACAGACTTAATGACCTTTTTCTCAGAGATGAAAATTAAGGTTAAACATATGTTTGAAAAAGCTTTCTAGATATGTCAACAGTTTCTCTCTTATTCGTACTCCAGAGAAATTATGAAAGAAAAATGAGGAGGCTATTTCCATTCAGGGTATTGAAATATAATCTTATTGTAAATGCCTCGTGGAATGTAAAAATATTCTAAGGACAGAATATTTCTTCTCTGTCCATTTTAGCCAAACATCAGTTGCATATGAAGAAAAAGAAATCCAAGAATGAAAAGACAAACTTAAAAAAATTTCAGTTCGAAAAAAAAATCAGTATCTAAGAAATAATTCCTTCAGTTTTATTTTAAAAAAAAGAAAACCTTTTTATTCTCCTTTCCTAATATATAATGGCATTTCAGTATTGACCTGACATCTATGCCAAAAGATGACACAGTACATCCATTTCCTCACTCATAGGAAGTTAGTCTTCAATTTAAAAAAAAAAAAAAAAATGCTCAAGTAATAAAAGGTCTTCCTGTGAATTGCAGCAGATAGAAAAACAAAACCAAATAAAAATGTATTTTTGCTTCTTCCTGAAACCCCTCTAAACTAACAAAAATTACTTTTTTAAGGGCAGAATCCCACAAAAACAGAGGGAGCAGGGGAGGTAATGATAGTAGATGATTCTTGTCCACAAGATACCAGAAAACGGAAAGCTAATAACTTAGTGGTAAATGACTTAAGTTTCAGCTTTGTCTGCTCTGCTAAGTACCTGAAGAACAAAAAAGCCAACTAGAAGAAGCTGAATCATGCCACGGAAACCCAGAACACTTCCCACAATAGAGAAATCAGGGGTTTCTGAAGGTGTTGGGTCTGCAAGTAGGGCTGAATACAGGAGAATTTTTTAAAAGTCTGAATAAAAAACTAACAGCCATTTTAGTTCCCTCCCTCTGTCCAGGCAGGCACGTGACTACATATCACAGAAGACAGTAGGTTCCCTATTGATAACAGAGATGTTCAATGTGTCTACTTTCTGAAGTGAGATCTCTAGTCCTCTTCTCACACTGGGCCCTGAGAAAGCTGACTTACACTACGTCATGCAAGAGAGTGGAGAAGTCCTCTGGGGAAACTGTCTGGCCCTATAAGTAGGGACAGCCAGGAGTCCCCAGGCCAGACAACCAGCTCCCGCCTTATGGCTCCACAATGAAACCTGACACTTGATGAGCTTTGCATGAACATAGAGCTTTCAACCAACATTTTAGTGTCCCCACTCCTTAATTTATTTTGAAATAACTTATATTAAAATTTCCAAATTTGATCAAAGACCTCCTGCATTTTTTAATGCAGATTTCCCAGACATTAACATTTTACTGAATATTCATGATTATCAACTCTCTTTCTCTCTTCACACACACCCCCACCCTGCCACATGTGTTTGTGTGTGTGTGTATGTGTCTGTGTGTGTTTGTGTCTGTGTGTATATGTGTGTGTCCATGTAGGTTTGTGCATGTCTGTGTGTATGTTTGTGTGTCTGTGTTTGTGTGTGTGTCTGTGTGTATGTGATTGTGTATATGTGTATGTCTGTGTGTCTGTGTGTATGTCTTTGTATGTGTGTGTCTATGTGTGTGTAGGGGAGCGTAACATACCCATTATCGTTAGTCATATTCTGAAATTTTAAAAGGAAGCTTCACACGTGATGTCCCATCACCCTTAAATAATCTAGTGTATATTTCCCCAAAACAAGGACACTCACACACTCAAATTTTGCCAACTGTCTAAAACTGCTTCTTTTCCCTTTCTCACCCAGGGGTATCCCAAGGAATATGTATTGGATTTAGTTCTTATGTCTCTTCAGATCCTTTCAACCTAAAACGTTATTTCTCAGTCTTTGCTATGCTTACCAGTTTTTAAAGAGTACGGGCATCACATTCTATAGGATGTGTGTCTCAGGACCAGGTCATATATCTTTGACAGGAATACCATGGAAACCATGGTGTGCTATTCCCAGTGAATCTCATCAGGGTTTTCAAACTTAGTAAAGAAAAAACAAAAACAAAAGCAAGTACTAAGTCTGAGAAATTTCTAAACAGTACAAGAAAGACAAGCCAGAGTTTACTATTGTAAAGAACTGGGGGGCTTCCCTGGTGGCGCAGTGGTTGAGAGTCCACCTGCCGATGCAGGGGACGCGTGTTCGTGCCCCGGTCCAGGAGGATCCCACATGCCGCAGAGCGGCTGGGCCCATGACCCATGGCTGCTGAGCCTGTGCGTCCAGTGCCTGTGCTCCGCAATGGGAGAGGACGCAACAGTGAGAGGCCCGCGTACCGCAAAAAAAAAAAAAAAAAAAACTGGGAAGAGTCAGTGACTTTACCCTACTTGCAACCAACAAATGAGCCTGCCAGTTTCATGGACACCAGCAAAAGACACGAGATTCCTTTGTCAGAGGCAAAGGATTTTATTACTCACATAACAGCAAGCAGCACCAGTTTCATGGTCACTGTGGCCGCCTTGCCCTTCAAGTCTCATGGGGGTGACAAAGAGTGGCCTAGGTGGAGGCTGCACATGCAGTGTGTTTCAATCACAGCTGAGAAACTCTGAGTTTGGGGAACCCCAGTCTTTTATAATAGACTGAAAGCAAACATACATGACCTTTGCCCCAGAGAAAGACATTATCATACTGAACAGTAAACAAACCTGTCCTCCACCCTGGAGAGAAACACTAGTGCTATCTTCCAAGGCTGTTCACTACACGTACATCCTTGAAATGAAATGATCATCTCAAAACACTAGCTGCCAGTGCCTCTGTTCATAAGATGTGCAGAAATGCAAAAGACCCATGGAGAAAAATCCAGAGCCACCTGCTATGTGACTCACTCCTCGAAACAGCGACACAGTCATAATGAAGGGAACGTTGGGTATTGATTCAACCCAAAATCGTGACTTAAATATATCGGGAATGGGGAGGAACGGAACTGTGTGTTGAGGAAGGTAGAATGACATAAAAGATAGTAAATCCTAATATTCTGTAGTGGAAATAATTAGATGACATCTAAAACGGAAAATCAAGAAAGAGAAGTAAAAGTGTGTTACTTTTTTATAAAGGAGAAATAAACAAAATGTGGAATATGATATTGCCTCCCAGGTATAGTCTTCATGGGATGGGAAAGTTGGAGCAAGTAACTGTTTTTTTTTTTTATCATAATAAGCTAATTGACATTTTAAACTATGTACATGATTATTTTCATAAAAATTAAACTATAATTTAAAAAGAAAGAGAGAGATTCTGGGGCGCAAGAGTTTTATTATAACTATTAGATTATGGCTTGAGGAAATTTAATCTGCCTTAAATATCTCTAAGGACGTAATAGGTCATGAAGTTGGCCTCCTTATCCTAACCAGATATTCACTGAAGGTCTATAGGACAACCCCACAGGCCTGGTAGGGATGACTGGATTTCCACTCTAGCACTCTTCGGGCTCAGTGATTCTGTGCCCTCTTCAAAGGACACAGGGAGAGAGAAAATGACCTCATTGCTGGTATGGTGTCTGTAATCATCTCTACCAGCTGCTCTGGGTTGTATTCACAACAAAGGAAACTTGACTTCTGCAGCCCTTCAGGCTGTCAGTTCTCAGGAGCCCATTCATCTGTGCTCAGCCATGTGGATGAGGGCAGGGGTGAAAGAGAATAAAGAAGGAAGCTAAGATGTTGGAATTTTATAAAGAGTCAAGTGTTATGCTATCTCACTTAATTTTTTCTTCAACCTATAGGTCAGTGTACTGAAAAAAAAGAAAAAAATCTAAAATTACAGAAGTGTATAAAGCAGAAAGTGGAAGTTCCCAGGCCCATGCATAGGAAGGAAGGAATCAAGAAAGAGGAAGACAGAGAATGCAGGGCTGACAGGATTCCACCAGATGATATAAATAGAGATCCCAGAATGACAGCTGTGCCCTGGCACAGATGACAACCAGTTCTAACTCCAGTTGGTCAAAAGCCCCTACAAGCAATTTCTTCAGGTACAATGTAATGTCTGGAATACCTCAGATAATTAGCAAAGATGTGTTGAGTGGTTTCCAAACTGGGGCATGCCGACGGTGAGAGTAAACATCATTTATTACACTGGGATGATGGTCACAGTGGTACGAACAAAAGAATACTCAAGGAAAAAAAGGTTAATTATGATCTACTACATGGCAAACCTGTGAATATTCCTTATAGTAATGTGAGCACTGAATACTAACCCAAACAAAATGGCAATATAGTTGTGTGGAAAGATGAGTTCATGGAAAAGGTACACAGGTGTGGTGGGAATTGGGAGAAGAAAAAGAACTAAATCCTTATCCCAAACAGTGAGAAATGGATAGATAACACATAAAAGCTGAAAAATCAAGAGGTTTCTCCAAATAAGCATGTTATTTAGAGACAAAAAGGTAAATACAAAATTCGGAAGTTAAAATGAGTGAATATAGGTTCCTCTTGGGAGAAAAAGATGGGCAAGGAAGAAATAGAGGATTTCTGCTTTTCAAAATTATTTCACTCTTTACACTTTATACATTTATATCGTTGATATAAATTAAAAGTTAAAAGAAGAGAGAGAGAACAAGAAAAGATGGAAGAGAAGAACGAAGGGAAAGAGGGAGAGAGTAACATATCTACTTTTCACCTGGTAGAACTAAAAATATTAATAGAAACGTCAAGTCCAAACTACATTCAACTGGATTTTCCAAGGTATATTTATTTTGTTTTGGTGGGTTGCAGGCAAAGGGGTGGGTAAATGCTATACAAGCAATGATACTCAATATTCACAGGCATAAAAAAATTAGGGCAAACTGAGATGGTGCTGCAGCATGCCTTGGAAACATATATCCAGAAATGAGTTATTCAGCAGCATTCGTTTTCAAAGCCACGAACAGTGGGGTTTTGGGGGGTTTGGTTTGTTTTGTTTTAATGTTCTTAGCTGAGTTTTCAGCTACCAGTAGACATTACTGAGCAATCTGGAAAAGGAAATTGCGGAAATAAAGGGAAAAAAAATCCATCTACCCACACCTTGTCTTTCTTTGCTATGTTCTTGCGGTTGCTAGTACTTCAGCCTAACAGATATTGCCTTTTACGAAGACACCCACTGCTTGATTGCAATTTGATTTTCAGAAATTTTAACCAACATGTTCTGATTAGCACTAAAGAAAATGTGGTGTAGATGATGCCTTCTCATCACTGACTCACCCTTTTCAAGAGTTTGGGAGAAGACTATTTTCTAATTTCCACCAATGGTATATTTTGTGCAAAGCCCTGTATGAAGGTTATTATCAGAGGCTGCTTCCTGGTAGATGTACATCCTTGGGGTCCCAAAACCCTCTGTTACAGGTCCACATTTTCTCACCTTCTCTGAGCGCATTTACTTATAAAGCCATGAAAAATTGATAGGTACAAAGAACCTCGGTTAGCACCAATTCCTAATAAGGATGTCCATAGCACTATTTTTTATAGGACTACATTATAAAACATTTACTAATGCAACTCAAATCCTTGAACTCAAAAATAGAAAAACAACCTAACTTAATGTCAACAATTACTGCAGACAGTGGGCTGCTCAGAGAGCCAGCCCCTGTTCCTGCTAACACAGTGGAACTAGCACGGTAGGACAGGGAAAGAAGACACATCCTGGACTGAATTCTTACTCCATGAGTACCTAGCTATGTAATTTCTGAGATATTCAACCACTCTGAATGTCAGTGTCTTTACCTGTAAAATAAAGAAGGTAAGGCCTCCTTTACATATGCCCTACTGCAGTGATGCACCTCACTTAAGGAGGACACTCAACATATACTAGAGCTCCCTTTCCTCTAATTTCTTGGGGCACGGGAAAGAGTGTGCTGCGTCCTGCCTCCTTTTCCTTTTACATGATCAGGTTGCACACTCCCTCCCCTTATTTGGGATACAAGAAGAAAGTGAAGAAATTAGCCTATGAAAGACCACTTTTCAATTCACATTTGATTTGAAAAATCAGATCAACCCCTGGGTTCTGCTCTTTCACTTTTGAGTCTGGACTTTGTTAATCATTGGCGGAGAATTTTTTCTAGTGACATTAGTGGCATCGTCAAATCAAAGGCTAGCTAGCGGCAACTGGATTGCTTTCCTGGGGAAGGGTCTCTTAACGGAGACTGCATGATAATGATAACTCATTGGTGTCCCTTTTCAGGAAAGCTGGCAGAAAAGGCAGTGAAGAAAAACCATATAAGAGACACGGAATGGGGAGAATAAAATTTTTCTTATAAAGTAGCAGAAGATTATAATCAGGAATTCCTCATCTTTTCTCCTTGGGTATTAGCTATAGTGTGATCTTGCACTTGTGTCGAACAGAATACAGAAAATCTTAGGACCTGGAAAAACGTTAGAGCTCCTTAGAAGATATAACCCCAACTTACAGCCATGGAAACTGTTCACAGAAGTCAAGAGCCTTGTTCAACATAGGACAGTTTTTTTTAAAGGGATTCCATTTCTATCCATGCACTTTCCTCTCTCGTTTGTGTAAGCAAATGTATATCAAACACTGCATTTCTGTGTGCTGTAAATTTATGTCACTGCATTGTTCTGCTATTTAGGAACTAGCTAACATGCTTTACAATTATTTTAAGGAACTCTCACAAAAGTCATGCTTTCTATTTAGGTGAGACAGTTTAAGGGGTGCGTGTAATAGGAGAGGCTGGGTGCTTTGAGAATCCAAATAGAAAGTAAGAAAATTGTCTGACACCTTGTTGTTAACTCTAGAAACAAAAAATGAGACTGCCACTTCCCCGCTTTGTACTGTTCTTAGGTTCTTCTCTGAATGCAGAAGTGTCAGAGAGGCTTTGCTGAAACCCAGAAAGCTGCTATGCGACCTACATGTGAAATTCTTTCTCCATACCTGGAATCCTGAGGTCTATAATCCGGCTATTTAAGAAACAAACATGCTGTGTCCAGAGGAAGGAAAATATAACAGCAGACACCTGAATCCATCGTCAATCTAGTTTTCCAGCTTGTCATGTCTCCTTGAATACTGTGTGAGGAAACCTCAGAAATGGAACTGATTTACCATAAAATGTGCCTATTTTCCATTAAATCTTGCCAGTCGCTTCACTGTGGCACTGAAGTTACCAATGTTTCATCTGTTGACCCTGCAGGGCCACTTCTTGGTCTTGTTATTTGAGAAAATGAACCGTGCATAAGAGAGGCCTTGGAGGAAGATTCACATCAGTGATTTTGCACAGTGCTTAAGCTAGAGATGTGAGCAGTTCCTTGAAGAGAGCAGCTTTAGTCAGACCCTTGGGGGAAATAGTGGGAAGTGGAACGTAGTTGAGGCAAGCATAGGGCAGGACGTAAGAAGTCTGTTTTTAGGGCTTCCCTGGTGGCACAGTGGTTGAGAGTCCGCCTGCCGATGCAGGGAACACGGGTTCGTGCCCCGGTCCGGGAAGATCCCACATGTGCGGAGCGGCTGGGCCCGTGAGCCATGGCCGCTGAGCCTGCGCATCCGGGGCCTGTGCTCCGCAACGGGAGAGGCCACAACAGTGAGAGGCCCGCGTACGGCAAAAAAAAAAAAAAAAAAAAAGTCTGTTTTTAGAGGCTTAGTGGAATGGGTGGAGGAGTTAGAGCCCTGTAAGTCCCAATTAAAATTCCAGAGCTGCTAAATATCCATTGCATGACCTTGATGAAGTCACTTAACCTTCAGAATTCACTTAATTTATATATAGAATGGACATAATATGAGTAACTCAAGGAGTTACTACAGGAACTAAATAAAAAACATATATATACATATTATGCTCGTCCCTGATGTGACCATCAGTGTGTACACAACAAATGCCAGCAATTTAAGGATTATGACGGTGACGGTTATTCTAATCCAAGCACTGCCCTTTGCCAGCTGTACGCCCTTGGGTGAGGAATTCTCAGTTTCATTTTCTTCCATTGGAAAATAAGGAGAATAATATTTACTTTGCAGAATTATTCTGAGGACCAGAAATGGTGTGTGGAAAATATCCAGCCACAGTATCTAGCCTAGCACAGGTAGATTCTTGATAATTTGTCATTCTCATTGTTTTCACTACCACCTATTATTTATATAGCAATCTGTGTAAGCTGTTTAAACATGAAAGAAGTCATGTTTCATATAAAGTTAACTTTTCTTGATATCATAAATTCATACACCAGTTCCTCTGATAAATATTTACTTAAGAGACAGACAAAATTTCTGTTTCCTTTTTTTTTTATATAAATTTATTTTATTTTTGGCTGCATTGGGTCTTCGTTGCTGCATGCAGGCTTTTCTCTGGTTACGGCGAACAGGGGCTACTCTTTGTTGTAGTGTGCAGGTTTCTCATTGCAGTGGCTTCTCTTGTTGGGAGCACGGGCTCTAGGCGCGCGGGCTTCAGTAGTTGTGGCACATGGGCTCAGTAGTTGTGGCTCACAGGCCCTAGAGCGCAGGCTCAGTAGTTGTGGTACATGGGCTTAGTTGCTCCACAGCGTGTGGGATCTTCCCGGACCAGGGCTCGAACCCATGTCTCCTGCATTGGCAGGCGGATTCTTAACCACTGCGCCACCAGGGAAGCCCCCAAAATTTCTCTGTTTCCTAAGTCCCTGTGCAAGCTCCCTTAGGCATAACCACCAAAAAGCTGTGGTTGACAATCAAATCAGTGTCCTTTACTGTGAGTTGGACTTATCAGAGCCACTGTGAAAGGGACACACGAAAACTTCCCCAGCTTATGGAGACATGCACCATCAGCAGTTTGGTCAAGGCAGGAAACACAACCAGGATTAAATGCCCAGGGAACATTTTATGGTCTTTGGCCTTGACCTCCAGAGGGTCTTATTGTCAAATACTGGTTTATCAGTCAAAGAAGAATCAGCTGTATTGAAGTAGCATTCTGCAGGATGTGCTAGCCATCTAGCCTCACACTCCTGGACACCAGAATCTTGATTCAGTGGTCAGTTGGATCCACATAGTTGCAATGCATCTTTTAAATCATGCTAAAATGCATTATTTTTAGTTGAGGGGAAAAAAAAGAAGAGGATAGTTGAGAATATAGAGCTCAAAATATGGAAGAACAACACATCAGGTTGTTTTGAAGTTCTAAGTTCTGCTTTTTTTTGGCTCTGCAGGGCCTGTCCCCCACCCCACCCCCCTTTCACCCTACCAATTCAACTCCCCTTGACATCTGTGGCTTAAGGATCCCTCCACCAGAGCTGAAGTTGCCCTTCTGGAGATCTCTCCAATTCTCTGGGATCCCAAAAGCCAATTTTGAACTTGGCCAATTTTTTCTCAACCAACCGTATGTTTCTAAATAAGATTTGTCAATTAGTTGATAAAGTTGAACCTCCCCCTTGGGGAAGTTAGGTCTCTTCACCAAGAGACTTAACTGTTCCATATGTCAGGTTAGTTGTCTCAGCCTGGGTTTTCCCCCAAAAAAGTAGAGCCTGTGTGATAGTGAAAGTAATTTGCAGGCAATAATCCTAAGGCACAAGAGTAAGGACTGGGCTTCCCTGGTGGCGCAGTGGTTGAGAGTCCGCCTGCCGATGCAGGGAACACGGGTTCGTGCCCCGGTCCGGGAAGATCCTACATGCCGCGGAGCGGCTGGGCCCGTGAGCCATGGCCGCTGAGCCTGCGCGTCCGGAGCCTGTGCTCCGCAACGGAGAGGCCACAACAGTGAGAGGCCCGCATACCGCAAAAAAAAAAAAAAAAGAGTAAGGACTTAGCAGAGTGCAACTGGCAAGAGAAAGATAAACCACAGTGTATTATCAACGGGTTGTCACCATGGGCAAGTGGACCTTGCTCCTACTGAGAAGCCATGTGGAACGTGAGTCAGAGTTGTTCACCTGAGGGACAAAAGAGCAGATGACTGTCCTGTCTCCCATCTTCCACTGGTCAAAGGTTGAGATGTTTGTTTTGTTTTGTTTAATTAATTAATTTAATTTATTTATTTTTGGCTGCACTGGGTCTTTGTTGCTGCGCACAGGCTCCCTCTAGTTGCAGCGAGCGGGGGCCACTCTTTGCTGCCGTGCGCAGGCTTCTCATTGCAGTGGCTTCTTTTGTTGTGGAGCACGGGCTCTAGGCAAGCTGGCTTCAGTAGTTGTGGCACACAGGCTCCAGAGCGCAGGCTCAGCAGTTGTGGCGCACGGGCTTAGTTGCTCGGCAGCATGTGGGATCTTCCTGGACCAGGGCTTGAACCCGTGTCCCCTGCATTGGCAGGCAGATTCTTAACCACTGCGCCACCAGGGAAGCCCCAAGGTTGGGATGTTAGCACTGCCTCCCCTTTGGGTTTGTTCACGCAGCAGAATGGCTGGACAGCTTCCTACAGGCATCTCCCCAGGGCTGTGGCAAGGAAGCCAGACAGAAAGTAACAGTTTCACAGGGCGCAGCTAAGACAAAGTGCAATCCGGTTTCACCTGTCTCTGTTGGTAGCCATAGCAACGGCTGGAGTAAAAAGATTTACTCTAAGATAATGTAAAACAGGGAACAGAAGTGACCTTGTTGGTCTTGTGACAGCAGTGGCACGATTCAAATGAATAATACTCCTCAATATTTTATTGAAGAGTATTTTATCTCACAAACTAAACAAAACCTCATTACTTCCATTCCAAAGCCTCAATCCTGTTTTGGTGGGATGCATAGTTCTTTCAACAGTTAATGTATATTCCTAAAGCTTCCCATGGAGTCATCTCACAAACTGATTTTGAATTATATAATTTAAAAGTGAATTTTTAAAAACATTCATTGAACGGTTATGCTAGATCTTTCAAAGGCAGGCACAATACAAAAAGAACAAAACATGGTATCTTCCCCTAAGGAGTTTGTAAATTACTCAGGTGAGACAGGATAAGACAGATAATTTAAAAGGTTGAATGATAACTAATAAGAAACTGCTGTATAAGAAAAAACAAATAAAATAAAATTCAAATTAAAAAAAAGGTTGAATGAAGAAGTTAATAGAGGGGGAAGGAGCAATATTGAACACATGCTGAATTTGTGGCAAATAATCAGCAGATAGTAATCAGGGCTACAGAATCCTACCCAGACTTACAGAAACATGTTAGACTGATCTGACGAGGAAGGAAATAAACATGGATACAAACACACAGAAATGAAGGACAAAATAAAATTATTTTGTCTTTAATTTATCTCTGCTCCAAAGAAGAAAAGAGCTAACTCCAGAGGCCAAAAATAAAAACTTCCCCTGGAATCTAGGGCTAAGATTTTAATACCCATGAGATAATAGAGGTTGTGGCTTCAGGGGGGTTAGAGGAGCTGGAGCTGAGCCCCCAAATAATAGTCAGAACGACAAAGAGCTTCTTAGCCTATGAAAAGTGGATCTAGAAAAATTATCCAACTAATTGAAGCAACAGGAAAAATCTTGCCATCCAAATACAAATTTAAACCACCTGTATAGTGCAAAATTTACAGACAAGAAATTAATATTATAACTTGTCCAGAGCATTGAAATAGCTAGCACTCATTCAGAAGAGTCCTATCAGATCAAAACTTTTTTTTTTTTTAATTTTTATTTTATTTATTTATTTATTTATTTATGGCTGTGTTGGGTTTTCGTTTCTGTGCGAGGGCTTCCTCTAGTTGCGGTGAGCGGGGGCCACTCTTCATCGCAGTGCGCGGGTCTCTCACTGTCGCAGCCTCTCTTGTTGCAGAGCACAAGCTTGAGACGCGCAGGCTCAGTAGTTGTGGTTCACGGGCCTAGTTGCTCTGCAGCATGTGGTATCTTCCCAGACCAGGGCTCGAACCCGTGTCCCCTGCATTGGCAGGCAGATTCTCAACGACTGTGCCACCAGGGAAGCCCCAAAACTGATCTTTTACATTCATAACCTAGGAATCACAGAGGTCCTCAGCAAAATTCTTCACTGCAAACAGGTCACTGTAAAAAATTATAATATGCATGAAGAAATGAACCAGCATCATGAGAATTAGCAAATGCCGCAAGCAGAAAAATTGGTCGCTTTGAAAACCATAAGTGGTAAAGCAATTTGAAAGAGACTCTAAAGTATGTTTGTATCACTCAACTTTTGCTACATGACAGAGCTCCCCAAAATTTAATGGCTTAAAGCAACAACCACTTCAATTTTTTTGAGAGATATGACCTTTATTATTCAATCTATTTAATGTAAAAAACAACAAAACATTTCACCATTTTTCACACCCTCCATCTCCGGCAACCACCAATCTGTTCTCTGTATTTATGAGCTCAGTTTATGTATGTATGTATGTATTGATTTGATTCCACATATAAGAGAGATCATACGGTATTTGACTTTCTCAGTCTGACTTATTTCACTTAACATAATACCCTCGAGGTTCATTCCTGTTGTCACAAATGGCAAGATTGTATTTTTTTTTATAGCTGAATAATATTCCATTGTTGTGTGTAAATATATATATTACATTTTACTTATCCATTCATCCATTAATGGACACTTAGGTTATTTACATATCTTGGCTATTATAAATAATTTTGTAATAAACATGACAGTGCATATATCTTTCTGAATTAGTGTTTTTATTTTTTCAGATAATTACCCAAAAGTGGAACTGCTGGATTATATGGTAGTCCTATTTTTTAATTTTTGAGGAATCTCCATACTGTTTTCCATAGTAGTTGCACCAAATTACTACCAACAGTGCACGAGGGTCCCCTTCTCTCCACACCCTTGCTCACACTTGTTTTTTCTAGTCTTTTTGACAATAGCCATTCTAACAGGTGTGAGGTCATATTTCATTGTAATTCTGATTTGCATTTCTCTGATAATTAATGATGTACAGCATCTTCTCATGTACCTGTTGGCCATCTGTACATCTTCTTTGGAAAAATGTCTATTCAGATCTTCTGCCCATTTATTAATCAGATTGTTTATTTTCACTATTGAATTGTATGCATTCTTTATGTATTTTATATATTAGCCCCTTATCAGAAAAAATGATTTGCAAATATCTTCTCCTATTCAGTAGGATTTGTTGATGGTCTCTTTTGCTGTGCAGAGCTTTTTAGTTTGAGGTAGTCCCACTTGGTTTTTTTGTTTTTGTTTGTTTGCTTGTTTTTGTTGCTTTTACTTATGATGTCAGATTCCAAAAAATTATCGCCAAGACCTATGTCAAGGAGCTTACCACCTATGTTTTTTTCTAGGACTTTTATGGTCCCAGGTCTTACATTCAAGTCTTTAATTTATTTTGGGTTAATTTTGGTGTACACTGTAAGACAGTGATCCAGTTTTATTCTTTTGCATGTGGCTGCCCAATTTTCCCAACACCATTTATTGAGGAGACTATCTTTTCCCCAATGTGTATTCTTGGCTCCTTTGTCGTACTAATTGACCATATACGTGTGGGTTTATTTCTGGGCTCTCTATTCTGTTCCATTGATCTATGTGTTTGTTTTTATGCCAATACCATACTGTTGTAATATAGTAATATAACTTTGTAATATAGTTTGAAATCAGGGAGCATGATGCCCCGGGTTTTGTTCTTCTTTCTCAAGATTGTTTTGGCTATTTGGCTATTCAGGGTCTTCTATGGTTGCATACAAATTTTAGAATTGTTTATTCTATTTCTGGTGAAAAGCCATTGGATTTTTTTTTTTTTTTTTTTTTTGGCTGCACTGTGCAGCTTGTGGGATCTTAGTTCTCTGACCAGAGATCGAACCCAGGCCCCTTGCAGTGGAAGCACTGAGTCTCAACCAGTGGACTTCTAGGGAATTCCCTGTGCCATTGGAATTTTGATAGGGATTACATTGAATCTGTAGATTGCTTTGGGTAGTATGGACATTTTTTTTTAATATTTATTTATTTGGCTGTGCTGGGTCTTCACTGTGGCAGGCAGGATCTTTTAGTTGTAGCATGTGGGATCTAGTTCCCTGACCAGGGATCAAACCTGAGCCCCCTGCACTGGGAGCGTGGAATCTTAACCACTGGACCACCAGGGAAATCCCTAGTATGGACATATTAACAATATTAACTCTTCCAGTCCATGAGCACAGAATAGCTTTCCATCTATTTGTGTCTTCTTCAATTCCTTTCATTAACATCTTGTAGTTTTCAATATACAGTGGTCTTTCACCTCCTTGGTTAAATTTATTCCTAGTTATTATATTCTTTTTGATACAATTGTAAATGTTATTGCGTTCTTTATTTCTGATAGTTCATCATGAATGTATAGAAATGCAACAGATTTCTGTATATTGATTTTGTATCCTGCCCTTTGACTGAATTCATTTATTAGTTCTAATAGGTTTTTTTGGTGGAATCTTTAGGGTTTTCTAAATGTAATACCATGTCATCTGCAAATAGTTACAGTTTTACTTCTTCTTTTTCAATTTAGATGGCTTTTATTTCCTTTTCTTGCCTAATTGCTTTGGTAGGACTTCCAATACAGTGTTGAATAAAAGTGGTGAGAGTGGGTAAACTTGTCTTGTTCCTAAAGTTAGAGGAAAAGTTTTCATTGTTTCACCATTGAGGATGATGTTAGCTATGGGTTTGTCATACATGGTCTTTATCATGTTAAGTTACCTTCCTTCTATACAAGCTCTGTTGAGAGTATTTTTTATATAAATGTATATTAAATTTTGTTAAATGTTTTTTCCGCATGTATTGAGATGATTATGTGCTTTTTATCCTTCATTTTATCCATGTGGTCTATCACATTGAATGATTTATGAATGTTGAATCATTTGTGAATGTTGTATTCCTGGGATAAATCCCACTTGATCATGATGTATGATCTTTTTAGTATATTGTTGAATTCTGTTTGCTAACATTTTGTGGAGGATTTTTGCATCAATGTTCCTCCAGGATATTGGCCTATAATTTTCTTTTCTTGTGGCATTCTTGCTTGGTTTTAGTATCAATGTAATGCTGGCTCATAAAGTGAGTTTGTAAGAGTTCCCCCTCTTCTATTTTTTGGAAAAGTTTGAGAAGGATTTGTATTAATTCTTCTTTGAATGTTTGGTAGAATTCACCAGCAAAGTCATCTGTTCCTGGACTTTCATTTGTTGGAAGGTTTTTGATTACTGATTTAATCTCCTTAATAGTAATCAGTATGTTCAGATTTTCTGTTTCATCATGATTCAGTTTTAACAGGTTGTATGTTTCTAAGAATTTATCCATTTCTTCTAGGTTGTCCAATTTTTTTGGTGTATAATTGTTCATAGCAGTCTCTTATGATCCTGTGTATTTCTGCGGTATGAGCTGTAACAACTCTTTCATTTCTGATTTTATTTGCATCCTCTCTTTTTCTTGGTGAGTCTAGCTAAAGGTTTGTCAATTTTGTTTATCTTTTCAAAGAACTAGCTCTTAGTTTCATTTCTCTTTTCTATTGTCTTTTTAGTCTCTATATCATTTATTGCTTCTCTAACCTTTTTATTTTCTTCCTTCTACTAGCCTGGAACATCATTTTTTCCTCTTTTTCTAGTTTCTTGAGGTATAAAGCTAGGTTATTTATTTGAGACTTGTTTCTTTTTTTAATATTTATTTTTTTTATATACTTATTTATTTGATTTTGGCTGCAACGGGTCTCAGTGTGGCAAGCAGGATCTTCACTGAGGTATGCAGGATCTTTCATTGAAGCACACAGGCTTCTCTCTAGTTGTGGTGTGCAGGTTTTCTCTTCTCTAGTTGAGGCGCACAGGCTCCAGGGTGCATGGGCTCTGCAGTTTGCAGCACACAGCCACTCTAGTTGAGGTGCGCAGGCTTAGTTGTCCCGTGGCATGTGGGATCTTAGTTCCCTGACCAGGGATCGAACCCACATCCCCTGCACTGGAAGAGGGAGTCTTTACCACTGGACCACCATAGAAGTCCCAAGACTTGGCTTGTTTCTTGATGCAGGCGTTTATCTCTATGAACTTCCCTCTTAGAAATGTTTTGCTGCATCCCATTAATTTTGGTGTTACATTTCTATTTTCATTTGTTTCAAGGTATTTTTTTTACTTCTCTTTTTATTTCCTTGACCCATTGGTTGTTCAGTAACATGTTGTTTAATCTTCACATATTTGTGAGTTTTCTTTGTGTAATTAATTTCTAATTTCATACCATTGTGGTTGGAAAACATACTTGATATGATTTCACTTATCTTAAATTTATTAGACTTGTTTTGTGACCCAACATATGATCTGGGAAAATGTTCCATGTGCACTTGAGAATAATGTGTACTGTGTGGCTTTTGATGTTCTGTAAATATCTGTTAAGTCCATCTGATCTAATGTGCTATTTAATGGCAATGTTTCCTTATTGATTTTCTGACTGGATGATTTATCTATCGATGTAAGTGAGGTATTAAATTCCCCTACTATTATTGTATTGTTTTCTATTTCTCCCTCTAGGTCTGTGCTCGGTTTTTGCTTTGTGGTTACCATGAGACTTACGTATAACAACTTATATCTATAACAGCCTATTTTACGTTGACAGCAAGTATGATCCCATTGTAAAGCTCAATGTCATTACCGCCGCCTCATGTTTTATGTTTTTGATGTCACGTTTTACATCTTTTATCTTATGTATCCCTTAACTAATTATTGTAATCATAGTTATTTTTTCTACTTTTCTCTTTTAACCTTCATACTAGCTTTATAAGTGATTAATCCACTACCTTTAGTATATATTTACTTTTCCAGTGAGATTAATTCTTTCATACATGTTCTTGTTACTAATTATTGCCTTTTCTTTTCAGCTTAAAGAAGTCCCTTTAACATTTCTTGTAAGGCCAATTTAGTGGTGATGAACTCCTTTAGCTTTTGCTTATCTGGAAGACTCTCTCTCCTTCATTTCTGAATAACTTTTCTGGATAGAGTATTCTTGGTTGGAAGTTTTTTTCTTTCAGCACTTTGAATACATGGCACCACTTCCTTCATGCCTGCAAAGTTTCTGCTGAAAACTCTGCTCATCGCCTTCTGAGAGTTCCTTTGTATGTAACTATTTGTCTTTTCTCTTGTTTTTAAGATTCTCTCCTTGTCTTTAACTTTCAACATTTTAATTATAATGTATCTTAGTGTGGGTCTCTTTGAGTTCCTTTTATTTTGAACTCTCTAAACTTCATGGATCTGGATGTCTGTTTCTTTCCCCAGGTTAGGGAAGTTTTCAGACATTATCTTTTCAAATAAGATTCCTGCCCCTTTCTTTCTCTCATCTTCTTCTTGGAGCCCTACAGTGCAAATGTTAGTCCATTTGATGTTGTCCTATAAGTCTCTTAAACTATCTTCATTTTTTTCATTCTTTTTTCTTTTTTTCTGCTCTGATTGATGAGTTCCACTGACTTTTCTTTGAGTTGAATGAGGCTTTCTTCTGGTTAATCTAGCATGTTGTTGAACCCCTCTGGTGTGTTTTTCAGTTTAGTTATTGTATTCTTCAGCTCTGTGACTTTTATTTGGTACTTTCTTATATTTTCCATCTCTTCGTTGAAGTTCTCACTATGTTCATTTGTTCTTCTCCCCAGCTCGGTGAGCATCTTTATGATCATCACTGTGAACATTTTATCAGGTAAGTTACTTATCCACATTTCATTAAGAGTTTCTCCTAAGGATTTATCTTGTTCTTTTGTTTGGAATGTATTCCCATTTCTTCATTGTATTGACTTTCTGTATTGGTTTCTAATCAGTAGATGAAAAAAAACACCTCTTCCAGTCTTGAAGGAGTGGCCTTGTGTAGGAGATGAACCTTGTCATTCAAACCTGCCTCACTCTTGGTTGTCTCTCAAACCTATTTTTATTATATTTTGACAGCTCCCAATCGCTGATGTTGTGGCAAGACCTGTCAGTGTGCCAAAGGTGAGAAACTCAGATCTAGATTCAGGCTGACTGAAATCCAGACCCTCAGGCATCGGCTTTTAAAAATATGCAAACAGGGACTTCCCTGGTGGTCCAGTGGTAAAGAACCTGCTTTACAATGCAAGGGACACAGGTTTGATCCCTGGTCAGGAAACTAAGGTCCCACATGCCACGGGGCAACTAAGCCCACGCGCCACAACTGCTGAGCTCGCGTGCGTCATCTAGACCCTGCATGCCACAAACTACAGAGCCCACGTGCTCTGGAACCTGCTCGCCACAACTAGAGAGCCCATGCACCCTAGAGACTGTGTGCCACAACTAGAGAAGAGAAAACCCACATGCCACAACTACAGAGAAGCCCGTGCACACAATGAAGCACCTGCGCGCTGCAAAGAAAGATCCCACATGCCTCAACGAAGATCCTGCATGCTGCAACTAAGACCCAATGCAGCCAAAAATAAAATTAAGTAAATAAATAAATCTTTAAAAAAAAAAAAGTATGCAAACATACACAGTCCTGTGGGACTGCAGGCATATGCCCCACTAGCCACCAGAGGCAGGAAACCTGGAGGTGTCCCCTAGAGGTATAGCAGTTGCAAAAATCAGGGCTCCAGATGAGTGTATAAGCTCTCTTCTGGATGATACTAGCGAACTGGAGGAAGGCAGAGGACAGTGCCAAGATGGCATCCACAGTCTACATTCCTTGAGAGCAGTTTCATAGGCCATTAGTGTGTGCCAAACCTGAAGGCTGCCCCCTAGGCTGAAACTCCAGGACAAGAAAAAACGTCTTCTTTGCAGAAAGACTATGTGCCTCAGTCCATTGTCTGTGCAGTGCCCTGGGGGTAGTAGTCTGTCAAGTATCATTTCTCCAATGCCACAGCCTCAATTTTGTGGTCAACAATTAGAGTGGTTCTTCTAGTCTGGGCTGATCTCAGGTGGGCTCCTTCATGTGTCCATAATCATCTTATGAATTGGTTGGGTCTGGCTGCTTTGTGGTGGTGTTGTCTAAGATAGATGGGATTCCTGTCTCCCCTTTCCATATGGTCTCCCATCTACAGCATGCTAGTGAGAGTTTGTTCCCATGATAATTTAAGGGTTCCAAGAAGGTAAGCAGAATTGTGGAAAACCTCTTTCACCTTCTGCCACAGTCTACTGTCCAAAGCAAGTCACAAGGTCGGTCCAGATTCAATGGTTGGAGATACAAGCTCCATGTCTTGATGGAAGGGGAAGAATCTGTGATTGTTTTTGCAATGTGCCATATGATAAAAAAAAAATTAATAAAAGAAGAAATAGAAACTAAAAGAGTTCAGTATGCAGAAACAACTGGCAAATTTGAAAAACAGAATCTTCCTCAAGTGTCAGAGTAGAAGACAAGGGATCCAAATACCTCATTCATCATTAGGTTCTTCCCTAAATTCACAGACTCTATTTTCAGGATTATCCTCCAATTTCAGCCAAAGCACTGCATCTCCCATGGATACTTTTGCTTCTGAGATTTCTTTTGTCTAGAATTTATTTCCCTCCCTTTCTACCAAACTGATCAATATTTCCTTTCAAAATTCTATTTATTCCAAATATCTCTTCTTCGATGAAAAGTAATAACAATGGTAATAATATTTAATACTGGTAATAATATTTATGATTCCTTAGCATATGCCAGCCACTGTTCTAAGTATCCCTCTTATTCCTACATCCCCCCAAATACCATTAAAGAGGAAAACCCAGGTCTCTCTGACTCAAAATTAATGCTCTTAATCTTAGCATTGACTACTCTCTAAAGTATTATTTCTTAGTGACCCTAAACAGGTGTGATTTCTCTCAGTTTTGGCTTTGTATTTATCTTTAAAGCATATTGACAGTAGCAAGTATTGGTGAAGATGTAGAGTGATGGCAATACTCAGGCACTGCTGGTGGAGCTGTAAACCTGTACAACCACTTTGGAAGACAGTTCGCAATTCTAAGGTGAAGGTACACGAGCCCTATGACTAGAAATTCAAATACTAGGATGTACCAAATGAATTTATGCCACATACACCAAGAAACAGATCCAAGAATGTCCACAGCATTAAAGCAACAAAGACCCAACGCAACTAAAAGTAAATTAAAAAAAAAAAAAAACATAAGGAGGATGTTACCATAATAATTAGTAGAGTAGTTTCCTTCATATGGGAGAGAAGAAGTAATAATTAAGAGGAAGCATTTGGGGACCTTCTAGGTTCCAGAAATGTCTTATTTCATAGCCTTGCTGGTGGTTTCATGAGCATTCACTAAACGATAATCCATTACACTGTACAGTTTTATTTTCTGCACATCCCTAAATGCATGTTATAATTCACAATAAAGACATTTAAAGAAAAAATAACAAAGGGATTTCATTAACTCCTATGACATGAAGGCCATAGGTAAGTAGTTTACCACTTACCTATGGCAGGTGTGTGTAAAGGAGAGAGGAAATGAAGAAGAGGAGGATAAGTAGAAATTCAGACCACAGGATCATTCTAAGAAGCTTTGGCCAGGCCAACAGGGAGTCCTCAAGCCAAAGTCACCCTATAGAGGAATCCTGCTTCTTGCAGGAATTGACCTGCCTTAGTGTCCCTGGCATTCTGTCATGGGCGGAGGGCAGCTTGTGGAAAGTGTGGCCTTTGGAGAAATGCAACGATGGATTCAGAGGCCAGCAGCTGGGGCTATCCACAAATTACATACTCCACAGCAGGAGATCTGAGCAGCACATTTCCAAGGCTGTTGCATCTACTAAAGCGATGTAAATTGTGAAAACTCCAACATAGCAATGCAAATAAATGACACAAAACAATTTGAATTGCAAAATTACTAACTTAATGTTATAATAATAAATGTTATATTAATAAATTTTTATGATCATTCTACTCAGGAAATCCTTGAATATTTATGAAATGGTATGGAACACTATTTTTCTACTTTGAAGACTAGGGAAACAAGACTTCAGACCCACTCAAATCTACCTGAGAGTAACAACTAATAAACAAGGCGATTTCAATTCTTAAAGTCCCAAGAAGCCTGTTGAGCACTTCTATTAAAAGCATTTGGGGGACTTCCGTGGTGGCACAGTGTCTAAGAATCTGCCTGCCAATGCAGGGGACACGGGTTTGAGCCCTGGTCCAGGAAGATCCCACGTGCCATGGAGCAACCAAGCCCGTGTGCCACAACTACTGAGCCTGCACTCTAGAGCCCGCGAGCCACAACTACTGAGCCCATGTGCCACAACTACTGAAGCCCGCATGCCTAAAGCCCGTGCTCCGCAACAAGAGAAGCCACCGCAGTGAGAAGCCCGCGTACCGCAATAAAGAGTAGCCCCACTCTCCACAATTACAGAAAGCCCACGTGCAGCAACAAAGACCCAATGCAGCCACAAATAAATAAGTAAAAAGAAGCAATGGGATAATTTTAAAAAAAAAAGCATTTGGCTTTGTCTTTCAACACTCGTAACCAAGGTGATAGAGAAAATTCTAGCAAGCAGGAATGTGTAATTTTTTATAGGTGTCCTGGCCTAGCGTCTGAACAGTCTAGAGAAATGTGACTTTTAATTAAATGCATTTCACTTGAATTTGCCAGACTGTAACAGAAAGTAAACAAGCTATCAAGCCAATCCCATGTGATTTAATGTTGATAATAGAGTGTGAAGAAAATACCAGTTCTACAAATGCTTCCAGGGGTCCCCAGCCCCTTTGCTAGGAGCAGAGGAGGAAAAGGGCAGGCACTCGTGTTTCCCATTTAAACGGTTTCTCTGAAATATTATATCCTCTCCTTGTGTTTTTCATACCATGATTCTGCTATTTGGAATTCACATTTAAGAGTAGATTAGGAACTGTCAACACATAAAGGAAATCAATAATGGAGGAAATTGAGAAAACTGGGTGTGTGTTTGTTGGTGACCTGGTACCTGACAATTTATATTCACAGAAACTCACTAATCCTTGGGTTAACCCATGGTTTAATGGAGAAAATGTTCTTTGACATTGAACTCCCCCAAGGTCTGATGAAATAAAAAGAAGAAAATTAGTTGGAAATCAGTTTGGAGGTACTTTATCATATTTCTACATAGATATGCTGCTGCTTACTTACTGTGACAGTTTCAAATTTCTTAAGGTTGTTTTCAGAGACAATGGAGATGCCATCATTTTTAAATGTAGTTACATGTGCTATCAATAAAATGGCAGTATTCTTCTTTTCAAGTAAATGAAGTGAAACACTGAACCACTGAATTTGTAACCAAGTGAAACAAATCAGGATTCTTGTCCCATTAGGGAGAGAATGAGTTCATTTGCAGGTATTTTATTACGCGGGAACATCTCTTTCATAACTGTGAGTATGGGAAGAAGGGTGTGCACAGATGTTGGAAATCCAAAAGGGCAGCTGTGGATTGGGTGAAGTGCCTCACCCCGCACTGTGGAGCATGAAGGAAACTGGTCCTTCCCTCCCTCCCATCATCTTCATGTCTGCCCTGGCAGCCATGGCACGAGTGACTCAGTCAGGTTCAGGCCATCTACAGCTTTTGTGCAAGATTCTGAATTTTGAATAAGTATCACAAAGAAAACAGGACAGTTAGACTCCACTCACAGTTACAGAAATAGTGACAGTTTCTGTAGCAAAGCCACAGTTTCTTAGCCAGACGTCTGCTGTGCTGCCTTCCTTTCTGACTCTCTAAAGTTGCCCTGCTTCCTGGCTTTTTGTCAAACGTTTCCCCGTCTCTCAATGATTCTTGGAACTTTCAACATATTTCTAACAAGATTTCTTTTTGCTTATGATGACTACAATAGCCGTTTTGCAATAAAAGGCAACCAAACCAATGACATCAGCCAGAGATTCTAATCTCAGTGGCGATCAGGGAGCTAAGCAGGAACATGAGGTAAGAATTTAGTCACAGAGAGTTAAAGGAAAACAGTGAGCAGACACGTTGCTTGGGGCTTTCCTGGGGCAGCTGATTACGAACGCTTCAACAGCTAATCCCCTTGCCATCAGCTGGTGAGGATGGGGGCCCCTGTGGAACCCCTGCTCTGGTAAAGTGCATCTCAGAAAATGGCTACTTTGCAATCTGCCAGGACCAAGCCAGCATGTGCCAGTCCCCATGATAACAGACCAGAGAAAGCAGGCACTGAGGGGATGGGAACACTGGGAATGCACGTGGATCTAATCATTGGTTAAAACTCCAGAGCTGGCACAACTTGGTAAGGTCAAGAATATCCATGGAAGAGTCTTTCTCCACTAAGTGTTGGGGGCAGGGGAGGGGGGCAGCACCTCTTCCTTTGAAACAAGCAGAACTTGGAAAGATGGAGAAAGAGGCTGTAAAGCTGGAGATAGGACTATGTGAGATAAATTATATTGGTGGCTTCTATTTTCTATGTGAAGCAGGCAGCCAGGACATGTTAAGAATGAGGGAGTGAGAAAATGGACAGAGGTTTAAAGAGTTGGTAAATATTTTGAATGGTCAACATCAGGGAAAAGTATGGGGAAAAAAAAAAAAACATTAAATGGTACTTAGGTCCGGATGAATTGAAAATAACAAACTTAAATGGATTCAGTCTAAGTACTTTTTCTCCAGCAATGCCTTGCCCAGAAGTACTGGCTGTAAAAATAACGATCAGATCACTCAAAAGCTAAGAACTATTAAAAATTAGTAGAAGGCCAAAGGGGAGAGAGAAGGAGAGAAGTAGGGTGCTGATAAGAGGGTAATAAATAGGGATGTGGAAACATAGGTTCTGGGTCAGTTCATGAAGGAAAGTGAAACTGAGAAGGAACTGAACAAATGGGAAATCAGGAAAGAAGCCAGAGCTGAAAGGGTATGATGAGGTGGAAAACAGGATTAGTTGAAAGGAAGGAAGTGGGACAGGTGGGAGAAGTTACAGGGGTAGAACTTCATGGGTCAAAAAACTGAATAGCAAATAAGATAATGTAACTTCAGAAATGAGTGCTGGGGAAGAATGGAGGTAAAGGTCATCAGAGTAGGGATCCACGATCCGTGATGTAAGGATGCTGGACGCTTCACAGGAGGATATTAAAGTTACCCAGGACGATGGCGGGATTTCAGTAAAGAAGACACATCCATCAGGTGTCAATTTCCTAAGCAAGTATAGAACAATGACCTAAGAGTTAGGGGATGAGTGGGGAAGAAAGCAGCAGAGCTGAGATGCATGGTTCTAAGAGGAGGAATGACATAACACAATAAAGTAGAAAAGGAATGCAAAAAAAATTTTTAAACATTTTGGTTTAAAGAAATGTTTTAATTATCATAACTGGAAGGCCAGAGGTGAAATGGGCTTCAGGGGTGGTTGTTTCCAAGGCTCAGCCGTGACATCAAGACTTTGGTTCTTTCTGTCTTTATTCTCAGCCCAGAGCTTTAACCTGACTTAGCTTTGAAGACTTAAGATGACTTCCAGTACACTCCTAGCTATGTGCTCCCTGCTCACAATCAGCCAGAGGTAAAGAGACTGATTTCTCATCCAGCACTTTCAAAAGGAAGAGAGAACCTTCCGAAACACCGAAATGTTCCGAAATGTTTACATTCCAACTACATTCTTGACATCCTTGAACACTCTTTGTTATCTCTATGTTTTTGAAGATTCTTCTACTAAGAATTCCTTCCCCTCCTTTGAGAGTTAATTGTCCATCATATGTTATTGGTACAACTCACTATGTTAACACACTTAGCCAAACTCCACAACAATGGCCAAACAGTTGATGTTTTAAAAGTTCAACATTTTCTGATTTTCTTATCTCAGTATTTAAAAAATTGTAAGTAGTTTAGTACATCTTTATGAATAAATTGCTGAATTGCTCATTTTCAGTACGGAATCTCATGTCATGGAGCCATGACTTTAGATAGATGGAAATGATTGACACAGAGACAAGATGCTAAAGGAAGTGAAGCGAGGCAAAACAGTAGGGCAGGGTGGACGTGTCAAAACTCATTGGCCAGTGTACATATTTAAAATGTGTGGACAGTTTTCCTGGAGGCAAACCCACTGGATGGCTTGTTTTGAAAACAACAGCATAAACCTCTTAAGCAATTGTTTTATGGTGTGTAACACATGTATAAAACTGCTGCATTAGGACAACTAGTCACTGTGTTTACTTTGCTAATGAAACATAAATGATTTTTTTCTTTATAAGATGAGGAAATCTTAAATGCTGTTCCCAGGCTGAGAGAGCACTGAGTCAGTCATGCCCACAACATTCTTCTTCTGAGAGCACACAACTCCCATCTGACTGACAGCTGTTCTTATCTGGCCTTGTTCTTTCCAAATGACATCATCCCTTTCGCTATTAAGAAATGACGTGTATACAAAGCCACAGTAATCAAGACAGTATGGTAATGGCACAAAAACAGAAATATAGATCAATGGAACAGGATAGAAAGCCCAGAGATAAACCCAAGCACCTGTGGTCAACTAATCTATGACAAAGGAAACAAGGATATACAATGGAGAAAAGACAGCCTCTTCAATAAGTGGTGCTGGTAAAACTGGACAGCTACACATAAAAGAATGAAATTAGAACGCTCCCTAACACCATACACAAAAATAAACTCAAAATGGATTAGAGACCTAAATGTAAGGCCAGACACTATCAAACTCTTAGAGGAAAACACAGGCAGAACACTCTATGACATAAATCACAGCAAGGTCCTTTTTGACCCACCTCCTAGAGTAATGGAAATAAAAACAAAAATAAACAAATGGGACCTAATGAAACTTACAAGCTTTTGCACAGCAAAGGAAACCATAAACAAGATGAAAATACAACCCTCAGAATGGGAGAAAGTATTTGCAAATGAAGCAACTGACAAAGGATTAATCTCCAAAATATACAAGCAGCTCATGCAGCTCAATATCAAAAAAAACCAAAAACCCAATACAAAAATGGGCAGAAGACATAAATAGACATTTCTGCAAAGAAGATATACAGATTGCCAACAAACAAACAAAAGGATGCTCAACATCACTAATCATTAGAGAAATGCAAATCAAAAAATCTACAAACAATAAATGCTGGAGAGGGTGTGGAGAGAAGGGAACCCTCTTGCGCTGTTGGTGGGAATGTAAATTGATACAGCCAGTATGTAGAACAGTATGGAGGTTCCTTAAAAAACTAAAAATAGGGCTTCCCTGGTGGCGCAGTGGTTGAGAGTCCGCCTGCCGATGCAGGGGACGCGGGTTCGTGCCCCAGTCCAGGAAGATCCCACATGCCGTGGAGCAGCTAGGCCCGTGAGCCACGGCCGCTGGGCCTGCATGTCCAGAGCCTGTGCTCTGCAACGGGAGAGGCCACAACAGTGAGAGGCCCACATACATAAATAAATAAATAAACTAAAAATAGAACTACCATACAACCCAGTAATCCCACTACTGGGCATATACCCTGAGAAAACCATAATTCAAAAAGAGTCATGTACCACAATGTTCATTGCAGCTCTATTTACAATAGCCAGGACATGGAAGCAACCTAAGTGTCCATCAACAGATGAATGGATAAAGAAGATGTGGCACATATATACAATGGAATATTACTCAGCCATAAAAAGAAACTAAATTGAGTTATTTGTAGTGAGGTGGATGGACCTAGAGACTGTCATACAGAATGAAGTCAGAAGAGAAAAATAAATACCGTATGCTAACACATATATGTATAATCTAAAAGAAAAACTGTTTCTGAAGAACCTAGGGGCAGGACAGGAATAAAGACGCAGACATAGAGAATGGAATTGAGGACACGGGGAAGGGGAAGGGTAAGCTGGGACAAAGTGAGAGAGTGGCATGGACTTATATATACTACTAAATGTAAAATAGATAGCTAGTGGGAAGCAGCCACATAGCACAGGGAGATAAGCTCGGTGCTTTGTGACCACCTAGAGGGGTGGGATAGGGAAGGTGGGAGGGAGACGCAAGAGGGAGGAGATATGGGGATATATGTATATGTATAGCTGATCCACTTTGTTATAAAGCAGAAACTAATACACCATTGTAAAGCAATTATACTCCAATAAAGATGTTAAAAAAAAAAAAGAAATGACATGTACTTTAGCTTTACCTCTTGAAGTAAGGTTCACTGCTATATTTAAAGATCATGTGACAAATAAATGCAAAATGTAAAGCTGTCTCCCTATTCCGTTCCAAATCCCAGCTTCAGGGACTTCCCTCAAGGTCCAGTGGTTGAGACTCCATGCTCGCAATGCAGGGGGCCCGGGTTTGATCCCTGGTCAGGAAACTAGATCCCACATGCGTGCCACAACTAAGAGTTGGCATGCCACAACTAAGGAGCCCACCTGCCGCAACTAAGACCCAGCACAACCAAATAATAATAAATAAATAATGAAAACAACAACAATAAATCCCAGCATTAAATAACTGATAGGCCAGAGAGAAAAAGGAAGAACAAACAGTTAGTGAGTCCATATTACGTACCAAGCAAGGCTTCTAGATTGTAACTTCCCCAGAGTTGAGATTGTATCTTAGTCATCTCTATTGTGCTAATACCTAGCACAGCTCCTGGCACCTATGCAGTTGCTCAATAAACATTTATTTACTGAAACAATCTAAATCCATTCTAGATGTTGTCCTATTTAATCCTCAAAACCACCCTCTGAATTCAGAAGTATTTTCTTCATTTAATAAAGAGATTAAGTAATTGGTCCAAGGTCACACTGAAAGGCCTGATTACAAACCAAGAATGTAAGATTAGAAAGTCATGTAGAAAAATGCAACTTTTAATAGATGAAACAAAATATTCAATGAATTTAAGTGACTGTCTCCACAGACCACTTAAATTAAACCAAATGACACATCACTATAAACATGAAAATCAAGACAAACACATGAATTTAAGCTTAAAATATTCTAAACAATGAGTTTGCCCATTCATATTCTAATGTATAGGATGCAATTTGACAATCTGAGTATTCCTGCAATGTGGCCAGAACAAAAATGACTAAGCAATAGACTCTGCCCATGAAGGTACAACAGAAACAGAAATAGTATAATAAAACAGACCCTATGCTTTTACAGAGTTATGAGACAGGCATTGCGGGGACACCAAGGACAGAACAAATAACTCCACACTAAAGAGGAAGAAGACTAAGGATATTGTTAAAGAAACATTGAAGGAGCAAAGAACAGTCACAAAAGATCTGGCATGGAAAGAAAATCATGAGGAACTCCATAGGGTGACTGCTTAGACTATGTCGGAGGAAATGGTAGGATATAATATTGGGAATGCAGGTTGCTATCAGATGTGAAGAGTTCTGCACACGTCCATTTGCTCAAGGGATAAGGATGATTCTCTGAAATGTTTTACGCCAAGTACCCAGAGGAAGACTCATTCCTGTGTGTTGGTTGACTCATGGCATCAGTATTTATCTCTTACCAGATAACTAAATTACCTGGGCTCTTTTTCAACCTCCTGGTTTCCCTCTCTGTCTTTGATCAATCTGGAAGAAAAAGTAGTCCAGTAATTGAATCTTGATCCAAATTCACAACTGATTATCTCATAACTCGCAATTTCAGTAGTATAAAAGCATTATATTACCCTAGTATTGCAACAAGGTAAGAGTTTCCTCTTCTGAATGAAACTACCTTCTTTCCATGGTAGAGAGAAAGACTTGGTATACAAGAACTTGATTTAAAAGAACACAGATGGAACAGTTTACATAAAGCATATGGGTCAACAAGATGGGTGGATAGGTTAGAACACTAAAGCATAATTAAAACAGCTTAGGCAATTGTTTTTAAACGGAGTTTTGAGAAATCATATGAGATTTCACATTAACGATGTTCATGTGCCTTTAAGAGCATTGCTCTAATCAGTAATTATTTTTGAATAAGTAATATAAATTATAGTGTTACCTAATATTTGAGAGGCTCTTGTGCCAAATACTCCCACCACATAGCTTTCCTACGACCATGGAAATCCCACAAGCCTGTGTGTACCTAACAATGGCATGTGTACATGACATCATGATTTCACTTACCAAGGGATAAAATGAGCCACATCAGAATCTGCTTCATTTCATGGAAGCCAAACAACCTGTCAATTTCAAAATTATAGATTCAGTTTATTTCACTGAGGGTTCGTAGGCTAAAAATGCGTCTTCTATTCTATTTTATTGAAGCAAGGAAAGACTAATGTCTTCTGCTCAGTGTACCCCCAAACCTGCTTTTTCATCTTGAGGAACTTGTGTTACTTCAAAACAGCAGAACGATTCTTTCTGCTACAACTTTTTCTTGAGTCATGGCTATGACTCTAGGATTCCATTTCCTGATGTTGTTCACTTCCTCTCTCAGGCAGGCCCTTCTGAGTTTCACTCATTTCACTTGCTTCATAAGTTGATGCAGGTAGACTCTGCTTTCCTTTCCCTTTGCTTTCTGAGCCATATATTTCGTTTCCTAATACACTCCTCTAGATTTGGCCTTATGGAGTGTCTGCTAGTGAGAAATATAAATTTAACGACTTCTGGATTTACCAAAAGCATTCATCATCTAAGCAAATCATGTCCATCATTATTTCCTTTATTTGGATAATTACACCTAAAATTCATCCTCTCATCTGCCTAACATTTATCACAGACCTGATTTCTATTTACTATTGCCCTGGCTAGCTCCCCTTTAGTGTGCATCATCTCACCTTTCCTGGGAGTCTGAAGATTTTCTGAGCATACTCTCTAATGCCATGAACTTTACAAACTTTCTTACTCACCATAAATGTGTCATTTTGAAACTCACCTAATAGGGTCTGATGCATTCTGTGCACATTTCCAAGTCTTCCCCTCTCTCAAATCTGTCCACATTACCTAAGCCATCCTCATAGATAGCTTTTTCCCCCTTTTAGGGCTCGTTATTATTTACCATCCAGACCCCCAGAAGGCACATCTCAGTAATTCCTCTCCTTGTTCTGTCTGGTGACATCAGTGCAATATGCTCTCTATAATCTTGCCTCTCTTCTACTACTAGAAATCTTTGGTCTTGTTCCTTTTTATTGTCCCATCTTTAAGAGTAGTTGGGCTGTCTTAAACAGAGAAAGAAATTTATTGGAAGGATATCAAGTTTTCCACATCCTCAGGAAGACTAGAGAACTACGTTCAGAATGGGCAAACAAAAACTAGGCTACACCACCAAAACCACAGCCAAAATTGTATCACAGAACAAGTTCAGCAAAAACATGGCCACATATCAGGGATTCAGATACCAAACAGATAAAAGAAAAATGTCCACTACATCTTGATTGTGGTCCTCTGCCTTATAGAATACCTAGTTGACCACATGTCTATATGCAGTACTATAATTGGGCTCCTTACATGGAATATGTCTTTTTTATCTTCCTTCAGCAAACACTGCAGTTCCCAAACTATGCCTTGAGGTAACCCAGGAGACCCAACTCAGGAGACCCAACCAGGTATTTTAGATGAGATTGCGCTCATCCAGGGTGGTATGGCCATAGACAGAGGCAGGTGTGGCTAACAGGGTATTTTAAATTTTCAAGGACAACACAGTAGCACCTGTCAGACACTACTACTACCTCAAGGTGATTCACATTTTCATTAGATCATGCTACATTCCTTTCAAAGACATTTTTTTCTTTGCAAAGCTGGGCTTTCCATGGTTGCTGCAATAAAAAGCAAGTACCACTTGAAAATCAGTGGGTAACAGGAAATGAGAGTGGCAGTGTCCAGACATTCCAAGGTTAGTGAAGTTGGACTGTGCCCAGGAGGTACAAACATCCTGTTAGTAATTGTGTCTATTCAAGAATGAAACTTAACATTACTTTTTCTTTATGTATATATATTTGCTTTATAAATGGCTGCTTGGTTAAAACATAAATACTTATTAAGGTGTTTAAACCTAATAACTTAATAAATGGAACTGTTAGGTATTTCTTTTGGCCAAGGGGTGTTGTGGGAAAAAATTATTGAGACACTAATGGTACTGTGAACTAAAACAGTTTAGGAAACTCTGAACTAGTGCAATGTCTACTGGTTAAAAAAATAATTGCTTTATTCTTCACAATCTCACAACTGTTCACGAAAAGCCAGGACTGTCCTCTTCCAAGAAGAATAACAAGAGTAAAGTCGAGGATTAATAGAAAGACCATAGCCTCTCACTCATATGATAGGTGTCAACTGAATGATTTCCATAAGCAAACACAGCTGGGAGAGACCGAGGAGATGAAGGCACAGAGGAGTACACCAGCAGATGCTGAAAACCCCCAAGACATGGACAGATTCAGAAAACATCCCAGTCTTCTAGAAAAGGGATTCATGTGCCCACTACCTGACAGGATTGTACAGTATCAGTACTGGCATGTATATATGGTAGAGAGAGCTTGAAAAATTACTCTGACAGGTGGAGAAAATATGAGCATGATGGAGAAAACTTCCAAGTTTGGAGAGAAGAAACAGCTATCAAGAATATCAGCCTCTTGGGACTTCCCTGGTGGTCCAGTGGTAAAGAATCCACCTTACAATGCAGGGGACACGGGTTCGATCCCTGGTCAGGAAACTGGGATCCCACATGCCATGGGGCCACTAGGTCCGCACGCCACAACTACTGAGCTTGTGCACCTCAACTAGACAGCCCATGTGCCGCAAACTGCAGAGCCCACATTCTCTGGAGCCTGTGTACCACAACTAGAGAGAAGCCCATGTGCCTCAATGAAAGATCCCACATGACTCAACGAAGATCCCAAGTGCCACAACTAAGACCCAAAGCAGCCAAATATAAAAATAAATTTAATTTAATTTAAAAAAGAATATTAGCCTGTAAATGCAAATCAAATCTACAATGAGGTACCACCTCACACCAGTCAGAATGGCCATCATTAAAAACTCTACAAATAACAAATGCTGGAGATGGTGTGGAGAAAAGGGAACCCTCCTACACTGTTGGTAGGAATGGTGCAGCCACTATGGAGAACAGTGAGGGGGTTCCTCAGAAAACTAAAAATAGAACTACCATGTGACCCACCACCCCACTCCTGGGCATATACCTGGACAAAACTATAATTAAAAAAGATACATGTACCCCTATGTTCATAGCAGCACTATTCACAATAGCCAAAACATGGAAACAACCTAAATGTCCATCGACAGATGAACGGATAAAGAAGATGTGGTACATATATACAATGGAATACTACTCAGCCATAAAAAAGAATGAAGTAATGCCATTTGCAGCAACATGGATGCAACTAGAGATTATCATACTAAGTGAGGTAAGTCAGAAAGAGAAGGGCAAATACAATATGATATCACTTACGTGTGACTCTAAAACAGCACAAATGAAGCTATCTACAAAACAGAACAGACTCACAGACCTAGAGAACAGACTTGTGGTGGCCAAGGGGGAGGGGAGTGGGGGAGGGAAGGACTGGGAGTTTGGGATTAGCAGATGTAAACTATTCTATATAAGATGGATAAGCAACAGGGTCCTAATATATAGCACAGGGAACTATATTCAATATCCTGTGATAAACCATAATGGAAAAGAATATTAAAAAAAGAATGTCTATATGTGTATAACTGACTCACTTTGCTGTACAACAGAGAGTGGCACAACATTGTAAGTCAACTATACTTCAATAAAAAAATAAATAAATAAAATAAAATAAAAGAATATTAGCTTCTAAAATGACCCCCAAATGATCCCTGCCTCTTGACATTTATACTCTCTTGTAGTCCCCTCCCCTGTAGTGTGGGCTGGACCTATTGACTCATTCTAATGAATAGAATACAGCAGTGGATGCAACTTTTAATATTAGCTTACAAAAAGACTACTTCTGTCTTGCTCAGTCTCTTATTCTCTCAGTTGCTCTGATGGAAGCCAGCTGCCATGAACTCATAACATGAGCTACTCTATGGAAGGTCCATGTGGCAAGGAACAGAGAGACCTCCAGCCAACAGCCAGTGAAAAATGGAGGACCTCAGTTCAACAACCCATGAGCAACTAAACATTGCCAAAAATCACATGAGTGACATTGGGAGTGGATCCTTCCCCAGTCAAACCTTCAGATAAGACTACAGCCCTACCAGACATCTTGACTGCAGCCTTATGAAGGATCATAAGGCAGAGATACAAGGTAATCTGCACCTGGATTCCTGTCCAACAAAAACTGTGAGACAATAAATGTTTGTTGGTTATTGGAGGAGATCACGATGGCAGAGCAGGAGGACATGGAGCTCACATCCTCCCATGAACACATCAAAAATATATCTACATGTGGAGTAATTCTCACTGAAACCAAACTGGAGACTGACAGAAAGACTCCTGTACAACCAAGGCTGTAAAGAAAGATCCACACGGAGTCAGGTAGGAAGGAAGAAAAGAGATCAGGTTGGGAACTGCACCCTTAGGAGAAGACACAGATGAGGAAGGAGATTACATGGGTTTAAAGACCTTCCCTGGGGAGTGAGCAGTTCAAACCACATATTGGGCACCCCATCATGAAGACAAGTTCTCCTGGCTGGTTTGAAAACCAGTGGTAATAACAGGAGGGCTGTAAGAAACCTAGACTCCACTCATGAAGAGTGCACACACACTTGCTTACCCACCGGAAGCAAAGTAGAGGAAGCAGATTGAAACTGCCCAGGACTCTGGCCATTTTCCCACTCCAGCACATGCCCCAGCACATGCCAAGCACCCACTCCCAGGCCCTCTTACTCTGGCACAGCTCCCCAGTAGACTGAAGGCTGCCATTGCCAAGCAGAGTGTGTAGTTGATGGGGGCAGAATTTGCTCAGACCCAGCACGGCATCTGAACAAGGGAGGGATGGCCATTGCTGTTGTTTGCAGAAGCAGCAGATCAGGAGCAGCGGGGAGCTCTGACTCGTGTGCCAGGACCACACCAGCATGCACCCTGGCCCATGCTGAATGCCCACTCTGGACCCTGTTGCTCTAGTGCTGCTCCCCTCTGAGGCAAATGTACCGATGCTTACAGGAGGGAGAGCTCACACTTAGAGGGAATGGGACTAACTCAAACTTGACCTTCAGGGCTTCTGCCTCAGCACCTTGGGACCTGAGCCCAACTCTGATATGATGGTGTCAGCCACTGAGCACAGGAGAAGCCCCGGCTCACACCTGGTTCTGACCCTAGTCCCTCCATCTCCAGTCCCACTTCCCATCAAGGTGCTAGCTACTAGCACACTCTTGGGGAAGATATGACATGCTCATTTCAGATCTAGCTCTCCTACCAAAGCCACTGAGCACACATAGACTGTATAGAGATGCTCCCACACAAGGATACCCCTTCAACACTGGGATAGGTAACTGTTTTGCCTAATTTCCTTGAGACAGAGAAAGTTAAGCAAAATGAGAAAACAGAGGAATTTGTTTCAAATGAAAGGACAACAACAACAAAAACCTTAAAAAGCAACTAATGAGACAGAGATAATTTACCAGATAAAGAGTCCAAAGCATTAGTAATAAGACAGCAAACTGAACTTGAGAAAAGAATAGATGAACACAGTGAGAATTTTAACAAGGAACTAGAAAATATAAAAAAGAACCAGTTAGAACTGAAGAATACAATAACTGAAATGAATTACACAATAGAAGGAATTAACACCAGACTAGGTGATACAGAAGAACACATAAGCACTCTGGAAGATAGAATAATGAAAATCATCCAATCAGAACAGCAAAAAGAAAAACAAATTTTAAAAATGAGGGCTTCCTTGGTGGTGCAGTGGCTGAGAGTCCACCTGCCGATGCAGGGGACACGGGTTCGTGCCCCAGTCCGGGAAGATCCCACATGCCGTGGAGCGGCTGGGCCCGTGAGCCATGGCCGCTGAGCCTGCGTGTCCAGAGCCTGTGCTCCACAACAGAAGAGGCCACAACAGTGAGAGGCCCGCATACCACACAAAATAAATAAATAAATAAATAAAAATAAAAATGAGAAAAGTTTTTTAAAAAATGAGAAAAGTTTAAGGAACCTCTAGGACAATATCAAGTATACTAAAGTTCACATTATAGGGGTCCCAGAATGAGAAGAGAGAGAGAAAACAATCAAAATATATTCAATAAAATTATGGCTGAAAACTCCCCCCAAAAGGGAAATAGATATCCAGCTACAGAAAGCATAGAAAGTCCCAACAAGATTAACCCAAAGAGACCTACACAAGACATATCATAATTAAAATGGCAAAAGTTAAAGAGAGAATTCTAAAGGCAGCAAGGAAAAAACAAAAAGTCATATACAAGGGAACCCCCATAAGGCTAACAGCTGATTTTTCTGCAGAAAATTCACAAGCAAGGAGAGACTGTCATGATATATTTAAAGTGCTAGAAGGGAAAAACCTACAACCTGGAATAATTTACTCAATAAGATTATCATTTAGAATTGAAAGAGAGTTAAAGCACTTCTCAGACAAGCAAAAATTGAAAGAGTTCATCAATACTAAGCCAAACCTAAAAATAAATGTTAAAGGGTCTTTTTTAAGTGGAAAAGAAAAGGCTACAACAAGAAGAATTTATAGGAAAGGAAAAATCCCACTTGTAAAGGCAAATATATAGTAAAGACTGTGGATCAACCATTTAAATAATCTACTACAAAGATTAAAAGACAAAAATGGTAAAATCAACTATAACAATAATAAACAGTTAAGGGATAGACATGAAGATGTAAAACATAAGATCAAAAACACAAAATGTGAGAGAGGGGAGAAAAAATGTAGATCTTTTAGAATGTGATTGAACTTAAATGACTACCAGTTTAAAACAAGTAGATATAGTTATAGGTCAACATATATGAACCCCATGGTAACCGCAAATCAAAAACCCACAACAGACACACAAAAACTAAAGAGAAAGGAACACAAGCATGTCACTAAAGAAAATAATCAAACCACAAGGGAAGAAACTAAAAGAAGACGAAAAGAACAGAGAAGAACTACAAAAACAACCAGAAAACAAGTAACAAAATGGCAAGAAGTACATACCTATCAATAATCACTCTAAATGTCAATGAATGAAATGCTCCAATCAAAAGATATAGGGTAGCTGATTGGATAAAAAACAAGACCCATTGATATCATGTTTACAAAGGATTCACTTCAGAACTAAAGATACACACAGAATGAAGGAGATAGAAAAAGAAATTTCATGCAAATGGAAACATTGAGAAAGCTGATGTAGCAATACTCATATTAGAAAAAATAGACTTTAAAACAAAGTCTACCACAAAAGATAAAGAAGGGCATTAGAGAATGATAAAGAGATTAATACAAGAAGAGAATATTACACTCACTAATATATATGCACCCTAACAGGAGCACTTAATTATATAAAGCAAATACTAACAGACATGGAGGGAGAAATGGACAATAACACAATATTAGTAGGGGGCTTTAACACCCCACTTACATCAATGGACAGGTCATCCAGACAGAAAATCAATAAGGCAATAATTGTCTTAAAGACATAATAGACCAGTTGGACTTAATGAATATCTACATGACATTCCATCCAAATCAGCAGAATACACATCCTTTTTAAGTGCACATGGAATGTTCTCCAGGATAGATCACATTCTAGGCCACAAAACAGGTCAACAAACTTAAGAGTTTAGAAATTATATCAAGCAATTTTTCCAACCACAAGGTATGAATCTAAAAATCAATTATAGGGGGACTTCCGGGAAGACGGTGGAAGAGTAAGACGCGGAGATCACCTTCCTCCCCACAGATACACCAGAAATACATCTACACGTGGAACAACTCCTACAGAGCACCTACTGAACGCTGGCAGAAGACCTCAGACCTCCCAAAAGGCAAGGAACCCCCCACGTACCAGGTTAGGGCAAAAGAAAAAAATAAACAGAGACAAAAGGATAGGGACAGGTCCTGCACCAGCGGGAGAGAGCTGTGAAGGAGGAAAAGTGTCCACACACTAGGAAGCCCCTTCGCAGGCGGAGACTTCGGGTGGCGGAGTGGGAGAGCTTGGGAGCCGCGGAGGAGAGCACAGTAACAGGAGTGCGGAGGGCAAAGCGGAGAGATTCCAGTGCAGAGGATCAGGGCCGACCGGCACTCACCAGCCGAAAGGCTTGTCTGCTCGCCCGCCGGGGCGGACGGGGCTGGGAGCTGAGGCTCCGGCTTCTGTCGGAGTGCCGGGAGAGGACTGAGGTTGGCGGCGTGAACACAGCCTGCAGGGCGTTAGTGCACCGCGGCTTGTCGAGAGGGAGTCCGGGCAAAAGTCTGGACCTCCCGAAGAGGCAAGAGACTTTTTCTTCCCTCTTTGTTTCCTGGTGCACGAGGAGAGGGGATTAAGAACGCTGCTTACGAGAGCTCCAGAGACCGGCGCGAGCCGCGGCTAAAATTGCAGAGCCCAGAGACAGACATGAGACGCTAAGGCCGCTGCTGCCACCACCAAGAAGCCTGTGTGCGAACACAGGTCATTATCCACACCCCCTTCCGGGGAGCCTGTGCAGCCCGCCACTGCCAGGGTCCCGGGATCCAGGGACAACTCCCCCGGGAGAACGCATGGCGCGCCTCAAGCTAGCAACGTCACGCCAGCCTCTGCCGCCGCAGGCCCACCCCACACTCCGTGACCCTCCCTACCCCCCCGGCCTGAGTGAGCCAGCCTCCGAATCAGCGGTTCCTTTAACCCCGTCCTGTCTGAGCAAAGAACAGACGCCCTCCGGCGACCTACACGCACAGGCGGGGCCAAATCCAAAGTTGAGCCCCTGGGAGCTGTGAGAACAAAGAGAAAGGGAAATCTCTCCCAGCAGCCTCAGAAGCAGCGGATTAAAGCTCCACAATCAACTTGATGTACCCTGCATCTGTGGAATACATGAATAGACAACGAATCATCCCAAATTAAGGAGCCCTGTGGATGAAAGGCTCTTGGTGCTGCAGCAAGGAGTTAGTGCTGTGCCTCTGAGGTGGGAGAGCCAACTTCAGGACACTGGTCCACAAGAGGCCTCCCAGCTGCACATAATATCAAACGGCAAAAATCTCCCAGAGATCTCCATCTCAAGGCCAGCACCCAGCTTCACTCAAGGACCAGCAAGCTACAGTGCTGGACATCCTATGCCAAACAACTAGCAAGACAGGAACACAACCCCACCCATTAGCAGAGAGGCTGCCCAAAAGCATAATAAGTCTACAGACACCCCAAAACACACCACCAGATGTGGACCTGCCCACCAGAAAGACAAGATCCAGCCTCATCCACCAGAACACAGGCACTAGTACCCTCCACCAGGAAGCCTACACAACCCACTGAACCAACCTTAGCCACTGGGGACAGACACAAAAAACAACAGGAACTACGAACCTTCAGCCTGCAAAAAGGAGACCCCAAACACAGTAAGATAAGCAAAATGAAAAGACAGAAAAACACACAGCAGATGAAGGAGCAAGATAAAAACCCACCAGACCTAACAAATGAAGAGGAAATACGCAGTCTACCTGAAAAAGAATTCAGAATAATGATAGTAAAGATGATCCAAAATCTTGGAAATAGAATAGACAAAACGCAAGAATCAGTTAACAAAGATCTAGAAGAACTAAAGATGAAACAAACAATGATGAACAACACAATAAATGAAATGAAAAATACTCTAGATGGGATCAATAGCAGAATAACTGAGGCAGAAGAACGGATAAGTGACCTGGAAGATAAAATAGTGGAAATAACTACTGCAGAGCAGAATAAAGAAAAAAGAATGAAAAGAACTGAGGACAGTCTCAGAGACCTCTGGGACAACATTAAACGCACCAACATTCGAATTATAGGGGTTCCAGAAGAAGAAGAGAAAAAGAAAGGGACTGAGAAAATATTTGAAGAGATTATAGTTGAAAACTTCCCTAATATGGGAAAGGAAATAGTTAATCAAGTCCAGGAAGCACAGAGAGTCCCATACAGGATAAATCCAAGGAGAAATACGCCAAGACACATATTAAGCAAACTGTCAAAAATTAAATACAAAGAAAACATATTAAAAGCAGCAAGGGAAAAACAACAAATAACACACAAGGGAATCCCCATAAGGTTAACAGCTGATCTTTCAGCAGAAACTCTGCAAGCCAGAAGGGAGTGGCAGGACATATTGAAAGTGTTGAAGGAGAAAAACCTGCAACCAAGATTACTCTATCCAGCAAGGATCTCATTCAGATTTGATGGAGAAATTAAAACCTTTACAGACAAGTAAAAGCTGAGAGAGTTCAGCACCACCAAACCAGCTCTACAACTGCTAAAGTAACTTCTCTAGGCAAGAAACACAAAAGAAGGAAAAGACCTACAATAACGAACCCAAAACAATTAAGAAAATGGGAATGGGAACACACATATCGATAATTACCTTAAATGTAAATGGACTAAATGCTCCCACCAAAAGACACAGATTGGCTGAATGGATACAAAAACAAGACGCATATAATTGCTATCTACAAGAGACCCACTTCAGAGCTAGAGACACATACAGACTGAAAGTAAGGGGATGGAAAAAGATATTTCATGCAAATGGAAACCAAAAGAAAGCTGGAGTAGCAATTCTCATATCAGACAAAATAGACTTTAAAACAAAGACTATTAGAAGAAACAAAGAAGGACACTACATAATGATCAAGGGATCGATCCAAGAAGAAGATATAACAATTGTAAATATTTATGCACCCAACATAGGAGCACCTCAATACATAAGGCAAATACTGACAGCCATAAAAGGGGAAATCGACAGTAACACATTCATAGTAGGGGACTTTAACACCCCACTTTCACCAATGGACAAATCATCCAAAATGAAAATAAATAAGGAAACACAAGCTTTAAATGATACATTAAACAAGATGGAGTTAATTGATATTTATAGGACATTCCATCCAAAAACAACAGAATACACATTTTTCTCAAGTGCTCATGGAACATTCTCCAGGATAGATCATATCTTGGGTCACAAATCAAGCCTTGGTAAATTTAAGAAAATTGAAATTGTATCAAGTATCTTTTCCGACCACAACGCTATGAGACTAGATATCAATTACAGGAAAATATCTGTAAAAAATACAAACACATGGAGGCTAAACAATACACTACTTAATAACGAAGTGATCACTGAAGAAATCAAAGAGGAAATCAAAAAATACCTAGAAACAAATGACAATGGAGACACAACGACCCAAAACCTATGGGATGCGGCAAAAGCAGTTCTAAGGGGGAAGTTTATAGCAATACAATCTTACCTTAAGAAACAGGAAACATCTCGAATAAACAACCTAACCTTGCACCTAAAGCAATTAGAGAAAGAAGAACAAAAAAACCCCAAAGTTAGCAGAAGGAAAGAAATCATAAAAATCAGATCAGAAATAATTGAAAAAGAAATGAAGGAAACGATAGCAAAGATCAATAAAACTAAAAGCTGGTTCTTTGAAAGGATAAACAAAATTGATAAACCACTAGCCACACTCATCAAGAAAAAAAGGGAGAAGACTCAAATCAATAGAATTAGAAATGAAAAAGGAGAAGTAACAACTGACACTGCAGAAATACAAAAGATCATGAGAGATTACTACAAGCAACTCTATGCTAATAAAATGGACAACCTGGAAGAAATGGACAAATTCTTAGAAAGGCACAACCTGCCAAGACTGAATCAGGAAGAAATAGAAAATATGAACGGACCAATCACAAGCACTGAAATTGAAACTGTGATTAAAAATCTTCCAACAAGCAAAAGCCCAGGACCAGATGGCTTCACAGGCGAATTCTATCAAACATTTAGAGAAGAGCTATCACCTATCCTTCTCAAACTCTTCCAAAATATAGCAGAGGGAGGAACACTCCCCAACTCATTCTATGAGGCCACCATTACCCTGATACCAAAACCAGACAAGGATGTCACAAAGAAAGAAAACTACAGGCCAATATCACTGATGAACATAGATGCAAAAATCCTCAACAAAATACTAGCAAACAGAATCCAACAGCACATTAAACGGATCATACACCATGATCAAGTGGGTTTTATTCCAGGAATGCTGGATTCTTCAATATACGCAAATCAATCAACGTGATACACCATATTAACAAATTGAAGGAGAAAAACCATATGATCATCTCAATAGATGCAGAGAAAGCTTTTGACAAAATTCAACACCCATTTATGATTAAAAAAACCCTGCAGAAAGTAGGCATAGAGGGAACTTTCCTCAACATAATAAAGGCCATATATGACAAACCCACAGCCAACATCGTCCTCAATGGTGAAAAACTGAAAGCATTTCCACTAAGATCAGGAACAAGACAAGGTTGCCCACTCTCACCACTATTATTCAACATAGTTTTGGAAGTTTTAGCCACAGCAATCAGAGAAGAAAAGGAAATAAAAGGAATTCAAATCGGAAAAGAAGAAGTAAAGCTGTCACTCTTTGCAGATGACATGATACTATACATAGAGAATCCTAAAGATGCTACCAGAAAACTACTAGAGCTAATCAATGAATTTGGTAAAGTAACAGGATACAAAATTAATGCACAGAAATCTCTGGCATCCCTATACACTAAGGATGAAAAATCTGAAAGTGAAATCAAGAAAACACTCCCATTTACCATTGCAACAAAAAGAATAAAATATCTAGGAATAAACCTACCTAAAGAGACAAAAGACCTGTATGCAGAAAATTATAAGACACTGATGAAAGAAATTAAAGATGATACAAATAGTTGGAGAGATATACCATGTTCTTGGATTGGAAAAATCAACATTGTGAAAATGACTCTACTACCCAAAGCAATCTACAGATTCAATGCAATCCCTATCAAACTACCACTGGCATTTTTCACAGAACTAGAACAAAAAATTTCACAATTTGTATGGAAACACAAAAGACCCCGAATAGCCAAAGCAATCTTGAGGATGAAAAACGGAGCTGGAGGAATCAGGCTTCCTGACTTCAGACTATACTACAAAGCTACAGTAATCAAGACAGTATGGTACTGGCACAAAAACAGAAAGATAGATCAATGGAACAGGATAGAAAGCCCAGAGATAAACCCACGCACATATGGTCACCTTATCTTTGACAAAGGAGGCAGGAATGTACAGTGGAGAAAGGACAGCCTATTCCATAAGTGGTGCTGGGAAAACTGGACAGCTACATGTAAAAGTATGAGATTAGATCACTCCCTAACACCATACACAAAAATAAGCTCAAAATGGATTAAAGACCAAAATGTAAGGCCAGAAACTATCAAACTCTTAGAGGAAAACATAGGCAGGACACTCTATGACATAAATCACAGCAAGGTCCTTTTTGACCCACCTCCTAGAGAAATGGAAATAAAAACAAAAGTAAACAAATGGGACCTAATGAAACTTAAAAGCTTTTGCACAGCAAAGGAAACCATAAAGAAGACCAAAAGACAACCCTCAGAATGGGAGAAAATATTTGCAAATGAAGCAACTGACAAAGGATTAATCTCCAAAATTTATAAGCAGCTCATGCAGCTTAATAACAAAAAAACAAACAACCCAATCCAAAAATGGGCAGAAGACCTAAATAGACATTTCTCCAAAGAAGATATACAGAGTGCCAACAAACACATGAAAGAATGCTCAACATCACTAATCATTAGAGAAATGCAAAGCAAAACTACAATGAGATATCATCTCACACCAGTCAGAATGGCCATCATCAAAAAATCTAGAAACAATAAATGCTGGAGAGGGTGTGGAGAAAAGGGAACCCTCTTACACTGTTGGTGGGAATGTAAATTGATACAGCCACTGTGGAGAACAGTATGGAGGTTCCTTAAAAAACTACAAATAGAACTACCATATGACCCAGCAATCCCACTACTGGGCATATACCCTGAGAAAACCATAATTCAAAAAGAGTCATGTACCAAAATGTTCATTGCAGCTCTATTTACAATAGCCCAGAGATGGAAACAACCTAAGTGTCCATCATCGGATGAATGGATAAAGAAGATGTGGCACATATATACAATGGAATATTACTCAGCCATAAAAAGAAACGAAATTGAGCTATTTGTAATGAGGTGGATAGACCTAGAGTCTGTCATACAGAGTGAAGTAAGTCAGAAAGAGAGAGACAAATACCGTATGCTAACACATATATATGGAATTTAAGAAAAAAAAAGTCATGAAAAACCTAGGGGTGAAACAGGAATAAAGACACAGACTTACTAGAGAATGGACTTGAGGCTATGGGGAGGGGGAAGGGTAAACGGTGACAAAGCGAGAGAGAGGCATGGACATATATACACTACCAAACGTAAGGCAGATAGCTAGTGGGAAGCAGCCACATAGCACAGGGAGATCAGCTCGGTGCTTTGTGACCGCCTGGAGGGGTGGGATAGGGAGGGTGGGAGGGAGGGAGACACAAGCGGGAAGAGATATGGAAAAAAATAAATAAATAAATAAAAATTAAAAAAATAAAAATCAATTATAGGATGAAAAATGGGGAGACATGGAGACTAAACAACATGCTACTTAAAGACCAATATGTTAATGAAGAAATCAAAGAGGAAATCAGAAAATACCTCAAGACAAATGAAAATAAAAACACAACTGTCTAAAATCTACGGGATTCTTGGGACTTCCCTGGTGGTCCAGTGGTTAAGACTTCACCTTCCAATGCAGGGGGTGTGGGTTTGATGCCTGGCTGGGGAGCTAAGATCCCACAAGTCTTGCAGCCAAAAAAACCAAAACATAAAACAGAAGCAATATTGTAACAAATTCAATGAAGACTTAAAAAAAAAAAATGGTTCACATCAAAAAAAAAAAAAAAAATCTTTAAAAAAAAATCTATGGGATTCAGCCAAAGCAGTTCTAAGAGAGAAGCTGATATGGATACAGGCCCACAACAAGAAATAAAAAAAAGTCTCAAATAAACAACCTAACCTACCATCTAAAGGAATTAGAAAAGAAGAACTAACAACTCCCAAAGTCAGCAGAGGGAAGGAAAAATAATAAAGATCAGAGAGGAAATAAAATAATGACCAAAAAATAATAATAGAAAAGATCAATGAAACCAAGATCTGGGTTTTTTTGAACAGATAAACAAAATTGATAAGTCTTTAGCCAGGCTCACCAAAAGACAAATGGTGAAGACCCAAATAAACAAAATAAGTAATGAAAGAGGAGAAATTACATCTGATATTACAGAGCTATAAAAAAAACATAAGAGAATACAATGAATAGTTATATGCCAACAAATAGGACAACCTAGAAGAAATGGATACATTTCTAGAAACACACAATCTTCCAAGACTGAATCATGAAGAAATAGATAATCTGAACAGACTGATTCCAAGTAATAAAACTGAATTAGTAGGGGCTTCCCTGGCAGTCCAATGGTTAAGACTCCACATTTCCAATGCAGGGGACGTGGGTTCGATCTCTGGTTGGGGAACTAAGATCCCACATGCCGTGAAGCATGGCCAAAAATAAAACTGAATTAGTAATCAAAAAAATCCCAGCAAACCAAAGTCCAGGACTGGACAGTTTCACAGGGGCATTCTACCAAACATATAAAGAAGAGCTAATGCCTATCCTTCTCAAACTATTCCAAAAATTGAAGAGGAGGTAACACTCCCAAATTCATTCTTCGAGGTCATATTACCCTGATACAAAAACCAGACAAAGCCACTATTAAAAAGAAAATCACAGGCCAATATCTCTGATGAATATAGATGCAAAAATAATCAACAAAATATTAGCAGACTGAATTCAACAATATATAAAAAGAATCATACTCCTTGATCAAGTGGGATTTATTCTAGGGATGCAATATCTGCAAATCAATCAATGGGATACACCATATTAACAAAAGGATAGATAAAAATCACATGATCATCTCATTAGATGCAGAAAAGGCATTTGACAAAATTCAACATCCATTTATGACATAAACTCTCATCAGAGTTGGTATAGAGGGAACGTACCTCAACATAATAAAGGTCATATATGACAAACCTACAGCTAACATCATACTCAATGGTGAAAAGCTGAAAGCTTTTCCTCTAAAACCAAGAGCAAGACAAGGATACCCACACTTGACACTTCCATTTAACATAGTATTGAAAGTCCTAGCCACAGCAATCAGACAAGAAAAAGAAATAAAAGCATCCAAATAGGAAGGGAAGAAGTAAAACTGTCCCTATTTGCAGATGACATGATACTATATATAGAAAATCCTAAACTCTCCACCAAAAAACTATTAGAATAAGTGAATTCAGTAAAGTTGCAGGATATAAGATTAATATACAATTAATATTTATTATTTTTAGCTTAAATTTTGGAGTAATTCTTATGCAGCAATAGATAAGTAACACAGAGACTAAAAGAAATATGACAACTAAATGCAATGGGTGACCCTAAATTGGATATTGGAGGCAAGGGAGGATGCTCTAAAGAACATTATTGAACAACTGGCAGAATCTGAATATTGAAAGTATATTAAGTGATAGCACTAAACTTCCTGAATATGATTGTTGGACTGTGGTTACGTGAAGGAATGTCCTTATTAAGAAATACACACTGAAGTATTTAGAAATAAAAGGACATGATATCTGTAACTAACTCTTACATGGTTCAGGGGAAAATTAATAATAATATATATTATAAATAGAGGCAGTGATAAGTAAATGTGGCAAACAGCTAATCTGTGAATCTGGATAAAAGATATTTAAGAATTTTTTGTAATTTTCTTGCAAGTCATCTGTAACTTTGAAAGTATTTTTTTAAAGGTTTTTTCTTAAAATGGTTAAAAGGAGCAATTGGTCATATGTAGTTTAGCCTAAAATGTGTTGTTTCAGTATTTCAAAATGTAATGACTTTTATTTTCCTTAGTAAGAAACAAGAGGTTTTTTGTCATTTAATAATGATAACCTTTCCCCCTTTGGGTGCTTTTAAAACCAAATACTAGCATAAATATATTGTGTAGAGTGTATTTTCAGGAAGGAATTAGATTTGGATAATTTAGATCAAAATGCTAACTTATAATCTTCCATATTTAAGTCCTATACTTATTCTGAACTAGAATGATTTGGACCAAGTAAGGAGACTTGAGAACAAATTGAAGGGTTAATACCCAACTCTAAAGCCTATCTGGTACAAAATGTCAAAATTTGACTTTGGTACCTTCCTGACATCTGTCATCAACTTCATGATGATCTCGATTGCTACCATACTCTTCCTTTTTCCTATGATTATCCAGGGATATTTTCTGTTAGAAAAGTTCATATTACTTGAATTTTTTACATTTTAATTCTTCACATTTTAAAGCAAGCTTCATGGAAACAATGTAGTCACTGTCCCTCACACATCTCCATTCCTTTTTTCTCCTTTGTCATTCCACTTTCTTACTTTTACCTTCTTTGACCCCTGCTTTCCTTTCCCTTCATATCCTTCTCTACCTTTTTGACACCTTTCTTCCTGGTTCTCCATACTAGCCTCACCTTAGTCTCAGCTTTCATCATCTCATGCTTAGATCACTATAATCATCTCAAAACTGGTCTTCTACCTCTAGGCTCTCCCAACCACCCTATACGTACAGAAGTATTTATTTTTAGAAATCCAGAACTATACACTTCTATACTATATCTAGTTTAAACTTCCCAGGATGGTACTCAAGGTCCTCCAGGACTGGCACCAAATGACTCATACCAGCACCTTAGCTCCCACAATTTCCCAGCACAAAATCTCCTCCCCAGCCATCTAGGTCTTTTTGCTGTCATTTCCTTACCTCTAAGAGACCAAACCAGGTTTTTTCCTCGTTGAGTAACCTGAGAGAGCCTTGTTTCTCTCCCCTTTTACAGCCACCTGTCACTGACATATTTAGGACAAAGGCCAAGAGGTTTAGTTCTACCCAGGAGCAGACACCTAAGACGCCCTGGGCCAAATTGCTTTGGCCCATTTGACATTAGTGCCAGTAGTGTGAACAGCTGCATGAATATTGCAATGCTCCAGCTCCAGTGGGTGCTGTGGAGTTCTTTGGTGTATCCTTCAACACCATGGAAACTTACACAGTCTGAGCAGGGCTATAGACTGAAGTGCAGGGGAGTTAATAAATGATGAGGGTTGGAAGTCAGTGGATAAATGCCCCAGCCTCCTCAACCTTCACTGAAACAATTCTGAGGCACATTCTGTGTGGTTCTACAGATGATCCCCAGAGCAAATGGGCCTCAGTTTCCCACAGTGATTTCCATCTGGGTAGCATACCCTTTATTGGCTTTTTTCCTTGTCCTACTCTGCCCACTCCCTCACTCTGTTTCCTGGGATCAATATCATCGTCTTAGATAAATGCAGTTGAACTAGCTACATCCAAGTCCTTGCTTAGGCTCTGCTTTTGCAGGAACCCAAGACACAAAACAATATTCATTATTCTTCTATTCCTTTATTAATAAAACCCCATGTTTTAGCTGCACCCATGGCCAATTAGTTATAGGTTACGTTTCTCCACCATCTTTGCAACTAAATACGTCTATATGACTTGTTGGCAATGGGCTATATGAGAACTTATATGCCAAGCCTTGACACTAAAAGAAATACAGATGTGTTTTTCTTTCTCCTTTCCCTGCTTCTGATGGCTGAGATGCAGATACGATGGCAAGAGGTAGAACAGCCATTATGGACCCAGAGATAGAAGCTGTCTTTTAAGGATAGACTGATCTGCCCATCCCACTCTGTGATACTTCAGTGATCTGATACAGGAGAGAAAAATAAACTTCTCTCTTCTTAAGTCAGGTATTATAGAGATCTCTGTTAAAGTAGCTTAGACAGTATCCTTATGAAGTTTAAGACTTTGGACAAAGTCACACAGCTTTTAAATAGGGATTCTACAACTCAAGCTCTTAGTAAGCCACTCATTTGTTGTGGCTATGTGACATCCCTCCTATGTGTCTATGTGATGGGACAGTAAAAAGACTGAGAAATATTGCATTACCTATGACACTTTCCAGAAGAGAAGATTTACCTCCCTTTTTCCCATGCAAAAGGGGAGGAGTGGTTCTGAGTCCCATCAAGAATACAAATAAGGCAGGTTCTCTTACAACGACCACCTAAGAGTTGCTCTGGAAGAAGCGACAACCTTGCCTCCTCCTCTCTGCCATCCGCTCAGCAGCCACAAAACAGCAACTATATGCCAGTGCATTTCCATTGATGCTGGCCAGGGTGGTGTCCAGATCGGCAATGCCGGCTGGGAGCTCTACTGCCTGGAACATGGCATCCAGCCCAATGGCCTGATGCCAAGTGACAAGACCACTGGGGGAGGAGATGACTCCTTCAACACCTTCTTCAGTGAGAAAACTGCTGGCAAGCATGTGCTCAGGGCCGTGTTTGTAGACCTGGAACCCACAGCCATTGATGAAGTTCTCACTGGCACCTACCCCCAGCTCCTCCACCCTGAGCAGCTCATCAGAGACAAGAAAGATGCTGCCAATTACTATGCCCGACATCACTACACCATTGGCAAGGAGGTCACTGACCTCGACTTGGACCGAATTTGGAAACTGGATGACCAATGCACAGGTCTTCAGGGCTTCTTGGTTTTCCACAGCTTTGGTGGGGGAACTGGTTCTAGGTTCACCTCCCTGCTGATGGAAGGTCCCTCTGTTGATTATGGCAAGAAGTCCAAGCTGGAGTTTTTCATTTACCCAGCCCCCCAGGTTTCCATAGCTGTACTTCAGCCCTACAACTCCAACCTCACTGCCCACACCTCCCTGGCGTACTCTAATTGTGCCTTCATGGTAGACAATGAGGACATCTATGACATCTGTCTTAGAAACCTTGATATTGAGCACCCAACATACTAACCTGAATAGGTTGATAGATCAAGTTGTGTCTTCCATCACTGCTTCCCTGAGGTTTGATGGAGCCCTGAATGTTGATCTGACAGAATTTCAGACCAATCTGGTGCCCTACCCCCACATCCACTTCCCTCTGGCTACATATGCCCCTATCACCTCTGCTGGTAGCAGAGATCTCTAACGCTTGCTTTGAGCCAGCCAACCAGGCTGTGAAATGCAACCTTCACCATGGTAAATACATGGCTTGCTGCCTGTTGTACCATGGCAACATGGTTCCCAAAGATGTCAGTGCTACCACTGCCACCATCAAGACCAAGCGCGCCATCCAGTTTGTGGACTGGTACCCCACTGGCTTCAAAGTTGACATTAATTACCAGCCTCCTACTGTGATACCTGGTGGAGACCTGGCCAAAGTACAGTGGGCTGTGTGCATGCTGAGCAACACCACAGCCATCGTTGAGGCCTGGGCTCACCTGGACCACAAGTTTGACCTGACGTATACCAAGTGTGCCTTTCCCTGGTATATGGATGAGGGCATAGAGGAAGGAAAGTTTTCTGAGGCCTGTGAGGACATGGCTGCCCTTGAGAAGGATTATGTGGAGGTTGATGTGGATTCTGTTGAAGGAGAGGGAGAAGAAGAAGGAGAAAAATACTAAAGTGAAAATGTCACAAAGGCACTGCTTTTACAGGGAAGTTTATTCTGTTTTAATCATTGAAAAGTTGTGGTCTGATCAATTAATGTGTATGTAGTCATATACAATTACTGACCAATGCTTTAAAAATGGACACTTTGTTACAGACTCAAGCTATCCATTTCTCTGATGGGTTTGAATAAAGTATTTCCTATCTTAAATGAAAAAAAAAATACAAACACAAATGAAGAAGCCGTGAAGCTATGGAGAAAACTTAAATCTATTGTCTTTTTTATAATACCCAAGGAAAAATATTTAATCATAACATGGGCTGAACTGTGCCCCCCAAAATTTGTATATTGAAGTCCTAACCCCCAGTGTCTCAGAATGTGACTATATTTGGAAATACGGTATTTAAAGGAATGATTAAGTTAAAATGAGGGCATTAAGGAGGGCCCTAATCCAATCTGACTAATGTCTTTATGAGAAGAGGAAATTTGGACACACACAGACACCAAGGAGGTTCACACAGAAATAAGACCATAATTAGAGGCAGCAAAAGGGCAGACATCTGCAAGCCAAGGAGAGGGCCTGAGAGGAAAGCAAACAGTCACCTTGATCCAAGACACCTTGATCTTGGACTTCCAACCTCCAGAACTATGAGAAATAAATGTCTGCTATTTAAGCCACTTAGTCTGTGGTACTTTGTTATGGCAGTCATAGTAAATTAATACAATCACTTACCTTCCAAATCAAGGAAGAACCTAGCATCTATTTCTATTGGATTAAACTAAGTAAATTAATAAGTGAATGGTGATGTTGCCATACTGCCAAGAAACATCAAGACATTTTTCTCTGTAACAAGCCATTCATTAAATACATACATTTTAATTGACTTGACTGAGGGAGAAGAGTAGTGGCATGACCCAGCTTAGATATTTGCAGCATTCAGAAAGGACACAAGAGTCTCTGTGAACTATTCTAACTTCGCTAAATATAAAATGACATTGGTCTAGATGCATCTGTAGGCAAGTCAAGAAATCTGAAATGATGAAGCAGCAGAATTCTGAACCACCAGCTGAGCAGCTGCCTGAATTTCCAGAAGTGAAGAGTTTCTTAAATGAACCATTAAAATTTTATCAAAAGCAGGCCGCAAGATGTCAGAGGAAAATGAGTTTTCACAACTTTAAAACGCATATATTTCGTGTTTGATTTCTAAGGAACCAGTTATGTCCATGGTTATTAGAAGCTTCCTATCTTCTGAAATAACATAGCTTAAACACAAAATGTCAAAAACTGAATTTTTCCTGGAAATTACCCTCTGGTATATATTCAGTTTCGGGTGTTGGTGCCATCATCCTCATAGTCACTCGAACACAAATTTCATTTTTGCATAGATCTAAGAACAAAACCTTCTCTTCCATCGTTTTTATAAAATAGTATCCTGAGATTCTGAGATAACATTTTTAAACTGTCACAATTTGCAACTACTTATCTCTGTGAATCAAAATTATCTTGCCACTGTACAACAAACAAAACTCAGACATAAAAGAATTGCAATGCCAAGGCTAACATAAGACATAACTGTCATCCATAATCTCTATATCAAATTCTTATTCAAACAAATGTCAGTATTTTCATTGTTTTAATTTATAAAATAATGCATACTAATTAAATTTCCTTTTAATCTAATTTTATATTGCCATGCCACACAGATTTCATTTGGAAAAAATTTCTGCTGCTAAAATTACTTGAAACAAATTATCTCTGTAGAATAAAAAGCAAGGTCCTTGACAAGAGACACAGTAGCATGACCCCACTTAATCTCTTCAGCCCTATCTGTTGCTACTCAGTCACATGTAGATCCCTGAAAACCCATCCTGCTTCTCATCTATCTCCCTTCTGTCATCTTCATCTACAATATTCTTGCTTTTTCACTTCATGTAAGGTTCATCCCTTAAGACTCACTTCATACCTCTCTAAAAAGTCTACCCTGGACCACCAAGGCCCAGTTAAAAGGACCTCTTTCATATGTCCCTTACAAAAACATATGTTTTTGGGGGGGTGGGGGGGTTGTTTTTTGTTTATCTTCAACAGGTAAATTTATTTTTAAGGAAAGAATGTGACAAAAGTTTAGTTTTCAGAAAAAGTGTTCATGAGTCTCTTCTAAAATATCTTTTCTATTTTAATTAAAAAGCTTTAAATTAATAGCTCATCATGAAGTTCTTTCAGTTTGTTTGGTTTTGAAAGTTCTTTTAAAAACTTAGGATAGGGCTTCCCTGGTGGCGCAATGGTTGAGAATCCACCTGTCATTGCAGGGGACACAGGTTCAAGCCCTGGTCCGGGAAGATCCCACATGCCGTGGAGCAACTAAGCCCGCGGGCCACAACTACTGAGCCTGCGCTCTAGAAGCCGCGAGCCACAACTACTGAGTCTGCGTGCTACAACTACTGAAGCCCGCATGCCTATAGCCCATGCTCCACAACAAGAGAAGCCACGGAAATGAGAAGCCCATGCACCACAACGAAGAGTAGCCCCCACTCGCCACAACTAGAGAAAGCCCATGCACAGCAACAAAGACCCAAAGCAGCCAAAAATAAAATATAATTAATTATTTTTGAAAAAGACCTTCAGGGTGAGAAAAAAGATTATTTAAAATAATAATAAAAAATAAAATAAATGAATTCAAGTATGTAATTTCAAAAACTTATATACACAGAATATTTCGAAGGTGTGGGAAGATCAACAATCCTTGAAGAGCACATACAGGAAGATACAACACAAGAAACACATATTTCATCTCCTGTTGAGTCTCCTTCCCAGAAGACCAAAAGTGAGTAGCTAATTGTAAAACCCCTTAAATGATACTAGACTAATAACATATGTTTTTAATTTTTATATTTATTTTTCTACCTTGCTCACTAAACTCTGAGCTTCAGGAGGAGGGGCTGTGCTAGAGGGATTAGCACATTGTAGACATTCATAAATATTTGATAGACAATGAAGGAAGGTGTGGGATACAAGGTTAATATATAAAAATCAATCAATTTCCTACAAACCAAGAATGAACAAGTGGAAGTTGAAATTAAAAACATAGTATCATTTAAATTAGCACCCCCAAAATGAAATACTTAAGCACAAATCTAACAAAATATGTACAAGACTATTTGAGGAAAACTACAAAACTCTGATAAACAAAATCAAAGAACTAAATAAATGAAGAGATATTCTATGTTCATGAATAGGAAGATACAATATCATTAAGATGTCAGTTCTTCTTAACTTGATCTATGGATTCAATGCAATTCCAATCAAAATCCCAGCAAACTATTTCATGGATATCAACAAACTGAATCTAAAGTTTACATAGAGAGACAAAAGACCCAGAATATGCAACACAATATTGAAGGAGAACAGAGTTGGGGGACTGACACTACTCAACTTCAAGACTTACTATAATGCTACAGTAAACAAATAGTCTGTATTGGCGAAAGGATACCCAAATAAATCAGTGGAACAGAATAGAGAGCCAAGAAATAGACCCCCGTAAATATAGCCAACTGATTTTTGACAAATGAGCAAAGGAAATACAATGAAGCAAAAATAGTCTCTTCAACAAATGTTGCTAGACCAGGTAGCTGGAGCACACTGAGAAGAGTAGGAACATTCTGGGTCCAGTAGAGTATCTGTGTAGATATTTCAACTCATGGTATGATTTAAATGTTTATTCCCTCAATAGACCAATAATATTTGCATTTAATAGATATCTATTGTTCTCTTCTTTGTTTTTTGTGGGTTTTTTAAAAATAAATTTATTGATTTTATTTATTTATTTTTGGTTGCATTGGATCTTTGTTAGGAGGGCTTTCTCTAGTTAAGGCAAGCGGGGGCTACTCTTCAATGCAGTGTGCTGGTTTCTCATTGCAGTGGCTTCTCTTGTTGTGGAACACAGGCTCTCGGCACATGGGCTTCAGTAGTTGTGACACACGGGCTCAGTAGTTGTGGCTCACGGGCTCTAGAGCAGAGGCTCAGTAGCTGTGGCGCATGGGCTTAGTTGCTCCACGGCATGTGGGATCTTCCCAGACCAGGGTTCGAACCCGTGTCCCCTGCATTAACAGGTAGATTCTTAACCACTGCACCACCAGGAAGTCCCTATTGTCCTCTTCTTTGAATGACCAACTTTAAACTTTTTCTCATTATCCAACATGATTGTTTGTTACCTTTATTATTGATTTATTTTTGACCTTATGTATTCTGCATTCTAATATTATGTTATAGCTTTTCCAAACATTTCTCCTAGTCATCCACATGTTAATGTTTATTTTGGTATCGTTAAAATTATAAAAACTTTAAATTTTGGAAAAAAAGAAAAACATGGTGCTAGAACAACTGGACATCAGCATATGAAAAACTGAATCTAGACACAGACATTACACTCTTTACAAAAATTAACACAAAATGGATAACAGACCTAAATTTAAAACATGAAACTATAAAACTCCTGGACTATAACATAGGAGAAAACCTAAATGACCTCGAGTAGGATAATGATTTTTTAGATATAACACCAAAGACACAATCCATGAAATAAATAATTGATTATTATTAACTGCATTAAAATTAAAAACTTCTGCTGTTCAGCAAGAAAACAGTATCAAAAGAATTAGAAGACAAATCACAGACTGGGAGAAAACATTTGCAACAGACATATTTGATAAATGACTGTTATCCAAAATATACAAAGAATTCTTGAAATTCAACAATAAGAAAACAACAACCCAATTCAAAAACAGATCAAAGACCTTAACAAATACTTCACCAAAGAAAATATATAGATGGCAAATAAGCATGTGAAAAGTTGCTCCACATCATGTCTTCACGAAAATGCAAATTAAAACAAAAATGAGATAGCACCACACACCTATTACAATGGCCCAGACCCAGAGCACTAACAACACCAAATGCTGGCAAGGATGTGGAGCAACAGGAACTCTCATTCACTGCTGGTGGGAATGCAAAACGGTACAGCCACTTTGGGAGGACAGTTTGGCCGTCTCTCATAAACCTAAACATACTCTTATCATATGATCCTGCAAACACACTCTTTGGTATCTATCCAAAAAAGCTGGAAACATATCCATGCAAAAACCTGCACACAAATGTTTATATCAGCTTTAGGCATAATTGCCAAAACTTAGAATCAACCAAGACGTCCTTCAGTAGGTGAATGAATAAATAAACTGTGGTACATCCGGGCAATGTCATATTATTCAGAGTTTAAAAAGAAAGAAAGAAGAAATGAGCTATCAAGTCATGAAAAGACATGGAGGAAACTTTAATATATGTTACTAAGTGAAAGCAGTCAATCAAAAGGCTACATCCTGGGCTTCCCTGGTGGCGCAGTGGTTGAGAGTCCGCCTGCCGATGCAGGGGACACGGGTTCGTGCTCCGGTCCGGGAAGATCCCACATGCCGCGGAGCGGCTGGGCCCGTGAGCCATGGCCGCTGAGCCTGTGCGTCCGGAGCCTGTGCTCCGCAACGGGAGAGGCCACAACAGTGAGAGGCCCGCGTACCGCAAAAAAAAAAAAAAAAAAAAAAGGCTACATCCTGTATGATTCCAACTATACGACGTTCTTCAAAAAGCAAAAATGGTAGTTGCCAGAGAAAGGGACAGGAGAAAGATGAATAGGCAGAGCACAGAGGATTTTTAGGCAGTGAAAATACTCTGTATGATATTATAATGATGACTATGTCATCAAACATTTGTCCAAACCTATAGATATACAATACCAAGAGGGAATCCTAGGGTAAACTGTGGACTTTGGGTGATCATGCTATGTCAATACAGGAGCATCCTTGGTTTAAAAAAAAAAAAAGTACCATTCTATTGACTAATGTTGATAACAGGAGAGGCTATGCATGTGCGGGGGCAGAGAGTACACGGGAAATCTCTGTACCTTCCACTAGATTTTGTTTTAAACCTAAAACTGCTTGAAAAAATATTGTGTTTTAAAAAAGGAAGGAAGGGGGCTTCCCTGGTGGCACAGTGGTTAAGAATCTGCCTGCCAATGCAGGGGACACGGGTTCGAGCCCTGGTCCAGGAAGATCCCACATGCCGCGGAGCAACTAAGTCCGTGTGCCACAACTACTGAGCCTGTGCTCTAGAGCCTGTGAGCCACAACTACCAAGCCTGTGTGCCACAACTACTGAAGCCCAGGCGGCTAGAGCCTGTGCTACAAGAGAAGCCACCACAATGAGAGAGAAGCCTGCGTACTGCAATGAAGAGTAGCCCCCGCTCGCCAGAACCAGAGAAAGCCCACGCACAGCAAAGAAGACCAAATGTGACCAAAATTAAATAATAAAATAAAATAAATTTATTTTTAAAAAAAGGAAGGAAGAAAGGGAGGAAGGGAAGAAGGGAGGAAAGGAGGAAAGAAGGGAGGGATGGCGGGAGGGAGGGAGGAAGGGTGATGGTAGGGAGGGAAGAAGGAAGAAGACAAGTGCACAGTAAGCGGCTCATAAATGAGGTAAGTGTTGCTGCCATGGTATGATTTGAAGCAATATTGGCAAGCTCTTTCCTTAAAATTTTCTCCAATATCTGGCTTTCAGCTAACTGGAAATTCCCACTATTAGAGATTCATTTTTGCGGGTTAAGAATTAGGGACTCTGAAAGTAACCAACAACTTAACCTTAAATACTCCTCTGCAGCTAAAATATGACAGCATGTTCCCAAGGCTTCAGACTTGCTTAACTGAGAGGAGAGAAGGCCTGGGAAACAAAGCACAGAAAAACAGAGAATGAGCCCCATTCCGTGCCAGTTTTCCAGGATGGGTGGGAGGGAGGGGATGGAAAGGTTACAAATTCATGCATGGCAATTCAGTGCCCGGTTATGACATGTTTAAACACTGCCGTTTTTGTGGTTTTTTCCAGCAACTCTGTGAGATGAGAGGGAGGCACACATTTCTTCATCTGGAGAAACTGAGCTCCTCAAAGATTAGATAGAGGCAAAGCTCTCAAGACCTGGCCGACTTTTCAATAGCCTTCTCTCTCCCAGACCAATTCCCTCCAAGCAAGGGAGAGAGACTGTGTTGCCACCCTAATGATAATGTGCTGATTCTGTTCGTTTGACTAAGGCTACACCAGATTAGCAGACCATAATTACAGCTACAATCCATGTCTCTGATACAGCTGAGGGAATGTCTGTTTCACTGAACTGAATCAAAGAAGGTTAAGCCAGGCAGCCTCCTGCTTTCTGAAAGTGATAGCACTATTTCAGCGTCACAGCGGATACTTCATCTGAGCGGCAGGATTTCCTACAGCTTGGGTTTCAGATGGTTTACTTTGATTTCTTGGGGCGATAAAGAAGTTTGCTCATCTTTAAAGGATGTGTTTAGTGGCCACAGCATTGTAAAACCTTTAGTACGTTCTTTTGTGTATGAGTGGGAAGAGATCTGCCTTTTTTTTTTTTTTTTGCCTTTTTATTGTTACACAACTTTACTCAGGACTTCTTTCAGTGAATTGTTTTCCTCACAATTCTCTCCCCTTTCATATTCTTTGATGCTTTGTGGAAATAACGAAGTCTGTTGTTCTTGGCCCTTGCTTCATCAGTCGATGCTGGGTTTTATTTTTAATTCCTTGAGACTTAGAAATGGAAATCAATCAGGTCACTCTGTCACTGGTGATTTTCTAGAGTGAATCCGGGAATGTCGTCACATTTTGCCAGAATCTTTTAGACGGTTTCTGCTCTTCTCTGTCTGGTCTTTCTCTATTCATTCTTGTCAGCTTTTAAATCGTAAAGCAAATTGCAGGGGCTTCCGTGGTGGCACAGTGGTTAAGAATCCGCCTGCCAATGCAGGGGACACGGGTTCGAGCCCTGGTCTGGGAAGATCCCACGTGCCGTGGAGCAACTAAGCACACACTACAACTACTGAGCCTGCGCTCTAGAGCCCACGAGCCACAACTACTGAAGCCCGCGCGCCTAGAGCCCGTGCTCCGCAACAAGAGAAGCCACCACTCACCGCAACCAGAGAAAAGCCCGTGTGCAGCAACAAGGACCCAACACAGCCATAAATAAATAAAAGTAAATGATAAAAAATAAATAAAAATTTTTAAAAAGCAAATTGCAGGCTAAATTTGACTAAAATTTCAAGAAATAAATCAAGGTAGATAAGTAAGCTGAGGGCGAAGTTGGGAGTAAGGAGAAAGGGGAATGTTTCATTCTTCCCCCAAACCATCCCAGACTTCCCCTAAATAGAATCCATGGTTTGTGGGCTCTCTAATGAGTAGTGGCCAAGAGGAAGCCTCACGTTTGAGGCATGCTATTACCATTTTTTTTTTTTCATTGCTTCTCCTTAATTGGGGGCTTAAAAGGGAGGCTGCCCACAGTTTCTGACAAACAGCATTAACCTCATCAGAATGAAATGCCTGATCCTGGAGCTCTTTCGTAAAGACTTGACTGCTTTTGTTGAGGGGCTGCATGGAGTCTGACATTTTCTACCTTTGTGGAATGCAAGAAGAATACCTCAACTGAGGATTAGTCGTGGAGATTTATGAAATCTCTATTCCTGAAGGCTTCGTTTTCTAGAATTGATTTTAGTATTCCTCAACAACAAGGCAGAGGGATAGACTAGATCAGTTTTCACTGAGTTTTGCAGTTTGATACCCACAATAAGAAATACATTTTACTGATACCAAACACATACACAGGTACATGAATACACGTGAACACACACGACAAAAATTTCATAAAGCAGTATTTATCCCTAGTACTCACAAGTCCTTCTACTTTCCATTCCATTTTATTTCATTTTTGAAACGCAAATCTCCACCCTCTGAGTTGATTTCCCACACTAAGGAGGTGCAACCCACAGTTTGCAAAACACTCAACAGGACGCCCTTTTATTTTTTTCTAACCCTGCAATTCAATATAGAGAGATTCTGAATTGAGGACAATCCTGACGAGTTTGAGGCATGGAATAAAGGAGTCTGATCAGCTCTGGGTTTGTTGTATTTTTAAATCTCTCTGTGTGTTCATTCTCTTCACCCCAGAGAGGATTCCATTATCTTTGCTCAAAGAGCAGACACTGCTCTGGCTGTTTCCCCTGCTTCTCTTTGATCGCAGCCCTTCCCCCAAGCCTCCCCTCTATGCTGGTGGAGGCTGTTCAGACTCTGGGGGTTTGCTGGGCCAGGAGCCTGCTGCGTGTTCACTGTGTTGTTTAGCTGTTCCCTATAACCCCAACCTGTGCCATTCCCCTGCTGAGCTTTCATTCCCGATCTGCCAGGTTAATGGGATGGCTGTTCTTCTTTTATTGTTTTCCTATTTCGTACACGGTTTGTCAGTTTACTCCTGGGACCATTTTTAACTGGTTGCTGAGATGACAAAAGTCAGTGGAGATTGTATTTTAGGAATAAGTGTTTCTTCATCTGCCAGGATTCAATCTGGGAAGAATTTATGCACTCGCAAGAGGCGATTTAAAAATAAGATTTTTTTTCTGACAGATAAAAGATAATTCAATGTATCTTAAGCCACATTTTTAAAAATGCATATATCATCAACATCAAATTAATTACACAGCATTTTAGGTTCAAATTTTCATTTTGGTCAGAAAGATAAATTGACTGATTATATTATTTATTTTACCCATAATATTCAACACCACCAGCTGTTGCACCTGTTAGGTACAAAGTAAGGTATGTAAAACACATTCCGTGACTTCAAGGCATCTAGACCTTCAGAAGGGAGATAAGAAATGCAGGTAAATACCCTTCTATAAAATAAGATTTTAATAAGTGACTTGGACACAGGACAGTACAAAACCCAATCATAGTATTGCTCCCTTTACAGAATTCATAAGAGTGAATTTTCAAGATATGAGCTTACAGGGAGTTCGTTGGTGGTCTAATGGTTAGGATTTGGCACTTTCACTGCCGTGGGTCTGTGTTCAGTCCCTGGTCAGGGAACTGAAATCCTGTAAGCCGAGTGGCTTGGCCAAAAAAAAAAAAAAAAAAAGATATGAGCTTACCAAATTTGTCTATTTTTAGTTAATGCAAAATTGAATGAATGAATACTAGGTGCCTACTTTGTGCCATGTGCTGTCAGGGTGATGGAATGGACTTCCTATTGACCTCTGATTTCTTCATGTTCTTCTCGAATGAACTGGCTGCCCAAGAACTGGACTCATAAGGAAAGAGAGCCCCGCACTAGGGCAGATAGAGACTGAGAAACACAAGAGCCATGTAAATAAGCCATCAGGACTCATGTCTTTCCTTCCCCTCTGACTGGAGCAGTGTTAGCCAATAGAAATACAAAGTGACCCATATATGGCATTATAAATTTTATAGTAGCCACATTTTAAAAAGTCAAAAGAAACAGTAAAATTTATTTTAATATATTTTATTTAACCCAAAATATCTAGATTAACATTATAACATGTAATCAATGTTAAAAATATTAAGGTATTTTACATTTTTTTGGACTATCGTCTCCACACAGTTTTTAGCAGCCAGATCTCTAGAGTTCAGTAACCTCAAGTCACTAGTGGCTGCTGTACTGGGAGAACACGGGTCTAGATCAAGTAGCAGAATTGGAGAAAAGCCCAGGGAGTTAATGAGCTTCTCTAACATTTAGAGGAAAGGACTCTTACTTCATGGAAGGGAGAAGGCTGAAAATTATTTCTCTGTGCCTATTAATGGAGAAATGGGAGTTGTCAACTAAAGATCCACCCTTGATTCTCCTTCCAGCCTTTCAGACCTGGGGTGATGAGACAGAACTGGTGTGGGGTCTCTCCTACTTCCCCAGTGCCCCAGGACAAACATCTGCTCCAAGGAAAACAAAGATGACCCCTCCAGACTTCAGTGTCACGCCTTGCAGCTGATAAATGCTTTCATATAATATCTCATTTAATCATTTTAACCTCACTGTGCAGGAGTCAGTGGAAGTTTTTTTTGTGTGTGTGTGGTACGCGGGCCTCTCACCGTCATGGCCTCTCCCGTTGCGGAGCACAGGCTCCGGACACACAGGCTCAGCAGCCATGGCTCACGGGCTCAGCCGCTCTGCGGCATGTGGGATCTTCCCGGACCGGGGCACGAACCCGCGTCCCCTGCATCGGCAGGCGGACTCTCAACCACTGCGCCACCAGGGAAGCCCTAAGTGGAAGTATTGTTATCATCATTTTATAAATGAATGAACTGGAGCTCAGGAAGATTAAATGATTTGCCCAAAGTAGCACAGTTACTATCCAAGTGTCTTGAAGTTTAATCTAGTATGTGTCCCACTAAATCAGAACTGCCTGGTGAAAGGAAGTGAAGAAAATATCTACTGAAGTATAGAATGTTTTCTCCTTTGGCAACACCCCAAGTCTCCCCTCTTCCCCTGCAAAAACAAAACAAAACAAAAAACCAACACTGATGATCACTTTACAAAAGTAATAATTAAATAACCTCTTGGCCAGTTGAGCTTTTAACTGGGTTTTGTTTTGGGGTTTGTTTTTTAAGTTGGATATTGTTGTCTTGTTTAGCAATTTAAAATATCTCACCATTGAGAGCAAGCTAATACATTACAATACATACAACGCAGAAAGGCAAAGTTTTTGCATTGGCCCTAAAATGTGTTGTAATCTTTTCTGTCTGGGAAAACAAACAGAAGTGGATCAGCAGCATGTTTGTTATATGAGATGCTGGCCGAGTCCCAGCCCCTAGGACGCTGGCTTACCTACCAACAATACCTCCCTTTCAGGCAATGCCCGTTGTTTTATGAGAAGATCACAGTCCTCTGGGAGTGAACTGCTCTAGTCAGCAGGATCTAGATTTACTAGTGCCATGTAGGGAATTAGAGTACTATCAACTTTTGATGCACCCTTCTTCTGACACTGTGAAAAAGACTGGGACAGACTTTAAACACAGAGAGCTCACTCCTTGAGAACCCGAATTCTGTCCTTTGGGAAAACGTCCTTAGAATAAAGGACATTCAATATGTTTATCACTCTCAATTTTAAAAACATAATGGGCTCAAGAGCCATATTTGCCTTGATCTGTTTACCCAATTGTGTTCCCATTTTTATTCCTTTCATTTCACTCCGGAGCCCATTTTCATTCCTGGTTAGGCCACCAATTGTACCCATTCAAATTTTTTCTTCCTCTTTCATTTTATGCCTATTTTCTTAGTTCTTGGCAACTCCTTCTCTCAGTTAACTTTTGACAAATCATAATGAAATAAGCTTAGCTAGTTGTAGACAGCAAGCAACATTATGGAAACTGGGATGGCCTGGGAGCATCTTAAAAGTCATCTGGATAGCCCTCAGAAAGTAGACAAAATGTCTCTCAGTTGGAAGCAAGCTAATGTGTCCAGCTCATCTCATTCACAGAAAATCTTCTGGAGTTTCCTTACAGCTACCACAGGGATGCCAATTAAGGTGACTTGCGGATTTAAGTGCTAAGTAGTGAATCCTTTGCCCTGCTTATATGCCACATACCATGATTTCCTTAGGGTTAGGCAAATGCTGGAAACACAAAACAAAGACACTATGGTCCACTAAACCACTCCCATTGTCTAGCTTATCACTCAGTTCTATCCTTTCCTTCCTCTCTAGGAAATGGGGAGTAGAGAAAGTATAATATAAAACTTGCAGAAAAATATGAAAATATCCAGACACTTTTGTAGTAACCAGCAATTTTCTTAGTGACATAAAAGGCATAAATAAAGGTATGTCTCATGCTCCATTCCTGCCTCCCCAATAAGTCTCTAGAAAACCTACTCTGAACCTAGTAACCAGTCAATATGGCAAATTTCATGATCTGCTGGGCCAACTCAAGTACTTTATTAGCTACCTTTCTGTCGGCTTTTTTAAAATAAATTTTTAGCCCAATCATTTACTAACAAATCAGGAAAGTATGTGAGAATCATTAGCAATTCAGGGTTAATGTCGCTAAAAACAGTCTGACTCAAAGGAACACAGATTGGAGCAAACACACCTTTATTTCATCATCATCTGCACAAGTTTGCACACACATAAGAACAAACACTTATGGTAAGTCACTTTCTCTTATAGTGTAAATTCTACTGCACATACACTAAAAGTACTTCAAAGGACCCAGATGCTGCTAAAATATTTCTCTGCTAAGATTCTGTCCTCTCTCTGTAACCTACATTTAAGATTTGAGTGACTTCTCTGTGTCTAGGCTACCCTATAATTTTCTTGTTGGTGAAAAGATGTGTTAACATTTAAAACATCAAATTACATGGCTGGAAAACTGGCTTAGCTGACCCAAGTGCCTTGCCTTTCTGAATTCCCATGTTCCCAACAGCATTTATTCAGTCTTTTCAGTAGGTACATTGAATGGTATCTTAAATAGTATCTCACTTGGGTTTAAACTCAAGTGTAACTGCAAATACTGGTTTGGTTTGTAAAATACATAGAAAAGTTGCAAGAGAAATGGTCTGATTGTCCACGTAGTCTGTGTACTGGCTTGGTTTCAGGTCTTCTGTCTAGAAGTGTATAGATGTACATTCCCAGGAGCTCTCATCCAGTGCTTCTTTATCTGCTCTACTGGCTCTTCTAACAGCCCAACCCGCCCCTGCCCCTGCACACAAAGTTTTTGGTTCAGGAGAATCACCTAGGGTGACTCTGTTGCTACAGATGCCAAAATAGTAATGTTCTTACCTGTAAACACCATTGGGGCTGGTGAGAAGACACTAACCCACCCTCCTTCCAGCTCTTTCATGCCAAAAGAATACAAGGAAAGATGTAGCTCCCTGACAGAGAGGGAGAGAAACTGTTGCTTCAATTTAAATGAATAGGGTTTAAAGTTACACACTAGAGTGAAGGAAGAATATCAAATCAATATTGTTCAGGGAATAGGAAAACAGAAAAGATCTGATGGGGGCATAAGTCTTTCTTTATCATTATCATCATAGAAGTTAATCATGTTTATTTCATTAAAAGAGAGAAAACATAGAGAAGCATAGAAATCATTAAATCACTAAGGTAGATTAACAATTCTACCTCCTAAACATCTAAACATGTAGACTATGTGTGTGTGTTTGTAGACACATATAGAGAGATCGATTTTGTTACAGACACACAGAGAAATCTTTCTTAACCAAATGATATCATAAATTATATTTTGTTGTATAAATTGTCTTTTTCACCTAGCAATAGATCATAGAAAATCTCACCATGTCAGTAAATAAATATTTACTACACCATTGTTGATGGGTGCACAGTATTCTTTTCTGCACTTGCTCCGTAAGTCATTTAACAAATACCCTATGTTTAATTGTTTGAATTCTTTGGAACTTTTATAATTATAAACAATTCTACAATGAATATCCTTTTGCATACTTTTTTGTGCAGGTAACTAATTTAGTGTAAATTCTCAGAATTGTAATTGATGGGTCAAAGATAATGCTTTATTTATTTGATTTTCAAATAAAATTATAAATTACCCTATAGAAGAATAGTGCCAATTCATATCCTAACATCAATATATAATCTCTTTTTCTCACAATTTTTATCATTTGAAGATCATTTTCATATAGATGAGAAATAGGTGTTTTCAATCTGATAGGTGATCATTTATATTTGTGTTATTCTGGATGTACTTTACTTTGGTTATTAGTAAAGTTGTATAAATTCTTATGCTTATTGACCATCTGTATCTTGTATTTTTTGAATTGTCTTTGCCTTTTTATTTTTTGATTTGTTTCTTCCTAACTAAATTCTTATTACATAGGTTGTTAGAATTTGTCAAAAACATTGCAAACATTTTTCCAAGATAACCTAGATTTCAGATGTCCCCTAATTTTATTTTATTTATTTATTTTATTTTTTGTTTATAAATGTATTTACTTTTGGCTGCCTTGGGTCTTCAGTGCTGTGTGAGGGCTTTCTCTAGTTGCGGTGAGTGGGGGCTACTCTTAGTTGCAGTGCGCCGGCTTCTCATCGCCGTGACTTCTCTTGTTGCAGAGCACAAGCTCTAGGCGCGTGGGCTTCAGTAGTTGTGGCATGCAGGGGCCCAGTAGTTGTGGCTCGTGGGCTCTGGAAAGCAGGCTCAATAGTTGTGGTGCACGGGCTTAGTTGCTGCACGGCATGTGGGATCTTCCTGGACCAGGGCTCGGACCCTTGTCCCCTGCATTGGCAGGCAGATTCTTAACCACTGCATCACCAGGGAAGTCGCTGTCCCCTAATTTTAGAAGTTGGTGGGGGACCAGGGGGATAGTACAGTATCCACATAGCTGCCTTTATGTCTCTCCCATTCCTCTGACTACCAGGATACATGAATTCAGCATGTCTCTGATGCTCTTAAAAACTCTTCTCATGCAAAATCCTTAGTGAACAGGAAAACTTAACTGGAGTTTCCATAAGAAAGGTGGAGAACAGGTTTTGCAAAACACACCCTACAGAAAAATCCTTAGTAGACAAGTCTGTTATTATTAGCTTGATGTGGGGCTGAAATAGGGAGTGGCTTACAAACAATCCAGTTTTTCTCCTCCAGTTGCTTCCTCAAACATGTCTTGATGTTCAGCCAAACAAAAGGCCCTCCAGTTACCAAAACTTGCCCTCCTTAGAAAACAGTTAAACAATCATCTTAACCAATTTTGAACATGCCCTTGATATGCCCAACTCCAGCAATTAATCAGAGTATTTCTTCTGATCTTTTTCTGTTGTCTCTCAAGTGTTAACTTTTCTTACCTAGTTTCTGCTCATTTCTTGTCAATTTTTTTTCTAGGTATCTTTTCTTCTTTGGTTGCTACAGCAATTGGTAACTTTGTTCCACTATATTATCTAACCAATCTTTTTTATACATAGAAAAACTATTGATTTGGATATTTTTGTGTGTATATGAAATCAACCACCTTGCTGATTTACCTCGTTTCTAATAATAGTTTTTAGTTTTCTGTTCTTAATATATTATCATCTGCCAATGATGATAATTCTCTCTCCTTCTTTCAAATATTCACGCCTCTTCTTAATTTCTCATGTCTAATTACATTGGTCAGTACTTCTCAACTAGGAGAACTGGTAATGATGATGGGGTTCTTTGCCTTTCATTACAAAAACTCCTAAATCTTTCATTAAAATGATGCTGGCTTTGGTATATTGTGTATACACACATACACACACAAATAAAATTTTAATGTCAAAGAAATTTACATCTTTTCCTATTACACTGATGGTTTGGGTTTCTTATTGGGATTTTTCTTTTCTTTTGCTTTTTTTTTTTAAATTAGGAAAGAATATTGGATTTGTCAAGATGTTTTAGATACCAGTCCAGGATCTGTCAAAGGCCTTTTAGATACCAGTCCTTGATCCAACTAAATTTGAAATATCATCTTTTTTAAACACTTAATTATGGTTAGATATGTTTATGGACTGTTAATTCTATTGCACTGATCTATAAGTCATTTCTAATACTAATACAAGTTTATTTATAGAGCATTTTGATGCATTATAACAGCTAGTGATACTTCTATTTCTCCAAATCTTAAGATTTTCTTGGCTAATATGGGTCAATATCCTAATTGTTATTTATATTACTATCACTTAAGTAGTTGAAATTAATAAAATAGAAATAATACAAAATAATTTGGGGTATTTTGATTTAAAAATTAAAAATAAATCAAGTAGCACAAATCTAGGGGAGGCAGAAATCAATATGAGCTTAATGAGTTATGATGGAAAGTTTCATAGAAGATTTACTTTTTCCAAGTAAAGAAGAAGCTAGGAGACAGGGGAGATAAATTACAGAATGATGGCGAAGGCATTCTGATTAAGGAATTGTTTTTTTTTTTAATTGGAGTATAGTTGATTTACAATATTGTGTTAATTTCAGGTGTACCTACTTAAGGGTTATTTAGTTTAGGCTGAAATATGTATGTGTAGGAAAGCACTCTGATTCTACTTACAAGAATAATTTCGGTGAAGAAAAACAATTTATTATTTAGCCAAATAGTTACTAGAACAGGAAGTAAGGAATTATAATTTAAGCTAAGGAAATAAACTCTGGTGCAATAATGATATTAGGTCAAAGAGGAATGAATGAAAATTTTAAAAGTCGAACAAAGTGGATACAAGTTTAACCAAACCAGGAATTTGCTATAAGCATGTTTTGAATTATTTTCTTATAGAGTTTATTATTCAGTTTATTTAAATAGAATAATGTACATTTCTGAAAACATCTCATTAATGCTGTAGTGGTGGGGAGAGGTTAAGTGATTGTATTAAGCTCTAGGAAAATGAGGAGAGATAATTACAGGGATAAAGTTCAAATACGGTCTTCACAGTATGCTCCCCAATAAGCTCTCTATCCTTATCATGCCAAACTGCCGGCAGTACACCGAACTCCTTGCACTTCTCAGAGGATATCACATCTTCCCTGTTACCCCACCCACCAGTGTCCACCTCCTTTTCCTCTAGATACCTATAGTCACAGTTTCAGGCACAGAATTGTAGGGAAGTCTCCCCTGTGCCCTAGTGTGGGACAGGTGCCCTTTCTCTCAGTTCCACTGCAGCTCATGCATACCTTTGTGAATCCCTGGTTTTCTTGACTATCGCTCTCAGTAAAGACACCATGGAAGGCATCTTAATTGTACATTTAGCGTATAGGGGACATTAAAAAAAATTATGGAAATGGAAATTAACTTTTTTTTGGCCACGCCATGGGGCTTGTGAGATCTTAGTTCCCCAAGACCAGGGATCAAACCTGGGCCCTCAGCAATGAAAGTGAGGAGTCCTAAACCACTGGACCACCAGGAAATTCCCAGAAATTAACCTTTTCAAGAACACCTTAAGAGATTTGGGACACAAACTCCTCTCTCTACTGTACTTATTTTTCTCAACTCAGTATGGTTAACATGTCACATGATGACTGCATCGCTCACATCTGTAACTATTAATTAATCAAATAAAGAAAGCCCTCCTCCTTTACCATCTATAAAGATTAGGTAAGAGAAGGAGTCCAAGTCAGTAAGCATAAGAATAAGGGGAGCATAAAGTTGGAAAGGCCCACAAAATCAGTCATCCAGTGGCTTCTTATGCTGGTTGACCATTTACTATAATACCAATGGCCCAGGTCTTACCTCAAGGGTAATCTGATTAGCTTATCTGGTGAAGCCAAGTAGCAGTATATATATATTTTTTTAATAAATTTATTTATTTATTTTCAGCTGTGTTGGGTCTTCATTGCTGAGCGCTGGCTTTTCTCTAGTTGCAGAGAGCGGGGGCTACTCTTCGTCGTGGTGCGCAAGCTTCTCATTGCGGTGGCTTCTCTTGTTGCGGAGCATGGGCTCTAGGCACGTGGCCTTCAGTAGTTGTGGCGCACAGGCTTAGTTGCTCCGTGGCATGTGCGATCTTCCCGGACCGGGGCTTGTACCCGTGTCCCCTGCATTGGCAGGTGGATTCTTAACCACTGCGCCACCAGGGAAGTCCTAAGTAGCAGTATTTTTTTTAAGTTCCCCAGATGCTTCTAATATGCCCCCAGAGTTGAGAACAACTGTTATAATCCTATTTCTTCATTTTGCTGATGATGCAAACATGGGATGTGGAGTCACTTGGGTGGGTGGGCAGGGGACACACTGAGAATAACCAAGGTTTCTCAACATACCATGTAGTTCTCTTTTTGTTACATCATACTCAATTACAAACAAATTATTAAAAAAAAAAAAGAACAAATTATTTCTGTAAAGATGAGGAGGTAAATCCTGTAAAGTTTAATGAAACGGTGTGATTCATTATAGAAGGAATGATGAGGAAGTCAACAGAGTTAGAAGAAACTGCTTACTTAAGATGACCACTCTGGGTAAGATCAGCTGGCCGGAAAGTAAAGCAACCACAAGCTGTGTATGGTGGCACCTCAAAATAGGCATAATGAGAAGTAATGGGAAGAAGAAATAAAAAAAGATTTCTATTGCCAGGTAAAGGAGGAACCTGTGCAGGAAGCAACTTGGCTGAATGAAGAGATTAAAATTTGAGATTTGGTTCTAAATCAGACAAAGCTGGACTATTTAGCAACTTTATTTACTTGTAATTTCTTCCCTGTATACATCTTATACTGGTCATGAGCATGTATTGAAGGCACTCTTCAAGCCTTATCCCTGAGAAAGAAAAGAGAAAAGAGAACTCCCTGGTTCACAGGAACTGAGAATGGAAATTACACTGGAGCAAGAGGCCAAATTTTTCTCAGATTTATCTTGTATATTTAGAATATTTCAAAAATTAAATTGGGGATGACAATGAGAAAGGTCAATTAATATTTATTGGCAGAGGAGCAAGAGACAAAGGAAATTTTGTTGCTGCCTTGTTTTCCTAGCAACAGGTCTAATCTCTTCAACCCCCCTCCAACTCTATTTTCAGATGGGCTTTAGGTTCCAAGACTTAGAGAAATATAGTCTTATCCAGGATAAAAACTCCTTGCCTTAAAAAAAAAAATAAAACAAACAAAAACTGCTTGCCTTATTATTTGACTTCTATTTTCACATAGCAATCATTTTATACTACTTCTCAACGTTTAACATATAGATTAACCCTTCAATACATAGTCCTCCTACCTCACTTTATGATCCTCATCATATAACAAGTAACATAATTTTGTGACATCTTTCAGAATATATTTCTTAGCTTCCTGTTTTTATACACACACATACACATAAATTTCTGTTTTTCATTTCAAGTTGAATTTTGTGCCTAAGGATATATGGTCAAAGCTCCTATCCACCATCCAGTCTCTTTTCTATCAGTTTGTTTTTTTAAAAAATTCTAATGGTTCTAATTTCAAAATAAATCTGACTCAGGTTTAGTCAGGAAAACTCACCTCCAAAACCCATTCCTTCACATTTTCCTCTTAATCCAAAATTCTTACATTTTTTCCTAACAGAATCCATGTATGATTCTTGGATATTTTACCACACATCCTCCCACAAATCTCCCTCTTCTACCCTCCCCAGAAGGTGTAGTGGTATTTAACGAGTTGCAAATTTTCTTTTGTTTCCCGTCCTAGGCACTTGGTACTTGTGGGACCCTGAGCAATTACTAAACTTCTCTCAGCCAATTTTACAGCTTTAAAGTAAGTGGATCAGGGACTTACCTGGTGGTGCAGTGGTTAAGAATCCTCCTGCCCATGCAGGGAACACGGGTTCAAGCCCTGGTCCGGGAAGATCCCATGTGCTAAGCCCGTGCGCCACAACACAACTACTGAGCCTGCACTCTAGAGCCTGCAAGCCCCAACTACTGAGCCCGTGCACCACAACTACTGCAGCCTGTGCATCTAGAGCCCATGCTCTGCAACTAGAGAAGCCACGGCAATGGGAAGCCTGCACACCACAACGAAGAGTAGCCCCTGCTCACCGCAACTAGAGAAAGCCTGCACAGAGCAGCGAAGACCCAACACAGCCAAAAATAAATAAATAAATAAATTCTTAAAAATAAATAAAATAAAATAAAAAGTGGATCTGTCTCTGCCTTGTATAATTTCTGTGAAGATTAGGGATAAAGAGTCCCGATATATCTGAAGCACTCATCAAGCGTTAACTTATTTTTACTATGTTCTCTGTATTCAGTCTCTTGCAGGAAGAGGTTCAGAGTGAGGACATAATGAAAAATTAATACATAGAGGGTTGATAAGAGTAGTCCGAAAAATAGGTGTTCATTCCAGAACTTGCTTCCTAGTAAAGCAGGGTCCTCAGCCACCTTCTCTGAACCTTGATTCCACTGCATTTTTAGTTTGTGAAGAGGTAGCTTAAATGAATCCATTTGAACTATTAAACTTAATGCCATTTGAGAAAATTCATAACTCTAGAGAGAGCTCTTGCAAAGCATGAACTAACATAGCAAGCACATCCTCAAATTTCAGAGGTGGTGAGTCTTGTTGGGGGAAAGTAGTCAATCTCTCCTGCCTGGGTGGAAACACCACACGCAAGGAAAATTACAGCTTTGTAATTTCACAATAAAGGAAGGTCAACTCCTAAGATGGTCTTGAAGTCCATTATTCCAAATCTTCATTTAATTTCAAAAACATTTGGGAGCCCCTGAAGGCTTTTGAGAAGGGCAGTAACATGATCAGACTACTGCTAGAAGATGAGCCTTGTTGCTTAGAAGAGAACAGATGAGGAAGGTAAATGAGGGAATTCCCTGGTGGTCCAGTGGTTAGGACTCAGCACTTTCACTGACAAGGGCCCAGGTTCAACCCCTGGTTGGGGAACAAAGATCCCACAAGCTGCACCATGGCCAAAAACAAGAAAAAAAAGGAAGGTAAATGATAAAATTTTGGTCACTTGAACTACTGCTAAAGGTATTCACTGTTAGCTATTATATATTTCAAATTGTTGTAGAAAGAATAGCTTCTAATAGGAGATGAAAAACCAAGCATTTCATAGATAAGTCAACTAAAGAAATAAAGGGTTTGTGGAGACATAACACCCAGCTGAGTGCATGCCAATTATTTGTCCACACAAACACATAATCTCCTAAATGCTCAATTTCTTAGAGGTAAACTATTTAAAGACCATTTTATTTTGAGCATTTCAAACCCTGACCTGGGGTGTAGGACTGTGTCATTGATTTCTTGAGTGACCTTTGGCAAACGATGCAACTTTTTTTTATTCTAAATCTTCCGGGGGTATTTCAAAACAAGCTTTGAAATCACTGGCGTACACAGTCTATCTTTAATCTTTAGGATTCTTGCTGTGCTCTAGAAAGGTTTTTCTTGATTCATTCTGATTCATGGCACAATTAAATGTTGTCTCAGATCTTTGGAGGAGTTGGGGTGGGGAGTTGTAGAATTTAGTGCTTTATATAGTTGCATGAGCATCTTTTTTTTAAATCTGTATATAATTGCATTTTGTTCTTTTTTTATTGAAGTATAGCTGACTTACAACGTTGTGTTAGTTTCAGGTGTACAGCAAAATGACTCTGTTTTATATGTGTGTGTGTGTGTGTGTATATATATATATTTTTTTTTTTTTCTTTTTTTCAGATTCTTTTCCCTTATAGGTTATTACAAAACACTGAGTATAGTTCCCTGTGCCAAACAGTAGGTCCTTTTTGGTTATCTATTTCATATATAGTAATATGTATATGTTAATCCCAAACATCAATTTTGAAAAGAATTTGTATCTGTTGCATATAAAAATATAAATTGCATTAAACATTTCCCTGCCTTCTTAAGCAGAGTATGCTGAATATGATTTAATGTTTTATTGATGACTCAGCCCCATGATAAACATCTCTTATTATCACGGTGAGCTGTGACTCAGTGATGTGTGACATAACCACCAAGTAACTGAGAGTAATGAAAGTCTACTTACCTTTGCAAATTTCAGAAAAAATAAGCAATAAGAGATTGTTTGCTTTCTAACTACTCATTTCACCCCTGAACTCTGACTTTAGGCAGGATATCGGCAAAGTAGAGCATTCTAGAGCAGTTAGGATGGTAAATGGTCTTGAAATAAGGTCCAGTCAGGGAAATGACTGAAAGAATTAGAGAGGCTTCACTTACAAAGAGAAAACTTAGAGAAGATAAATATTGAAATGTCAGTAGTGTTGTCTTGTGAAAATGCCTTAGATATAAATCGTAAATACCAAAAGCAGAGAACCAGGACCAACAGGTAAAAATTTTTTTGGGGAAGTGGATTTTGACTCAATATAAGAGGAACCCATCTTTGCAATTCACTTTGGTTCACAAGTTATATGCAAGATCTGATTTAGCTTCACAGGTAATAGAAAGATGAGCAAACCAGAGTACAGGCCTCCCAAAAAGAGATATTAACCTACTGCAGCTGGAATGTGGCGTGTGTGGGGCAGAATGCAAGAGAGTTGGAAAAGTAGATGGAACCAGACCATGGTGGGCCTGGAAATCTAAGCTGAGGATATTACATTGTTTTAAACAGGCAATTGGGAGTGATAAAGCATTTTTAAATTCTTTTCAACTCAAATTTTAATTAGAAAAATATTTTTTAAAAGTAAATCAAGTTTATTGTTAAAAAAACAGAGATATCAAAATATATTATGTACAAGGTGAAAGGTCACCCCCAAACCCAATTCCCAGACGTATCCATGAACAATTTAGCTTGTATCTTTACTTAACCTTTTTGTGGCTCAGGTTCCTCATCTATAATAACAGATAATAATAGTGCTTACCTAACAGAGGTGTTATGAGAATTAAATAATAATTGCTAACTCCATGAAAGCAGGGATTTTGTCTTGTTCAAGGCTTCTAAACCTCTGCACCGTTGACATTTGAGGTTGAATAATTCTTTGCTCTGGGGAGCTGTCTTGTGCGTTGTAGGATATGTAACAGCATCCCTTGGCTTCTATTCACTAGATGCTAGTAGCAACTCCCATATACGCAAACTCTTGTGATAACAAAAAATGTTTCCAGACATGGCTAAGTGTCTCCTGGGGGGCAAAATAACCCCAGGTTGAGAATCACTGATCTCATTTACTGTTGAATGCCTATCATTTAGCACAGCATGTAATAAATATTTGTTGAATTGAATGAAAAGAATTAATACACGTAAACCTCCTTGAACATAGGAAGCACGCACATAGGAAACCCTCAGTGTTAGTGTTAACTTTTTTAATTATACTAGTTTCCTATAGGACTATACCATATAAAACTATTTCCACATAAATGGAATCATATGTACTTCACTGTAACTTACAATTTTTCACTAACAATATATCTTAGACATCTTTTTATGTCATTACACATAGATGTAGCTCTATCTCAATCATTTTCTTTGGAATCATAGTATTCTGGTATGTGGAATGCGTCCTATCATATCGATTCATTTATCCAATTCACTATTGATGGATATTTAGGTTAATTATTGCTATTATAAACAATGCTACAAAAAACATTTTCCATCAAGAATTTTTAACAAAGTAATGACACAATCAGAGCAACACAATGTATTACATTCTAATTTCAAAGATTCTGAATTTAGGGGTCTCCAAAGAAACAGAACCAATAGAAGATAGATAGATAGATAGATAGATAGATAGATAGATAGATAGATAGATAGATAGATGATAAACAGATAGGCATAAAACGATTTATTTTAACAATTGCCTCACATGATTATGGAGACAGGCAAGTCCAAAGTCTGCAAGGTGGGCCAGCAGACTAGAGACTCAGAGAGGAGCCAATGTTGTAGTTCACTTCTAAAAGCCATCTCCTATGGATGGGAACTCCTTGGCAGTCCAGTGGTTAGGACTCTGCCCTTCCACTGCAGGGGGCATGGGTCTGATCCCGAGTTGGGGAACTAAGATCCCACATGAAATGCAGTGTGGCCAAAAGAAAAAAAAATGGTTTAAAAGCCATCTCCTGTGGAATTCCCTCTGTCTCAAGGGAGCTCAGTCTTTTCTTCTAATCAGGTCTCCAACTGATTAGATGAGGCCCACACCCAAAATATGGAAGGCAATATGCTTCACTCAAAGTCCACCAATTTAAATGTTAATTCATCCAACAGAGACATCCAGAATGATGTTTGATGACATATCTGGGCACCACAGCCCAGCCAGGCTGACACATAAAATTAATCATTACCATATCCCTGGTCAACTATAGAGAATCTCATCAGTAGTGACACATTAACAGAGGCTGTCTAACCATCTGAGAGGAAAACTGTAAAGATGAACCATGTGATGACTGGGAGGCTGGCCTGGATGAACCCTGTGTTCTTTGGGGTTCTGACTCTGGACTGTAGTGATGATGCCCCTGGGGAGAGTGATGCCTGCCTTCCCCCCCCACACCCCGCATCATGGCAGTAGACTAGTGTATTCTTGTGGTTTATGTGCCAACTGCTTAGAATTCTTCTGTCTTCTTGGGGCTGTCAGGCAGTCAACTGTCACTTCTTGATGTTACTGCTGTATCTGCCTCAAGCAGCTAATAATGGATGTGAAAGCCCTTTGTATAATTGTTAATGCCAAGGAAATGTGCAGCAATGCACCGCAGTAGTCTCCTATGGGCTACATAAACCCTGATAACCACGCTTATTGTATAATTATGTCTAAAATTTAAGTAAATAAACAATGAGTGAGGGCCTAAGTGTTTTTTTATGGCTGAAAAGTACTGACTGACTTAATGCATGAATCTTGTAACATCTATTTATATGCAGTGAGACTTGGGGGATTATCCTAGTTTCCCATCTGGGTTCTAGATATGTGAGATGAGTGGGCGAGGTAGTTTTACATCGATGCCATGTTGTCCTAAATTACCCATCATTTCTGCCTAAATTGTCTGTGGAACAAGGCAACAACTATACAGATAAATACGCTAAATAAGCACACAAATAATAATTCTCCAGTCTCAATAAGTACTTCTCAACTCATAAATTGAAAAATTAACAGTCTCTGCTTCGCTGCTTAGTACGAAGTTCCTTTACGTTAAAATTAGGTTCATGTTCATGAAATAAGGTTAGAAATTCAGAGAAGGGAAGAAATCTACTATTTAAAAATGTACCACTGTTTATGTTTAGCTAACACTTTTTAGCACCTAGATATGAAAATATATAATGATTAGGAGTTAAGGGTATTCCATAATGTCATCATTCTTTTTTTTTTTTTTTTGCGGTACGCGGGCCTCTCACTGTTGTGGCCTCTCCCGTTGCGGAGCACAGGCTACGGACGCGCAGGCTCAGCGGCCATGGCTCACGGGCCCAGCCGCTCCGCGGCATGTGGGATCTTCCTGGACCGGGGCACGAACCCGCGTCCCCTGCATCGGCAGGCGGACTCTCAACCACTGTGCCACCAGGGAAGCCCAATGTCATCATTCTTTTACTTCAAGAGGCCCATCATTAACCTTTCCATGAATTCTATATCTTTTAGATCTTCCTAAATCAACACCTACTCTAAATTACTACTCAAATTAAACCCTAATTTTACATCTGCAGTCTCTCTTTTCTAGTCTGAAAAGTCTACCAGCTCTTCTGTCTGGTCCTCATTTCTACTTCACCCCAGAATCTGGCTCGAAGCCTGGACTTTCACGAATCCAATTGCTGGCAAGCAAATCCTCTATCAAACATCTCTCTCACATGTCTGTGTATTAAAAATAGCTCTCATGACCCACTAATGCTTCTTACTCACACGAAAGTGCAGCTCCAGACCCCAGGAATGGCAGAGTGGAAGAGGGCAGTGTGTGAAGAAGGGGAACACCAATATTCAGAAATAATTTTCTAAACTTTCATATTGATGTTGAACTTGTCCCTGGTATTTCCATCAGGAAACATATTTGCAAGTGATTTTATGTGAAAAATTTTTTTTAACTCACTTTCCTGAGGAGGCACATTTTCTTAAGTGTCTGGGATGGCTAATTTGACACTGCCATGTTTATTTATGGGTCACAATGTTCAGACTAACATTATACCTTTGAATTCAGTCATTCCTTCATTCAGGAATCACTACTGAACACTTTCTATGACGGGCAGGGCTGCCATGTTCCTCAACTCCAAAAAGCACTATTTTCATTATATTCCCTGGAGTTGAGCTCTATAGGGCATTCCTTGCAGTTGCATATTTACCAAAGAGAATTTAAAAAGTATGAATGACACAGTCACATAGCCTGGGCCCTCTGGGAATGATCAATAAACATTTTTCAACATAAGTAGATTATTGTGCATTGTGTTATTCATTCATTCCTGCTGGTTATTCATTAATGAACAGCCCAGGCTTATGTTTTTCTTGGCCTCCATCTGGTGGCTCTATCTCTATCCCTGACATGAAAGTACACTTAGTAATCAATGGAAGCACAAAACAGACAGACATTCGAGACCAACTGTGAACTAGGCAATAAAAATACTAGTTTCATTAAAAGTTTCTGTCTTGGACTTCCCTGGTGGAGCAGTTAAGAATCCGCCTGCCAAAGCAGGGGACACAGGTTCGAGCCCCGGTCCAGGAAGATCCCACATGCCACGGAACAACCAGGCCCATGCGCCACAACTACTGAGCCTGCTCTCTAGAGCCCGCAAGCCACAACTACTGAGCCCGCGTGCCACAACTACTGAAGCCCGCACGCTAGAGCCCGTGCTCCACAACAAGAGAAGCCACCACAATGAGAAGCCCACACACCACAGCGAAGAGTAGCCCCCGCTCGCCACAACTAGAGAAAGCCGGCGCCAGCAAAAAAGACCCAATGCAACCAAACATAAATAAATTTAAAAAAAAAGTTTCTGTCTTGTAAATGTTGATAACATTTATTAACCAGTGAAATAAAGTCCAGCCCTTCTTTCCAAACAGCTGACAACATGACCTTCATAAACAACAGACAGCCAAGTATGATTTTCATGACCATTCCTTCTATTTTTTTTAATCAAGCTATAAAAAAATACTTTTCTTTTTTTTATTAAAGTACAGTTGATTTACAATATTGCTTCTCTTTAATACAACCAATGCAGAAAGTTCATAAAATCTAGTAGCAAGAGGTTTATTACCATTTGCAAAAGTGTTGTTTCAGTCAGAGAAGTTTTTTTTCCTAGTGTAACTGACCTTTGTCATAATTCCTTTTCACCCCTGTCAAACATTTCTAAGACTTGACATAACTGCTTATGTTAGTTGGATCAAAAACATCTTGTGATTCATGTAGAAATAATTCTTTAAACGGAGGAATTTATATGATGCTGCCTTTTACCATTCATTAAGCACCTTTTTATGTTGGGCCTACTTGTAATGTGTATTACAAGTGTATTGTGTATTATGTAATGCACATATGTAATGTACTACATTACATAATGTAATGTAATACATAATGTATTACATATGTGTTACACATTATGTAATGTGTATTATGTCAGCTGATAAGAGGAAATGGCGTTCAGCATTTTCACTAGCTTCTAGTAAGAAATCTCTCTTTCAAATAACCTTCACTCAATACTCACCTGTACTGAGTGCTGGAAGGAGGTGAGTACAAAGGTGAACCACATGTGATCTGTGCTCTCTATACGCATGCAATCTGGTGCCTGAGACACTCGTTTCCTCAAAAGGCAAACTCACAAGGGCTATAACCATGGATTAAACGTAGAGCTTTGAGAATATGGGAAGATTAATTCTAACTGGGGGATTTGCAAGTGTGTATAGTGACCACGTGGGAATGTCAGAGGAACAGGAAAACGAGATTAAGGAGTGAAGAGAGACTTGAGAAATTTAAGAATGGAAGTCTGGTTGAGGAATTCAGACTTAACCCATATAAATCCTGGGTCTTGAAAGCTAACTTGCTCAGATCTGTGTTTCCTTAGCACCACCGTATGCATTCTCCTGTTTCACATGGGAGAATGTATTATTTAAGGTCTACCAAACTCTCCCCGACCCTCCCTCTACTGCTGATCCCCTTGACCTTTCTGCTCCTGTAAGAGCGTTCCACTTCCACCAAATATTTTCACTCTTACCTCCCTGTGTGACTTGAACTCTGTCACCTCTGTGGTTTCCCTCAAACTCTACCATTGGTCTGGAACCCTTCCTTCTGCATTCCTCTCCAACTATCCAATTTATACACTCAGCATTTATTTAAATTACATGTGTCTGTTCCTTTTTTTTTTCACTGAGGGCCTAAGTATATATTAAGCAGTGTGTGAGCTACAAGTTATACCAGATCAGGTCAGTACTAATCAGGGAGTTTACGGCCTATCTAAATCCTATCCATCCTTTGAGAGAACGTCTCCAGACCAGCCTGGTCTGTGAAATTCTATGGTATGTTCAGCAATGTCAGTACCAATTACATAAATGATCTAAACTATTTCCTGCAGATCTCCCTTTAAAAAAAATGTTGTTTGAAATATTTATTATTGTTTACTTTTTCATCAGTTAAATAACATTAAGCTCCTTCACAGTAGGGATCCCATTTCATCTATCTTTGCTTTTCTAATAGCACAAATTTAAAAGTTTTCTGTATTATAGTTGCTATCGGTGCTCAACAAATAATTGATGTTTACAAAAGAAGTTAATGAACATTATAATATTAGTATATTTACATTACATGTTGATATATATGTATCTAATACATACGTTAGCATAATGGACCACTGTTACGATGCGCTGCATGTATCTGCACACTTTTAAATTTCATGAACCAATACCTTCTTAAAAAAAGTAACGCATATATGTGCATGTGTGTATATATATGATGAAAGTTTATTTTCCTAATTAAGATTTCTTCAAAAATCCATTGTTACATAAATTATACCACCATGAAGTTGTTGTACAAAAAATCTGTTAATTTGTTATCAGATTTTTATAAAGCTGAAAAAAATCAATTTTTCATAAAAGTAGAAACATTACCTTAGAATAAAGAATAGGATTTTAAACTGAATAAACTAATGTGAAAAATCATTACAGCATCCTAATTATTTTGTCACTTAAATCATTTAAGCAAGCTACAGAAATCTGGAGGTGAGAAAGTAAAAGTTAGAAAGACAATGTCATACTATTGTTGGTTGAGTGAGTTTTTCAGTTAATTCTTACAAGCAACCTGCAGAGAGGTCTCAATAGCTACAGTTGGACTCAAAGAAGTTAAGTAATTTACCCAAGTAAGGTCCCTAAAACCCAGTATTCAAACCCAGATGTCTGTGACACCAAGGTCCTCGCTCTCTCTACTGTTTCCTGGTACTACTCTTAGCAGGGAAGTATAGAGAAACTTCAAGGAGGTGGTGGCATTTTGAGTTTGGCCTCCAGGAAATGATAGGTTTCTGTGTGCAGAGATTGAGGGTAAAATATTCCAGGGTAAGGAACAAAGTGTATTAAGGCATGAATGCAGGGAATGAAGTGAATGCTATGGTGAGCAACCCAGATCCCCTCTAGGATTGAGGCATTCATTCCCCCAGCAGCTGGCAGGTGGGTGGGTGATGGCTCTCTAGGATTTGCTCTCAAAAAGAACCACCTTTCCATGGGCAACCCACACACATAACTACTCAGTGTTGGATGGAGGGTGGGAATATGAAGCCTAACCCCCTTGCCTCAAGATGGGGCCATTCTGAAGGGTCACCCCAGCTCCAGAACTTTGTTGTGACAGCATCTCCTCCATCTTCTGCCTAATCTTACTTCCTTCACTTCCCAATAACTTTCTTCATGCACATCTCCATCTCAGAGTCTGTTTCCCAGGGAAGTGGACCTAAGACAGTTGGAAATATATCAATCAATCAATCAATCGACAGGATGGCACACAACAATGATAAAAGAGAGAGAAAAATTCTGTTTGGAGAAAACCTTGAATTCCATGCTAAGGAATTCGGACTTTATCCTGTGGAACAATGGTTTCCATACTTTCATAAATGTCTACTTTTCTGTTTTGTAATATAGAGCATGTATAAGTCAAGTAGTACATACACACACACACAGGTACTTTTATGTGCTCTAATTTTTTTTTTTTTTTTTGACTAATAGATGTGTGCAGTCAAAAATTGAGACCACATTGGGAAAGTCAATTAGGTCTTTTTTATTTATTTATTTATTTTTTAGAAGAAAGGTATGCTCGGGACATAAATTAGAATAGTGGGTCTCAACCTTCAACCTAGGAGAATCAACTGGGAACTATCAAAAAAATATTAATGACCAGGCCCCACCCTGTGGTGCTCCAAGGACAACGATGCTTCAAGGACAAAGGATGACCCTGCCTGAAAAAGTGTCAGCATTACACCCCCTACCAGACTCTTAATCTCCCTCCCCACCATGTTGCGATGGTTACGAAATTCCTGAGCCCACCTGAGTGACGCCCACCTGGGCAACGGGACCTGTCCCAAATAAGGAAAGGCATATGCCCTGCCCCACTCCCACCCTATGGAAGGAAGGCATATGTGCCTCGACCAATCAGTAAATGAAATTTTCACCTCGGACCATTTCTTTGTTTTCTGGCTATAAAAACTGATCAATAGCACATGTTCGGGCTCGACTCTCCCAGACTACTAGGAAGTCAGCCCCCTGTTCTGTCAGTGACGCTTCCCTCTAATAAATTCTATCTTCTTTACATTCTGCCTTGTGTCTGGAAATTCCTTTCCAACCCGCGTTCAGACCACGACACACCCCAAACCAATTCTATTAACTCTCTGGGGTGGGAAAACCACATCAATATTTTTCTTTTACTTTGATGTTTCTAATGTGCTGGGGTTAAAGAACCACTGAATTAGAGTTACAATCAAGCTTGATTTGAATGAATTAATTTGAACTATTAAAGATCCTGAAAAGTAGCCATCTTGTTACAGAGGAATAGAAACCTAAATATTTAAGAAGTGCTTTTACCTTAAGTATAGGGTCTGTATTGGAAATAAATATGGTTATTCTCTCTACATTTTGTTTTTACTTCCTTGTAAAGCCTAGCAGTCACGTGGCCCCCCTCCAGAAAGAAATGAGTAACTCACCCATTAAGAGACCTTTTACATAAGCCACTTTCTTATCTGCTAGAATTTGAGTGAGCTCTCTCAGCCTCTCAGCTTGTTTTCCTGAGTTTACACAATAATAAAACACACACAATGACCCTCTTACTCTTCTTTTACCAGCCATTATTTAATACTGATTAGCTTTGAAGTGCAAATTGCCATATCAAATAGCAAGCTACTTGCAGTCACCTGGGCTAAGGCTGTATTCGAGTGAAAGTCAAAACGATTTTATGCAAAGACAACATACAAAGTCCTTCCAAAGGCCCCTAGGAGAAGACCAATTTTTTCAGGATTATATTCAGGATATGAAATTCTTTGAACTAACAGATTATCTTTTCTCCTAAAGTCAGTGAACCTTTGCTGACCAGTAGCTGAACTTTCAAAGCAATCAATGCTTTCAGCATTTTGTTTACATCAAAGTATGACTAATACCTGTATGAGAGGGAATTTCTATAGGAGAATCTCATCTAGCCTATTACTTTAGGACATTAGGATTTGTCTTAACTAGAGAGTAATAACTTCTTTTTTTTTTGCCCTGCAGCACGGCTTGAGGGATTTCAGTTCCCTGAATCCTAACCACTAGACCAACAGGGAACTCCCAGAGAGTAACAACTTTAGCACTGCAAAATATCTTCAAGATTACCTAATTCACCCTCTTCAGTTTACAGATAAGCACCGAGGTCTAGAGGGCCTTTACTAGGTCAGTATTAGGAAACAGGGTTGGTTGCTGAATGGTAAATTCCTGTTGGGGTAGAAACTGAGCTGACATTGGCAGGCGGGTGTCAAACCAGCTGAAGTCCCTACCCTGAAATTCAAGGTTTGAAAGGAAGATACAGAGGCTGAGCAAAACTTAAAAACAGGATATCAAGACTAGGACTGATTTCTCAAAAGCAGCAGGAGGGAATGGGGCTGCCCCTAGAGCCACCGAGCTCTGGTCAAACTAGGCATTCCTCTGTGAGGTCGATGTGGAGAAGCCAGATTACCCAGTGGGATAGTTGAGAAATGACACAGACCTGGGGCAAAAGTGCTATGCCTGCCACAAGCTATGGAAGCACCATCCTGTTTTCCTTCTCCTTAAAATATCTCCTCTTACAGATATCTGCCTGGTGGTTGCCAAGGGCTGGAGGGAAGGGAGAATGGGGAGTTCTTATAATATTTAATGGCTACGGAGTTTTATTTGGGGATGTGCACAGAAGAATGTTGCCTGTCATTCCAGTACAACAAGTGTTGCTGTCCCGACTGTGCTCCCTCAGGGGAATTCAGGATGGAGAAAAATAGGATACTGGCCCTAGATAGTTAAGATGCATGGCAAAGAAATAATTTCAATGAGCCCAGACTCTTGCATCTCCCAATACATAGAAAAGCACTAAAATTATTAACTTGAGAGGTCTGTTTTTTGTGATTAGCAGTAGTCTTTTGATGTTCAAATACATGTTTTGCTTGTTTGTTTTTAGTAAAAACTCCTAAATATTCTGGCTCCTCCCTTACCTCTTTGGAACAGTTCCTCAGAGCTATCTGAGAGGCTATTCCCTGGGCTATAGTCCTCAGTAAGATCCCCTAATAAAACATAACTCTCCACTTTTTTTTTTTTTTTGGCCATGCTGCGCGGCATGCAGGACCTTACCCCGACCAGGGATCAAGCCTGAGTCCCCTGCACTGGGAGCATGGAATCCTAACAACTGAACCACCAGGGAAGTCCCTAACTCTTGACTTTTAAGTTGTGTGTTTTTTTTCAGCCGACAGGAAAGATGAAAAAGTTCTAGAAATGGATGGTGGTGACGGTTGCCTGACAATGTAAATGTACTTACTGCCACTGAACTGTACACTTAAATACGGTTAAAATACCAAATTTTATGTTACATATATTTTACCACACAAAAAATCTGCCATTAGTTCTTTTTTTTTTTAAACATCTTTATTGGGGTATAATTGCTTTACAATGGTGTGTTAGTTTCTGCTTTATAACAAAGTGAATCAGTTATACATATACATATATTCCCATATCTCTTCCCTCTTGCGTCTCCCTCCCTCCCAACCTCCCATCCCACCCCTCCAGGCAGTCACAAAGCACCGAGCTGATATCCCTGTGCTATGTGGCTGCTTCCCACTAGCTATCTACCTTACGTTTGTTAGTGTATATATGTCCATGCCTCTCTCTCGCTTTGTCACAGCTCACCCTTCCCCCTCCCCATATCCTCAAGTCCATTCTCCAGTAGGTCTGTGTCTTTCACCATTAGTTCTTAATTCACCAACATCTTCTGCCTTTTTAATAAATTTCCCATTCTCACTTTTTTTAAAAACTCCAAAAAATTCAAGAATTCTGCTTGAGAAAATCATTACCAGACTGAACATCACTTGATAGATAGTCAAATCTCTGAGCAAATTTATTTTTTTTTTAAATTTTGTCAGAAGCAATTGGTAAACAAAGAACTGTAAATTTTAGAGAAACTAAAGTTTTCTCACAACCACAAGTAAAAATGTTAGTTCCCAATACTACTTTCCCCAAATAAAAAAGATCTTTCAAAGTAATAACATATAGAACTGTCTCTTTGTAAGCATTTAAAACATGCAAAAGAAATAGGAAGGCGAGCCTTTTGGAATTGCCATTTTACAATCAAGAAAACTGAGGATTAGAGAGGGTAAGTATCTTGCCCATAGTTATATAGTCTGGAAGAACAAGGTCTACCCTGGAATCTAAAGCAGACTCCAAACCCTCGTTGTTAATTTGTTCTTCATATGCAAATGTATTTCTTGCTTCAGGTTATGTAATCATTGTAAATAATGGGGTAGGGATGAGAGTAAGGCAATGGCATTGAATAATGCCCCAAATAACCGAAATAAATTCCTTCTAAGTAATGGGAGTTCTCATAAGGCACTCCACCTGGAACTTCCCTCCAAAAGCAGGCCATCAATAAAAAATAGCAGTGGAAGCAAAAAGAAAGCCATTTTGCAGAGGGAAAAAGGAGGGTCATATACCACGTACACAGAGCTGACTGTAGCAAGCAGGAATATCTGGAACACCTAGCACGATGTGGATGAAAAGTCTGAGTGTTTCCAACTGAATTTTGAATGGTTATAGACTGAGAATTCTATACAGTTTCTGTATTTAGCCCCATAGCGGGAAGTTCTCAGCCCAGCATGAATCTGTATGGTACAGCCTAGGATAAAGACTGGAACGAGAGTTTCGAAAGAATTAGCAGGTGAATCACAGCCAGGACAATCAAGAGAACAAGTACAGAGATGTTTATCTTACTTTCAGTTACAGGTTTTTCCAACACCCTACTGAGAAGGTGTTGACAGTCAACACCTTTGGGGTCATATATGGTCTAGATATCTCGGTTCTCACATGTATCAGGAACAATATATTTGTACATGTATTTACATTTAGGTAAGCCAGGCCTAGGGAAAAACTATGGGCAAAGGCAGCCACAAATTTGCATTTCCCCATATCTACTCTTTATGTATCATTTGAGAACTCCAGTTTTCTCCTATTCCTCCAGAATTGTTCTAGGGGGCACTAAAGACTATTTTCATGATCAACTTGGTCTAGTTCTTAGAACCAGGTTTTTTCCCTCTCTGACTTCAACTCACCGTAGTTATTAGATATGAATCTGGTCACTTCCAATCTGCTGAGTAGCGACTGTGATGCCAATGTTTGCTGAAGTTGCTGCCACTGCTGTTGAACTTGCAGAGGTATGCTGTTCTGGTGCCAGTGTCTGCTGGAGAAGGCAACATCTCCTTTCTTTAATTTATGAAGTCAGATGGCCTAAGTTCAAATTCCAACTTTGTCATTTACTAGATATATTAATACTGACAGGACTTCCCTGGTGGTACAGTGGTTGAGAATACGCCTGCCAAAGCAGGGGACACGGGTTCGAGCCCTGGTCCGGGAAGATCCCACATGCTGCGGAGCAACTAAGCCTGTGCGTCACAACTACTGAGCCTGCGCTCTAGAGCCCGCGAGCCACAACTACTGAGCCCACGTGCTACAACTACTGAAGCCTGCATGTCTAGAGCCTGTGCTCCACAACAAAGAGAAGCCGCTGCAATGCGAAACCCACGCACGGCAACGAAGAGTAGACCCCGCTCGCCACAACTGGAGAAAGCCCCTGTGCAACAGCGAAGATCCAATGCAGCCAAAAATAAATAAATAAACAAACAAACAAATAAATAAATATTAGGAAAAAATACTGACAAACATTTGTATATTTATCAAATATAAATTTGAATTTATATTTGATAATATAAATTTATTTAAATACAGCCTTTACCTGATAGAGTTGTGGTAATGATGACATAATGCATGTAAAACATTTCGTTAACATTTATTGAGTGCTTTTCTCTTTTTTTGAATTGCAATATCATTTAATACTATTTTCAACTGCTTTAATGACAATATCAATTCTGACAGTTTGAGTACAGTATACAGAAATCAGGTTGTGGGTAGCATGGTGCAGTTGAAAGAAAAGAAGCCTTGGAATCTAAACCCAAATGATCAAGATGAGATCACCAGTAAGGGAACAAATGGGCATGATGTGATTGAGTGCTTATTTTAAACTGTCTTAATCTGTTTGGGCTGCTATAACAGAATACCATAGACTGAGTGGCTTATAAACAACACAAATTTATTTCTCACAGTTTTTGAGGCCAGGAAGTCCAAAATCAAAATGCTCACAGATTTGGTATCTGTTGAGAGCCTGCTTCCTGCATTCTGGAGAAACAGCTTCTCATTGTGTCCTTACATGGTGGAAGGTACAGGGAACTCCCTGAGGTCCCTTTTATAAGGGCATCACCTTACCATCATATTGACGGTTAGGATTTCAACATAGGAATATTGAGAAGACACAAGCATTCAGTCTGTAGCATGAGCTAAGCAATGTACTGATATTTGTCATTATTGGTAAGAAGGGGAATATGCCACTCTCGTGGCATATTGCATATTCCATGCAATAAATAGCTCTGCCCGTGTTTAACTTAGTCTTTATATACAGCCCCTCACTTTAGGACCTAGACTGGCCTAGAACAACATGAATGGCAGACACCGCTATACTCAGAAACAGCTGTTTGCGCAGACCTGGATATGACTCACTCCCGGGGTGAACCAAGTATCCAGGAGACTTAATAAACTGTACCTAGTTCATTCATTACATAATTCCAGTACAATAATAATGTGTTTCTTTTTAAAGTACCAATTAAAAATTATCATATAAAAAGGAAAAAAAACACAATTTTCAGCGGCTTTCAGGCATTCTTAAGGAAGATCCCAAATATGATAAACTCCTCTAAAATTTGAGTTGCCCAGGCTCAAAAAACACAGGTAAAGTGAAATATTTCTTACAGAAAGGTACCTGGTGGGTCATATTTATCCTACATGAGGAATTTTATGAATTCCTCCTGGGAATTTGTCCTATAGACACACTTTCATATGTATAATAGGTATATGAAAAAAGATGCTAATTGCAGCAGTGTTTATATATGCATGAAAGGAAATAAATATTTACCTGCAGAGAACAAGCTAACTAAATCATGGGGTTTTTTTTAATTGAATTAAATCTCTATGTTCCGATATGGAAAGATTTCCAATATAAATAAGTTTAAAAAGTAGGTACAAAAAAATGTCTCTAGTATGTCCCCATTTACGTGTATGTGCGAGCATTTTAACAGACATATACATGTTTGGGTTTATATACATAAAACAATTCTGGAAATACATTTTAGAAATTACTGATGGGGGCGTCAGTGGCAATAGCTGTTTCAGATGTTCTGATTGAATACCTTGCCAACTTTGATTTCCATAAAATTGTGAATGGACATAAAATAGACAAGGGACAAATCAATTACATCTGTAAGATTTAGGAATCAAAATGATACCCCATACTACTTCCTCCTGATGGTTTGCTTATTTTAAACAATATTTAACATGTCAAAATTCCAATGAAAGAATTTGGATAATCTCTAGGAGTTTGTTAGGGAGAAAAAGTGCTCTACATTATGGTAATTTCCTTTTACTAAACCTTCACTTAGGTTGTCTTCTCCAGATTCTTACTGACATCCCAGAACTGGTAGGGCCATATAGTTATTTAAGTATTATCCATTCCTTCTTCATGTTCACAAGACCTGAGAAAAAAAATCACTTGTTTGTAGTGACCTGAGAGAACTGAATGTTGCAATGAGTTATTTAATATTATTTCTATATTCTCTCACTTTTGTTAGGGCCACATATTATAAAGAAGAAAATGTCTTACAATTAAACTATAAAACAGCTTAATGAAAACATAAAATGCATAAATCAAGAACCCTCAGGTAAAATGGTCAAGTAACAATGATATTTTGAAAAGAAAGAAATATTGCAGTCCTAAAGGAAAAAAAGAAAATGAGAACCAAAACAATATTAAGATACAACTAATGAATTGATAATAAATGGCAAGGGGTGAGTAAAAACTACCTTACTAAAAGAGATCATCACAGTGAAAGCAGAATGAAAAAGCCAAGGATAGAAGCAATTAGAGAGGGGCTAATAGATATGGAAGATAAAGGTAATCTAAGTATAATTGATGTTCTTGAAGAAGAGAACTTAAAAATGTAAGAAAAAAATTTTTTTAACTTTTTTTTTTAAGATCTCCGTTCAAGTCTCTCGCTCTCTCTCTTTTGTTGCTGTTGTTGTTGTTGTTGTTGTTGCTTTTGGCCACACCGCGTGGCTTGCAGGATCTCAGTTCCCCAACCAGGGACTGAACCCAGACCACGGCAGTGAAAGCCCGGAATCCTAACCATTAGGCCACCAGGGAACTCCCCCTTGCAAGAAAAATTTTATCCAAGGATATAATTCAAGAAATGTGGGGCTTCCCTGGTGGCGCAGTGGTTGAGAGTCCGCCTGCCGATGCGGGGGACACGGGTTCGTGCCCCGGTCCGGGAAGATCCCACATGCCGCAGAGCGGCTGGGCCCGTGAGCCATGGCCGCTGAGCCTGCGCATCCGGAGCCTGTGCTCCGCAACGGGAGAGGCCACAACAGTGAGAGGCCCGCGTACCGCAAAAAAGAAAAAAAGAAAAAAAGAAATGTCCCTGAAATGGCCAAAAACTGAGTATGCGGAACAAAATATCACCTCCAAAGAAAATCCGATATAGAACATTCAACTCATAGACAAACTGATGGGCTTCAAAAACAAATTTTTTTCGGGCATCTAGGTTTTATAGGTAAACGACTAGGCAGGGAGAGAATTTAGGTTGCCTTCTGACTTCTCCATGATAATACTCAAGGCCAGAAGGAAAACAGCAGTAGTAACGAGCCTCCAAGAAGACCTTCGACGATCCCTGCCTCCTGGTAGTCACACCTTTATGTAGTCCACTCCTTTGTTTTAATAGGGTTGGTCAGTGTGCCCAACAGAACCCTGCAGATGTGGTGACATGTCACTTCCAAGGTTAGGTTATAAAAGGCGCTTCGGCTTCTGCCCTGGTGGCACTCTCACTCTCTCTTGGATGACTCATTCTGGGGTAAGCCAGCTGCTATGCACAGGCCACGGCGATGAAGAACCATCTAGAAAGGAAGAGTCTCCGGACAACAACCACCTGAGAGCCATCTTGGAAGCAGATCTAGGCCCCGCTAACCCTTGAGATACCCGCAGCCATAGTCCACAGCTTGAATGAATGAATACTCCTTGAATGAATTCATTCCATTCCCCATGGAATGAATCCATAGCCCACAGCTTGAACGAATCCTCAGAATGAATCCTAAACCCGAACCACACAGCTAAGCCTCCCCCAGGTTCCTGATCCTCAGAAATTGCGTATGATAACAAAGGCTTGGGGCTTCCCTGGTGGCGCAGTAGTTAGGAGTCCGCCTGCCAATTGAGGGGACATGGGTTCGTGCCCCGGTATGGGAAGATCCCACATGCCGCGGAGCGGCTGGGCCCGTGAGCCATGGCCGCTGAGCCTGCGCGTCCGGAGCCTGTGCTCAGCGGCGGGAGAGGCCACAGCAGTGAGAGGCCCGCGTACCGCAAAAAAACCCCAAAAAAAACAAATGCTTGTTGTAAATGGCTAAAATTTCACGTAATTTGTTGCACAGCAGTAGATAATTAAAACAATCCTCAAAAAGGGAAATAGAATATGACCCAAGGATAATATACAGGATAACTTAAGAACAATCTATTCTGACAAGATGTTATTCAAGAATAAAAGTAACCAGTAGATATTCATAGAAGAAAAACAAGAGGCAATGCAAGATCTGTTAAAAGAACTACTTGTTAAGAAAAAATCAGCCAGTTAAGAGATTAAAGCAAAGAATTCAGAAACAGAACTCGCGGTGAAAAAACTGACAGTGAATATTAACTCTGTGAAAATGGAGGAATGACACTTACTATGGAAATTTTGCTACAGACTGGAAAATGAATGTTAGAAATAATACAATGTATAAACTATAATAATAACAGCAACAATAATAATAGTGTAGATAACAAAAACATTAGGAGGAATTGCAGGAGCGGTAAGGTCCTTGATCTTTCTTAGCAGTATGAAAATAAAGGAAAGCTCATTTACAATGAAGTTGGGAAGCCCTGAAGCAGGAGCTCTCGTGCATATGACTCACCCCAGCTTGCAGACCCCAGCAACAGCAAGCTGCCCCCCACCTGCAGCCAATGAAGAACCGCCACAGCCCTCCCCAATTGCTTCCTTTCCTCTCTAAAAGCAGGTCCCACTTTTCTGTTCTCCAGACTTGCCTATGATTTGCCACAGTTTGCTTGTCCTGACATGAAATTCCTCTGCTCTTCCTGAATAAATTCATTTTTCTGGCTCTTTTTTCTTTTTTAAGGTCAATAGCAGGATATTGATTACTATCAGCTAAGATGTAAAGATTTTATTAAAAAATAAACAGGACTCCAATCTCTTTGTATTTTTCATAGATTCCCTGCTAAGATGAACTTTTTAGAAAATATTCTCTCTTGTAGTGAAGAACTATGTTTTTAACCAACATCTTAGAAAGGGACCCCATTGAAGGAAAAAGGTATTTATTTGGGGTTTGTTAGGACTGCAGCCCAGGAGAAACAAATTCAAGAAGCACTTGAATTGTTTTCGGCCTGACTACAAAATGGAGGAGACTTATACAGACAAAAGCCCCAAGGTTATAGTTAGTTACATGAGTTGTTTATCAAGAATTATAATGGAAGCTGGCAAGAGGTAAGGATGCTTGTTAAATAAGGGTTGGTTGGGGTCTGGAATGGTTGCACAGTTAGGACGGGAGACCTTGAAACTATAAGGTTGCAGCTGGCAGGTGTTCTGAATATGCCTGGCAGTGTCCCTGGGTCTGGTACAGTTCAAAGAAAGTTCAAGTTTTCAGTGGTGCAGAGATGTGACCTAGAACAGATCCTCAATGGCTGCCCAAGTCCATTTTTGTATGCCTGAACTGTGATTACTGAATTATAATTTCAATTTGTCAACAATGTCCTGATTTTGAATTTCAAAAATTCCTTTAGTTTCACTTTTGTTATGTTGTATATTTGAATTAAATTATATTTAGAAATAGGGTTATATTACCTCACTTGTAGAGAAGTTCATCTTTCACTCTTCCTCCTTATTTTAACTGAAAAATGTTTTAAGTAATGTTTACTACTGCGTTATTTCTTAATGACAGAATTTGATGATTTTTTTTCACTTTCATTTTTGTACTTTTCTGCATTACATAAAATCTTGGTAACATGTATATGTTGATTTTATAATAATAACAGTAATTTTTAACAATAAGATAAAGTACTAGAAGCACATACAATGTGTTTCGTGATTTATTCTAGATGATGGGAACATTTATGGTTGTGATTTTCTTCTTTGTACTTTTCTATATTTCAAAATGTGAATGAATAAAAAATGATTTTTTAAAAAGCAACAAGTAACCAAAAGGTTTTTCATAGTATGCATGTAATTATTGAAATATTTTCTGTTACATACATTTTATTGCTTTATTGACTATAAAAGTAACACATGGTTATTCTTTTTTTTTTTGGCTGCATTGGGTCCTCACTGCTACGCATGGGCTCTCCCTATTTGCCGCGAGCGGGGGCCCTCCCCGTTGCAGTGCGGGGGCTTCTCATTGCGGTGGCTTCTCCTGCTGCAGAGCGCGGGCTCCAGGTGCACAGGGTTCAGTAGTTGTGGCACACGGGCCCAGCTGCTCCACGGCATGTGGGAATCCCCCCGGACTAAGGCTCGAACCTGTGTCCCCCGCATTGGCAGGCAGATTCTCAACCACTGTGCCACCAGGGAAGGCCTGGTTATTCTTTAAAAAATGTGAACAGTGTAAAATGTCAACATATAAAATATATTTTAAAATGTAAAGAAAATATGTAAACAATCATGGCAGTCTATATTGCATTACACAGTGGTAGGCCCTATAAATAAGCCTTTTCTTCTGGTTTCTTATTGTGTATATAATCCACTGGGAGGAATGTCCTCCTGGAGAAGGATACTGACAATCTGTTCACTGCTATATCTCCTGTGCCCAGAACACTGCCTGCACATATGTGGCACTCAATTAATACTTCCTACTTCAAGTTACCATATAATCCAGCAATCCCATTCCTGGGCATATATCCAGAGAAAACTCTAATTCAAAAAGATACATGCACTCCAATGTTCATAGCAGCACTATTTACAATAGCCAAGACATGGAAGCAACCTAAATGTCCATCAAGAGATGAATGGGTGGGCTTCCCTGGTGGCGCAGTGGTTGAGAGTCCGCCTGCCGATGCAGAGGTCACGGGTTCGTGCCCTGGTCCGGGAAGATCCCACGTGCCGAGGAGCGGCTGGACCCGTGAGCCATGGCCGCTGAGCCTGCACGTCCAGAGCCTGTGCTCCACAACGGGAGAGGCCACAACAGTGAGAGCCCACGTACGGCAAAAAACAAACAAACAAACAAACAAAAAAGATGCAGACGTAGAGAATGGACTTGAGGACATGGGGAGTGGGAAGGGTAAGCTGGGATGAAGTGAGAGAGTGGCATGGACTTATATATACTACCAAGTGTAAAATAGATAGCTCGTGGGAAGCAGCCACATAGCACAGGGAGATCAGCTCGGTGCTTTGTGACCACCTAGAGGGGTGGGATAGGGAGGGTGGGAGGGAGACCCAAGAGGGAGGAGATATGGGGATATATGTATATGTATGGCTGATTCACTTTGTTATAAAGCAGAAAGTAACACAACATTGTAAAGCAATTAGACTCCAATAAAGATGTTAAAAAATAAAAAGATGTGGTATATATACACAATGGAATGCTACTCAGCCATAAAAAATAATGAAACAATGGCATTTGCAGCAACATGGATAGACCTAGAGATTATCACATTAAGTGAAGTAAGTCAGGGAAAGACAAATATGATATGATATCACTTTTATGTGGAATCTAAAATAAGATACAAACGAACTTATTTAGAAAACAGAGATAGACTCACAGGGACTTCCCTGGTGGCGCAGTGGTTAAGAATCTGCCTGCCAATGCAGTGGACACGGGTTTGAGCCCTGGTCCGGGAAGATCCCACATGCTGCGGAGCAACTAAGACCATGCGCCACAACTACTGAGCCTGTGCTCTAGAGCCCACGAGCCACAACTACTGAGGCCACATGCCACAACTACTGAAGCCTGAACGCCTAGAGCCCATGCTCCGCAACAAGAGAAGCCACCACAATGAGAAGCCCACGCACCGTAAAGAAGAGTAGGCCCCACTCGCCACAACTAGAGGAAGCCTGCATGCAGCAACGAAGACCCAACACAGCCAAAAATTAATTAATTAATTAATTTTAAAAAAGAAATAGACTCACAGACATAGAAAACAAATTTATAGTTACCAAAGGGGGGGGGATAAATTAGGAGTTTGGGATTAGCTGATGCAAACTAGTATATATAAAATAGATAACCAACAAGGTCCTACTGTATAGCACAGGGAACTATATTCAATATCTTATAATAAGCTATAAAGAAAAAGAATATGAAAAAGAATATATATGTATAAATGAATCACTTTGCTGTATACCAGAAACTAACACAACATTGTACAACACAAATGAACTGTACTTCAATTAAAAAAATAAAGTACTTCCTACTTTAATTAACAAATGGTTTTAAATTGAGATAATGTAATATTTATGGGTTTGCATTTCTCTTTATCCATTTATTTCATATATGTAATAAACTATTCCCCATGTGACTAAACATTTTATTAAAACATTTTATGTCTGCTCATCGTCAATTACATGGAGTTCATTTATTTCACTATTTCCCTCTTGTTACACAGTTAAATTTTTCCTAAAATCTCATTTTTATAGAAGTTCAAGAAATAGCCTTGTACATAAATTTGTCTGCATATCTATTGAGGATTATCCCTCAGAACAGAGTCTAGGGGGCTTCCCTGGTGGCGCAGTGGTTAAGAATCTGCCTGCCAATGCAGGGGACACGGGTTCAAGCCCTGGTCCGGGAAGATCCCACATGCCACGGAACAACTAAGCCCATGTGCCGCAACTACTGAGCCTGCGCTCTAGAGCCCGCAAGCCACAACTACTGAGCTCATGTGCCACAGCTACTGAAGCTCACGTGCCTAGAGCCCCGTGCTCTGCAACAAAAGAAGCCATAGCAATGAGAAGCCCACGCACCACAACGAAGTGCAGCCCCCCTTCGCGGCAACTTGAGAAAGCCCACGCGTAGCAACGAAGACCCAACTCAGCCAAAAATAAATAAAATAACATAAGTAAATTTAAGAAAAAAAGAACAGAGTCTAAAATGTAGAATTACTAGATCAATGAGCATAAATATTTTTTAGGTACCATGATTTAGTAATTTATGACATAGTTACTACTAACATTTGAGAGCTTACTCTGTATAAGACATTTTACCAAGAACTTGAGTCATATTGTCTCTTTGAGCTATTACAGTGATGCTACAATGTTAATACTGTTGCTATTCTCATTTTGCAGATAAGAAAACCTAGGCTGAGAGAATAACTCTCCTGAAGTCACACAATTAGTAAGTGGTGGAGGCAGGATTGGAAACAAAGCAAGACAACCCCAGGACCTAACTCCATCCTCAAAAGTGAAAGTTTGCTTTGGTTTGTATCTCACGAGCACCCATTTACTAGCTGTGGGATCTATGTAAGTTACTTAATCTCTTTGGCTTTGGTTTTCTATAAAATGGAGTTCATAATAGTACCTTCCATTGTGAGAATTAAATGAGAAAATGTACATTAAACTCTCACTAGTGCTGATACATAAGAAGAACTCAACATGTTAGCTACCCAATTGTTATCTTGTTATTTATAAAGTTCTGAATATACCCTGCACATTTTCTATCAAAGCCTCACACATTACATTCCCACCAGGAATGTTGTCGACAGATTTATGTTGCTGCAGATTATACTGGGTTCCAAGAGTGCCAAGAAAAATAATACACCAAAGAGATGACCTATGCATAACAGAACTTACTTCCTTTTGCTTGCACATCATATATGCATCCTAAAGGTGTTATTTGAATTTCCAACACTAAGTTTCCTTTCTGTTCTTTGCCATAATATTCATTTTGGAAAGAGGAATGTAAATAAGTGGAGAATTGGCAGAGTAATTTTGGTAAATCAAACTCTTAAAATTAATTTGATATGAAACCTCTGGTTAATGAGGGCAAAACTTGTTTGGAATTACTGATAATTTCATCATTATCCTATGTTTTTTTTTTTTTTCCTATGCATACAAGAAGATAGGGGAAGAGAAGGAGAAATAATGGTACTCCTAAGACTTTGCTTAATGTTTGAACCAGATAGAGACATATTTAATTTATACATTACTACTTATTTCATCCAATTTTTTCATCCTTATTGCAGCCAAATGAAGCAGTTTGATATTATACTCAACATACTCTCATAATTTGTAGACAATTATGATCTCAAGAATTTAAAAAATGTAATTATATTCAAAGTATTCAAAATTTGATGATGAAAGTACAAAGTGTAGAAATTGGATAAGTACTTTCATCAAAATATGGAAATTAAAGGTAAAAATTCAAATAATAAAAATTTCTATATTTTTCAAAAATATTCAAAGATGTATTGAAATGAAACTACAATTCTAACACAAATTAGAATTTAACAATATCACGATTTTAAATCAAAATGATTTTTAAGTGCTGAATTTTTATTTACCTTTTGGAAATTTAATTGCATTGTATTAATTTTTTAAACTAAGCATAATTCTAGCTTTCACTGTCCATTGAGTTGCCAACATAAAGAATCGTTATCCCACGTCAATATGTACATGTAAGAGTAACATGAACTCTTCAACCTCATTTGCCACCATTCCAAATACCACGTGAGCACCAAATTGAGAGGTACTCACAGCTGGGAACATGAACAGAAGCAAGAAACTGGAAGCTCCCCACTAACTGGAAAAAAACACATCCATTAAGCAAGGATCTACTGCATTTGTGCTATCTGAAAGGAAGAACTTGACAATTTGTCCGTTCTCTTACCTGGCATTCCTGCTCTGCTAATCCTCCTTGCACTGTAAGGCAGTGTGTTTTTCTGAGACCGGCAGCAGCAGACCCCAAGCCTTCACATTTGGTCACGGGTAGTCTTTAGTTTCAAGGAAAGGAGCAGGAGAAGCATTTCCCTGGGGCCTGAATGATAGCCACCAGAGTGAATCTGAGGGTCACAGGCCTCTTGGACCCACGTGCCCAGGATAAAGGTGCTGTCTCAGGCAGTTCAGGCTGCTACAACAGCATAACTTACACTGTGCGATTTAAACAACAAACATTTATTTCTCCCAGTTCTAGAGGCTACAAATCCAAGCTAAGGGTGTCAGCACAGTCAGCTTCTCAGTGAGGGGCCTCCTCGTTACATTCTCACCATGTCTTCCTTGGTGCATGCACAGATAGAACTCCCCTTTCTCCTCTTCTTTTTATTTATTTTAGTTTTGGCTGCATTGGGTCTTCCTTGCTGCGCGCGGGTTGCGGCGAGTGGGGGCTACTCGTCGCCGTGGTGCGCGGGCCTCTCATTGTGGTGGTTTCTCTTGCTGTTGGAGCACGGGCTCTACGTGTGCGGCCTTCAGTAGCTG